>NC_023167.2:15234981-16484981 GCF_000231095.2 Oryza brachyantha | reverse complement strand
GAACACGAGGCGCCTAGGCCGCGACGCGAGCGGCGAAAAGCCGGCTCCTTTCCGCAAGAAACGGATCGGACGAGCTCCCCACGGAACCGGCCTTCGAGATAAAAACCGGTGGATGGAATGGATCTGGAGTCCAGAGGGTTGTTCGAGGCCAAGGTGACGCACGCACCCCGCTCGCCGCACCGCAATGGAGGAGGGAGAGGGAGAGAGGAGGGGATGGAGACGAAGCTGATGCGCGCAGTGATGTGAGAGAGTTGAGACTTGAGAGAGAGAGAGAGAGCTTGACGTTTGCAACGAGCCGTTTCTCTGCTTTTCTCTCTCTTCTCGCCTCGCCTCGTTGAGAGTGCAGCCAGCGCCAGGGCTCATCTGGTGTTGCATCGTCATTTGTTACCGTACTGCGCGGCGCCAGTTCAAAAGATAAGTTTTTTTTAGGGTTGATTATTTAATGTTTTTTAGCTAACAATGGTGAAAGAATATGATTGATCAGATGATTATTTTAAAAAAAATAATATAAAATAGTTATTTCTCGTTGAGAGGATGAGCATAAAGAAAAAAATAGCTACTCCCTTCTATAAAGACTTTATTTTTCATCCTTTATTTATCAATATAAATATTTTATTTTTAGCAATACTGCTTTGAAGTTTGGTAATGTGTGGTGTCAATGTAATGGATCCAGGGGTATATCGTATAAATGAAACATGTTGTCCAACATATTACCATGTGTTACAGTGTAAACTTTGACCTAAAGTTTTCATACAGAAAGGACCCGGATCCACGTAGCCTGCCCCGAGGGGGTCGGACCCAGGATCCAAGAGGCAGCTGCCTCCCATAGAGGGTTCGGGCCGACCCTCGCCCTACGCATCAGGAGACGCGTGTCGCAGAGGTGCCTTGCGCGGCGCCCTGCCGCCTCATTTAATACGCTCTGTCACCCACGTGGTGTCGGATTAATGTGGCGTGCGAGAGACACGATAAGTCACCGGATGGACTGACATGCGTGATGGCAGACCAAAAGCATGTCAAAAGCATGCGCCTGCTCCTGGCAGGGGATTTGATCCCATCTCGTCAGCCATTATAGAAGAGATTTTTGCCTCTCTCTCTACAGGAGAGACGACACTCCACTTTCGGGGTGCTCCATCATTGTCTTCGCCACACCTTGGGTATGAAGGAACCGAGGGTCTTTGGCATTTAATATGGAAGAGACGTCGATCGCTCCGCTCATGTCACGATGAGATGTGGCCTACACGTAAAAAGTCATGTGTTGTCGTCACACGCCTCAGATTAGACAAACACTACATGTCCTAAACTGTATACTTTCTTTTTTCCCTTAGGATTTGGGCTCAAGCACTTTTGAAAGCCCCTTGCAGTATAAAAAAGAGACCATTGCCTAAGGAGAAGAGGAGCTCTCTCCGGAGAACAAATCCACAAAGAACTTAGCGCGTTTCTTTGCTAAGCCTAACTAGAGTGTAATTCATTGTGTCCCAAGCAACCGAACACAGGAGTAAGGTTTTACGCTTCCTACCGACCCGAACCTATATACATCATCACGTTCACAATGTTCCTGAGGGGCCCGACCCCTCTCTTCTCGTTGACGCCCTTGTCCTCAGCCGCACCCCTGGCCAAACCAACAAAGGAGACCCGTGACTTTCCGCTAGAGAAGATTCACTCTCCGACATTTGGGATAAATAAGTTGTGATTTTAAAAAGTTGGAAACAACTATATTAAAGTTTAACAGTGTGAACTCAATCTTAATTTTTATAGATATATATTGGTACGCATGAGATAGATTAAAATATAATTTTTTATGAAGAGAATGTATTTTAAAATAAATTTAAACTTTACAAATGCTAAGCATCGTATTTGTAAATAAAAAATAACTTATGATTAAAACTTTTACAATGTGTATAGATTAAAAATAGGACTAACAAAAAATGTGTTAAAAAAATCTAAATATACTCGAAATTTAAATTTTAATTTTTACCCCCCCCCCCCTCCCCAATAAATATAATCACCGAGTCCTTTGCTCTGTCCATTTGTCGTGGTCGATCCACGATGCGCACAGGTCGCGTGGAGATGGACAGGAGTCCCTGCCATGGCATGGTTCTCTCTCTCTCTGCTTCTGTGCTCTGCAAAATGACAAGATTCGATATCTCCGCCACGAGAGCCTGCAGGTCGATCATTCGGAAAAGACTTCGCCAAAAATTACTTCTAGGCTGTACAACAAAAATAAAACAATGTGTGCCAAACTTTGTTGTTAACCTCTCTTATTTATCTGAAGTATTAATTATTGTATTGGGTTTAATAAAGTAAGGAATAAATATGTTATCATTCAAAAAATAGAGGATAATTGTGTTAGGTTTTAAAATAACAAAGAGTATTATAGTCGTGGAAATACTACGTAAGAGCAAGAGCTAAGTATAATATTCCATCAAAAAGAGCTAAGTATAATAGAATGTCATAAACAACCTAAAAAACGATATATCATATTTTTGTTTAGATGAAGTAGCAAAAACAAGAAATAAGTTTTTAGCCAACTGCCCCACACATTTCAAGAAATTGTGTGTAACTAATTATTGTATTAGTATATTGGATACAGATAATGTGTCGATTTTACTTGTTTTAGGCACATAGAGAATTTTCAAGGCAGTGTTTGAATCAGAATGTGAGGTCGGCGCACCAATTGAACCATTACGAAATCTAAAAATAAATTATCAGTGTACAGTCCTTTCTTTTAAAAAAACACGCAATAGTATGATGTTTAGTCATTAGTGGAAGACCGGAAGGTTACCTAGGTAATTTATTGTCCATACAGATGAAAGCATGGGCTCAAATCAGAAAAAAAAAACTCATTGTCTACAAAAAGGTAAAAGAATAGCTCAACAAGCTTGCTTGCTTGGTGTTAGGGACGGTCTAGTTCCTAATTTTTTTTCTCAAAAACATCACATTGAATCTTTAGACACTTAAATAGAGTATTAAATATAGATAAAAACTAATTACACAGTTAGGGAAAATCGTGAGATGAATCTTTTGAGTCTAATTAGTCTATAATTAGTCATAAGTGCTACAGTAATCTGAATCTCTCTTACCCTACTATCCCCGTTAAAACTACATGAGCCCTTACTAAATCTCTCTTAAAATTTTATGCTAAAGATTAAATAAAAAAGAACTAAACCTTTATCTAGATCCGTCACTAGCCATCGATAATCTACATCGGACACCATGTATGCTAACACATGTAACTTGCAATTACAGGTGATTGTGGTGATCATATCGGTGGTTCATGTGCTGTCATCTGCCATGCGTATGAATTACAGAGGATCGTAAACGTGTCTCGTAGGACTTCAAATTTGAACGAGAACACGAAGAGTTAGGCAAGAAGAGATTTTTGATGTCTATTAGAAGTTAGGATCATTTGGACTGCAAAGCAAATTAGTTTAAATCTTTATTGCATAAAAGATTTAAAAAATACCACATAACTGTCGTTCCAGTTGTATCCTCATAAAATTTATAAAAAATCAGTAATAAATTTTCAAAGCCCCTGATTAGTTATAGAGAAGTGGATCGGATGCAAACGATATGATCAGAGCTAAGTAACAAAGTAGATGGAGTGAAGAAAGGAGTTAGAGCGTTAGTTTTTTTTTTATAGTGGATTAAGAAACCCGGTCTACCCCCGAGTCAAGTATTATTTTGGGCTTTTATAAATTTGTCACTAATTAGTACAACCTCCGTTTCATATTGTAAGATTTTTTAGCTTTGTCTAAATTTATCAATTAATGAATGTACATAATTTATATATATATATATATATAGATTCATTAGCATCTTTATAAATCTAGGTCAGATCAGAAAAACTTACATTATAAAAAAAACAGATAGAGTACATTGCAAGTATAACAGTAGACTTTTTATGGTATTTTGTAATTTTATATCGATATTTTTGGAATATCAATTTAAATCCGTGGTAAACTTACAAGTATCCATGATTTTCTATTCCTAAGTTGCCCTTCGAGGAATAAACAACTTATGTTCAATATGAAAGGACTTACCTCCAATACCTCTATATTTATTAGTTTGGAAAGTGTAACACGTATATAAAATTTTTATTCATAAGTTATTTTTAACTGTAATATGTTGTTTGCTTTTTTTAAGCCAAACGATGGTCCTGTTCAATTCAATCAATTTTTGCATTATAGTTTCTAAAATTAATGGATAAATACATTCATATTTAAAAGAGTAGGCGATAATTGAACAAATGCACTCAAGCTTTAAAAAATTAAAGACATTCTAACCTCTATCTTTCTATATATGTGAGGTATGATTAAAAGGAAGTTATTTTTGATCGAGGTTAGTAGTTTTGCGTAAATTCCTACTTCTGGTTTTTTTTTTGTCGTGTGTGGAAAATACCGCAGTTCGTAGCGACGTCCCCGTCTCTAGTACTCGCGGGATTTGGATGGAACTCATCCATAACACCGTGACCTCTCCAAATCCCTCAACATTTTCACCACAAAAAAAAAAGATGACAAGATAGCAGTAGAAAGATCAGAAATTCAGAATCAAATGGAGAAAACAATCCAAGAACAGCTTCGAGCACCTGAAGTGTAGTAGAACGAACCCATATGTTTCTGGTAGAATCTTCTCCCCCCTCCATGGCCATGGCCTCGCTCCAGCCTACGCTCCTCGCTCCTCCCCCGCTCTGCTGCTGCTCGTACGCTCTCCTTCTCCCGAGGGCCAGGAAGGCGTCTCCAAGATTCTCGAATGGAGGAGCCTTCTCCGCGGCGAAGTCGTTGGCCCGGGGTGAGTTCTTGGGGAAAGGCGGGACCTTGGCTTGGCGAATGGAGGGACGGCGGCGCCTTGGCGTGGCTGGCGCCGGCAGAGGCCCCTTGTTTGGCGGCGGCGGCGGAGGAAGGCGGGGCACGACCGGCCGGGTTGTGGGGAACCTTGCCTTCGCCGCCCTGTTGACGTACCTCGCCACGACGGGACAGCTCCGGTGGGTTCTTGACGCCATCGTCTCCCTCTGGGTATGAGGCTTCTTTGTTTAGAGTAACTCCTTTGTTTTGATGAAAAGTTTTGAATTGTTAGTACGGCTAAGTTAAACTGGTTGCTTGGTTGATGTATGTATAGTATAGATATTCCAATTTGGTTTTATTTATAGTTCATGATGTAGTAGCTTCGTAGCTGACAATTTTCCAGTCATTCTGCGTCTATGATGTACGGAGTACTACTATTGCATTGCTTTGTTCTTTGTTACATTTTTTTTTTTACCGTGAGTATCCTGCTAAAGAATCACCAAAAAGTAGTTGAGAATTTGGTACCTGCGGTAACGTGAGAACTGGAAATTGGCAACCTTGCTTAGTTCACTCGCTGGTGCTGGTAAAAATGATATTCAATTTCCCTATCTTTTCTTCCATTTATAGTTTTACATTACTTATTAGATTGACAATTTAACTTTAGCTCTCTATCTTGTGTGACAACAGCTCCTCACAATACTTCTGCCAATTTTGGGTCTGGCTGCATTTTTCTTCTTTGCAGGCCAAGATATATTTCAGAGCAATGTAAGACTTCATCAATTTTAGTATTCTGCTATTTTATTCATATGTTAGTGCAGACTGATCTATTAGATTATTACAATATTCTGTTACTTTCGCACTCCTGAAAAAGATAAGTTTTTAAAAGTTCATTCAGTAAATCTAGCCTTCATACAGGACAAATTATGAGGGTAGATATCTAATGGTAGCAACATTATCTGGGTGTGAGTGGCTATTAGTATCTTATTTATCTCAAAGCTGAAAGCAAACTCTCTGGGATTTATTTATCTGCACAACCTTGGCAATATCCTGAGAAACACACCTTCTATTCACATTCGTGTTTCTTTTGTTGCAGTGTCCCAACTGTGGAAAAAGCTTCCAGATACTGAAGTAAGCATAGGAAAAATTATCTAAAAGACTGAGACTTCTCATATTATATAGGTTTTTGGCTGATTTTTATTTAATTTGATCAGTTTGATTGTCTTATAGGTCATCTTTGAAGGATGGTCCACAGCTATGTCCATATTGCACTCAACCTTTCTCTGGTAAGCAACTTACTGCTATCTATTTCCAGTTTACTGGCAAATGGATGACCATACTGATATTTGCATGAGACTAATGCCTTTAGTTATGATATGCATACTAATTAATTTAGGATATATATGTTCACTCAATTACTAAGACTCCTTTTTAGCTGCCTATTAAGCTCTTGCAGGCTTATGGTTTCTTTGTGCTTGGAGTAGCTTTAAACTTGTCTTATGTGAATGCTGGATATTTTCATAACATGCTCATCTGTAAATACATCTGGAATCTATAATTTATAGTCAGAGAGTGTTCTTATGCATTCCTTTTCTATGTGCTGCATATCTGTAATTGCAAAAAGGACCACAAGCTTTGGTAATTACATACATGAGTTACTTATTCACTATGAACTTGTGGTGCCTATAGTTAAAGAAAAAGGATCATCATGTAATATCTGAATGTTTTCTTGGGACTTAATTACATGTAAATTTCTTGCATTTCTGAGAACATAACAATCATTTTTCTGGTATTTCTGTGTAATTGTCTAAATTGGGATTTTGTTGGGCCCATGGTACATAATGCAGTGCAGGGAAACAAATTTGTTAGAGAGAGTGCTAGATTTTCATCTGGAAGGACCAGTACAAGTGCACAAGCCTTCAGTGAGTTTTTCAAACGTGGTTCAGAAGGTATGTGAGTCATCAATCCATCAATCACGTTTTCCACTTTTCCTGTGACTTTACTAGCATTTGTGACGTTTGAAGTTAGAAGTGATTCTATACGCTTAGCAAATATTTATACCCACATTAGCAAAAACAGTCAGCAATGTCATTTCTCTGTTTCTGGTTACTCATTTGGTGTAGAACATCTAATATATGTTTACGTGTGTTGCTTCCTGCAGGAAAGACACCTTCTGGAACTGTTGTAGACATCGAGGCTGAAGTGAAGGATGCTGAGTGAAACTTCTGAAGAATGTGCTGAGAAACCCTGCCTCATTGGCTTCAGTTTTGCTGCTCTCCATGGCTAGTTTTTCAGTAGGCTGCTATTTAAGCTGGTTGCAGTGTCATTGTTACCGGCCTAATCACCATCCATTCACTAGATTGCACAAATGCTGGCAATGCATCTTCAAGCACTAGATCCTGAGTTCCGGTACAAACGGACACTTGGTGTGGACATGTGGTAGGTCGGCATGTAGCATCATCTCGTTGCATCTTGTAATTACTGTCTCTACTTGGGTTTGCACACGTCTTGGTCTGTGTGTGTACAAGTGACAAACGTGAAACCAAACATGTAAAGATAGCTGTGGATAGTTACATTGTTTTTTCTTTCCACCTTGCATGTGGATGAACAATCAAAAAGACCAGCTAAGTACAATTGACGAAACCACTGAATCGAAACGGGGAAATCGATCATTACTTGTATGAGGAATCAGGAATGTTACAAAAAAAAAAAATCATGCTGAATTGAAATCGAAATGGGGGAATCAACACTCTCTGTTCCAAAATATAACAAGCTTAGTACTACTGATTTTAGGCAAAACTAGAAATTCTCTTACGGTATAAAACGGAGGTAGTAAGTTGTATTAGAAATTTCCTGTTAATGCTGCGATCTCCCAAAAAGTAATAAAGGAGAAAAGTGTTAAGGCTCCAAAATATAACAAGTCTAGTAAGTTGTGTCAGGAATTTCCTGCTAATGCTACGATCTCCCAAAAAATAATAAAGGAGTTGAAAATGATTAAAAAAAATATGCGCCGTTGCCGGGGATCGAACCCGGGTCACCCGCGTGACAGGCGGGAATACTCACCACTATACTACAACGACCTTGGTGACAAGGAACTAGCACCATTTTATAAATACTGTGAAAAACTTGCTGAATTTGTTCGGACCACTCACCAGTTGATACCCACGTGCCGAGATGGTGAGATACAAGAATGACCAGACTGCACCGACGGCCCTGATAAAAGGATTTGTACTGAACTGTGGAAATAGAGGCATTTCCAATGCAAAATCACATTGGATGTACAGATATACATGGCAATGATGCCAGAGTCCACAAGGTCAGCATCTTTCTGCTGATAACACACCTAAAAGTTACACGCGCACAATACATATATTCAAGATTTCTTGGCATGTGTACCACCAGCTTCCAGGGATATTACCTGGGGCAGATGTATGGAGTATATGGTCGCAAATGTAAGGAAAGCTGAGCTAAACGCTACGAAAATCTTGAACCATACAGATGAAAACAGGGTGAGGTACGTGAGGATGCTCGTTGTGCTGATTACCGCTACAAAATTTGCAACACACTTGAGCGTAGACAGATCATCTTCAGTTCCTTCGTTGGGGAAGTGGCCATGCGTCGAAAAATCGGACAGAAGTTTGTCCTTAAGTTTAAATCTTTCGATCAGCCAATCGGCTACTTCAATTTCCGAGGTGGGTATATTGGGCACTTGAATGATTTTAACATGGATGTGGACTTCAGAAGGATCAATACCATAAACATTGTCCATAAATGTCGGTAGCCGGTGCTTATATGCTATTGTGATGTCATAAACTGCTCAATTAACAAGATAAATATATCAAGTCACATAACCAAATAAAAATCTTAACAGTAAAAATGTAACATTTAAGTGCAGGATGTTATAAAAAAATTATATTTCAAGCAACACCTTTAGATGGTTAAAAAATTGTCAGGACTTTGGTAAGGTTGTTTGTAAATGGTACGTTTAGCAGATAGTGTTTGCAAATGGTCAATAAATAATCAGGTGATGAAGCGAAAATGTTGAAGCGCAAAAGATGGGAAACATGAGGTTACCAGCATCTATGGAACCCCTCAGCTCTTGGAGACAGCAATGAAAACCCTTTGTCTTGGGAAGGAGGACATTGTTCAGAATAGGCAAGCCATGCTGTGCCGCATACTCTTGACTTTTGGTACACTTCTTCTCACTGAGATATTAGCATAAAAGTAATTAAATAAAGGAGAAAGGAAGAGAGAGGAACTAAATGACAGTAACTTTAGGGTGGACAATCCTATTCATTTGAGTAACTGAATAATCAGCAACATGAAACATTTTCAAAACTTTGCTTTTGAAAAGTACAAAGAAATATGAACTGTTTATGTTACACTAATAATCTAATTATATTCAACAAATGGTTAAAGACATCTGGAATGGATGCCCAAATCATGTTGTTGGGTTATACAAACATGTAGTATATACTCCCTCCATATTTTTTTATATAACGCCATTGACTTTTAGATTCACGTTTGACTGTTCGTCTTATTCAAAAAATTATATAATTATTAATTATTTTGTTATAATATGATTTATTATTATAGAAGCTTTAATTATGCATTATAATTTTGTATATTTGGATATAAATTTTGAATAAGACGAATGATCAAACGTGATTCTAAAAGTCAACGGTGTCATACATAGAAATATGGAGGGGGTACTATATAGTGAATGGGAAGATATCATACGTGTAATCAGTGCCTTCAGGAAAAACTGCCAACCAAAGGGGATCCTTAGGGTTCTTTAACTCTGAAAGCCTGGTTCGGATTAATGGTTCATCAACCTCCCACTTCCGGTCTACTGGAATAAATTCAATAATGTGAAATGCCCAGTTAAAAATGGGCAACTTCATCAAGCTTTTCTTAAGGATATACTTGATGCACTGCAAACGACCTTTCCTCAACGCAAGATCCCACAAGTACATCCAATCAACCTCGGTTCTGTGATTAGCAAACAACAAGACACGCCCTTTGGGGGGCACCCTTTCACCAGAGAAAACAAACTTGGTCTTGTTTATCTTCTCAAACAAGAACGGCCACATGGCTAACCACATCCCAAATAAAAAACATGTTGACTTTCTGCTGTAATGCACACTGAACAGCCGCACGAGGAAAGTAGTTACAGGGGATATGTAAACCATCAACATGAATGCTGTCAACGGCATAATCACCAAATATAACACACCACGGCATTGTCTCATTAGAGTCAATGGCCGGTGTCTTGGTCCATTGTTCTGAACGGAAGGACCAATGCTTTGCACTTCCTTTCCATTCACATGATGCCCTTGGGAACCACTTGAACCATTCATCATGTATGAATTAAATGTGAGCTCTGGTCCCTTCTCAAATTCACATACCCACGACCAATGAGACCACACAAGCTCCACCTGCGATGGCAAAACTTAGAGCAGTGCATACAGATCAAAGCAAGCATTTGCATTTCACGTCAACTCGAAAGTAAACATCTTCAAATGCTTCATGCAAATCTATAACAAGATAGAAGCAATAGCTAACAACAAACAGGTGCACATAACTAGCCCATACAAGAATTCTGGAACATACGCTGGCATTGGCCTATCATCGTACCATGAGCCCACGAAACTAAGATGACAAGGGATGAATTGCATTCAATTACGACAGTACCAAATCCGGAAATGCAATCAACTGACGGATTGAGTTCTAGTCAAGCCATTCCGTGATACCAGAGCATCTATAAATGTCTCGAGCATTCCTACATGCAAAGGGCTTCTGATTCCAGAATTGCAGTTCGGACAGTACGGACGCATGGCAGCAGCGGCACGAGAAAAGCTAAAGCAAGCTGCATCTGCACGCAAAGCTCGGCAATTTAAGCCTGGCCCGCCATCCTCTCCTCTAGCTCCTAAAGCTCAACCAACCATCCTCCGATTCGACCGCTCCCAAGCGCACACGAACACTGTAACACACACCCCCAACGTGACCCAGCGGAAATGCCACTCGTCGCCGCACCCAAAATGGAGAGCGCGAAACGACGAAGCAACTAATAATTCACCACCTCATTAGCACTAGCTCGCCGGATCTGCGAGTGGAACCGGAGAAGGAAGCCACCCACACCGAAGTGCAGCGCAGGGGGGTGGGGCCGAAGCAGCGCTTACCAGAGAGTGTCGGCGGGGTAGCGGCGGCGGCGGCGGCCGGAGCGGGGCCGCCGGCGATCCGCTCGGGCGTCGAGGGGGGGAGGCGGGGGGGTGCTTTGTTTTGGGAGCAGCAAAACGAGCGGATTAGCGGGAGGTACTAGAAGGGGTTTATAGTGGATGGGCGGTGGCAATGGGTGGGACCCGCCTGACAGTGGGAGCAGCAGCCACGACGTAACGGTGGTGGGCCCCGCTGGGCATCGCGAGCGTCGGTTCGATCGGCGGCGCCCATGGCTCCACGCGTCCTCGGGCCCGCGCAAAATATTCTCACATACAATAAAATAGGTGTTGTTTAGTTGGTGAAATGAAAATTTTTGCATGTCACATCAGACGTTTGATCGGATATTGAAAGGGGTTTTCGGATACGAATGAAAAAACGAATTTCACGGCTGGCGTGAAAACCGCGAGATGAATCTTTTGAGCCTAATTAATACGTCATTAGCGCATGTGGTTTACTGTAGCATTTATGGTTAATCATATACTAATTAGGCTCAAAAGATTCGTCTCACAATTTCTCACATAATTGTGTAATTAGATTTTCGATTTATCTATGTTTAATACTCTATTTAGGTGCCTAAAGATTTGATGTGATGTTTTTGGGTGATAATTTTTGGAAGTAAACGGGGCCTAAGCCTAGGTAGACTATTTTATTGCCGTGAAAGGTATTTAAAAATAAAATAAGATAGCTAAATATATAGTTATATGGACTATCTATATATTTCGCTCTCTCGTGAGAGAACCATGTGATATGATTTGTGTGTCCTACGTATTTATTAACAAATATACATATACGCAGTTTATTGGATGTCTAACCATATTTATCGTAGGTCTTTCTTTTCTATTGCAAAAATGAATACTGCTTCGCCCGTCTCCCTCTCGAACTTATTCCGTCAAATTGTGCGCCGAGTCGCAACTGAATCATGTGACATCGCTTCAATTTCACACGCACTAAGCGGCTGGCCATAGCACAAAGCGATTCCATGGCCCAATGGATAAGCGTGTTCTACAATCCCCACATTTTTACCTGGCTGTGCGCTGAGAATATAAGTTAACTTTAATTTTAATTACAAAATCTAACTAGAAATGCAATTAACAACGAAAATGTAATCGCTAAGTTTAAATACATCTAACAACAAAAATAGAATAGCAAATTTAGTTTCCACCTTTTGAAATAAAACAAACAGATGGAAATACAAGTAATAACAAAAAGGAATCACCGAGTAGGAATACAATTATAAAAAAAAAATAGAATTGCAATAGTGTTAGGATTTCTATTTTTTTTAAAAAAAATATTTCACCTAAATAGGATGTGAAATTCATATCAAATTTAGATTTTAGTTCCAACCCAAAACCACCACCACTCGCTACCGTTCAGGGTTTAGGGTACACTGTAATAAAAGATAGAAATTAAAATGTTCTTAGTAGTAGTCAGTCATTGTGCACTTACTCACCACCCTTAAAGGTTTATGGTTCAATGTAATAACAAAATTAGAAATTAAAAGGTTCTTTATAGTATTCATTATGCATGGTTTAAAATTGAATATTTGCATTAAATAAAAAAGTCAAATGAAGCATGACTCACATAATTTAGTTTAAAATGACATAGCTAGGATTACACAAGTGACGTCAAGGTAACAATCAATCAATAATAGAAAAAATTGAAATTAAAAGGTTGTTTGTAGTAGTTAAACATAGAAATTAAAAGCTTATCTGTAGTAGTTATTATGCACAGTTTAAAATTGAATATTTATGTAAAAAATAAAGGAGGTATGACACACGTAGGTTAGTTTAAAATGATATAGGATTACATCAACTGACGTCAATGTAACAATCGGTCAACAATAAAAAAAATCAGCTGGATACATGTGTTCCTCTCACCGAAGATAGAACCGATCAAAGTCCAAGTCTCGAGCTCTTAAAGAGCATATTACCGCGACGGTAAGCAAGCATTTGGCGCGAAAATTAAAAAATGCTTAAACATCGCCGTTGCCGGGGATCGAACCCGGGTCACCCGCGTGACAGGCGGGAATACTCACCACTATACTACAACGACTTCGTTGTATTGGAACTAAGAAAATACTATCACTTTATAATATGTTATTTCAATATATATATTCATCCATTTCTCTCTCTCTGCAGTAATGTGTGGGACATCACCTAGTATCACTGAAGGGTCATCCAAGATTTTAAGAAAAAAATATATAATATAATATTATACTGCATTTTATATATGTAAAAACTAGGATAGTCGATGGGATTGTGTGGTCACGCCCAAATACTATGGTCCCAAATTTTCATGTTCCAATAAGATATTACCCTATATTTTGGGTCTCAAAAAATCTTATAACATGAAACGAGGGAATATATGATAATGATGTAAACTCCATGTTCTTGTGACTTCATATTTTATTTTTCTAAATAGAAGAATTTATTTCTTGTTTAGCACTGAGACCCTAAATTTATAAATATGTATTTTAGCTTTTTGGGTGATACGAGAGAAACGGGTGTATGTCCATTCAAGATAAAAAAAAATGTCTTTCCACATAAGGACAATCATAAATTTGTCATTTGTTTAAAATAGTTTTTTTAAATTGTCACTAGAAAATAAAAAATACTACTGGTAGTAGTATCTTGCGATATAGAAAAAACGTGGCAAATTTACTAAATCCCCTTACGCATATATGATCAGCATTCACAATTTCGGTTCAAAAAATCTGAAATTTGGTAATTTCAACCCCCCCCCCCGCTATAGGGAAATATTTCGCTTGAAATTTTCTGAATTTTAGCAATTACATTCAAATTTAACCAAAGTTTGTTTAAATCTTAAATAACTTTTGGACTGAAGTATCCTGAATTTTCAAATTTTCGTTCATATCGATGCCCCTGAAATAACTACAGAAACCGATATAGGGAGCCGTGTCTATGACACGAGAATGCAAGATCCATTGCTTTCTCCCGTTGCTGATCGAACTTGCTGTTTCGCTATGTACAAATACAGCGTGATGATTTATGAAACGTAAGCTTTTTCGTGACGCAGGAGCAGCGCGCGTCCATGGTCCAGGTGAAAGAGGCATGCGAAACGTCTAGAAATCGTCGTCCTGGTTGGGCTTGGGCGAGGTGAGGATGGCCGTGTAGAGCCGGAGCTTCTCCTCGCCGAGTGACGAGCACCGCGAGAGCGGGCGGCGCGGGCGGATGAAGGAGAGCGACGCGAGCGTCTTGCGGTGCTTGTAGCGCCGCCACGCGAGCTGCACGGCGACGGCCGCCCACGTCCGCCACCCGGGGGAGTAGTACCGCGCGCTCCACCGCACCCTGTCGTTGGTGAACGTGTACCGGAAGTGCTGCGTCACGTACTTGACGTCGGCGGCCTCCAGCCCGAACGCCTCCGTGCTCTCCGCCGTCGCCAGCGTCGACGACGACGCCGGCAGCCGCTCCGAGAACGGCCGCCGCATGCACCACGACAGCAGCTCGTCGCCGCTGAAGTTGCCCGGCCCCAGCGTGCAGCAGCTCGCCGCGCCGTTCCTCATCGCCTGGCTGCACTGCAGGTGCCCCCTCACGATGAACAGCATCCTCTGCACCGGCTCCCCTTCTCTCACGATCTGGATGGACAAACCAAGAATCAAGCTCCCAGCAATGGCCTCCAATGGCAGAAGCACTGGGTCTCAAGAACTTACGATCTCGCCCTTGGGGAAGATGAGGGACTTGACGCGGTCGCAGATGTTCTCGAGGACGAGGTCGTCCATGTGCTGGAAGAGCGGGACCTGGCGGACGAGGTCGAGGCAGAGGTGGTACTTGATGTCGCGGCGGAGCCCCTCGGGGAGGTCGCGGACGATCCGGCACTCGTCGACGCCGCGCGTCGCCGCCCACCGCTGCCGCTCGAACTGCCGCACCCGCTGCCGGAAGCCCTGCGGCACCTCCTTCCGCTTCATCCACCACTCCAGGCTCCGCAGCCGCGTGTGCATCGCCTGCTTCTTCGACGTCGTCGCGTTCAGGAACACCTTGATGTTCCCGATCAGCATGGTCACCAGGATCAGCCCCCCCGTGATCGTGATGATGTTGAACACGATCTCCAGCCACTCCGTCGTGCTCTCCAGATTCCCGAACGTGCTACATTATTTCCGCACAAATCCACGATTGAATTAATGACATGATCAAGTAATCTAAGAAGTACTAACAATGATCTTAAAGCTTACATCTTGGTAATTACCTGAGTGTCATGAGGCCCCAGAAGATGGGGAGGAGCATCTTCTCGAGGCGGCTGGGGTTGGCGACGAGCATCACGGTCCACTTGTACGCGCCGTACTGGTAGCTGTCGCCGCCGCCGAGGCACGTACTCCTGGCCTGACCGTTCTTGCCCCAGGCGAGCCTGTCGCCGCCGACGGACGCCACGGCGCCGCCGTAGTAGAGCGGGCTGGCGCAGGCCACCGCCGTCGGCGACGCGCACGCCGGCGGCCCGGCGCGCACGCACTGCTCCTTCAGGCACTTGGTGGCCCTCTGGACCCCCAGCAAGTACCAGCACGCCCCCACTGCCTGCAAGCAAACGCAACGCCAGTGACACGTCAGCTCAGCTCAGTGCAGCTAGCTAGTACATTTTCTTGTCTCCTTTCTGCTATGATCAGTGCCTCGCCATGGCATCCGATGCTGGCTAGCTAGCAGCTGCTCCTACTTTACTGCTAGGTCAGAACGACGGAGAGGTGGTGGTCAGCTTTACTGACATGAGCGGCGACGAAGTAGGCCATGAGGTTGAGGGCGATGCCCCACCAGATGGTGCCGAAGACGTGGCCGGACTGGTTCTGCATCCGGCGGAGGAAGACGACGGAGTGGTAGATCTTGGGCAGGTACTCGAACAGGAACGACACCAGCAGCACCGTCATCACCGCCGTCGTCGACCCCGCCCGTATCATCGCCGGCGCCGCCACCCAGACCACCAACTGACAAGAACCCCCGTAGAATATCGACACGAGAGTCAGATTAAATTCAGTTACATTACAAATTTAGACTTAAGAGTCGTCGAGCAGTGGCCATTGTCCCTGTCGCCATCGACCCCCAATTATGCAGACGAACACGAGCAGCAGCAGCAGCAGCAGCAGCAGATACAGTTTAAATGCATAAACTAGCAAGCCATGCAGGTCACATGCTGTAGCAGATAGACGAATAATTCGTGTTGGGACAAAGCTATTCCGTATTAGTTAGTTATAGCCAGCAGAAACAAGAACGCATGAATTGAATTCTGTACACGCAGCGCAACCGGCTGATCGACGGATCGAGACTGATCGGTCAATGGACGGATCGAGCACGTTACTGTGAACAGAGCTCATGCGATCTTTTCGAGCAGAATTTGTAGAGATGTCGAGTGAAATGATTGACAGTGCAATAATTTGCAAAGGTAGCTAGCAGCAAGCTGCCTACTGTGAAGGTAATTTGGACAAGGCCAACCTGTCGTGTACAGTTAGTGAACCATTTGTCACGCTGCTAGGAGATTTTGGGAGTGATAACGGCATATTTGTATATAAATAATAATTTATAAATAAAACTTTTGTATTCCTGTTCTTATCGATTTAAAAGTTAAAACTAGAAAATAAACCACATTAACCAAAAGTACAGTGGTGTTTCTTTTGAACTGCTAGATCAACCATAAATTATATTTATGTGAAAACAATACAAGCTTAGAACTAACAATAAAATAGTAATTAAAATTGTGTACACCTATTGCAACGATATGATTGATGCATCATACATATCAAGGCCTTTTTTTCACAATGAAATTTTTTCTTGAAAGGATCTTTTTAATCGCTAAATAATGTAAAATTTTAAATGGATCGATTTGCACACCTGCATCACGGGGAGGATGACGAAGAAGTCGAGCACCAATCCTTTCCTGCACCTCCCGCGGTCCCGGAGCTTGCTAGTGGCGTCCGCGTCTGCCGCCGGCGCCGGCGCCGCCGCCGCGGCCTCAGGCTCAGGCTGCTCCTCGTCCACGGCGGCGGCGGCCGCCGGCTTCCGCCCGGCGGGCGCGACGCGGAGCTGCGTCACGATGTTCCAGGCGTGCATGGCGTCCACCATGAGGCGGAGCGCGGTGACCGCGGCGGCGAGCCAACCGTCGAGGAAGACGCACATGAGCGGGCCGCTCAGCGACACGGCGTACAGGAACAGCGGGTCCACCACGAGCCCCGCCGCGCAGGCCAGCAGGTAGGCGCGGTTCCACTCCCTCACCCACCTCGCCCGCGGGTCAATCCTCGCCCACGACGCGGCGCCGAGCAGCCCTCGCCGCCGCCGCCGCCGCCGCCGCAGTACCCGGCCCTTGGCGTCGGAGGCCGACGCGGCCACCTCGCCACCACGCGTCGTCGCCGTCGTCGGCGTCGTCTCTCCATGTTCCGGCCTCCGCGCGTGGCCCGAGGGGGAGGCGCCTGACGAGGAGGTCGACGGGCGCGTGGAGAGCTCGCCTGACATGGCGGCGGGCGACGGCGAGCCCGTCGATCGCGCGGCAGAGGACACGAGCATGTGGAAGCGAACGGCCGGCGCTCGCCAGCTGGTAGATGGATAGCTCGTGCAACAGCTTACTGCTACGACCTCTCGTGCACACTCAGTGACCGTACACACATAAATGGCTCTCCTTTTATTTTGTACGTACATGAGATGAGACTGAGACAGGCGTGTCAGCGTGTGCTGCTCTGCATTCATGTCTCTCTCCTCTCGGTACTGAACATGTTCGTCGTCTTGGCCTCACGCCAAAAAAGAAAATAAATTCACGTCGGTCTGCTTGATCGATGTTTGGAACCATCACTGATATTCGTACTGTTGGCATTCCCAATGCGACTAGAATGTTAGGCATCAACAATGCTCCGACGTGACGAGTGGTTCTAGCCCACCACATCGGAGCAGCGACCCAGCCAGCTCGGCGTGCAGCGTGCCCTGCAGAGGACCTCAGGACCATGAAGCTTGCAAAGGACACTAGTGGCTCTGTCAGAGCGACCACCCATTTGGCACAAAGCAGGAGGGAGGAGAAAAAAGTAGTTTTAGCTTCACCTTGTTCCGCCGAGCTCCACCGTCAAGATCTAAAGTCATGCCCCGCTGACGACCTCTGCCGATGAGATTCATCGCCGAGGTTCGCCGCCGAGTGTCGCCGCCAAGCTCCGAAGCCGAGCGTCGCTGCCGAGATCCACCGATGAAATCCATCGCGAGCTCCACTACCGATCTCCGAAGCCGTGCCCCGCCACTGAGATCCGAAGCCGAGCATCGTCGTCGGAATCTGCCCACCACCCAATTCCACGCGAGGATAGAAGGACAACGAGCTCGTCGGTCCGGCGCCGGCGTGAAGAGGAAGAGGGGAAGGTGACGGCGAGGGCGCAAAGGGAAAGGCAACAGTGTTGGCGTGATGAGGAAGATGGGGACGGTCGGACGATGGAGGGTTGAGAGTAATTTATTTTTTTTCTAATTTTTAGGTGGTATACTGTAAAATTTTGGATTTCTATATAAATTAGTAAAATATGAGGGTTACAATAAAAAATAACATGGGCTGACATATTGAATTGAAGACACAACCAAGCTACTCAACACTGTGAAAAAGATGAGTGGCCTTAGACCACATGGCACGTCTGCTCTCCTCTAGAGCCACTTGATGAGGATACCTGCATTGTTCATGCCCTTATCATATAATTAAAGGAGTTGTCACATAGAATATTTAATGATGTGACAAGTAAATAATGAAGAAAGAGAAGCATACATGAAACGTGGTTTATACACAACACCTAGGACGTAACGAACTTTAAATTTTAATATGAATTAATATAATTTTTTTTGTTAAAGTGATGTTGAGTATTTGTTTCTTTATGGCATAGGGAGTCATTGCTAAACGGTATATTTGTAAATGAAAAATAATTTATGAAGAAAATTTTTATATACATATTCTTAATGATCTAAAAATATGTGCTAAAATAAACTATGATAAAAGATCCCTCAATCAACTTCACATTTAAGGTCTAAAATGTAAATTTTGCCTTATAAGGATAAGCAAAAGTAAAAAAAAAATTCTTGTATTAAAATTGCTCTTACAAAATAGATGTATAACAAGCTGTGTAATCAGTGTCACTGTATCTAAGTCTAACACGTAATCATGTAATAACTCGTGGCCGAAGTTGAGAAGATCTTGTACCACTGACTGAGTTATTACATGAGATCCCCAGGGAAAGCGATTTTACCTGAAGAATTAATATACACATGCAGGTGAAGATGACACATAAACTAATGATGCTCTCACTACATCGATGGGTAATCAATGCGTGCCCGGAGGTTAAGCAAACAAACTTGTAAACGTCGGCGGCAGCCAGGGATCGATACCGGAATTGTGCCGACTCATCCACGAAAAACTTGCGAGTATCGTGCGTGTTGGAGGTACTTTTGTGAATGTGTCCGGTCTATGAATTGGATTTAAGGGTATTAGCGGTGAGTATCCGCTCAATACATGATACTACCTCCGTCTATAAATATTTGACGTCGTTGACTTTTTGATATATGTTTAACCGTTCATTTTATTTAAATTATTTTGTAAAATATGAAAAGTAATATATATATGCATAAAAGTATATTTAAAAATAAATAAAATGATATAAAAATAATTAATAATTATGTAAATTTTTTTAATAAAATAAATAGTCAAACACGTATTAAAAAGTTAACGGCATCAAACATTTAGCGATGGATGGTGAACAAGAGATCAAGTTCCGTCGCTGCATCTCCCCTACTGTTGCTGCATGCATGGATATGATCAAGTCATTCTGTCATTGTACGCAAGCTCCTCAGCTGCATAAAAAAAAAAATCCAGCCGACCCACGCATTTCTTCCCATGTCGAGTCAAAGTGCAGCAGCTCCATCTGCCCTACCTATATGACATATAGATGCACCCTGCGAATACATGCGAACAATATCAAAACATTATATTTGTAAATAAAAAATAATTTATAAGTAGGAGGTTTATATACATGTTATTAGCATATAAAGCCAATGTTGAAAAATAAACTGCGATTAGATCATCAAAATTAACTCTAAATCTAAAATTGAAAACTTAAAATTTGACTTTTAAAACATAAGCAGAAGCGAAAAGATAAATATGTTACTCTAATTGTTCCAAATAATTTGGGCTGCAGAAATAAAAACCAATCACATTGGCCAAATTAAAGCAATAACAGGAAATTCCTGTTAACAATTGTTTAGTTCTCAATTTTTTTTCCAAAAACATCGTATCGAATTTTTGGACACCTAAATAAAGCATTAAACATAGATAAACCAAAAAACTAATTGCACAGTTATGGAAGAAATCTTGAGACGAATCTTTTGAGTCTAATTAGCCATAAGTGCTATAGTAACTAACATGTGCTAATGATGGATTAATTAGGCTTAAAAGATTCGTCTCGCGGTTTCTAAGCTAGTCGTGAAATTCGTTTTTTCATTCGTGTCCAAAAACCCCTTCGACGTCCTGTTAAACGTTCGATGTGATGTTTTTATAAAAAAAAATTTAACAACTAAACAGTACCTACGAGAGACAGGAGGAGGAAGGAAACTTCGTAGCAACTTCCAGCACATCGTTAGCACTCGCATCTGGTGGCTACCGTGAGCTCGAGCATGCAGCGGTAGACTCTCGTATTCGTCCATCGCAGTCGACTCGAGTCGATGGCACGGACGACTATTACAAATTCCGTACGGCCTTACTGTAGCCGTGTTATTCCTTTTGTTCTGTATACCGTCACGATCGATCGTCTTTAGGCATGCATGAGCCACACAATCTATCGACAGCATTTGAGCTGTGTAGTGCTGTACTCCATCCGGCACATAAAAAATGAATATCATATCGAGATTTATTGTACTAAAATATATCACGTATTTTTTTATGAGATAGAGAGAGGTCTATCTTTTAGTTTTATCTTTTAGTTTGAAATAAGTAAAACAATATATTTATAAATAAAAAAATAAACCATCAATAGAATTTTCATAGGTGTGTTCAAGCATTAAATAAACTATGACAAAAATATTAGAATTAAGCATAATCGTACTAATAATAAGTGAACATACTCACGATCACGCGCGTCGTTGTCACCACTGGTGAAGCTGTATATACCAAGGGGTTCCAGGAACCCCCTTCAGAAAAATTTGTAACTAAAGCTTATAAATTTTCACCATATATTTATTCCTCCGATCTAAATTTAGATACCCATGACACCCTCCTCTATATCGCTCTAGCTTCGTCCCTGGTTGTCACGTACGGCATCGGCGCTCTCTTGCGACGGACCCCACCCAGGGATCTCATCAGATCTGTCGCAGCGGCGTCACGAATAATGACCGATCGATCGAACGACCGACGTTGATATGGAGTATAGGCATACGATGATAGCGAGCGTGTGGTACACGGGAGAAGCGGGCACCAAGCACGACGTTTCGTTTCACGCACCGCGCGCGCGCGCCTCATCCATCTTATCCCGCCGTGGCGCCAGCAGCAACACCGGCCGCGGCATGCGCACATCTGTCTCGTTCGGGCGGGCATCACGCGCGCGTTGGGTTCGGCCCATGATCGCGAGGAATTGGATTGCGAACAGGGCTGAAAAGCCCCGATGGGAGAACGCCGCCGCGCTCACCGGCCCACGTCAACACAGTCTCTCCGACAGTCCTGTATACAAACTTTCTGTATACAGATTTTTTATATATAAAAAATTTTAGTGTATAATCTTTATATAATATATTTTTCATGATGATATTTTCAGTGTAGATATTCCTTTGTTAGATACTTTATATGTTAATTATGTTCCTATAAATTTCCTATACAAAAAGTTCTATGCATACATTTAAATTTTTAACCTTGAATTTAAATATGATTTTGGATTTTTTCATCGTTATTTATTTTTCAACATCTACTTTTTTATCGTTAAAAACATATCTTTATCTTTATCTTTACTATTTAAAAATTACGGATATTTCTTGGTACGTCGGCCCATTGTCTAAATTTTGGGCCGATTTGGTCTGTTGACGTGCGGCGACCAGCAGTGCTTGTGGCCGAGGCCCATGACAGCGCGCGCGGCCCACCTCGGTTGCGGTGGCCTAGCAAGGCGTGTGGCAGGCCAAGGCACACGGGTGTGCGGCCCATGACCGGCGCTAGGGAGCACGACCCATAGCGCGGCCCAGCCCAACAGCGATTGTAATTAAATGATATTGATTTTTCCCTACGAAGAATTCTACCAGCAAGAGACCAAACTAATAATGAATCCAATTCATCTAATCAGGAGGTTAATTAGGCAGCAGCTCCACTTGGCAATAGTACATACGTGCAAATCATGATCATAATTACTTGAAGCTTCAATCTGATGATCAAGCACTAACCGTAGCTGACGTTTTATTTGTCTTGTGGCGTGCTAGGCTGCTAAGTTTAAGCACTAACCGTAGCTGACGTTTTATGCATACATTTAAATTTTTAACCTTGAATTTAAAGTTAATTTTGAGTTGTTTTCATCGTTATTTATTTTTCAATATCTATTTTTAGATCATTAAAAACATATATATATATAATTAAAAAAATATTTTTATTTTGTGAATATGCTATTTGAAAAGCCAAATAGCTTCAGGATGAACCGATCCAGAAACGTATGGCAGCCATCAACGACGCCTTTCGATCACTGCGGCGACAAGAAAAAAAGCAACCTCTCTTGCAATCTCTCGCAGGCTTGCAGCACGTACTCCCATCCTCCCTAGCAGCAGCAGGCAGGGGACCAAGCTAAAGCAAACCACACACCACGCTACTCCTGCACCTGCGTTTTTTTTCTTCTTCTCTCCCCTTCACAACAGAGACGACGACGACGACGACGCCAAGAGACCAAGAGCATCTCCATGGCCGCGCCCGCGTACTGATCATCAATGCGCTAGCTAGCTGCAGCGCGCCATGGACCGGACGCCCGCCGCGAATCCCAGCTCAGATCGACACCCGATCGTATCCCACACCGATCTCCTCCCCGCATCCTGCTCTCCTGCACCTCCACCTGCGTCTGCAGTGTTTTCCGTCGTCCCTCTCGTGATTGATTCTTGCACTAATCCCTTCTTTCCATAGGCCTATTTTGTGATCAAATGCATCGGCTTAGCCTTCCAGATTCTGCGTACTTTGTGCTAGCTAGCTAGCGCCTGCGTGTGGTCCTCCAGGGAGGTTGCAAGCAGCTGCTGCAACTGTGATGGCGGCAGGGGAGTGGCTGGCAAATCTGTGGCAGTGGATCATGCAAAGCAGTGCAAGTGCCAGTGGCAGTGGCAGTTCTCACCAATGGCGCCCAGTGCTTTTAACCATCTCTATCTCTGGTGCCTCTGCTGGTGGCTGCTCCCCCTCCTGCATGCCTGCCCGATCTGCTTTTGCTAGCTGCGACAAATGCAGGCTTCAGTCGAGTGTATGTTCTGTTCATGTGCAGTGCAGCCTTTTTTTCCTTCTTCTTTTCTTGGAGCTGCGTTTGAGATTGGAATAGTTTTCGGTGCTTGAAAAGGCTGAAATGCCTTTGAAATGCGTGAATTATATAGGATGCTGTTGAACAAGAAACGGAGAAAACTCAGCGAAAGGAGATCGAACTGGTGTGTGTATAGGCATTGTGCAGCCTGAATCTTCAGTGTTGGAATGAAGAAGACGAGGCATATCTTGCGTGTTGTCTGTCCCCCACACAAAAAAGCAAGTCTTTTGGAGGCATCTTTGTACTGAAGAAAAGAGGCCTGCTGCTGCAAGGTTGTGTGAGCAATGGCATCTCTCTCTCTCTCTCTCTCACACACACAGATGCAAGTAGGGCTACACTTCAATGTTGGTAGAGCCAATCATTCTCTGTAAGGTAGGATCCAAATGTGCAGACCATGGAGTACAGTCTGTGCATGGCTCCTTGTAGGAACAAAGCATCGAGCACTCACTGAAACAGATCCTCCTCTCTTCAATGAACTGTTGCTCTACTCTCTCTGACAGTCCAGAATCATTAAGTCTCTTCCATTTCTCATTTATTTTCTGAACAAAAAAATATCAATGCTCTTCTGCAAAAGAAAGAAAATAAAATAAAAATTAGAGCTGAAATCTACCAGTATCAGTAATGCCATCACATAATCTACAAACGCAGCTTCATACAATGATGCAAACGCAATCCATCACATCAAAGTGAGATCGAACGCATCTGTGATTCTGTGCCATTTCATGATGTCTCATCGGATCATCAAGAATTGATGTGTGTGTTGAGCCTCCTGCTGCTTTCTCGTGATCTACACATGATGCACACACTGTGCAGCGTCACCTGCTCGCTTCAGGTCAAAAGATAGTGGGAGTATTGCAGCACTGCTCTGGAATCAGCTACAGTGTCAGTAGTTTTTGACATGATACATAATTATCACCACTACTTGATGATTTCTTAGAGTAAAGATTAAAACTGATTTAGTGCGAAATTTGGTTATTCTTAACTCCAAACGGTAGATCCCAGCGGCATGTCGTCTTCTTTTTTTTGCCAAATTTCGATCAAATTTCAGTCGGATCTTACTGTTCTGAATTTGAATCCTCGAAAACAATTCAAAATAGACGGCTGTGATTCAACACGGTGCAGTGGTAAACGACACAAATGGCCAGGCTCATGGATGGGGAAAATGGGGCCCACTTGTCAGTCAGCGGCGAGATGCGCTGTCCGCTTCGTCCTCGGAGGCTATAAAAGCGGCACCACCAGGAGGAGGAGGAGGAGGAGACAGCGTTCCGGGCAGTACACCAGCGCTCTTGGCTTCTTTCGCCATGGCGACCACGCCCTTCTTCCTCTGGGCCACGCAGTCCTCCTCCTCGGCTTCCGCCGCCGCCGCCTCCGGCCAGAACATCGGGGGCCTCGGCGCCTCGGAGGAGGCAGCGGCGACGGGGGCAGCGAAGCTCTCACCGGAGCTCGCGTCGGCGGCCGTGGCGAGGCCGAGGCTCCGCCGGCAGGCTTCCGCTCCGGCGAAGCAGCAGCAGCAGCAGCAGCAGCAGGGGGGAGGGAGCAAGAAGACGCCGCAGCGCGGTCTCGGTGTGGCGGAGCTCGAGCGCCTCCGCTGCGGCGGGGACCCGCTGCGCGACCTCAACGCTGCCGTGGCAGTGGCCGCCATGGGGGACGCCGCCGCCGCCGCCGCCAACGTCCATGGCCACACCGTCGTACACCACCACCTGCAGGTCTCCGCCTTCGACGCCGACGCCTGCGGGCGCCACCACGCGCCGCTGCTGGTCCGCCCGGCTCCTCCCGCTCCGCCGCCTCCGGCTCCCTTCTGCTACGTCCACTCGCCCTCGGCCGGCGGCCAGAACGCGGTGCCTCCGGAGCAGCAGTTCATGAGGGATCGTTGGGGCTGCATGGGGGGACTCGCCGGCGCCGGCCACCAGCCCCAGCTGCTGTCGCTGGCGCCAGAGCACCCTTCAAGCCAAAGCAACACCATCTGGCGTCCGGCGTCCTCCTCCTCCTCCTCCTGCCTCCCCACCGGTCACCGCTGCGACCTCTGCTCCAAGGTAACCCACCAGCCTTCTCGAACCTTCCAAAATCACATCTCGCAAATCGCAATGCCATTACAAAATTTAATCTCCTCTCCTCTTCCTCCTTCGTGCGCGCGCGCGTGCATTTCTTGACTCCAGACAATGGTGAGGGCGCTGGCAGAGAGAGGAGCACGCGGCGCTGCCGTCCCTTGCCCCGCCGCCGCCGCCACTGCGCAGGACTACTCCATCTACGATCTCGCCGCCGCCATGGCCACCGCTCGCAAGGTACAGAACAAGCCGGCAAACACAGTGCATGCACACGACGTCGCGTACGTACAAACTCACAAGTCACAACAAGCTCCTATTTTTTTTTCTCTGAAATGAACGCAGGAGAAGGGTCAGGTGTTGTTCTTGGGTCGGGAGAGGAAGAGCGACGAGGCGGCGGAGAAGGAGGTGAGGGAGATCGAGTTCTTCCCGGCGAGCACCAACCACCCCGACGAGTCGGAGTTCGCCGCGGCGGCGGGCCTGACGCCACTCCCCTCGTCGGCCGGTGGTGGCTGCGGCGCGCCATTGGACCTGTCACTGAGGCTTTAGAGATCCGGCCAGTTCGTCGATCACCCTTAGGGTTTAATTAGCTTCTTCTCTTGTTCGATCAAATGGGGAGATGCTTAATTTTTCGGTGCCAAGATCGATCTATGGGAAACATTATGCTGCCTCTCGATCCATGTTTCAATCAACCTCGGTTAATTTCCATTTCTGTCAAGAGTTGTTATCACTCTATTGTACAAGTAATTTTGGTCAACCTTAATTATCTGAAAACAATGTCATGCTAATTTGTTTTATGCTATGTCAAGTTGTTTTCTAATCACCCATTTTTGACTATTAGCTATGTTCTATATTATAAGACTTTTTGACATTACCTCCTTTGAGGGGTTTTGATGCTACTTTTGCCCAATTGGTTATATGACATTACATTTAAAAAAAATTAAAAAACTATAGGAACCCAATTATCAGTGAAATATCCCTCCCTCCAACCTTCTTACTATTACTACCTTCGTTTAATATTGTAAGACTTTCTAGCCTTGTCTAAATTCATCAATTGATGAATATATATAATTTATATTTATGTCTAGATTCATATAGCATACATATGAATATAGCTAAAGTTAAAAAGTCTTATATTGTGAAATAGAGGGAGTAGTTACTTTTGTTTCTGTTAGTCTCACCTCTTCTGGTCATTGCTTTCACTGGTACCCTTGCTGTGCGGGGGAGTCATCGTAGACTTTTTCCTATTTTGGGACACATGTAATAACTCAGAAGATTAAATATATACTCTTCCGGGTAATAATTATTAGGTTAACTGGATCCATGTCATTACATGATTGTCCTAAAAAAACACCACTATTATTTAACTATCTGGAGTCACCCCATTATAACTTGGGAAAATTACAAAGATGCCATAATAATCTCATGGTTACTACTTGCCTTCAATGCATTTTTCTAAAATATTTAGACCAAATTGCCCGTGTCTTCTTCCATCATCCCTCTCCTATTCATTCTCTCTATCAATGGAGCTAGATCTAGTCATGAACAGCGGCCACAACACGTATATGAGGTAATGGGGGAGGCTGAAGTTGGAGTAGATCATCCTTGAGTCCATCTTCAACAACGACAAAGCCAAGCAAGCAAGTGAGGTTGTGTCGCTAGGTCCATGGCCTTGCTAGTGAGAACAACTCCATGGCATGCCGCTCATCGCCAAAGATGAAAGGGAGATAAAGGAGGGGATGGAGGAAGAAGACATAGGAAAATTGGTTCAAAATTATTTAGAAAATATATTGAAGGGGCAAGTAGTGGCGTATATCGCATGACCATGAAATTGCAATGACATGTCTGCAAATAGGTAACATAGTAGTAATGTTTTTCTAATATGTTGCATTTAGAATTGTATGGATCCAATAAACCATAAATATTTAACGTTTAGGATATGATTTGATAAAATTATGAAAGTCAAATTTGATTTTGAGTGTCAAATACTCCCTCCGGTTGAAACCACCACATGGCCCCTAACCGTCACCTCGGAGCATCCGAGGAAAGCCACTTGGGAAGTTAGGGGTTGTTCCGACAACCTTCCATGGCCTCACGTGTGAATGCCCAAAGGTAGGTGCGTGGTGAGACTATAAGGCCCCAGGTAAGCCTTCTCGTGGGTGCTAGAAAGTTAACATGTGGTCTTCACGTAGGATGGCGAACGGGGGCACAAAGAAGTCAAAAGAATAATGCCTTGCAGATAAGGATGGGCACAAGTTGGTCCGCAGGTAATTGACATTAAAATTAAAACTTGGTTCATCAGTTATATTAAAAACAGTCATGGATTACCCGAAGGCCGTCCCATATCCATCCCTGTATGCGAACCCTAAGTCTTGACACCAGAGTAGGCAAAGCGTGACCTCATTCGTCCGGTTAGGGTGAGTTGTTTTGGGTCAAAAAAGTTGTACCAATTCGTTTACGTAAAGAGGTAAGTACTTAGCGCATGATTACTTACATATCAATTATTTTAAACTTGGAAAATAATCTTATTTGTAGTTTTAAAGTAACTTGTCTTTATTTATTTTCTTTTTGCAAAAACATAACTGATCATGCGCTTGTAGTTTATCTCATTTTGCCCGAAGAAATTGGTTCACCTTAACCTTGTTCTGCTTTAGTGAGGCGTGCAAATGACTGGTCAAGGCCGAAGGGTAGTAAATACAGACGGTTCGGTGTAACACCTCCCGTTTTGATAAGGGATAGCAGGGTGTTTTGATCCCTCCTGCTTTTTTTTTTCTCATTCACATCGAATGTTTAGACACTAATTAGAAGTATTAAATATATATTATTAATAAAACACACCTCATAGTCTGGACTATTTCACGAGATGAATCTATTAAGCCTAATTAGTCCATGATTAGCGAATATGATGCTACAGTAAACATTTGCTAATTATGGATTAATTAGGCTTTAAAAATTTATCTAATAAAATAGTATTTATTTATACAATTAGTTTTGTTATAAGTCTATATTTAATACTCCTAATTAATATCAAACAAACATCCGATATGACAATGACAAGAGACTTAAAAAAAATATCAGATCCAAACAACCACCTATTCGCATCGGCAAATGGCTTGAGGTCAGTCTAGTGCAGTTAATTGGAGTGACCGGTGACATACAGCATGTCAACCGGCTGCAATGCACACAATGATGTATTCTTGCAGTATATAAGCCAGAGAGTATAGGCACCGAGTAGAGGGTCGTATTCCGAGAGACGAAAAGAGAGACACAGGAAAACATTGTAAGATCTTCAGTTCATACCCCAGCAAGAAATCCAAACATCAGTTCGTCTGCCCTGTGGCGCCAAACGTTTTGCATCTCAACGATGCCTCATTGCCTCAAACCACAAAACATGACCGAACATCCACCCAAGAGTTCCACCGATCACAACAGGGCTAGAACAGAATACAGGCAAGGCCATATAGGCCAAGAAATGCCATTGGCACGGCCGGGAATCATGTCCCACGGAGCATAGATGAAACGGCCAAACAAAAGCTACAATTCTGCAGAAATAGATTATTCTCATCTGGACAACATGGGTAATGTCTCTCAGGAAGCAAAAGGCAGCAAGATCTACAAGTCTGATACAAGCTAGAAATGCAACACGGAGCAGAACACAGAAGCAGCCACTCAGTTACACAGGGATCGGCATCAGCAAGCACGCTCTCCTTGTGATCTGTATGTCTCTTTTCACCTCAATTTTCTGCAGCAAAAACGAAATTTCAGATCATACGGGGGACAACTTTGATAGCATCATAGGAATATAACAGAGAATGAGAGAGAACAAGATCTCAATGTTACAGAGCAGTTCGCATTCTAATGATGCCATAACAACTAAAAATGCAGACCGCAGCATGATATTTATGTAGAATATGACAGCAAAGAAAGTTTGTTCAGCTACAAGATTTAGCCCAAAAAGAAGACGATCACTATAGGTGCATATGAGTGTGTGTAGGACTTATTTTCTCATCAATGCTTACTGCAAAAGCAACCAAAATCTATCTGGCTCTATTGAGCATCAAAATTAAACTTCTGGAAGACAGCAGCTGACGGAGTCAGTATAAGACTGCAAGTCATAATACTGTAATTTTTTTTGGTTTCCAGGAAACAGTGGTGGTAAAACCTTGTAAATTCAGAAATCACAACCAACATGACAGGAAAAAAAAGAGAAATGAATCACATCATAAAAAAGCTACTAGTAAAAAGCTAGCTGTGTGATGTACTGTAGTTTTTATTTTCCTCAATATAAGGCACAATCCTTTTGCATATATACCAAACATAAATCTAAGACAAGACTTGCAGTCATGTTTTAGCACAAATATAGCAATTGCTGATTTAGGCTGGCAGACCAGCATGAAAAATACCTGGCTGGCTTTCCACCATGCGTGTTAGGTATATTGTACTTAACCGTGAATAGACAGAAACATGCGAACATCTTAAATGTTAATTTATACTAAGTAAAATAAGCCAACTTACCCAAAACAATTTAAAGAAAGGTAACTGAAGCAAGACCTGGTTCCTTTTCTTATACATGCTCCGAGAAAATCATTTTCTGGCATGGTTTCTTAAGGGATAACAATTTACAGACATAATGGGTACTAGTAATGTGCTTGTCTACAATTAAACTGTATGACTTTCAACTTTTATGATTAGCAAGCAAAAATTTCTTGACTTACATCATTCCATTTCTAATTTAGTTATTACTTGCAGCAATCAAGCAATCCTTTATTATCACTGTACTCAACTACTCATAAACATAAATCTTGTGCCCTTGAACATAGAAGTTAAGGCATGAAATTCCCTAGTGAAATAATTAAATGCTCTGTCCTACATCGCAAGCAGACCTTCTCGTCCACTTTGCTCACATAGAAATGTCATATATGAGTAAAGAACATAGCATTACCTCTAAAACTGACTAAATAAAGAATGGCACAGCACGGTACGACATAACTTCGCATACCGTTGTTAATACCCAACCATTTCGTTACTAAATTCATGGCAATTCAGTCAGTCACTGAACGAAAACAGTAAGATCAAGATCGAAGCAAGAACATAGCCAGACCTTTCTGCCCCTCGGGAGCTTCATGATAGACGGGCTCATCCTCAGGCACCGTGCGGAGCTCATCGCCCACTGCCTCTCCACTACCAGCTGCCGCGCCATCATCAGGGTAGCGCACGACCACCACAGGGCAGACGCAGTGGTGCACGCAGTAATCACTAACACTCCCGAGCCTCCCCTTGTTTCCCCTGCGCGAGGCACCGAAGCCGCGGCTGCCCATGATCATGGCGGACAGGCCGAGGCGCTCGGCCTCGAGGCAGAGGCGCTCCTTCATGTCGTGGTCCTTGACTATGTGGATCTTGAAGGGGATCTGCGCGGCGACGAGCGGCTGCGCCAGGTCCTGCGCCTTGGTGGAGGTGAAGGCGTCGAAGTCCTCCTCTCGCTTCTTCTTGGCCTCCTCGGGCTCGTCGCGCGGGGCGGCGGCGTTGGCCTGGTGGGCGTCGGCGTCGGCGGCGTCGTCGTCGTCGACGGAGACGGGGATGGACCCCCAGTCGGCGCCGTAGAGCACGGAGGTGGGGCGGACGTGGAGGAGCACGACGGCGTCCCCGGGGCGGAGATAGTTCTGCACGGCCCACTTGACGGCGAAGGCGGACTCGTCGGAGAGGTCGACGGCGATGGCGATGCGGCGGTGCGGGGAGGAGGCGGACGCGGAGGCCGCCGCCAGGGAGGAGAAGAAGAACCGCGGCGAGTTGGGCTGGATCCCCGTCGCCCCTCCCCCCGCCAGGCGCAGCGGCGGCGGCGGCGTCGACGGCGACTTGTCGCCGCCGGCCACCGGGGACGCCGGGTGGTGGGTCGCCATCGCCGCCTGGGGCTTCCGAATTCGATTCGACTCGACTCGCGGGGCGGGGCGAGCGCTCGATCTGGGGAAGGGGGGGGGGGGCGGGGGGGGGGGGGGGGGGGGGGGGGGCGATGCGAGGACGAGGTGGAGGGCTTTTGGCTTCCGACGATGGACACGGGAGTGTGTTTCTTTCTTTCTAATCTTCTCCTCCTTCACTAGAGTGTTGTTAGTAGTGGGTGGTGGTGCCGGGAGGACACGTACTGCCTGCGCTTTTTGTCACTTTTACTGCGGTTTCTTGGTTTGATTTGTGCAATTTGTTGGTGTCCCTCCTCCGTTCGCGTTTCCCGTTTGTTACGTTGGACGTTTAGCTGGATATTGGAGGGGATTTTCGACATGAATAAAAAACAAATTTCATAGCTCAACTAGAAACCGTGAGACGAATCTTTTGAGCTTAATTAATCTGTCGTTAGAACATATTGGTTACTGTGGCACTTATGGCTAATCATATACTAATTAGGCTCAAAAGATTTATTTCATGATTTCTTTCATAATTATGCAATTAGTTTTTATTTTCATCAATATTTAATATTTTATTTAGGTGTCTAAAATTCGATGTGGTGTTTTTAGGAAAACTTTTCGTTTCAGTATTCGAATTTTCTTTTTCAATTTTAGGTCGGATTGAAGCGTTTTTTCGGTGAAGGTCTGATAGAATTTTAGAGCGCTAGGAAGATACTCGTGCCTTGTCATGAAAATATATTACAAAATATTGTAGATTTTTTATTAACTATGTTAGTACCGCTTGTTTGAACAAAATCTAGATTATTCTAATAATATTAAAAAACAAAGGCTAAATTATAAAAAATTCAGAAAATAATGAGGTGATACATTCACTGCCATCGCTATAAACATTTAAAATAGTATATATTCCCTACAACACTCGTGACATGTACAACAATGAGATAATTATCATCTATATACATCCACGTTAGATTAATCATCATACTTAGTATTAACTTGGACGTTATTAACTTAAAAAAAACCTAGATGCGTTCTCTTCATTCCAAGCTGCATGGAACATTTTTACAAGGAAAAAAATCATATATTGGTTGCATGCAGCAAATACAAAATATAAAAATAATGTATTAAATATTATAAAGATAAATACAACAGGTTTGTTTAGTTGTCTTTGTTTATATCAACAGAGATTACATCGAGATGTTCTGAAGATGCAAAGTTCCACTATAATTTACTTGGCCTTTGTCGTGTTGCTTTTCTAGAAAAACAAGAAAATAAAAAATAATTTATAAATAATTTTTTATATACTTCAGACCGAAAAATAACCTATAATAAAAAAATCCTAAAATTAACTATATATTCGAATTTTAAAATCTAAATTTTATTACAAGTATAAGCATTACAAAAAACATGCACCCAGTTCTTTCGTTTCACCGAACCCATGCCTCAACAATGGATACTTCATACTTTATTCATGCTAACGAATGGAAAACAAAATCAAAATAGAAAACAAACGTGCTAACTCACAAATTCAAACATCTTTTTGTGGTGGATCAGGGGAAAAAAAATTAGCATAAATCATCCGCGCTTCGTATCCGACAAATCTGACTAGAATTTTCCGTGCCGGCAAGCCGCCTCTCTTCTCCCGAAGGATGATCAGCCACACGAATGGCTGCCGCCAATGGAGTTACATTTCTGCTCAGCTTCGACAGCCTTGCCGAGCCATGGCCATGAGCAGCTGCTGCTCCTGCCCGGTGACACCCTGACGACTTCACTGCGACCGAGACGCACGCCGACCGACGGGGAAGCTTCATGTCGAGCCTCTTGCTCCGGCCGCCGCCGCCATGGTCGACGGCCCGGCCGTGGCGGCCGCCGCCCTGGGGCTTGGTCTTGGAGGACCACCGCGAGGTCCTCACGGCCTGCTTGTTGTAGAAGACGAGGCGCGGCAGGAGGCCCAGCACGTGCCTCTTGAGCGGCTCGTCGCCGATGTTCTTCTCCGCGGGGTTGCCGTCCAGGGTGATCGACTGCAGGGTGCCGCAGTTGGCGAGCTGGTCGAGGCATTTCGAGGACGCGAGCTTGTTGGAGTGCAGGTCGAGCACCTTCAGCTTGAGGCGGTGCAGGCCTTCCACCTCGCTGATGCTGTTGCCGCCGATGTACAACTCCTTCAGAAAAGGGCAGGACGACAAGCCTGAACACGAAAGAAGGGAGAAACAAATTTCGGTCACCTTTTCTTGTGCATCTGTATCTCTGAATTCTGAATATCAAGTGAAGCACTGTTGCTCTAGATGCAACTAACATCTCCCAAGAAGTGAATTCTGAATATCAGGGGAAGCACTGTTGCTCTAGATGCAACTAACATCTCCCAAGAAGAGAGGGTATGAAAGAATGGTAGTATGAAATCTAACTAAAAGTATGATGTCTAATCACCATCATATGCCAGATGACAAAAAATGTAAAACTAGAATACTGATCTCTCCCTTTCACAGTATAAAAGATTTTCTAACTTTACCTAGAATCATATAAATGCTAATGCATCTAGACATATATAAAAATCATATACACTAAACAACGGATAAATCCATGTTATTACCGTGTAAGAATATTAATTCTTACACGGTAAGAATATTATTTAAACTGAAAACTTGTGTAAGAATATTATTACCGTGGCCAATTTTAATTATTCGGTTGTAACTCAAGTCCAGAACACGAAGTAGTGTCAACTCTTTTAGGCCTTCAATAGCTGAGATGTTATTTCTTGACAAATTCAACATACGGAGTCCTTTTGGAAGTGCTCCTGAAGTTATTCTTACTGAAAGAAGAACAAGCAACCTGGTTTAGGTTAAAATTCAACTAGTTAAAAACACAGGGGACCAAAGAGAAAAACAATTGAGTGATAGGAACTTGGTAAAAAACGAACCACATTTCTAGATAGAAACATACTAATTGAGTTTCCTGCCAAGTTCAGCAGCCGCAAATCATTGAACACACTAAGAATTGGTATTGCAACCAAGCCAAGATTAGACAATTGTGCTGTGGAAGACGATGGTTTCAGCATTGAAATGTAGCTGTAAGCAGTTTCCATGCCAAGAGGAGATTTAGCATTGAGCTTTCGGACAGTACCAGCTTGATTGGAATTCATTAAATGCGCAGAACTTGAACATTCTGCCTGTCCATTTGGAACCATGTCATTTGAAACAGGAATTTGACTGATCCAGTTCTCAATTCTTCTAATATTGAATTCTTTTTGTGATATATCACAATCCTGGTAAAATGATTCAGGTTCACAATTCTTCACTGTAGTAGCAATTTCTTTTTCATCGATTTTTTGGAATATATCTTCACTATTGAATGCATTATGTGATCGGTCACCATTAGTGGAATCTTCAAAAGAGCTTCTGTTCCTTGGCAATGTCACTACTGCAGTTGATGTAAAATCTGAATGATGGCAATCATTTCCTGATTCCACACAGCACAGTGAAATTTCATCGGCTGAACAATTGTTGCATCCAGAGTCTTGAATCTGGCTTTCACAAGGAATCTCTTCATATATACAATGACACTGGGATTGTGCATTGGGTTGAACACGGTCTTCTGAGGCATCTTTGCAGTAACTTGGTGAAACTCTGGCTTCTTCAGTGTAGGATGCTAGATCCAGTGAACTGAAGTTCCCACATGATCTAGAACGTAGTAGCCTACCTTGTGCAGAATCAATGCTATCTTCAGTGACGGTGGGAATGTGCACGTCTAGGTTTGCAGACTGTGATCTGCTCAACAAAGGTTGAGGCAAAGATGACTGCACTCCAGAGTTGACAAGACAACAAGTTGACACAATATCCTCAAAATCACATTGCTTTTCGATGAGAAGCTCAGAATTTCCAAGGAAGGACTGACACTCATGTTGATGAGGGTCAAGGATGTCTCCGAGAGATTGACTTTTCTTAATCTTACCTGACTCTTTGTCGGTGCAAAAGCTGAAGTCTTCTGACCTCCAGCAATCCTCGGAAGCAGGGCTCGTATACTGCTCGACGTTAGAATTACTAGAAATTTTTCCATCTACCTTCTGAGTCGAATTTGGATAAGCCCGTGTATCATCAACTGAACAAGTAACCAGCTTCTGAGAAGAAAAAATATTCAACTTTTAGCTATGCAGCAAAATGGAAGTGCTGGTTAACAGCATAAGATGTAGAACAACAGAAAAAAATAGCAGATATATATGTACCTTCGATCGGCGATGACGGGACGGATTAGAGAAGCAAGAAAACCGAAACATTTTCAAATTTAGTGATAAGTAGCAAGATACCGGCTACTGTACTGTATACTTCGTTCTGATCAGCCAGAGTTATTTAACCGTAATCAAAGGAGAAACCCAGCAGACAGTAGCAAATGCAACATGGACTTCGTCTACAGGAGAATCGAACAGCCAGCCTAGAGGTGCACACCAGTAACTCTTGTGTAGCAGCCAGAGTGGACGAAAAATTTTATCTGTCAGACCTGACAGATCCAACACAACGATGCTATATAACAACCAGCACTGCAAAATATTGAGAAAAAAAACTATGTCACCAGTAGCAGATCAAGACAGTGCTATATGCTGCATAAACTATGCAGTTGATTGATTTTCAGATAGGCAGACAAATGAAAAGGAACAGAATATAGTGTCCAGACGTCCTGTGATAGCCCTAACAAAAGAAACTGGAAGGAGAAAAAAAGAGAGAATACAATTATATATGATTCAAATTGCAAAAAAAAAATCACTACACTACAAATTGAGTGCTGTTTAACTAAGATCATATAGGATTCAAACGAAAAATGTATCGGGTTTGTTATGCGGTAGAAACACGAAACAGAGTATGCCCACACATACCCTTCAGTATCGTAAGGTGAACCAGTTCAACATCAAGCACAGGAAGATTAATGCAAACCAGCCCACCCAATTCCAACCTGACACCGCCAGATTTACCGCAACCTACGAAGAGATCGCAGAACCTTCCACACAAACAGAGAAGAAAAAAATAACTGTATCCGCTTGAAGACGATCCTTTCACGCACACAGTTTCATCAAATCAACAACCCATCATACTAAAAACCAAAGCCCGCGCGGAGCTAAAGCCAAATCCCACCACCGAATGCATGCGCCGCAGCCTCATCGACCACCCACCCATCTAACCACGCCGCAAAATCCTCCACCCAAAAGGAGCCGGGGGCAGCCGCCATGCGTCAGATCAATCAACCGAGCGAGCGAGGGTGGGTGGGAGGAGGCGGCGAGGTCGAACCTGCCGTCCCGCTCCAGATCGGAACCACCGGCCGGGGATCCTCCCGCTTCTCCGCGAAGAAAGAACTACTTTTGCTGCGGGGAAGAAGGGCGCGGCGGCTGGCGGGGGGCGCCTTTTTTTAGGGAGGGGAGGTTTGAAGCGACGCGACAATATTAGCTCCGGGAATTCTAGGGCTCAAGTAAACCTTAGGAAAATTTAAGTTTTTGCCTTTTACGAGTAGTCAAAATAGATTACTGATGTTTATAACATATGGTCATCATAAGTATATTATATATGGGTCCAGTGATAAATCATCCCCTAATAAAGCTTGTTTTAGGAAAATAAGAAGCTTGTTCTGACCATGCTTGTGGGAATATTTAATTTAATAGTATTGAAAGGAATAAGATGATTAGAAATATTATTATGGGAGGTAAATATAGAGGTGATTGTGGACATAATTATAAATAAAAAATAAATTATGAATAAAGCATTTTTTATATATTCTTAGCGATCTAAATCAACGCTCGAATATAAACTTCAATGAAAATCCTCAAAATCAACTCTAAATTTAAAGTTAAAAATTTAAATTTTGACAATAATCAGAAACGAAAAGGTCGGTACGGTAATTGCTACTACGGGGTTAACCGGCTCACCAACGATTTTTAGTCTATACTAAATGAAACTTTGCTGCATCAGGGGAAAATAAATGAAAACGTAGTAATAAAAATATTTTTTTAATTACGGGTTGGAGTATTTATCATCTAAGCCAGTGTAAGGGTTGTCTCTAAACATCTCGAATCTAACATATAGACAGTTAAAAAGATAGGTCATACAACCCAGAGTCTATTTTATTGTCTATAAGTTATTTAATGTTTTTGTGTAGTTAAAAGAAAATATAAATAAAATATTAAAAATTTATTTTCTACAAGCTATACAACAGATGTGAAGTCATTTATTTTTTCTTAGTGCATGAGCTGCTGCTGTCTACTGATGAGGAGACGCCTCCGTTGTACATGTCCTAAGAGCATGTACTAGGCTCTCTCTTTGAAGTTGTCTTTATGTTCTTAAGCTAAACACCTTTAAGATGTAGTAATGATTTAAACCATTACTAGTAGATTATTATAAACTATTGGTTTTGAAATTATTATGTAATAATTAATTGAATATTTGGAGTAATAAATTTTAATATTTTCGTCACAAACCACATACATGAGTTATATTGAGAAAATATTTCTAACTAATAAAGACATGCCCGTGCATCTACATATAGATGCAGTTGTTGATGATGAACTAATAATACTTGGGTTCTTTTGTCAATGAAAGATGAAAGATTATCTAATTTTTAACTATTTAATTGCATAAACAATAAAATTAACTATTATATAGTAAAAAAAACTATTTTATTAATATGAGATGATATATATATATATATATAAATATAAGTACCATTAAGCAGTTTAATAAATATGCGTGTAAAAGTCAAGAGAAAAACTGAAAATAAGCCAGAGGGACGATGCATCCTTACATTAGCTTCTTTTGTAATGGTAGAACATGTTCGAAGTGAATTTACCTTTTGGTTTAAGAAACTCCATGAATAAATTGGTATATATCCTAGGTGTATCTGTCCAAAGTGAATCCAGTTCCTCCTTACACAATTAGAGCGAACTCATCCGTAATAGGCTGATTATAAATGATCCACACAAAAGATATGTCTCCTACAGTCCTACTGTATCAAATCATGCCAAAGGTAATTAATACTCAATAACCTTTTCACTTTGTCACCATTTTTAGCCGTCCTAAATTTTGGTATTACTAAAGCAACAAAATTAATACCATTATCAACACAACCCTACCAAAATTTATTATTCGTTCCGTCCAAAAATATAATAATAATTGGAGATGTTTGAAGATCAAGATTGCTATAATAAAATATTTTGATTGGTTAAGATAAGAAAGTAGGTGACAAATTAAATAAGGATATTTGTGATTGGTTCAAATGAGAAGGTAGTTATGAAACGGAGGGATTAATTCCATAGCTTTCTACTGGTAAACTTTTTTTGGACAATGAAGTGAATAAGCCCCCACTAGTTACCAAGCCAAACACGGGGTGAGCAAAAGTTAAAAATCATTGTTTTCCTCGGTTTTTTTTTTTTGCTGGCTCTGGTTATACATATAATTTTAGCAACCCAGCGTCTACGGTGTAAGCCAGAGTAATGGGCTCCCAATTTTTCGTTTTTTGATGAAAAAATGAAGCCATTTTTTCTGCAAATGAAAAATAATGTATAGTTAAAACTTTTGTATACGTGTCTATGACAACTTAAAAACAAAAGTGATAAAATAAACACAGGTAAAAAAAAATCATAAAATCAAATCCAAAATTAGATTTTAAAATTAAATGTTTTTCTTCTAAATTTATTTTTGGGGTCATGTAGACCTGATGAGAAAGTGGTCATGCTATGTCCCTTAAGATAAGCCGTCATAAATTATGCCACGGAAACAAGTTTGATTAAGAAATATTTAAGGCAAAGGAGAAATTCCAATGAACCTCTAATAATTTACTATTTATTTACATACCTACATTATCAGAAATGTATGCTGACATTGATACCATCCTATCCTAGCATATCTTGAGCAGTTGACTGCTTGAGCTACTGAGCTAGTTTTACAATCAGTCTAAAGTTGCCACCACAATAAAAAGCACATAGCGACAAGTATTATATGCGTTTGCATTGGCCTCACAGAACAAAATATATTTAGGCTGCGTTCGGTAAGGGGTGACTAAGTTAACTTACATGGCATGAAAAACGTAGTAATAGATTAGTACATGATTAAGTAATTATTAATTATTAAAAAAATATAAAATAGATTAATATGATTTTTTAAAACAACTTTTCTGTAGAAAATTTTCGCAAGAAATATACCTTTAGTAGTTTTGGGAACGTCGCGCAGAAGACGAATTCAGATAAAAGTATAAGACCATACAGTTATGAAATTAAAGCGGACGCCCAACATAACAAGGCTGTGAGCTCGTGGATGATTGATGTAGCAGCTGATCAAACGTCACAACCAAAATTAACTGTGTCAAATATTTATGACCGGATGAAGTGCACAGTTAAAGGGATAATTAAAAAAAATAGCACTATCTTAGATCATCATTGTAAAATTCTCATAAAAAATTAAAAATATCGCTAGAATTCTCATTCCAGTAAAATCCTTCCAAATAGAAAAGAAGGCAAATTTGAATTCGAGGCCAATTAGTATGGGCCCGAAAACATATGGGCCTCTGGGCCGCGGCCCATCTCCGGCGGTTCAGGTTTCGGTTCAACTGCGCTGCGACGGGGACGGCGACGACGAGCAGCGTCACGTCGCCGGATCGTCCGGTCGGGCCACTCGGCCGGCCGCCTCACCCCGGCGTGAGGTGCACCGGTCAGCGACCCCCTTCCGTGCGTCGCTTGGTTGGGTTGGGTTTGGCGCGCGGCGGCCGGGGTGGTCGCTGGTCGGGGAGCCGGCGACGGAGGAGGAGGAAGGGGAGGAGGGTGGAAGGGATGACGTCGTGGCTAATCGGAGAAGCCTCTCGGCGCCTCTTGCAAGGTGATTTCCCCATTTTTTACTACGGATGTATCATCTGGGTATCTGAATATTTGGGTGGATTGAATTCGTCAACCCAATGCTAGGGTTAATCAATCACAAAACTGTATATGATTATACACTGCATACACAATATTTGGGTGGATTGAATTCGACAACCCAATGCTAGGGTTAATCAATGACAAAATTGTATATGATTCTACACTGCATACACACATGTGCACAAGATGCTTAAGAAAACTCGAGTGCTGTTCTAGTATTGTTCAGTAACCGTCGTGCTCCGATTCTACCGGCCTTCAATCATGGTGATGGTCATGCCGTCCACAAAACTGCAGTCTGGCTTGCTCGACGAGGTGTACTCCGTGGCAGCCCTTCTTGCGACGAACCCAGGCTGCCTGGGATCTGGAAATGAGGCGGCATCAGCGCTGGCCAGCATCAGGAGCACATGAGACATCAGAGGACGGTCGTCTGGGTTCTCCTGGACACATAGGAGCCCCAATTTGAGGCATTTTAGCAACTCTTCTGAGTTGAATGAGCCATTCAGTGTTTCGTCGACGAGATCGAGACTGCTCCCCTCATTCCACGAACTCCATGCCTGGTAAAAGTTTAGAGAGTTTCGTTGATGAAATAAGGTTCATAGATGCTTTGCTGAATGAAATTAAGCAGCATCAATTGTAGTCGAATAAATGAGCCAGATTCACGCTTACATGTGCTAGAAGGTTTAGGTGGCTGGAGCAGCTGTAGACGCCCCTATTCCTTTTACCAGAAATGATTTCCAGCACTATGACACCAAAACTGAATACATCAGATTTCACAGAGAATACTCCATCCATTGCGTACTCGGGGGCCATATAACCGCTGTAGAGAGCCACGCAAAGATATTTGATTAAGGGATATTAAATGGGAAACTAAGCATTCGGAGACTAAAGTGTGTATTTAAAGTTGTTCGGTTTTCATTCCTTACTATGTGCCAACCACTCTAACCGTATTTATTTCTGTGTCGTCACTGCCAAACATTCTGGCCATACCGAAGTCTGAAATTTTAGGAGTCATCTCCTTATCCAGAAGAATGTTGCTCGTCTTTAGGTCTCTATGGATGATTCTGTATCTTGAGTCCTGGTGCAGATAAATTAAACCTCGAGCAATCCCCTCGATTATGTGGTATCTTGTTTGCCAGTCAATTAGCACGCTCTTGGATTTTTCTGATAACATAGGAATATTTGTATTTGTTTCTTGATAGATATGGAATTTTTCAGGGTCGCAAAGGTTAAAGGCATACCAAACAGGAAGTAGTCCAGGCTTTTGTTTTCCATGAATTCGTATATAAGCATCTTTTCCTGTCCACCAATGCTGTAGCCAATGAGTCGAACAAGATTCCGGTGCTGGAGTTTAGCTATCAACATAACCTCATTCTTGAACTCATCAAGACCTTGAACCGATGTCTTTGAAAGTGTTTTAACAGCAATTTCTTGCCCATCCTCTAGTTTACCCTGTAATTTTGATGGCAAATATTTTCGATCAGGTGTGTGCACTGACAATATTCCATAGTATGACAAAAGTTACAATGCCATCTTTGTTAGTTATTTCACTGTTATCAGTATCCTGCAAGACATAAAATTTTGAATTATCGATGCTTCTGTCGCTGACATTAGTTATCATAACGTGTTTGAATCAATGAACTGCTCGTGTAATCTTAAATGAAACTTCACTATGGTTCTGAACTTCTGATATAAGTATTAGTTAGATATCTGTGTGTACCTTGTATACTGGCCCAAAGCCACCCTCACCAAGTTTATTGTCTGCTGAGAAATCCTGTGTGGCTGATGCTATTGTCTCAAAATCAAATAGAGGCAGATCCATGTCATCCCCATGACTATTTCCTTCACTGTGGAGCTCTCTACTGTGTAAACCACCACTCCAGCTACTTGGTCCTGTTTGAATATTAATCAGGTTAAGGAACACAAGCAAACAAGAGATTATTTTGTTCGCCCTTTTTTTGCATTTGGATCTAAGAAGCAATTTTATCTATATATGTTTATAAAGCCAGTTCAGAGGTAATAATTATATATCACCTCGTCGCCTCGCTTTTGTCCTCTTTGTTCGCCAAATGTAGATCCCAGTAACTGATAAAAGGATGGCCAGTGCACAGATGCTGACAACTACTGTAATTACAATGTGCATCTTCTTCTTAGACTTGCTTGTTGAATCTGTGCAAGAATCACCACTGTTAGTTCAACCATATCAATGATTATCTATACCTTCAACTTTTCTATCTAGGTTTTACTTGTACATGAGCATTCCTTTTGATGATGAGTGTAGATATTCAGAGGGTTTCCAAATAAAGATTATTGCCAAAAAAACATCAGAAAGATTGAAACGTAAGCGTTAGAAGCATAGCTTTATATTGATATTCCCTTCATAAATATATGTGCAATCATGGGCCAAAGGTATCTAATAAAACATCAGGCATTAGTTCATTTTTCAGGGTAACTCTACTTTCAGTAGATATTCTATACTATTATCTAATGCAGAACTTCATGGTCTAATATATGTTGTGATATTTTGCAGTTTGCAGGAGATGGATCATGGGTGTTCCCTAAGTTCATGCTGAATATTCTCCCATAGATGGAATGATGTTCTAATGCATCAAATGAATTGTATTATTGCATTTCAGATTTACTTGGGGGCAATGGGCAATAGGATGCCTTAGGAGCAACTACTGTTGGTGGTCATGCCCACCAAACCTTTCAGATCTGGGGTTTTGTTTTGTGGACATTCTGAACAGACATACAACATAGAGGGTCCATGCACGCCTTCACAATATTGCAGTGGAAAGAGAAGCACAACATTTGTCCATTTGGTTTCTGTCCAACCTAAATACCTGGATGATGATGATGTGGTAGGTCCTCATGTTTCACTGGCGTAGATCATCTCCACGTGGTACATCAGGTGGCATGTTAGTGAACTTTACCAATGTAGTACATGACAACACCCATAACTTCGGAGTTCCAGACTTGGGAACAGATCCTGTTAATGTTATCGTTCAACGAAGAAGACTATCTACAATTTCAGACTAATCTGTCTACCCAGGAGGCCAGGACTTCACCAACGAATCAACATGAAGGAAACACAGGATTTTATTTTTGTTTAAAGCCGTTAGATCATGTTTGCAGTGCTGGAAAGGGGGTACCAACTTGATCCCATCAACAGTGTCCTGGAGTTGGAGTGCATTATTGATTCAATGTATCTGGAGAAGTCTTTAGAATTTAGATAGTTCAGTCGCAGGTGACAACACAATTTGTGATGGGACCAGGCACCAGCAAGTCAGGGTACGCTGATTTTGGTAACTTTCTTTTTTGGCTTGATGATTATTTTTGAAAACGGAACATTTATATGGATATGGTGCTATTGTTACGTAGGCTTTATGCATGTTATTCATGTACTCTATCTGTTTTATAATGTAAGACACTTTAGCTATATCTAGATAGATTTATCTATTGATTAATGTATATTGTTTGTATATATGTCTAGATTTATTAGCATCCATATAAATCTAAACACTGCCAAAAAGCTTACATTGTGAAATGGATGTAGTAGTAAATTTAACATCATCTTCTGAGCTCCGTTAAAAGGGCAAATTGGTAGGTTTTTCCATTTACCAATATAAGGCATATGTGAAACTAACAAACTTTTTGGTCCCTTCCAGGCTTCCAGTTGAATTTTGTGGATGTGACCCATTTCTCATTCTCTTTCGGCTATCCTTTATTTGACTGATCCACTCCCCCCAAAAAAAGATTTAGCCACGTATCAATATTCTGTCTAACACATGGATACCTCATGGATCATCACGTTGACCACATGTCAAAAACACTTTCAGAGTACAATAAACTCATATGGATTAAGACATGCCAAACACTTTCAGAGTACAATAAACTCATGTGGATTAAGATATGCCTGAGTCATTTCATTCCTAAGTAAAGTCATTGTATTCTGTGATTCTGTCTGCAGGCTAATATTTGGACTAGATGGCGACCTGGACGGATGGACCTCACTTATCAGTGACTTGCACTGGTGCAGCACGAAAATGTCGTGTGCGTGTTTCTGAAAAGGAAATAAAGCGTCGTGTCCATTTTGTTTAGCAGTACCGGTAGATAAGATTATGATTGGAACTATGCAAAGGCAGGGCAGAAGCAAAGTGAGCATGCTAAGTTGCTGGGTCAGGTACTGGTTTATCATGTGCAGCTATAGCAGCTATGAACTGTGAATGCATGATTGGACGGGCACAAAAAGTCTTCTCAATAGTTCTGGGGTTACTTGGAATCGAATCCATTTCTGCATTGTCAATCTCGTTTTCATTGGATTACAGTACGCCATCAGATGAATTGGGATAGGAGTATAACTTGGCAGTGCACCTGAAACCGAAAGGCACAGTACAAGGATATGCTTTCTACTACGTGGAGATGAACTTTCAGACTATTTCAAGTTCTCTGCTCCAGTCCTAAATAAGCTTATCCTTCTAGTTCAATTTTGAAGGTGGTACAAATGAAGGAATAGGCAAGGGGAGGTCCATTTTTTCCATGAAGCAAGTTTTCTTTCTTTCTTTTTCTAAACAGGCTCTATGAAGCAAAATTGACTTGAATTCTACGGTAAAGTTCACAGCTGCACATCCATGGAAACTTAAGCAGAAGAAATAGGAAGATGGTTTTCAAGTTGGATATCTACTCTTTTCTTCTATGTCACCTAAATAGTTATTAGAAAAAATGGCAAGATAGATTAATATGAGATATACTATTTCATAAACATGCAAAGTCAAATTTGACTTTACAAGTTAAAAAAACAAATTAAACTGAGACCTGCACATTCAAAGTTAAATTTGTTGTTTTTATTATAACTTGCAGAAGTTAAGTTTAAACTTATATATATTTATAAAGTGATATATATCATATTAATTTATCTCGCCAAATGTTTTAATTTTTTTAATAACTATTTAGGGGAATGCACAAAGGAAGTGGATATCCTACGAGAAAAGGTGCCTTTTCACTGACTGAACTATCTGCCTTCGCAGCACATGAATACCAAGGTCTGACTGTTTTATCTCTTAATAATAAAAAGCAGTTACCTCGATTCCTTTTGGGTTCCTTTGCTACTGATCGACCACGACAAATTACAATACTGTATGCATGGTGTCTAGCCTTATTACTTTTTTGCTCCTCCTCTTTGTTTGTGTTAAAATTTTAAACCTGAAACTTGTCGGACAATAAATTCATCTTATACCATTTACTGTCATGATTTATTAATTTTTTGTAACTCTATGTAATTAGGGGCAACTTTATACATTTCCTGCGGTAAAACGTGCCAAAGAAAATCTGACCAAGCAGCGTGTAATCGTGGATCGAGAAATAAATGGCAGAAAGGAGCAACATACCGAGATCGACGGCGGCGAGGCGGACGTAGAGGTCCTGGCCGTAGGCCGGGTACACGCGGAGGTCGTCGAGCCCGCCGGTCCACATGACGCAGCCGCGGCGCCCCGGCGGCGCGCTGAGGTTGGCGCTGGCGTACGCCGTGCACGAGCAGTTCCTCAGGCACCTCTGCCGGCACAGCTGGAGGCCGGCGTCGTGGTCCACCGTCGCGGCGGTCGTGTCGGGCGCCTTGGCGTGCTGCACCACGGCGAACCCGTCGGTGCCGTTGGCGCAGTCGAGCGGCGTCGCCCGGGCGCACCCGTCGCGGCCGTCCCGCAGCGCCCACGCCGCCGGCGACCGTGGCGCGAACCCGCGGAGGCAGGAGCACGCCGGCAGGCGGTTGGTGTCGCACACCCCGTTGGGCCCGCACGGCGACACGGCGTCGCACTGGTCCTTGGGCGCGTACCAGTATAGGTTCCACGCCCCCGCCGCCTCCACCCACGTCCACCGCTGCAGCAGCCCGCCGCCGCCGCCGGCTCCGGCGCCGCTGCCGTTCAGCACCAGGCGCGACAGGATGCTCGTGTTGCGAACCTGGAAGCTGTAGGTGATCTCCCGGGCGCTGTTCACGAAGCTGAAGGTGAAGTTGCTGTAGGTGACGGTGTCCGGGACGCCGGTGAACTGCACGCCGTCCCAGGGCCCGGAACGCCACACCTTGGTCGGTCCGTTCCAGATGAACACCTCCGGGTCGCCGGAGGTGTCCATGGCCACGACCACCGGGCTCGGCGACGGGTCGGAGGGGCTCCTCCACGCCGTCAGCGTCATGTTCTTCCCGGCGGCGAAGTCCACCCCGATCCTCATCCCGGGGAGCAACGTGTCGGTGGGGTGGTCGAACCCCTGCCACGCCACCCGCCCGCGCGCGTCGGAGACGACCAGGTTGCCGTCGTCCCGTATCCGCGCCGCGCACGGGCCGGCCGCCGGCGGCGAGACCGACCACACGACGGTGGAGTTGGCGTCGGCGACGGCGAGCTCGCAGCCGCGGGACACGGACAGCGTGGCGCCGCCGTTGTCCTCGACGCGACCCCGGACGGGGTCGCCGCGGTTGGCGACCCAGACGACGGTGCGGGGGGAGACCCGCGCGTACCACACCCCGACGTAGGTGTCGTTGGAGCCCGGCGGGGTGAAGAACCCGAGCTCGAAGCAGCCGCCGCCGCCGCCGCCCGCCGAGACGAGCGTCTCGTTGCCCGCGAGCGGCTCGCCCGGCGCGATGCTGTCGCGGGCACGCGACGTCGCCGACGCGAGCAGCAGCGGCAGCAGCAGCAGCACGCCGCCGTACTGGTGGATGGCCATCGTCGCGAGTGATGACGCGTTCGCTTCGCTGTGAGCGCGAGTAAAATCGGCGCCGTTAATACGACGTGGCCTCGCCTTGGTGCTGATGAAATGGGCCGCATTTCTGGTCGCGGCCTTATGCGGCCCAAGTACTAGCCTTGTTCGGATGAAAATAGATGGGCCTGGTCTGTATGGGAATTTATGTTGGCTGGGCTTCGTAGTGTTATGTACTGGACCCTGACATGGGCTAGCTCAAGGCAAATCATAGATGCATGCAGTGCAAGTTCAGACTTCAGAGCTGCGCGTCAGTGCGTGCTGTAGTGTGCAGTAGAAAGAATGATTTGTTCATGCAGTTGCAGCTGGATCGATATGACATTATCACAAGCTGGCTACTAGTAGCTAACTATAGATCGATCATACCGTATCATTTTCTTCGCCTACGCATGATCATGAAATAACATGATAGTCATCTTTTAGCTTATTGGTAAAAAAAAAAAGCCATATAACATATTTAGCCCATGTTTAGTTTCCTAAAACTTTTTTTTCTAAAAACATCACATCAAATCTTTGGATATTTAAATAAAGTATTAAATATAGAGTGAAGTGCACCGGCGGTCCCTAAACTTATATGCATGTGTCATCTAGGTCACTGAACTCTCAAAATGCATTTTTGGGTCCCCGAACTTGTTTAGGAGTGTCATATAGGTCCAAACGAGCTCCAACCCGCTCCATCCACTGACGTGGCATGCCACGGTGGCGCCTACGTGTTGGTGGTGCCATGTGGGTCCTACATGTCAGTTTCTCTCTCCTCCTTATTCTTTTCCCTCCATTCTCGTAGGCGCCACCGTGGCATGCTACGTCAGCGGATGAAGCGGGTCGGAGCCTGTTTGGACCTATATGACACCACCGGACAAGTTCGGGGACCCAAAAATGTATTTTGAGAGTTCAGGTGACACATGCATACAAGTTTAGGGACCGCTGATGTACTTCACTCTTAAATATATATGAACATAAAAACTAATTATACAATTATGAAGAAAATCATGAGACAAATCTTTTGAGCCTAATTAGTATATGATTACAACCAAAATATGCTAATGACGGATTAATTAGACTCAAAAGATTCTTCTCACGGTTTCCAGACGAAATCTAAAATTTGTTTTATGATTAGACTACGTTTAATACTTCAAATGTGTGATAATACGCGTCGATGTGATATCTATTCCTAAAAAAATTTGAAATCTGAACGCTGCCTTATAAAAGAAAAATAATTTGCGTATAAAATAATCATATATGTGTTTGTAACGATCAAAAAGTTAAAGCTGAAAAATAAGCTTTGTTGAAAAAATCTTAAAATTAACTTTAAATTAAAATTAAAAAATTAAAATTTTGTTTACAAGCACAAACAAAAGCCACCAGAGGTGTTGTTCCAAGTTTTGCGTGGTTCTTTTCGGAGCCGACAGTCATTCAGTCAGTCAGACAGTGTCAAGTGATCAACAAGGAACATGTACACCAATCAGTCAGAGGCACGTACGTACATATGAGCTCACCGTTGCATCGAGCACCCATCATTAATCTGATTGCTTTACAGCAAAGATTACGTTAGGTTAAAGAGAGAGAAAAAAAAGATGATGTGTGCTCTGGCTGCCTGAGATGAGCATTCGATATGCACGTCTGATCCATCCTACAATGACGCAGATACTTTGCAGATAAGTTTTTTTTTTGTCTACTCTATCTTGCTTAGATAGATTTTTTTTAATCTGAAGTTGCGCCGTCATTAAGGCAAAAGAAATGGCGAGATATAATGACCAATGTGATGATGATGATGATGATGATGTGATCCTGAAATCCTGACAAAATACTCTTCTGTTCAGGTTAAACCAAAATGATCATCCATCACAGTACACTGTTCATGTCCTAATGAATCTCTGACGACGTTTGCATGATCCTAACTAATCGATCAGCCAGTTGCTATTGCTTGGTGGTTGGAAACTTAGAATTTGGAAATGCAGCTAGTCCTTGGCGAGGTTGAAATCCTTGTCTTCTTGGACCACGCCTGCCTGCTCTGGCAGCATCCGAGACAACGCCGGTGTGCCAATCAGAGTTGGTGGCGACAACGAGATGGAAGCAAATCAGAGTTCATAAGACAGGGGGATGAAATCTTAAGCTTAATCCAAAGCCTCTGCCAGCTGCCAAAGGAGTGGTACACAAGATTTGTTCAGTGTATGCATTGACAGAGTATGTGCTCGATCATGAAATTGCTGGCAGAAGAAAAAAAAAAGGAAGGTTTGCAACTCATCTTTTCGATTATGCTTTGCTTATAATCAAAAATTTAAATTTTCAATCTTAAATTTAAATTTAGAGTTGATTTTAGATTTTAAATTGCTAAAAGTTTTTATTCACAAATTATTTTTTATTTGTAAATACGCCGTTTTAAAAACAACTAGCCTATCGATTGATCTGTCTCTGCATTACGAGGAGTTGTTTAGATGGAGCTAAACTTTTTAGCTCCATGTCACATCGGATGTTTGGACACTAATTTAAAGTATTAAACATATAGTAATAAAAAAAATTAATTTCATAAATGAGAGCTAATCCGTGAGACGAATTTTTTAAGCCTAATTAATCCATAATTAGCAAATATTTACTGTAGCATCACATAACCTAATTATGGATTAATTAGACTCATTAGATTCGTCTCGCGAATTAGTCCAACGTTATGGATGAGTTTTATTAATAATCTACGTTTACTATTATAATAGGTGTTAAACGTCTGATATAACCAGCGACTAAAAATAATAAGTCCCTAGAAACAGACCCAATCTCCGAAGCAACCATGAGCACAGAAGCAGTGATGCGTTGGATCGATCTGAGCCGCTGCTTCATGGTCGGAGGAAAGTCAGGGATAGCCGGATGTGCGCCACGTGGCAATTCCGCTTTTCTTGGCAACACTTGGCAGGTCAAAGCAGAGCTGCAGCTTGCGAGCCCCGGTCTATAAAAACCCTTCCCTTCTCCTCCTCGATTTGGCCTCCTCGTGCTCGGTAAACAATCTGCCCCCCGATCTCCGTCCTCCCAGATCTCAGATCCGTGGACCGAGCAGAGCTCCACCACCTCCTCTCCAATGGCGGTCAAGGTCTACGTCGTGTAAGCATCCACACACACACACCTGCACCCAGGGCTTTCAGTTCTTGGAACTAATATGTTTTATCTCCTGTTACATTGAACCGTAATCTGTTAGTCTGTTCTTGATTCTGCATCCTAAAGTTCAGTTCTTGATATTGCTTGCTGTCACATATGGTTCTGAATGTGTGTGGTTTAAGTTCTTTGGAAAAATTCGGTAGGAATAGGATGTAATTGTAACCTGGCAAGAACAGTTTCAGACATTTCAGGGAACCATATTCCTCTGCTGTTTTTGGTGCAATCTAACGGTTTTAGCCTTGATTACGGCGTCTGTTTCTAGGACCATTGAAATGCTCAAAGTGGGGGATGATTTGGACATGCCAAAAAGAAATACTTTTGCTTGATTAATCGTTAGTTGAGGTCAATCATGGTAGTGGGTTTAGCTCTTGATGGAACTGATGCAGCGATGGGGTCAATCCAACCCAGACAGTGGTGGGAGCCGATCCTGCACTGAAACCTTTTTGTTTTGAGTGAATTACCTGAAACCTTTCCTACATCGGCAACCTTGCAGGTAATTTTGCAATGGTTTTTAGTACTGTTTCATGGCGTTTGTGGTTACCAGTATGTTCAAATCATCAGCTTTTTGCAGAATTTGGGTTACTGTCACAAATTCAGTTTCTTTAGGAAAGATTTAAGATATGAATATAGGGCATCTTCACCAACTCCCCTGGTCCGTCCGGCTGTCAAGGATAGCTATTGATGATTACACATGGTGCTAACTGCTAAAATTGCCAAGGAAAGAGCAAATTGGCCATTTGGCAATGACAAATTTTAGGTTCTAGAGTAATACAATTTGTAGGCAATTTGGCATTTGGTATATACCGAATTTTCCCGAATATGAAACTTGCACATGAAGCGAAAACTGTGGTGAAAACTGAAAACGGCCTGAAGTTACAGCTCACCATTAAATTGTAGTTTTTCCATTTTATCATGCCAAAATTAATCTGTAAGTTTTTTGTTTTGAAAAGTAATGCATGCTTTAAAAAAAATACTGATGCCTTTTTCTTGATGTGGATTTTCCACTACAGCTCCGCTGTGTCATGTATTGGACATGCATGTTTGGAAGCTCTTGTTGCTTCGGTGTCACACCAAACGACACGGACCTATACTTTTCTTACAATGATGCCTGTTCCAACCAAGCAAAAGAATTTTTGTGGGTCTCCCAGTATTTGAGCTATCCTTCAGGGCACCTCCAATGCAAAGTGTTTAGTGAGATACTTAACAACATGATTAAACTAAGCACTATATTGATTTTTTTACACAAGCACCTCTCTTTAGCACTGCATTGGAGGTACCCTTACATGTCTTCAAGTTTTTTTCCCTTAACCTCCATATACCCTTAATTTTTATCTTGATCTCATTTATACCATTTCCCTGTCAGTTGACCATAAGGATTTTTCCGAAATAACTATGTTGCCCCTATCTTGTTCATTAGGTAATATGTTAAAAAGTGATATTTATATAACAATTTCAGCCCAAGGAATACTGGGTGATAGAATTATTTGACTCCAAATTTAGAAAGCAAAATTTGAAATGAATTTCAATCAAATTTGATGAAATTTTAAAAGGTAATCTCACCTCTATATCCAAGGAAAATTTTTCAGATTTGGTTGAAACTGACTAAAAAGGTCATTTCTGATAATATGGAAATTTTATAAATGATTTTCAGTAAAAAATAATTTGGTTAATTTTCGGTCCTCCTCTTAAATTTCATAAATATGATTTACATCCATTTAACAATTTAAAATTTGGTTTTCAAATTTTGGGTCAAACTATTTTGTTCTTTTTTTGACTTAGCAATTATATTTGATAACTTGATAGCACTTTTGTATGAGTGAAAGACAATATAGTAATTTGAAGAAAAATTATAATAGTCAACTAATAGAATTGATATGGATGGGAATGGGATCAAAATTAAAAGTTGAGGACATGTAGGGAGTAAGGCAAAACTCGGTTATAATTTTTTTTTGTTATAACTAAAGTTCTTTTCAGCTTTAAAATTATGCTTTTAATAAAAAGATAGCACTTGCGTATAGGGGCGGGTCAAAGATTTGATCAAGCCTAGGTGAGTTAATTTATCCTTAAACAATTCTAGATTTGTCAAGATTTCAATGGGATTATAGAGCTAAGCATACGACTTAAGCCCTAGTTGCACCACACTTGTACCTGCCGCTACTTACGTATGGTCGAGGGACAATATAGTAATTTGAAGAAAAAAATTCTATGGTCAAGTAATAGGATCGATATCGAGAGTATCAAAATAAAAATCTTAGGAACATGATGTAAAGAATAAGACAAAACTCAACAGCATAGAAAGAATATCACAAAAGTTCAAGGATGAATAGGGAAATATATTATCAAAGAAATTTTTGATAGTTGAGAAAGTACCAGCATGTATCAAATTTTATACTAGCAAGTTTGGATAAAAAATATGGTAACTTCCAATACCATCATAAGGAAGATAAAAAATATCCATATTATTTGTGAGGAAAATAGACGCATATAGTTTTCTAATAAACTTATAGTCATTTTCTATTATGACTCTTATTCTCTTTTATATATTATTTGTAAGCTTCACGGAAAAGGTGCGGCGGTCCGTTCTTATTCCTATGTACTGTAATTATCTTCTTATAATGGTATTGTCGGTCAGCGTCCGTAGTTTTTTCCCATAAAGTTCTCCAAGTTAAAATCCGACTCTATTTGCCCTTATTATTTCTAACATTATCAATATCCAGACAGCATAAACATGTATTTTATGGCTAATTTATGTTTGAGAAAAAAATACAGTTGCTCCTGAAAACATGATATTTTCCATGGGTGCTGATAGGATGTCCCTCTTAAACAGCATAAATTGCTAGTGTCCTCGAGCATATTTTGAGTGTTCAGTGGGAGCAATGTACCTGCTATTGGCAAACACATTTCTCTGACGATGGACGTCACATCTCTATCGTTTAAGTCACATCTAAGCTTAAGAAGATAGATAAGCACCTTATTGTTTTCTAACATATAGTTGTAAGCGAGCGATGTTTCTAAGTTTTGCTGGCAGAATGGGATTGTCCAACTACCGAAAAGTGACCATCTAGAAGCCTTTGAATGAAAGATGGGAAGCACTCTAGCAGATTTAACAAACCTTTGCACCCATTTGGCACTTGACACCAAATCATTAGCAATATTTTCACCTACTTGTGAAGCTTAGCTATTGCTGCAAATGATTATCCTTTTTCTGAGACAAGCCTGCATGTGGTTATTCTGTTTTCACCTGGTTGGTTGGAGCAAATCTTTTACCACTTTAATCTATTGATGAACCTGCTGACATGCATATGCTTTCATCCTTTGTCCACTCCCCCCATATTGTCATTTATTTACTTGTCCTTCTTGTTAGGTTACAAATCATTCAAAAAACTGCTGAATTTTCAACAGGTATTACTCCATGTATGGTCATGTTGCCAAACTAGCTGAGGAGATCAAGAAAGGTGCCTCGTCTGTTGAAGGCGTGGAAGTTAAATTATGGCAGGTCAGTCTCAAGTCTCAGCAGCCCTTTTTTTATATATAATCTTTTTAGCTGAACAACCATCACTGTGATGCTCATCAGGAATCAGGATCATCCAAGAATGATCCTTTTTTTTGAAAAAAAATGGTCATCCAATTACTACTATACTGAACACTATGAAATTTGTCCTTTTAGAGAGAGATCATTCCGAAATTTGTTACTTATCGTAATTCAGTAGAGTTTTTTTTTATCATTCTCGAAAAATATCTTCAGACATAAAAAATTTAGTATAAAATTCTAGTACCTTAAAATACATTTAAGATATTAAAATTTTAATCTAAAAATTATGATACCTCGATATACTTTTCTAAGGATGGTAAAAAGTATCAGTAACCTGTTTGCTCAATGCTCACAAGTTGCATATCTTGCTTACTGTACGAGAAGGTGCCCGAAACCCTCTCTGAAGAGGTGCTGGGCAAGATGGGAGCGCCGCCGAGGAGCGACGCACCGGTGATCTCGCCGCAGGAGCTCGCCGAGGCAGACGGCGTCCTCTTCGGGTTCCCGACGAGGTTCGGCATGATGGCCGCGCAGATGAAGGCGTTCTTCGACGGCACCGGCGGCCTGTGGCGCGAGCAGAGCCTCGCCGGCAAGCCCGCCGGCATCTTCTTCAGCACCGGCACCCAGGGCGGCGGCCAGGAGACCACGCCGTACGTCGTCACGCCAACCCTCCCTCCTAGCTAGCCTGCTCCTGATCACCCTCGCCGACGAGGTGATCGACGCAAGCTGACGGGTTTTCCGGTGGGCTGCCATGCTTGCAGGCTGACGGCGGTGACGCAGCTGACGCACCACGGGATGGTGTTCGTGCCGGTGGGGTACACGTTCGGCGCCAAGATGTTCGACATGGAGCAGGTGCACGGCGGCAGCCCGTACGGCGCCGGCACGTTCGCCGGCGACGGGTCGAGGTGGCCGTCGGAGGTGGAGCTGGAGCACGCCTTCCACCAGGGCAAGTACTTCGCCGGCATCGCCAAGAAGCTCAAGGGCGCCTCCGCCTGAACCACCCCATGCATGATACAGAATTTACTCCATAGTTATAGAGTTCATCTGCATACAGATTTGATCGATATATGTTACACAAGATTGGCTGTGGCTTTGAGTCTTTGATTCGGCGTGCGTAATGCTTGTAAAAACTTGGAATTTGATGATTGTGCGTGCCCATTACTATACCATATCATATCCTATGGTTTTTCTTGGCACACTGCATTTCTTGATTTTTCTTCTCATGGCAGTTGGCAGTTTCATGGTTTGGAAATGGTATTTTTTTTCGTAACATGCAAAAGGCTTGCGCGTCAATATATTAGAATAAACAGAGTTTTTTACACAACGCAACCAGGTCAAACCGACCTCGTGCAAAAACCCCTTAACGGGACGGCACTAGTAGAACACTAGACACGACGCCAGAAGAGAGAAAAGGCAGAGGACACTACACTAGCTATTCTCCCAAAAAGCCGCCAAAGGATGCCAGTCTGGCACCCTACGATTACGTACTTTCAGAGCTGACAGGAGGTGAGGAGCACCAGATAGTCGAAGCTGTGCTTCAAATACTTCGGAAGGAGCACCAGAGAGTTGGCAGTTTTATGGTTTGGAAATGGTGATGCCTGGCCCCTTTAGGCCTAGCTGCAGCCTGAACATTTCTTGGCCCAATCCGTAGATGTACTTGTCATCAATGCGGCCGTGCATGCAAAAGCTCTCAGGCCGGAAGCGACGGCCCAGACAGGTTCAGATTCAGAGATGCATTGACAGTAGAGATAATGACATGACAAGCAATCTTTCTAGTTTACAAGCTGATTGCTATACAAATAAAATTAGCTCTTGATCGCGCCGTTCCACATATATTTTTTTGTGTAGAAATTTCTCAGTTATCTAATTTTTAAATTTTATAATAGTTAAATTATTCGCTTATATCTTAAAAACCAGATAATTCTCCGACCCTTCAATCCAACTATCCCAGGTACCACCATGCTAACAAATCAGTTGAACTAATCTTACAAATTTCTTCATAAAGTTAAACTTAACCAGAACCAACCCTAATTATCCACGGATCGACTCACGGCCATCCCTGTCGACGCGTGATCAAAACCGCGTAGCTTGTTAAGTGAGTGTACGTGCCCGCACGATCACAAGTAGTAGGAAAGGGAAAGCCTGCCCCAATCAACAACAAATCAGCTAGCTAAGTACCATGCATCGATTGTGTGCTGTTTCGGGCTAACCCTTGCAATAAATCTGCACATAAATCCCTGATGGCAATGTGGTGCCTGGGATGTTTATCATCTTAATTTAATTTGGCTTTGTCGCAAGAAATTGATCATGAAGGATATATAATCTGCCGGAAGCAAGCAATGAGAGGAATGAAAGGTCAGGTGGCATATCAATTAACAGGAGTAATTAGGCGACAGCTCCATTCGTGGAATACCTAGCTAGCTAACCTGATTTGCTAGAGAAGAGGAGGCATGCATGCTACGATGTTACATGCATGGGCACCGACAATTTTTCAGACCTGTGTATAGTGCGAGCAATTTTATCATCTCGATAAAGTACCGAAAGATACCACTTTTAGTGTGAAATTTCATACCTTCAAACTTTATATTTTGAAGTACCAATATTTACACTTAAAATTTTAATACATCGAGATATTTTTAAAGGGTTTTTTATCATCCTTAAAAAGTATCTTAAGGTATCAAAATATTTAGTATAAATTTTTGGTACCTCAAGGTACCATCATTTTTACACTAAAATCTATAGCACCTTGAGGTTTACCTCAAGAATGATAAAAAAACTCATTTTTAAAAGATGATGAAATTGCCCGTATACATATAGCTACTCTCTACTCCAAAATAATATCTATGCTTGATACTACATGTAAACTAGCTCACCATGCATGGGTGTAAAACTATAGCTCTCAACTTTTCTTTCCAAATTTTTGCAGTTGATGTTCCCCTCCCACCCCAACATGCCAATATATATAATAGTGAACATAGCATTATTCCTTGGAAAGTTCTTATATAAATATCATATATGTCACTCCCTTTTCTACCTGTCCCAACAAATATGTACCAATGCATATATGTTAATTAACCTATATTTGGATAACTCACCTGCTAGCTCTTGCTTCTGCTTTTCTTTAGTGCAAACTCTACACATCCTGATGATTTTTTTTCTGAAGCTAAGTATATTACTGATGATCACACCAAAGCCTTTTCCTAGCTTACGAATCAATGTATATTGCACGCGTTTTTACTACCATGAGTTGATGGTGACTAGCTTGATTGGTACATACATTGCCCAATTAGAACTACCTGAAATCTGTGAGTGAAGAGGAGTTTTTTTACATGGATTCTAATTCCTTGAGGAATGTTTGCTCGGTTTTGTATATCATCAAAATAGTTATGATTATTTTTAATAGACATTAATAATATAAATTAATATGTGATATATCACTAAAAATATGTATATCCCAATAATTCGACATCTATATATACTCTACGTTACAGAAGGAACAAATTAAACATTAAGTAGGATGTGCATACTTATACTCATTTTTGTTTTTTATAACTTATATAAGTTAAATTTGGTTTACATGTTTATGCAGTTTATGCAGTGATATATCATATTTTAATATATTTTATCAGTGTTTGTAAATAAATTCATAACTATCTATATGGAATCCATGAATCTAATGGGTGTTCTCTCTAAGGATTTAAAAGAATTTTTATTTTCTTAATAGAGAAATTTTACCATCCTTGAGAAAGTATGAAGAGCTAGCTCTTAAAATGTTAGAGTAATAAATTTTGTTACTAAGTTCCTAGAGATAGTTTTTATATTATAAATATATTACCTTAAAATATCTTTTCAAGGACAGTAAAAATGCTCTCTTTAATCATCCCTGGAATGTTCCACGGAGTATATACCACACAAATTTTCTAGTGTTAACTTGTGACACCTTTTAGATTGGTACCTCGGACTTACCTCTTCATGAATGTTTCGCATCTAAATATATACCTACTTACTTTGTTAGCTATAGAGCAATTTTACTATCTTGAAAAGATACCGGTAAGCACCATATTTTTTTTAACATTATATTTGGTATGTTTAGGTATTATATATCTCAAGATATTAATTTCAAGTTTAAATTTTGGTATCTGTAGATACTTTCATGAAAATGATAAAATTGCACAAATGCACATATAAATAATATCTCTCCTTGAAAAGATATATTTGATATATATCGATCTCAAAGCGACCTGTTAACAGCTAGACTCAAATCGATGACCCTGGTAACCGCTAGAGCTCACCGGTGCATGACAGAGACCAGCAGATACACTGCACCATTGGCATCAGACGACGATGCCAATTCAATTCTCAACTGTCATGGCTAGCTTTTATCTACTCTTAAAAATTAATTTCGAAGGATTTGCCACTGACCACATGCAATTAGTCTCTTGTTACTACCGAAATGTGCCTCCAAATGTAGGGTGCCAAAACTCTGTCGCAGTCTCGCTGGCCACAGTATAAGTGCTGGCGACCGGAACAAGGCACAGGCCTCGGCTGCGCAAGTCCTGCTTCGCCTCGCCATTGTCCTTCGACTTGTGTGAACCCTAGTCCATGAGACAAAATTGCAGTTAATAAATGTGTGCAAGCTAAGCAAACAAAATTACATCTCACTACACAATTCAAGACTCGAGGGTAACTACCTTTTCTTTCTTTTGAGTACCTAAGGATGTGACGTGTTTGGTAATCTATAATTTTGGTATCTCTCAGTAACTCAGGACAGGTACCAAGTGTTACTGAAAAGTTTGCATGTCTTGGTACCTCTTAGAATAAAAGACTTCAACATTTACCTGTTGGTGTTGCTGCTGCATGGGGCGCCCACACCTCAAGTATGGAGAGCTTAGAGACTGCATGTACAAGAGTCCAATTACTTTATCCATTTCAAAATATAAGTATTTCTATATGTTTAATTAGCAAACACTAATAAGAGATCAAAAGATTATGTTTTAATCATTTCAATAATCAATTTTTAATGTTGAATATTTTATATTTACTTTACAAGCACACGAATGACGTAGCAATCATTAAAATTATGAGAATAGCACAACAATATTTATATAATATTAAAATAAATAATAGAAATGATCATATTTTAAAACAGATTGCAGTAATAGCGTGCAATTCAAGGCCCAGTTACCATGGGCCTCTATCTAGGCTCATAGTCATAGGCCTTGAGTAATAGTGCAAGTAAAATACCTCCGGTCTGAGACCATCATTAAGTTTGACTAGGGTTAGAAAAAAATTCCTGATCCACCACTGAGTGTATATATATTGGAGATGTATTTGCATCACTCAGTTGGATATCCACTCATTTCGTGCATATCACCTAAATAGTTATAAAAAATTGAAATTTTTTGACAAGATAGATTATTATGAGATATATCACTTAACAAACATGCAAGGTTAAATTAGATTTTCATTAATTGTAACAAAGAACTAAACTAAAACTAGTATGTGGACATTTAAAGTTAAATTTATAGTTTTTATTTTAATTTATAGAATTAAATTTGAACTTACATGTTTATTAAATGATATATCTTATATTAATCTATCTTGTCAATTTTTAATGAATATTTAGATGACATGCATGATAGGGGATATCCAACGAGTAATGAAAATACTTTCTTCTACTCATATTGTTTATTGAGAAAAAAATAAACTAGTGTTGTCTGATGTCCAAGAATTTCTTCAGATATTTTGACAAAGGGTTTGCTTATAGAATCTGGATACTTACAGCAACTTGATCATGAAGGAATTTGATGTATTCGATGGCCTCATGAAGAACCGATGCGGTATCCGTCTAAATTGAGCGGTCACGAAAAAGGATACATTAATAATTGATCAAACTCAACGAACTCATACGTATATACGACATGATTAGAGAGCAAATTAAAACAAATTAAAACAATAGAGAACGGAAAATGAAAGTAGAAATGGAACAATAATAAAAAACAACTCCTGCTGGTAAGTGGTAGTAATGCACAAAAGAAAAGAAAGAGAAAAGAAAAATAAAAAGGATACCTTTCCAAAAGGCGAGACGAGTTGCTGGAGCGCAGTGATTCTGTCCCCGAGCTTCTCTTTCCTCACCTGGAGATCGATCGATTAGCATGCGCATGAGAATCAAAACCAATCCAAAAGCCATCATATTGCAATCGATCGATCGATCGATGCTTGCAAGAAGAATATATTTGGATCGAGCTGGAAAAGATGGATGCATGAAGGAACTAATTCAAGCAGTTCAAAGTGGCCGGCAGGAGGAAATCATTGATCGCCGGCGAGGACACACACCTTGAAAGTCGGCAATGGCGAAGGCGCCTCGATGCGTGCCTTCTTTACTGTAGGCTCGTGAGCAGGAGCAGTTCCTCTCGTCGTCTCCGGCGAGCAGACGTCAGCGTTGGGCTGCTGCACAAGCCAAGTTAGAGCTTGATTTTGAAGAAACCCTAGTAGGTAGTATTGCCAGTCATTTTCATGGTCATGCCTTGAGGAATCTGGGCTCTAGGGTCTGCAAGAGAAGCTGCGGCGGCTCCGTCGCCGCCTGCTCGAAGAGCCCCGGCGCGCCGGGGAACTGTTGCGCCGCCGCCGAGGACGACCTGGCAAGCAGCTGCGAGAACGGAATGCTCATCGACGCTGCCGCGGCCGCCGCCGTGTCACCGCCGGCGTAGCTGCTGAAGGAGCAGTACCGAAGGCTGTCTGCCTCGTACGGCGGCGGCGCTGCCACCGTGGCTCCGTCGCCGTAGGGGGATGGCACGAGGTGAGGCGAAGGCGACGGCGCGCGCGGCGACGCTGCTGCCGACTGGTCGTCGAGCAGCAACCGGTGGCTCGCCGCGTCGCCTTGGAGCTGGAGCAGCGTGTTGAAGCTACTGGCGGCCGCCGCCGCCGCCTCGGCGGCTACCGGAGCTCTGCCTCCCCTGCTAGCCATGCATGCGTACTCATGGAGATCAAGCAAGTTCACACATCGACATGCTAAGCTATACATGGTCACCTTGCTGATGCTCTACTTACATGAAGTCCTGCGTCCAATAATCCATGTGCCGGTCAGCAAGGAGGAAAGACGACGACGACGAGGCAGCGACGGCGGCGACGGCGCCATCAGGTAAACCAGGCTGGCTGAAACCCATCGGATCACTACCAACAGCTGACTCACCGGTTGGCTCCGCCGTCGAGCACGCCGCTTCGTCGCCGGCGCGCGCAGAGCTACTACTCCACGTCCACTCATCCGCCATGGCGATACGAATTAAATTCAGTGGAGCATGAGGACCTGATCGACGAGTGGAGATCGATCGAGCTGGTGGACTTGAGGAAGAAGGGGGGGGGTTCTGACTTCTGACCTGTGTGGAGTTCTGACCTTCCGATGTGGTAAGCAATTTCATGGCTGCCAAGGCCTCACTTTTGAGCTGATTGGACTAGAACATCAAGAAAGTCGTGTACGCCTACGGTCACGCGGGTGCAGCGTGCAGTAGTCAAAGCACAAGCACATGTCGTCTCCATTGTTCACTGCTGTGCACTGATAGAGAAAAAAGAGGTTTTTTTTTTTTGTTTCTATATAGTTCTAGAGAGGATACTGTTGTATGAGATGCTAAAAATCTAAGAATGTGATACCTTTAGATGGTAACGTACAAGGACTCGTCTAGACTCCTGTTGGGTTCGGGTATAATAGAGCCATCTACCAATGCCATAGCTTAATAATTCTCTCAACTTAATTACATGCTCATTCTTATCATGGAAGTTGGGTTTTAATTTACCGTCATTTGAGAGGTTATAGGTACCACCATGTACCAAGTGAGGGGTAGGATTGGTATTTTCCGATTTTCTTCTCACGACATCTCTCCTCTCTCAACATTCGTAATCCGACCAGTCTTGTATAGTCCAGTATAATTGAACCCTCCCCCTCCCTCACCCCAGCCTCCATCCTCTTTGGCCGAGTTCGTTACGAAGAGAATAAGATAACTTATCCCGCGTAAAAAACATAGTAATAGATTAGTATGTTATTAATTAATTATTAATTATTAAAAAAATATGAAATAGACTAATATGATTTTTTAAAATAACTTTCCTATAGAAAATTTTTGTAAAAAATACACCGTTTAACGGTTCGGAAAGCGTGTGCGTGAAAAACGAGAGGAATAAAATACCTTATCTGGCTGCCGAACGCAGCCTTAGTTGTCTTTCGTGTTCGATTCCAATGGATCTACAAGAGAGTGATTGGATTTGGATCCATGGTGATGGCGATGAACGGAGACACCATGCATCAATAGGTTGTTTGGCCAGTGTGGAGCAAGACTCGTGTTGGTCGATCACTAAATCGACTTCCTTCGTGTCACACGGGGAGAAGCTCGTCAACACATGAAGAGGAAGAGAGCCCTTCTCTCATATGTTAGGAGATGGTGATGGTGGATCGATCTAAAGTACCTAGCAGTGTAGTGTAACTAACACTGTTCATATATTCGACATAAACTCTAACAAATTTTTCTTGTCAAATATCCTGTGTCAACTCGGATTTGTTCCATGTGCAAATATCTGTGTACCTGACGAGCTTACCGGACTCACTGCAATGAATATGTAGTTAGTGAAGGCCAGGATGGTCGATCAATTGGCAAAAGGAGGTAGCGACAATGGTGCTAACCACCAGGGAGTGTGCAACCGACTGTTTCTCCACTGCGGTTATCGTGACGAGAAACCGACCAAAACCACGATAATCGTGCTTTGCGGGGTGACAGTTTCTTCATAGACCACAAATCACTTTCTGTTTATAGCTACCGACAAGCTTTTGTTCAGCTGATGAGCTCTATAATTTCAGAAGCGGAGATATGCTAATAAAATAAAATCCACAATTTTAGGCACCTGTCTTCAGGGCATAGTACAACGCAAAGTGTAATGTTTAGGCCCCAAAAAAATAGATCATTGGGTTCCATCTGCTTCACTTTTCACTTTTCTTTCGGCATGACATGATTAAACTCTATAACACAACAAAAAGGATCTGTAACACTGTCCTACTGTACTATACCCAAGCTAGCAGCTGGCTGCTGCCTCTTAATTTTTTTTTCCTAGTTTATGAATTTCTTGTAAAATGTGTGGACCATTTCCAGAATCAAGCAACTATCAAGGCGTTGATGATTGAAGTTATTGTATTGTCTGCGAGCAAGCAAAGTAGGATGTGTGCTGCTGGTTTCTGGTTTCTTTAAGTGTAAAGCAATGGCGATTAGCTACTTGCCAGGTAGTAGCAGCTTGGCAATCCAAAAGCTTTCTGATTCTGTCCATTTCCGGCACTGATAAACATCACATTAATTATCTTCTACTCAAACACTAACCCAATTAATCACGCACTCAGAAGACACAAAATTCTTAAGCAAACATAGAGCATATCCAACGATTTATTCAAATTTAGTCGATCCGCCACATCTACATTTAAATGATTATCTAAAAAAGATTTCTCCAACAACTCATTCAATCGTTGTACCATACTTTTTAACTTTCCTCCTCATTTTATAAATGAAGAATGAAATAGATAATTATTGTGCATGCTCTTATCTATCTTACGATTAACTCTAGAGTATTTTTCTCATCCTTAAGAAGGTATCATTGTTTTATACGTAGAAAATAGTGTTACCTCCTGATAACTTTTCAAAGATGATAAAATTGCACTTTCACCTATCTTTTCGCTTATACTTATGAGCCAAATTTAAATTTTCAATCTTAAATTATGAGTTTATTTTTTATTTATAAATATATCATTTGACTTTTTTTATAAAATACTTAGACAATCGCCCCAGAGGAGTAAAACCTACCGTACCCGGCCGCGTCAACGTACGTTGTACGGTGACGTCAGGCATGCGTGGACAGTCGATGATGCCGTGGGCCCGGCTCATCGCACGCGCCCGCCCTTGGTTCGGCCGGCCGGGGCCGACCACGTCTCCGCCGGTTGCGGTCAAAGGCCCCGAAAGCGACGGCCGCCGCCGCCTGCACCACCCGTCCACTCCTGCACCGTCGATCGCGCGAGCACCGGCGAGCCGCTCAGACTCCTGCACCGGCACCGCCCTGCGGCTACTGCTCCAGTACCCAGTGCCAGTAGCTGTAGCTGTCGTGGCTCACTGCTCTGAAACTCTGAACAACTCAGCAGCTGGTGCGTCTGAAAGTCTGAACATGTTCTGCATTGCAGAAATGATCCTCGTTTTCTTCCTGTGAAAAATGGTTTGTGGTGAGGTCACTGTTCATCATCAATATCTCGGGCCTCCTGCTTTCTGATGCTATCTGCTGCATGTTTGGTTCACTCATGTTCAGTATTTCCCTGAGATCGATATAGCTGCCTCTTGTATAAACTGAACCGTGTGGTAGTGTTTTATATATTCAGAAATATGTGCCTTTGCAAGGATGCAAGGTCAGAGAGGCATCAACTGCTCATGGAAAGCTGCTTGAGAAGCTAGCATATATGCAACCAAATCTACTTTTTGGGCGTCATGACGCAGCTAGAAGATTATCATTCTCGAAGAAGAAAGGCTAATTAAAAGAGATGCATGCACGTCAGAATGAAAACGGACAGGGTTAGTTACGAGCAGGACGCAACTGCCATGAGGAAAGCTTTGGTTTGGTTCAGACTTCCCGTATGTTTTTAACAAATTCAGAGTCACGCATACCTTTAAATGGAGAGAGCTAGTAGTAATTAAACAATTCTTCCGAATTAAGGGATCGAAACTAACAGTAGACGTTGCGTGCTAGCATTAGCACATCTAAACTAATAAGGAGATCGAGAATGTTGACACAAGGAAACGCACAAGAAAATTTGTTCAGAATGTCTGTCAGTAGTTAGTACTGTCAGTTAGCCAGCCAGTAGATAATAGAGATGACAACAATTTTTGTACTGTTGCACGTGTCCTGCCTCTTAGAGATAATAAGTCCACGAGACCTGTCTAAGTTAAAAATCAGTCAGTCTCCTTCCTGATGCAATCACTTCATTGTTTATATAACAGTTGTTTTCATTATTTTGTCTAGGGCAGGAATTACTCGCTCATTAACAGTACATACCTTCGAGGCATAATAATTGATTCTAAATAGAATCAGGCGCAGTAGTGCTCACTGACATGTAGGCCTCACAGCCTATGAGACCCATATGTCGATGAGCAATACTGCACATGTCTGAGGATCTGAACTCAATTGATTCAGAGTTACATCTGGTTCAGTAAACAGTGAACCGCTCACTTCATAGCCTCACAGCCATGCATGTGTTAGAGCAAGATATTTCCTCACCAATATGTAGCAGGAAGGGGACAAACAAAATGTGGTTGTTTTCTTTGTCAAACTAGAACCTAGAAAATTAATTTGCTAGGTCAATGATGCTCAGCAAGAATGCAATCATTGCTTAGCCTGCTGTCCTTTGGAAGATCCTGGGAGCCTCCTTGAGCACGACTGCCACTCCCAGAAAGAGGAGAAGATTTGGCCTAACTGCATGTCCTCCTCCTCCTCCATTCCTTTTTTTGTCTGACGAAGCTGTGAAATTCAGATATCCCGTATATTCAACTGAATGCACCGTGTTTGGTGGTCAGTTAGTCAGCAGTCAGCACCTCGATGAACTCAGCTGCAAGAGTGAATTAATGGGCCAGGCATTGACTAATGGATGGTATCAGTGCATCCAAGAAATGCTGAAAATACTCTATGCTCTTCTTTGTTCAGAGATGAACATTTTCGTTGTCCTTTTTGCAATTTGCTTCTGAACTCTGCATAGTCTGAACACTGAAACTCTGAAATTCTGAACGAAACAGGCCAGAGTGCGGCCCGTTATAAATGGGCCGTCTGAGAACATCGCGAGGATTGCTACCAATGTCAGCCCAACCGTTCATTTGGCACCGAAACTGCAGATGCAGAAAGCCTGGCCAAACTGAAGGCCCAAACAAACGAGACGTAGATGGGTAGCCCATGACGAAGCATCCAATAATTGGAGGAATAAGTCCACTTAAGGTCTTGAATTTGTCACTTTGTTTGATTTTCGTCCCTACGTCGTAAAACCAGATATAACATGTCCCTTAACTTATAAAACCGGTACAAACAAGGTCACTTGGTGGTATTGTCGCCGATTTTGGGTGACGTGGCGTATATGTGGCCTCTTTGACTATGTGATCGTTCCACGTGGCACTGACGTGGCGCTTTCCCCTAGCTTTAACTTGTTTGAAACAAACTGGTACTCGTACTAATCAGTAGACAACGAGAGATGAGAAAGAGTATGCGCGTGTACAGATGCTCACAAGCAAGGATTAGGCAAAAGCAGTAGGATTTCCACGGGGCGTCAATGCCGGTGCTCACGGGGATTGGTGTTGATTGGCTTAGTTCGACGGCATGATGCAGAGGTGGCTGTGACATCGAGGTAAGCAAGCAGCTAGCTTCTTGGTCGGTGAGAACGCCGGCGAGTGGGAGGAGCGGCTCCATCTTGAACCCGTTGGGCACCACCACGGCGAGGAATGGCCTCTGCCGGTTCACGCGTCTCACATCCCGCACTGTGCTCGCCGCCACGACCGCTTCCACCGCCGCAACCAGCAGTAGCAATGGCACCAAACGACGACCTGCCTCCGCCCCCACCACCCCCTTGCCGGCAAGCACCACCACCACGCTCACTACCTTCGCCGCCACCATCACCCCTTGCTGAGGCTTTCGATGACTACCAGCGTTCTAATTCGGCGAGCTCGATGTCGTTGATGCCCTCCTCCTCGTCGGTCGCCCTGCCACTTAATCTCACCAGCTGCCCTCGCTCCCCTTCTGATCTGCCCTTGCCGACGGTGAAGGGGGAGACCGAGTGAGAGAGAGAAAGGGACAGAGATGCCCCCCTCCTCGCCGGTTGCCGCCCCGCCGACGAGATGACATGCTCGCCGGCCGCCACCGCCACTTAATCTGGTCGTCTGCCCTCCCTCCCCTTCTGATTTGAGCTTGCCGACGGTGAAGGGGAGACCAAGTGAGAGAGATGAAGGGTAGAGAGATAGTTTATCTTTTTTTCTTATATCTGATTGACAGGTGGATCCTATGCTGACTCAACCGACTGATGTGGGGAGCTCACGTACCACGTCAGCTAAAATGATACATAATACTGCCGAAGGACTATGTTTATACCGGTTTTAGAAGTTGGATACTCGTTGTATCTGGTTTTACGGTTCAAGAACGAAAATTGAACTGGACAACAATTTAAAGGATCTCAAGTAAACTTATTCCATAATTGGATGGCTAAAAATCTGCCTAACCTCCGTTCAAAAAATCAACTTCCTCAAAATTTGGTCTTTTATATGGTGGACGAACTTTTCATGCCATATTTCATTGGCCGGGTAGGTAGCTACTCCCTCCGTCCCCTAAGACTAATTAGAACATGTTCTAGTAGATTTGTCTAGATTCGAATACTTCCTCAGTATTTTGATGATGCTGGTGACCATACATGTGAGCCAAATTTTAGCGGTGTTATCTGTTAAAATATTAAAATATGATATGTGTCTAGTGCTAGATTATTGTATTTTAGGCCGGATGAGTATTTTTAGAGGATATCTAACAAAATGTTAATACTTTGCATGTGTAAATATTGAGAATAAACCTATGAACATGTTGAACCTATGTTATCTAATATAGTTTTATAAAATTTAGTTTTACACATCAATTCCATAAACATATTAGAATTACTCACATAAAGAAGTGAGTACGCGTTAATTAAGTAGAGGTAGCCGCGGGCGTCATCGATCGGAAAAGACGGGGCTCGATACTGGCATATTGCACTTTTAGTACCGATCTTATCCGAACGAGAAACATTTTTTTAGCACACGAGTGTAGGTATACCTGTGTGCTTGCATGCCATCTAAAGAGTCATTAAAAATATAAAAAAAATTTGACAAGATAGATTAATATGATTTATATCACTCCACAAACATTTTAGATTCAACTTCTACGAATTGTAGCAAAAAAAAACAAATAAAACTGAAACTATGTATACAATATTCATAATTGTTTTTGTTATTTTTGCTACAACTTATAGAAGTTGAATTTAAACTTGCATGTTGGTGAAATGATATAACTCATATTAAACTATCTTGTTAAATTTTTTTATATTTTTTTATGACTATTTAGATAGCATGCAAGCAACAGATGTGCTAAAAAAACTACGTCCTTATCCGAACTGCTTAATTATGACGGTGTACATCCTACTGGCTGCCCACTTCCCTACCACAAACTTTTCGCGTCATCTAGATCGTGCCGTGTTTCTCTCTTGCTCGACCGGCGAGGCCACGACGACGTAGGATCCGATCGATCACGAAATACATACGTCTCGGCAAGCCCTAGCGGCTAGCTAGCGTTGTTGCACCGGCTGGCCGGCCGGCCGTCGGTCACGTTACATTATGTCAGTCGTCATTTCCTTCCTGGCATGGCAAGCAAAGCAACCGCAAGTTGCAGAACGATCAGTTGGCGTCGGATCGATCCAATCGAGTCACTGCTCAGTTTCATCTGTCGGCACGTACGGCCGGACAGACGACCAGAGAGGATTTCAAGTGGCCGGTGCAGCGTGCTGTGACGAGAGAGAGGCGACAATGGCTTGCACCACCGGTCAGTCAGTCAGTCACGCGCCGTCGCCGTCGTCGTCGTCGTCACCGGATGCCAACGTGCGACGACGCACCGCCACGCCGGCCACGGGTACGATCGAACCGAGCGAGCGTGCGATCGTCGACGACGACGACGGACACGGAAAAAAATCTGTCAAGCATCAGCGACGGACGTGGAGATCGCGCGACGACGACGCGGACGCGTTGATAGGAGGGGGGGTGGGGGTGGGGCAGCGCGCACGTCGAGAGGCCACGGGCGGAGATGCCATGCCGGCCTTTTCGAAAGGCGCGGCCCCGAAAGCGACCGCGCGCACGCACGCCGCGAGAGCTCGCCGTGGAGTGGTGGTATTCTTTTCACGGTGGAACAGATCGCGGCGGTGGGCGCCGTGACGAACGGCGGCGGCGGCGGGCCGGCCGGGCGGGCGCGGGCAGGTGGCCATTTGACGGGCGGAACGTGCACGTCAGAGAGCGAGCTGAGAGAGAGGGGGAGCAGGCGTGGCCGGCGGCCAAAAGGAATGTCCCGACATGTCGCCCGGCGCGACGTGATCGGTCGTCGCCAGCTTGTTTTTTGCCCGTGCTGCCGGCACCTGTCAGCCTCGCGCTCCCCCGTCCGTCCGGCCACCGTCCCCGCCACGCCATTATTGCCGCCGCGGCGAGGCCTACACACCATTTACGTACTCCACCACCCACGGACGGAGACATGTGTATCTTTGTCACCGACACGTGGGTATAGAGTGTCAATGATAAACTTACAGTGATTTCGACAGCAAATAAATCTATCCATTTAACAACTTACAGCAAGTACTCCTACAAATCGAGGATGGATCGGTAAAATACACAACGATCGTGCTAGGGTTTCTAGCTAGGGTGAATTTTTATATTTTTTTTCTCAGCGACGTGACGCGATGAGGGGTGCAGTGCAGTGTTTATAGGCCGCTATATGTGCGCGCATTATATACTCGGCTATAGCTAGATGATGGTGTAGCCGGCTATGGCGTCGTCGTTTCACGGCCGGGCGAAAGCTGGTGATCTGGAAATCGTGGCGCACAGCCCTCGCCGCCGAGATTTTTGCCGGATATCGATCGACGCGGATAAGCAACAATGCAAATATTCCAAGCCGGCCGGCCGCCGCGCCGACGTCGTCGTCGATCGAGAAGATCCTCCGCTACGTAGCGGCCGGCGCCGGCCGCCGTGCCGTGCAAAGTTCACGACCGCCGCCCACCGGCGAAGTGGCCGGCAGTGGAGAAGGCTACCTAAGAATTAATTAATACTGTTAGTTTAATTAATCAATTAATCGACCCAATTGGGTTATTGGAACATGGCCACTGGCTTCACGACGGACGGCCTACGTGCGCGTGCAGTGCCCCTGCATGCAGCGACGACGGCGACCGGGCGCACGCACGGGTGGGCCGGGCGCGTGGACCGGCCGGACGACGGCGACCGTGCTCCCTCTGCCGACGGCTCGGTCGCTTTCCGCGCGTGGCCATGCGCCGGTTTCGCGGGCGGCACATGCACGGTACGTGCGTACGTACTGTTTGGTTCGGTGCACTTACTACGCTCGTGTCGTTCATGTGTGTCGTTAGCACGACATATTTTTTTTAAAAAATAATTTATGAATAAATTTTATATTTTTATTTTTAGCGATGTAATAGTAAAAAATCTCAAATCAACTATAAATTTAAGATAAAAAATTAAATTTAAGAATCCACAAATTTAATTACTATTTTGAATTGGTACTCTGATGCATCATATTTTATACGGTGAAATTAGATATTTCGATATACCAAAATTTTACACCAAAATTTTGGTGCATTGAGAACTAATTAGTTAAGGACATTATTGCTAACTGTGTTGCAGGTTTGACAGTAAAAAATGGTGGCCGTGTCAAGGCTGGTCGAGTTGCTGGTACTGCTGCCTGCTTGGGCACTGTCCTTGCAACTTTGCAACAGCAGGATGATTTGCTAGAAAGCTGCTTAGCAATGCATCATCATGATGTCTCAGCTAGCAAAAGTAATTAGAGCTTTTGTGCTAAAGCAACCTTTGACCATGGATGAGAAGCTAATTGGCCGTCGGAATTAAAGCTAATGAAGACATGGAGAATTGAATCATATCTTGGGATGAGGAGGGGGAGAAAAAGGAAGAGACAAGGAGAATGCTCGAGTGCACTGCACTGATTGACGAGATTTGTCACCTAGTAGTAGCAATCAAGAAAAAAGATAGTATCTTGCAGGGGGTTTAACGACCATTAATCATCTGTATCCTGCACTTTCCGTCAGTTGACAGCATGATCTGGAGTAGTTGCATTTGAACTTTACTAGCCTTCGTTAATTTCGCCGTAAGCTATTTTCTTTTTTATTTACTGTGGACTTATGCATGGAAAATCATACATGCCTGATACGAATGAATATAAACTTAATTACATGGACTAGTCAGCAGGATTACCGGATACGATTAACCATATTTTGTTGGATTAGCCAGTGACCTGACCTCCTAGGGATTGCAGGTGGAAGAATTGTCTATCAATTGGTCAGTCAACTTAATTAGCCAACTCATAGTTTAATAGTATAGCGGATATAAATTGTCTATAGCTAACTTAATAATCATTTTATACAATAGTCATATACTACACTATTAATATCCAGCTCCACTTGTCATATACACATGTGTCTTGAAGTCCGTGTTACAGCTGGCTACAATTCTGTAGCTGGCTGCTTTTCTCTCTCTTACGTAGATTAAGTGACCAAGTTGCGGTACCTAACCCAACATTCGTATGTGTTCTCTCGCATCTTGGGATCACACGAAATCAGTGTGAACACCTAGAATATTTAGTGAGTAGTGAGTACTGTAGTAGCTAGGAGACAAGAGAGAGATTACGAAATGGATTAGCAGTGACCTGTTCCTGCGAGCTTTGCCTCTTGGCTAATGCAGGATTAGGGTCGTGATGACGGGGTTAAGGGGGACATGCGCCGTGGCAACAGGGGCTGGAGATTTGGAGCAGTTGCACTGCTAGTCGTAAACAAATTGGAGCAAGCTAATTAAGCTAAGCTAGCTGCATCAAAAGATGCAGCATTGCTTCTTGGGCTTGCATTGCCTTCGTGCATGCCCTCTCGCGATTCCTAGAGCTGTCACTATCATCAGTCTGTCTTCACACTGCACTTGGGGTTGGGGAGAAAAATATATAAGCCTGAACTGAACTGATCTCCATAAAAAAACATTTATAAACTTCATTTACAAAAGTCCAGGTTTACTTAGGGAGGATAACTTAGAAACGAAGTTTTGAGTGCTACTGTCTACTAATCTTATATCTGATGCATGCCAAAATTAAGGGGGTGTTTAGTTCGTGAAATGGAAAATTTTGCATGTCATATCAAACGTTTGACCGGATGTCGCAAGAGGTTTTCGGACACGAATGATAAAACGAATTTCACGGCTGGCATGTAAACCGCGAGACGAATCTTTTGAACCTAATTAATCCGTCATTAGCGTATCTGGGTTACTGTAGCACTTATGGCTAATCACGTACTAATTAGGCTCAAAAGATTCATCTCACGATTTCTCATGTAACTGTGCAATTAGTTTTTCGTTTTATCTATGTTTAATACTCTATTTAGGTGTCTAAAGATTTGATGTAATGTTTTTGGTTGAAAATTTTTGGAACTAAACAGCCCCTAAATTTTGTAGTAGCGATGAGAAGAAAGAAAGGGACATCTGTGTGAATGCAGGATTTGGCAATTTATTATATCTGACGCTCCAACACACCAGCGTTTTACAGTGAAAGGAGTCTGTACGCAGACATGCAGGCATCACCACCATATTGCCAATATTGTTGGGGTGATTTTCGGTTTTTTTAAATAAGAAACCGAAGATATATTTATAAATAAAAAATAATTTATAAATAAAACTTTATATACGTGTTCTTAACGATAAAAAGTTAGAGAAAAAACTATGATAAAGAAAATTATAAGATCAACTTTAAATTTAAAGTTGAAGATTTAAATTTTGATATATAAATATAGAGCAATTTTACAGTTCTCCAAGAGATACCAAAATTTTAGTATAAAATTTGGTACCTCCTAGTACCTAAGATACCAAGAGATACTAAAATTTACATAGAAAAAATGATATCTCTTATTACATTCTCGAGTACTGTAAAATTACTCACAAGTATAAGAAAAAAAAATGATGCTGGTTGTGTTTTTGCGGGCTTTGGTTTCTTCTCCGTTTGGACAGAGAGTACGTAATCAAATGCAGGAGAGGAAGATAAGGTTTGGTGGCCACACTTTTTCCCTCCAAATCAAATGTAGCCACCTCCAAATGACACTGGTTTTGTGGATGAGAACATGTATTTACAGCATAATCCAACGACGTCCATGGATTCTCTTCTGCTTTGCGAGTGGATGACAGATCGATGAGAGGCCGTGGCATCATGCACAAATTAAGGAGTGGTTTCACCAATGCTGCATGCATCACTTTTTTCATTCAGACTTCTGCATTGTACATCTCACACAGTCATGTGCATCTCTTCAACAAAGGCAAAATTACCCCTAGTAGACGCTGTAAATGACAGTGTTAGGTATCAATCACTTGTCAGTTAACAAAGTTAGCATGTTGCATGTAGATGTATGGGTGATTGTTTGTCTTTTTTAAACATATATACAAAAGAAAAATAATTTATGAGTAAAACTTATTTACATATATATAAGTTCTTAGTTATCTAAAAGCTACTCCTTTCGTTTCATAATGTAAGAAGTTCTAGCTATGTTTAGATTTATCTATTAACCAATGTATATTGTTTATATATATATATGTCTAGATTTATTGATATCTATATAAATTTAGGATACGCTAGAAAATCTTACGTTATAAAACGGAGATAGTAATACATAATAAAAATAAACTATGATAAACCATAAAATCTACTTTAAAATTTTAATTTTGCTCGTAAACCCGAGCGAAAAATGGAACCGTTAGTTTCGGTTTTCACCGAGCTAACCTTAGTGTCCTTATTATCCCTGATGACCAAGGCGACATGCATTGACAGCCTTGTGATTGCTCAACTATTCCTGATCGGTTGGGACAGTAGCTGGCGTGCATGTCTGTTCTTGCGTCCTGTGCATGTATCCTCTCACAAAAGCCTGCAGCTTTTCTTGATTTCCACACCTCCTGAATCCGGAGTCCTGATTATCCGGATCAATCCTAGGACGTAGGATCATCGATCGCCTAACAACTTTCCCATAATATATAATATATAGAATTCTAATTAATTTTTGACCATTCCTCCTATTCAAAAATTTAGTATAAATATAAAAACTTTTAAGTAATACTTAAACTACTACTAGTAATAAAGAAAATGATAAACAAAATAAATAATACTTTCAATTTTTTTAATAAGACGAGTATCATTGCAAACAGAAAGTCAAAATCCCCCATAATCTGAGACGGAGAGAGTAGCTAGCAAGCGGGTTGTAAGATTTTTTTTAGCTTTCTCTTGGTGCACTTATATAATAGTTAGGTATTCATAATTAATACAAATTCTATTTGTCTTTGTCAAAGAATTTCTTGTTTCTTTTGTCAGAGTCAGCTGTAAGCTTAGGGCATTCCCAACCCATAATACTAGATGTAGTTTTTATAAACACTACGTCAGCAAGAAAATAGTACTAGACACTACTCTTCTAATGCAAACATTACTATTCTATACTTCAATTTAATGCTACTTATCTCACATAATATCTTGAATGGTGTGTAGAAACCATGTCTCATGCAAGACATGGTTTCATTCTCTTTCCTCATTTATTCATTTGTCACATCATCTTTTATCCTAGATGGTAACTTATTTAGTGTTATGGACACCATCCTAGTCATTGGGTTGTGAATGCCCTTATAGTCCGCTTGTCCTCTCTCTCCTCCATCTCAGGCCTATGGTCTCTCCAGTTTCAATCCAACCTATTCCCCCATTCCAAAATAAATTAATCTTTCACTTTTTACCTATAATGTTTGACTCTTCGTCTTATTTGAAAAAAATTTGATTAATATTTTTATTTTTATTAGATGATAAATCATGAATAGTACTTTACGTATGACTAACTTTTTTTATAATTTTTAAAATTTTTTTAAATAAAATGAATGGATAAATGCTGAACACGAAAACTAAAGAATTGGTTTTCTGTCTCACCAAAGAATTGGTTCTGTGTAAGACAGAGCGAGTAGGACAGTTGCTTTAATTAAATCTTCTGCCGCTCGATCTGATCCACATAAGGACAATCTATACCTAGCCAAGCTAACTCGTGCAAGTACGCATGGTTGCACGCGAATCCTACTCAGAGCTTTAGCAGGGTTCCAACTCTAAGCAACTTAAGAAGTAAGGATAATTTTAACATTATTAAAAAGGTGTAAAATATATACCATATTATTTTAGTTATGTAATAGCGCCTTCATATAAAGATCAATATGTTTTTTTTAAAAAAAAAATAGGGTTGGGTCGCTAGGAGAGGCTCCAAGAAAAGACTATGGTTACAAAAATAGAAATCGAGATACTTATTCAAGCTATAGCTAACTATTTACTCTGTCCAAAAACAAATACACTCTAGTCTAGTTTTTGAAATAAGAGTGTATTTGTTTTGGGACGGACAAGGACGTAACTAATTACAACCTCCCCGGTGGACAGACCTCGGATAGATTATTCCTATATAACAAAAATTTATACCATATCAATCGCTATATTATTTAAGAATTAGATCATTAATATACATCCTCAGTAATTTTTGTTGTGAGTTGAGAGCCACGGAGATGAGCAGGACACCACACCGGCCTGATCGATCGATCGATCAGCTGCAGCTAGCTAGCGGTCGAGCTGTATCGATCGCATGGCGCGGTGCGGTGGGTACGGGCAAGGACGAGGAGCGCGCGGCTGAGCAGGCGGCCGGCGGGAGCGGCTGCATCTCCACGGGGAACTGGCACGCGCCCGCCTGCCGCATGCCGCCGTGCCGCCCCTTCGCCCGGCACGCGCGCGCCATCCCGGCCTCCGTGTCTGCCGAGGCAGCTGGCTGCAAGGCCAGAAATTATGGCGTCACCACGATGTGATCCCGATCCACACCTACCTCATGCACCGCTAGACTAGGCCAGTCTTAAAAGTATAATTTTATGATATAGTTATGAAAATTTTAAACTATGTAATTGAGTCGATGAAACTCTTCTCATCTCATGAAATTTTCTTATTTAATGACCCTGTTAAACTCCTCTTATCTTATAAAATTTTCTTATTTAATGACTCTGTCAAGTCAACAATTTTATTCATATGACACCATATTTAATATAATATCTATTGAGACTGTCCTTAATCTATGCTCCATGTACTAATTAACTGATGATGAGGCCCCCAGAGCTTGGCGAAGCGGCGTTGAACGCGATATAAAATTTGCATCGTTTCCATGCTAAGCTCAGGGGAAGCAAAGGCGAGAGCTCTCTCTCTATATATTTTGTCATCATGATCATCTCTCTAACACGCAGACAAGCCAGGCAGGCTGGATAATCGAGTGAGATTTCTTCTTTTACATAGATAAAATATATAGTGTTTTTAATTATTATTTAGTAGAATAAATGATAAGGGTAATTACTATAAAGTTAAAAATCAGTTTTAAAAATATAAATTGATAAACTTTTATATAGAACATTTTAAAAAATACACTATATAACTGTTTAATAAGTACGCGTGTAAAACCAAGAAATAACTCATAACACCCGTAAAGAACCGGTGACAGCAATAATTGATCAACTGCCAGTTGTAATACTACAATTTTTATTATTGCTATCACTACAATTTTATTTTATTAGTACATGACTAATTTGGTTACGTATAGAAGGGGATCATGCAAATCGTATGGCCGATTGGGACTCATCGATCTGGAACAAACCGCTGCCACTTGCAGCCTGCACGTCATTTATGTGACTCATCATATGAACCACGCCTCGCCCGTACTACCAAGCCAACGAACAAATTAAAATCGAAACCCTGCGAATAATAAATGAAGAGAAAAACATAATGAATGGGGTGTATTGTTTTGATTATCTTAGCTGCTATTTATAACTCAATATATACTTTTGCAAGTAAAGCGATATTCCCTTTGGTACGCAGGGGACAAAACAGTGAGGACAAAAGTAGTGGCGCCGGTGCAAAGACGGTTCTGCCCCTGGGTCATCACTATAAATAGCCCTCGCTCGCTGTCACTCCGTCGCTCATCCGACACACCAAAGCGTAGCTCAGCTCGCTCAGGCTCAGCACTCCCCCTGCCACTAGACGACACGCGAACGGTCAGTGCGTGCGCGGCGCCATGCCGGAGGCGGTAGCGGCGGCGGCGGAGAAGGCGCCGTGCGCGGAACACAGGGAGAAGCTCGAGCACATCGAGCACGTGACGCGGGACGCGGGCCAGGTGCAGCGCCGCGTGCTGGCGGAGATCCTGGAGCAGAACGCGCGGGCGGAGTACCTGCGCCGCCTCGGCGTGGCGGGCGACGCGCCGGGCGCCGACGAGGTGTTCCGCCGCCTGGCGCCGCTCGTCACGTACGAGGACATCCTCCCCGACGTCCTCCGCATCGCCAACGGCGACACCTCGCCTATCCTCTCCGGCAAGCCCGTCAGCGAGTTCCTCACCAGGTAGGTGCATGCATGGTCTTCCGCGCTCCTGTGCGTAACATGGTCGAGCATGTCGCCGGCGTGGATGGTGTGGTGACGTGCGTTGATAATGCGTGCAGCTCCGGGACGTCGGGAGGGGAGAGGAAGCTGATGCCGACGATAGAGGAGGAGATGGAGCGGCGGTCGGGGATGTACAGCCTGCTGATGCCAGTGATGAGCCGGCAGGTTCCCGGGCTGGACAAGGGCAAGGCCATGTACCTCTACTTCGTCAAGTCGGAGTGGCGCACGCCGGGGGGGCTGCCGGCGAGGCCCGTGCTGACGAGCTTCTACCGGAGCCGGTACTTCCTCGAGAGGCCGCATGACCCGTACACCGTGTACACGAGCCCCGACGAGGCGGTGCTGTGCGAGGACGCGTACCAGAGCATGTACGCGCAGCTCATCTGCGGCCTCGTCCACCGCGCCGACGTCCTCCGCGCCGGCGCCGTCTTCGCGTCGGGGTTCCTCCGCGCGATCCGCTTCCTGGAGAAGCACTGGCCGTGCCTGTGCCACGACATCCGCACGGGGGAGCTCGACGGCGCGATCACCGACCCCGCCGTGCGCGGCGCCGTCGAGCGGGTGCTCCGCGGCGCGGACCCGGCGCTCGCCGACGCGATCGAGGCCGAGTGCGCGAGGCCGTCGTGGCAGGGCATCATCCGGAGGGTGTGGCCCAACACCAAGTACATCGACGTCATCGTCACCGGCGCCATGGCGCAGTACATCCCGACGCTGGAGTTCTACGGCGGCGGGCTGCCGCTCGCCTGCACCATGTACGCCTCCTCCGAGTGCTACTTCGGCCTCAACCTCAACCCCATGTGCAAGCCCAGCGAGGTCGCCTACACCCTCATCCCCACAATGTGCTACTTCGAGTTCCTCCCCGTCCACTCCGGCAACGCCACCACGGAGCCCGACCACCGTGACCTCGTCGACCTCGTCGACGTCAAGCTCGGCCACGAGTACGAGCTCGTCGTCACCACCTACTCCGGCCTCTACCGTTACCGCGTGGGCGACGTGCTGAGGGTGGCGGGCTTCAAGAACGCGGCGCCGATGTTCACCTTCGTGCGACGGAAGAACGTGGCCCTGAGCATCGACTCCGACAAGACGGACGAGACGGAGCTGCACGCCGCGGTGAGCGAGGCGGTGCAGCACCTGGCGCCGTTCGGGGCGTCGCTGGTGGAGTACACGAGCTACGCCGACGCCGCCACCATCCCGGGGCACTACGTGCTCTTCTGGGAGCTCCGGACCCCCGCCGGCGGGACGCCGGTGCCGGCGTCCGTGTTCGAGGACTGCTGCCTCGCCGTCGAGGAGGGGCTCAACAGCGTTTACCGCCAGTGCCGCGCCGCCGACCGCTCCATCGGGCCGCTGGAGATCCGCGTCGTGGCGGAGGGGACCTTCGACAAGCTCATGGACTACGCGCTCAGCCGCGGCGCGTCCATCAACCAGTACAAGGCGCCGCGCTGCGTGCGGCCCGGCCCCGTCGTGGATCTGCTCGACGACAGGGTGCAGGCCAACTACTTCAGCCCCAAGTGCCCCAAGTGGAGCCCCGGCAACAAGCAGTGGATCAGCGCCGGCGCCGGCGCCGGCAACGGCGGCGCCGCCTGAGACAACGACGAGCTGATCGAGCTAGAAGCTGAGAGAGAGTGTGCTAGCTAGCTGTGGTGAACAATTGAGGAGCTAAGCATGCATGGTTAAGGTAATCGGTTAGATAATCATCAAGTGTTAGTGCAGGGTAGTACACTAGCTAGTGGTACGTATGATCATGAAATCTATTGGCCGGCCTTTTGTTTTTCTTTTCTCCTTTCACTTTTGTAATAAAGTATTAAAATTCTCCTCCTTTTTTTCTTTCTGTTTTTGTCAAAGTTTGGGGTATGTATGTACATTATATTGGACCTTTGATCGATTTGCTAATGCACATCAAGATCTTATGGCCCATGGAGAGAGAATTAATTATGAAATCAGTAGTAGTAAGCTAATCTTGGAGCAATTTGCAGACAAGCTAGCCTCCCCACTTGGAACCCGAAGGACGATCATCATAAGTGAAAGTTTATGTTGTCGCAAATCCAGATTTACATGGAATCATCAATGTGAAGATTCAAAACTTCAAATGTATTAACATGGAGTAATCAGTATGAATTGATGTCTTTTCTCTTCGTTAAAGAACAATAACCAGTATGGGCATGTTCAAAGGTAGAGGTCGTTGTGGGCTCTATTTCAAGTCACGTCAGCAACAAGACTATTTTATAATGATTTCAAGTCACGTCAGCAACAAGACTCTATTTTATAATGATACGTACAAAGGTAGAGTCAGGTCTGGTTTTTTCATTAATGCAATAAAATATTTTTATTAAGCTAGTTTCCTTTTTATACATTCTCATGCAAGAAAGTTTCCTTTAATAAATGCTAAGAGTAGACTCTAAGCTGTTGCCATGCATGGCAATAGCTTTTCTCTCTCCTTCCCTCTCTTTCCTCCACATCACTAAATTTGTTTACGTGGCGATTGAGAGAGTAAGCTAATAGACATTTTTGTACGTGCCCTAAGAACTCGGATCCATATTATAAGATTTTCTACATTCGCGTAGATTCATGACAGAAAGTCTTTAATATGAAACAGAGAGATGCTAAACTAGTACGACAAAAAGCTGGTATGACATGATGATGATCCAGGGGCATACAGTTGTGGGTTACACAACATTACTACATAAGTTGATAATCTTGTGTGTAGCGTAATGAATAAAACTTTCATATCATATTTAAGATAATATACAGACAAATTATATAGTATTTTCTATCTATCAGATATTCAGGCGTGCATAATTAATTATTTAGTTTAATAGATAGTTCATATAATTATATAGATCCCTTATTTATTGCCTTCCATGATATGCTTAGGCATGACTGGTGTAGTGGGTAAACTTTTATATCTATACTATTAGTGTTATAAAAAAGTATGGGAAATGAATTATGATGAAAACAACTCAAATTCAAGTCTAAGTTAAATTTTAAAATTTAAATTTTGGCTATTGACTAATAATACTGTAAGCACCACAATACCGAAAGTAATAGAAATTACAAAAGCTCCTTCCTAATACTTGATGAATTACTAGAAATTAATATCAAAAGATACATAATATCTCTATCCACAAATATAAAGGATGCAAGTGTTTAAATTTGTTTATAATTATAAGGTATCTCATAGCAGTACTCACACCCAACTGCAAATATCCTAAAGGAAAACCACAAACCTAGATATATTTTTCTTCCAATTTATATCAATATAATTCAAAGTAGACACTATTATCAACAAAAATCTCCAGCCTCCCTCTTATCCTTCTCTCCCTGAAACGGCAGTTGGTCTTCATTGGTGGCTCCCATGTCACCATGTGGCTATAAACCGAAATGGTTTATTGTGATAAAGTTGCTATATCGGTTGGGTTGGATTTGCTTGCAGGTAGAAGTCTAGTACAGTGGTGGAATGCAATCAAATCGTTTGGAACGGCAAAAGATCCCATGCCAGCGGCATGAAGCTTCATCAACCAGCTTAGGAGCATAAGAGCTTTCTCACGAGCACAATTCATCTCATCCCCCATTCTAAAAATAGAGGCATCTCATCCTCTATTTTGAAAATAGAGGATGAATAGTAAAAGTTGAGTTCCAGTAGAACATCTATCTCATCATCTATTTTTAGATGTTATCCATAGGAGAGAAACTCTATATTTGGATATTTTTTTTCCATCATCCAAAAAGATACGAAGAATGTCATATACAGGGGTGGATTTGGCATGGGAGCGGCAGGGGCTCGAGACCCCGCTACCCCTCGTTAAAGCCATAAGAGCCCCCACGAAGACCCCACTAAAATTTATGGCAAATATCAAGAGAAAAGAGGCTAAAACTATATCTAACTTGTTCAGATCCCCTAATATTATTGGCTAGATCCACCTGCGGTCTTATATAGATGATCTGCTTGTGTATAAAGAGATATAAAGAAAGAAACTGTTTTAAATGATCATCTAAATAAAGATATGAATGACTAAATTTAGATGATCTGTTGGAATTGCTCTAAATCGTAGAAAGAGAAAGGCAGGATTGTTTTCCTCCCATGATTACTTCACGACATAACTAACCAATTTCCCATCATTTTCTTTTTTACAAAAGTCATTTTACACTATTGTTGATCTGATGGTATGTATAGGATTTTACAGATGAGTCAGGAATTGAGGATAACGCTCAACATACGTGAAAACAGTTAGTAGGTGGATATATCGATCTAAGCATTCTGCACCAATCCAACTCACCCCTACAGACTCTCTGTCATATTTTTTGAAGCACTAAAATACTTTTTTTGTTCTTTCATTCTGTTGTTGTGTGTCCTCTTCCTTTTTTTTGTGTGTGTGTAAAAGCATTTAGAGAATACAGAGACAAAAAGTTTGAGTGATCTTTCCATCCTCTTTCTCGCTGTTTTTTCGTGTCCTCTCTTTTCTGGCAAAATGTTACAGCCATGGAAAAGTTTCAGCTAAACTTAAAACGCAGAGGATAGCTCCAAGATCTGCAAGTCTACTAGCTAGCTTTCTCTGAAGAATAGAGTATAGTTTTGTTCATGAAACCGGCATGTGAATGTGATGAATCAGAAGCACCAAACGGCAAGCTAGGCGAGGCCCAGCATGGATGCAAAAGCAAGAGCCTCCATGACTCCATGTCCCCCCAAGCTCTTGCATGGCCAGTACTGCAGCGGAGAAAAGGAGCAGATTCCTGACAGCAACAGCAACAACTCGAAGCAGATTGCTGACTGCTGCATCTGATGAGTCCTTTGTTCAAGAGAGGACGATGACCATGAGTCCATGAAACCATGCATGACCCCTGGTCCAGACCAGTGCAGTGGCGGTGGCTGCATCTGCATCTGCATGCACTCCATTGCAGCAAACGAAAAGCTACAAAAGGGCATTGCCCAGTTTTTCAACACTGCCTCTGTAGTTCTTCTGTTCCTATGCTTGATTCGATCTTTGCTAGCCCTGGCATTGCTAGAGCTAGCTCGATCGATTGTCAGTGAGTGTGCCAAGAGAAAAAGATAGAGGGCTTATCCAGATGAAGGGCATTGGTCTGTCTGAAGGACCGATCAGTGCAAGCATTCATATGCAGATCGATGCAGCAGTGGCAGAGAGGGAGGGAGGGAGGAAGGAAGGGCCGCCTCCTTTCTCGGATTCGACATGATTGTTCCATTTGCTGTCGTTTTAGCCAACCGTATCTTTCTTGATTTCGCCTCTGCGAAAGTAGCTTTATCTTTCTTGCTTCCCCCGGCCGCTCTCTTTTAGTTTCTTTTTTTTTCTGGGATAATTTGTTTGCTACTCGTAGCTTGTGATCCTTGATGTGAATAGCTATATGTGTGGTTGGTTGGTTATGTGCACCAGCACCATGCGTAAATGCGGATGGGTGATGATTTGTTTATATGAATAAATTGAATAATAGTATCTCAATCTGGAATTTTTAATCTACTCAGGACACGTACAAAAATACTTATTAGCTAACTATCTCAATCGCCACGTAAATAAATTTGGTGATGTTGAGGAAATAGAGGGAATGAGAGAGAAAAGCTGTTGTCATGTATGATAATGACTCAAAGTCGATTCTTAGCATTTATTAAAGTAATTTTTTAGCATAAGGGTGGATAAAAAGAAAACTAGTATAATAAAAAAATATTTTATTGCATTAATGAAACAACCAACTCTACCTTTATATGTAAGATTATAAAATAAGTTCTTGTTGCTGACATAGATCAGATAAGAGTCGATAATGGCTGCGTTCGATTTAGCCGGTTAGGCTAAACTTCATCTCGTTTTCCGTTAGGACGTTTTTTAAACTATTAAATGATATGTTTTGTGTAAAAAAATTCTATATAGAAATTGTTCTAAAAGATCAAATAACTCTATTTTTTAAATTTTTAATAAGTAATACTTAACTAAACATGTGCCAATTACGTTTATCGTTTTCCATGCTGCTAATCAGCTTTTGCAATCGGCAGAATCGAACGCAGCCAATAAGTTCTAACTTTGAACATGCCCTGCCTCGTAGAGAACGGGAAGAAGAGAAGAAGAAAGCCATCGCCGGCAAGTGGTTGAAAATCATGGCGACGTGGCATAAACTGCCTTCAAACGGAGAGGAGGGGTAAGTTGATCGGTTTTTAATTATTGAGTAATTTAATTTGTCTGGCTCCTCCTCATCTTTTCATCCGTGCTTGTGCTTGTAAGCCTGTTTATTTGAAGTTTTTTCAGCTGGTGGAGCAAGACGCCTCCCCCCATCATGGCGCCGGCCGTACACCGGAGCAAATTCCACACGTGAGAGAAACCCCATCCCCATCCACATCCACATCCACATCCACCAGCTGCTGCTGCTAGCTAGCGTTCGATCGAGCTAGACTGGCCAGTCCAGAGGGCAGAGCCGAGCGTTGGGGGATCGGATCGAAATTAAGGCCCGGTTCACATTGGAAAACTTTTTACGGGAGTGAGGTCACGTCACCGCGTACGGTAATACATTTAAAGTATTAAATATAGTCTAATTAAAAAGGTTTTAAATTTCGTATGGAAATCGTAAGACGAATCTTTTGAGTCTAATTAATTCGTTATTAGCACATGTTGTTTACTGTAACACTTATAGCTAATCATGTACTAATTAGGCTCAAAAGATTCGTCTCACGATTTTCCTCGTAACTGTATAGTTAGTTTTAATGATCATGTATATTTAATGTTTTATTTTTATGTTTAAAGATTTGATCGGAAATATTTAAAAAAGTTTTTAGAAACTAAACAATGTCTAATTAATCGTGTCTCCCGGACGACCGGTCGTTGCATGGAGCAGGCGAGGCAACGACAGCAACGTGCCCAGCGCGTCTTCCGCTACCTTGTCGTCGATCCATCCATATCGTACGTGCGCGTCGACGGCGACCGCGGCCGATCCACATACAGCCCGCCACTTAGCGACGTGTGCACATCTCGACCGTCCGTCACCGTGATCCATACACGCACACGATGGTGATCATCGTTTGATTTTTCGAGGGAAAACTAACGCCATATTTATGAGTAAAAGTATAGTTTATGAACAAAATTTTTATACATGTGTTTTCAGCTATCTAAAAGAAAAGACTGAAAAATAAGTTACGATGAGAAAACACTAAATCAACTCTAAAAAATTTCAGCTTATAAACAGAGACAAAAGAAAAAAAAGTAAAATAAAATGATTCGATGATTAATATTTCCGTATAGTATCTTCAAGAGGCAGTCAACTTGTTGGGTGGTTGGGTACCAGCACAGCTGTAGGATATATACCTGATCTTTAGATAATACTAGCTCAGATTGCAACGTGTGATATGATGTGAAGACAACAGTGATCGATCGATCCAGCTGATTGAAACACACACACACAAGTAATATTTATATATACACTTTAAAAAGAGTATTCTCAAAGTTTCTTATTCGTGTATTTTTAAATTTATTCTTGCTGATGGGTTGGTGATGAGCCAATTAACTGGCGTGTGGCGCGCATGCACACGTGCAGGAGGGGAGCATGTAGGGCAGCAGCCCCATTCCGGCGAGAGCTGGTGCACGGATGGTAGGGAGATGGCTGTGTTAGCTGGTGCCTTGTCCCTGGCTGTTTGTCGCCCTCCTCCTCATCATATCTGGGAGAGACTGATGATGATGATGGCCACCTTGAATATATTCATCAATACATACTGCTGCTTCCTCCGTACCGTAATAACCTTATTTTTTGATTTCTATGTTCAACGCTTTAACCATTCATCTTATTTAAAAAAATTGTACAAAAACATAAAAAAATTAGTCACGTAAAAAGTACTATTCATGCTTTACCATCGGGTAACGATGCAAATATTAATCACACAAATATTTTAAATAAGACGAAAAGTCAAAACATTATATCTAAAAACTAAAAAGTAAACTTAATATCAAACGGAGGCTCTATCATGCCATACTCTGAGAGTCTGCAGTGCCCAGGAATTAAGCTTGCTCATCTCTCCCTGCCTCTGTCCCCGACAAAGCCCAGGCCCATGCATGCGTGTTTCATCTAGTCCTACAGTGCAGATGTTGCTTGGCAGTTCTTGTGGCACCACCACCAGCAGCAGCTAGCCCTCTCTCATGGTGGCGACACGGCTTAGCATTATTCATCAGGCATCCTGTCCATGGCATGGCCTGGTAGCTCGGTATGTATGCACGTACAGCGTGTGTGACCAGCTCTCCATCCGCTGGCGTTTGCTGCGCAGTCTTTCGTTTGTTCAGAATTGATTAAGGTGAGAAAAGAAAACTATATTACTCCTCAATGAATAAGAAACAAATAAAGGTGAGAGAGCAGGTAGATATAAAATGTGAAGATTTCAAATTGGTTGATGAGACATATAGTAGTGTCAAATGTACTTAGGGCATCACCAATATTTACTACCTACTTTAGGAATAAGGGTGGACCCTGCATCAGTGAGTAATGGTGAATGAACAAAAGTAGGTAGTAAGCCGGACCCCACCATCACTAACTTGAGAGAGAAAGATAAGAGAAATCATTTGTTTATTCCTTATGACCAGTTAGTAAGCATATTACCTGGTATTAGCTAATTACCACTTCCACAATATATATAACCTGGTAGTAGCAATATTTATTCCTTACTACCTACTTTACTTATACACTATGAATGCCCTTAGGTCATGTATAGTTCCTAATTTTATTTTTTTTCAAAAACATCACATCGAATCTTTGAACATCTAAATGGAGTATTAAATATAGATGAAACAAAAAACTAATTGCACAGTTATGGGAGAAATCGTGAAATGAATCTTTTGAGCCTAATTAGTCCATAATTAGTCATAAGTGCTACAGTAACCTACATTTGCTAATGATGGATTAGTTATGCTCAAAAGATTCGTCTGGTGGTTTCTACACGAGCCATGAAATTCGTTTTTTCATTCGTGTCCGAAAATCCCCCAATATCTGGTCAAACGTCTGATGTGACACTCACAAATTTTCTTTTCCCCAACTAAACACCACCTTACATTATAGATTTATACTAGTCAAAATTGCTTATATTTTATAACAGAGTGGGTTCTGGCCAACAAGAGGAAGCTGACACAGGTGGTGGTTGCCTCGACGATTGGCCGGCCGCCGGTCAGGTCGAGATCTGGAGCGCAGTACCACTGCAAAGATATAGCTAGCTATAGTCTTGTGACTACGTGCGACGGCGACGGCGGCGACCGGCCGGCAGCTGGCCGGGGGAAGCATCCCGATCTCGCCAGCGATCGCGGTCGCCGGTCCGGTCGCCGTCGTGCGACAGCGGCGGACGCGCGTCGCGACGACGACCTAGCAACATAGTATGCGCGTGCAAGGGTGCGTGATGGGACCCTGGCCTGCACGCCGCCGATGTGATCGTCCCTCCGGTCGCCGTCGCCGTCGTCGTCGTCGCGACGCAGTTCTCCCGAAGAAGCCGACACGCTGCACGATCAATCGGAGGGTGACTGCACTACTGTGGCTGCATTGTCAGCTAGCTCTAGGTAGGATTATATATATAGCGCATGCATGCAACATGCCTATATACCGTCCTGCGTAGCGTAGATCTTCCACAATCATCAGCTCTCTAGTTTCAGGACTTGTGCTTGTGTAAATCTGGGCCAATTTTGCATCAATTTTCATGATGCGTGGTTCAATTCTGCATGAAGGATATGCTTGGCCTTTTCTAATAATATGGGCTTCATAGATCAGACACTGCTATGTGGCCATGCCCAGGTATCTTAATTTGGTCACTAATCCCAGATGGGTTTCTTGCAGATCCTTTGATCTAACTGGAGGTCACGAGCAAAACTCAAAAAAATATTAGCAGGCTCTGATATGGGCTCACCCTTTTTCTTCTGGCGGCATCTTAATTGTACAGATAACTGTGGATTTGTACAATTGTAGGCTATATAGGCCGAAGAAAAGTCGCTGGGCCTTGAGATGTCGCCCGTCAACAAAGGCCGGCAAGAACAAACATTTAACCCAGTTTGTCAATGGTGAACAGTTCCGAAATGACTTGAAAAGATGTTACCAGGACGGCACTAGAAAAAAAGACCAATCATTCTACCATTCCACACATTTTCCAGCTGGGGATATGCATCCGGGAAAGATGCAGAATCCACAGAAAAAGGAAGGCAGGCATGATGCAGTAAGACCACAACATCAACAGAACAGCAACAGGAGAGAACAAAACATTGTACTATAGTCCTGTATGCCATTATAGATGTCACAAATAAAGGGATAGATGGACAATCTTTGGCAAAAACAGCTGCATCCTACCACAATTCCATCAGAACATGCAAAATGAAGTATACCTAGAAGGATTGAAAAACAAAATATGCAAATAATTTTGCCAAATATTCTATCTGCATCAGTGTTCTGAAAGGCAGCAATAAGGATTGAAAAACAGGAGACGCAAATAATCTTGCCAAATATTCTTTCTGCATTAGTGTTATGAAAGGCAGAAATGTGAAATGTCTAAGTCACCTAACTAACCCATCCCAACCTTTCTTTTAGAAAATGGATTAAAACTTGGCCTCCACACCCAAAGCGGGTGTCGGTGGTCAATTATCCCCAACTAATCGCAATTCACAAATTCAGAATTAGATCTTGTCTGTAATCCGACAAGCACCTAGCGCCTGGGTGAACACTGCTTCAGATAGCTTCCATGTTTCCAACTTGTGCTAGGGAAAGAAGCAATTAATGTCCATGCTTTGTATAAGGGCAAGCGAACTGTGTGAGTTCTATCAACAGCTTGAAAACTACGCTTTAGTGAGTCACAACTCAAACCGACAATAATCATGTGACAGCTAGCAAGAGAAAAATTCCGACCTGACTAGCTTCAATTACGATATTTGCCTATATAAAATTTGTTGCAAGACCGAAAAAAAGGGCAAGTTCTCAAAAGTCACAACACAGCAAGCAGTAAATTGCACAGAATGCTTATGACCTGATTACTTATTTGGACGAGTACAAACTTTTAAAATTTGTAAATTCAAGAACAATGTAAATCATGAGGAAGAGTGGTCAGGCATATATGCCTACATGTAGTTGCTAGTCTGAACTATTGGCAGGTTCAACAGTCAAATGATTCTCTAATAGTTACCAACTAAGAGTAATTGACTAAATGCTTAACACACAAATAAATCTATTTTGTAGTTTATTTCCTTACCAGAAAATTTTCAGTTTAATTGTGATACAAATGAATTGTATGCTGACACAGAAAATTTTCAGTTTAATTTGTGATAAAATTGAATTGTATGATGACACAATATATTAGGACGTGAGTTTGATTATAAAATGGGTAACTTTGGTAGCTGATTTAGCATTTTGTAGCAGTAAAGATAGAATGTGAGTGCTCAAGGGAGATCATGAATTTTCAAGCACACATCAACTGGCATGACATCTTTACAGTTTCCTCGTTTTAATTTACACATACATAATAAGAGTTTATATGTTTGGTCGGGTACTCGGGTTAAACTCTGATTATGTGTAAATTTAGAGTTTGATTCTATGCACAGATCTTAGAGGCTACTACACCATGAAAACAAATAATGGGTACATGGAATCAATCGATGATAAACGAATCAATGCGAGTTCGAGGTAGTGCCATTACTCTGCAAGATGAGCATCCTAACCTGTGAGCCACCGAAGGTGATATCCCTCATGTCAACGATGCGGGACCTCTTGAAGAGCGCGGCAACGGCCGCCGGGTCGAGGTGCCGGTCGACGGCGAGCGCGATGGCCCCTCCAGAGCGGACGGCGCGCTCGGCTTCCGCGGCAATCTGGGAAGGGAAGAGGGCGCCGGAGATCCCGGAGGGGTCGTCGGAGAAGATAAGGTCAAAGGCGCCGTCCGAGAAGGGGAGGTGATGGGGGTCGGCGCGGCGGACGAGAGGCGGGAAGTCCACGAGGTCGATCCCGGTGACGTCACTGACCCCCTCGGCGTGGAGCGCGTCGATGGCATGGCCGGCGCCGGCGGCCAGACAGAGGACACGGGAGGAGCCAGCGAGAAGGCGGAGGCCGCAGAGCGGGGCGAAGGCGGAGGAGGCGAGCGCCGCGGAGCGGCGGCGCCAGCGCGCGGAGGCCTGGAGCTTCGCGAGGCGGCGGTCCGGCGCCACGACGCGGCGGGCGGCGGCGTCGCAGGAGGTGCGCGGGAACGAGGCGAGGGAGAGCGTGGTGAGGGCCGCGCGGGGCGCGCGGAGGCAGGAGGTGGAGGCGTGGGAGAAGAGATATAGAAGCGAGGCCGTGGCCGCGGCGACGGCGGCGATGCTGACCAGCCGCTGGACTCGCCGGCCCATCGCCGACGGCGATGCCGCGGTGTCGGGTGGAGCCTCCACGGCGGAGGCGACCATGCGATCGATTGGATCTGCGTAGCCTTGCGGGTAGCAGAAATTGGCCGTGCTCATCACCGTTTCACGGCCCAATAAGAGTTGGGCCTTGCAAGTCTAAGATGAGCTTACAGTGAGCCTAGGCTTCAAATTTGATGGGCTTGTTGCCCAATCCAAAATCACAATATTTCCTTTTCTTTCTGAGTCATCCCTCACTGAAAATACTTTATCATTTGTAGTATAAAACAATCTATATATATACTCCCTCTGGTTTTTTTAATTGTTTCTAAATGTTTAACCCTTCCTCATATATATATATATATATATATATATATATATATATATATATATATATATATATAAATGAAATAACTTTACATATGATTTATAATCTATCTATCTATCTATTATATATATAATATTATATATATAAAGTAATAAAAAAGGAGCCTCCACGTTATCTCTCACAGGCTAGAAATTCTGAGATTAATTGAAAAAAATAAGAGAAAAAAGAGAAATCGAAAAAAGAGAAAAAAAACAATCGGACAAACAGGTTTATAGAAACAAAAAGGAGACAAGATCAATCACAGAAAAAAAACCAATCGGACAAATCAGGTTTATAGCAACAAAAAGGAGACAAGAACAATCACGTCAATTGATCAGATAGATCAGGTTTATAATCGCATGACATATATTCATATGGCAACCGATTAGCTTCAAGCGCGAAGGAAAAAAATAACAATCAGAATAAGAGACGTCCCGATTTTCTAGCATATTATACTGGTAATAGAAACCTATCTAATTTTAATAGACTCAATTTCTTTAGTAATTTACGGTAACGCAATGTACCGTTTTAAGCCGATTGTATTATAATCCGTTATAAAACTTAGGATTAGGCCAAAAAAATAGATGGCACTACTCCCTACCTAATTTGAATCATATCCTCTACTACATTTATCCACCCAAAAATAATCACTTATAATAAAATTATAATAAGAGAAAATTGATCTAAATGCGCTTACAAGAAGAGTCTTCTTGTTGTCTTTCACAGACTAAAAATTCTAATATTAATCAAAGAAAAATAAGAGAAGAAAAAGAAAAAAAGATCAATCAAAAGAAAATTGATCAACCAGACACATCAGGTTCTCTTATAGAATCCCGGTCAATAACAATATTAAAATAGAAAAGATCACGTCAATCGGATTTGTAACTCTCATCTTAGTGTTTCTATAAGAGATAAAAATAAAATCACATGCATTTGTACGTACGTATGTATGAGTATAGTTTAGAAAAATCCAATCCAAATTTTAGATTAAAAATTTTATTATAATTTATATTGAGGTAAGAGTCCATCATAGATACAACATGAAAATCTCTAAAATTCTAGTTAAAAAATACAATTTCAGAATTAAAAATAAAAAAAAGTAATAAAAAGATTTGATGCGTAAATATAGTTTAGAAAAAAATCCAAATTTTAGATTAAAAATTTTAAAATAATGTAAATGGTGTCATCGGGGCCTTGGGGTAGTGAGAGCAACTGCTATTATATTGAAGATAGAGATGCAAAGAAGAAGATAAGCAAATATACCATAAAATTTATATATATTTGACTTAATGTATTGTTAAGAGAATACTAAAACATCCATAATGTTTGTTTTATGTACATATAAATCACTATATTAATTAGAATATCATACATAATTTTGATCGGGTTAGAATTTAAATTATATTACAGTGTAACATATTTTTTTTCATATATGAAATAATTTTATATCAATGCTAGCCGCGCAATCTGCGCGGGCCACCATGCTAGTTTTGTATATTGGACAAGAAAAAAGACGAATGATCAAACGTAAATCTAGAAATCAACCACGTCAATTAAAACAATCGGATAGAGTACCTTTTATTCCTATTTTATTCATTAAAATTGGCTGGTTCATTGAAAAATTATATATCGCCAGGAAAACATCAACGAGCAAGTGTAAGATCTTGTCGTCGAAATAGAAGTTTAAAACAAACCACTTTACAATTTGAAATGAAATTCCTGCGTTGTCGTTTCTTTCGTCATGTTATTTCTGAGCTAGACAATCCAATTCTAATTTTTGTGACTCAACACCAGCTTAACTAAGCTTTTCACTTGCTTAATGGAGATGGTTAATTCTAATTAGGCCCGATTAGCTGGGCACCCAAGCGCTCGTGAACACGGCGCCATGCCCCTTCCACGTCAGCACAAGCATGTCGTCTTCCCGCTTCACGCCCCACCCCGTGGCGTGCTCGCCCAGCAGGCGCCGCACCTCGGCCGCCGCCTCCTCGTCGAACCCTACGCTGGCGAACTCCCTCTGCCTCATCCTCTCGGCTAGCCTCGCGCCGGACTCCGACCGCTCGCCGCCGTCTTCGCTGATGACGCTCTCGATCTTCCGCCCGATGGCCGCCTCCTGCTCCAGCCGCCGCGGGCTGTCCCTGGGCGCGGACATGTCGAGCGCGTCGAGCAGGATCCAGTGGAAGTTGAAGCAGCCCGCCATGCGCGACGCGAGGCTCGGGGAGTCCAGGTCGGCGTCCTCGTCGGTTACGGTGACCAGGCATGGGTTCAGCGTCCGAACCGTGTCTAGGAAGAAGTCCCTCGAGTCCGGCGCGACGTGCCGGAGCCAGCTCTGGCAGTTGACGATGAGTGCCTCGCCGTCCCTTAGTCCCAGCGACGGCGGGTCGGACAGGACGGACGCGAGTTCTTGGCAGGGCGTCGGCTGCTTCTTCTTCTTCGGAGACGTCGCGGCGGTCGCCGCGCTCTCGACAACGTTGAACTCCAGCTGCACGCCTCTGGACGTGGCGAAGTTGGCCAGCCGGAGGCCGAGCTCCTCGCTCGACACGGCGAGCAGCGGCGGCACCGCGGGCCGGACGGACGGCACGGTGATCCGGAGCGCCGGCGCCCCCCCGGGCCGCTTGGACAGTATGTCGATGAGCGTCGGCCACTGCATGCAGTGCGTGACGCTGAGGTCGACGACGTGCACGGCGGCTCTGCCGGCCACCGCGCGGAGGATGGCGGCGTTGGACGCCGTGAAGCCGAACCGGTGCCACGGGGTGAGGTCGACGTAGTCGGCGAGCTCCGTCACCGACATGGCCCTCCCCCTCCCCCGCGGTGGCGCCGGCGCCCCGCTCTCTAGACACGCCACGGAGGCGCCCGCCGGAGCGCAGAGCCGGCGCCACGCGCGGGCGACGAGCGCGCGGAGCAGCCACGACGTGAGCCGCTGGTTGGGGTCACCCTGCGAGGAGGCGATGTTGTTGAGCACCCACATGGCCTGCTGCGCCAGCGTCACGTCGTTGGACTCGAGCGCGGCGGCGCAATGGAGGAGCAGCTGCTGGGTGCGCGGCCCGTCGACGAGCACCCCGCCGGAGAAGCAGGCGGAGGCGGAGGAGCCATGCCCATGCGCCGCTCCGACGCCGCCACTACCCCTCACCGCCGGCTCCATGTCCATGGCGCGTCCAAGAATCCGACGTGCTACCGACAACAAAACGCTTAGCACGATCCTGATGATCTAGAGCTTAAGCGGATTGGCGACACTTGTCAGGTGCTCATTGGGCGAGCTAGGATCATTTGTGCTGAAGGATTGGGTTGCTGCCTTGTGTGTTAGTTTGGTGCAATTTTGCAAGGTGAGTGAAGTGAAGTGAAGTGAAGTGGATTGAGAAGCTTGAAAGGATGTTTTGGTTTGTTTGTTGGAATGACTTGGCCTACTTATAGGACCACTGTGAAAGATCCTCTCTTCATTTCCATGCAGAAAAATGGGATAGCACTTTGTACTCTTTCTATGGGGGGTAGAAGACAATTGTGATGTCATCCACAACATCCTTGTCTGATTGTGCTCTGATTATGCTATGAGATTTGGACATTATGGTATATACATTTGGGGTATTTTACAGTCTTGGGAAGATATTGGAAGGTACAATATCTTCTAGTATTTGTTTTTAAGATAAAGGAGACCGACAATTATATAATAAATCTTAGATCATTTTCAGTCTTTGTATAGTTAAGATGCACACAACCTATAATTATTGCGTAAAATAGTTGACCCTAGCTATATGCTCGGATAGGGGCAACTATTAGTGTTATGGATATGGAGTAACATATAAACGTACGCTTACCTCGGTGGAACTCGGTGGAATTTGAATCGGCAGAGAATTTGAGAGTTTTTCGACGGGCTTCGAATTTAAGTTTTAGAACCTCTAGGAGACTTTTGCTGGGATTCAGGGAATTCATTTGAGATCCACAGGCACAAGTAGCACGAATTCAATTAGGGTCAAGAACTCAAGAGAACAATTTTAAATCAGTAAAGAAAATTCCGAGTGTTACAACAGGTTTTTATCCTAGGAGCAAAATTTGACTCCATATCTTCGAAAATTTAATTTGTGGTGCTGCCGGACACTTGCACATAAAAGATATACCAGGAGGTACTTGCAACCTATGGCTCCATCAAGGTAGAAAGGGGTCCCAAAACTTTGTTTTAAAAGCGCAAGGGAGAGGCTCAATTATGCAGTATCAATCAAGTTTAGACATGGTTTTTGTTCATATCAGTCAGACCAGTAACTGTAGCAGATACGTCTCACTTTCAGGTTTATTAGTTACTGTACTTACATTGTTAAACTAGATTAAGGCCGGTGAGAAGGTGGCCTGGCCACGGAAGCAGCCATAGCCGCCCAGGCTCTTTTGTCAGTTCAGATACTGGCTGAAAAATTCCCAATAAACATAACCTGAACCTGTCATTCTCTGCACCCCATTTTCTATCCCAGGGGCGGTCTCTCCAAGAACAAAACGAGCAGGTACGCCAATTCTGGATGGGTAAAATCCACAGGCTTCAGGCATCTCTGATCGTGACTGAAACACAATTGGGGCATGTTTGTTTCCCTGCTTTGTCGTATCTCTGTCTTTTTCTCGTTGATTTCGACGAACGTTGGGCTGGAGAAAGAGAGCAGAAGGACATGGAATTCAGCTCCGGTTGATCTTCACAAGCTGCACTTTCTTGTCATTTGCCAGTCAAGATTAGTTACTCCAGGATACCATGCATGATGCACCAGCAAAAGCTACTGATAAAGAACCGGAAAAAAACAGAGAATTCATATTGACACTTGCCGACAGGTTCAGGTTCATCTCCTGACCTGTATTACAACAGAAAAGTATTTTTTTACCCTTCTTAAAAAAAAAGAATCTCCTGACCTGAATTATAATCGAGTGGCACGGGAATTCAGTTAAGAGAGCATCAGGCTATAGTGATCCTAAAAAAATCTAACAACTGTCAGGTGCGCACTGAGAGTTAAGAAGTCATTGTTATTTTCCATATAATCAAAAGCAATCCAGCGATCAAAATGATGAGTGCCATCGGACATCAGGCCAATCAAAGTTTTGCCGTAGATTAATTACCTGAAGACCCGATAAAAAAGCAGCCATGCTTTCGCCAATTCCGATTCCCCATCTGCCCACCGGAGAGAGAGAGAGAAAAAAAAGGACGGGGTGATAGCGAGACATCATGGCCGAAAGAAATTGAAAGAATCCAACTTTCTCAAAGCCGCGACCTGGATATGTATATATGTTCATGTATTCCGGAATCGAATTTATGATCTTGACGCCTCATTTTATCGTCGACCAATTCGACAGCGATGGTGTGAACTGTGATGCATGCACTGCACCGATGCTAATGATCCATTTTAACGGTTAACTATACATATAACAAGGCACATGGATTAGACGTTAATGATGCATATGCAACATGTGGAGATAATCTTCGCTCGCTTTTGGTCTCTCCATATCTCGAGAAATTCTTATCAAGTTGAGATTTTCTTCGGTCCAATGAAAAGTATCTTGAGGTACGGGTATCTCGAGGTACCAAATTGTTTTCTACCATTGGATCAGCAGCTGAGTAGGATATGCGCGATTAGATTTAACGATTAGAAATGATTTGGTATTGGGAGCTATCGTATCTCGAGATACTTTTTTTGATTGAAATAAATCTCTATTAAGTTTTGTGCCATCTTCACCGTCACTGTCCACTGTTAGAAGAAGAATAATTTGTTCTCTCCAATCGCGCGGCGAGGGTAATATTCTTTTCTTCTCAGGCGGTGGCGGCCGCCGCTTGATGGGCGTCGCCGTTCTTAGGCACCTTGATCTCCAGTGACCCCTCGCCGTCGTCGAAGAAGGCCTCCACTTTCCTCCAGTCCGCGTCCTCCGGCAGCTCCACTCGCCGGACGAAGCCGTGCTCCCACCACCGGCCGGCGCGCCAGTCCCGGCCGTCCGGCGCCGGCGCCCGCCACAGCCCGCTGATGTCGACCACCCGCATCGCGTCGTCGCCGCTCACCTCCACGTCGCATTTCCTTCCTCCTGAAACCGTCAGAAAACGAGCGAATCAGCGTTCAGCAAATATTAGTTCTTTGATTAACTCGATAAAACTGCAATAATGGGAAAGCGATTAGGTTCTTTTTAGGGTTTCGTAATCGTCCGGCACACGCCATGACTGCCTTTTCCTCATCGTCTGAAAAATAAAAATGTCTGCTTTTTGTTGGATCATGGTGGATGGTGCACCACTCGTAGACGCAAAGAATACATGTCTTCAGAGAGACAGCGAGATTGCCATGTTACTGTAGTGTAAAAGCACAGAAAAGCACATGAAGAAAGGAGACCACCACATGACCCTGGTTACTTCCAAGTTGCAAGTTTTTATCCTCTAGTAAAATCCGGTTACTTCTGCCAAATGTCAACTGTTTGGTTTCTGACAGGATGTTGAAACCCTGTCTCTGCGGCATCTGAATCTGATTCTGAAAGTGCTTGCTGAATTAATATGGTGCACTTCAGCAAGAACTTCTGTTCAGCAAATTGAGTAAGGAACACTAACATTTACTTAGGATCAGCTGCTCCTGCTAATTTGATCCGAAGATTATTGGACTGGAAACACAAAGATATCATCTCTGACAAATGTGTAGCAGTAATCCAATTTACTTTTTCTTTTTCAGAACAAGCGGCGAAACCTGTGCGTCCATGAACTAGGGAAGAACAACTTATCCATAAACTAAAAAGGCTATAGTGCAAATCACATATGAAGAAACAGATGCAGAGATTGAGCTTAAGTATTCAGAAATGGAGAAGGAGAAATTAATCAAGCCAGATGAAAAATACAGTTGACAGCAAGATGGTTACCTGGTATGTCAGCTCTCAAGTAGTACTCGGAGTCCGTCTCGGCCCAGTCGACGGTGGTCCTCGCCCCGCGGCGGAGCGCGGCGAGCAGCACCTCCGGCTCGAACTCCCACAGCGGGAAGGCGTCGGCCGGGTCGAAGAACTTGCCGAACAGGAAGGGGCTGAACAGAGACCCCTCCCCGAACACGGCCCTCGCCGCCGCGGCCTCCGCCCCGGCGCCGCCGCCGGACTGCTGCAGGAACGCGCTGAACGTGTTCTCCAGCAGCGACATGCGCCACCTCGGCGGCGGCGCCGCCGCGCCGTCGGCGGCCTGCCGGAACACCTCGATCGCCCGCCGCGGCGGCATTGCTAGCTAGCTAAGGCAGGCCGTGCCTTGCGCGCGCGGCCGGGACGGAGAGGGCGGGCTAGGAGGGAGAGGTTCTTGTACGCGGAGGAGGAGGCAGTGGTGGAGTTGGCCTTTGCGGAAAGCAGAGGATGAGAGGTGTGATTCCGTTTGGAGTTGGCTGGCCCCCCCGCCCCGGCCGCCCGTGGTCGTCGACGAGATGTGATTCCCGCGCTTTTTCTTTTTTCTGGAGATTTCCATCTCGCCATGCGATGTGAGGGAGACGACGACGACTAGTCTCTGTGGGCCGCTTCTGGGCTGGATCCGAATATACGGTGGGCCGTAGGCCAGGCCCACCTTGTCTCTGTGGGCCAATATGCTGGGCCGGCTCCGAATATACGATGGCCGTAAGCCAGGCCCACTTTTCCCCCACCGTTGTATCGCAAGCGGATGATATGACATGTGGGACCCACCTGGCAGTGAGGTTTCTTCTTCTTCATCATCTTGTGTTCTTCCAGATTTTTTTTTTCCCGACCAAAAACCCTACTATTCCCTAATCCAGATGGGGCTCTTCTCGTGGTGGAAGGGGCAGCGGAGCGGCGGCTCGCCGGAGCCGGCGAAGGGAGCGGGTGTATTGGTGGCCGAGGTAGCCGCGGAGGGCACTCAGGGGGCGGTGGAGGTGCGGCGGCGGCGGCAGGCGGACGCGACCGTCTTCGAGTTCGGGTCGGCGGCGGAGTCCGGCGCCGCCGTGACGCTCGCGGGGTACTGCCCCGTGTCCGATGACCTCGAGCCCTGCCGCTGGGAGCTCGTGCCGGCCGCCGGCGAGGGCGCGCCGCAGTTCCGCATCGTCTTCTAAGAGGGCTACTAGGAGAGGGAGAGGGCGTCCACGTACTCCGGCACCTGTCATCTCGACATGATGACATCTTGGGATGTACCAGGTTTTATAGGTATAAAGTTGTGATTTTTCGGCTGTATACCTGTACCCGCTACCCAGGTATTATCTTGAAATAAAACTTGAGGTATTGATGTGTTTCTTACTTACTTAGATCAGAGCTGTCATGTTTGATTTGCTAGTCTGCTGTAGGGAATTTACTGACACCAACGCAAAATTTCTAATTTGTGTGTTCACTAGGATTATAATAGCTCTGCAGTGTGCTAGCAGGTTAGCAACACTGAAATTTGTGGGTACTATTGGCCTAATTTTCAGAGACGCCTTAAAAAATATTCAGAGATGCGAATTCAACCTATTAGGGAAGCAAATGCATGAAAATTTGTTGTTGCAGGAGATGTATACAGTAAACAGTGTTTGATAAAGTAAGGAAATCGAACATGATCGCTTGCCTGGATAGCTTCTGAGGGCTAAGACCTAGACTTAACCACCAATTTGGCAATTTCCTATTTGATCACATATGTTCTGGTGTTTTTGCCTCTTCCTGCATACCTTTCTGGTTTCTACAACTGGGTTCTAAGCAGTAGCACATGTTAAATATAGGTACTACTACCTTCGTTTCATAACGTAAGATGTTTGACTTTTTTGGTTACAATGTTTAACCATTCATCTTATTCAAAAATTTAGTACAAATGCAAAAAATGATAAGTCGTGCTTAAAATTTTTTTGATAATAAAGTAGGTCATGAGCAAAATAAATAATATTTTCATAATTTTTTGAATAAAATAAATAGTCAAACATTGTAAGCAAAAAAGTCAAACATCTTACATTATGAAACGGAGGGAGTAGTATATTGTTTCTTTGTCAATATTTAACTTGCAACAAGATGTTATTCTTATCCCCGACCAGTTGATCAATTAGTGCACCTGATTCAGGTTTTGTAGGTGTTCATTCGTCTTTGCTGCCAGGTTGTTTTCACTTGAATTTGAATGATTTGTTGAGTGCAGTTGCTCTTTTTGAAATATGAAACTTGACATCACAATTCTTGACTGTGAGTTGTTTTACTCATTTAGTTTCTTCCGGTATTATTTCAGAAACTGGCCTTAGTATTTGTTTCAGGGTATGTTTTGACTTCTGATTATCCATCCTTTTATAGAGGAAAGAAATCAGACATTGATCTTAAACCTCAAGCTTGTGAGCAATGGTAAACCTAGACTTATTTACTTGGTAATCAGATATGTTCTGTTATCTCTTGTGCTGGTGCCACTTCCTGGATGCCTTTCTGGTTTATACCACTGGGTACTAAGCTGTAGCATGTTAAAAATACTTAAGTTTTTTTCTCTGTCATCTGAAGTTGTTAGTGTTGAATTGTGAAACTGGCTCATCACAATTCTCAACTGCAACATGTTTTACTCATGTACTCCCCTGGGATTATGGTAGAATCATGTTTCTGATATTGATGTGGCATGAATGTTTTATGAAGAAATATCATTGAATAAACATCTGTTGTAGGGCTAGGGCCACGAGTTGACGGCAACCTTGGATGTTTACCAAACTGGAACCTGAACCTCTATCAAACAATGGTTGAATACTCGATTGTAAAGAACATGAATACCTACCTCGCAGTTTGAGTCATAACTTGTAAAAACCAGTATTCCTGGTTCGGCTTGATGTTCAAGGATAGCTTTAAGAATCAACATGTGCATCTGAGATTAGAAAAATGTTTGCTGCTTTATATTGATACCAATTTTAGCCTGCTGTCAATTGTTGTGGTTTGTATGTGTGGAAGCACTACTCAATAAATAATCCTCGGTGTGCTAATTTGATGAAGCACTTTATTCTTTATGCTGACTTTTGGCTGAAGTTCAGTGACCAACAAGGGAATTCCCTGCCCATTTTCTGATGCTATAATTCTCAATCTAACAAAGCCCACTAATTGGGTGATGATACAGTTATATGTGACAACAACTCCCAGTAATCAGTTGATGATACATTTACATGTGACAAATGGTCAGGCATATCAGTTGATGGAAGTGAAAAAAAAAACATGTAAAATTCCAGCTTGAGCACTGAAAGAAATAATGAAGATTAGTGCTGCTCAATAGTTTTTAGCACACGGATAGACATCTACACATATACTTACATGCTATGTAGTTAGTTATCTTTACATATACTTACATGCTATGTAATTAGTTATAAAAGATATGAAAAAAATTGACAAGATAGATTAATATGAGTTATATTATTTCACAAATATGTAAATTATAGAAGTTGAATTTAAATTTGCATGTTTGTGGAGTGATATAACTCATATTTATCTACCTTGTCAAAAAAATTTATATTTTTAATGACTATTTAAATGACATATAAGCAGTGGATATCCACAAACCACTTTCCATACTAGAGCAGTGGAGATTGGATATGCATATGCCAAGTAACCACCTTATCTTCTCTTCGCGGCAGCGACGCCTCTGGCGCCAATGGCCATGAGCCTCCTGAACCCTCCTCCCTCCAAACTCGCGCCGAAACCGCCGCTCCCGCCACCCTCTCGGCGATTCGCGCCACTGACGTCGCCGCCGCAGCAGCAATCCGCCTTTCATCTCTCGCTGCTCGTACGCGAGCAGCCGCGGCAGCTGCGGCCCCTGCGCTCGTCGCCGTCCACGCAGGCGGACGCGTCCCCCTCGCCGCCGTCGTCGAGGGAGGAGGCCGTGTCCCAGGCGAGGTCCTGCCTCGCCACGGCGCTGCGCAAGCCGCTCAACAACGCGGCCGCGCCCCGGAAGCTCAAGAAGCAGCGGCAGCCGCGGTTCCGCGCCGAGATACCCGTCGTCGACGACTCGCCGGGCTCCCTCGCGCGCCTCGCCTCCGACGTGTTCTCGTCGTGCCTCGGCTTGCCGAGGAAGGGCGGCGCGCCGGCGAAGCTGCTGCTCGTTTGGCCGTCCTCCGAGGAGCAGGGGTTGGCTCTGCGGGAGCCCAATGACTGGGGGGCCTCGACGGCGCACGCGCAGCTCGACGCGGTGGCGCCCGACGCGCTGAGGTCCTGCGATGCCGCCGTGTTCTTGGCGCCGGGTCGGTCGCAGGTGGAGAAGATGAGGGCCGCCGCCGACGCGCTGGACCCCAAGCCGGTGGTCCTGTTCAACCCGGCGTGGAGCTTCGACGAGGAGGAGGCGTTCGCCGCCGGTGCGAGGGGGTTCGTGGGCTCCTTCAACGTGGTGTACTCCTTCACGGGGCTGGAGGTGAGGGGCCTCCTGAGCAAGAAGAAGGGCGTGCTGCTCCGGTGCGTCGAGGGCGGAAGGTTCGGCGGCGAGAGCTGGGTGCTCATGGTGGAGGACGACGCGCCGGAGGCTGGCCAGTTCAAGGTCGTGTCGCGGCTGAAGCGGCGGCCGACGATCGGCGAGGTGGAGACCATGCTGTACAACCTCATGGCCGCCAACTCGCCGGTGACCAAGTCGGCAAGATTCCTCCGGGGGCTCGTGTCCAGTGTGACCGGTGGAATAAAGGAGAAGCAATGAAGCCAACGATCTTTCTCGAGTAGAATTCTTTTTGAATGAATTCATCAGTAGACGAATCGCGGAGGGAGAAGATGTTTTCAGCGAACTGTAACGATCTCGAGAAGTTCATATGAGCGAATTCATCAGTGGAAGTTGCGATTTTGAGGTGAGGAGTTCATCTGTTCGTGCTTCACTTTGGTAAAATCAAATAGGCATGATTTCGAACAGATGATCTCACAGCACCGCTGGCCTCACTTGAGCGTAGAGCATCTTCAAAGAGACAAGTTATCACATCTAAGATTTTGGCTCGTGCAGTAAAAAGAACATATTCAAGTAACATGTTCAGCATCTCAATAATCTTATACTCTATCAACAAAAGACGATGAAGTGTAAAAATGTGGTCTAACAGTCGGTGTTTAAAATTTCGGTCCGAAATTTCGGGTCTATCAGTAGGTCCCGATAGCTAGTGTATTTAGGCCAAAAATTTTGGTTAGACTATTGCAACATATATTTTCTTTTTTGATGCACTTTATGAATCGAAATTGTTACCATTGATTTAGGAAGTTTATGCATTACTAATTTCAAACTAAAATTTCAGAAAATTCGATCGAATTTTAATTGAAAATCAAATTTTGTTTGAAAATTTCGTCAGAAAATTCGGTCCCCCTGAAATAAATCAGAACCCTACAGGGTTCCACTTATTGTGATAATCGTCATGATTATCGCAATAATCGAGGGCTCCGCCAAGAACCGATAACGGTTTTGGGCGGTTTCCTCCGGGAAAAACCACCCAAATTCAAAAAATTTGAAAAATTTTGATGAAAAATTAAGAAAAAAACAAGGTGATAGATATGTATTTATTGAACTTAGATGCGAAGAAAATTTTCAAAAAACTCAATGAATCACTCAAAAATCTGAGAAAAGATTATTTGACTTGAGTTAATTGAAAAAAATATAGAGAGAATGACACCAACTTCAGTGGCCACGAGCGGTGAACTGGTCCACTCCCTTTCCCCCTTTTGCTCGCACACACCAGGATTGGAGCCGGTGACCGGTGCCGCCAGATCCGCCGCCTCCGCCCGAAGAAGAGGAGAGACCGCGCGGTATGCCATGATAATCGTGGCGGAGGCCGCGGTAATTGTGCGATTATCACTCATATCATTGTGGTTTTCAGCCGAAGTCGCGCGATTATCGTCCCAAACCGCAATCTACAAGTCTCCGCGGTAATCGTACCAAACCGCGCGATAATAGTACCAAACCGCGGGATATGGTGGTCAAAACCGTCACGATTTCGTTTGAATTTTTAAATTTAAATTTGTGCGGTTTTTGAACGATTACCGTGATAATCGTCGATTATCGTGGCTCCGCGCAGGAGCGGTTTGGAGGGCCTCCGCGATAAGTGAAACCCTGGAACCCTACTAACAGTTCATCCAAACAATTATCTATTTGAGCCATCATACATATGTGATTGTGGAGTTTCTCTCTCCTTACTCTAAATAAGCATGCAAGACTATTTTTTAGCAGTATATGTTTAAGAGAAAATGGATAGTTGATAGATATTAATAAATATAGTAGAGTGTGACATGCAGAATGTAATGACGATGCTATATGTACGATAGTATTCGTACGATCCGTGTACGATAACGATCCGCATAGCACGCCATGCGCCGTGTGCTCCTTCCGTATGCGCCAACACCATATGTGTCGTACACGGATCGTACGAAAGAGATCGTAGCTATTTCCGAATGTAATATGGATAATATGTTAAAATATAAATAAACATGGAGAAATAATACTTTTAATGGTCATTCAAATAGATGAGTTATTGGACATGCTACGACAGACTAGCCAAATAGGTTGCCAAGCTGGCTATCTAGCCAAGTTTGACAGCCAAACTGACCATTTCCTCCTTCCAAAATATAAGGCGTAACCACTTTACTCATATGTTCTAAAATATAAGACGCGCATTAATTATATTGCTACGTACATTGGTAGATCAATAAACTAAAGCAAAACTAGATATCATGCATTGGCTGGTTTGTACTAAGTATATGTATGATTAAATATTTCTTGGTCTTTGTGTACAAGGTGGTTTTGCCTTATGTTTTGGAACCGAGGGAATAACTAGGAATCTTTTACTTTCACTTATTTATTATTGGGACTAAAAAATATATGAACCATGTATGATGGAATTTGGTTAGTCTCTTTAGAGTATATGAGAAATATTGCCAGTCAATTTTTTTTAGCCAGCTAGCAATAAGGGCATTTGACTACTGAGATTTAGTTAGACTCTTCATTGCTCTCAAGGTAAAAACAAAACGGGCATTTTAATCCTGCCTAGCTGACCGGAGATTTAAATAAATAACCGATGCTACGGTGAGAATTATATATGTCATCGTGTTACTTTTCGTTTACAAATATTATTTTTTTCATAAAACACCTAAACAGTCGTCTATGCGATCATATACTATCGCGGTGCACAAACATTTGCAACTGAGATTTACTTCAGCCTAACTAAAAACTAACAAAAATTATAGCACCGGCTCTACGAAGTCCGAATCGAATCTTTCGGTTGGCCGAAGGCGCCACAAACGAAGCGGGTCGCCTCTTTTCTGCAGATCTCCGCAAGATGACCCTTCTCCCCGCAACAATAGCACATAACGTTTTTCCAATGCTTGCGGTAATCGTTTTTATTATTGGATCTAATAGTACACATCTTATTCAGTTAGGTTCAACGATGAAAAACAATTTGATACCTCGAGATAACAGTATCTTGACATACTTTTTGTTTAACGGGAGCAAGTCTCTTTGCAACTATTTCGCTCGCATTAGATCGTCGATGAGGCGGCGCAGATCACAGTACGACGAGCCGCCATCTGCCACGGCGGCGCGGGCCTTCACGGCGAGCTCCTTGATGGCGCTCCTCGCCGTCTCCGCCGCACCTCCTGGCTCCATGAACCTTGACACGGCCTTCGCCACTGCCTTCGCCGGGACGACCTCCTTCTCCTCGTCCCTGGTGCTCCGCACTCCGCGCCGTCCGGCCATAGCCGCTCCCCGATCCCGAGCACCGCCGTCACAGGCCTCTCCGTGATGAATTGCTCGCACACCATTGGCCATGTCAGGACCGGGACTCCGGCGCCGACCGCCTCGAGCACCGAGTTCCATCCGCACTGCGTCACGAAGGCACCGACTGACGGGTGGGCCAGTATCGCCGTCTGTGGGGCCCATCCTCTGACGACCATCCCGTCGTCTCCAACCCTCTCCTCCCAGCCCTCCGGCGGTGTCCACCCGTGGCCCCGTGGGTCCTCACCACCCACAGGATTGGCTTCTCGGCGGCCTCTAGCCCCATGGCCAGCTCGTCGAGCTGAGCTTCCGAGACGTGGGCCAGGCTACCGAAGCAGGCGTAGACCACCGACCTGGCCGACTTGGAGCTCAGCAAGTCGAGGCATGGTGACTCGCCGGATTCCGGCAATGGCGGCGGCGAGACGGGCCCGACGAAGTAGGCGCGCTTGGCGTGATTGTCTCGCACGTACATCTCGCAGAAGTCGCCCTCGAGGTCGAAGAATGTGTTGACGACGGCGCCAAAGTAGCTTGATGGCCGTGACCGTGAAACTAGCTTCTTGGGTTCAGAGCGGCCAGCGACTTGCGGCGAGGTCCTCAAGAACTCAGGCAACTCGGTCGTCAGAATCCTTAACTCGCGGCCGGGAAATATAGGGACGGTGACGTCCTTCGCGTCGTTCCTGACGGCGCCGATGAGGCCCAATGTGATGGTGGAGAAGGCGCCGGTGACGAGGAACAGAACGCCTGGCACACTGAGCTCATCGGCGAGGCTGACGTTCCATTGGATGATGCGCGCACTTCCACCGTTGGATTGTGCGAGCTTGATGAGTTTGATCGTGAGTTTGATCACGCGGCCTTGGGCTGTGAGCGACGGGAGAGAGAGAGGAAGAAAAGAGAGAGAGAGGAGAGAGAGATTCAGAAAAAAAATTAAAATAACCTAACATTTGGACCCACCGAACGTCACGTTAGCGAAACCAGCCAAACAATAGGTCAATATTTTTAATAGATTCTATAAGTTTAGGGATAGATATTTCTGTTATTTCGGTTAAAGAACGAAAACAAATTCGACTTTAAATTTAGATACTAATTGTGAACTTTTTCCTTAAATTTTATAAATAAAAGGTCAGATCATCAACGCCCCTAAACGTCATCATAGATTCGTTGCGTCGTGTTGGAAGAACAAATAAGGGGCAGTACTTTTATTTTACCTCTTGTTCTGTCCTTTGTTTCAAAAATAATATCCAAGTTTTTCTAATGGAAATTAATGGGCCAAACTCGGATTAACCATAGACAAGAAAAGGGATGGACGTGTACTCGCGAAGTCATGATTTATGTACAAAAATCGATGGGATAGTAACTAAAACTAATTCAATAAGAAGGTAGATTAGAATACTAAGCACTTTGATCAGCTGCAATCGAGATTTGTGGATGGACCGCCTACCTACTGGCAATAAAACAGATTAGGGAATATTGGTGGTTGGCTTTGCAGTCATCTATAAAAAATGACGGTATCCGTCCTCGCACAAAGATCTAATTAAAAGTACAGGATGCATAGGCCAATTTTGTATAACCTACAGAAATGATACTTTAAGGAAAAATGATGAGAAATGGCCAATCTTTTAGAAGTTTTTGGATGATAACATGAACATTCACCTTGACATGATCACATGAACTAGATGAAATCTTTACAATGAAAATGTTAGCAACCTCTGAACTCTCTGAAGGCATGACAGATATCAGGTAGGCAGGGTTTGCAATGTCATGATTATCGTCACGATAATCATAATAATCGACTAGACTGTCAGGGCATGATAGCCATAAACCATGTACGCTTTGGCTCGATTAATATCATAAGAATTTAAAAATATTTGAAAGATAAACAAAACATCATGGTAATATATCGTGTTAGTCGCGATGTGTGATTTTTTTAAAAAAATGTGATTATTGATATCGCAAAAAACTACCGCGGTTATCGTTTCTATTAAAACCGTGGTGATAATCACTATCTACAGTGGTTTGATCTCAAAACCCCGATGATTTTATTTAAAAAAATTGAATTCAAATTCGTGTGATTTTTACGTAATTACCGCTAATAATGGCGCGTGATTTCGGCTAACGAAATGATAAGTAAAACCAGGTGCTGGAGTGCTGGACAAAAGAGTTGTTCTGCACTTTGCACCCTGCATAGAACGCTTCTCGCAAGTTGCATGCAACATAGCGAGATGAACTGGGAGCCTGGAACAGAATGCCTCAATATCGTACAGAGAAATGAGCAGATGCAGCCAGTGACTTGCATACCGTATAGACTACCGAGGTCTCGTTGCGGCCTCGCCGGCGGCCGCTCTTGCTAACCAGATCGTCGATGAGCTTGCGCAGATCGCCGTACGACGAGCCGCCTTCCGCCACGGCGGCGTGCGCCTCCGCGGCGAGCTTCTGCGCTCTGAGCCTGGCCGTGTCCGCTGCCCCGCCGGGCTCCAAGAACCTCGCCACGGCCCGAGCCACCGCCGCCGCCGGCACCACCGTCTTCTGCTCGTACCGCACGCTCCGCGGCCCGTCCCACACTCTCTCCCCGATCCGCAGCACGTCCGTGACCAGCCTTTCCTCGATGAACTGGTCGAACACCAGCGGCCATGTCAGCAAAGGGACGCGGACACCACGGCCTCCAGCAGCGAGCTCGACCCGCAGTGTGTCATGAACGCCGCCGTCGCCGGGTGGCCGAGGATCGACGTCTACGGGACCCATCCTCTTGCCAGCATTCCCCTGTCGGCGACACGCTCCTGCCACCCCGCCGGCGGCGTCAACCCGTCGGCCCTAACCGCCCAAAGGAATGGCTCGCCGGAGGATTCCAGCCCGAGAGCCAGCTCATCCAGCTGCTCATGTGAAACAGGAGCAAATGAGCCGAAGCATATGTACACCACTGACCGGCTTGGCTTCGAGTCCAACCAGCTGATGCATGACGGCTGGCCGCCGTTGGCTTCCGCCGGCGGCTCCGGCAGGCAGATGGACCCGACCAAATAGGCGCGCTTCGCGAAGCCGTTGCCGACGAACTTCTCGTAGTACGGCCGCTCCAGTTCCAAGAAAGTGTTCACGGCGACAGCATGGCACCTCTGCTGCCCTTGTACCAGCTTGCTCATGTCGATTCCATCGACTTTCCGTTGAGAGGTCAAGAATTCCGGCAACTCCGACATCGGGATTCGTAGCCTCGCCCCCGGAAACCCAGCAACGGTGACCTCCTCCGAATCAGAGTCAGTTGCAGCAGCGAGGAGGCGCATGGTGAGCTCGGAGAACAAGCCGACGACGAGGAACGAAACGCAGGGCACGCCCAGTTCTTCGGCGACACCGGCGTTCCAGGAGAAGTGGACGTCCGTAACGAGGGCGTCGGGAGACTGATCCTTGATGAGCGCCTCCTGCACCGGCCGTGTCAGTGGCTCGTGGACGGCAAGCGTCGTCGACGCGCCACCCTTCAGCGCCGGCGGCGGAGAGGTTCTCGACGCCCGGCGGGAGGCCGGCCACCACTGGGAACGGATACGTGACGACGCCGACGATGCTGCTCGCCGCGGAGCCGTGCCGCGCGAGGTCTGATCGGACGACCGAGACATTGGCCGGGGTGACGGCGAGGGTGGGCTCGACGGCGCCCGGCCTGGCCGTGGCGAGGCGGACGGCGAAGTCTGCGAAGGGGACTATGTGGCTGGTGGCGAAGAAGGGGATGGGCAGAACTCTCAGCTTCTTGCTGCGCTCAACACACGCCATTATTTTGCGCAAGCTTTTTTCTTCTTCTCTGCTTTGCAACTTCTTTTCTGGTTTGGAACGGAGCTAATGACCGATGGGCATTTATGACTCTGCGCAAGATGTTTGTTTTTGGCCTTGTTTAGTCCAAATTTTTTTTTAAAAACGTCACATCGAATTTTTAGATACCTAAATAAAGCATTAAATATAGATGAACCAAAAAACTAATTGTAAGAAATCTTAAGACGAATCTTTTAAGCCTAATTAGTCCATGATTAGCCATAAATGCTACAGTAACCAACATGTGCTAATGACGGATTAATTAGACTCAAAAGATTCGTCTAGCGGTTTCTACGCTAGCCGTGAAATTCGTTTTTTCATTTGTGTCTGAAAACCCCTTCCAACATCCGATCAAACATTTGACATGACACTTCTCCTAAAAATTTTCTCAATCTAAACACCACCTTTATACTCGACGTGGATACGGGCTACCTACTTGCTACCTCCATTCAATGAGATTTATTCCGGTTCAACAAAAAGTAATTTGAGATATCGGTATGTTGAGATACCAAATTATTTTTCACTATTGAATCTAGCTAAGTAGGATATGCGTTGTTAGATCCAACGATCAGAAATCATTTGTTATCACGAGGTACCGGTATCTTGAGGTATTTTTTGTTACTTTTCGTTGGACCGTAAAATTGCTCCCATTCAATTTAGAGATTTGATTTGGTCTAATAAAAAATACCTCGAGTTACCAGTACCTCGTAATACTAAATCATTTCTGATCGTTAGATCTAACGGTGCATATTCTATTTAGCTAGATGTAATGGTGAAAAACGATTTAATACTCTAAGGTATCGGTACCTCGAGGTTTTTTTTTTGTCCCGAGCAAATATATTAATAATAAAAATAGTGATTATATTTTTTTAAGATAAAACGAATGATCACACTATAACATAAACCGTGCAAAATGTAATTATTAGGTGACCAAGTGAGTCATCTCATATTTTCTGCCCTACCTACTTACCATGGGGCTGTTTGGATCAAAAACTTCTTTTTAAGTTCTTATGACATTGAAGTTTAGATATTAATTAAGAGTATTAAATATAGACGAATAACAAAACTAATTGCATAAATAAAGGCTCTAATTAATTTATAATTAGCAAATGTTTACTGTAGCATCATATTCACTAGTCATGGACTAATTAGGCCCAATAGATTTGTCCTACGAAATAATCCAGAATATGGAGTGAGTTTTATTCCTAGTCTATATTTAATACTTTTCTAATTAGTGTTCATATGTATATTTGATGTGACGTGGAAAATGTCCCTGAAAACAAAATCTACATCAGTACATCACATTGGAACTGGAGTCTTTTTTTATTTTCTGGATTAAAAAAATTGAGGAATGATGTATCCTTTTAATTGTTCATTTGTTGCGTGAGGCACCAGACATAGTAGTAGCTAGCTAGTCATCACATCATCGACGTTTGCTCGAGGGGGTGTTTAGGTGGAAAATTTTTTTATTTGTTTAAGGAGATGTTTAGTTGGGAAAATAAATTTTTTTTATATTAGACGTTTGACCGATTATCTGAAGGGTTTTTGACATGCATAAAAAAACGAATTTCACGGCTTGTCTAGAAACCGCGAGACGAATCTTGAGCCTAATTAATATGCTATTAGTGCATGTGTGTACTGTAGCACTTATGGCTAATCATGGACTAATTAGACATAAAAGATTCATAAAAGATTCGTCTCACGATTTCTCACATATCTGTGTAATTAGTTTTTGTTTCATCGATATTTAATGCTCTATTTAGGTGTCTAAAAAATTCGATGTGATATTTTCGGGGAAAATTTATAGAAATTAAATAAGGCCTTAATATTCTTCTTGTATGGCTGTCTTTTTAGTATCATATATTGTTACTAAAAAAATGATGGCATATATACGTCCTCCTTGCGCAAAGATCTCATTAACCGACATAAATGACTTTTTCATGAAAATCGATGAGAAATTCACTCTTTTATAAATTTGTCGATGATAACATGAATACTCACGGTTTTTTCTTATCGTCTATAACAAATATTTTAAGGTATTAAAAATTTTATGATAAAATTCTACAGAAAAGTTCTTAAGTAGTATCGTAGATTACACCTCAAATTAGTAAATTTTATATGCTAAAACACTCGATACGCTGACATGAACTGGATGAAATCTTTACAAGAGGAACCTGCATGCTCTGAAATGAAATCTCTGAAGAGATTTGTTATACACTTTGCACTCTGCATAAACTTTTAACGCAAGTCTCAAAATCAACATAGTGACATATGATTAATTTTCTCAGTGAAATCAATGAACTGGGAGTCTGGAACAGAATGTATCAACATCGTACAGATAAATGAACTGTTTTTATCTCGCAGGGGGCAGCCTACTGAGGTTGCTTCGCGGCCGCGCCGGCGCCGGCGGCCGCCCTTGCTTCAACCAGATCGTCGATGAGTTTGCGCAGATCTCTGTACGACGAGCCACCTTCCGCCACGGCCGCGTGAGCCATGGCGGCGAGCTCCTGCGCTCTGACCCTCGCGGCGTCCCCTGCCCCTCCAGGCTCCAAGAACCTTGCCACCGCCCGCGCCACCGCCGCCGCCGGCACCACCGTCTTCTCCTCGTGCCGCACGCTCCTCGGCCCGTCCCACACCCTCTCCCCAACCCGGAGCACGTCCGTGACCAGCCTTTCCTCGATGAGCTGGTCGCACACTAGCGGCCAGGTCAGCAGCGGGACGCCGGCCGCCGCGGCCTCCAGCACCGAGTTCGACCCGCAATGCGTCAGGAACGCCGCCGTCGACGGGTGGGCAAGCACCGCCGTCTGTGGGACCCACCCTCTGAGCAGCGTGCCCCTGTCGCCGACGCGCTCCTCCCACCCCGCCGGCGGCGCCCACCCGTCGGCCCTGACCGCCCAAAGGAACGCCTTGCCGGAGGCTTCCAGCCCGAGGGCCAACTCATCGAGCTGCTCCGGCGAGACGGGCGCAAACGAACCGAAGCACACGTACACCACAGACCGGCTCGGCTTCCCGTCCAGCCAGCTGATGCAGGAGGGCTCGCCGGCGTCGGCGTCGGCGTCGACCGGTGGCTGTGGCAGGCAAAGGGGCCCGACCAAGTACACGCGCCCTGAGAAGATGGTGGACGCGAACTTCTCGTAGTACGGCTGCTCTAGGCCCAAGAACGTGTTCACGACGTAGCCATGGGATTTCATCTGCGATTCCTCCATCCTGGGCAGGTCCATTCCGTCGAGATTCCCCTGGCAGGTCGAGAACACCGGCAGCTCGGGCCTCGGGATCCGTATCTCCGACCCTTGGAACCTAGCGACGGTGACCATCTCCGAATCGGAGTTGTTCGCCTCGCCCTCGGCGAGGAGGCCCATGGCGAGCATGCTGAATAGGCCGATGACGCTGAAGGTAACGCAGGCCATGCCGAGGTCCTCGGCGACGAAGGCGTTCCAGGTGAAGTGGACGTCCGAGACGAGGACGTCAGGGGACTGCCCCCTGATGAGCGCCTCCTGCGCCGGCCGTGTCAGCGCTTCGTTGACGGCGGCGGCGTCGACCCGCCACCCTTCGGCTCCGGCGGTGGAGAGGTTCTCGACGCCCGGCGGGAGGCCGGCCGCTTCCGGGAACGGATACGTGGCGATGCTGACCACGCCGCTCGCCGCAGGGCCGTGCCGCTGGAGGGCTGATCGGACGACCGAGACATTGGCCGGCGTGACGGCGATGGTGGGCTCGACGGCGTCTGGCCTTGCCGCGGCAAGGCGGACGGCGAGGTCGGTGAAGGGGCCGATGTGGCTGTTGGCGAAGAATGGGATGAGCAGGATGCGAAGCTTCTTGCTGCCCGGAGAAGCCATTTCCTATCCGTATTATTGTGGAAGAGCTGCTTTTTAATCTGAACTAGGAGTAGTACTCACTCTCTCTAAATATATTTGCTTTGGCTATATATGATCCAACTATGATTTGGAGCTGAACAGGATGGTTGAACAAATTAAGAAGTGATTTCTTTCGATTGCTTGAGTGAGAAAGGGATAATATGCGAGTTATGATTTGAATTAAGAATTGAAGTTTATCCAAGAGCAAGGTAAAATAATGGAGATTAGCTGCTGACTGTAACAGTGTTACACCCTCCAATTTATAACGTAAAATGTTTAACTTTTTTTTTAATGTTTGACCATTTGTCTTATTCAAAAAATATGAAAATATTTTGCTTGTAACTTACTTTATTACCAAAATAACTTTAAGTATAACTTTTTTATATTTATACTAAATTTTTAATAAGACGAACAGTCAAAATTATAAAATGTTTAACTTTTTTCCTGTAATGTTTGACCATTTGTCTTATTCAAAAAATATGAAAATATTTTGCTTGTAACTTACTTTATTACCAAAATAACTTTAAGTATAACTTTTTTATATTTATACTAAATTTTTAATAAGACGAATAGTCAAACGTTAGAATTGTAAAATGTTTAACTTTTTTCTTGTAATGTTTGACCATTTATCTTATTCAAAAAATATGAAAATATTTTGCTTGTAACTTACTTTATTACCAAAATAACTTTAAGTATAACTTTTTTATATTTATACTAAATTTTTAATAAGACGAATAGTCAAACGTTAGAAAAAAAAATCAAACATATTACGTTATGAAACGGAAGTAGCAATACACGTCGTATAGAGATAGCATAGTGGTTGTACCTACTTTTGAAGCTAATGTAGTTTTTTATCCCATTATCTAATGGGGTGTTTGGATGGCAAAATGAAAATTTTTGGTGTTATATCGGAAGAGGTTTTTGAAAACGAATGGAAAAACGAATTTCATAGCTAGCCTAGAAACCTTGAGACGAATCTTTTGAGCCTAATGAATCCGCCATTCGCATATGTGGGTTACTATAGCACTTAGGGCTAATGATACACTAATTAGGCTTAAAAGATTCGTCTCACGATTTTCCCCTAACTGTGCAATTAGTTTTTATTTTTATCAATATTTAATGCTCTATTTGTTTGTCTAAAGATTTGAGGTGATGTTTCTGGGAAAAATTTAAGAAAAAAATAGAGCACAAACGGTAGGTAGTACGGAGTCCATTAGACTAGATATAATAGTCCATCCACTCTAAAATATAGTAACTTAGTACCAAATTAGAAATAACCTAATTCTATAAATCTACTAGTGGTTGTGAGAGGGAGAGGCTACTTGGAACCATGTGGGGCCAACCAAGTTGAGGTGGCGCTTATGTGATTTACCACGTCGGATGGGAGTCGGATGGGAGGAGGGGGTGTTGCGGCTACTCCGATGAATGTAGAGATGGCAACGAGAAATTCACCGTCGGGGTCACCACCATGTCCCCATTCCCGTGGTGAAAAAATTTCCCATCCCCACCCCGTGAACTACGACGGGGCTTACATCGAACCTTTCCCTAATCACCGCGGTGATTTTTCACTGTGGGTTTTACTGCCTCGTTAAATCAATGAATCTATCGTAGTTCGTCACAGGTGAGTGCATGAGGCAGCGTGTCGATGGTCGGCGGCCCAACGCAGGGGGCATGGCGGCAGCGGTCGACGACCCACCGCAGGGGGCACCCTAGCACCCCACAGGCGTGAAGGCGAAGAGGGGCGACACTCCGGCGTGAAGGCAGGCGAATGGTGATGTGCAGGCGGCCCGTCGAGCGGAGGAGGGGTACCGCCACCACGAAGGACGCCACGTCAGCAAGAGGGAGGGTCAGGCGGAGCCGCGAAGAGGAGGTGGCGCCATGGCGACGGGAGGCCGACGCGTCGGGGAGGCGGGGGACGACCATCGGGCGGAGGCCGGAGAGACCACGGGCAGCCGATGCGGCGGGGGGAGGAGGGCGTCGGGGGAGCAGTCGTCGAGCGGAGAGGCAACGTGCTGCCGGTGGAGCGAGGCTGGAGGAGGGCGCGACCGTCGGGCTTGGCCAGATCTGAGGGGGAGAGAACGGTGTACTTGGTGTACTGATGTGTTGATTTTGTTGACCAACATTTTTTTTGAGGAACTGTTGACCAACATTGACTAGAGTCAGGGACTTAGTGTCGGACTTATATACATGTCTTATGGGCTTTATTATTTTGGACCAAACCATATCTAAAGTCTATACTAAGTCCCTAACAGTATAAACGGGTTACCACGTAGAACGGGGACAGAGAGTGATGCACCGTCCGTGTCCCCGCCATCCCGACGGGGACGAAGTTAATATCATTTGCATCCCCATAGATAGGGTATCTCAGTCATCCCCGTCCTCTAATAGGTGAATTCATTACGGGGAATCGGATATCGGGTCCCGTTACCACCATTAGATGAATGACATCATTTCATGGCGAGCGAAACCCATCAGCGGAAGCAGAAAGAAACCGACGGCTCAAAATGGGGGAGCGGCGACGACGTGCAAATGGGTCGTTTTGCACGGCGGCGAGACGGTGGTGCGACGATGGAGCTAGAGCAGGGCGAGCGGCCCTAGCGGCGCTTTGGGAAGGTTTGCGAGGGCTCAATCAAGGCGCGAGCGAGACGGCGATGGGAGATGGGAGGTGGACGGTGGACTCCGATGCGAGAAGATGAGCGGTGACTCTGCTTGGCCTCGTGCGGTGGCAGCGAGCCGAAAAACGGCAACTGCGACTACCCTATTTCGCTAGGAAGCTAGCTAGCGATGGGACAGTTGATGCGTGAATGGGAAATCGAAAGGGGAGATCACTGCTACTCCATAAAAAATAGATTTCTGAATTTTGGGTATAGGACGCTTGACTTTTTATCTTATTTAAAAAAATTATTAAAAATGATAAAGATTACTTATATGCAAAATATTATTTATATTTTATCATATAATAACAATAAAATATTTATAATTTTTTTAAATAAGACGAAGAGTCAAAATTTTTATCTAAAAAATAAAAAAATAGCTTATTTTAGTACGAATGTCGTAGCGACGAGCCACGAGGAGAACACAAATGCCCATATTTGCAAATGAGGTCTGGTTAAAGTTGGGAAAAAAATTTTGGGAACGAGGTTATATCAACGCGTATGGTTGTATTAAGCGTAGTCTAATTATAAAATAAATTTTAGATTTCGTCTGAAAACCGCGAGACGAAAAGTCTAATTAATCCATCATTAGCACATGCTGGTTACTGTAGCACTTATGGCTAATCGTGTACTAGGCTCAAAAGATTCGTCTCACGATTTTACCTACGTGTAATTATTTTTAGTGTTTATGTATATTTAATGCTTTATTTAGATGTCTAAAGATTCGATATGATGCTTTTGGAACTAAACATAGCCTGACTCGTCAAACAGGGACACATGGTATTTTTTTACGGAAAACGCTCAATATCATATTTGCAAAAATAATTTATAAATATAATTTTTATACACGTATTCTTACCAATATAAAAATCAAGTCTAAAAAATAAATTTTGGTGAAAAATATCAAAATCAACTTCAAATTTAACGCTAAAAATTTTATTTTTTTGTCCGTACAAGCGACAAGACAGGGACACAAAGCTTCGAGTTACACCCAAAGTCAATAGTACCGGCACAGCGCTCATACTTAAGCTTATGAGATAAAGTTTAAATTTTTAATCTTAAATTTAAAATTAACTTTAGATTTTTTAATTAAAGTTTATTTTTGAGGCTTGTCTTTTAAAACCCTAACAGAACACATTTATTTTTCGGCCTACCTTCGCCGTTACACCATGCGTTTATTATCGTGTTAGTACAGTGTTTGGCTGAGTACCACAGTTGAGTTTATGTCACACTTTATTATACTCGGTATTAAACTTCTACCCATATGATTGGTGAATATTTTGAGAGAAAAGTAGTTTCCAAATGACAACAAACTATTTTTATACGGGTGTATTGCAGTATTAGATCTTGTTATTTTAAAAATGACGGTATATATACGTTCTCCTTGCGCAAAGATCTCATTAGCCGACAGAAATGATTTTTTTTTGTTGAAAAAGATGAGAATTTATCACACTTTTAGAGTTTGTCGATGATAACATGAATACTCACTTGATATGACGACATGAACTGGATGAAATCTTCACAAGAGGAACCTAAGCAAGCTCTGAAATGAAATCTCTGAAGAGATTTGTAACATTTGTTATACATTTCGCACTCTGCACAAACTTTTCACGCAAGTCGCAAAATAAACATAGTGAAATGAACAGGGAGTCTGGAACAGAATGTATCAACATTGTACTTAGAAATAAACTGGTTTTATCTCGCACTCGTAGGGTACAGGACATTTAACTATTTGTCACTCTTAAGATTGAATGATAACAGATTTGTCGCTGTCTATTTATAACATGTGGATCCTCGTATACCTATGACACGTGCGTTCAGTGACAAATCTGTTATCAAAGATAGTAAAAGGGGCGAAAAGTTAATTATTCGGTAGGGTGCAACCAGAGCCAGTGACAGCATGTATACAGTTCCAGACTAGTGAGGATGCTTCGCAGCCGCGCCGGCGACCGCCCTTGCTTCGACCAGATCGTCGATGAGTCTGCGCAGATCACTGTACGACGAGCCACCTTCCGCCACGGCCGCGTGAGCCATGGCGGCGAGCTCCTGCGCCCTGATCCTCGCCGCGTCCCCTGTCCCTCCAGGCTTCAAGAACGTGGCCACGGCCCGTGCCACCGCCGCCGACGGCACCAGCGCCGCCTTCCTGTACTGCACGCTCCGTGGCCCGTCCCACACCCTCTCCCCTACCCGCAGGACGTCCATGACCAGCCTTTCCGTGATGAACTGCTCGAACACCAGCGGCCATGTCAGCAACGGGACGCCGGCCATCACGCCCTCCAGCAGCGAGTTCCAGCCGCAGTGCGTCAAGAACGCCGCCGTCGCCGGGTGGGCGAGTATCGCCGTCTGCGGGACCCAATCTTTGACCAGCAATCCCCTGCTCCCGACGCGTTCCGCCCACCCCGCCGGCGGCGACCACCCGTCAGCCCTCACCGCCCACAAGAACGGCTCGCCGGATGCTTCCAGCCCGAGAGCCAGCTGATCGAGCTGCTCCTCCGACACGGGAGCAAACGTGCCGAAGCATATGTACAGCACCGACTGCCTCGGCTTCGAGTCCAGCCAGCTGATGCACGAGCTTTCGCCGACGCTGGCCATGGCCGGTGGCTGCGGCAGGCAGAGGGGCCCGATGTGGTAGGCACGCTTCGCGAAGCCGCTGCTGATGAACTTCTCGCAGTATGGTTGGTCCAGAAACAAGAACGAGTTCACAGCGATGCCGTGACACCTCGTGTTCGCTTGCTCCCACTTGAGATCCGAGTCAACGTCCGAACGGGTGGTCAAGAAATCCGGCAACTCGGACCTCGGGATCCGTAGCTCCATCCCCGGAAACCCAGAGATGGTGATCTCCTCTGAATCGGGGTCGTGAACGGCGGCAATGGCGAGGTGTATGGCGAGTACGGAGAACAAACCGATGACGTTGAATCGAACGCAGGGCATGGCGAGTTCCCCGGCGATGTCGACGTTCCAGACGAAGTGGAGGTCCGAGATGAGGGCGTCGGGGGACAACTCCCTGATGAGCGCCTCCTGCGCCGGCCGGGTGAGCGCTTCATCGACGGCGGTGGCGTCAACGCGCCACCCTTCGGCGCCGGCAGTGGAGAGGTTCTCGACACCCGGCGGGAGGCCGGCGGCTTCGGGGAACGGGTACGTGGCGATGCTGACCACGCCGCTCGCCGCGGAGCCGTGCCGCGCGAGAGCTGATTGGACGACCTGGACGTTCGCCGGCGTAACGGCGAGGGTGGGCTCGACGATGTCCGGCCTGGCAGCGGCGAGGCGGACGGCGAGGTCGGTGAATGGGCCGATGTGGCTTGTGGCGAAGAAGGGCATGAGCAGGACTCGCAGCTTCTTCTTGGTGCGCTCGGCGCCGGCGGAAGCCATTCTTTTTCCTGCAAGCTTTTTTTTTTCCCCTTCTTCTTCTTCTTCTTCTTCTCTTCTCTAGCTTGGAGCGTTGATGTGTTGACTTAGGTGGTGTTTAGCTGCCAAATTTTTTTGGCAAAATCATCACATCGAACGTTTGACCAGATATCGAAAGGGGTTTTCGGACACGAGTGAAAAAAAGAATTTCATGGCTAGCCTAGAAACCGCGAGACGAATCTTTTAAGCATAATTAATTCGTCGTTAGCATAGGTGGGTTACCGTCGCACTTATGACTAATCATGGACTAATTAGACTTAAAAGATTCGTCTCATGATTTTTTACATAACTATTCAATTAGTTTTTTTGTCATGTATGTTTAACGCTTTATTTAGATATCAAAAATTCGATACGATGTTTTTTTTAAAAAAAATTAGAAACTAAACGATCGAGAAACTGATTTCCTCAACAAGAACGTGACTACGTGAGCGAAACAAGAAATTTTCTTTTTCTATCGATGTACGGAGTACTCGACGAAGTCTACCTGCTCCACAACGAAATTCCCCGCCTTTTTTATCGATAAACCTCGATCCATCTGTCAAACCACTCCGGCTGCAGTATTTGATTGGTAATTCCGAAATTGTATATGGTTATAAATAACGACAAATCAAGCATACCCCAGATCTAACCAAAGATATATTTTCTCACTTCTACTTTTTGTTTATAATTATAATTTTTAATTTACAGTTGATTGTAGTGCTTTTTTTCTAGTTTTCTAGTCTGTTTTTAAATGGTATATAAAAGTTTTTAAATTTTAAATTTTACTTTATAAATATAAAATAAGAAAAAGACGGGGACCTAAAGCAAGAAACTTAACTTTCCTCTGTCCTTCCAGCGATACCATTTCTTTTATTGCTATGTTCCTTGCTTAATACTAGATTTTTACCTTCCTAAACAATGGCCCTAGTTCAATTTATATCCTTCAACATGCAAAACCGGATATATTGTATCCTTTATATAGTGTAACATTGTTTCGGCGATGGTTTTGTAATACTTGACGTCACATGCCACATTAACCTAAAACCTAGTTTTGATCCGATACGGTGTCTATGTGAAATAGCTAAAAAAATATACGGTAGAACCCACATAGGATATAGGACCAACATGCCAGCCTCACTTAATGCGTGCCATCCCTATCCTAACCGATATGGATGGTGTCATAGCGGTAGTATGGTGTGGCAACCGAAAATAGGAGCTTGGGAGGCGGGTAGATGGTGAGAGAAAGTCGAGAGGACAACAATGGTAGTGAGGTGGAGTCAAAGGAAGGGGAGTAGAGCCTGATGCTCGGAGCAATGGTAGGGTGCGTGGAGCAAGCTCTACCTCAAGCTTGTATTGTGGTTTATATCTGATTTTATGGTTGATCAAGTAAAATCATACTCGGCCCATTGTTGAGGAACGTAATAAGGACATTTTCCTTTTTTCGCAACAATGTATGGTATGCCAGGAGAGCAACACAAGTATGTCCGCATGATCACCTCGGTTGAACTGGCCCACCAAAACACAACCTCCGTCCCCGCCACGGTTCGAAGCAACAACTCCCCACATGCTGCCAATCCCTTTCTCGCTACTGTTTATACTTATAAACCAAAATTTAAATTTTTAATAATAGATTTAGAGTAGATTTTGAGATTTTCATCATAGTTTATTTTTTATACTTGACTTTTAGATTGCTAAAAATATGTATATAAAAGGTTTATTCACAAATTATTTTCGCCCCGTGCGAATGTGTGTGACACTAGCCGTGTGGGACGTAGCTAGGCCATACCAGGCACACTGCCACATCGTTAACATCAAATTTTGGTAAAATTTCTTATTGGATTCGTATAAGAAAAGACGCAATAACACATGAAAATTTTATCCAGAAGAGTTCAAATCCAATAGGGGATCGTGAAGACCAAGACATGGATAGCATATTTTTTTTCTTTTATCTCTAAGAGAGTTAGAGTCCGATCCGGACTTGTTATTTCTTTTTATCTATTAGGAAACAATGTCGTATTTAATAGGAATTAGAGCTAGAGTCGAAATAGAATTTGTTATTTCCTTTTATCTATTAGGAATCATGTGATGTGTCCGATATGAACTCGTGTCCGTCCATGGGTATAAATATGTACACCCAGGGTCATCGTAAATTATCTACTTCTACATATATAGATTAAATACTCTCGGCGCATCGCCACCCTCCTCATTGAGGATTTATCACCGGTGGAACTTGGCATCTGACGCGGAGCTGTATCGTCTCGATCTCCTACGAAGGGGTAAGTCCTACGTTTCGCCGACCACGGTAATCGTATCGGCTAGATTCTGATCTTCTAATATGCTTGTACGCTAGGTATCATATTAGTTTCAGCTTAGGTTACTTTCGTATCTTAAGTTGATCTGGTCGACCACTTTAGATGATCTATATTAGTTGTTTGACATATTTAATTTGATACTATCTCGATTCAGTCCGATCTAATTTTATCGGAGTTCTGGTCGATAAGTTACCGGTCATCGGCTTCTTAGCGATTGTGCAGGTCGATTCCGTCGAGATTGCGCCGGCTGGTCAAGAAATCCGGAACCTCGGACCGCGGGATCCGCACCTCCGGCACCGGGAACCCAGCGACGGTGGCCTCCTCCGAATCGGAGTCGTCCGTGATGGCGGCGGCGGCGAGGAGGTGCATGTCGAGCCCGGAGAACAAACTGATGACACTGAACGAAACGCACGGCACGCCGAGCTCGTCGGCGACGGCGACATTCCAGAAGTGGGCGTCCGTGATGAGGGCGTCAGGGGATCGGTCCCTGATGAGCGCCTCCTGCGCCGGCCGTGTCAGTGCCTCGTCGAAGGCAGCAGCGCTGATGCGCCACCCTTCGCCGCCGCCGGCGGAGAGGTTCTCCACGCCCGGCGGGACACCGTCCACGGCCGGAAATGGGTACGTGGTAACGCTGACCATGCCGCTCGCCACTGAGCCATGCCGCTGGAGAGCTGATCGAACCACCGCGACATTGGCTGGCGTAACAGCAACGGTGGCCTCGACGACGACGTCGGCTGGTCTGGCTGTGGCAAGGCGGACGGCGAGGTCGGTGAAGGGGCCAATATGGCTGGTGGCGAAGAAGGGGATGAGCAGGAGTCGCAGCTTCTTGCTGTGCTCCGCAGAAGCCATTCTTCCCTGCAAGCTTCTGCTCCTGTAGCTGTTGCTGTGTTGCTGGACCCAACGAATACATGCACGTCCTGTCCAACACATAAATAACCACACAAATATTGCAGTAACTCCAGTTTAGAATAAAATTTGGTCCAGAACTTTAACAGTGCCGGTTTTAACGGTATATTGTAAACGAAAAAATATAAATAATATATATATATATATATATATATTTATCAATTTAAAAGCCAATGCAGAAAAATAAATTTCGGTAAAAAACTCTAAATTTAAGTTTGAAAAAAAAATTAAATTTTAGCTTATAAATGTAAACATAAGCTAAAAAATAGGTGACATGGACAAGGTATATGGCAGAGCACATTGTTCCACCCATATCTTTTTCTTCTTGTCATACCTATGGGCTAAAATTTAAATTTCTACATTTAAATTTACATTTAAATTTAGAGTTGATTTTAGGGTTTTTCATTATATCTTATTTTTCAGCCTTGACTTTTCGATCGTTAAGAACACATATAAAAGTTTTACTCATAAATTATTATTTATTTACAAATATGTCGTTTGCCTTTTTCTCGGAAAAACCAAACAATCACCACTTCTATTTTTATAAGTCATGAAAAAGCCAAAGTATAAATAAAAAATGATTTATGGATAAAATAATTATATGTGTGTTCCTTGTTATTTAAAAGCAACGCTGAAAAACAAATTATGATGAAAAAACCTCAAAAATCTCCATTGAATTAAACATATATCAATATACTTTCATATTCCAAACATACCACAGGTGAGTTCGGCTGGGGGAAGGAAGGGGTTAGTTCTCCGGCGTGGAGTGGAAAACATAGTAATAGATTAGTACATGATTAATTAATTATTAAAAATATAAAATAAATTAATATAATTTTTAAAGCTTTTTTTTATAGAATTTTTTATGAAAAATACACCGTAGCCGTTCGAAAAACGTGCGCGTGAAAAAAGAACGTAGGATTAGGAGGTGTGCCGAACGCGGCTGACGTAGACCTAATCACACAGTGAGTGCTAACTGCTAAAATAATTTGGATAGTTGTAAATTTATGACCGATTTAACTTACTATTGTAATCACTGAAATTTAAAATAATATCATCAAAACTATTCAATCTATATTTTGGTAGATAATGTCGTTAAACTTTTAGCACACGCTTGACCATTTGTCATATTCAAAATGCTTACATAATTATCATTTATTTTATTATAATTAGATTTATTACTAACTATATTTAATCATAACTAATATTTTCATATATTTGCACACAATTTTTTATAAGACAAGTAATCAATCAACTTATGTATTAAAATTTTAGAATATAAAAAGTATTATTTAAGTGACACTCTTTCAAATATACACCCTTCTCATTTTAATACAGGATATCGTTGATCCATTAGTATATGTTTGAACATTCGTCTTATTTAGAAAACTTATATAATTGTTATTTATTTTTTGATTAGATTTATTACCAAATAAAATATAATTATATTTTAATTCTTCTCATATATATATATATATTAAATAAGATAAACAATCAAAATTATAATAAGAAGTCAAAAACAGCGTGTATTAAAATAGATAGCGGTAGAGTATGTTCGTTGCGTGAATTGCGTCGCCTGGTCAGCAGGTTCCGGCTCGACGAAGCAATAAAAAGCAAAAAATTAACCGCGCCGTAGTGATCGACTTATCACTGCCTCGGACGGGCCAGATGCTTCCTACGATACGATGAATCCAATCCAGGCCGTACATTATCTGGGCCCACATTTCAGAAGTCCACTCCGCCGGCCCGCACGCACCCCACGACGACGAACTCTTCTTCCTCCTCCCCCTCCCCAAATCGACGCCCGCCGCCGCATGATTCGCCGCCCTCCTCCTCCTCCTCCTCCTCCTCCTCGTTGCCTCCTCCTCCCCGCCTCCGACTCGCCGTCGCCATCGATCCACCGACTCGGCCCCTGCCGTCGCAACCCGCCTCGCTGGGCATGGCCCTGCTGCGCGCGGGCCCGATCCGGAGCCTTGGGTACGCACGCGGCCTCTCCCCCCTCGCCCTGCTCATGGATCCGGCCGCCGACGCCGAGGGCGCGGGCTACGAGGACGCCTCGGAGTTCGCCGACGCGGAGACGGATGGAGACGAGGTCGCGGGGCCGCGGATGGCGGCGGGGGGCGAGGAGGTGAGGAGGGAGCTGCCCGAGGAGCTCGCCAGGGGGGTGGTTTGTCTCGAGTGCGAGACGTCGCCCGAGGCGGAGGCGGCGGGTGCGGGCGCGACCTGCCGCGTCTACGTCGTCGGCACCGCCCATGTGTCACAGGTGAGTTAGGATCGTCGTTCCCGATATATGGATGTAGCCTCGAATTTTATGGAGAACACAGGAGACTATCTAGCCCCGACTTTTTTAGAATGTGCACTCGTATGATCGTGGCAGTCCAATTTTTCATTAGTAAATTAGTTCAAGAACTTGTAGAGTTTAGATTGCCAGCGAAAAGAAAGGGGAGCAAAACACAGGAAACATGTAAATGGAAGCAAATGTAAGGGAAAAAGTCTGCCCTTTTTTATCTGTAATTTACATATATATGTATCCGCAGTGGTAATACTACGTCATGTGCAAATTAAATTAAGTGTTGCTGTATCCACTAGTTACAACTTATGTGCAAATTAAATTGTGGATTCAATATCTGAATGTTGATTCACTTTTCTAGGAATCATGTGACCAAGTAAAAGCCGTCATCGACTACCTGAAACCTCAGGTTCTTCCTCTCTTTACTCATCATCAATAATTTCACCAGTTGGTGAATCATTTGGCAGGTTGGCTGCCTTCTTATGGAGTGCTTATTGATAATTGATCTGGAAGATCTTATACTAATTACTTGACATCTTTTTAACAAATGTAAGGCTGTTTTCTTGGAGCTCTGTGCCAGCAGGGTTGCCATTTTGACACCACAAAACCTTCAGGTATGCTTATTCAAGATCTACTTCTTTTTTGGGTTGTGGTGGTTGTTACATGTTACCTATGTTACACTACAGGAGGAAGGAAACACTTTCCTGTAATTTTCTTTGTTGTGGTTGCTGTACATGTAAAAGCTAAAAATGAATCATAAGACATGAATACACAATGAGCGAATCATGTGACATGAGAATACACTGTGAGCATGCAGTCTATTGTTCTCTGATTTTTATCTGTTATATTCCCTCAAATAGTGAAGACAAACTATTTAGAGTGTTGATATGTGGTCCTGTACTTTATGGAATTAAACTCAACTGGAAAAAAATCTCTTGTGGACATCTCTCATACAACACTAGTAAAGGTTTATTTACCCAAGAGAATTAGAAGATGACCTACACAAAGTTTTGTTGAAATTATGGCCATGGTATTGTACTGTATTTCTGATCAGCAATTGGCATGTATGGCCATGCCAAATATTATCAGATAAACCATAAATATTTGCAGCGAATGCCAGTGCTGAAATGCCGTATATCAGTATTTCATGGCTTTATGTGTGAATGATGCTTTTCTTGGTATAATTTTTTCCCTGCTGAATCCTTATTTTTTTATTAAGCGCGTATCACTTTTTTGTGCTATACTACTGTGTAGCAACATGTTTTTCTTTTAGCGTTATATAGGTTGCAGCCCTCATTGACATAGTGTTCGGGATGCTATATCTAACATGTTTTATCATTCTGCTATCTTCATAGGTTCCTACCATGAACGAAATGATTGACATGTGGAAGAAAAAGAAGATGAACACTTTTGGAATACTCTACAGTTGGTTTCTTGCAAAAGTATGCATTGATGCTTGTTTTGCAGTTAGTACTTATTGTTAGATAAGTTTTTTTAATGTTACCTGGGGCCCCATGTTTTTGGCATGCAAGGTCGCTAGCCAGCTTGATGTGTTACCTGGGGCTGAATTTCGAGTGGCATTTGAGGAAGCAATGGGTTATGGTGGCAAAGTTATCCTTGGAGACCGCCCTGTCCAGGTATGCAATCTATCTACCTAGTGGTTGAATTTGGTTGTCTCTACTATATAAATAGGTTATTGATAGATGCAAGATAATAATAAAAAGTGAAAGGATACTCACAATAACTAAAGCATGATGTTTTTTTGTGAACCTAGTACAAACAAATGGTAACAGTTTATTATGTTACCTCCAATTAATCAGCCACATATTCATGTATTGACATTTTCACTTGTCAATTTGAATTGTGATGAGACCAATTCTATCATATAATGGTATATCTTTCCCCGTGACATCTGAAAAAACTGCATATTTTTCGAATGGTCATCACATCCAGCTGGTTGCAAGGAATAAAAGATAGTTGCCACTGCTTATGTGCGTCTTAATTTTTTGCTGTATGATATGGAGTAATGACATTAGTTCTTCTGTTATTTGACTCAAAAGTTGAGATGTGTCTTGTTATAATGATCCCTAGATCATATATAACTTTTGATTACTAAAATACGGACATTTTGATTGTTCATGTTATGTTAATTGTCTTACTGTTTGCTGAGCCTGCTTGTTTTGGTATCGGATTGTATTCTTTCAGCATAGTATGTTGGTCTTTATTCTTTTGAAATTTTGGTACCATTATAACTTTTTGCTGAATAACCATTAACCAATAGTTTGATCAGCATTTGAAATTCCAATAGCAATGTTGCCATTTTGTCATCATCTTTATCTGTTTTGAAGATCACTTTGAGAAGGACTTGGGGGAGGATGTCATTATGGCACAGGGCAAAGTTTCTGTACTACATTGTTTTCCAGTCCATATTTTTACCAAGCCCAGAGGAGCTTAATAAAATGGTACGATATCTTCTTAGATGGATTGAAATGTACAGTTCCATTGGTTGGGAGCTTTAAATACTCTGAGAGGATCATATAACTCAATATACTTTCTAGACTTTAGTATAAATATACAATAACCAGACTTTACTCCATTGTGTAGTAATTACAAAGCTTGTCTATGCAGCTGAAGGACATGGAGGATGTTGACATGCTAACACTTGTTATTCAAGAGATGAGTAAGGCATTTCCTACCTTGATGGAGACACTCCTACATGAACGTGATATGTGAGTCACTTAAAAGTTTGTGTTGATATTTTCAATTGTCACAGCAATCTTTTGTGCTTGAATAGTTCAAATCACGTTTGCAGGTATATGTCCTCCAAATTATTGAAGGTAGCGAGGGAACATTCATCGGTGGTGGCAGTTGTAGGAAAAGGACATGTTTCTGGAATAAAGAAAAATTGGGAACAGCCCATCCAGGTTAGATATTTTTAAACAGTTATATGTTTTGTACCAATAGAAAATTCATCATCCATCTAGGTAGTTATTCAACAGAAAAGTTCTGCAGATTTTAATTTTATATCCACCATTTTTCCAACAGTTATATGTTTCATACCAATAGGAAATTCATCATCCATCTAGGTAGTTACTCAACAGAAAAGTTTTGTAGATTTTAATTTTATATCCACCATTTTTTCCAACTCTTTCTGCAGATAGAAACTTTACTGGACTTACCAGTGGTTAAGCAAGGTGCTTCAAAGATGAAAATTTTGGCATCCATTGGAGCATTAGGTGGTGTAGTAATAGCAACCGGAATCTACATATGGGGTAGAAAATAACAGTGCCAATCCAATATTTCTTCTTTTCATCGTCCCATAATGCCTAACATTGTATTTACCTTTTACAAATAATCTTTAAATTCACAAATAGATGCAATTTTCTGATACTGAAGTCAAAACAAATGAAACGACAAATTCAGTGAAATTTTGAAATGTGTCTGTTTCCAATGCTATCATTTCTGTCCCCTTGAACCCTTTTCCTTACAGAAGGCGCTACTTCTGTATTCTGCATTATGGCATTGTAGTTATTGTTGTAAGCTCGAAGTAGTGAGCAACAGAGCTTCTCGTGGTATGGACTTTTAACAAGCATTCTGTTCTTATTTATTCACACAGGTTTGCTTGCGTTAGATTGTTGCCGTCTTCATTACTAAGTTATATGTGCAATTTGATCAGATTTGGTGACCAACTTGTGGTTGACCAAACGGTTGATTCACCAAACTAACAATGCTACGAACAACATATGAATGAGCAACCAACTCCTTGCAACATTTGTCATCAAACTTATACAAATTCATTAGTATATGTAGTACTTGTCTGGCAAGTTTATAACCCTGATTCATACATTGTTACAATCGATGTCGTCAGATCAAAAGCGTAGAAACTGCTTACAAGTTTCTGGATCAAGTCAAAGTAGATATGTTACAGAGAAAACCATATACTTCTACAGTAAGGATGGGTCGACCCGCGAATAGTTTAGGGTCCGTTCCAGTTTAACAAAATGAACTAAGTTTTACCACAAGATAAAATTTAGTTCATTTAGTTCAACTGGAGTTCATCCTAAAATGCCCGTGAATCGATCTACGGCCATCCATATTCTACGGATCAAATGCTGTGCAACCCTGAATCAAGCTAGTCGACGAGGGTGTCGCACGTCGGCCTGACCTCCCCGAGACGGCCGGTGAGCACGTCGGTGCGGCCCATCTTGACCATCGCCGACGCGAAGTCGGCGAAGTACTCGTCCGGCGACGACGCGTTGGCCAGCTTCTCGACGTAGCCCCTCGTGACGGGGTCGTCGCGGAGGCTGCCGTCCGACTGGAACAGGCCCCCCGTCGCGAGGACGTGCCGGTAGTAGCTCAGGTCGAACGTGAAGCCGCTGCCGGGGTCCATGGGCACCTTGGCACCGCCATGGCTGTGGCCGTGCCCCGGCGGGCAGAGCTTCTTCAGCTTCGCCGCGTAGCCGGCGTCCAGCGACGGGTCCTGGTCCATCCTGCCGGTGCCGGTGAAGTTGTACAGCCGCTTCTGGAACGCCCCGCAGTGCGACGTCCCGATGCTGTGGCTCCCTGCGCGCGGTCACGCACGTACGGCGGCCGGCCATTACCGCCGGTTCTGTTAAGCTCGCAGCTCGCTTTCGCCGTCGTTCGTCCACGCGAGAGGCAAAAAAGGGAAAGACGACGGTGTGGTGGTACGTACCGAAGAGCACGGCGATGTCCTTGGCGCTGAGCGACTTGACGCTGAAGAAGGTCTTCACGTCGACGATGTTGGAGTCCGGCGGCGCCAGGTCGTTCTCCGCGTACTCGGCCACGCTCACGCCGCCGTCCCTCCTCCCGGTCTCCACGTCGTACCACGGCCCCTTGCTCTGCGATCAAAGAGCGCAGCACAGTTTAGCAGGGGTAAAGCACAAGCTAGATAGCAGAGCGCGATTTTGCAAGAAGCCATGGGGTTTCGTGCTCTACCAGGTAGACGGCGTCTCTCGCCGCCATGGCGATGATGTCGGCGCAGGAGACGGTGAGCGGGCAGACGCTCTCCAGCCTCGCCTTGATCCGGTTGATGGCGTCGTAGCCTCGCATGCTCCGGTTCGGCGTCGCGTCCCTCTCCCCCTTCCCACTCCTCGACCTGAGCATGATCGATCCATCACACCCCTGCAACCAGCCAAGACGAGAAGGGACCATCGATCGATCGCCATGGATGAATTGACCAAAGAGCTTCGTTTGGTTCACCTACCTGCACGAAGCAGTCGTGGTAGTGCATCCGGAGCAGCGACGGCGCGAGCGTGGGATCCTCCTCGAGGATCACCCTCATCTCGGCCAGCACGACATCCTCCGCGACGAGGCACGTCGCGCGGTAGAACCCAACCTGCAACCCGCCGGCCGCCTCCGTCCCCGCCTCGCCGGCGACCTCGGCGCTCGCCCGCAGCAGACGCAGAGCCACCACCAAAAGCAGCAGCAGCAGCCGCAGCTCCCCGGACATGAGGCGACTCAACTCAACGCCAAGTCGCCAACGGCGCCGCCGGAGACGCAGGAGCTACAGGAAAGGGGTTATGGCCCGCGCGGCGCAACGGCCGATCGGTCGGACGGGACGTCGAGTTGTACTGCGGCCATGGCGCGCGCGCGGCAAAAAAGGTCAAAGCGTTTGGTGCGCGCCGTGCTTTCGGTCCTTTCGGATGGGTGCGTGCGGCGAGCGAGACGCGGGCACACCGAGGGCCTGATTGTGACCGACTTGGATCGCATACCATTATGTTACTATCTTTAGGGTCACTGACACGTTGGGTTTCATTTCGTATGAGACCAAGTTCAATACTACAGCTAACTATTAGCTTCAATTTATCTATAGTCAATCTAATAACCAATTTATATAATAGCTATCTACAAAGCATTAATACACGGTTTCACATATCATACACACATTATCTCTTAGAGCCCGTGCTACAGTTGACTATAAATTAGTAATTTATTACTCTTCTCTTTCCTCTCTTATTTTTTTAAAATATGTTTGACTTATAACCTGCTATTACCGGCTCTAATACACATGTTAATGTCACTGTATCGTGTGCTCTACTCCGCCCTCGGCGTACGCGAGCTACCACCACGCTTCTGCTGCAAAATTGCTCCCGGAGTTGGTTGGTTGGTTGGTGGGCGAGCTGGGTGCAGTGCGGTGCAGTGCAGAGGCCGGTCTCGGCGTTGCGGAGGGACGCGTGTTGCTGCTGCGATCGGGTGGCACGGAGTTTTCTTTCGGCTTTTTTGGATGGAGAGCGTTGGGGGGAGTTGGATCAGGCGAGGTGCACGTTACTTTGGTTGGTTGAAGAGAAAGGCCGGATTGGGTCACCCAGGCCCAACCATATCGGGCCTACACAGAGAAAGCTACTGAGGCTAGCTCGACTGTTGAAGTGGGGATTTCAAGTCGAAAAGGTAGGGCACTCCGAGGTGGAGGTTCGAATTTTGGGCGTTCCTAGAGCTAAAAAGTAAGGATGCAGACAAGTCAGCCCATAAACCTGCATATGTATGATTGGCCCACTTAACATGTCGACGCTTGATTGGAAAAGAGGGGAGCAGATTCATTGATAGAAAGTGCCACTACTACGGCGGCGTTCGGTTGAAGGTTGGTTAGTTATTCAACGCGAAAAATAAATTAGTATATGATTAATTAATTATTAATTATTAAAAAAATATAAAATAGATTAATATGATTTTTTAAAATAACTTTTCTATAGAAATTTTTAAAAAAATACACCGTTTAGCAGTTTGGAAAGCGTGCGCACGAAAAACGACATGGATAAGTTAGCTTGCGGGGGCTTGCCAAACGCGGCCTGCTTCTAACTTCTAAGAGAGCTTAATGACTGAAAGAGCCAATAATCGTTAAGCTATACTGCTCCTGTCCCATAATATTTTGACATAAATATTTTTTTCTCATAATATAAAGCGTGTATGCAAGCATGCATTAATCAACATATTCTTCACTATTGAAATGTCTCACCACATTACCTACGTACATACAAACATGCACTATTAATCTAAATGAAGAAGTGATTATATTTTTTTCCTTGATTTTTGTGTTAGTAGTATGTACACCTTATATTATGGGAATAGAGTATAATATATTGTACTCCCTCTATTCAATATTACATGATATTTTTAGTTCTATATAGATCCATCCATGAATTAATACATATGTTTTACATATATGTGTAGATTTATTGTCACTCATATGGATCCGAGAAATATTAGTACATCGAAACAGATGTAATTCATAGTAATAACTAAATGGTACCCCGTCTTTTATTGTGGTATATATGGATAAAAATATGTTAAATATGTTAAAATTATGGGTGAATATACTTGCTATAGGATACACATAGATAAATGCATGTTAAATATGTTGAAATGATAGGTGAATATACATTAAAATATTATGAAAATAGTAAAGATGATGATAATTTAGCATTCTAGCTTGCATATTAATTTTTAGAATCTAATAAATTATACATGATGCAGTATGCTTATATAAACTTTAAATATAATACTTGCTAGTGGTTTATGATATGACACATGTTTACATGTTAAATTTATGTAACATGTTTATATTAGCTCTAACTATAATAGTTGCCTATGAGTGATGGCATGGTATATTTGTATGTTAGTTTTATAGCCGTTGGATGGAACTATATATAAAAAGAATAAATTTAATTGTTATGTGCATGTGTTTGAACGGGGCATGGCCCACCTTATTCTATATGAAGTTTTTTCCTGCCACTAAATACCTTATATGCGAGTTTTTGGACATACTGTTCCACTTGCATTCCTAGTTACGGGATTCTTCGGATCTTTTTATAGCCGTTGGATAGAACTATATATAAAAAGAATAAATTTAACTATTGTGTGTATGTGTTTGAACGGGGCATGGCCCACCTTATTCTATATGAAGTTTTTTCCTGTCACTAAATAGTTTATATACGAGTTTTTGGACATACCGTTCCACTTGCATTCCTAGTTACGGGATTCTTCGGATCCCGGGAAACAGTTCAATTCATTTTAAGTTCCTGTAAATTCTTTCTTTATTCTATAATAAACCTATTTCTTCGTTCCAATCAATCCCAACCATTTTTTATTTAATTTTCTCGCTCATATTTCTCAATCAATAATTTTTTCTTCGATTATTTCCACCCAGTTTCTTAATTCACATGCCCAGCTCTACAAACGGTTAGATTTTACGACGGATCACAGATGCCACAGTGATCAGTACCCATTTCATACCATACAGGCCGTACGCATGCATATAATAATTGTCGGTGTTCGTAACGGCCTTTTGATTCGGTGAGAGATGCCATCATGATCAGCAATAATTAATCAAGTCCATTTTGATATGTGCACGCCATGTGATCAAGGTACTTAAGAAATGTTTATGTCGTTCAGTTTTGGACAGACATTCAGGATGGCTAGCTGCAGGCACAATGGAGTTAATTAACAAATTAAAATGCAGGGTGCCAGGGAGGATGTGGGTCTCTGCTGACACAGAAGAGCATATCAATTATCAAAATATATACCCTGGAACACACATGTCATGGCCGGCACGCATGATTAGATGAGTCCATTCTTGACCAGATTGTTCGTCCAATTATAGTCGTCAAACAAGCGAATGATCAGATGTGCAACCCATGTGATGCGTTGCTGTGTGTGTTTACAGCTTTATTAGTGAGCCATTTTTTGGTTTATTAGTGTGCATGGTAAACTGAAAGTAGCATCAGCTTAGTTAACTGACTGACAGAGAGACATGCATATATATACAGTGAGTGACAATAATTGTATAGTGCAAAGGTGAAAAAAGATGAAGCTTATTATCTGATCATGACGAGTACTTGGAGAAAACTTTGTTACATGCATGGCTGGCTATATAAACAAAACAATTAATTAATGAAGTGATTGGAACGACCAAGGGAAAAAAAAAGGAACGGGAAATCTTGCGATAATCTACATGAAAAAAAAAAGATTGTCACGTAATCAAAAGCTGATCAATCCATAATCACACGGTAATAATGAGATCGGATTAGTTAACCACGTTGCACTTCTTCCTGATCTCGCCCTGGCTGCCGGTGAGCACGCCGACGTTGCCCATCTTGACCATGGAGGCGGCGAAGTCGGCGAAGAACTCGTCCTGGGAGCCGGCGGCGTGGCGCAGCACGTAGGCGCGGGTGAAGCCGTTGGTGAGCAGCTCGCCGTCGGAGTGGAAGAGCCCCCGCCGCTTGGCCACGTGCTTGAAGTAGCCCAGGTCGAACGTCCGGAAGCTCCCCGGGTCCATCTCCACCAGCGTCGTGTTGTCGGCGAGGCTCGTGCACTTGCTCTTCAGCCGCGCCATGTACTGCAGCTCCAGCGTCGGGTCGACGTCGTGGGCGTTGTCCAGGCCGGTGAAGTTGTACAGCCGGTCGGTGAAGGAGGAGCAGTGCGACGTCCCGATCGTGTGCCCGGCTGATCATCGGCGATGGGTCGATTCGTCAGACAACGAACACGCGTTCGATCGTGGATCGATGTGTGGTGAATGTGAAGTGAAGCTTCAATTTGTGTGGCAAATGCAGGTGATCGAGCGAGCATGCATGGTTACCGGAGAGGACGACGAGGTCCTTGAGGTCGAGGTTCTTGGCGGCGAACATCTGGGTGAGCTCGGTGAAGTTGGCGGTGGGAGGCGGCAGCTGGTCGGTCTCGTTGGCGATGGACACCCTGCCGTCGCGCCGGCCGAGAGGAACCGCCCAGAACGGGCCCTTGCTCTGGAAGAAGACAACGACGACGAATCGAAGTGATCAGAATTATTATTATTATTTTTGCTTCTGCAACTGTCAGTGTTGTGCATTGCAGTATTGCACTGTACGATCTACTCACCAGCCACACGGCGTCCCTGGCCATGAGAGCGAGCACGTCGGCGCAGGAGACAGTGCCCGGGCACGCCTTCTCCACGGCGGCCTTGACCCTCTCGATGAAGCCGAACCCGCGGAGCGTCTGGTTCGGCGTCGCGTCCTTCTCCGCCGTGTTGTTCCCGGCCGAGTCGAGCAGCACCGAGCCGTCGCAACCCTGCATGCACATACACGTACGCCGGCCGGCGATCGACGAGGTTGTCAGCCAACCTGATCGAACGCAATAACTACGTCGCAATGCACACACCGCATGCTACGGCACCAAGCTTACCCTGACGAAGCAGTCGTGGAAGTGCATCCTGAGGAGCGGGCCGGCGAGGCTGGGCGCGGCGGCGAGCGCGCGCACCATCTCCCTGCGGACGACCGCCTCCACGCTGGGGCACGAGTGGCTGTAGAACTTCTCGTCCAGCTGCGCCGACGCCGACGACGCCACCGCCGCCGCCGCGAGCAGCAGCGCTAGGATCGCCCTCGACGACGCCATCGATCACCACCAACCTTAGACGAGCTAGCTAGCTTCTTGGCTAGGTAGGCTACAGGCAAGGCTACAAGAGAACGCTTGAGCTGGTGGCTGCTGCTGCTGCTGAATTGGCGGGCAAGAATTGGCGCGGGATTTATAGCGAGGGCGCCGGCCGTGGGCCAGGCCATGGCCGCCATGTCCCAACGCCTGCATGTGGTAGGCTGGCCGGCTAGCTGTGCCCCTTTCTGCAGAATCACGCATGCATGGTGGTGGCGGCACAAATGAGCTGTGTGTTCTTGTTTTTTCACTTAATTTGCAGAATCTTTCCTGTAGCAGGTACGCATGCAAACGCAAACGCAAATTTCGCTAATAATTCGTCCATCCAAAAAAAACGAGGCAGTACCACTTGTACATTTCGTACTGCACAAAGCTTTTTAATCCGCTACGGAAACAGTTGGTTGTGGAGTTCTGATCATCGCGGGCGCCGGGGAGGAGTCAGGAGCGTAGCACCTACTGGTTGTTAGCAGCTAGCGATGAGGAGAAGAGTTCGTCCGAGATCGTATTTTTTCTACTGACAAATTAGGGGAAAGTATTTAAACCCGCGAGGGATGTCCCTTAGTTTAATACATGTTATCCAAATAGTCATCAATTTTTTTAAAAAAACTATAAAGATAGATTAATATGAGATATATCACTACACAAACATGTAAGTTTAAATATGACTTCTATAATCCATACCAAAAATAATAAATTGAACTCTATACGTATACTCAGTTATATTTGTTATTTTTGTTATGGATCGTACCAGATATATTTGAACTTTCATGTTTGTATAGATATATCTTATATTAATCTATCTTGACAAATTTTTTCAAATTTTTTAATAACTATTTAAATAACATACAATAGATAAGAGGACATCTCTCGAGGGTTTAAAATCCACTCCCGACAAATTAGTGCTATACAGACGTCTCTGTTGCTCGATCAGTAGATGCGTGCTCTGCATGGAATCTAAAGCAAAGTGTGGTCAATTTGTTGGGTAATTTATTTCCCGCTGTGAGCTTCTGAACTGCAAGTCTGCAACTGGGATGCATCTTAATTAGCTTCAGAGCTAGCTGCAGATAGTAAGATTTAGGTTGATGATCGAGCAGACAAAGCACTGTGGATTCCATTTGATTTTGCTGTAGCCTGTAACCATCGATCGGCTCTACTAGTCATGTGCGTTGCCTTGCATGTTGCAGCCAACTGACAAAAACTTACGGAGTACGTGTGTCAGATTGTTGCAGCAACGGACAAAATTGGTGCTGAAGGAAACAATAGCATTTCCCACCTTAACTACATGTCGTGTCGTGTGCTTACTCACTCCTTAATAAATATCTAGTATAAGTTAGTTATGTGAAAATATTAAAAAACCTTGTATCGTTTAACCTATTTACTTATATTGGTTTTCTTTAAACGAATGGTATCAAAAAGCGCGATGTTGGTATTGATACCGGGAAAAAAATACAAGAGGGTGATTTTTTTTGTTTTATGGAAAAACAAACGGCATATTTACAAACAGAAAATAATTTATGAATAAAAATTTAATATATGTATTCTTAGAGATATAAAAAAATAAGGTTGAAAAATAAACTTCGGTAAAAAAACTCAAAATCAACTCTAAATTTAAGGTTGAAAATTTAAATTTTGTCTTATAATCATAAGCATAAGCTAAAAGATTAAGACCGTAGCCCTAAAAAAAGACCATAATCAGAAAAAAAACAATAAAGCCATCATCAGACGCCAGTAACACTTAATTACATCGTATATTTAGCACCACACCGACCGTCGATATGCCACATTGATCGAATGTTGCCCAATCTACAAAAGACCGACCTGTCTGCCAACGTCTCCGAACAAGTAAAGCACATGCCTTATAATACCACCAACGAGAAGTGTTGTAGAGGCAGAGGGCAAGAGAGAAGAAGATCTATTTGCCTGGACCGGTCACCATCCAGAAGCGCCAACTCAACCATCTAAAAACCAAAGAGATAGCAATAAGACCTCCTAAGCCAATGCCTCCAGGTAGGACGCCACCAACTTTGAGGCTTATGGATGCCACCAAATCTAGTCAGGCTTCGTGACCGTCATGTCTCTATATTAGGGTTCATGCCACCGCCGCACCTCCATGGTCGTGCTTCAGCACCCCACCTTATGCAAGCACAAGATCCAACACCCAAGCAGCCTCCTACATGGGCGTTGCCCCGCTACCGTCTTCCACCATCGCTATCGCCTCCCAGATCATCTATCACCCCTTCATTATGGCACCTTCAAGGGAGAAAGGAGCCTCGTCACCATCTTCCTTGCAGCCATCTGGCTTCCAGCAGATCGATTGAGTGGCAGTGAGGTGAGGGAGCATGGGCGGAGCTAAGGGGTGGCAAATAAAATGCCGATAGACCCTTAATACCAAAAAAAATGATGATTCCGTCGATTGGTATTCACACAAGTGACACAAAACAATCAACTTAATTGAGCAGGATGCTTTCTTTAAAGTGGATGAAAAAGATATAATGAACATTTTCATGGCCATTAGAAAGCATAGGTCCGATAAGAAGAAAAAGTATTAGGGTAATCTTCTTTAAACTTTTCTAGTCATATAAGCTTCTTCGAGTCAAAATTTTACTTAGCTACTAATTTTATATGTTTTAATATGTTTTATTAATATATCACGGTACACTTTTGGTCTATTCTATTATCTATACTTGTATTATACTTATTAGCATCGTTAGATTGATTGTTTTTAGGAAAAAAAATTGGTCGGACCACCCATATCCTAAATTCTAGATCCGTCATTGCGAGAAAGAGAACGGAGGAGGGTGGCGACGACGGTGGTTTCAGTTGCGTCCGGATTGCTCTAGGGTGAGGACGACATAGGCACCTTCTAAAGTTTATAATAAATTAAGAAAGCACCAAGAAGTACCATATTTTATAGTCTCAAATTTGATATCTTCTTTTACCTCTCAGTAAAATCACTCTATAATGGAAATTAGGAAAAGGAAAAATGGTGTTTTCTTCCCTTTGTTCTAGCCAGTACAGGTTTTATTTGCTTGTTTGACTGTTACAATCCTGGCGATTTCCTGAATCCTGAACGGAGCCAAAGTACTTGGGCAAACAGTACAAAGGCTGTGCCGATGTACAGAGTTAACTCACGTACCGTTCTTCGCAAGCAACAGGCTAGCTGATGATCGATGAGTCCACAACACGGCCGTCAGTTCAGCCATTCCTAGCTAAGGTGGTATTTAGATTGAGAAAATTTTTGAGAGAAGTGTCACGTTAAATATTTGACCAGATGTCAGAAGGGGTTTTCAGACACAAATAAAAAAACGAATTTCACGGCTAGCCTGAAAACCGCAAGACGAATCTTTTGAGCCTAATTAATCCGTCATTAGCATATATTGGTTACTGTAGCATTTATAGCTAATCATGGGCTAATTAGGCTCAAAAGATTCGTCTCAAGATTTCTTTCATAACTGTGCAATTAGTTTTTTTGATTCATCTCTGTTTAATGATTTATTTAGGTGTCCAAAAATTCGATGTGATGTTTTTGGAGAAAAATTTTGAGAAGTAAACCAGACCTAACTATCACCTCCTTTTCAATACCGGAATAAATGAAATAATAATGAACTGGTGGCGAGCTGAACACATCCGATCAGACAGTACGTGTTCCAGCCAGCTCAATTTTACACCTGAAAGCTAGCAAAGGCCGAATCACACGAGACGACCAGCCACCAACAAAAAGCAGGCAGCAGCACGCTCGATCCAATCCAACTGAAAATTCAGAGCAGCAGGCGAAGTACGATTGCACCGAGTCGTCGGAGTGGAGAATGCATGCACATGTGTAACCAACCAAACAGGGAAAGAGAGACTCTGGTCACCAGAAATCCACAATGATATGAGCTGATCGAACCGCCGCCGCCGCCGCCGGCGTCGCGCTGGAATCGATCAATCATCTGCATGCAATGCAACACGATGCCGGCCTAGCCAACAACTCGTAGATAGTAGGTAGTCGTAGTGGCAGTACAGTATGATTTTGCTCAGAAAAAAAGCATAGCAGGTAGCTAGCCAGTAGGCACAAGCAAACACAAGTTTCAGAGAAAGCGTCGTGGAGCTCATGGCCACATGGGCAACTAGCTAGATAGTTCAGAGAGCAGCAGCAATGGACAGAACTGCTTATGAGTGGGGAAACAGTTTTTAGCACACGGACGTATGTATACTCGTGTGCTTGCATGTTATCTAAATAGTTATTAAAAAATATAAAAAATTTGACATGATAGATTAATATGATTTATATCACTCTACAAACATGACAAGTTGTAGAAAAAACAAACAAAACTGAAACAATGCATGCGCATATTCATAGTTGTTTTTGTTATTTTTACAACAACTTATAGAAGTTGAATTTAAACTTGCATGTTGATGGAGTGATATAATTCATATTGAACTATCTTGTTAAATTTTTTCATAATTTTTTATAACTATTTAAATAACATGTAAGCCATGTGTGTATATACACCCGTATATAAAAAACTGCTTCCCTCGTCAGTGATTTAGTCAGTGATTTAGTGCAATGTTGGTACTTGGTAGCTCACTAGCTCCATTCTTTTTTTTTTTTCCTTTTTGGAAACTAACTCGTGCTAACTCTGATCCTTTTGTCTCCAGTAGTATCCCGGGGGCGAGATGCTAAAGAATAAAACGAACTGGATGGCGCATGTGACCGGTGGCCTCCTCCTGCCAAGCTGCCTGCAGCGCACACACACGAGTAGATAATTGATCCCATTCGACAACGAGATTTCACCCTTCGGAGTTGCAAATGATTAGCACAGCTAGGATAAGGTATGTATTGGTAATACTTCACCAGGCTGGGACAATTGATTATTATTTTTTCCAAAATAAAGAAATGGCGATGATAGAAGACCATCACTGTCAGGTCCAGCAGTTCACCGGTCTCTGAAGTTGTGAACTCGAATTTTTTTAAACGTTTTTAATAAATTTATTACTAAACATCCACGGAAAATATTTTCATCCTACGAACATTTTGGTCACGCCACCAACATTGATGTGGCGAAACAGCTTGCCACGTTATTGTTGGTGGCGTGGCAGCATTGTCTTGCCACGTCACGCCATACCACGCCGATCAGACTACGTGAGATTCAGTTTTAAAAAAAAATTATCTAGTGGTTTAGTAATAAAATTACTTGCTAAAAAGATTTATTTAATAAAAAAATTTAAATGAACTCTGGAGGCTAATGTCACCGTTAAGCCGGCCCAACACGGACCATGCTCGTGGGTAGTTGGGCCTGAATATTAACCTCATATGGGCCCAAGAACTAGGACTGGGAATAGCCCATGGTCTCATATTGGGCTAAACTAGAAATATAAAGGGGCTTTTAAGAGTACTAGATAATTGCAACAAACAACGTACACGCGTTTTGTGCAACATTTCCTCACCACATCGCAACAGCAAAGAGTTGTTTGTCCCTACAACAATCTCATTAGTGTAGCAGATGCATCCATTAAACTTTGCTTAGGGGAATTGTAAAGTCGCCCTTAATGACAAAAAATAGGTGACATAAAAGTGTTATCTGCCACATATGTAGCTTCAGAAAATCACCAACAAAAAAGAAACAAAATAAATCTCTTCTGCAATCTCCAAATACGTGAAACCTTATCGCTCTTTGGATCGTTGTACTCTTGCTCTTTTCCAACTGATCCATGTCATCCTCAAGCTTCTCCTTGATCAACGGCAAGCTCACCGTGCACACAACCATAGCCGCGAGATCCTATAAAACCCCCCAATCCATTGCCATCATCTCATCACCAATTCATCGCCAAGAACAAAGAAGAAAAAAAATTTACTTCTGGTGATCCGTTTTATTATTGATTAGAGTGAGAGTAATTAATGGCGAAGGTCGTCTTCCTCGCGGCGCTCCTCGCGGCCCTGGTGGCCGTCTCCGCCGCGCAGCTGAGCGAGTCGGAGATGAGGTTCAGGGACAGGCAGTGCATGCGCGAGGTGCAGGACAGCCCGCTCGACGCGTGCCGGCAGGTCCTGGACCGGCAGCTCACCGGCCGGGAGAGGCTCCAGCCGATGTTCCGCCGCCCGGGCGCCCTGGGCCTGAGGATGCAGTGCTGCCAGCAGCTGCAGGACGTCAGCCGCGAGTGCCGCTGCGCCGCCGTCCGCCGGATGGTGAGGGACTACGAGGAGAGCATGCCGATGCCCCTGGAGCAAGGGCAGATCAGGTACTACGGCGGCGAGGGGTCGTCGTCGGAGCCGGGGTACTACGGCGAGGGGTCGTCGTCGTCGGAGCAGGGTTACTACGGCGAGGGATCGTCGTCGTCGGAGCAGGGGTACTACGGCGAGCAGCAGCCGCAGATGACCCGCGTGAGGCTGACCAGGGCGAAGCAGTACGCGGCGCAGCTGCCGTCGATGTGCCGGGTGGAGCCCCAGCAGTGCAGCATCTTCGCCGCCGGCCAGTACTAGGCTAGCTCAGCTGCTACTGTTAGTATAGGATCACACTACTGTTGCTGTGTTGCATGCAACGACCAGGTGATCGCAGGAATAATAAAAATAATGAATAATGAAATGTTTTTTATATAAAATAGCTTGTGATATCGTATATGCTGTGCGTGTTCTGAATGATTTTCTATTTTTCTCCCCCGTAAATAAATGCTCACTAGTACTAAAGTAATGCCTGGATACAAACAGCTTCTTTTCGGTGTTGTTAAAAAAGAGCTTGCGATTTTGGTTTTTGCCCATTGCTCTGCATCCATGCCCACTGTTCAGGCAAAACCAGAAGCTAAAAAAAATAATCGTTTCGCTGTTTGAGCTTCGGATTCAAACACCCTGAGTCCGGACCATGATATTTTACACCTCCGCATGCATCTATCTCATGCATACGATCTAAATAGATGCGTTTTCTTCTTCCAAAAATTCTAGAAAACGATATCCCATTGAAACGGGACAGACTTATATATAACATCAAGCCTGATATGTATGCTATTAGATCTGGTACATACTTGTGAAGCCTATTTCGTTATGGAACGGCGCGTATGCCATTCTGTATTTTCTCCTTTTTTAAAGAAAAATAGTAATACGGATCAATAATACTTTCTCTAGATTTTTTATTTGATGTCACTGATTTTTTATCTATGTTTAATTATTCGTATTATTCAATGTAAATATGCAAAATTATAAGCTATACTTAGAAATTTCTTTAGTAAGAAATCAAATTATAACAAAAATAATTATTAATTATATAAATCTGTTAAATAAGACAAATGTTTAATCGTAAAATTAACAGTGTTAAATAAAAAGATGAAGGGGTATAAGTCTATAAATAGGCATACACACCTACATTAGATTTATAATTAGAGAAACGAAAATAAAACAAACTGATAGTGAAACGTACCACAACAAACTTTATATTCTATCTATCATTCTCTCAGACATTTATATAGCTATTTAGATCATATGCATATATACAAAAGTGCATATCAATATAGGTCTAGAAAATACTTTCTGCAGTGCCATGTTCCCTGAATCCTCATTCATCTCATTGTCAGCCATTGAGTACAAACAGACAGACACTCACCAATCTTTAATGCGAAAAATTAGGGAATGGCAATAACAGCTAAAATTAACCACCATGAAAAGCACAAGGAAGCAGACCAAAAATGGTTTCTTTGTGTTCGGACCTTCCATTTCAACCAGGGAAAGAAAAACAGTCTGGCTCATTCCCATCCACACAGAAAAATACATCATTTTTGTGTTTGCAGCGTCTTGCATGCCGTGTTCTTGTTGCCGCGAGAGGAGAAGATCACCACCCCGCGGCGGCGCGCGGGGGTCGGCACGAGGGTGCTCGTCCACTCTCGCGTCGATCCGGCGGTCGATTTGATGGGGTTGCTGAGCTCATGCGGCTGCGCGTGCTGCTGCTCCTGGGTGCGCGGCGTGGGCTGCGCCAGCTGCTGCTCGTGGATCCGCGCCGTATGCGGCGGCGGGGCGTCGACGTCGGCGACGCGGGAGGCGGCGGCGGCGTCGTCGTCGTCGTCGTCCCAGGAGACGGCAGCGTCGGAGGCGAAGAAGAAGAAGAAGCGGAAGTGGGTGCGCGGCGTCTGCGGCAAGGCCTCGCGTGAGGCCGAGGAGCCGCTGACGCTGGAGACGATGAAGAAGAGGAAGAGCACGGCGACCAGCCAGGAGCTGGACAAGAACAAGTGGGGAACCAAGAAGATTTGGAGGAAGAAGAAGGGCAAGAGCGAGCCCAGCGGCCTGGCCAGCCTCGTCAAAGAAATCTCGCTCTCAAGTAATAATAATATAGACCATTTCTTTCCTTCCCTCTTGCTGATTTCTTCATATCTTGAAGCATTCGAAATGGCAAAAATGTCTGATTTTATCTTATAAATGCCAAAAGGTGATGGAACATTTAGCATTTTCTAATGTAAAATTCTTCTAAGAATTAACCTATTCCGGAACTAGTTTCACCCCGAAAAAGCAACAGTTTTATGCACCCCACAACTAAAAGTTATTTTCTGTACCAAAAGGGCATCATTTTTCCAGCCAAACCGGCTAAAAAAACATGAAAAGACATCATTTTTAACCTACCACATATAAATTAATACAAAGCCATAAAAAATAGAATTCCCATTACTATTTAAACCCAATGCATTTATCTTTTTTTTTTTGCCGGGAACTCCAATGCATTTATCTCCTACTTTTTCAAATTTTAGTATGTTCGTCTCTTAATCAGCCAAACTCCAGTACAATAATTAAATAAGTCTTTCTCATATAAATAAAAGCAGCCAAAAATAAAGCCATCGTAGAACAGTGGTGGTACAATTTTGGTTGAGATGACCGAGTCATGATAAAATGAAGGAAACAGCTTAAATTAATTTATGCGTAGACTATTTTATATTTGTATTATTAGTGGTTTTAAGCCAGACCGAAATATAGACTGCAACGTAAAAAAAACACTAAAGTTAAAGTGCACAAAATCAAATTTTACGAATAAGCAGATAATGAGATCGTAAACTTTGTTCATGCAGACAGCCCCAAGCACCGGGCAGCGGCAGGGGAGATACTACGGATCGGCAACCACAACATTCCCAGCAGAATATTCACGTTCCGTCAGCTGGCCGACGCCACCAATTCTTTCGGCCCGGAGAATCTGCTGGGCGAAGGTGGCTTCGGGAGAGTCTACAGAGGATTCATCCCAGAGACCAAGGAAGTAAGTAATCACCATTTTTACTGTTCTTCCGTGCCTTCACCGATCAACAGCATCGTCATGCTTATGCATCCGTCCATGTCCTCTCATGTGAATCTGTGTCGTCCATGCATGTTCACCCGAGCAGGTCATAGCGGTGAAGCAGCTCGACAAGGACGGGTTGCAGGGCAACCGCGAGTTCCTCGTCGAGGTGCTGATGCTTAGCCTTCTCCATCACCCCAACCTCGTCACCTTGCTCGGGTACAGCACCGAGTGCGACCAGAGGATCCTGGTCTACGAGTACATGCCACTCGGCTCGCTGCAAGATCATCTCCTAGGTAAATCAATATTGACAAAAGCATCAAATTTAAGGTTGAAAAATCTGAATTTTGGCTTGTAATGTTTGCTGAGTTTTTTGTGCAGATCTGACGCCGAACTCGCAGCCACTGTCATGGCACACGCGGATGAAGATCGCGGTGGGCGCGGCGAGAGGGATCGAGTACCTGCACGAGATAGCGAACCCGCCGGTGATCTACCGCGACCTCAAGGCGTCCAACATCCTCCTCGACGGCGGCTTCAACGCGAAGCTGTCGGACTTCGGGCTGGCGAAGCTGGGCCCCGTCGGCGACAAGAGCCACGTCACCACCAGGGTGATGGGCACGTACGGCTACTGCGCGCCCGAGTACGCCATGTCCGGGAAGCTCACCAAGATGTCGGACATCTACAGCTTCGGCGTCGTCCTCCTCGAGCTCATCACCGGCCGGCGAGCCATCGACACCACCAAGCCGACTCGCGAGCAGATCCTTGTTCAGTGGGTGAGCCAGCACTCAAAAAGGCTTCACCTACAAATTTTCCTATCCATCTCTGAACTTTCTTCACCTGTCTGCACTGCAGGCAGCGCCGCTGTTCAGGGACAAGAAGAAGTTCGTGAAGATGGCCGATCCACTCCTGGACAGGAAGTTCCCGCTGAAAGGGCTGTACCAGGCGCTGGCGATCTCGTCGATGTGCTTGCAGGAAGAGGCGAGCAGCCGGCCGCTGATCAGCGACATGGTGACGGCGCTCACGTTTCTAGCCGACCCAAACTACGACCCTCCGGATGACGTCGAGCCTCTGCCGATCACAGCCCCGAATTTAGACCCAGAAAATAGCCAGAACGAAGCCGGAGGAGGCGACGACGAAGAAGGAGAAGATGACGACGACGACGACGACGAGGAAGAGCAGGAGCAGAGGAAAGGGGAAGAGAAGGTAGCTGGAATGGCCTCAGTGGGGAGCGAGGAGCATGCAGATGATTAATCAACCATGGTTAGATGTGGTTAGAGCTGAAGAATTAAACTATCACCCACTCTGTTTTACTGATGTATAGCACGTATAGGAAAGGATGTAACAACAGGTTCTGTTCTTTAATGAGACTGACTTGTGTTCTTTGATTAGGCGTACATGTCCACTAAATTTTCAGTTCTAATATTTGTCAGACATCTTCTTTTCACTTTTTATCTGAAGTTCTGCACGGTGTGCAGATCAAATTTGTACGGAATATGCTGGATTAGATTTGGATCGCTACCAATAGCAGCGGTCCAAATCCAACCCAGTAGAATAACGGGAACAAAGTAGCATCATAGCCCAAAATGTGCCGACGTCAGCCTGCTTAAATTCGGCCCAGTTGTTTAAGATTGTGAAAGAAAGTGACGGCCCAAGTAGGCCCATACAGATATGGATCGATACTGTTAACTACCCAATTTGGCCCATTGGTTGAGAAGGTCGTCTGGGCCCGGCCCATGCCCCATGAGCAGCCATAGCTTTTCCTTCTTTTCTTCTCTTTCTTTCTTTTTTTTTCTTTTTTAATTTGTTGCCGACTTGCCGTCGTATATATATTCCATTCGCTCTCGCGCTGTCGCCGAGATGGACGGCCGGCCTGCAATCCGAAAAGTGCGTGCAGTGCAGCAGCCGTGCGAACAACGATGCCTCACCGCAGCCATGGATAGCTGGGCGGACCTCCCAACGACGGCCGGGGTGGCCGGCGTCTCGCACGTCGCGACCTCGGGGGCACGCACGCGTCGTGCCCGGCATGCTGCTCGCCAGCTCCGTTTCCATCCCTATTTTCTCACCACGAATCTGGAGGAGGCTAGTGTAGAGTATATAATCTGGTTTTTTTTATCGCTAATTAATATTATAACAGATTAAATTAACTGTTGTGAAGTTAAAAATTATTTCAAAAAAAATTAAATGATAAACTAGTATATAGAACATTTTTGAAAAAATGGTTTAGAAAATATGCACGCAAAAATCGAAAAAAAATACGCAGAGAAGGACACGGGCACACCGCCTACTTTTGGTTTAATAATTTATGTAGTTTTGATAGGTTTGAAATTAAACATAAAACTTTTAAAATATCTAGGTTGAAGACAATATGGCTCCCGCTGTTTGACTTCTTTAAAAAAAGGGCGAAACAGCAATTTTGCAAAAAAAAAAGACAATTTACACGTAAAACTTTTATATATGTGTCCAAATCGATTCAGAATAAAAAGTTATAAACAAGATAAAAAAATTAAAAAACAAATCCAAAGTTAAGTTTAAGTTTGAAGATAATAAGCAGTTGAAACAGGGAAACGATGGGAGCCTAGATAAGCCTTACAAATATTTTACAAAACATAAAATTATTTACTTATCATATACATTATAATATAAACTTATTGTGAAAGATAAATTTTGAAGATTACGTCACTTTCAAAATGACATGTGAAAACGACATTAACAAGAACTATTAAATTAGAGATAATATCTTTCTTGGTGACGTCAGTGCACACAGAACATTTTGGTTTCTCTGACGAGAGAGATGGTTAATTCGTAGATAACCGTAGGCTCGATTCAGCTATTACCCGATATCGCATCGATCTCCTTCCTGTCCATTTCCATGTTCCAGTCTCGATTCAAACGAGACCAAACCAGATCTGATTAAATTACAGTTGGGAAAACAAGGCATCAGCCAGAAAAAAGGTGGTTAATTAAAATAGCAAACCCCAATCGTACGATCGATTCGACAATAAGGGGTGTTTAGATTGAGAAAATTTTTAGAAAAGATATCACATCAAATGTTTGACCGGATATCGATTTAGGTTTTTGGATACAAATGAAAAAAACGAATTTTACGGTAGCCTAAAAACCACGAGACGAATCTTTTGAGCCTAATTAATACATCATTAGCACATGTTGGTTACTGTAGCACTTATGGCTAATCATGGACTAATTAGGCTTATCAAAAGATTCTCCTCAAGATTTCTTCCATAAATGTGCAATTAATTTTTTGGTTCATCTATATTTAATGCTTTATTTAGGTGTAAAAAATTCAATGCGATGTTTTTTAAAAAAATTAGAACTAATCAAGGCCTAATAGTGCAGTGATGGTGATGGGACTCCCATCCTACATCGGATTCTCCCTGTTTCCTGTGTGTACCCTGCAATGCAACAGTTGCAGCTCTAGCTAGCTTAAGGCATTGTAAATTAATGCTGTTAATTATGCTCTTCACATGTTTTATTCCACAAAGCCACAAAAATCCTTTTGGAGCCAGCGTATAGTCAAATGCTGGGTTTCCTCCACGGTCAGGGCCCCCCTCTCAATTCGCTCGATCATGTGAGGCATCCACTGCTGAAAGCTGGGGGGGGGGGGGGGGGGGGGGGTGCATCAGTGGAGTGCATGCATGCACATGGTCTTCCCATGTGATGAACCCTAATTGATTAATGGCTTCGGCTACTGCAACTTGCACTCTAATCAGTTGCATCTTGAGAAACCAACAACAGCAAGAAGAAGAAGTAGCTAGCCTAGCCTGTGATCAGCATCATGGATATGCATGCATGCATGGGTTTCTGAAATTAACATCATCGCAAATTGCAATCTTTTGTCCAGATGCGTCGTTCATTCAATTCGTTGGTTCCGATCGTTAGCTAGCTAATTAAGGGAGCGATTATTTGGTTTACGCTGGAAAAAAAATGTCAAACAGACATATTTATAAATAAAAAATATTTTATAAATAAAAATTTTATATATGTTCTTAGCGATGTGAAATCTAATATTAAAAAATAAACTATGATAAAAAAATTTCAAAATATACTCTAAATTAATATTTTTGATTCTTAGTTTTAATTTATAAGGATAATCTGACGCGAAAAGAAAAGGTCGTAAACGTTATCCAGGTGACAAGGATCTTCCAAGAGCAGCAAGAAGCCGGCCAGATTTGAAATTCAAAATGTACACGAACAGTAAGTACTATAATCCATATCTCGATCAATCAGCAGAACAATTTCATGTGCCGATTTTGTCGCCATTTCCTGACAGATCGAACATGTCCGCGGCCGTTTGCCGCCCTCCAGCAACCTGCGTTCTCCCGCTGTTCAATGCAGCTCGATCGCCCAAAGTTGGAGCTTCTCTGCCTCCCAAACGCGACGCACGAGCTAACTACCGGCTCCAATTCTTCTACAGTCAATCTAATAGTCAATTTATACAATAGTTACTTATAAAACATTAGTACATGGCCTTACATGTCATATACACACTCTGTCTTAGAGTTCGTGTGCAGCTGACTATAAATTAGTAGCTCATCTCTCTTTTCTCTTCCCTCTTATCTCTTTAAAATATAGTTATAGCTGGCTTATAGCATACTATTGTACCTGCTCTAATCAAGGGGAGAGAGAAGACGGCCTCTTCGACTTCGATCCCAATAAACTCCAGTTTGCATCTGAAAACGAGCTTGATTTTGAGCTAAGGTGGTGTTTAGATTGAGAAAATTTTTGGGAGAAATGTCACGTTAAATGTTTGATTGGATGTCGGAAGGGTTTTCGGATACAAATGAAAAAAAGAATTTTACGGCTAGCCTAGAAACTGCGAAACGAATCTTTTGAGCCTAATTAATCCGTCATTAGCACATATTGATTACTGTAGCACTTATGGCTAATCATGGACTAATTAGATTCAAAAGATTCGTCTCAAGATTTCTTCCGTAACTGTGCAATTAGTTTTTTGGTTCATCTATGTTTAATGCTTTATTTAGGTGTCCAAAGATTTGATGTGATGTTTTTAGAAAAAAATTTTAGGAAGTAAACAAGGCCTAAATACACATGTATGTGTGCATACCTCGGTCGGTGAATTGATATAATTAGTAGTAGTATATTCATTCATTCAAACGAGGACGGAGTTGAAAAAAAAAAGAGAAAAAAAATAACATAGCTTGGAGGAGTGGTAGAGTGGATGCATCTTCTAGCTGGGCAGGTTGAATCCCTGAATGTGATAGTGAATTGTGATATCACGCAGCAAAGATCAGATCAGCAGGGCTGCGGTGCAAGATGCAGCGAAAACACAAACCGATTAAGCAACATGCGTCACAGATCGGAAAAGCAGGGACCGATGATCGATGTGGTTGATGGAGTTGGATGGATGGATTAGCCCTTGTTTCTTTAACTGTTTTCCTAACCAACTAGTTTCTGACTTCTGACTTGTGGTTTATAAGCTCTCTGATGTTCTCACCAACTTGATCAGTTCCCAGCAGTTGACGTTTCTTGGCTACATATATACAGTTAGTTGCCTTGTGTTCGTGTACATATCCTTCTTAATTTAGTTCGTTTTGTCAAGAACAAAAATGTATCTGCAGCACTGCTTAAAAACTCGATTATGGTTTTTTCTAAATGGGATCGATGGATATACACATCCACTAGTGAGCAGGTTTTTGCGATCATTTAGGACGAACTTAGGTGGACTGTGTGCACGATGACTATGCTAGTCAATCGAGCAATGCCCAGTTCCCAAAAAAAACTCGATTATGTTGAACAGAACTGAACTTGGTTAATTAATTACTGCTTGAAGAGAAATTAGCGGTGACAAATGATGGCATAACAAAAGCTTTTTATTAAAAGAAAATTGTCCGATATATATTGGCCCATCAAGGTGCTGCTTTGCTTTTGCTTGGCATTCCAGCTAAGAATTTTAGTGTGCCGGCAGAGTACCACAAAGCACAACTTTGGTTGATGCCGCAAAGTCATTAGCAAAATCATGTCTGCATGCCCAGAGTACTAAGATAATTACGCCCTTATTAATAATTAGTACTACTACCTTGCATCAACAGCTTACCTAACAATTAAACTGGAGCAAGCAATTTGCAACTAACCCTATTGTCTGAACAAAAACAACAACAACAGAGAACAGAATCAACATCAACCATGTAGAGATATTTATGACCAAAATTGTAAAAATCTGCACGGGATCTAATCCACATGCACAGCAATTCAAAATTTCAAATTTATAATCACACAGCATATATTATAATCTAATCCTGTACTGGTCGGCATCAGAGTGAGAGCAACAACCATCCATCCATCGAATCCGACCACCAACCAGAGCAAAGAAAATGCCACCCCCAGTGGCAGGCCACGTAAATAAGTGGGAAATCGAGGGGCATTCACGTCGCCGCGCTCTATAACTAGAGGAGGGGAGGACACCTCACCTCCCTCCTCTCTCGCTGACAGGAGCAAAGGTGGGAGCCAGCCAGGTCTCCTCTTCCTCGTCGCCGTAGCGGCGCTCGCGTCGCCGTGAATCTAGAGGGGTTCGACTCGACCCCTCCTCATCCTCCTCGTCGGCGGCTGGGTGGCCCGGATCGGTTCAGCCAGGTGCGTGATTCGGTTCCTGGTTGCGGGCGGGTTTTGGGGGGGCTGTGGGATCTCGCCGCCGCCGTTGTTGGGGTTTGGGGGCGGCGCGGTGCGGTGGTTTGGTTCGCCCTGGAGGGTTTCCGCGGTGGTTTTGTGTTGGCTTGCTGAATTGCGTGGGTTTCGCGGAGATTCGCCCGCGGAGGCGGTTAGGGGTCTCCCGCGTTCCGCTTGCCGTTGTGGAGGCGGAGAAGGCGGCGGCGGCCGCGGAGGGACGTGGGGGGTGAGTAGTGGCTCGACGGGATATCCGGGGGTGGTTCGTGGCACGGGAATCTCGCACGGCTCATGAATTTCGTGAATTTCAGTTCAGCCGGCCGTAGATAAGCCCAGTAGAAACCGACGGATTTATCCAACTCGTGAGAGAGGAAGAAACCAGATCTGGAGAGCAACCGAGCGGATGCTCCTCGTGGCTCTGAGCGTCCCCCTCCGCCTGCGCCCTCCCTGTTCCCCAACTCGCCGTCGAGCGCGCAGTCGCGAGGTGAGTGGCTCGCCTAGGTTCCTTGGCCCTGGCTGGCGTCTCGGGTAGTGGGTGGGATCGATGAGTGGTTGCTGCTCTTTGCTGGCTTGCAAATTTTTGTCTCTGTCGCTTGTTTAACCACCGGGCAGTTGATGCGCCTATGCGTGATATGTGAATTATTGCGGGCGTTTGATTCCTGAATCAGTTGGCTGGATTTCTTGCTCTCCTATTAAGTAGTAATGATGATGTACTATTGCGTGAGGCGTGGGCAATGCTTATTGTTTCCCGTGCTTTGGACTTGGAAAAACGCAGGCTTGCTAAGATGGGCTTTTCAAAGACAGATCTTTCTAGGCTCGTCTTGGTGTTTGAAAGGTGTAGATAGCACACTCGTAAAGTTGAATTTTAGTTTATACTGTTGTGTGTGATTTTTCAATAGCTTTTTGAAATAAATTTCTTTGAAATGCTGATCTGGATGAGAGTCCCATTTCCATTATGCTGCAATACATTATATATGTGATTCATTTTGTTTTGGAAAGCTGGATCCTTGCAACTTATGTGTGCTAATCCTTTATTGTGAAGGTGGAGAGATTGAGCTAGCTATGGACAACTTGTGGCATCTTGGGGATGAGTTCCGTGGGCAATCCAAGGTAGTGGAGGACCGTCAGTGGTCACTCATGACATCGAAGCTGGCTGAGATCAACAAGTCAAAGGCTGAGAGGACGAATGACCTTGACTACGCTCGGATGAATACTGTCCCTGATATCAAGCAATGGGATAAGTTATCCTACCATCAAGATGAGAACAAGATGGACCACCTCAATCTTGGTCTTATGAATTTAGATCTTAAAATGAACGATATCAGGATGAATGAGGCAGCTATGAAGAATCCTTTCCGCAGCATGGCCTACAACATGAATCAACTGTACCCCAAGGGAGGCAATGGCAATGTTAATTCATTCAAGATGAATGTTGGGGTCAACAAATATTCGCATAGTCCAAGCGGGAAAGAGGTGAATGGCAAAAACAGTAGTGGTAACAGCAATGGGAGTAACAGCAGTGGGAACAACAGCAACAACTCTGCTGTTGACAAACGATTCAAAACATTGCCAACCAGCGAGATGCTACCAAGGAATGAAGTGCTCGGTGGCTATATCTTTGTCTGCAACAATGACACCATGCAGGAGGATCTCAAGAGGCAGCTTTTTGGTATATGTCTAACTTACCTTATCTTCTAAATTTGACATATCATTTAGAGAATGAATTCATGCTTCTATCTATGATGATCAATTTTAAATAACCCTCTGATATATCATCTGAAAATATATTGCTGTTCTGCAGGGTTGCCAGCAAGATATCGTGATTCAGTCCGAGCAATTACTCCTGGTCTGCCTCTTTTCCTCTATAACTACACAACCCATCAGCTTCATGGGGTATTTGAGGTGTGTTAAGTTCCTTATTCTGATACTCGTAAAGCCTCTGTGTATTTCAATAGTTCACGAGAAACTCTTTGTTGAAAATGAGAGATCCATATGCAGCAGCCATAAAATTAATATGACACTGTCATGTCATGAACTGTTCCTTCGTTTATAGATTGATTATTCTGATGCATCTTTCAGTATTTATATGATTTTTATTCTTTGAAGAACATGTGATGCTTCATCAGCATACTTAACCAACAAGTATAAATATAGCTTTCGAAGATTGGAAAACATCTGATGCTGTCATGCACTTTAATGCGAGGCACTCTGCATCTATGCATCATACTCTTATAAACGAGCCACATTAGGTAGTGTTTTTGTTCGGACCTGATTGCCCCAGTTTGGAGTTAATTCCATTAACTAGCAGGTTGTTGTGCTTGTTATCCTTTGGCGTTAACTGAATTTTGATCATATCAGGCTGCTAGTTTTGGAGGATCTAATATTGATCCCACTGCATGGGAAGATAAGAAGTGTAAAGGTGAATCTAGATTCCCAGCGCAGGTAATGTTTACCTATGGCATGTATATGTGTTTATTTCACATTTATATGTGGTTTCATGTCCTGATATTCTGTTATATTCATCCTATTAGGTGAGGATCCGCATTAGAAAGCTCTGCAAGCCTTTGGAAGAGGATGCTTTCAGGCCAGTGTTGCATCATTACGATGGCCCAAAGTTTCGTCTTGAGCTCTCCATAGCTGAGGTATGTAGGTTATACCAATTAACATGCACGTGGTTTGTCTGCGATATGATATGCAGTATCGAATCGCACAGCAAAATGTGGCCATGCGAACTGAGCAGTCTCATCTTAAATTTTCAGACCTTATCACTGCTAGACCTTTGTGAGAAAGAAGGCATCTAAGTTGTCGAAGAAGTTGCTTTGAGGCTTTGGTAAATATCACCCTTGTATGTTGTGGAAGGTGGTTCGCCATGTTCTCTTGTTCTCGTTTAAGCGCAAGCTGTTGATTGCCCCTGGAAGGACCTGGTACTTGAAGGCCTCTAATATGTGAGCCTGTCTGTATTGTGCCGTCCGTAATCTTGGAAGATGTGTATGTTTTGCTATTTATGTATTTTGGTAGAGTACACCCAGAAGGGAAAACCCCCCAAATGGGGGATACTGTAATGCATCATAATGCCCTAAATAAGGGTAGTTGATGTTCAGAGTGTATTCGTGTTGTATCTTAAAACCTTGCATTTGCCTTAATGCTGCTTTGCACCGCAGAGTCGTATCACGTTCAACTTATGCTACTTTCCATGCCTTTTACTTCCATTACCTGGCGATTTGGCATGTTATCCTGATGATTAAGCTTTGATTTTTGTTCGTCTTGCATTACTGTGGTTTTACCTGGATACTGCAGAGCAGGGTGCAGACACTATAAATAACCAGCTGCTGCACTGAGCTGCAAAATTGTTTAGCTTCACTGGATTTATTTAACATTTGAGGATTGAATTGTGGGTGCACGGCACCAATTTATAACAGCTGTTGATTGCATCGGTTCAACTGCTCTCAAACTGACAAGTAGTATCACCTGTTTTATTGGTGGGCTATCTTCAGCATGTGTCGGTTGGAACCTCTTGTAAAAGAATGCGACAATCGGCTAACCAAAATGACCGAATTAAGTGGAAAAGATTATATGTCAAACTCAGAAAAGGCAGGACTTTTATGTTCATCTACATCATAAATGTATTTTCATCTATCAACCAAAACGTGTACATGAATGCAATCTGATTCATGTACATGTACACACGCGTGATCCATCCATGCACGGTCATGGCTCGACGGCCTCCGGGATGCTTTGCAGCGTGGGCTGCCAGTGCCGGTGGTGGTGGTGGTGACCAACCACCTCGCCGGCGTCGATGATACACGCCAGCACCTTCTCGTCGCCGCCGCAGCCGGCGACGGCCGCATTCTCCAGCAGCTCCTGCAGCTGCCTCTTGCTGATCCTGATCCTCACCTCGACGCCCGCCATCTCCTCCCGCTCCGGCGACCCCGGCTCGCCGTCGTCGTACTCGTCGGTCCACGACGCCGCAGGGCGAGACGGCGCGGCGCAGTTGCCCATCTCCCTCTTTGCAGTTTCTGAAGATCGCAGAGCCCGATCGTGTGAGGAGACGTATTTGTAACTCTCGAGAAGGTTGGAGGAAGCTGGTCAGAGAGGGTGGCTGCTGCAAGGGTTGCAACGTGTAAGATGCAGAATTTAAGTACAGTGTAGCTCTGAATTCCAATGCCAGGTTGGACCTGCTGTTTTCTTCTGTTTTTCACTTTCTCCTGCATCTCATAAAACTAGGTTTAATGCAACAGTTCATGCAGGAAATGTGCGCTTAATTCCAAGATTTTGTTTTTTCATACTTGTTTCAGTAGTACATATTTCGTTCAAAAATGATCGTTCAGTGTGAATAAAAAGGTTGCAGCTGTTGCACGGAGTAGAGTTGTAAATGGGGACTTGCAAGCTGCAGCTATCATCTTGTGAACTTTATGGGGGAAAAAATGGAGATGGAGATTAGGCAATCTTATTTTCTTAATGTTCACAGTTTAGTGTTGAAATTCAAATGATGTTTTCTCAGAAGGATACAAACATTGGACGGCATATATGAAGAACACCGCACGTGATACGTGCATCTTTGAAACACAGCATATTTAATCCATGCCGTGCTGACAAATTTTCTTATCAAATCATGGTCACAAGTTGAAATTCTTGGACAATTAGGCGATTTAACCAATGTCATTCGCATATAGCATATTGCCCTTTCAGACCAATGACAAAGATGAAATTATTGCACAAAAGGCTCAAACATAAATTTACTGAGTTGTACTATATCGTATTCATTTCTAGACACCTTAAACAGCATGATTTGCTTCTTTGCGTGAAAGGAACTGTTCATCATCAGAAAATATTTGTATCCAGCTCAAGTACGTAATCTCAACGTTTCCAGGAAAGCAATTGCTAAGCCCATAATTGCAGGTGATGTTATCGTACCACCTAACAACAATCTTTGTCAGACTTAATCTTTATTCAGTTCAGGCCAAGCCCATCAATCGATAACCAGTATCCAGCAACGCAACCGAGCAGTGGTTGAAGAAGTCCATGACTACTACTACTACTAATGCTTCCTATTTCGAATTTATCATCTGAAAAATGTGGTGCTAGGGGCGTCTAGAAGGGCCTTGCCTGGTCAGATTCTTATACTTAAGTCTTATATATGTGTGGGGCTATAATTTCTAAATAAAAATTGAGCTAGCAATAGTGCTTGGAAAATAATGGTTCAGGATGTTGTTTGTACCGATAGTTTTTTTAGTTACAAACTTGCAAATGCTTTGCAAGTTAATCCATTAGAAGAGGTAAAAGTTTACAAGGCACGATCGACCATAGTCATCGCAACGAAAAGGGGACAGAACATGGCAAACAAAAACACTTAAGCACCTACTATTACGGAGCAAAAACCTCCAGAAAGCAGAGAAAAAAGGGAGACGTATGAGGGGATGGGGCTAAAAAGCATGTCACATCGGATAATTAGACACTAATTTAAAGTATTAAATATAGACTAATAAAAAACTAATTTCATAAATAAGAGCTAATCCGTGAGACGAATTTTTTAAGCCTAATTAATCCATAATTAGCTAATGTTTACGGTAGCACCACATATGCTAATCATGGATTAATTAGGCTCATTAGATTCATCTCGCGAATTAGTCCAAGATTATGGATGAGTTTTATTAATAGTCTATATTTACTGTTTATAATAAATATCTAAACATTCGATATGAATAGGAACAAAAATAAAAATAAGTCCCTGTAAATAAACACCACTAAGACTGAAGTAGATTTTCCCAGCCTCTGCACTCCCGCCAGCAGCCATTCACAACCTTCCTGGATAGTTGATCTGATGGCTGCTAGTCTGCGAGCAGTCTACCTACTTGCCTGAAGTTGCAGTTTCTGCAAAACTATCGGCTCGATTGAAATTTCAATGTTGAAAGTTGAAAAAGTAGTAGTAAATATTAGAATGAGCGTACACTATAGTACCAAAGCTGGGTACATCAGATACTGATAAGGCCATTAAGAAAAATAATGTAGGCTCTTTACCAATTTAGCAGTAACAGATTGACTAAACACGTATGCGTAATACTCCCTCCGTCCCTAAATATTTGACGCCGTTGACTTTTTTATATGTGTTTGATTATTCGTATTATTCAATTTTTTATTGAATATGTAAAGTTATATATGTGCATAAAAGTATATTTAAGAATAAATAAAATAATATAAAAATAATTAATAATGATGTAAATTTTTTTGAATAAGACGAATAATCAAATATTTTTAAAAAGTCAACGGCTTCAACTATTTAAGAATATTTAAGGATGGAGGGAGTATAATCTTTGACATTCTAAGAACCAAGAAATAGCCAAACCAGCCGGTCTCTGAATCAAAGTATCAGCAAGAGCATCTATGTCAGAATCCAACAGTGTAAGTGATCAGAGATAACCGATCAATCCAAGTAACCATACTTATTCAAACTGTGCATATACAACGAAGTTAAGACTATGTACAGACTGTAGAATCTAGAACTGCCTATACAGCGAAGTTAAGACTTAAGAGCTAGCCATGTTCAAATGCCCACCATTTTGTTTGTGCCAAACTGCAAGATGAGTGCCAATCAATGGAGCCCTGAATGAGATACAGTCGACACAACTGTCTACGAACAGCGAATTTAATTGCACCTCTTGATCCACATAATCGATGGATAAGAGAGTACCACAGTACCAGGCTTGGTGATCAGATGCTATTATTGCCAACGCAGATGTTATCTGTCTATGGACTTCTGATAGAATAGTAGGTGAAGATCTCTGAACATTAACTGCTTTTTAGAGGATCTCTGAACATTAACTTGTGAACCAAATAAGTCAAGAGTTTACGGCTCGACATTAACGACGGCTAGTAAGTAGAATATAGCCTGCATGGCAAATTTCAGAATAAGGACTCGTAGACAGTGTGCCTTAAATCTTGCATTAATTCCCTGAGCTGCCCTGATTAGTGTTTGTCTCACGGAGTTATAACAGTTAACCTATTCTATATGATCATCTCACGAAAATCAAGGTCAAAACAACACATGAGCATTCAGACATCCAAGTTTTCATTCTCCAATGATATAATCACCATTGTTAAACATTGACCCCTACTACTTAACTAATCCACCCATTGATTAATGAAGCTATTGGAGTGTTAAAGCACCAATGGATCTATCCAAAACACCCGCGATTTTCCCCTCCTCCCAATAATCCAAGCATCGATGGTCTAAAGTCTGAACTTGGCAAAAAAAAAGCTCCTCATTTATAGATCCCTAAGCAGCATCAATCACAAGATCCAAGAAACAGAGACGAGAAGCGATACAACTCCAGGAACATGCAGTGCTCGGCTGCTCGAGCTCAGATCACTATGTTTCGAACCTGCAAGCTGCAGCTTCCATCCAACCAAGAAGAAGTTCAGCTCAGCTGGCAAGATTGAGCTTTCTAAAACTTTACCACTCACTCTGAAGCTCTAATAATCCTACAAAATATACTATAATTAATTGGCAGTGAGTATCATGCTTCAGCTTTCCATATTAGAGAAACTATATCAATCGTCCCAAATGGTCTTTGTGGGGGCAGCCACTGTGCTGCTGCACACATGCCCGCGTGATGCTCTCCTTGACCATACCAATGGGAGCTGCAAATTGGGTGTCATTTATTAGTGTGGTTTGGATAATTATTAAGGGTGTGTGTGCTGACATGATTGCATGACTTCTCTTTACGATTTTTCATCTCCCAACTTGCAGCTTGTGGCTCCACTGAGCCAATTATGCTGCTGATTACCAGTAGAAGTCTAGAAAAAAAGGCAGGGATCCTGCATGCCAAAAGTTTTGCATCTGCGTGCCCTTCTTTGATCCTTCATTTGAGGCGAGTTGATAGTCCCCTCGTGCAATCACATTATTAAGCCCAGTTTGCCCCAAAGGAGAAACATGGTGATTAGATTAGTTTTGTAGGGTTCTCTAAGGATGTAGTGATAGGTTGCTACTTGGTAGTAACTTTTTATGACGGGAGATATCGGTTTCTCCGGGCAAGTAAAATAATACATTAGTACTCCATATGAATTTAGATATAAGCCATTTTAGAGTTCAGCATATGGATTAACACAGTGTTAAAATAAGTAAAAAATAACCTTGCTGCCCTATAATCACTACAATTACGAAATATGGCTAAACTTTTCAAAGTTTGACTACAAAGAACTCCTTAGTAGTAAATATAAATGCATAGTTTTTTGGAAAATAAAAATATATGTGTAGATTTGTGTTAAAATACTTTGATAATATCATAAACTTATTAGATTTTGTAGCTAATTAATTAGTATAGTATGAAATTTACGGTAAAACTTTCATAAGCTTACTTGCAAAAGGAGTATGGGAATATATCATGGTAATATGGTACATTAAAGCAGTATAAAGAGTGTGAGAAAAAGTAACCTTTATTGATGTAAGTATAGACTGAAACAAAAATCATAGTGATGAAATGACTATGTTCCAAACAAATACGTAGAGTTTAGTTGCACAATTCTCTAATCCCAATTATACGAAAATATTTTATTATTTCATGAAAGGCGACGTTCTGGCCTCTTTTGGAAGGGAGGAAGGATTATACAAATTTTACGAGAATCAAAGTAATTCACACGAAAATCTTGTAAAAAAATTGTACTTTCGGGCGAAGCAAATCTCATCGCAGCTCTCGACTCGACGCTCGCACGCAGAGCCATGCATGGGGCGGTTTGGCACTCCAACCGGTGACCGGGCGGCCGGCGTAGCGATAAGGCACACGCAGAAGCAGCCAAGCCGGCGTCGATCCGGCCGGCCGGCCCCAACCCCACCCACCGCACGGCGCAACAGCGCCAGTCCCAAGCAGCAAGCGCGCGAGAAAACGCCGTGTCCCCCCTACCCGCGTTCCGCCCCGCGGAAGCGGACGCCGCGGCGCCATGTTCCCCGCCCTGTGCTCACCCAGTCCTCGTGGCCCCGCTCCCGGCGTCGCCTTGTGCATGTGGGTGAACGTAACGTCCTCCTAGCTCCCTCCCTAAACGTCCGTGCCGTTAGCTTTTTTTTATCCATATTTACCATTTATTTTATTAAAAAAGTTATATAATTATTAATTATTTTTATATTATTTTATTTATTATTGAATATACTTTTATACATATATACAGCTTTACATATTTGATAAAAAATTTGAATAAGACAAATAGTCAAACGTGTATAAAAAAATCAACGGCGTCAAACATTTAGGAATGAAGGAAGTATTTAAAAACAAAATGAATAAAGTTTTTATATACTTTTTTTTGGCGATCTAAAAGCCATGGAAGAAAAATAATTTCGGTAGAAAAAGTTAAAATTAACTTTAAACTTTAAAATAAAAAATTCAAATCTTCTTATAAGCATAACTAAATGTAAAAAGATGAGAGTGCATGACACGTAGCCGGTAAGTTTTCTCTGACATGCTGCCATCTAACGAGAGGTCATTGATATACGACCCACTGAAATATTTCACATGCTGGTCACTCAAATCAAAATCTAAACAACATGTTATATACTACGTCGATCGTCATCTTCACCCTCCCACCAGAGGGTCGTGTCGTTGCATGTATGCATGGAATGGAATTCACAGCAGAAGTGATCGAGCCACGATTTTGGCCCGTCGGTTTTGGAGCAAGCAGCGTGCACCGGCATTTATGCAGAGGTAGCCCCATGATCACTTTCATGTGATGACCAGCTCTAGCTTAATTAGCCTCGATCTCTTTCCCTACCCTACTAAAGTGACACGCCACGAACTCCGTGATCCACCAACGAACGGTGTTCGTAAGGGAAGGCTAGCTACCTAGTGGTTGGAAACCGTTTAATTACTCCTAAGTGATGATTAAATCAGCACGTTTGCTAATAATCAAGCAAAGCTAGCTCATGATCCGGAGGTTGGTTAGTTTTCTGACTTCGTGATTCAGCAGCTGAGCGATATCTATCACCGGTGCATGTCTCACTGCTACAGGAGAAGGAAGGAATCAGGATTCAGGAACAGTTAGCTGTACCGTGGCACGTGTGATTTCACCGTGACATATCGGCTCCTGGCTGCCGTTGATGCACGGGTACAACACAAGCCAAACAATATATTTACAAATAAAAAATAATAATTTATAAAGAAAATTTTTATATCCGTATTTATAGTAATCTAACAACTAATAGAAAAATAAACTACGATTAAAATCTTTAAATTACTTAAAAATTTAAATTTTAACTTGTAAATATAAGCAAAACGCAAAATTAGTAGGTGTACGACTCTAGTGGTGCACTACTTCTCGAGTGTGTGTCATGGAAGTTGACAGTTTGACAGGACACGGGCGCATGTGCCGACGCAACGTGGGCGGGCACGTACGTAGCCCAACGCCGGTTTGTCCGCCGAGCTGGCAGATTGTGCATCGGCGAGGCGGAGCCTGGCGGTTGGCCCCAGCTGGAACGTGCCGTGACAAGCTTAATCATGCGATGGTATAGCAGGAGTAGTAATAATGTTCATGTGCGGTTTATTGAAAACAGAAGGAAAAAAAAGTACTATATGAGGTGAGAGGTGACCGGTTGCTTTATGGTACACCGCAGGTACATTACTGCCTTTACAGCGTAGTGGAACTTCTTGTATTTTCACTGAAAGTTATAAACTTTGTTGGTATACATCCAAGTAAGTAATTAATTTAAGGTTAAATAGCACTTTGCGCTACCTTCTGTCACCCAAGCTTCACTGTAAATCACCCTTAAATATATTTTATTTTGAAGTAAATCTGTACTAGTTCCATCTCAAAATGCCATCAATTTTACTCTATTTTGTTTGTTCCAAAATTAGTTCACCTTTGGACAATTACTGCATCTGAATTTATAAAGTAGTGAATAAATGTATTGAAAGTAGATAGAGTCAAAGATAATGGTACTGAGATTTGATAGAATGAGGATATTCTAGTCTCTTTGCACTTGTATTGTTACGTATGAAATCAGTGAGAAACAAAGTTATTTTGGGATGGAGAGAATAATTATTATGGTTTAGATCATTATTTAGTCACATCAATCCTGTATTTTGACAAATATATGTGTTTCACATTGATGGAGAATCACTGCTCTACTGAAGCCGACGTGTTTGAGATAGTTGATTTGTACTCGAAAAAAAATGTTTGGTGCGGTTCAAACTACACATTTTCAAATATACTATTCTTCTTTCGTTTTGCAAGAATAAATCCTAGGGAAAAGAAACTACAAAAATACACATTTATCTCATGGGGATGCGGGGCACCAAGGCGCACTGTGGATTTGCGACACCAGTGTGGGACTAGCGTGCATTACGTGCATGGTAGCTGATGTCATCGGCCGTTGCCGGTGCCACATTCGCACTGTGCCGGTGCCGCATCTTCATCACACGACACATGTATATTTCTGCATTTTCTGTGCATTCATGTAAAACTAAAGAAAATTAGGTATATTTATTTATTGTTTTCCCTTCAAGCTGTAACATTTGGTCTAAAGGGGAAAGATGGGTAAGGATGATCCACAATGAAACTTGGGTATTAAAAATTGGCTCAAAATGTGATTTAATTTAATTTGTCTTGTATAATACTTTCATAACATTATATGGAGTAGTGTTGTATATTTGCATGAAATTCATTCTCAAGGGGAAACCACGGAAACTTAAAAGAGAAAGAACAACATACAGATATTGGGATGAATGTAAGAATGGGCACTTTGAATAAAAGAAGATATTTTGCCAAAACATTTCTTTAGGTCAAGGAGCAGGTGTGCTTAATAGGATTGATGGTAGTGACACGCAAGGATACAATTTTACTAGCGCATAGGTTTCTCTCAGTTTACTCCTCCAAAGAAAAAAAAAAGAACGATTGACCTAACGCGGATTACTCTTAGATTTTTTTATACGCACGTATTTCGAAATGCTAAATAATACTTTTATATTTTTAACATTTTAGCAGTTAACTTCATCCTTTATACCACTAAATAGTTATAAAAAATTAGACAATGTTTTATTTTTCTTCCGGAGTAAAACACAGCCGAAGTCATGGAAACACTCCTGACCGCACTAGCTAAAATGGATCATGTATTGTCGAGCTGATTACTTACTCATGTACCGCTTCTGAAAAATACTATTTTTTCGAAAGCATTTTTCACCAGCTAGAGCATCCCCTTTTAAACTCTGGTTCAGTTTCTTCACGGGTAGCAGACAAACTATTTCTGACTTTCAAAGTTAGGTTGGTGTGTCTGAACTAGGAAATTGTTTAAATTTCGTCCTAGATATCTAAATTCAGATGGAGACACCTAATCATATATATATATATATATATATATATATATATATATATATATATATATATATATATATATTCTAACTATTGACTTTTTATCATGGCGGTACAACGAATATGGCATTGGTATGATTTGTTCCTAGGCGTTTTAAACTTAGTGGAGATGTCTGGTCATAATTGAAGAGAACAATGAGACTGAATACTACAGTTGTCCTCTTCAAACACTAGGAGGTGATTGTGAGTATTTTCGAAAAAAGTTAAACGACGTATTTACAAACAAAAAATAATTTATAAATAAAATATTTATATATATGGTCCTATAAATCTAAAAACCAAACTAAAAAAATAAACTACGATAAAAATATCAAAATTAACTTTAAATTTAAGATTAAAAATTTAAATTTTGGTTTATAATTATAAATAGAAGCGAAAAGATGTAATCCACAAATAAATTCCAGCTGCTGCAACCATTGTGGTTGTGCTGCCGCAGCACAATCAAGCAGTCCCAGTAAATTTATATATTTTCTATAAATTTAGAATATTAATCCGTTCCAAAATAACTATATTTTTCATCCATCTTACACATGTCAATATACATATTAATGCAAAAGTAAAAGACTATAATATCATTTACTTTATCACATCTCAACACAATTATCCTCACTTTATTTAGTTTTGACACAATTATTCGTTACTTTCACAACCTTTAATAGAATGATATTCATCTTGTTCCACGTTATAAGATTCTATGACTTTGTCTTGATTCATATGTGTGTTAATATATCTAGACATATACATAAAACATATAAACTGATATATGAATAAATCTAATCAAATTTAGAAAATTTCATAATATAAAACACATGATAAAAAATAAAGTTATTTTAGAACAATCAGAAGGGAACGAATATAAGGCTAATTTGCAACGGGAAGGATAGGTAGTTTTCCAGTCAAATGGTGACACAGATGGCTAGATATTAACCTTTTCTCAGATCACTCCCATTCAAAAACTGCAAGTTAAATTCCACAAACCAATCCAACAAAAAAAATACTTACAAATTACATTAGAAAAACACAAATATGAGTAGTTTCATTTCACCTCCTTTGCACTTTCCCTTTCCCATGCCAAGTTCTTTAGGGCTTATTCGATTTGCAGGAATTTGAATCCAAAGAAATAGGAAAAGTGGAGGAATAGAAATATATGGCAACACTAATCCATAGAAATTTTTCCAAGAGGTTTAAGTGGATAAAAATTTTTCTATATTTTTTTCTATATCTATTAGGAAAGAATTTTTTTTTTGATTTTCCTATAGTTTAATCTTTAGGAATTGGATCCTTTGTTTTCTTCTAAACGAATAGGCCTACAGCTACACTGGAGTACTGGCCGTATGAAAACCACCGCTGGGTCTGGGTACCAGTAGTACTGCCTGCTGCTAGATCTCGCGTCGCGCGCATATCTCCGTCTCCACTACTACCCGCGCGCTATTCACGGTAATGCCACTGCCCTCGCAGCCGTCTCGCCGCCCCGCCGCCGCCCCCGCCCCCGCCCAGTGACCCGCGCTCCGCCCCGGCGATGGCGCGCCCAGGCTCCCGCGCTCGCCGCCCGGCCAGGTCCCCCGAGCCTGCCGCCACGCCGCGCCAGGGCTCCCGCCTCCGGACGCCGCGCCGTGGCCGCCGGCTGCGCGTCCAGAGCCCCTCCCTCGCCTCCGCCCGCCGCGCGGCCGCGGCCGCGGCGCCGGCGGCGGCGGCCCCGCCCCCGGACACCCCGCCGCTGCGGTGGCCCGTGGCCCGCGGGGACGGCGCCGCGCCGTGCGGTGCCGGCGCGGCCGCGTCGGTGAGGAAGATTGCGGCGGCTCTTTGGCGCGTGCATCCGCCACAGGCGCCGCCGCCGCCGCCGACGGAGTCCCGGGAGCCGCCGCGCCGACGGTTCGAGGTAGGCTTTGTTTTTCAGATCCGCGCGGGTCTTTTGGTGGCTGTGTAGCCTTGTGGCGTTCTAGGGTTCCATTTGGCCGCCCGTTGTTGGAATCTGCGATAGAGTTGCCGCCTTACTCTCGTTTTGATGCGCATCGTCCACAGCTCAACTTGTAATTTTGCAGGAGTCGCTGTTTCGAGTAGTCTGGTGCTTTGTCATACTTGCTCTTTTGTTGTTCTTTGGAATGTTGCAAATTTGGAGCTTTTCCAAGTTTTGAGCTGGTTGTTCTGAAAGCTATGCAAGCACTCGCGCGCATCTGCGGAGGGGATCGAGTATTTTCGATGCGAACTTTTTGAGCACTGTGTCGCTATCAACAGTAGGGACTAGAAATTTTTCAACCGCATTTTTCCCCCAATCAAGGGGCCTCATGTTAATGCTGGACACTGGAGCTGGAAATCTAACATCTTGCATACATTTCTCTCTTCTGCTTATTAGATTTGGAGTCTTTAGTAAATCATGCATTATCTTATCTGGAACAATATGCTTTTTGGAGGAACGGCAGTGCCCATCTTTACCAATCTGTGTGTAACAGTTAGCTTTCACGGTGTCATGCTGGATTCTTGGGAGTTCATCTTTTGCATCGTTCCAACTAATGATCCTGATGGTTCCCCATTAGTTCGATTTCGATCAATCAATTGGGGAGAACATGTGACGTACCCAAATTCGATACATTATCTACATTGTTGTTAGGACAGTAGTAGGACGCAACCCATGTGGTCCCCAGATATAGCTGGTTATAATGTGATACAAACCTTCAAATGGAGAGTTTTGGACAAGTTTTAACACCATTTTACATATAATTTTTGTTGTTATTTAGTTTTCAATTGTTGTTGGGGAACTAAAAGGTAACAAATTTTGCAGCCTAGCCCAAAGCAGTCACATACACCTGATCGTTGCAATTATTATAAAGCACTTCTTGAAGGTAGGGCAGGAAGCAAGCCTCTTGGCAGCGGCACCATGCATGAGGTATTATTTGTTCATGAATTAGCACAACTGTCACCTTTGCTGTGGTTTGGTTTGATTAATGAAATGCTTGTGAATCATTATTAGGTGGGAGCTTACTCTCCATCTCCTCGAATTGAAATGGAGGTGGCAACAAAATGGGACCATCGGGGCATGAACAATTTGAAGGGTGCTGATGGCGATTTGTGTGACCATTATCCAGTGTCTGCCAATGCAGAAATCTCTGCACTAAAAGCAGAGCTTTTGCAGGCCCACAACCGGATCCATGAGCTTGAAGCTGAGAGTTGGTCTGCAAAGAAGAAGCTTGATCACTTGGTGAGGAGCCTTGCTGAGGAAAAGGCATCCTGGAGGAGCAAGGAGAATGATAAGGTTCGAAACATCTTAGAGGCTGTTAAAGAGGAACTGAACCGAGAGAGGAAGAATCGACAAAGGGCAGAAATCATGAATTCCAAGTTGGTCAGTGAACTATCTGAGCTGAAATCAGCAGCAAAGAGATATTTACAAGATTATGAAAAGGAAAGGAAGGCTAGGGAATTAATGGAAGAGGTGTGTGATGAATTAGCAAAGGAGATTGCGGAAGACAAAGCTGAAGTTGAGGCTTTGAAGAGTGAATCAATGAAGATGAGAGATGAGGTGGAGGAAGAAAAGAAGATGTTGCAGATGGCAGAGGTTTGGCGTGAAGAGAGGGTACAGATGAAGCTTGTTGATGCAAAGCTGACACTGGAAAACAAGTATTCACAGCTAAGCAAGCTTCAGTCTGACGTTGAGGCTTTTCTCAGTTTCCACCAAGGCAACACTGTAAACAAAGAAACACTAAGAGATGGAGAAAGGCTCAGGGAAGCAATTTGCTCTATGAAGTTTCATGACATCAAGGAGTTCTCTTACAAACCACCACCTCCTTCAGAGGACATTTTTGCTGTGTTTGAGGAACTCAGAGACAGGGATGATGCTAACGAGAAGGAGATTGGACAGTGTAATGGAGGTACCCCCAAGAGGCATGCAACAAAGATCCATACAGTAAGTCCGGAAACAGACGTCTTCTTGGAAAAACCATTGAACAAATATTCAAACCAACCTTGTGATAGAAATGAAGAGGATGATGATAGTGGATGGGAGACTGTCAGCCATGTTGATGAGCAGGGCTCTAGCAATTCACCAGATGGAAGTGAACCATCGGTAAACGGGTGTTGTGGTGGAAATGACGCATCAGTGAGTGGAACGGATTGGGATGACAATTACGAAAACGGCAGGTCAAACAGCGAGATCAGTGAAGTTTGCTCAACAACAGCGGAGAAGTACCGGAAGAAGGGGTCTTCTTTTGGCAGACTCTGGAGATCGTCGAATGGCGACAGCCATAAGAAAACGGGATCCGAGTTACTGAATGGCAAGCTCTCAAGTGGTAGAATGTCAAATGCTGTTCTTTCTCCCAGCTTGAAGAACGGGGAGGTGTGCACAGTTTCTCCCAGCGTTGGAGAGTGGAGTCCAGACCTGCTAAACCCTCATGTGGTTCGCGCCATGAAAGGGTGCATAGAATGGCCCCGAGGTGCGCAGAAGCAGAACCCGCATGACCTCAAGTCCAAACTCATCGAGGCGAAACTCGATGGCCGTAAGGTCCAGCTGCGTCAGGCACTGAAGCAGAAGATATAGCTTGCCAATTCGAGCGATCGCATGCATTCAGTGGCTGAGAACAACATTTTCCATGCCTGCTAAGAGGTGTCCTCATCTGGAGCAGGCAGGCACCTACCTATACGGTAGAGGAAGTGTTGCAACATTGACCCTCAAAGTGGTGCTATCAATGGCTGTAACTAATCGATGTTCCGATAGCACATTAGCTTCTTTAGAAGAACCAGGTGCTCCACTCCATGTAATCAAATGTAAAACTAATATTTTCAATCAATGCATTATTCGGTCATGTTATATTATTAGCTTCGTGGGCTCCTCAATGTGATTCACACTTAGGGATGGCAATGGATAATTACTCATCGGGTATTGCTATCTCATACACATACCTACTACTAAAAATTCGTACCATTAAAATACCCATACCCGTCACAGGTACGAAAATTTCTTTATACCCATACCCGCTTAGGTAAATCTTACTCGTCGGGTCACCCATATACCTGCAAAAGTTCAAAACAATCTAAATATCACAGTTTCCATATAGTATATTGCATAGACGCTAGATATTTAGGACATCACACATTTATATAGTGTAATGAAAAATGTATGGATGGTTTAAATACCTATAATTTTGGTTAATTAGGCTAGGCTAATTTGATATTAGGCCATGACATATATTTAAACTTGCGGGTATTTATTACCCATGAGTAAACGGGTATGGGGATCATAAGAACGTTTCCATACCCGCGTACCCATCGGGTGAAAGTATTTGCCTAATTACTTACCCACAGGTAATATATTTAGCTCATACCCATACCCTAATGGAATAAATACTCATTGGGTCTCGGGTCGCGGGTCTCCGTTGCCATCTCTATTCACACTATAATCCTAGAGGCAACCATGCATGCATCTACATGTCAGGTGAACCAAACAGATCAGTTTGAGTATGGGGCATGGGCATGCCCATACCGCAGAAGCTCATCATCACTCGCCATAGTCCGATCCATGTAGAAGAAATGAGTAGCCTTCGGAAAATCGGGGGTCAGAGGGACCCTAGGAGGTTAACACTCGCCCAACCACAATGATGCCGTAAAATGGTCTGGTTCGCCACGCTCGAAGCGTGCGATGTCAACTCACCTCCAAACTCCAGATGTACACCCTCGTCTTCTCACTTTTCAGTATGTTTATTTAAATTATATATTTAAAATTGATTTAGATTTAATTTATTGTATGTTTATTTAAATTTTAAGTCTAGAATTGATTTTAAGATTTATTGATGGTAGCTTATAAAAAAATAAGTATCTAAAAGTTTTATTAAAGAATTCATTTAAAAATATGATTTCGCGTATTCCTTCAATAAAGATAGGCATGACATGTTCATCACGCTCTCTTTCCTATCACGGCCAAAAGATAGCCAAAAGCCGGAGTACCTGTTTTGATGATCAAAATTCTCACGTCCTCTTCAATACGGCCGTAACAGCTGTTTGGCTGTGGTACTTTGCATCGCAATATTGCATGGAAAAGCATTTCATACCACGTCGAAATTGTTGCCACGCTATCGACTTCGTTGTATAAGTTGTCCTCTCCAGGCCCCAACGACGGTGAACGAGAGAAATCGAGAAGCAAAACTCATCTATTCAGGTGTCACGGAAAATTACTATCACCACCACAAGGATATCAAAATGGGCACCAGTCACCAGAGGTAAGTAGGCAACAAAATACGACCATGATGACGGCACAGACGCACAAAAAAAAACCCAGATGTATAGACAAACAGCAAATACTTTTATTAGATTGGCAATATCCCACACAAACCATACTCATATGCCGGTAGCGCATAATGAGGTGACAACACAACTTGCATCAAGCAAGAATCGCGTTAACAAATAGTCTTAATACTTCAAATATAGAGAACAATAACTTGTAGCTTCAGAGGCTTCCCAATATCTGGTAGCACACAATATAGAGCACACGAGCATCTATAGGCAGCTTAGAAACCGTGGATCTTGATGTTGTCCTTCTTTGCAATCCCAGCCTAGCAACAAGAGGAAAATATTTCAGATTCAACATATTAATGGCCAACTAGAGGAGTTCATCTCTTGAGAAGCCGTAGCTCTGATAATAATTCTTAATACCTGAACTAGGAAAGTGGCAACATTCTTACGCTGATCACCTTGAAGTTGAATGACCTGCAGCCATCAAATTTTTCAGCATATCCACAGCAAAAATTGAGAACCAGTTAAACACTGCCAAGTGCATCATACCTGGCCAAGCTCAGGATCTTGGACTACAGTACCATTGCAGCAGAATTCCTTCTTCAGATCCTTGAGGATCTTGTTGTAACTGTACTCCTTCTTCAAGCCCTGAACAGTTGTTAGACTCTTTCTGCCGTTGCGCTGCTGGATGCGCACATGCACATAATCCTTTGCTCCAGGACCAGCGCCAGAGTCCTCAGCATTTGCCTCAGCAAACGGATCTATCACAATCACACAAGCTCATCAAAAAAATAATACTAATACGTGAAAAAATAATTCAGAAAACAGAGGACTTTCAGCAAAGCTCATCACACATTATGCCTATCCTGCACTTATCAAGCCTCTAGCCAGAATATTTACAGTCAGCATAAACAATACAATATTTTTTTTTGACTTAGTTGGCAATCTAGTTTTTACATGTTAGAAGCTGCCCATAACAACAGAACAAGCCATGATCAAACTATTATAAACTTTGGTTCATTCAGAAGATGCCATGTATGAACTGGAGCATACCGAAGGCAGACGGAAGCTGAACGTCGAGATCAGACATGAAACTTGGTTGTTGATTGGTTGGCACCGAACAGATCAAGCTTTTACTTGTTAGTTGTTTTTAGGTTGAACCTGCAGAAATCACTCCCCCATCAGTCACATGTTATCCCGAGTCTCACATGTTAAAAGGAAGAAATCAAACTGCAGTTGTCACATAGCAATATAACAGTAGTATAACAGCAAGCACCCCAACATAAAATTTTCTCTAGCAGTAAGGTAAAGCCTAAAGCATGTTCATCATATTCCCAAACGCCTTTAGATGCACATGCCTTCCTGCTAACATTTCCCCAATTTCTGGGGAGGAAGGGGCGATAAATTTCAAGTCTATGGTTCCCAAATCGTACTCATACGCGACCAAAAGGCAACATGATCTATCTATGATACGAAACACAAGGAAACAGATCGATGCATCCAATCATCTCCAGATTGTTCTTCAATTCCCCAAAGCAAGGAATAACGAACCGGATCGTATTAGGGTTTCCACCCCCAAATCGCGAAATTAATCACGAGGCTCCCCCCAAATCCCCCCATATCAAACCATCCGTCACCCTAAACGAGGCAAATCCAACCCATCTACACCTCCTCCGAAGCCACGAACACCCCGAATCCAAACAAATCGCACCTAAATCCGTTCGCAAAAAACCCACTCCCCATCCCGCAACAAAACCGAGATCCGTTTCTCCACGGGGACCAACGACCATCGAACCGATCGAAAATTCATCACTAGACGCGACCAAACGCACCCAGATCCCAAATCTGACACATGCAATCGATCGATGAGGAAGAGAGGAGAGGGAGATGGGTGTTCACCTGTCCTTTCTTTTCTCGTGGTGGAGCGCACGCGAGGGCGAGGAGAGGGCGGAGGCGAGGAGGAGGAAGGCAGATAAGACTTGACCAGGAGCCGCGTCGACGCCTCGGCCGCCCCGGCTTATATAGAGGGGAAAGGAGAAAGCGTACGATTAGGCAAGCCGCCAACGCGAGAGATGCTAATTATGCCTTTTTTTTTCTCTTTTTTCTATATAAAGCTAATCGTGCTCTTTTTTGACTCTTTTGATTTTGATATATTACCCGTCACCCGTGTACACGGCTCTGGATTCCTGCCGACCTATCGAGATGGAGCATTTTTTCCTTACTTTTTCACCTTCTAGGAGTAGTATATTCATCACGTGTGACCTGACCGACAGTATGATTTTATGTTCGTGTTATTTTCTCGATCTTCAATGTACGGGTTAACAGTATGAAAAAAATACAAAGAAAGTATTTCTAAATGAGAAATAATTTATAAACTTTTATATACATATGATTAGCTATTCAAATGCTAAGAAGAAAATAATAACCTTCAATGAAAAACCCTCAAAATCAACTCTAAATATAAAATTCAAATTTTGGTTTACAAACATAAGCAGAATGGAAAAATTGAGTTTGGTAGATTTTGTGTGTGTCATTACTTTCTCGACCTTGGGATGTAGATCCAACGACGAGAAGGGTGCCTGTAGGCTATAGCCGATATTTAGGTTGGAATTTCTTGTTAAAAATTTATAAGAATAGGCTTTTGTTTTGAAAAAACACAAAACTAACCCCAACGCCTAGGTAGCGGGCGTGAACTGTAAAACACTAACTAGATGGACGCTATAGATGATGTAGATACAACTAATGGGTGTGCGGTAACAGCCGTACGCTATAGATGATGTAGATACAACTAATGGGTGTGCGGTGACAGCCGTTGAAGACAAGAGGGCAAATTTTGAGGCGGCCCCCTTGCCGCCCAACTACTAGGCGTTTTATGTGCGGCAGGAGGCCACCTGCAAAGTTCCGAGGTTGTCGGCTTAGGGGTAGAGACATTTTATGATTGGTCCCTTGTCGCCAAGCTACTATTTGTTTTGGAGACGATAATAGGGGTTCGTCTAAAAAAATCGTGGAGACCGACAGGCAACCCCCTTGCCACTCACCTATTGGGGTAGAGTTATATCAATTCTGTTATACAACATATTAGTAGATCATTGGCTCTTTGCAGCTTATTGAAGCACCGCTTCCAACATAGGGGTCTACCTCCTCAACTTCTCTACCACAGACTCATGTCACACATGGTATTTCACCATATCCGCTCACCTACTCATGTGAGCACGTCGAAGAGGAAAAGAGGCCAGATAAGAGGACATAGAGTGTCATACTAGTTGTACTTATATAAGTTTCATTACCCTATAGACTTTTACCTATCTCGTACTTACTTTCACTTATTGCACTTACTATTTGATCATTTATATTACTAATCATTATATTGTTAACTCTTGTTGGATGATATGGACAAATTCACCAACTCTATTACTAACCACGTAACTTGTAAGTAATGTAAACTATTATCACAATATATAGTTATGTACTTGACGGTATAACTATTACATATACTACTAAATGTGGTATAATACTAATATGAACATAACTATTTTTCCTATTAAAATTGGTGACAAGGGGTCCACCTGTAAAATGGCCACCCCTGCCCCTATCTCAACCTCCACAGCATTTTGACACACGACTACCTGCTATTATTTTCAAAATGCCCAGTAGCTAGGTAAAAAGGGGACGTCTGTAAAATGTCCTAGCCCCCAAGCCCTTGGTGTCTTCGAAACTTTACATGTTACCCCTACCACATATAAAACGCCTAGTGGTTAGACAGCAAGGGGTTGATTGCAAATTTACCCTTCTGGCTCATATGATCGTCATCATGCGTCCATTCGTTATCTGCTACATCATCTATTGCACTTATTTAGTGAGTATTTTGTATTTTGTGGCCACTAGCTGGTAATGGGGGTTTAGTTTTGCGATTTTTCACAACACAAATCTATTTTTGTATTTTTTTAACAAAAAAATAAATATATAAAATTCCATTTAGGTTGCGTGCACCTTCAATCCACCACAAGACATGGCCCATAGGACAGCACTAGCCTCAGCTACGAGTCCAACAAGAATTCCGCCCATACGTCTCAAAACAAATAAATATATACCCTACTCCAGTAGGAATACAATGGTATTGGTATCCACCAAGCAGGCAAGCACTAATCTCTCAGTCCCAACGCAGTATCCAAGTTGACGAGCGCAGTGATGCCCCTGCCCCCGATGGCCCGATCCACTGATTGCAGGGACACGTCGCACCCACAGTCGCCATGGTAGATGGAAGTGTATTGACATTACTGGCGTACCGTAACATAGGAAACGGTAGGTACTCCTAGCATAAGCACTGTATATTACAACCATGCCATATTGCCATCTCACATCAGACCACTCAGATGCAAACTTGGTGGAATTCGATTCGTATAACGGCGATGGCAATCTCATCCAAAAAGTAATGGAGGCAAAATTGATTTCTCATCCCCAAGTGAACATGTAGGCAATGTCACTGATCGAGGTTCACCATTTGTTCTGTATGTTCCAGAAGTAGGCAGCTAAAGACTTGGTTCATCTCATATCGCATATGATGTGCTGGTTTCATGTTTTGAGCAACTCTTTACTCTAAAGGCAGCCCGATCTACAGCTAGGAGGGAAATATTTCCTGGAAAAAATTGGCCAGATCATCTTTGTTTGCGTCGAAGGCCAACAGTTTAGTCACTGCATCCTGAAATTATGCACACACAAAAATAATGGATTATGGATCACATTCAGATTTCCATGCCTACATGTCATTTAAAAACATCAGATAATAACTGACCTGGTATTGCTTGTCCTTTGCTGCTAACTTCTCCCAGACCATGCGCCTGATAGGTCTCTTTGAGTGGATGTCCCCCAAAACAGTGACAGCTCTTTGAACAACTTCACTCAGAACACCTGTAAAAAGCTAGCATGATGACCATCTTTGTGTGAACAATCTGGAGTAATACGCCATCTAGTTCCACTGTACATCTAGAACCATACATGCTCCGTGTTACAGATGGAGCAAGTAAATTAATTCCACTCTTACTGTAGCATGTCAATTAGAATTATGATAACAGTAACTATATGAACTAAATGTTGCATCAGTTTCATGTCTGCCTTGGAAATAAGCAGAGCAACTTATCGATTTTATCATAATGTCAGCCGACTATAGTTTGTTCCGTACATACCAGCAAGCTGTGCACAGTGTAGTCCTGCAAGAAAAGCACTTTTAGTTGTATTTGACTTGAAATGATCCATGTGTATAAACGTTGTGCATAAACTTACCAAAGCTCAAGAGAGCTTGCCCAGGTACAAGTCTTCAACGATTGCATTAGAATTTACAAAATTAGTGCAGAACATGACATAATGGGAACAAGAAAAACATAGCGGCTTTCAAAGAAAACTTACCGATAAAGGAATATAACATCTTCTTTATCTGTTTGTTCATCAGGATTCAGAACACTCATGGTATAACATTTGATATGTTCAGACTGCAAATTTCCATGCCCCTCAAAATTATGAATGGGATAAAAAAAATCTGACAAAAAGGAAAATAATTGTTTTTCCACAGTAATAACTAGATATTTGCTACCTCTGGCAGGTAGTTTTCTGTGAAGATCTCTGTCATATGTGTTGACAAAAGGACCTGCAAAAGTATTATATCCGAACATAAAACAGCACATTCATACCCAATAGCAACACTTTTCCAAGCTAGCTACGTAACCTTGGGAGGGCAATCGTAGTTTGTAAAATGGCTGATAGTTCCTCCAAGCAGACCAATACCATCTAGAAAGGATCAAAATAAGAAAAGCCTTATCTGTTAGAGTGAAGATGGAATTAGAGGGGTGGGACAATGGGTTTATAATTTTCTATGGCATCACCTTCTGTTAGAGTTCCCTTTCCAAATTCATCCAATAAGCACAAGGATCGGGATGTTGCGTGCCTGCAAAATTTATTCAGTTGCATGTTCAATATAATGAGGTAGAAAACTTTAAGCTGAGACTACTGTGCTAACTGCTACCTGAGCATTGTTCCAACTTGATGTAAATCAATCATAAAAGTTGACTGTTCAGTTGTCATCGATTTGCTGCCCATCGCACAGAATATTCTACAAAGAATTATAGATAATTTCAAGGATGCCATTGCGTTAGTCTAGTATTATACTTCTTATTTTGAATCAGAAAGATGAACTTATTTTGGGACGGATGGAGTATATTATGTATTAATAACACAATGTTTGATTTGAATTCCACACTCGATAAGTTGACACATATTGGCATCTGGTCAAATAATGGTAACACACCAATTATTTCCTACTCCCTTTGTTTCATATTATAAGATGTTTTGGTACTATCTAGATTTATCCATGAATCAATATATATGTTTTGTATGTGTCTAGATTAATTAGCATCCATATGAATCTAGGGAGGGCTAGATAATCTATAGTACGAAACGGATGTAATAGTTTCTATTTCGTACCATAGGACATGTGCAACATATACACAAGGTGCTTTTAAATTATAGACAAACCTATCTGTCAATCCAACAATGGCAGAATCAGCAGGAACAAAGCTTCCAATATGAGCAAGAAAAACCACCAAAGCCACCTTGAAAGCAAATATCCAACATGTTAGACCTCTATTGTGCAATTCACTGATTTATGTTTAAGCGGTAAATATACACGATATCAAAATTACCTGCTTGATGTAAATGCTTTTCCCTGAGTAGTTAGGTCCAGTTATTATGTTAATTCGTCCTAGCATAAAAACAGCATTAACTCTGCGTGCCCAAATTTACTACATGTAAACTTAGTGGTACGCATTTCATGAGAACTAATTACCTGCACTGCGGATTTTAGTGTCATTTGGAACGAAGGTATCAACAGTCATTTCCTGCAAAGCATGTCTGAATTGCTTCTGGAGTAAATTTAGGAATTTTAAGATAAAATATCTAAACTATATAATGTTACATCAAAGATGTAAAATGAAAGTAGAGTAGTAGACTGTGGATACATACTAACCTGCCGTTTTGTATCTCAAGTATGGAATCCTCAGTTAAGATGGGCCTCACATAATTGTTTTGGCGAGCAACAATGGCCAACGATAACATACTGAGTAATAAGGAAAACACATTAGATAAGCATGTAGTCACTAAGTTGAACAATACCAATATATGCACAGTAATTGCAGGCATACCAATCAAGTTCTGCTGCAAAGTTTACTGCTTTTGTCAGTTGAGGTACAAACTGACAAACACGACACACTAAATCCCTTATAATTGCTCTCTCCATGTCTGTATCAATATGACCATGTTTGAGTCAAAATCCATTGTAACTACCATTTCATGAAACATGTATATCACTGAAAAGGTAATTTGAGATTGCTGACACAGCAGACAGGCTTATGCACCCAAACCAAAGCAGTCCATAGAGCATAAAAGAGAAGCCACCAAAACTTTGACAAAAACTGGTATAATTTACAATTTACATCTTGAAGTAGACCGAATTACGGAGCATATGGTGATTGGATGAATACAGAGGTAATCCTAAGACTCTTTAAGTCCACAGAGAATTTATTCAAAGAAATTAAGATGGCCTTAGTCTTCCTCATCAGGGCAAATCTGCTTGTTGTTGTTAAGGAAAATCATATGACCAATAGAGGGGGAGGAGGGAGTACACAAATCGATGAAACTACCAAGAATTTTATGGTAAATATCTCCCAGAAGATTGTCAAGTTCTCTCGTCTTCTGAGTGTGATAGTAGAACCTTCTCTCCTCTCCTTCCTCAGAAAACTGGTGAAAACAAAAATATTACATACTGAAAATTTAAACCCACAAGATAAATAAGACAGTGCATACCGCAAATTCAAAATCTGGAAGTCCTATCAACAAGGCATCACTTATCTTCTCATCAAAGAAACACATTAAGTATCCTGGGAACAGCAAGCATGAAAGACATAAATAATGGAGAATACAAATGTTCAGATGCAAGCTTTTTTCCTCAAAATATGCATGTTGAACATACCATCATTACTTAGCAGCTACATATTTCTTACTACTACCTCGGTCTCAAAATAGGAACATAGTAGTATTTTGAGACGGATGTAGTAGCTATAATTCAGGTGTTGGTGGTGATGGTTGGTTCTACATCCATGTTTAAATCATATCGAAGGATAGGTAATATCAAATTAGCACAATAAGAAAAGGCAGTATATGAAAATGCAACAGGTGGGAGAAAAAGTTACCTATTTGGTGTACATAGACAATTAGAGGAGCCTTTCTGCATTCAAATGAGAAAGGGAAGGAGGCATTTTCATTGGCTGACACCTAGAAACAACTGAATTACTAGACATTATGAAATAAAGGCTTCAAAATAATTTTTTGGTTTGAAGATTCATTACCTGCTCCAAAAAGTCAGGCAATTCTTCATACACCATCCTCAGTTCATCCAGCTATTTTTCATTAAGAGGAATACATTTAGAGAAACTTTGTTTTATAACTATGAACATAGCAATAGAAAAATGTAAACATTTAGAAGAACCAGACAAGTTAAATAAATGAATTGCAATAAAAAGATAATTATAATCTGGCGAATATTTTCTAAACAATCCAAATTTACTAGTTACTACTAAGCACTAATATCAGTTAGAGATGAACAAGCAGGAAAATTTTAATATTTTATGCTGCAACCATACTGATGAAGGCATGAAACCACTTATGTACACCACCCACCCATCCACATGTGCACCGTACAAATTCCACCCCATGACCTGCACCTGGTATCTAGATCCCTGTGAGCCCCTGAACTATAACCCATTTCACAATTTTGAAGTTGGATTTGAAAAATTCATCTGTACAATCATTGGTAGATAAACTGCATTTGGAAATGCAAGGAATAAACTCAGTAAAAAATAGCATTATGGGGCGGGGGGGACAACTGCAACACCTAAGCAAGATGATGGCAAAATCTCTCTTGACTTTCAGATAGGAGTTGCTGGTATATAGTGATGGTGCGTCCTATACCCTCTGAGGTTATTTAGACCTTACAGTTACCTTAAAGTGATGAAGAATTACATGAAACAAGATGTGTGTTCATTACATGGAAAATAAAATAATTTAAAATTGTAATTTAAAACTGCAAGGTCTAACCTCGTCACATAATCCTTCTTTCACCAGAGTCTCATAGCCTTTTTCTTTACCCCGTTGCACATCAATCACACCAACTACCTGCAAATAACAGACGTACACAACCATTAACAGCATATATGAGAAAACAAAAACAGTATTATGTAAAGATCCACAGAAGCCCAAATTAATATGTGCCATGGTCAAAAAAGATCTGGAATTATCGGCATTACTCAAATATTCTTTCAAGAAAGTTGTCAGTAGCAGAATAGCCCTTAAGTCAAAATATTATCTGACAAACTAATAATATGGGAACAGGTACTCAAGCCGGATGATGAATATCTGCATGGGAAAATGTAACACACCACCAATAACAGTATGAATATGTCTGCGGCCTCCAGAATACTGCCAAAAATTTAAAATTCATACTTAAAAAAGAATAAACTTGCAAATAACCCAGTACTTTTAATATTATCAAGCATCAATTCACTACGCAATCAAGGCTTACACTTTATGGTGATAATCTCTGTACTGAAGTATGCTGCATCTGTAGAGATAAAACCCAGGAGATGAGCACATGAATCTGTATAATTCACTATTAACAATTGTCTCATCAAGCTACGAGGAGAATACACTCAAGCAGCCAAGTAAAATTGTATGGTCTAACACAAGTTACATAAATCAAAGTTTTGTTGTTGGTATTGTCTTATCTAACGATTCAACAAAAACACACAATACCACACTACATTATAAGGTAAATGCAAAAAATGTATACAAATTTCATTGTTTGTTTCAAGTAAGATACAATTATATGACAACTCACCAAATCAGATACATAATCCAGCTCTTCTGTAATGGAAGAATTGGCCTGGAAAATAAAGGTTTCATGAATATGGAGAAAATAGTTTTGTAAAGTCAGGTTTCATGGTTGTGCAATAATACTATTGTATGCATTATTTAAGTGGTGAAAAATCAATACCCCTACTTGGGGACATACCTTTCCAACCAGGTCAATGTTCATATGTTGCAATTTATTTGCCAGATGCTCTGATATTCCTACTTCAAAAATCTTGTTTATATGCAGAAGAGAGCAAATGCACTGAAATTACAGAAGTGAAAGGGATATTATCAACAAGAGAAATGAAAGAAGAAAAAACCATACATATATAGGTGTTTGGAATCTTGCACATAGGGCAGAGTTTCAAATATGGAATAGCTAAGTGGAGAAGGGAAGGGTGAGAGCTTATTCAAATTGATTGTGAATTTATAAATTAATAGCCAGATTCGTGCATCCTTATGGGTACCTTCAGAAATGTATGCCAATCATTGCTTGTACATAAGGAACTTGGAGAGTTGAACTTCTTCAGAAAAATACAAATGTCAGTTATGCACATTATGAAAACTGACGATGAATACTTTGTGCTCGAAGAGACTTAGAAAAACCATCACATGTTATGAGAAGCATAAGGTTATCATGATCCATTGATTCAATAATTTCATACTACTTTTGAGTCTCTTTTACTTCAAACAAAATAATTGCTAACTTACAAAAAACAACTCTTGTTCCTTGTTATATGTACAACAAAATTCACAATGTGTGTGAGTCCATGAAAACAAAACCATGAGTAGTGACAAAAAAGAACTATACAATTTATATACATTTTAAGTGAAGGGTAAAACACGAGCAAGATCAACACACTGAACAACTACTTGCAGGCTTGACCTCTGTTTTTTCCAGGAGAGGAACATCAAAGAGACAATATCTTTCCACTTTATTTCAGACCAAAATGTCTTGTTATAACATAGTGAATTACTAGAAAAGGAGATACAAGTGACATTATAAAAGTTCACATATTGAGTAAATATAATAGCACCTTGAGCATGTGGGGAATATCTCTGACAGATTTCAAAGTTTCACGCAATGCAGCCATTACTTCTTCACAGCAAAGAAAGAATGATATCTACTATGTATTGGAAAAACAGTTCAGAAATCTACTGGCATATTTTTGGTATCAAACAAAGGCGCAAAATGTGTATTCAACAAATTAAGGATACTGTGTTGAGGCGATTATTTATGACTTCAATATCGACTATAGGACGTAAAAACCATGTCCTGATATGAAACATAAAACTAGTTAAAAAGAATACTGTTTATTCTTACTGCAATGGTGATGATTGGAAGTAACAAACAGACCTCAGAAGACGCTTTCCCATTGGAGTGACGCACTGCAATCCACAACATATTTAGTAGACTAATAGAAAAGAAGCACAGAAAAGAAAGAGATTGTTTACCTTATTGACCATACCAAAAACTGAAAACCTGCAGATTTTTTATTACTATTACAGATCGGAATTACATGGCTAAGAGGAAGTTCAATATTTACAAAAGATCCTTACCCTTCTTTAGCCCTTCCAATTCCCATGTAACTGGGGTGTTTATCTACTTGAAAAATCTGTAGTGCCTCATGAGCTGTTGCATCAAGTTTCAGGAACTTGTCCCTGAGAGGATGTCAAGGAATACAATGCTAAAAAAACATGAGAATACCAGTCTGTTAAGAATGCACCAAACTCTATGCAATAGATTGTCAAGGTATAACTTTACCCTGAAGATTACCTACAAAACTGACTTTTTAGCTTGTTTCCAAAGTAAAACTGCAAAAACATGCTGGTTCAGTACATCAGTACATTTAGTTCATATAATATCATTATAGATAAAGGATAAAATGAGATCTGTGCCACAGAATCAATTGCAATGGATGCTCCACCTTCCATCTGATCAAGGGTATCAAGAAGCCTCTCGTTGTCTAATATAGCAAGAAGACCTCCAGCAGCACGAACTTGAACATCACTTCCAAGGTCCATCATGGAATTAAGCTGTAAACAAATCCTATAAATATTATCACCGCATAATAACAAATGGACAAGAAAGGCTGCTTTCGTTCCATCAGCTTATCCCCAGATTTTTCATCCAAAAAATATAAATGATAGAAAATGAAATAGAAACCGTAACAGCAACTTGTGTGAGACAAATAAATGATATCCTGACTCAAAGGATGTTTTCAAGAAAGGGACATTCTTTTTTTGTAAAAATTAAAAAAAGTGGAACAAAAATTGGTTAGACAAGTCTAACAAGAACAAATAAGCATAACGGACATGTACATGAATATCATATGTTATATAGAGGAAGATTGTAAAAGTTCCTAGAATAGAAATTACCATAATTTGTGTTTCAGTTTTGAAATACAGTACTTATAAGCCAAGAGAAATAGAAATTCATTGTGCATGCAATATGTGACAAGGATAAAATTGATATAAGAAAAGAGATGGTATAGGACAAAACAACGGTATAAACGACAATATCTTTCATAAAATTAAGAAAATGTAAAATGGCATAGGACTAAATTACGGTGAAAATTTAGAAAGGAAGAAGGACAAGTGAATGATATGATCCAAAAGACTTAGAGAATGGAAATAGGTGAAATGTATGAGATCTGTGATCAGAAGTGCCTAAGCAAACTAAATAAGGCTCTATACCACTATTTAGGGGTAATGATCCATAGAAATAGGTAATTCTAGAGTAATAAAAGGTAGCAAAAAAGAGCAAAAGATAGAGATTATAATACAACTGTATGGAGGTAATGTATTTTATAGTCTTACCACCATCCACTAACCATTTATTACTGAGTGGGATTGGTGAGGAAATTTTTAATATTTTATAACTAATGTTATTGGTATGTACCATAGTCATCCCCATAAAAAAGTCGAGAATTCCCCCCTTCAGATCCCTATTTACAAGCATATAACTTTTTAGACAGCTCTCCTTACAGTTCAGCTATTTCTGTACAGATCAAAATCTTAGTTTTATCAGTAATAGATATAAGATAAGAAAAAGGAAGACTTTTTTAAAAAATAGAATAAATGGCGCTAGGTTGAATGAATATTTATAAATGCTTAAGCCCGTCCTTATGTAGATGACCTAAAACATATAGGTACAAAGGAGTAGAGGCAATGTTCCCGCTCTTACAAAACAGATCCTTTCTTTTACACTTAACCCTTCGTCCATAGCTGCGACTTTCAAGTACATTAATCTGAAATTTAGACAACGATGGTATTTCATCATAGCATGATCAGGATGAAAATATAAGTTCAACAGGTAAAGATATTGTTATGCTACGAGGTTGCTCAGCTAATGGGACTGTTCAATGACAAACTATCATAACAAGTCCATCATAATACACATTTTTCAGAAATAACAATAAACTTTATACTGACACTTGATCAAGGTGCTTGATTTTATATACCGATCCAACACGTGACACAATTTAGTACTTCTGTATTAAATCTCGTTAATCCTTGTGAACCATGTCAAGCATATTACAGGGTGTGGATCACAAGTATCACTTTAACAGAGTCGCTAACCTGTGCCAGGCTTGCTCATAGCTGAATGTTGAGCTTTTCATGAGTTTCACAGCAGGGGCCTCACCATTACTATCTGAAAGATTTCAACCAAAACCATCAAAGGAGAGCTGAAGATATTGGTCAAAGAAGTTGTTGCAGTTCGAACCATTTCGTTGTAACGCCAACAAAAGTGATTCTTCTGTTTTAGTACTTGTGTATATTGTGCTCGGTCTTGACTGATATTTCACTGACAGAAAAAACCACCACAGAATATCAGATATAACTATATTTCATCTTGATACTGGAAAAGATATGAAATGTCTGTTACCAAACATAGATATATTACAAGTAACATTTCATATAGTTAGAAAAATTAGTCAGTATAAATGTGGTCATGTGAACAACATACCAAGATCAATCAAAGGAAAATCTTCAGCTATGTCTTCCCAGATCTCCAATACAAAAAGCTGCCGCATACTTGAATCATAGTACGCTACTCCAACTCTGAGAATCATTAAAGTAGAATAGATTAATGTTAAGTAGAGAAAGTTCTTTTGATACAGTAAAAATACAAAAGGAAGCTCAAGAAATACAAGATGTACTAGATTAGTAAAGAAGTTTGTCTGATAATATTGTGAAAGAATATAACAAATGCTCAACAAATCACGTATACATCTAGGATTTACCTGCGCCCTTGCATTACACAAGCCATATAAACCTGAAATGTAATCAAGTGACAATCAGTGAGTACAGTGCATTAGAACAAAGGCGTACCAAATTTTCTACGGCTACAAATATAATACCAAAGCTGCTTCACCCCCAATGGCACAATACATTATACATTGATTCATGATAAATACAGTGGAATGCATTTGCATGGCACAATGTGCTTCCGATCAGATCGGAAGTGGGTGGTTTGAGGCTCAGGCAGTGAACAACATTACAGACATCATCAACTAAACCAACAATGTTTGCTTCGCTTTTCCTAAGCATCACCTGAAGTCCTGAGCACGGAGCCGCATCCCCAATTCCGCATCAGATAAAAGGAAGACATGTGAGACACTAAAACAACCTTACGAGTTTGGGAAGATGCCAGACTAGAACTACAAACTACCGTATTTTTCGTTCAAAATATAATACTAGAACATTGCATTGTGCGAAACTGGGGTTTCGGGAATCGATCGGATGCGGCGGTATAAGAGAAGCGAAGCGAGAGAAATCTACACCGATGGCGCAATCAGAGGGGAGGAACTCGAAGGATCGGGCCAATACGCACCTGGGAATCGACTTCCCTCTCCGACATCTCCTCCTCCTCCTCTTCCTCGCCCATTTCGCCCCGCTCGATCGCTCGCCTGGAGACGACCGTCAACCCTGGCGAGAGCCGAGAGAACCAAGTTCACCTATCCTGCGACGGCTCCTCGCCTCCTCTCCTGCTCCTCTTCCTAGCCCTTTGGCCCAAGAATGCGGTCCAGGCAGAGCGCGGGTGAGGAGGCGGGAGGGAGCTTGCGCGGTGAGCGTGGGCGCGGAGGATGGAGCAACCTAAGCGGCCGATCGCCGGAGTGGCAAAGTGCGGCGCGACGGCTCGGACGCAGGGCTGTACGGGTAGGAAGTCCTGTTGTGTTGGTCTGGTCGAGGATCACAGAAAACGGACATTGGGCATATGAGAATCTGAAAAATTAGGAATTTATGAGAATTTGATTTACGAGCTTCTTAGAAACTGGCTATCAAGTAGCTGTTTTTTATAATTTAAAGTTCTCTAAACAGGCTTATTATGTAACTAGTTCGGATAATTTAGTTTATGTTTAGTTCCCAAAAATTTTTAGGAAAGAGGTCACATCGACACGTATATTCGTATATTTAAAGTATTAAACATATTCTAATAACAAAATAAACTTTAGGTTCCATCTGAAAACCGTGAGACGAATCTTTTGAGTCTAATTAATTCATCATTATCACATATTGGTTACTGTAGTACTTATGACTAATCATATACTAATTGGGCTCAAAAGATTCGTCTCACGATTTTCTCAGTGTAATTAGTTTTATTATTTATGTATATTTAATACTTCATTTAAATGTCCAAAGATTCGACGTGATGTTTTTGAAAAGTTTTTAGAAACTAACAGGCCTTAGATCACTGGATAGAACTAGATTAAATGTCACTTGGTGTTATTTTGCCACTTTAAATAGTTTATATTATATTATTTTTAATTTTATTATTTTCTTTTCTCCTTCGCACGAAAATGATCTAAATGTTTATGATACAGCCATACATGACTAAACAAATCAAATCGAAACTTTCGTTGGGCATCAACGCACTCTTTCTCACTCGTTTCTTTGCCAGTGACCGCTGGCTGCCTCCAACGCTGGCTATAGCCGCTAGTTCCCCCCATCGCTAGCCACCGCTAGGAGAGAGCATCGCCTCCCCGCGCTCCCTCCCCATCTCCATGTTTTATATCATATATTAACAATAAAAATGTTAATTATAAAAAAATTTCAAATAAGACAAAGAGTCCAAAATTCTATCTAAAACATAGAAATTCGTTTATTTTAGGACGAGACGTAAGTCGTATGTCCCTTGGTTCGGATGGTTTTAGATCACCAGATAGAACTGATTGTTTAGATGAGGCTAAACTTTTTAACCCCATGTCATATCAGATGTTTGAACACTAATTTAAAGTATTAAATATAGACTAATAAAACAACTAATTTTAAAGAGATAATCCACGAGACGAATTTTTTGAACCTAATTAATCCATAATAAGTAAATATTTACGGTAACATCACATAGGCTAATTATGGATTAATTAGTCTCATTAGATTCGTCTCATGAATTAGTCCAAGATTATGGATGATTTTTATTAATAGTCTACGTTTACTATTTATAATAAGTGTCCAAACATTCAATGTAACTAGGGACTAAACTTCGGTTCCTCGAAACAAACACCCCCTAAAATGACACTTGGTGTTGCTTTACCACTTTAAATAGTTTATAAGGAGTATTATTTTATTTTTATTTTTATTGTTTTCTTTTCCCCTTCGCACACAAAATGATCCAAATATCTCTGGATACAGCCATACATAGACTAAATAGATCAAATCAAAACTTTCGTTGGGCATTAACGCACTCTTTCTCCACTCACTCGTTTCTTTGCCAGTGACACCGCTGGCTGCCTCCAACGCTGGCTGTAGCCGCTAGCTCCCTCCATCGCTAGCCACCGCTAGGAGAGAGCATCGCCTCCCCGTGGAGATCATCTCCTCCCCGCGCTCCCTCCCCATCTCCACCCGCTGGCCGGAAGCCACCTCTATCTAGGGGCATTTTAGTCATCTCACGTGCAAAGGAGAGAATAAAACAAGTAAAATGACAATAAAACTGTAATGAAAAACCAAATTTTGTCATGCCAATATTTTGATAGCGCTATAATCTTGATAAGTTTCGGCTCTGACAAATACAATAATGTAGAATTTGTTTTAGCGTGCTAAAAAATGGTAGGAAACCAAATATCCTCGTGATTTCGTTTATCAGATTTTTCCCTCGGTTGTTATGGACATATTTTTCGAACCGTTAAATGATGTTCTTTTTTAAAAAAATCATCTTATATTTGTAAAATAGATTTTTTTTAACTTTTTAGAATTTATTTTCATTATCTATGCCATTAAAAAGGTATCACAAAAGTCAAAAAAAAAATCTTTCGATCTTCATATTCAGAACACAATAGTATGGTACTATTGAAGTTTTTTTAAAAATGGTAGGACAAAAATTGACTTCTATCCCGGATTAACGTGTCACTCCCCACTCTTCGGAGAATACAGTTTCTCAAGATAAAAATCTACGTTAGTACTCATGTATGCAATTGTTAATCAGTCTGATCATGTAGATTGCAACCCCTTACGAAGGGATCGTTACATTTCATCACAAGCGTTTGTTTCATTCGTTATTTTGCACATCATTTCGATGCATGAAATTGATTGTCATGCAAATTATTAGAGAACTTTTACGGTACAATATACTGATGATGTTTTGCAAATCAGTATAATTGATCGAACATTATAAATTAACTTATCCATCCACTTAAATATTTAACAATATATTTTTTTAAAAAAAAAAAGGAAATTGGTCTTACTAGCATATAGGTGGAAGACATGATGATAAAACATTAGGACGCGTGAGTGGGGAACAAATTGCTCCAGTGCATGCGTTGTCGTATGTCTGTCACGATTGGATTCAAGATAAATCAGCATATTACTAAACTATCACTTTTAATATCATAGAAAATTTTAAACTTACTCTTATTTATATTGGTAATATGTACTGCCAGTATATTCCGTTGTTACCTTCGTAAGTTTAGGTGATAGATACGTTTTCTGCTTTAATAGTCTGTTCTATTTTTATGTCATCCTATAAATATATTATGATAAGGATTGCCTCCATCTCTACTACGATAAAAGTAGCAGTGCCTTCTTTCATCCCTCTTCCCACCCTGCCACCCATCGCCATGTGACGTGTTAGTCCGATTTTTTCCACACATGTGCAGCCATGGTCTGATTTAGTATTTTACTCTTAATTTATACTTTTATCTATTTCTAACCGTATAAACCTAACACAATGCAACATATGGGTATGCTACTGACTTATTACTGTCAAGTATAAATGCATACGCAGACCGATAGAAAGGATACTGCAGTGTTGCTTCCTTCCGACTCGATAGTCCGCACCACGGAGAAAATCAGATCAAGCATGTGTTCTTTTCTCTAAAAAATGAAAGATGGAAATTATCTGATTATTTAATTAATTATTAATGATGGAAATAACTATTATAAAGTTAAAAGATTATTTTAGAAATATGAGGTGACAAACAACTATGTTTATGAATCTTTCAAAATTTATATCGGTTAGTAAATTAGAAGTGCACGTGTAAAAGCCTAAGAAAAGTGCAAGGGAAATTAAGGCCTATTTAGTTTTCAAATTTTTTTTCCAAAAACATCACATCGAATTTTTGGACACCTAAATAAAGCATTAACATAAATGAATCAAAAAACTAATTGCACAGTTATGAAAGCAATCTTGAGATTAATTAGTCCATGATTAGTCATAAGTACTACAGTAACCAACATGTGCTAATGACGGATTAATTAGGCTCAAAAGATTCGTATCGTGGTTTCTAGGCCAACCGTGAAATTCGTTTTTTCATCCATATCCAAAAACCTCTTCCGACATCCGATTAAACATTTGATGTGATACTTCTCCTAAAAATTTTCTCTATCTAAACACCACCCAAAGAATGCAGCCTTGGGAAAACTCAGTGTGAACCATTCGGCGCGCGACTACAAGTACGTACCCAAGCAAGCAACACGGGCACAGCTCAGTGGCCCGCCTCCCGGTCCTCGTATGGCTCTCCCGACGCAGCGCGTCTGCGTGCTCCTGCAGGTGATGATGCTCCTCCTCGGCCTCGCGGAGGCCTTCTTCAACGGCGCGCGCGCGGCGAGAGTCCCGGCGGCTGATGCTGTTCTTCGTCATGAAGGAGACAGGGCCGCGGGCGTCTACCGTGTACGCCGCGGGGTTGCTCGCACCACCGGCGGTGTCGGCGTCGTCGACGTGCCCGAGCATGTCGCTGGACGGAGACCACTCCACGTCGTCCAGGAGCACCTCAACGAGGAGATGCGGCCGTCGTTCGGCGGTGGTGGCGGCGGCGGTCGAGGCGGCGGTGGCGGCGGCGGCAGTGGCGGTTCACGTGGCGGCGGCGGGGGCGGTTCCGGTTCTGGTTCACGTGGTGGCGGCGGCGGTTCTCCCTATATCCGCGGCGGTGGCGGCGTGGGTACCGGCGGCGCCCGCAGCGGCACGAGCTCCGGCCGCGGCGGCGTTTGGAACGTGGGACTCGCTGCAGCCTCGGTCCTCGCCGCCGCCTGGCTCGTGTAGGCCTAGCTTCCGTGCATGACTCATGCGTGTAGGATCAGTAATTGAGGTGTGATATGTGTCAATAACCGTAGTTTGGTTTGACATGCACACGGGGGCACGGGGCAGCTTTAATTACGGAGTGTTTGGGATAGGGGCTAAAATTTATTTACTTGTCTCATCGAATGATTGGACATTTATTTATAAATATAGACTATTAGTAAAAACTATTTATAATCTTCGACTAATTCACGAGACGAATCTATTGAGCCTAATTAATCTATGATTAACCTATGTAATGCTACATTAACATGCACTGATTATGGATTAACTAGACTTAAAAATTTTGTCACGGGAATTAGCTCTCATTTCTATAATTAGTTTTATAATTAATCTATATTTAATATTTATAATAAGTGTCCAAATATCGCCCTACGTGGTTCGGTAGGTCATATCGTTTACCGCGTCAGCTTATTGTTTGTGGTATAGTATTATATTAAGGCCTTGTTTAGTTATCAAAATTTTTTTCCAAAAATATCACATCGAATTTTTGGACACCTAAATAAAACATTAAATATAGATGAACTAAAAACTAATTGCACAATTATGTAAGAAATCTTGAGACGAATCTTTTGAGTCTAATTAGTCCATGATTAGCCATAAGTGCTACAGTAACCAACATGTGCTAATGACGGATTAATTAGACTCAAAAGATTTGTCTCGCAGTTTCTAAGCTAGCCATGAAATTCATTTTTTCATTCGTGTCTAAAAACCCTTCCGACATCCGGTCAAATATTTAACGTGACACTTCTTCTAAAAATTTTCTCGATCTAAACACCACCTAGCCCGTGGCCGTGGACTACCTGTGCTGTGCAGCGTTGCGACACCGCCGACACGTACGTAATCCGTACGTGGAAATTGAAAGTGGCATATACTTTGGTCACATCAAAATGTTATATCGATTTGGAACTGGCTTTGCGTAGGACCGTCTTTTGCGAGTACATCCAACGGCGCCCCTATCTTTCTCGACGAGAGTTCTATGGCTGTGTATTTAGTTCTCAGTTTTTTTCCATAGATTTTTTATCATCTTATTTCTCTACAGTAGATTATGAACTTCTTATTTCTCTACAATAGATTATAAACTTTGTGGTAATTAATTTCATTGTTTTATTATTAAATAGCTATAAAAGTAAGATGATCTTTTATAACCTAAAGAAGACGGCGCAAGGAATTTAGGATCTTTACAAGGAAAATTAACTTCTGTTGTGGTGCATGCGGTATTTCCATGAACCAATGCTACAAGCCATGTAATTAGATCTAGCTTTGGTGGCGGATGGTCCAACGATTGAATTGTACGCAACATGATATACTGAGTAATACGAAGAGATACCAAAGAGAAATAAATCAAAACTTTAGGAGTAGTTTTTCCTTGACGCACATTTAGTAGTTTTTCCTAGAGGATATAGAGAAAGGGGTGAGAGCCGATGCTTTCGGCAAGCTTCTCGCATCCTGGATAGGACACAAGTGCCTCGTCAGAAACTACGACCAAGCCATGCACGGGAGGAAAGTGTTGCCTCACCTCGCACCTCATCCGTCGGAGGTTGTAGCGTCGAGTCGCGCAGACCTGAGCACCGCCGCCGGTCGTCACCTCGACCCCTGCCACCCAGCACGCCGTCGGCTGCCACGACCTCGACGTTGGCCGCTGTCGCGTAGATCCAAGCACCGCTGCCGGTCATGGCCTCGACCCGTGTCGCAGGCCTCGACTCCCGCCGTCCCACGCACCGCCAGCCTCGACGTTGGTCGCCATCGCCCGAGCTCCAGCGGGCACCACCGGGTCGGATTCGCGCCACCCCGAACTCCTCGATCCGTCGTCGACTGCTCGATCCTCCGCCACTACCGCCTGGCCTCGTTTGCCGCCGCTCGAGCTTGATGGGAGGGTGAGGGAGAGGGAGAGGAGGAAGTCGGTAGGGGTAGAGAGGGTTAGATGGGTTTTTATATTAGTTTTATAGGTCACGGGGTGTTGGTTGCATAATATTGAACCTCTAGATATATTAAAGAATATATATGGATTAAAATAGATATTATTATGGGCTAAAATAAAAAACTAAAGCCACTCACAGAGGCACATGCACAATAGGAAAAAACAAATTTTAACTAGGTTGCTTGCGTTGAGTTACCATGCCGAGGATCTCAAGACCATGCTTTGTACTGTGAATGCCCTAAGTCGCCTTGTTATTGATGACAACCGCACGGAGAATGACACCAGCTAGCTAGGCGTCCATGTTCTTTATGGTCTCGATTCGTGAGCAGGTCGTTGCCACCGAGCCGTTCTTGAGATGCACGGATGGAGCTGAACCCGAAATCAGTTGGTGGGACAATATTCGCAGGATGGACGGGTGGATGGAAAAGAGACGTGGAGGGAAAATCAAGCTACAGCATACTACAGATCAGACGCATGTCAGGAAGCAATCAAACGTGGATCGCGATGTCTTAGTTGGACATGTTCATTGTCAGATCATGAGACGGAGATAACACACACCCCACACGAGCGCAGAAAATAGTGACAAAAGAAAACCGAGGGGATCAAAAGATTAAGGTGATGAATGGAATCACCTGGAACTTTATAATAGTAGAGATTAGAACCACTAACATATTTTTTATTATTTTTTAGAGATGGTTATTTTTACCCGATCTCTATATTTAATTGGATAGATGCAACCATTTTTTTATTTTTTATATCTAGGCCACTGTAACACTAGGTTATATATCCTTTCACCAAAACCACTACCATATGAGTCGTCTTTTTTTATGATTCACATGTCAATATCTGTATATTGTTATTATAATTATAGAGAATATGGAGCCGTGTGATAGTCTACGGCTCTGCCTGCCCGCAGAGAATGTTATTCCGAGCAGGACCTTAGGCCACCTCCAACAATAGAGATAGCATACTATCTCTTAGCATTCTAAAAGACAACTTCTCCAATGGTCTAGCTCTTAGCAAATAGCTCATAATACAAATGATCCCGTCATTCATCCTTACTTGACATTAAAATATATGCAAGAGACTATCTCTTGATTAAAAGATAGCTTTTATCTTTCTTCTATTAAAAATTGTATAGTACATCTTATAGATAGCTTATAGATATCTATTGGAGGAGGCCTTATGTCCTCATAGGTTGCGTTTCGAATGAGCATGTTGAGATAAACTACTTCTCGTTTTCTATTAGCATGTTTTTCAAACTACTAAATGATGTATTTCGTAAAAAAAATTTCTATATAGAAATTATTCTAAAACATCAAATAACTCCATTTATTAAATTTTTAATAAGTAATACTTAATTAATTATGTGCTAATTACGTTTATTATTTTCCGTGCTGCTAATCAGCTTTTGCACCATACTACTTCGAACGCAGCCATTGACATTGCATCCGTTGGATCCCTCTTCGCAAAAAGGACAGGACATATCACGCACGCCATAGAAAATTTCAAGCCGTGCGACCATGCCTGGCCCTCACAAAAAGATGGTGGCCAACGCACGCTGATGTGTAGTCGTCGCCCACATGTGCACGCGCTTTGCAAAATCATCGAAAGGCAGCACGGAAGCAGCAGAGTCCAGCCAGCCAAAGGCCAATCCGTACGTGTCACCGTGCCGACCCACACGGCCATGGCCACACGTCTGGCCAACCTTGCTCCACCATTTTTATCTAGCGCGCGTCCTCGGACGAACGAACAGGCCACACAGAGCTAGCCGCAACGCAACCACCCCGATTGGCCGGGGCCCCCACCATTGCTCCGCCCAAAGCGGCAAAACCGCCGCCGGCCTTCCTCGTCGGCTCGCCGCACGCCAACTCCTTCCTCCAGTACGGCGAAGGTCGAGGGGACTAGAGACCGCGATGGGGAGATGCGGGAGGGCCATCTGCGCGCTGCTGCTGGCAGCGCTCTGCGTGGCCGCGCAGTTCGAAGGCGCCGTGTGCCGCGGAGGGAGGGGAGGAGGAGGCGGAAAAGGAGGGGGCGGGAGGAGCGGCGGCGGGAGGGGTGGTGCCGGCCGTCCGATCACCGGCGCGGCGGGCGCCGCCGGCGTCGGCTCCAGGGCCGGCTCGGGGTCGCAGTCGCACAGGGGCAGCGCCGCGGTGGGCCCCCACGGCCGTGGCGCGTGGAGGACTTCCGGCGCCGCCGCCGCCGTCGCGGCCGCGGCCCTCGTCTGGTGGTGCTGAGACGCTGCTGTTTCGTGCGGGCGAGGCAGGGTGATTTTTTTGAGTGGAGGGGGAAATGCTTTCGGATTTTCTTTTAGTTCAGTACAGTATCACTGACGTGACGGCAATGGCTCTGTCATATTAACAGAGGATATTAATCCTCATCAGATCAGTGTCATCATATTAACAAAGAGCCTATGTGTTGTAATGTACTACCTTCTTTTTCATATTATAACATATTATAAAATTTTCTAAATTTAACTAGACATCCTTCTTTTCATATTATTTCTAAATTTAACTAGACATCCATATATTAATGTATATGTTTCATATGTGTGTTGAGATTTATAACACATATGAATCCAGTTAAGTCTAGAAAGTTATATAATATTAGACTGAGAAAAATATTTCTAAGACAAAAGCAAAAAAGTAATTTGATTTATAGGCTAGCAAGTCAATTTTGCACAAAAATTTAATAAAATTGTGTGCTCAAGTCATGTCCACCATTTAAATATACATGTTCCTGGAAAAAAAGCACCAATTACCCAAAAAGAAAACTGCTAAACAATGGTTAACGCTGGTATGGAATGAACGCTCGAATTTAATTTTTGAATGAGAAATTCGATAAGCCAGGTTTTAATCACATAAAATACCTTTTGAAATACCATATCAGCCACGGGTATTCATTTATTTGGTTATTAGTTAGAGCTTGACTCATTTTGTCATAAGTTTCGCATGCATGTTTAATCAAGTTAGTATGTTGTATGGCTCTTGCTATAAGATACTCATGCCAAACTTTTCTTTAAATTTGTTCACAGCCATAATATAGCTTACTATGCCACAACTCAAATTAGACATGTTTGACTGAGATAACTCTCTGTTTAGTTCATACCACACATGTAATAAGATTATTTCACCATTACAAGAGGCCCACGTATTATTAACTCATAAAAGTGTAATAAGTTTGTGCTATTATAACAAGTGTGACATTAATTTTGTTGGCCACAAATTAAAGTGTTTAGTTATATTAGTTAAAAAGTACTGACTCCGTCCCACCGTTTATGTTTAACATTTGACCATTCATCTTATTTTAAAAAAGTTTTATAATGATTAGATGATAAAATATGAATAGTATTTTATGTGTGATTGTTATTTATATATTTTATAACTTTTTAAATAAAATAAGTAATCAAATATTAGACTAGGAAATACACAGATATACTCATTACCTATATTAGGACGGAGATATTATATTATAGGGTTAATTGCATCCATGCCACTGCAATTATGCCCGATTAGAAAAATATCATTGCAACTTCATGAATCGTATATATGCCATTATAATTTGCCTAAAATTAGCTGGATGCCACTGTCTACATTGGAATCAAGTTTGTACTCGGTTTTGGCATACCGTATATTCGTATGGACATAGTAGCCCTCACCTGAAACAGTATTAAAGGATGGTAATTGAATATAACTGAACGGAGCAACCAAAAATCCCCAATTCAAGAACCCTAGCCGGCCGAAATCCCCAATCCAAAGAACCCTAGCCGGTGGTGAGGGGCGAAGCTACGGCGGCAGCCAGCAGTGACGAGCGAAAGTACGGCGGCGACCGACGGTGAGGGGTGAAGGTATGGCAGTGACGGGAAGTGCGATGACCGGCGAAGATGGCAGATGCGAGCATGCAAGCGGCTGCAAGTTCAAGCCATGGATCGAGCATGCAAAGTCAGCCTCCCATGCCGGCTGTCCTTGTCTACGCGGTTCATTGCGTCGCTGGTGCTGTCGTTCACGCGGCCGCGGCGTGGACGGTCCAGGGACGAGGCCGACATAGCCTTCATGGTGCTGTATGGTGACAAGATCGTGTAAAATTAGACACGCATGCGTACACCTCCATAGCCAACATGTATACATGCAGTTCATATATATAATCAACAAGTGTTCTTGATCTATTCTTCTTCATTGTACAATCGTCATTGCTTTCATTTGTCAAGGTTCATCTGTCGCGCATCGGATCTAAGAACTCTTCACTGATTGCGCCTCACATTTCTCCCTCATAACTCAGTTAACCCACAACACCGGAGGTTGTCCGACCGCCGCCGCTGCCGCTGCCGTTGGACCGCACGTCGTCGTGGAACCCAGCGCCACCACGCCGCGTGGCTTGCTCCTCCGCTGCCGCACCCTCCGAGCTCTTCAATGGGGAGGGGATTTTTTTGTAGTGGCCTAGCACACCCGAGTAGCTCAGTTAGCCATATGGTCAATACTGAGGGTATTTTCAGCGATACAAAAAATCTGATAGTCACGAACCGAGTACAAAGCCAATTGTAACGTAGACAATGGCATCCAGCTGATTTTGGACAAATTATAATGATATATATGCGATTCATAAAGTTATAATGATATTTTTCTAATCGGACATAATTGCAGTGGCACCGATGCAATTAACCCTATATTATACTATACTTTAAAGCTGCGGGAATTTAAGCTCGCATGGCAATCTGCGCTGGCGTGGCCAGGCCGGCGTGCCGACGCGTCGCCCGCACGGCCGCCTACTGATTTTGTGATTTACATAAAGGCCATCACGTATATTTTTATTTTGTTATAGGTCCTACGTGGTATATTTTCTGGTTTTGTGTTCTTATATTTATGCCCTCGATATCTTGGAGTATTCTATACGAAGAACAAAATAGAACCACGATCTGAAACATGAGAACCTAAAGTTTTTTTTGAAATATGTTACAGAATGTAACCAATTATCAGTTGACAAATTCTCACGGAAAGATTAATACATAAAGATTTTAGAGTAAAACACATGGTCGGTACTTAACTATTTACGTTCATAAACTTAAAAATTGTATATCTAGATCTTTAAACTTAGAAGTGGATATCATTTATATATATGTAAACTTTTAAATTATATTTATAGGTCACTAAACTTTAGACATGATGTCATTTAATTTTGTAAACTTAAAAATTACACATGTGGGTTGGTATTTTACGTCCGCTTAGATTAAAAACCGGTCTTGTATTTTACTCAAATCTTTATAACCTAAAAGAAATGTTGTTTTGTTAACCTAATTACACATAGGTTGGTAGAGCGTGCAACGGACACCGTCCACTCTAGTTGCGATGCAATTTGAGTATGTCACCGAGACACTTCCTTAAAACGGGGCATTTAACTTTTTGCCACTCTTAGAAATGACACCTAACATATTTACCATCCGCTGTCTATTACATGTGGGTTCTCATGTGTCAATGATATATATAGATCCAGTAACAAATATGTTAGTGATAAAAAAATAATTATTTCCCTTAGAACGGCCTACCGAGCCTTAAACGGAAAGCTGCGCAACAATCTCCGCAACACCAACCAACAGTTCCCCCACAGCACGGACCTGTTCCCAGAGGAACGAACGCACACGCGAAACTCGAAAAGAAGTCGTCTTCCTGCTGCTGCCACTCGCCGTCTCGCCGAGTAGCCGTCTTGCCAGCGCCATACCGCCATCCCCCTCCAAGGCGCCAAACCCGGCGCGCCGAGCCATGGCGCCGCACGAGGTCGCCGCAGCCGCGCGCGACTTCTCGGCCATGGCGCGAATCGTCGGTCCGGTGAGTTCCCCGCATCACCCACCACCACCCACCACTACTGCCTCGTCATCATCTATCCGTGCAAGCTGCTCCCGAGTTATCTCGCTGAACGCCACGCTCGTCTTCTCTCCGATCCCAGGATCCCAAGTCAGTCAAGATGCGGCGGCACGCCTTCCACCTCCACCAGTGCGTCGGCTGCGACCCCCCCCCCCCCCCAACCCCCCAATTCGTCAGCTTGCTCGCGAAAATTTTGAATCGGGATTGATGAATCGCGTGCTTCCTTGGTCTCCTCCTCCTCCAGGTCGGGGTCCACCACGCTCTCCGCCTCGGCGCTCCTCCTGCCGCCGGGCTCCCTGGCGGAGCCGCCGCCGCCGCTTCTCGATCGCATCTGCTCGGCTCACGGCCACGCCGGGGGCGTCGCGCTGACCTCCGCGTCGCTCGTCGAGCCGTTCTTGGTCGCGGAGCAGCGGAATAGCACCAGCCAGGTTGGTTTTTAGCGCCAGCCGTTCATGCGATTCGAGGTGCTTCTAGTACTAAGCTTTTTTAGTTGCTCTGCAGGAATTTCAACCAAGGTTAGTACCAGAGGCTCATATTGATGTACTCGTTGAGGTGAGAATAGTAAGCTGATGCATATCTGATGGAGCATTAAGACTCAATATCAATGTTCTACTGTTGAACTAAGGATACATAGAATCATATTCGAAGGATCAAATATGCATTGTTGACTTCAGGTTATGAACCGAAGACTTGCACATCAAAATTCTAGAATCAGGAAGACTTACTGAACTTATGGTGCCATATGCAGCATGAGGAGGAAGCAAGGAGCATCGGAGACAGGAAATCTGGAGCTCCAAGGTGGCTTTCAGCTCGATTACTTGCCATAGTAAGTGCTTTTTTAGGCTGAAAGTATGTGCTCTTATTAGCATGGATTTTAGTTTCACTTGTCATCAAGATTCTAGTGTTGGACTATTAGTAATAAGTGCGTAAGTCCACCAGGCCTTTACACCGCAGTAGGGTAGATTATTTGTTCTGGAGCTCATGGGTTCGGAAGATGTTCTTTGAGTTTCAGAAAGAATGATGGCAACCCAGTAGATTTCACAGTTTAAAACTCTAGATGCTACGATCTTGCATTTAGTGCCATTGAAAGGAATGTAGTGTTTTAGGAGTTATGGGTTATTCCCTCTGTTTCATATTGTAGGTTGTTTTGGCCCTACCTAGAATTATCCATGAATCAATGTATATGTTTTATATATGTGTCTAGATTTATTAGTATCCATATGAATCTATGGAGAACAAAAAATCTTATAATGTGGAATGGAGGTAATACTAAGAGACTGCTCATACTTTGTTATGGAATTAAAAGAAAAAATAGATGATGTTGAAGGTTCCTTTGGAAAAAGTTATATGGTTACATCATTGTATTTTTCTTAACTAAATATGCACTACATGAATCTGGTAGGAACGTTTTTTCCCCTCAAGGGAACTCTCCTTGTTTATCTAACCCTCAAGGACAAATACCAATTAAATAGTTAGTATAATAATATCTAAAAAAATGTTAACATTGATACAATAGTCATCTAGTCATCCATCAAAATCTGAATTCCAAATTTATCTACAAATTAAGAAAAAAAAACTCCAAGCTCTGAGTACTGTTCACAGTAGATTTATTAAAAAAATAGCTTGAATAGATGAAATTTAAGCTTGCATGTTTGTGTACTAATATGTCATAAAATAATCTTTATTGTCATTTTTTAAAAAAAATATTGTGACTATTTGAATAACATGCATAATATGCAAATATTGAGGTGAAAAAAATAACTTTACCGAGTCTGATGCTTGAAAAAAGAATATATTTGTGTTTACTGTTAAGGAAAATCACTTTGACTGCATCGTGGGTTGTGACCATTGTTCCCTCCATAGACCCAAGTATTTCTCCATCAAAGAATGACAACTGGGAGTACATACATAGGAAGGATCGACACAATGATGGGAGAATTCAAATTTCAAACACATTCATTGCCAACATGAACCCACATGACAGTGAGTTGGTGGAGAAGGCAGACTCACCACTCACCTCCACCATTAGGCTCTTTTATGGGAGTATACATGACTGAAAATAGCACTGCCCTCTATGAAAAAAAATATGAGATCGTTGGCTGGTTTAGACTGCTCATTAGGAATAAATTAAGAGCAATAAACAGGATTTTGTTTATTTGATAATAATAAGTGTTACAGGTGATATATAATTGTGCTTATCAGAACAATTGTGTTTCATGTCTTCATCAACCTGTAAGACAGAAAGTATTGTAACTGCTATGTATGTAAATGATTGATAGTCAGGCCCTTTTGTTTTTTAGGTTGATGTCTCAGCATCTGCTGATTCTGTTATATCCTTACTGCAACACGAAGGTTCATTGACTCGAAGTTCATCATGGGATGTTTGCTGGTCATTGGCTGATGTTAACCGGAAGCAGGTCTGTTTGTTCGTCAAGTCAAGTTGCTGCCCTAATTTTATATTTTTATATTAGAGAAACTTAACTGTTACGAGTCTTTATCAGGTTGACAATGATGCCAGATATTCCCTTGAGTCTAACAGGAACCGTGCATATACTGAGTCAACAGAGCCACCAATGTTGGCTAGGGCTGCCACAAGAATTGCTGTACTAGGAGTTTCAAACTTAAAATCAAATGTGAGGCTCAGTTTGGCATATTTCAATTCATGGATCTTTAGCACCCTCGGAGGTGCAACTTATACTGCTGTTTGGGTTGTACTTAGTAATCTTGGTCAATTATCAGAATACAAGATGTGTCAATGTTTCACCAATGCAACGTCGAGGAGACTCTTTGCTGATAATGGGATCTCCATTTGGCATATTATCGCCTGTCCATTTCTTCAATAGGTAATTTTCATTAGGCTTTTTGTTGAAAATCAGCATGCCACCTTAACTATAGAGCAAGCATATGTAACTAGCATGTTTGCAACGTTTACAGGTGTTTAATTAAAGAGGAAGTGTTTGAGATTTCTTAATGTTGATCACTGTAAATTTATAGACTTGAAACATTTCAAACTTTTGAAGCCATTGCCTATCTGGGGATAGTACTGAAGTGTTGCTTTTTAGTTACTTATTATTAATTCACTTAGCCTGCACTGTTGCCAATAGCAAAAAGTGAAAGCAGGCGTGACCTAGCACTTTTTTTCCAGGCATGTCATGTGACCTGCAAAAGCTAGTTTCTCTTATTAGTTAACAATTGGGTGTTGTACCTTATGGTGTTGGGAAAACATGACACATTATTATTTAATGTATAATACCACATTTATTAGCAATAAGGAGGTACTGGCAAATTAATCCATAATAAACACCTATGTTCTTTAAGCAGTATATCAGTTGGTGTTGTTGCAAATTGCCTCCCTCCAGGAGCTTCCAGGTGCTCATTGCTGATGGCTGATGTCCACTGTCTTCCTGGTATAGAATTTCAGTATATCTCTCTGTGCCTACTATCTTATGTGGTACATTAAAGCATTGGCTGTAAACAATCTTTCAAATTAACCAAGGTATGGAAGGTGCTCCGGTGTTTGACAAAAACTCTTGCCTTGTGGGGATGCTGATGAAACCATTAAGACAGAAAGGCAGCATCGTAGAAGTTCAGGTGAGTTTACTAGTGTTATTGAGATACTTTTGCAAATAGAACAGATATAGAAACTTAGATATCTGCATGACAGCTTGTAATTACTTGGGATGCAATATGCAATGCATGGAGCAGCAACAAATTGGAAAAAATTGGTCGATCCCCAAGTGAATCAGTCGATGACAGAAGTTCAGATTGTAAATATAAGGACTCATGTAGTGCGGATCTATACAAGAGGTTTGTCTCTAATTCAGCAAGCAGTCTAAATCAGTATGACATCTCACCTTCACTCCCAGAAGCTATATCCTCAGTTGTTCTTGTCACTGTTGGTGAGACATCTTGGGCTTCAGGGATTATCCTCAATAAAAATGGCTTAATATTGACAAATGCACATCTTTTGGAACCTTGGAGATTTGGAAGAACCTCGTCGTTAGGCTTACAAAACAAAATCACCTCCTTTAGTGAAGAACACACTTGTGAAGGAGAAAACAACCTGTTGCAGCCACGGCATTGCAAAGTTTCGAATGGAGATGCTGTAAAACACGATGTTTCATTGTTTAATTTAGGATTCAAAAGAGACAGGGCAATATCGATTCGTTTGGATCATGGAGAGAGACAAACATGGTGCAATGCTAGAGTAGTGTTTATCTCCAAAGGGCCACTTGATGTTGCCTTGCTTCAAATGGAAAAAATTCCAATTGAATTATGTGCAATTAGACCAGAATTTATTTGTCCAACAGCAGGCTCATCTGTATATGTAGTTGGGCATGGCCTTCTTGGACCTCAATCAGGTAACAAGCCTAACAGTCATAGTTTTTCAAGATAGCATTGGAAGCAATGCTCATTTTATCACATGTGCTGATGCACCTTAGTGCATTTCATATCATTTATTTATTATGAAATTGATATTCAAGTATTTGACTGTAGGACTATGCTCCTCCCTAACCTCTGGAGTAGTATCAAAGATTGTCAAAATCCCATCAACTCAATATTCTCAACTGCCTAGCGCTGTGGACATCAACAGTATGGACATACCGGTAATGCTGCAGACAACAGCAGCAGTTCACCCAGGGGCAAGTGGCGGTGTTCTTCTTAATTCACTTGGTCGAATGGTTGGGCTAATAACAAGGTAAAGATCGTATGATTGCATTTTTGTGCTGTTATGAAAAAAATGATAGACAAGTTTTCAGTGATAGACAACTATGAAAATGACGTGCTACTTGACCAAATTTTGTGGTGAAACATGTGCTATTTGACAAGTTACATTAATCATAGTTTAGATCCTCGACATGGGCAGTGACCACTTCCATTATGTTCTTGGTTCTAGATCCTAGTGGCCAGAATAAGAATGGAGTATAAGCTCATCCTTAGTCGCTTCTTTCTTTTGTTCTCACTTGTCCAGCAATGCCAAGCATGGTGGTGGGAGCACAATACCTAATCTGAATTTCAGCATCCCCTGCAAATCTTTGGAAATGGTCTTCAAGTACTCAGGTTCTACCTTGTTTTGTTCAAATTATCTTTTTTTTATTTAGCATTGAATCAATCAAATTCCTTTTAGTATATAGAATTAATTTTCTCAACCATCTTGTCTTTTTAACAGCAAATGGATATTTTAAAATTTTGGAGCAGTTGGACAAACCCAATGAAGTGCTCTCATCCATATGGGCACTGGCACCAACATCATCCCCCTTTTTCAGTACCTCCCCAGAAAATGGCAGAGCGGGAAAAGTTTTGGAGTTCTCAAAGTTTCTTGCTGATAAACAAGAAGGTTTGAAATCTAGAAAAGATATAGAGGCATTCATTAGAGACAAGATTCCCAGCAAAATTTAGATGGGAATGTTTCTGCAAAGCACATGTAGATATAGAGTTCCAGTGGTAACTGCATTGAGTAAATGCTGAAAACCAAGTGATTCATATTACCCAAGCATTGGATGATTGTCAAACTGTTGGCTGGAACTATGCAATTTGTTGTTCTTACATGTAAATTGTATTCCCCCATATAAGGGTGTTGACTGAGTTTTTTATTTTATTTTTTGAACATTTTTAATTTTAAACTAAACCTTTTAAAATTTATTTCTAGATCTAAACATGTTGGTCACAACTCACAACACCCCGTCTAGCGTGATCAAACAACATTGTCACGTCACGTCAGGAATGGCGTGACAGTGATATTTACCCACGCCAGGCGTAGTAGAAGAATAATGTCAAACCAACTCCTTGTGGCATGTCATTGTTATTTGGTCATGTCAGGCAGGGTGACATGGACGAAATGTTGGATCTGAAAATAATCACTTGGAGGGTTTAGTTTTAAAAATAAAAAAATATATATAAAAATGTCCAAAAAATAATAAAAAATCATTGACAGAGGATATTGAGCTTAATTTCAGAAAGTTGAAGCCATCGCCAGGAATGGAGTTAAATTTACAAGCTAGACAGTTTGTCCTAATTGAGAAGATTTTTTTCTGCATTTTGGTTAACGACCCAACTAAATTGTTAAAAAGGAGTTTTTGAGCATTTACATCGTTAATCTCAAAGTAGCCACCCGTATTTTCTGACATCTGTTGCTAAAAATCATTTAGTCACAGTTAACAACAAGCTGGGATGTTGATATCCTACTGCGAGGATTTTGCTCTTCGTTGAATTCCTTTGCTATCATAGTTAACAATGGAGACATAAAACATATGTTCTGTCACACTTATTTCAGTGCTCTCCCAAAGGTGAAAATCACCCTGTTAGTAAAATATTATTAAGTCATCCTTAACCAGCCCCAGCATATATATATGTTCAAAACTTCGAACAGCTCTAATATGTCCGAACCAGAAAGTGACGCACAATAAATAAATTATATACACACGATCAATTACTGCAGAGCGCTGAAATGGATCTTAACAATATTGCTTCAAAAATACAAAGGCCCAGTCTCAACAGTAGGGTTTCACAGGGTAAAAATGCTGAATCTAAATTTGCAACTGTAATTTAGGATACTCATGCTGCTCATGCATCGGGCCAGGGTCAATGCAGATATAATATTATTCAAGTAGTTTGTAATCAAAAACAGCACATGAATATTCAAGTAATGTTACCAAATTATGTCAAGAAGTTATGCAAAATCTTGGTCTGTTTAAGAGGAAAGTCTCTTAAATGTCAGAAGAATGTGTATAGTCAAATAATTTCACCCCTCTGCTCTCCTGTTTCCCCGAAGGCAGGCCCATCCATCAATTTCTGATACTGAGATGTTCTTCAAGTACCTGGAGTAAGCTTCTTCAACTTTCAGCACCTGAATGAAATGAGACAGGTGAGAATACTGAGAGGAGCACCAGATTTGAGAAGCATAACTCCGTATGACATATTACATAATAAAATCCTTTCCTTTACCTGTTCACTTAATATCCCTGAGACAGCAACTATTCCGCCAGGTTTTGCATAACTAACAATGTCCTCAACTAACTCCAGCAAGGGATTCAGCAGTATATTTGCTGCAACGATGTCATACGATCCTTTTGACGACTTCAACTCAAGGTCACTGGGGGGTTTGCTCTCTTCTGATTTGTCAATATTACTTGGGAAGCATGCAGGCTGAGCATTATTTGGTACCAAGTAAACAAGCATTTTGTTGGAATCTATACCATTCAGCATCATGTTTTCACAAGAAGATGTTACAGCCTGAGGGTCTATGTCTATCCCAGTGCACAGTGCAGCGCCCATCTGCATAGTAATGAGTGCATGAAATAGGGTAAGACTGCTATTCATGATAACTGTCAGTAGTAAAAAGGAATAACAACAGGACATGAGTACATGATACCTTCAGAGCTGCAATTGCCAAAACTCCGGTGCCTGTTCCATAATCCAAGAAATGTTCACCCCCTCTAACTGTTTCCCGTAGAAGAAGAAGACACAGTTTAGTTGTGGGATGCTCCCCAGTCCCAAAAGCCAGGCCTGGATTGATGATTATATTGATGGCCTGTGGATCCTGTGAACGGAAAATGTTGGACACTATCAAAATGGTTATTTCTCAGTTCAACTAGGTTATCTGTTATGATGAATGAACTCAAGCAATTTCCACAAGATTCATCTGTACTTAATCAAAAGGAAACAGCATGATGCATGTACACATACTGGGGGAGTTCTCCATTTAGGAATAACCCAAAGACCATCAATGACTTTAGTAGAATCGTAAGTTTCCTGCAGACATAATTAGAAATTAGCAAGTCCTTCCAAGCATCTTCCAAGAGCCCAAGATCATGACAACATGGAGCTGAAAGCTGTATCCTAACTCGTAACCTGCACAACTGCCACCCAGTCACACTGCTTTCCTACGGAGCTTTCATACACCGGAGTGTAATCCAATCCAGCTGAGCTCGCAGCATTCGATACGCTCAAGCACACATCTTCCCCATGAGCATAAATAGAGGTGATTGTGATCTGCAGAAATCGACATCATTGTTACACTACAGAAATCGACATCATCTGCAGACAACTAGGCCAAAGTGAGACCTGGAATTTAACTCTCAGCTCGAATTAACCACATGTATTACAGCCAAGCATCTGATTGAATACCAAATTTGAAAATTCACAAGAAGGAGGCTCACTTCATCGAGACTTCCAGCAGCGGCAATGTCATCCACGGTGACGGAGGTAGCACCAAAGCACAAGAGGGACTCAGAGAGCACTTCCTGAACTCGCGACGCCACATGGAAAACACGGCGAAAAAACATTCATAAGACTAGTCGACTTTGAGAGAGAGAAGAAGAAGAAACAGGTGAAAGCGTCGCACCGGCCGAGAAGAAATGGCCGGCCGCGCGCGGAGGGGAGGGTACTGACAGCGTCCTCCTTGCGGCAGCGAATGCGGACAGAGAGGTACGGCGAGGAGAGGTCGGAGCTGGAGGAGGAGGCCGGCTCGTCCTCGACGTCGACCGCGCTGGCGCTGCCGCACGAGCTCACGCCTCGCCAGGCGCCGCTCGAGGCCGGGGGGGCGTAGTCGCCGGCGCGGAACGGCGAGGGGTGGGCCGAGAGGAGGAGGAGGAGAGGCGAGGCTCTGCTGCTGACGCTGTATGGAGAGGAGGAAGGCGACGGGGTTCGGGGCGAGGAGAGGAGGAGGCGGCGGCAGAGGCGGCGGAGCGGGGCGGCGCCGCCGGGGAGCGCCCGCGGCAGCATCTCGGCGGCGCACACACGCACAACAATTACGCACCGGAATGGACGGCTTGGCGCGGAGCGCGGGGCTCTAGTTTTTGATCTGCAACCGTCCGAGCGTGTGGCTTTCGGCACCGGCTCGCTTCCGTCTCTTTTGAGTTGTGGACAATGGTGTGGACGGGCGGTGGTCCGGTTGGGGGTCCCCTCCTCTCGTTTTTTTTTATTTTTTAAACATTTCTAATAAATGATTTTATTAGTAAATCTTGAGGGAAAATATTTTTACTCTACGAACCATTTGGCCACGTCAATATTAGTGGCGTGGTAAGATAACACAGTCATGTAGAGTATTTGGCGTGGCATACTGGCATGGTGTGATAAGTCTGCCACGCTAAATACTCTGCGTGTAGCGTTATCTTTTTACGTCAATGTTGGTGGTGATAACGTCAATGTTGGTGGCATGGCCAAAAAGTTCATATGGTAAGATTTAGTAATAAATTATTTATTAAAAAGGTTTTAAAAATAAAAAAAATCCCCTCCTCTCCCAGGTCCTTCTTGGAATATTGTATATTTGGTCTATAGTTGGTCGTCGATCCATCATATTTTAGATTGACTTTAGTTTATCTAAATGAATTGAATTTTATTTTATGGTAAAACTTAGTTTATTTTATTGAATTAGAGCTGATTTTAAATTACCCATGGGTCAACCTATGCCCATTCTTTTTTTAGCGAGTCTTGCTTAATATTCAGGCAATGCAATCTAGTAAATACAGTATAAAAAATATGGGTATTTTGTTTTATTAAGATAAATACTTTGACAATAAATGTATAACATAAGTAAATATTTTTAAATATGAATTTTGTGTCACAAAGATTATAGTTTAATAGATAATCAAAGTTTTATATTAGCATCTTATATTTTGAGATGGGGAGCAGTACGCTATTATGGTTGACAGGTTGTCAATCACTGTATGAGTGGAACACATTGGCGATGAGAGTGAATAACCAATGCTTTTTGAGGTCAATAGTTTCGGGTCTAAATTTAAATTTAGAGTTGATGTTGAGATTTTTTTTACTAAAGTTTATTTTTTAAGTTTTACTTTTAGATTGCTATAAATATATATATATATATAATTTATTTATAAATTATTTTCCATTTATAAATAGGTTGTTTAGCTTTTTCTTCTAAACACTCAAAAATAACCCTATTATGTTTGATCCCTCCTGGCAATTACTTAATTGGTTTCAAAATATAAGTATAAACTGAGATTTAAATCCTATACCAAAATAGAAGGATTTATAATACTATTCATAATATTATTTATCTCATCAATTATTTCTTATTTTATATATGTTCTATTTTATCCTTACATAATCCCACATTGTCAATCATTCTTTATTTAATAAATGATATCGCACTATTTCTTCTTAATCTTAATCCCTACCAATCACCTTAGAGATACTTATATTTTGAGACAACAGTGGTTCTAACATAAAGATCCAGGGTTGACAAAACCGTGGTGATCGCATGCTCCATGAGGACATGGTACAGTAAGCTGCGATAGGAGCATATGAATTTAGGCCGAATTAAAAAAAATTAAGAAAATTTAAAACAAAAAATATATGTGATAGAGATTGTTTTGTAGTGATGTTTGATGAAAGAAATAGATGAAAAGAATAAATTTAAATGCAAGAATAAAGTGAAAACAAAAATTGGCCAAAAACAAAAAATGCCATTTCTGTTCTATATTAATCGCATGTAGTTGTCACTTATTAGGGTTAGGTAATAGTTACTATTTAAATTATCGTAGGGTTAAGATTATATAATATAAAAAAATAAAAATCGTAGTTGTTACTTGTTATGTAATAGTTACTATTTGAATTATGTGTATGTATATATTTACTTTCTAGGGAGATGCATGTACGAAAAATAGACGGTATAACATTTGTGCTACTTATTACTTATATTATGTTGCACTCATATAATTTAAATACCACTTGTCTTCTATATTAATTGCCACTTATCAATTGTTAAATATATCATTATTACAATGTCCTTAATTAAATAGAGGTAATGCCACATTTTTTTCAAATGTTCTAACTGTTATAATTACATGTTACTTTTTTTTAATTTTACACTATTTTTTCTGATTATCTTGAATTTTCTACCCTTTTGCTCTTCATGGTTTTCTCCTGAATCCATGCGGTTTCTACGCAAAACCAGGCAACCAGCACGGTTTTAACCGACAAACCGTGATTTTTGCCAATTTTTGAATTCAAAATTTTCAAATTCAAATTTAGCGCAGTTTTTTCGGTAACCGCGTGATAACCGCAACTCCGCCGCCTATCGGTTTGGAGGTCTCCGGTGGTTTCGTATACCCTGGAAAGATCCCTCCTCACAATTGATCTTGGTAAGGTCCTCCTCCCTCTGCTACCAGTACAACTTTTTTTTTGGGGGGGGGGGGGAGGATTTCCATGGGTCTCTTCTTTACGACATTTTGATGCTCTCTTCTTCCACTGGGCCTCGAGAAGCATCTTCCTCAGCCCCAGCTAGGCCAACTGGTCCAGGTAGTCCCCGTCCTGACTACGGTGAGTCACCCAACTGGGCCTCGCTAGCTTACTCAAGTACTCACCCGCCAGTTTGACTGAACTCGCGCGTCCTCGCACTGGCAGCGCCCGCTTCGTTTCACTCGGTAACATGGCATGTCAGATCTGCACCGGTCAACAAGGACTCCATCACTTCACGATTCTTCTTCCTGCAACCCGCGATCCGTGGAAGAGTCAAGCAGTACTAATAACTCTGCATTGTCAAAGACTCATCAAAAGCTGGCAAAAGAGCGAGGAACCGGACGCGAATTCTGTCAAACGGTGGTCAGGGTCAGCAAGATCACTACTTCATTTCATTTTTGTACGATCGCTACTTAATTTCACTCATGCATTTCAATTTAAACGAATGAACCATGTACATGTCTCAAGATCAAGAGCAATTTAACAAGCCACAACCAAGGAAAAGCTAAGTTTGCTGATACTTTTTTCTATACTTGATACTTTGTACAGGCTTTCATCGGATGATCCCTGCATGCCATCGTATTCCCGCCTTCCCGGTGAGTTGTGCAAATTGATATGAACATGTGTCACAAATCGTGATCTATGCTTCTGTCTTCAGAGAGTACAATAATTCCTGGAGGTAACAAAAATCAATGCAATATATGATTAGAAACAAGCAATATCGAAAAAGCAAACAGCTAGATAGTAATTTCAGAATTGATAAATACCAGATCCCCATGGCCAGAGGCAAGTGAAGGGTACAGCTCTGAAAGAGATTTCTCTTCCTCCAATCTTTCTAAGGTATCATGATCCAGTTTTATCTCATCTGTACTAGTGTCCGTGGCTGCAAAGCATCCATTTATGGGGTTCTTCCTAACGAATATCTCCACTTCTTTAGCATGGCGAGATAATTGGAGAGCAATAAACTGAAGAGATGCAGCGGCAGAATCATTGTTTATTTCATATTGAACCAGGTAAGCTAAAGTTGCTTATAAAGCAACAAGTATATACCAAGTGAGTGATTACCTGGCAAAGATGGCGAACTGAGAAGGTCGGTTGGCAACTGAGATAAGGCTTTTCCAATTTAGGCATGCTCTGTCCATTAAGTGGAAGTAGAACAAGATACAAGTTGAACTGCAAAACATAAACACAAAATTCAGCAACTCTAATGTATTGTGGCATGGACTCCATGTACAGTTTATCAGGTCCATGCATGTAGTGACGTATATTGCCTGCATGGCACTATAAAAAACATTTTGTGAGACACAACACAAGGAATCATCTGGCATGCAAAGAATCTAGAAAATAAACCATCAAATACACAACACATTCGCCTTTGCATTACTCTGTATCTTCCAAAGAAGAAAATATAAGACAGACGGTGGTGGCCCCAGGCATCTCCCATATAACCAAAAGGAGGTAGAAGGTTGAAATTTGAATAGTATCGCATGTTACGTACTGTTTTTACCTTATTATCAAATTCATCGGTATTGCGTAGGTAGTCCACCAACTTGGTAACCCGCCCACCTTTTGCCATCCTTCCACTGGAGCCACCAGAATTGCCATGTCGAGTTTGACTGCGGGTGCCATTTTTTCCCCAAGCAAGCATCTCTCCCCGCAGTGGAGAAGTGGTCAAGATATCTCTGCCACTTCCTAAATCATCGTTGTCTTCAAAACTACTATCAATACCCCCAATGGTCTTAGCAGGGGATGATCGTGGCACAGGCCACCTCCGAGCTCTTTTCTGCCTTACATCTGGGGAACGGTCATCAACAGAAGACGATTCTTTGCTGCCCTCATTACCATTTTCATCTCTATCCTCATCATCATTGTCAGTTGCGACAATATCAGGAGAACTAGTTCGCCCCCTCCTTTTTGACCGTGTATTACCCCTGGTCCTTCTGGAAATCGTTGAACTTGTTGCTTTTGCAATGGAACGCTTCTTCACAAGTGCTTCTGTTTGTCTTCGAAATGTTTCAGCGATGGATGCTTGAATCTTCCAGGAGAAATGAAACCAACTGTCAATAATAATATAAAGATACTTCTAAATAGGCAGGGGAAATGATTTCCCTCAATACATCAAATGCATCTATGGTTCCATCTAGATAAACCCACCTTTTTGTTGCGAGTCCTCTCCTCTTCGCTGAAAGCAAGTTCCTGTAGTATCAAGCAAATTATAATCCTTGGCACCAAAACTAACACAAAAGCTAAATAAACAAAAAAATACTAAGTGCTATAATTGGAGAAATTATCCATCACCTCTTCCTCATACTTATCAATATCTGGATACAGAGCCAAAATTAAAGCATCATAATTAGGATCATCCCTCAAAGAACGCCTACTTGCACAATGGGTGCGGCATGCTGGGCATTCATTATTTCTGCAAAAACATTGCATTTATTAGATTTATCATAGGGAGTATTTCTTTGGATTTTGAAACCCCAATCATGTTTGATCTCAACATGTTAAAATGATATGGACAGCAATTTACACAATAATAGTATCAGGGGCCATACCCTAGCCTCATGGATTTATCTATGCAGTCCCTACAAAACCGGTGCAAACACTCCATAACTGTCCTTGTCTTCCGGATAATGCCTGCAAAATAGGGCCATAAGACAAGCAGATGACCAGGTATGCACAGTTCGCACAGGGATGCTACATAGAGTTGCACCATGAGAATCTGGGTCAACCTAACCATCATTTTTTCGTTTCTGCTTATAAACCAAAATTTAAATTTTTAACCTTAAATTTGGAGTTGTTTTGGGGGGGTTTCATCTTTTTTTTTCAACCTTTGCTTTTAGATCACTACGAACACATATATAAAAGTTTTATTCACAAATTATTTTTCAGCCCAACAATGCAGCCAGCTGTACTTATACAAAATTTTGTAACATGTGAAAATACAAGCTTTGGAAAGTAACTTTTTCAAAGTAAAAAAACAGGCAGATGTTCTCTAGATATCTCCTTATTTATTAGAGGATGGTGATTATATGCATACATCAGGACTATTGACTTTGCTGGTAGTAAAGCTGTAACAAGGAAAAATGTATAGGACAAAGTAAATGTATTCTGTTCTGAAAGTAAGTAGACCAAAGCACATCCTTACCTAAGCATATAGGGCACTGCACTTCCTTCCGTATATCCATTAATTTCACTAATATAAACCTGTATGAGAAAGCAATATTCAGACACCAGTTTCAAGTTTTGATTAGCAGAAAAAATCAAATATTCCATTATCTCATTGGTTACTGATCTACATTATATGATTATGTTAAGAACATAGCTACCATTCGTGATGTTCGTAATAAGATTATATCAGAGTGCAAAAAAGCAATCTGAAGTGAAAACTTCTCAAGTAAATATTTGACAAGACTGAAAGGAAACTGCACACTTTTGCATTCACAGCGAACACCTATGCAGGACTAACTTAAAAAAACATGGCAGTAAAGAACTATTCCTGCATTGGGGCCGCCAAGAAACACGAAAGGACCTATGCCTGCATAACCATTGGGATTGAATCTGAATGTGTGTGTCGGGATCTTTCAAGCATCTCTAACAGCAATGTCCTTTTACTAAGTAGAAGATGCACCATTTGTACCGTAATTGAGGGGCCATTTTTCACCCAACAACGGGGAGAAAAAATAAATGGACTCTGACGTACTCTACTATGCAGTATTCCTTATGATTTTCGTGGGATGAGAAGAGGAAAGATTTTCAACGACAACAGATAGAATAGTAAATTTGGTGCCACCAAGCTTAACAATGGAACAGTGTAAGACTTATTACAGCCATTGAGGTCAGGATAGCAACAGTAGAAGAAGATACCAGGAACTAAGAATTCGACATCACAGTTTGTAACCAAGAAAACTGCGGACTCTGTTGAAATTAACTGCTGGAAACATGGCAGCATATACCCAGTACAGAGGAAGGAAGCCAATGTAACACAACTGATAACACCACATAGAGATCATGGCTTGATGATGCCATTTGCTAATTGCCATAGAAAGTTTGGCATTTCCTCTGAACTAACACAGGTGCACCGTGCACGGGCAGCAGACTGGTAGTGGAGCTCGCACACGCGCCTAAGCATGGTAGGGCCGTTGCGATCATGGAGGTCAGGCCAGCACCAACGAGCCCCAAGCACACGAAAGAGTTGACCGTCGACACACACGGTTCAGGAGAGAAGAACGGCGAACTGTTCGAATACAGAGCTAAGCCACGACGGGCAGGGCTGCCGGTTCAGATGCCGCAGTCCGCTCCGGCATAACAGCTTTGGCACGCGGCGGTCCACCCTGGATGTCGCTCCCTGCACTTGCCGTCACGAGCACGGCGCCTCGTCGGAGCCGCGTGACATGACGAAAGCATGCATGCTGCGGCAAGATCTCATGCCTCGGCGGCGATGGAAGCCGAAGGAAGCGGCTACGGCGAGTGCTGGCAGCTCGACGAACAAGAACAACTCATAGAGACCCGCCGCCGCCGCCACAACGAACACGAGCCGGCACATGAGACGCTACACCACGAAGATCCCACTCAAGCCGACGCATACGAACAAAGCAACCGCCGGCTAGGCCAGGCACCTCCTCTACGACGTCCCCTCGCTAGGCCAGGCACCTCCCGACGGCGGCCCCCTCCGCCACCCCGCCGAACCAGAGTTACCACGCAGGGAGGCGGCACGACGACGACGCCGAATCGTGACGGAGGCCGGAGGAAGCCAGGGCCAGGAAGATGGGAGAGGGTGGGGGAAGGAGAGACAGAGAGAAGGGAAGTTTCACGGTTTACTTACTCCTCCATGTCGCCGTCGCTCTCCGAAGACTGGCTGTCGCGGTCTTCGTCGCCCCCTCCACCGCCGCCGCCTTCCTCCTCCTCCGCATCAGAATCTGCCAAGCCCATCAGACACAAAAACAACTCAGCGACGCCCAAACCGAAACAGAGACGACGATGCGCCGCGCCCCGCGAGCGCATCGCGAGGGAAGGCCCGCCCCGTCGGCGTCTGCGCCTCCGCCGCCGCCAGGGACGTCGTCCGCAGAAACTCACCAGCGTCCCGCTGCTCCTTCTCCTTCTCCATCCCACCGCCTCCGTTCATCACCTTCGGGGAGCGCTCCCCGCCGCGTGGGGCGTCCTCGGCGCCACCACCACCACCAGCAGCAGCAGCTCCTTCCACGTGCCCGTCTCCCCCCACCTGAGCCGACGCCTCCGGGGCCGGGCGCTTCTGCGCGGGCATTCCGGCCTCCCCCGCTCGCCGCCGCGCCCCCTTCGTTCGTTCGCCTCGACGCGACGCGAGGAGCAGGAGGAGGAGGACGACGAGGGGGAGGGAGGGGGAGGTGAGGTGGGTGGAAGCGACTCGACTCGGGGGCAGGCAGGCAGGAGGAGGAGGAGGCGGAGAGCAAGAGGCAAAAGAAAAGGAACGCAGCGCAACGCAGCGACGCGATGGTGGGCCGCCCTGCCCTGCCCTGCTGCCCCTGTGTCGTGCAACTCTGCGGCTGCGGCCTACTACTATGTACTACGCGCGTGCGTCCACCGCGCCGCCGCCGCCGTCTCTCACGCGACGCGGATGTGCGGCTTCGATTCTTTCGTGCCCGCCGGGCCGCCGTCTCCGCTGCTCGCGATCGCGTCGCGGCGCGGCCGGGGTTTGGTTCACACGCCCCCCCCCCCCAGCCCACGAGATTTCAACCGAAATCCTCGGTATATTTTTTTTCGTGTAAACGGAGATCTCCTGAGGCGACAACTTGACGGCATCGAAGCAGAGCTAGATCTAAATCCAACGTGGAGCTGGGAGTCGAGATGGGCTCAGAACTCTGGTTCAACGGATGAATGTTTGAATTCTCCGAGCGAAATTTGCATTGCAATCTTGTAATTTGAAAGTCGAAACTCTTCACATGAGTGGTTGTGTGTCCAGCTTGGCAAAAGTAGACAGGCATTTATGGGTGTATTTACATTTGGTTGGGTTGTACCTGTACCTGGCCCAATAAGATAGTTGGGCCAACAGGAGTTCAGGACCGACAGTTAAACTGGGTTGGCCCAAATAGTTTTTCCTGCTCCAAACTTGATCGGCCATTCTAAAAAAACGTGATTCGACCGAGAAAGGATTTTTTTTATCTTTTAAACATTTTTAATAAATAATTTTATTACTAAACCTCCGGGAAAATATTTCCATCGTACGAACATTTTTGCTACGCCACCAACGTTAACGTGGCGAAACGGCTTACCATAGTAGCATTGCCTTGCCACAACACTGACATTGGCGTGACAAGACTGCCACACCGACTCTTGCCACGTCAACACCCTTGGCGTGGCCAAAAGATTTAGTTTTGAAAAATGGTTTAGTAATAAAATTACTTGCTAAAAAATTTATTTAATAAACAAATTTTCCAAGAAACACAGAAGAGCTGGCTTCTAAAGATATCGCCGATTCAGTTCTTTTTCACGAAGAGAGGCCTTAAGGGCAGAAGAAGAACGAGAAGACCATGTAAATTTAGGTATCATACCCATGAACGACAAATTAAGTATTACTATTGTAAACTTAAAAAATAACAACGGCGCTATACATACAATGGAATGTATGATTCTGTCCACATGTGATGATGTCAGTCTGCGGTGTATACGCTGCTGCCGTCTGCGCCGTCCACGGCGTATGCGCTGCTGGTGTGAGATCGTACACGGGTCATATGGGACCAGTTGTATGTATAGTAGTTTTGAAAAAATAAATTGGCATGATTTTTAAGCTCCCATCGTTTCGCTTATTAGAAGAAAAGGTGAAAACGTGTTTTTACAAATGAAAAATAATTTACAGGTAAAACTTTTACATACGTGTCCATAGCGACTCAAAAGCAAAAGTTGTAAAACAAACTAGGGTGAAAAAAATCACAAAATCAAGTATAAAATTAAGTTTGAAAATTCAAATTTTGGCTTATAAGCAGTTGTAACTGCGAAATAATGAGAACCTTAAAGCAGTAAGTTTTTTATAAAAAAATTGTTATCGATTTGGAAAGTGGACTCGTGATAAATGAGAAAACTTTCCTCCTATACTACTCTGTCAAGTGGAGCCTAAGGGCATGTTCAAAGGTAGAGTTTATTATCGACTCTTATCTGATCCATGTCAGCAACAAGAACCTATTTTATGATAATACGTATCAAGGTAAAGTCAGATATGGTTTCTTTATTAATGCAATAAAATATTTTTTATTACACTGTTTTCTTTTTGTCCACCCTCATGCAAGAAAATTTTCTTTAATAAATGCTAAGAGTCGACTTGTCATGCATGACAACGGTTTTTCTCTCTTCTTTTCTCTCTTTACGCCATATCATCAAATTTACATACGAAGCTTTTGAGAGAGTAAGCTAATAAGCATCTTTGTACGCAGGGTTTCCATTACCGCGATAACCAGTCCCTCCGCGGAGGCACGGAGTATGTAGGGTTTCCCTATAACATATCCTAAATGTCACAAATATAGTCACAAAATATCTTTTTTGTTTTTTTGCATTTTTTATATTTTTTAAAGTTTTTTTTGCATTTAACATCTCACAAATTTTCTTGTTTTTAAATCTTCTTCTCCCTACGGTTTTCTTGCGGTAACCGCGGTTTTCGCCGTTCTTACGCGCTGTTCCGATAAACATTAGCCGCGGTTACCGCGCGGTAACCACGTAAAACCGTACGGTAGCCGCGATTATTGCACGGTTTTGAATTCAAATATTTGATTTTTCAAATTCATCGCGGTCTTTACGGCATTCACGGTTACCATGCGATAACCATGCTAACGGTTACCGTGGCAGGGACGGTAATCGCAAGAAGTATAATATGTCATAGCTATATTATCACTAGTAGAACCAAGAGTGGCCCTTCAACTTAACTAACACACTTTGAATTATACTTTGAATTTGGCGGATTTTTTAGTTGCTAGCTACACAAGTAACACCGTAACACCTATATCGTCTTCTCAATGGCTCAATAGCTATCACTTATTAATCTTTCTCGTGCTAAAAAAACCATCAATTTTTTAAGGCTTGGCTATAACCCAGACAAAAATAGCACATGCTATATAGATGGTTTTATGCTTACACCTCCTACTCTCTACTCTAATAACATCAGATATCTTAACACATACCATTTATATATATTACTCTTTTATCGTATATTTATATAATCATAATTGACACGAGATGTATTGCAATATATTTATTTCATAATGTTAATCATAGTTTATATTGGAAGTATTTTATTTAGAAACATGGTAGCATAGCAGATATTTAATTAAAAGCTATCGGGATTACACTAGTTATAAATTCATCGCTGTCTAATTTTGGGATACTTGTATTCCACATCAATATTGGTACATCCGTAATAAATAGGGCCCTCTGTATCCCAGCCGAGGGAGGGAGACGGCATCATCCGCCGCCGTGGTAAAGGCCCAAGGGCAGCAGCGAAAGTAACGCGTGGAAAAGGGGGGGACATCTCCGAGTCCCAGAGCGAGAGAGGACTGAAGCGGACGAGACGACGAAGGTTTTTTGCTCCCAATCCCCCACCCAAACACATCAACGTCGCCGCCGCATCGTGCTCATCCAGCTATCCCCCCTCCATCCGAGCCCTTCTCCCCCACGGCGGGGGCTGCGGCTGCGGCTGCGGCTGCGAGGCATTCGGATGGCGGGCACCGGCCGGAGCGCCGTGCTGCCGGCGACGGACGAAGCTGTGAAGGCCGGCCGGCCGGGCGTGGGGCCGACGAAGAGGGCCAGGGATCCGGCCAACGCCAAGGATCTCAACGGTATACCGCCGCGATCGCTCTCTGCATGCAAGCTTTATCTGTTCATATGATGTTAGATTTGTGCATGCATGGTGCGGATAGGGGATGCAGATGGGGGATGCGTGCTCTTCGACTTATTATCCCGTCCAGATGTGTGCTGCTAATGCTTGTTTTGTTGTTTTTTCTGAAGGAGCGAGGATAATTTTTTGAAGGAATGATAGGATTAGAAGTTGATTGATGGATATTTTGGTTAATACTAGCTAGTACGGCATCCTGTTATTTAGGACTATCTAAATAAGACTTTTAGTTTGCTATTGCGTTATTGGTAGATGGATGAACTCCTGTTTATTTTGCTATTCGGTTATTGGTAGGTGGGTGGACTCCTAATGCTGAGTGCCTGTAGCTTGGCTTGTTATAGATTGCTTGTTATGATGTCATCGATACTGTTGCTGGATATTTGTAAATAGTGATTAGATGGCAGATGGATGTTACAGTAACCTGAAGCATGAATTATTGAATTGTGCAATGAAGCAGAATGGCATAATATTTGATGCATTTAGTTGCATTTGTAGTTATGCTCAAGATTACACGAGTATACTGTCCCCTCGTTTGCATGCTGCAGCCAATCCAGGAGAATGTGCATGAGTTTGTTTTCCTCTTTCTTCCATCTGTGTTTGTATTGAGGAACTTTATCAAATATGCATTTGTTTCCTTTGTAGCCAAATATTCCAACATCTCAAAGGTAACAACTCCTTGCTACCTTATCGAAGAATTTAACATTGCTTGTCTATTGAAATTGCATAAATACTTTTTATGGTTGATCATACAGCTGACAAACATTGCAAACAGAGCAGACATGCACACTCATTGCTGCAATAACATGCCCTTCAGTTAATCAAGTAATTTCTGTTTCCAGCGGTGTAATGAAATGGTTAACTGTTGTGCAACCTTTTGCTCAGCAGAAAACTTGGAAGTTCCCCTAGACTCATGTACTGAGGTTTAGTAGATTTGCATGTCAAATTTCTGAATCATAGTTTCATCACAAGAAGGTTGCTGATTATGTTTGAATAGCTCTTGGTTCAAAAAAAGATGATGTGGACAATTCTAATAACTTTTCCTATATTACAGTGGTATCATTGGGATTATGGGAGTTTTTAGACATGTAGTACCATGAGAAAAGTGCTATCTGATATACCAAATTTGATCTATATTATTTATAGTTGGTCGGATTTCTTCTTTCATGCTATCTTCCTCTTATCTTCGATTAAATCCACCTTTGTTTTTTATCTAGTTCCATTATAGTGATGCTCCTGTGCATTGAACCCTCATGTCCCACTTTTATTTCTGTAATACACTTTCTGAACAATGAGAAATTTCCATCTTGGCATAACCTGCAAATAGAAGCTACGTTTAAATCCAATAAGTTCAAATTCAGCAATAATTGATTTCGGAGCATCTTCATAAGTATCTTACATCAACTGTGATTGATTGCTCCCTGGACATCTTGTGATGAATGATCTTCAATAGTGGTATGATGGGTGGTAATGGTAGGCTACTCTGGAAGGAATCCTTAAATTTGGTATCTTAACTATTTCAAGTGGTTTAACATTCTTTTAGGTTAAGAAAAATGATTATAGCAATCTGTCGAAACTTGGATGTCATTATGACCATACATCATCTAGGTTTTGTTGGAGGGTTTGCTGCTGAGAAGAAACCAACAGTGCAGGCCAATAGCAACAAGAAATATCAGAAGAAAGGTGGGAATGTTCTTGTATCACAAAGTTCACCAGATTCTAATGGTTTGAGGTATGTTAATTGACACCACTACTTTTGCACGCGCTAATGAATCAGGAATTTGAACTTTAGTAAATTTTCTTATTTACTGTGATGTTTGACTAAGAACAAACTCCTTTGTATATCGCATCTTAACAACAATCTATTTTGTTACTAGTTCGCAACAAAGATTTGGGAGTTCATCTCCTGGTGGAGATCTGAGGAATAAAGCCAGAAAACCGACCAAAATATGTATCTTTTATGCTCAAGGGCAATGCAATAATGGGACGAGTTGCACCTTTCTTCATAAAGGAGAGGTATCTGGTTCTGATAACCAGGGTTATGAACATCATAGAGGTATGAACATTTTCAATAAAATAAGTTGAAGAATATCATGCAGCTGTGAGCTTATGATTGCCCTGTCAATTTGAACACTTTTGGTTGCTGCTTACATGTTGTGTTCAGGCACTGGAGAAGGATCTCAAATGCAACATTTATCCGACTTCAAAGAGCTCCAGCTTGGAAAAGTGGGCTTGTTCCAGAATGAGATAAATATAACCCTTATTCATGCATATGGTGAAGATAACAAGGGGCTGTCACATCCCCTTGTTAAACATAGTCCTCACACGCCAAAGGTTTCACATGGTTCCAAAATTGATGGTTCATTGACTACAAAGCCTACTGATGAGGTGGTTCAGTTTCCAGTAGTTCAAGAGAAGAACCATGGACCTTATTTCATGGGACATCAAATTAGTTTGAACAATAACAGCTGTTTGGATGATAGGGGTGCCACCTCTAGATTGCGCCTGGATGGAGGAAATCTGCAGTTTGATATGGCCAAGGGAGGCAGTCCAAGGGATTCACTTCTCTCAAGATCTTACCTTGAAATGAACCCCTTAAAGCCTGATTATCGGTATCAACCGTTTGACTCAACTATTTGTTTTGATCCTCGCCAATATAGCAAGAAGTTATCAGCTTACGTTGGAGCAACAGAGAATCTTCCTTGCAAATATCAGGAAGAAAAAAGTTCAAGACATGCCTCATACAACTTGAATTGTTTTACCGGATTCAGAAACCCAAGCTATGACAGCTCTGATTATTCCTTGGCTAGTCAATCTCTTCGAGCAACTTCTCACTCGGGAACCCTTCCTCTTCATCGATTAGCACCTGATAAGGATGGCAGCCACCATAAAGATGCTGATATTGACAAGGGTGTTACCTCTAGGTCTACATTACATGTGAGCAGTTCACCTCAATCTGTGGTAGCATCGCCTGGGAAACTTTCCCCAGTCAAGGATGAGGTTTGGATAACTTCAGTGCCTTTTGTACCTTCTTTTGACTTACCTGATTTTCTTGGCAGTGCATCATCTTCAAAAAGTCAGTATGAGCCACTTGTAGACAGAATCGACCCTCCCAAAGTTGAAAGTTTAAATAATCTGAAGTCCTCAAACATATCCTGTAGCATTTCAAATCAACATGGAGATACGAATGCTATAAGAGGGAGGAGTCTTGAAAAACCATTGACTTGTGCTGACAAGTTGGCAAGGAATGCATCTGCTAAAGGATCAAATGAATTTGTAGGCTTGATTTCATATGATAGGGGACACAACTCTAGCCTAGATGATGATAATAGGGTGAAAACCTGTGAAAGGAAAGATGTTGTATCACTTAACGATGAGAAAGCAGACTTCCGTTTTCATTTGGTGGAACATGTTAAGGAGCTGGTGAAACCAATCTGGAAGGAAGGCAATCTGAGTAAAGATGCTCATAAGCTAATTGTAAAAAAATCTGTTGATAAGATTTTTGCTTCAGTTGAGCCAAGTCAGAGACCAGGGACTAAAAAGTTGATAGCTACTTATATAGAAGCCTCTGCACCAAAGATAGAGAAACTTGTGAAGGTAAAATTCTTGAATTTGTTTGTCAATGATACATATTGCCAGTATATGTTTGACTTCTGTATGTTTTTCATCACAGGCATATGTTGATCGTCATCGGACAGCATGAGATCCAAACTTTTGATTTCTGAGCTACAAATACAGAGGAGATGGGGTCTGAGCCTGTTGTCCTACCAAAGAGCATATTGCTGTGCTAGATGTTTCCAGTAAGGTATTCTGTTACATGAACCTGTTTGGTCTTGTAGACTTTCAGTCTGGACTCCCTAATATCATCTAAACATGGTGGATGTTTAATTTAATATGTTTGCATGTTAGCTGAGGGGATCTAATGCAACCAAGACAGAATCTTTATTGCATGTGTGGTTAATCTATGGATTAAAGAGTGCTGTGCCCTCATCTTTTCACTTCTGCTTATGCTTATAAGCCAAAATTTGAATTTTCAACCTTAAATTTGGAGTTTATTTTGGGTTTTTTCCACCGAAGTTTATTTTCCAGCCTTGGCTTTTAGTTCGCTAAGAATACGTATATAAAATTTTTATTAGAAATTATTTTCATTTGCAAATATGTTGTTTGGCTTTTTCCATGTTGTTTGTTCTGTTTGGTGAAACATTCATCTTGCTGAAAATGTTATGTCCTACTTAAAATGTGATGCCAACATAATTTATGATGATAAGTGGACAAGAGATGTGGAAAATAGAAGTATAGAAATGGACCATGTGATGAACTGGTCTCATTTGATGGTTGAGCATATAGTATATATACAAAGTCAAACCAATGGTGCAAGAGATTGAAAGCTAACTGGTAAGATTCTTATCATGTTGGTATTTGGTGCCAAAGTATGGCATAATACCTTTCATTGTTATGTTTGTGGGCTAACTGTAACAGCCCGAGTTTTCCCCTAGCCTAAATCGTAATTGAAAATGAAATAAAGAATTATTTTTGCTTTAGGCAAGAGTTAACTAAGTGAAAATAAAATTATTTAATTAATTGGGTGAGCTGTTATGTTTGTGGGCCAAGCCAGCTTTCGCGTATGTGGGGTGAGCCCGTGCCGCCGCCGTGGCCGCCCAAGCTGCCAGTCCTTAGAAACCTGGAACGTGGAATGTGCCCATGTTCCGCGTTCCGGGAATTCCGTTCCGGAACGAGGAACGGGAATGGCCGGGAACGACGTCCAAGAACCTATGGAACGTGATCCGACGCTATCGGGTACATGGAGACGGTTTGAAGAAGATTCAAGATCAGTTCGTGGACATCGGACGGATTTTAGTGGTTTGCATCTAAGGGACCAAATAAAATTCGCATGGCTTAGAAAACAACAACAAAAAAAAGCTCGAGCAAGATTCAAACACACAACCAAGCAGTATTGTAGCCTAAAGATGACACTGCAATACCACAAGGGAACATTGTTCTGAAACAACGTTCCGGGAACATCGTTCCGGTCACACTTGGGACGCGTTCCATCTGTGTTAGGAACATATGGAATAGGTATACCCCCTTCGTACGATGGTTTCATAAAATGATGTTCCACGTCCCACGTCCCCGTTCCGCGTTCCCAATGTTCCAGGAACATGGCTTCTAAGCGCCAGTCGTGGCTGACCATGCTTTAGCAGTGTGCCCCTTCATCCCTTCTCTTTTCTTCTTCTTTTTGTATGATTCCTTAATCCATACGATCTTTCTATTTTACTTTTATCCAAATCTTTCCTTTCGTATGGGGAAGATTTCTTCCCTACGGACTTTTCGATATATCCTCATCCCCCTCTATTTAAGCAACCCTCCAAGAAGGGGGGGGGGGTGTTTTCACACCTTTTGATCTCAGTCACTGCCTCTTTGCACTGTTGTGTCATGCGTTGCCCTTGCTCCACTGTCACCCACCGCACCCACCGCAGCTATCGACCATGAGTGACGTGTCTGAAGCCCTTGTGATTGTTGCCGCTAAACCCTGGCGCGAGTTGTCGAATAAGTAGATTCGTCGTGCGAATTCCCTGTTCATGCGTGCGAATTGGCCATTAATGTAGCAAATCTGCAAGTTGTGGTTGTCTTTTTCTGCTCATCCGTTTCATGACTTGTGGGACAAATCGGTATTCGCTGTGTGAATCTACGCTTCCCACACGTTTCTGATTTTGTCTGTGTGAAGTGTGAACCCTTGTTTCGTACAAGCTTATGAACTGTTGGTGCGAAGCATTAAAGGTTTTCATGCGAATCTGTTATTCGTGCGCAAGTCGGTAATCTGTTATGTCGATAGTCATGTTTCTGCTTTCACGAACCGATTTGCCTTTATCATTGAGACTTGTACAACAGCAATGGTGAATCTGAGTTCTTGACAAGAGTCGTTAACTAGTCTACTCGTCATCAGGGTAAAGTCACGTTTTCCCTCCTGTTTTACAGGTTTTGTTCGTGTTGTCATTTAAAAGTCGCTAACTCGTTTTAGGTTTAGCTAAGAAAACAACAAAACTTCTAAAATTCATAACTAATTATCCCGAAGTCGGTTTAAGCCCATTTTAATTACAGTAGATCAATAATTTTGTTAGGAATCCATTAAAACTAGTTTTTTACCGTTTCAATGGCCCAATGTATTGTTTTGAGTGTTTTTAGTTATACGCTTTAGATTTCGGCAAAACCGAGGGTTTGGTCTACTACGAAGTGGTAGCCCAAGCTTTCCTAGAGTCTCAATGCAAGTCACATTGCAATCCTTGTGTATGTGTATCCCTGTTTTTAAATTATTTCCGCATTTCTAAATTATTTATTCATTCTTTTACAATTACATGCTATACGGGAATTACCTATGCTTCGCTATTAAGCCCTATGTTGTGTTTATCCTTTTAGCTTGTTACCAGGTATGTTTGTTATTGAATTGACATGCTTAGCCATGTGATGTAGACTAGGGTTTCCGATCTTCCTAATGATTCTAATAATCTCTCGATTTGGTGGAGTGAGACACAACTCGATCTGGCTTCTGAACGAACACGCCATTGAGCCCCGCAATCGCAATACCACGTCTCTTCTGGTTATCAACTGTGTCGACACCTACTTGACCTCACCAAGAAGGCTAATCCTTGCTTGCGAATTGAAGAACACAAACGAAAACAAGATAGACTGCAACCAAATTGCAGATGAATGATTAAACTCACAAGTTGGGGTCTTACAAACCGAACGAACGACGAAATTGTTCTAAACAATCTAAGCAAAACCCAAACCCTAACTATAGCGGTGCCTACTAATATATGGAGTTTAGGATCGTGCAACACCCCTTGACGTAACCCTAATGGACTCCAACACGATACACGACTGGAAGACCCAAAATTCGGTGACACAACACTGGGGCAGATTCTGAACGTCAACTTGTTCGGATGATTTCCATTGACTTGTAATGAATTTGGTTGTGGGACCAGAACCATTGGAAGGGTTATGTTCTTAGCTTTCCATCCATATAAAGAACACCCCAATCCTAGTTCGTATGCGACTTGGGCGCCCATTTTAGTACAGACTGATCCTGGACTCCGAATCGTACTCGAAGTTAACTTGGTTTGGACCTCCATGTTGATTTGAATGTCCTCTCTCGTTCTCCACGCCTCTAAGTCTCTTTCTAAGTGTCTTCTTGTCCTCTCCATTGTTCCTAAGTATTATAGAATCATTAGGTAGCAATCTATTCTGAAAATCATACAAACTTGAACTCATCTGTAAATTCAATCGTTGCGTGCGAGCTCTTGTAATTAGACCTTGAATGGTCAATAGAGGTTTGTCGTGTTTATCCGAAAGAGTGATGTTCTCATCAACATGCTTAGTTGATATTCCAACCTCGTATAAATTGGGTTGGGACACTATATTCATTCTCATTAATAAGCCGAGATTCAGTCTCACAATGAAAGTAGTTCATGTTATAGTGTTTTACTAAAACTACTAAAACATGATTAATGGTGAGCTGCGAATGCATAGTGTTTGATGGTCATGCTCATGCCAATTAAGGACTGGTTCACGGGAACCCTTGGGAGACTTATCCGTACTTAGTGTAAGCTAGTGTGGGCAATGGCTAGGCTTGAAACATAGTTTTCTCCGTTCCTAGGCACCCAGGAGAGGGTAGGCGTGAAGGAGTTGGGCCGGCTTGGGGATGGACTAATTGGTTCTCGTATCTACCTTGGCAAATGGGGATAGCCTGCCCAAACAGGATGAGGGTGTGGGAGGCGCAACATCAGTGTGGTATGAATGGTTAGGAATGGATTATGTGGACGGTAGTCTTGTCACATCTTCTTCGCAGGATGTGGTGACATGCCGACCTACAGGTAGGTACGTTGGGTTGTCTTGTGGGTAAAGTTGTACACTTCTGATCAGAGTAAAATTGTACTAACAAAAGAGTCCACGGTTATGGGCGATCGATCGAGATTCCTTGCGTTTCACCGTTTTTATGATTAAATGAACCTGGTTAATAATTTGCTAAGATAGATGGGTTAACCTAGTAATGTATGGTTTAGCACAATATTAGTGGCACTGGTATTGTGCGGTTTAACACAATATTAGTGTTTGTTGGGCCTAGTTTGATGTGGTGTAGCACTAACTATTGTTTGGTTTAATTATTATTGTTAATTATCAATATTTTTTATTTTGCTAAATGTTTTATAAATGTTGTTTATGCAAAAGTTAGCCTTGGAGCCCATTTCCTTTGTACTTCCTATGTATTATTATTGCATTTGTCCGGTGTGGCTTGTTAAGTTGGTGGTTGTACTTAGCCTTGTAAATTCCTACCTTTTCCCAGAAGCTGGAGCTGCATCAGACGAAGATCTATCCGACGAAGATCTTTCGGAGTATTAGATGTGTTGTTACGCTCGAGGACTGCCTATCGGCTGTTGCCAGCTTCTTAGCGCTTTAGTTTCCTTTTCCGCTGTGTTGCTTAAGGCTTTTATTTTATTTGTTTTGTCAGATGATGTAACTGTATTAGTTTTTCGTAGTGTGTAACTAGGCTAGTCTGGATCGGGATTTAATAGATGTTATTGTTAAAAAATTGTTTAAATTTCTAGGCAACACTAATGCATTGGATAACATCCTCTTTTGCCCTCTGTGGTTAGATCCATTGTCTGGCCAATGGTAACTACTTGATGTCCATATGTTTTTCTTCTCAGAATGACCCTTAGCAAGGGACCTCCTACCAGTATCCCTCTTTATGGTTGCCAGCTGTTGACGTCAAAAATGTGAACGTTGACGCGTCACACACGAAGGCCTGAGAGTCAATCTTAAACAGCTATAGTGCAGGACATAAATTCTTAGAATGCGCGGGCATGCCAGTCAGTTTGATCCTGCAACTGACAAGATGAACAGTAAAACAAGCCGATCGGCTATCGAGCCGATAGGTAACTAATAATCCAGCCGATCAGATGTTTATGCTGCAACGGTTAGCCGATAGGATAAACAATCGGCTGTAAATATTAGACCAACATAACCCGCCAAGTCACTTATTAATCTTAGTCGATCGGACGAGCCCCTATAACCAGATCGAACTAGACGTACAGAGATTAGACTTAACCAAGACAGTATGTAGTCGAGCACAATATGATTATAGGAAACATGAAGATCGATAAGGCTAATAAATAAACTGACGAATTACTTGGAATAAACAATGAATCATGTGTTGCGATCGGCTAAAACCAATTTGCATGTAATTCTCATAAGCCGATGCAACCTAAATAACTGCCGATCTAACTAAATGAAGTCGATTGGTATGTAGTAAAGCAATTGGCTACTATATTGATGTAAATATGATAAACATGTAGATCGACAAAAATCATCGGCTATAGACGGCGGACAAACAACCAAGATCGATAAAATACCTAGCCCAGATTATTAAGAATAATCATAGAAGATTGGAACCAACCAAGACAGTTCAAGATTAAACCTAGCAATGCCAGGATAGATACTAAACAGATCTAGATTGCTATCAAGCCAATGAGCCGATGACTGATAACCTATCGGCTGGTACTCCGATAGAATAATGAACAAAATACATTGATCTGATATAAACCATCTGACAAACGCAATCTACTAGATCGGACCGAACCGAGACAGCACTAGATTGAATATGTCAAACAACGAATATCAAACCAACGTAGATCGCCAAAGTGGTCGACCAGATCAACTCAAAACACGAAAGTGATCTAAGTTGAAACTGACACGTTAACTAGCAATCGCTCAACTAAATTAGAATATCGGACCGAACCGAGACAGTCCTAATCTAGCATATGCGATTACCGTGGCCCGGCGGAACGATGGACTTACCCCTCCGCCGGAGATCGAAGCGATGTAGCCCTGCGTCAGGTGCTAAGTTCCGCTGGAGTTGGAAACCTCGAAAGAGGGTGGCGATGCGTCGAAAGTAGTTGATCTAATTATGATGTAGATCCTTTACAATGACCCCGGACATAAATATTTGTACCCTCGGGTGGATGCTAATCCATGTCGGATACGACTCCTAATAGATAAAAAGAAATAACAAACTCTATCTCTAACACGACACGATTTCTAATATATAAAAGAAAACAAACAAGTCCCGATCGGACTCTAATCTCTTAGAGATAAAATCCTAACTAACTCTAACTACTAGATAAAATTACGCTGCCATGTCTTGGTCTTCACGATTCCCTGTTGAATTCGAACTCTTCCAGATAAAACTTCTATCGGCGATTGCACCTTTTCTTATCCGAATCCAATACGGAAATTTACCAAATTTTAGTGTTAACACCAGCGTATTGTGAAATGTGTGAAATATGATGTGGGCCCCTTAAAGTAGATAGCTCTAAGTCAATAATAAGACCCTCAAGGAGGATTACCTAAATACTTTGTTCCATGATATAAGCTATTTTGGTTTTCCCTATATTCATCTATAATTACACATACATACATATCCAGATTCATTAGTATCCATATGATTCCTAGGAAAACCAAAATATCTTATAACATGTAACAGAGGTAATAATATGTAAAGAATTATGCTGATCTAACTTGGAATTCAGGTTTTTGGGCACTCTCAAGGCCATCTTTAATGGCATGGAGGTGTAATTGATCCAACCATAGATGGTTTAACCTTCTTGACAAAATTACCTGCTGTTTAATGCGTGAAGTCTGAATAGATCCATTTATAGTATGAAGTAATAACCCTTGAATGTGGATTTTGCTTCGCATGTGCTTTTCTTCACATAATATGTGTATAAGTCAATCCATATCAAGAAAGTATTAAGTTGTGTACCTTCATGGGTAACATGGCAATTTAATGGATTTAAAAATGAAGGGATTGCCTCAAGAACATAAATATACCTACCTATTGATCTCATGTTTGTGAATTTAGGTTGGGCACTTTATAGTTTCCACTAGGGCAATATTTAGATATTCATTACCACAAATGGTTGGGATCTCCTAAAGTTTTATTCCATAGTTTGTTAAGTACTACTCAAACAAAGATAGGAGGTTGATGGGCCAGAGATAGCATGATCAAGGGGTTGAAGGACCAACATGGTCTGCAACTTGCTACTAGATGAAATGATTTGCATGAAAGGTTAGGTTATTCGCAAGAGGACCAGGTGATCCTAAGCGGACAGATGAACTAAGTCGGATTAGTCAAGTGGTCCAAGGCAAGTAATTTGGCAGAGAAGATGGATTCGAGATTGATCACGAAGTGCTCCTAGTTGGATCACCTAGTCATAGAAGGGTTATATTTGTGATAAAGAGGGACACAGGGTGAGAATTACACCTAGATACAAACCAATGCTCATACCAAACTATGATGTAGTAGTTTGACTTAGTTTGAATTATTGTAGTAGTATAAATGAAACCTAAAACAAGTTAAACCTAAGCATAGAATAAATCCTTCGAGGAAGTCGTCTATTTTGGTTCTTGGGGATGTAGTGCTGCTTTTTTTGCTTCAAGTGTTGTCGAATCAATTTTGCAAATCCAGGCAGTCTAGGCTTGTCATTGGGTGTAGCCACCAAAGATTTCATAACACATTTGACTATCGTTATTACCTAGTAAGGATTGAATTGAATCTGAATGTTATTGGCGATTCTTGCATCCGCCCAATTGCATAGTGAGCAATTCCATGCTCGTCATGTAGAAAGAGGTTGACTCATGTTGTGTTGATGCCATTTTGGCAACATGGACAAGGGTGGAATTTTACGGTGCTCTCTATCTCGTTGATTGATCTTATAGTGAGGGGATAATTCTTGCTTTGATTATGACGTTGATGACAACAATGATGGAAAACCTAACCTTATTGTGACTAGAAACCATTCATAATTAGGATGACTAGAACAAAAACTACAATACTCAACATGATGGATTAAACTATAAACAAAATAAAACTGAATTAAAATTGTGAGGTTTAGAATTAGGGCTCAGTGATGAGAAAAGTTGACATGTCTATATCGTAAGTGATAGTAAGATGAAATAAAATTACAAAACTGAAATGTTCAACAATTAACGAAGGCTTTGATCCAACTAATGGCGCCTTTTCTCATGGCCTAATCTTTTGGAGAGGGGATAACCCTACCTTTGGTTGAATGTGACATTAATGAAGTGGCTGCCAAGATTACGCATCACATGAAGGGGTGGACCTTGGCCTTGGGCGAAGCTTGTGATTGAAATTCCACTATGTTGGACATGGCTTTCCACCATGTAAATGTAAGCATGGCCTAGAGTGCAATGTGACTGGCTTGACCATGGTTGAGTGATGTGCAATGGAGAATGCAAATGAGAAAATACTGCAAGAACAAGTGAGATGCAATTTGATTGTTGCAGGGAATTAAACATGAGAAGCAAAGTTTGAGATATAAGTAGGTCTAATAAACGCGGCAAATCAACACACTATTATGGGGCCTTGAATCTATAGTTGACTAGATGGTTTAGGACTAGAGACAAAATGAAAAGCACTTGTAAAAATTAACTAAGCAAATCCCAATTGCTCTAGGTGTTGGTGGCTTTTATAAGGGAATATGGAGGAAAAATGTAACACCATGCATTCAAATTCCATATTAATTTTCTCTTATGTAGATCAGGACCTCGTATGCACGTTTACATTTTCAACCTTCATGTTAAAGGGTTGTCTGAGGGTACTATTGTTAGAGCACTAAGGCTTATAAAATTAACTCTTGCCTACGTGAGCTTCCAATGTGGTACTAAATGGACACTACACCAATCACTTATAGGGCCAACGTCACCACTATATATTTCAAACAGGTAGAGGTGTTACAATCACCTCCCTCACTCCCCAAAGGACCAACGTAATCTCCCTTCGATGTGGATTGTTCAGTTACCACTTGTAACACCATGCCTCAATTCACATTAGTATGTCATTTACACTTTCGTACTCATTTCATGTCAGAGGTTAACCCAGGGGTACTATGGTTAGAGTGCTAAAGCTTATAAGCTAACCCTTACCTGCCTAAGCTTTCAAGGTGGCACCATTCTGTCATTACAATCATTACTAGGTCACTTGGGACAAAGTGACCTAGAAGTCGTTATACATGTGCTCTAGGTCATGGAGGTGGTAGGTTGCATGCACAAGGTTGCTTGTTTCAGTGATTTGGGAGTGCTAAGCATGAATTTGGTGGTGAGACCGGTTGCTAATTTGGATTGATATCATCTTAGGAGAACCAAGATGATGAATTGACCTTGAAACGTAGTTGATGGAGGTCTTAGCATGGATGTCTATTGCCTTTATAGATTCTCCAAGCATTTGATGCATCCTTGATCATGAAAACCTCTCTTTTTATGAAGATGAGACGAGCATAGCAATATCATCTCCTCAAATGAATAGAATAAAATCTAACATAAATTGCGCATCCTTTGTCAAAGTTTTGTGTTCTTATTTATGTCCAAATACTTGATGGTCATATTGAAATTTATGTTTTACCCTTCATGTGGGGTAGGAAGCCTAGGAAAGTGTAGCATTCAATGCAACTTTAATTGTGCATAGAGGACATAAAGGAAACAATGTGGGACTAGAGAGATGGAAACCATGGAGACTAATAGGTAAGTTCTTCATTTGATGATTGGACTAACATCTCAATCTAAATTAGCACGACAAACCGGTTTTGCATCTAACATCCTAGCGTCAATTGGTGATAGGAGTGAACTGGAATGGAGTTATTGAATAGGATAGTATCTACTCCCTTTGTCCCTAAATAAGTTCATCTTTCTAGTTCGATTTTGAACTAGAAAGATGAACTTGTGTTGGGATGCAGGAAGTAAGTTCTAAGGTCTAGGAATTTAGGTGGACTTGTTCCTGAATGAAACACGTTATATTTAAAATTTGTAACATGGACATGCATGGCTTTGTCATGCCAAGCTAATATCCATATTATCAACTGAACATACCGTAAACTTGCATATATTGCAAAATGGTCAAAGTATTTGTACTGGCTATATAAAATAGCTTTCATTTAGCCAAAGATTCACTTTTCTAGAAAGAGGATCAAATTGTGTCCCTTATTTTTATTTGGCTCAAGCTAATATATACCCATCAATTTAGTCAGAGAACAATCCAGTTAGCTTTGTAGTTAACTTAATAATTTCTATATAGCTTTGAAATGTTTGAATGACTTAAAAATATCACCCTTTTTTTGCAGAAGCTAATGGCACCAATATTTTTAGTGATCACCTCATGGTCCTCTATGATCCATTCACATTTCACCTAAGAACTTCTTTCAGTTGTATTGATTGGAATAACAATTGGGTTCATATTGTATTTGGCTTAATACCTGTCTTAAGTTGATGCGAAGAACTAATTTCCATTTAGCTTATAATATTTAGGTGACCACCACCCTTTGTTTGCAAAAGCAAATAAATGCCAATAATGGTGAATGCCCCTTCGATCCTCGATATTCCACATTCACCAATAGTGTATATATCCTTCATGTTATCTAGAAACTAAAATCCCCCCATTCGTAATATGATGTTCTTTACTTTTGGGCATGGCTTTTGGTCATTTATCTTATTCAAAGATAGCAAGCATGCTTAAAGTACCTTTAATGATATATCTAGTCACAACAAAGTAAACTATACTTGCAAGTTTTTTTTTTGAATAAGACGAATGGTCAAAGGTCATGTCCAAAATTAGCAATCTCATACACACTAATTAAATACCATGTGCACTACTCATTCAATACGTTGATTAAATATCACTCTCATAATGCTTTGCGCGTTGTGTAGAAATTGAGTCTTATGTAAGACCTAATGTCCTTTTTCTTTCTTCATTAAATATCTTGCCTCGTCACCAAAAACCCTATGTGGCAGTTCATTTAATTAAGTGGAGACCATCCTAACTGGAGCATTGGACTGCCCTAATAACTTCTCTAATTAAACCCCATCAATTTGAATAACCATTGACCTCCCATATTATTTTGACCACTTAATTTCTTTCCTACTATATTGCAAAGAGGTTGATGTAATGATTATATTATATCTAAAGCATTATGGATAAGTTTTAAAATAATTTCAGTTTATCCTCGAAAGATTTGAGCAAACGTTGTTCCAGAGGCAATTTATGGCCCCTCTTTTTGTAGCAAAGATCCGAAAGCAAACAATACCATTTAACAAGTTTATGTCTTATAGCATGCTATGCCCTACCAAAATTTGGTATTATGGGTATTTGAACATGTTTGATTCGCTGACTAGAAAATGATGTATTATACGACATATGACAATTGTAGCTTTATTTAGTGTTGGCAACAGAGCAAGTCGGGCCGGGTTGGGCAAGAACGGCCTCAACCCTTACCGGGGCCCTGTGGGGGAAGGCGACTCGGTGAGGACACAGCGCGGTGAAAGGCGTGGAGGCAGCGACTAACAGTGATGGGCACACTTTGGTTGGTTTCGCGCCCGGCGTGGAGGTTGAGCCTTCTCAAGATGGGGCGGCGGCACTGAGGCAGCAGAGGGGTTGACCTGTCATGACTCGTGAGGAGGGGAGAGGAGTGAAATTAGGGTTAAGGTTTATATATGCTTAGTAGTTGGGCCTATTGGCTGAATTTGTAGTGCGCAAATGCATTTCGAGGCCCCATGGGGAAATTTATGACCATCCTAGCCCCACCGAGGAAATAGCCATCCCTAGCTTTATGTGCCTGCTTCGAAGAGGATATGCTGATATATAACAATAGTTTTTAGATACGAAGGGTCATACCTTGCAGCTAGCTGATTAGATACTTGAAATACTGATTGGTTTGGCTTTAGGTATTATGTGGTGCTATTGTTCTTCTCTGTGGATTCAGTGTTATTCCTTGCACATTCTTTTCTTTTGTGTTGCACTTGACATGTTCTACTTTCTTGCTTTCAGTATGCAGTGTAGCCAATCTTACATGGAGCTCATCGGCACTAACAAGCTTTAACCAATGATAATATCCCTTGTTCTCCTTGTAAGGTATACTTCTCATATGGCATACTAGATATTTTATGAATTGTTGTAACCTTATGCATCCAAGCAGCATTCTTTTAGGGTTAATTGGATCCATGACATTATAGATTTTCCCGTTTCGAAAAATATCGTTACTATTCACTTATTTGGAGCCATGCCACTACAATTTCACACATTCTTTCAGCACATATTCTCTTTTTTTTTTTGACCAAATTGCCTGTCTTCTTCTTCACCCCCTTCATCCTTCCACTTCTCTCCTATTCTAATCCAGGGACCACAAGGCCTCCCCCAATGGCAGCGATACGGGTTGGCCCATTCGAGGGCCGCACCTCCACTGCCGATGCCAAATAAGCGAAATTGTAATTGCACATCTCCAACTAAGCAAATAGTAATGGTATTTTTCAAAACGGGCAAATTTATAATGGCATGGATCCAATTAACCATTTTTAATGTACTTTCTAAGGTGGTCAGTGATGCTATACAGGGGAATTCACAAGATATTTGATAGTGATCCTTTTGGTATTAAGTAATGGTTAGATTTGTTATTCCAAAAGAAAATTTATCAGGTGGGAAACTTATTTCCTGTTGACCTACCGGAGTTAATTGGCTTGGAATTACTGAAATCTCGTAGAAGTTTATGAACTTGAAGTTCAGGTTCCTCTGCGTACAAGTCAACCAAACTTATCAAAGAGAACATCATGACCCGTCTAAGATGAATACTTAGTGCTGAAATTATACACTGAGAAATGATTTTGCAGGATTTTGGTAAGATTGATATCCATGGAAATATTTTAATTAAATGTCTTTAAGCATGATTTGATACAACTATAAATGCGTACAGGTCAGCTTTTACTCCACTGCTTTCTAGATATAGAATGAGTTTCTAGAGTTGTCTTACCATAATGGCATTCTTAAAGATCCTAACCATTTACTGTAATGGTATACTGAGAACTGAAAATATGTACATCTAGTTTATTTATTACCTGAGTTGTCCATGTTGATTTTGTAACACAGAAATTGCACGATTTCCCCCTGAAGATGTTTATACTTGAAGTCTGCATGTAAAAATTATGCTCCTTCAATTTACAGATATGCATGCCATCGTTGCTTCCAAAATTTGTTGCCAAATGCATGTTGCTGTACAGTTTTGAGTCTGATTAAGTGTTGTTATTATGGTTAACTTCTGGTTACCCATCACATGGTGCTAAACTGCTAATTAAGATATTCACTGTGGGTACTATAGTCTTTGCAGTCAGTCAGTGCTTGTGTGCAATGTGCTAAATAGCATGTTTGTGAGTAACTGGATATAGATGAAATGCCAATTACACTTAGAAAAAATTCCAATGAGATTCTAACTCCAGATATGTCATCTGTTATAGTGCTATTATAGTGACTGTTCCAGAATTTCAAATTCTCTCTCTAAAAGAATATAAAACTATTATCGAATACTCACTCTGTCCCAAAATGTAGCCACCTAATATGGGATTTGACCCATTTGCAGGTTCGTAGTCCTAAGACGGGTCAAATACCATCTTAGGTAGCTCCATTTTGGGAAGGAGGGAGTAGTGATATTTTCCTCATTACAACTCACAAAAGTACAGTTATCATGCCGTAGTGATTAGGCCATCAAGTACGGTTGTTATCTTAATTAGTAACTCTAATTTGATGTGTACAACTTTTCAGGCAGCATGAATTCTATGTTTGATCTGGTTATGCTATGAGTGGAACATTAACACTAATGAGCATGCTGTTGATACTAGAGTAATATGGCATCTTGCTGCCTTCATATCCTTCCAATAATTCTTCGTGAAGGCACATAACATGGTACTTGTTTGTGCCAAGATGATTCAATGTTTGTCAAGCTCTCTATGAAGGCACATAACATTGGTTCAGTGAAATCAGTTTCCTTTGGCTGCTAAAGCTGGCTGACGTTTTGGTATTGTGCGTGTTCTGAGAGACGTTGCTCCTAAGATTTCAGTGAAGTTGATGCCAATCTGGAGTCTTTTTCCGAACTCAACGGAAGGCTAAGATGGCCTGCCTGAATGTATTTATTCTCAATGGTAGCAGTGCTGATGCAAAGCCCAAGCACAGCCATGAAAAGTATGAGATTGGGAAGTAAAAAAGAGTACAAGGAAATTATGTTGCATCTCCTTGTTGAATGTTGATGACGGCAGACAAAGTTTGTAGGTTCTTGGGTGTGCATTGAAGCCATGTTTTGATGGTGCAAATTTATTTTCCCTTCATGATATGATATTGGTTGGTAGAGTTGGAGAGAGATCTTGGAGATCTCTCAGTTCTTTGGATCTTACCTCTACTTCAGTTCATGGGTTACTAATATATTCAGAAACATACGCCAATCATGTACGGAATATGTATGTATTCATAGGCAAGTAATGCATTCAGAAAATTCTGCAAAGAGCGTTTTTCGTGTTTCACTGGCTTCAGTCGGTAATGGAAGTGACTGTGTTTACACCCCATCTGATTCAAAACAAGATAACTGCATAGAGAGCTTGACAAAGTGTTTGATATGAACTATAAACCTGGTCATTTTGGCCATGCTGATTAAGGCCTTGGTTAGTTCCTAAATTTTTTTAAAAAAACATCACATCAAATCTTTGGATACTTAAATAAAACATTAAACGTAGATGAATCAAAAAACTAATTACATAGTTATGAAAGAAATCTTGAGACAAATCTTTTGAGACTAATTAGTATATGATAAATTAGTGCTACAGTAACCAATATGTGCTAATGATGGATTAATTAGGTTTAAAAAATTCGTCTCGCGGTTTCTAGGCTAGCCGTGAATTTTGTTTTTTCATTTGTATTCGAAAACCTTTCCGAAGTTCGATCAAATATTTGACATGACACTCCGAAAGAAATTTTCAAACTAATCGGCGCCTAATCATACCCTTTTTTTCTGAAAGATGTGACTTGCTCCGTACAACGTTTGTGAGTTGTGACCTTGCAGTACTGCAGTCATCTCCTGTCGGGTCAATGCGGAGCAAACGGGCCTCGGCAGAGTGCAAATCCTAGCTACTGCATGCTCACTTTATTGTGAACCATACACGTATGCTTGTTGAGTAATTTAAACCCACTGTCACGTTGTAATTTGGTCCTGGATCAGTGTGTTTTGTGACACATACTATCCTAATTTTTGTTGCATTTGTTGAGCATCAGAGAAAAGGAAGCGAACAGATGCACAAATGAATAGCGTCCTGGTTCAGGGTGCTTGTATAACCATAAAGTGCATGTTCTATTTGTTGAGCATCAGAGTAGAGGATGTGAATAGAAGCGCAAATGAAGTAGCGTATGCTAAGAAGACATCATTAAAACGAAAGTCAAGCAAATTGTACGTTAGAATGTTCATCATGGAGAAGAAAACAGAGTAGCCAAGATGGATACAGGATGGCAGTTGCCGGGCCAGGGTAATCTCACAGAATTGTTGATGGCGTCTTCCTTTCAGCAACTTCTTATTGGGTATGGGCGTTCTATGATTCGTGATCACGTTGGAGTTGTAATCTGGGGCACGAATCTGGGTGTTAGAATATGGCGGTTGAACCCAATTATATGATCCTGAAGAATGCGACTGAAGGGGATTGTTTTGAGATCTCAGCTAACGCATAACGACGCCCAGTACTGATACTCTGAAATATGTTCTTCCGTTCTCAGTAGTTCTCGTATTTCCTATTGTCGGCGTTACTGTAGCCCAAGTGGCTCCTGCCATTGCCATGGTCCTGTTGGCCGGTAGCCTAGCTCAGGAGAAATCTCCAGGGCACTTCAATGGAGTCATGTGACGTTGTTCTGGACCGCTGGCCAGCGATTTAGGGTGTGTTTGGTTCACGGTCAAAGCTGGATGAGATATGACGGTTTATATTTTGTTGGATATGGTGATCCAGTTTTTGTTTTGTTGTGTGAATATGGCAATCCAGTCTTTTGTTTGGTTGTAGCGATAAAGATGGATCTGGTGATCAAGTTTTTTGTTTGGTTGAAGGGATTAGGATGAATTTATAGGTGTGGTCACCTCTCACTTGAGATGGTGAGTATAACCCCCATCAAATTATTAATACACAATACAAATCATAAAATTTTCAACAATTTACACTACAATCTCCATTATAAATACACATATAAAAAAAGAAAAAAATGAAGAAAGCGGCTGGATCTGGGCGTCGCCGCCTCCTTCCCCCGGCCGCCGCCGCTGCCTTCCCCCGCCGACCAGCGCCTCGCGCCTCCTCCCCCGGCCGCCGCCAACGGTTCCTCCTCCACCCGGCCGCCGCCTCGCGCCTCCTCCCGCGGTCGCCACCTCGCGCCTCCTCCTCTCGGCCGCTCACCGCTGCGCTCATTGCCCGCGCCGGCACTCGCCGCTGCTCCCTCCTCCAGCCGCAGGACGTCGTCGTCACCGGGCACGCATCGGCATCGCCGTCGCCGCTGCTCCCTCCTCCCGGTGGCAGCACATCGTTGTCGTCGTCGCCGGGCCCGCATCGGCATCGCCGTCGCCGCCGCGCTCGTCGCTGCTCCCTCCTTCCGGTCGCAACACATCGTCGTCGTCATCGCCGGGCCCGCATCGGCATCGCCGTCGCCGCCATGCTCGTGGCCCACTCGTCGTCGCTCGCCCGCTCTCTCCACGCGGTGACGCGACCGCTCGCCCGACTCGCCCGGGCGGCCAAATCCGGGGAAATCGGCCGGATTCATCTCTCCGGCATCTAGAGGAAATATTCCCCTTCGGCCCGTCCTATCCTACTCCTGCCCACCAACCAAACACCTACAAAAAATAAGCCGTCATATCCTATCCACCCAAAATCATCCATCCAAACATACCCTTAGCTGTGCCATCAGTTCGATGTAATGTATTCTCCTTGTTCCATCTCAACAATAAAAGATGAAACTTTTGCTTTGGTCCAAAGCACGGGTGGTACAAGGCATAACCGATGGAATTATTCATATACTAACGCGTCCACGCAGACACGATCTACTCACTGTCTCACTTCCTCTCGGCTCTTGTGATCGTGTGTCCCTACAGCCCAACAGCCCCTGACCCAGAGATCGTCAACCTCCAATTGGCATGAGGCCAAATACCACGCGACTCCACCTACTACGCGGAGCCGTCGTCATGATCCACTGTCAGTACGTGAAAGTCACACGAAGATACTAGGAAAAACTAATCCCCCCGCCTGCTAATCGAGCGTTGTAAATATGTGGGGTTAATAAAGAAACGGACCGAATCCATCAGCACGTCACGGCTGGTTAAAGCGACACATGTCGGAGCGATCTGCCGAGCTGAAAAAAGAGAGGAGATCGGGCGGATTTGGCCAGTACACCGAACCGCGTACTACTAGCAGTCGCAGAGAGGAGAGAGAGAGAGAGCTCACAGTTGCTGGCGGCGGACGCAACGGCGACCGATTCGCCCAAGCGGCGCAGCACCACGCCCACTACGTGTACGCCACCAATCCCCGTCCACTTACGTCGCCTTGGGCGTGCGGGGCCAGGCCGCACGAAAAAGAAAGGATCAAACGAGACGCCGCCGCCGCTCGCTACTGGCTGCCGCGCATGTTCCACGCGCCCCGCCAGCGATTGAGATTCGCGGCATCATCAGACGTGACCGGCCCCGCTCGCTCGAGCGACAAGGACCCGAAACCGGCGGCACGTACGCTCGCAGCCACCCGTCGCCCTCTCCTCTCCTCTCCTCTCCCCCCTCTCGCTGTCTCCGCTCTCTCCGCGCGGTCCCGCGGCTTTTTTTCTGCGGATTATTCCACACGACGGATCGGATCCACGTTACGCTCCACACCACCACACCCCCCGCGCGGCAGCGGTAGCGTGACCCGCCAGCCATGCCGCCCGAGCCGGTGGAGCCCACTGGACCGCGCGATCTGGCGGCGTCGGTACGAGTAAATACTTCTCTCCTCCTCTTCCGAACCCTAATAACTTTATTTTTTTCATATTTAATTTTTAACCATTCGTTTTATTTAAAAAATTTATTAAAAAATTAGTTACATATAAAATATTATTTATGTTTTATCACCTATTAACAATAAAAAAATTAATTATAAAAAAATTTAAATAAGACGAAGAGTCAAAATATTATATAAAAAACTAAAAAATGATCTTATTTCGAAACGGACATGTTACTACTCTAGCGGTAGCCGTCCGTGCTTTTTTAAAGCGGATAATGGGTCGGCCGAGGCAGATTAGCGGCTAAATGCCGGTACTAACCCAGATCCGGCGGCGTGTAGCCGTTTTCCTTGCGTTGCGCGCATTGATGAGCAGCCGGCAGCCTCTCCACCGCCAGCCCCACCCAGCGTATCGGCCGGAGAAATTCGTGCCCCGCTAGCAGCCGGTCAAGGCTGTTCTAGTACAGTTGTCATGGCGTATGGAAGCTCAGCTGGTGTTCAGAGAAAATTTTTTAAAGAAATATCATATCAAATGTTCGATCAGATGTCGAAAGAGGTTTTCGAACACGAATGAAAAAACGAATTTCACGGCTAGCCTAGAAATCGCGAGACGAATCTTTTGAGCATAATTAATCCGTCATTAGTATATGTTGGTTACTGTAGCACTTATGGCTAATCATGGGCTAATTAGGTTCAAAAGATTCGTCTCAAGATTTCTTCCATAACTATGCAATTAGTTTTTTTATCTATGTTTAATGCTTTATTTAGGTGTAAAAAATTTGATATGATGTTTTTGGAAAGAAAATTTGAGAACTAACGCCTAACTTTCTGGTTAACCAACGCTCCTTTGAAGTTGGAGTACTATCACCGTATGGACAACCATGTCATAGCAATTCGTACGTGTAACTGTGCAAAGTTATTATGTGTACAGTATAGTCCTCCGGTACTGCTAAGAAAGAAAAATAACTACAACTCTCACTTTGTACTGAGAATTATCACACCGTGCGGTTCATAGGAACAGTTACGTTATAGCGGCATGATAAACCACGCTTATCACTATAGTACAATTACAATAACATTATGGTACCCACCAGGCACCGGAAAAGCTAAAAATACTCTTTTAGAACGTAATAATATTTTCATTGGAGTTTCCATTGAAATTTAGGAAAGCAAAAAATCTTTAATCTTTGGTGTTATACTGGTACTATGCATGAGAATGGAAAGTTAATTATTTTCAAGGTGAAGTTAGTACTATGCATGTTAGTGCATAATTTTTATGAGTTATCTTACAATTTGTACAATGACAATGACTCAAGTGTACTAGTAAGGGGGAAACGGGCAAATGATAAATATGAAGGCTGTAAGAAAACAGCTTTTTAATATGGTCTGCAAATGCTGACAAATTCCCAATTTAACTTCCTTACATAATCGTATCCACAGGAGTTTGATTTTGTGAACAGCAGTAACATACGTATATATATGTGTATATGCATTTTCAATACTCAAGAGTACAGTAGATATTTATTCAATTTTTGGATACTAAATTTTAAAACGGAGAGTGGTCTTTTGAAACAGGGAACACTCGAGCTGGCAGTCCTACTGACCGTCCAATGGACCGAATTTTACACCAGAGGAGGTACTGCACGCTTTTCACGCCGCCCGGGTGCCAGATCCGCGGGCCGCGCCCCCACCCCACGCAAGTGGACAAGCGGTCGGTGCCTGGTACGCGATACGCGGTACCGCCACTACGCGCGCCGCGCGATCCCGTGGTCCTGCGCGAGGAAAGGTGGCAGCGCCGCGAGCGTGCGTGCGTGCGTGCGGTGCGGTGCGGGGTGGGTGGGGGCCATGGACGTCTCGTCCCCGACTCCCCCGTACGCACGCCCCGCCCGGCCAGCACGCGGCCCCACCGGCACGTAACGTACGTACTCCAACACTACCCAACCCCACCCCGCGCGCGCACGGCGGTCGCTACTACCGGCGCGTGCCGGTCCTCCCCGCGGCCCCCCGCGACCTGTCGGTCCACGCCGTGCCGTGCCGCGCCGCGCCGCGCGGTTCCACCGCTTGCTTTTTAATGCGAAAGGGTCGCGAGAGGGAAGGAACGGTTGGTGGCTACAGGCCTACAGCCAGCGGTACAGGCGTACCAGTACTACTACTACTACTCCCCCTACTGCTGCAGCCTCGCGATCCAGGCAGCGCGGCCGATGCCGACACTTGTCGAGGCCCCCACGCCACAGCCTCCAACGGCGCCCCGTTCCCTCGCACGCCTGCTGCCGATCGTGCCGTCGCCACCCGTCCCTCTCGGCGTTTTTTTTTTTCTCCCTCCTCTTGCCCCCCTCGTCTTTGCAAAAATTTTTTAATCCGTCGCGGCGGCCACTTTACGTGGTGGGTACGGGCCAAGCGGCGGCCGGCTTTATCGGCTTGCGCGGCTGTGCGTGTCCACTGGGACGTCACGCATCCGCCCGCGCCGCGCCGACGAGGCGGTTGGAGATATTGTAATCTCTCTGACGACGTGAGGTGGGGGCGTGGGGGACGAGACTGGCGGACGACGCGGGCAGCAGCGCGTCCCCGTCGCGTGCCGTGCCGCGCCGAGCAGAGAAAAGAGAGAGGGAAGGAGGCGGGGCGGCGGGGGCCACGTGCCTGTGCGCGCACGCGGGCGGCGACTTTGGTTGCCCCCACGGATGCGAATGCCGCCCAGACCGCGGCTCGGGACGCACGGATCGTGATGCGTCGCCCCTGTCCTTGCGCGGGACCCACACCGCCCGTGACGTGCTCCCACAACGTGCCGCTCTACGCACCTCCGGCGAGCCCAGCGAGCGGCGGCTTTGATACCTTTTGTTTATAGGATGGGAACGAGGGGGCTTTGCATTTAAGTACCTCACCCATACGAATATAATTCCCCGATCCACTGCTCACTACTCCCACTGTCTAGTACTGCCTTCGTTTAGAGAACATTTTGCCTGCGATCTTATTACAGATGAGCACGAAGATGAGAGACTTTTTTTCACTTTTACGATACCTATTTAATAGTATAAATAATAGTATTAACTGTTATAAAGTTAAAAAATATTTTTAAAATATATGATGATAAACTTCTATATATTTTTTTAAAATTTACAGTGTTTAGAAGGTTAAAAAGCAGGTGCGCAAAAGTTGAGGGGAATCTAAAGAACAATATATTTAACTTTTTAGAGTAAACAATAAAATATTGAAGTTCTATGTAGTGAAGGACATTCTCGACTTTTTATAATTTTATTAGTATATGTTTCTTGGAAAAAAGAAGCATAACCAAATAAGTGGAGGTAATATCGCCTTTTGAAATGGCGAAAGCCCTCTGAAATTAAATTATATGCATAGTAATTGCACATTTTATTTCACAAAACTAATATAAATTCTTCCTTCTCCTCTACATTCGCATCCAATAATTTACGTCCTTGCCTGTTGTCTTTTATCCTAAAAAAGCCAAATGACCTATTCATAAATAAAAAATAATTTATAAATAAACTTTTACATGTGTGTTCTTAACTATCTATTTAACTATCTATTACTAAGACTTTATTTTTTTGGTTTGTATCTAACGTTTGACTATCCGTCTTATTTCAAAAATTATATAAAAGTCAAAGAAAACTAGTCATGCATGAAGTACGACTCATGTTTTATCATCTAATAACAATAAAAATATTAATCATATTTTTAAATAAGACAAACAGTCAAACATTGTATTCGAATGCTAAATATAAACTAGTATAAAAAACCAAAATTTTTAAAAATTTAATTTTTGACTGATAAGTACAAACAGGTGAACAAATGAGGCTATAGCAAAAACAAAATGATACGGATGTTACACACAATACATTTTACTAAGCAAACAACCATCACAATTCCTACATTTTCAAAAATTTCTTCTATTCATAATTCTAGCGTTTATCGCCTCCATAATACCATGAATTACCTCAATTGTCTCTGTCTTCCTTCCTCCCATTTGCTCACGCAATGCAAGTGTGCTACTCTCCATCAAATATTTCGTATAACCAGCTAACTACGATTTGTTCGCCCTTCATTAACTCTTCACCCTCCGCGCACCAAGTACGTAGTTTTCTTTTAGCAAAAGATAGTAGAAACGCATAAGTTCTTGTACATGACGCATCTCACCCATATGAAAGCACGAACATATATCCCATCCATATTGACACATTTGGAAGACTGGATTTATCAAGCCTGAGATTAATGATGTCACCACGTAATCCTCGCCGTTGCTGGGGACATTGCCTACCTTTGAATGAATAAATCACCAGAAATGTGAGTATCGCTGTTAAGTTTAGTCTTTGAACTTAACTGGAAAGATTCCACCATAAAACGGCTAATCTATTAAGCTACGTTCCATTCACGTGTCAATTTTGAACTGCTTCGTAGAGATATAAATAAAGTAGCCCTTTTATTTTCTTTGATGTCTGTCTATATATATAAACATGAATTTTTCGTCGTGTATACATAAGTCTAGATTTATTAATATCTATATTATTACGATTAAAATCAAAAAATCTTATTATAAAACGGAAATGTGGTAACTCAATCCGGAACTTGTGCCGAACACTCGACTGAGCAATTTTGCTACCAAATCAATCAAAAAGAAAATGACTAAAATGCATAAAAAATATTTCCCTTTATACCGTTCGTGTAAAACCTTCCCCGTAATTAAAATAAAAGTTCTCCTGTTTTCCATGTTTGCGTGGGATGAAAATAAAATTTCACAGTATCAGGTTCACTCATCTGTAAATTACTGATTTTGATGGGTCCGCAGGAAAAAAGACGCCAGCCGAATTGTAATGCCGCCACGCTAAAGACGAGGGGCGGCGGCGCGGACAGTCAAACCGCTCCCTGACTGCGCCGAGTTTTATTCCCTGCCGCTCCACCATCCGCTCCGCTCGCCCATTTCCTCTCCTTTTAACCCCCCCACCTCCCTCCTATAAGTCCCTCCCCCTCCTTGCCCCGTCGTCTGCAACCCCGCAGCTGCACCAGCAACGCACCGCACCATCAGCGAGCACCAAGAAAGAAACCAAAGAAAGATCGCCATGGCACCCAGAACGTCGGACAAGACGACGTCACCGGCGGCTTCGGCCACCGGCCTCGCGCTTGGCGTGGGCTGTGGCGCTGGAGCCGCAGCAGGCACCGGCCAGCACTTCCGTGGCGTGAGAAAGCGGCCGTGGGGCCGGTACGCCGCGGAGATCCGCGACCCCGCCAAGAAGAGCCGTGTGTGGCTCGGCACGTTCGACACGGCCGAGGAGGCCGCGCGCGCCTACGACACCGCCGCCCGCGAGTACCGCGGTGCCAAGGCCAAGACGAACTTTCCCTTCCCGAACGGCGCCCCCGCCGCCGGTGTGACTGGCGGCAGCGGCAGCAGCAACAGCAGCACCGTTGAGTCGTTCGGCAGCGACGTGCAGGCGCCCATGAAGGCCATGCCGATCCCGCCGTCGCTTGAGCTCGACCTTTTCCATCGCGCCGCTGCGGCTGCGGCTGCCGGAGCCGGCGGCATGCGTTTCCCTTTCGAAGGCTACCCGGTGTCGCACCCGTATTATTTCTTCGGACAAGCGGCCGCTGCCGCAGCAGCCTCCGGTTGCCGCATGCTCAAGCTGGCGCCGTCGGTCACCGTGGCGGCCTTGGCACAGAGCGACTCCGACTCCTCATCGATCGTGGATCTGGCGCCGTCACCGCCGGCCGTGTCGGCAAAGAAAGCCATCGCCTTTGATCTTGATCTGAACTGTCCGCCGCCTATGGAGGTCTAGCCACCGGAGTTTTACCTGAGAACAGCTAGTGGTTCATTTCTTTCTTTTATTTCTAGGTGAAAAATTCCGTGTACCTCTATGCCTAAGCCTCCTGCTTAACGGAGGGAGGACATTTTTGTAAATAGTTTTTCCGCCGGAGACGTAGCTTCAGAGACGATCAAGCCTGTGCTGTGTTACCTAATACAGGTCCTGCCGGCGATGTAATGGAACGGGATTATATATGTACTCTAATATTGTTTTCATAGTCATGAGAAATAGTAGTATGTAGTAGCAGACACTTCTTTAAGAAATCAGCATTTCCGACCATCTACGAGCTCTAGCTTGTTTGTGAAACTGAAGCGAAAAGGCCTCGAAATAAGATCATTTTTTGTTTTTATGTGTTCAATGTTTAAATATTCGTCTTATTTAAATTTTTTTATTAGTAGGGACTAATTTTTTTAAATTTTTATATAAATAATAAGACGAATAAAAAAGATCTTATTTCGGATCTTATTTCGGGACGGAGGAGGAGCTAGTAATCACATAGCGTTACATTTATTGGGTGGTATGTCATCTGTTGTATTCGCACGTCACACACGCGTCCCGTCTAGTCTCTTGGTTGCGATTCATGCAACATCGCCGTTGTTTTTGTCGATTAATGAACAATCAGTCGTCTCGTCGTGCATGGGTATCCACTCCATACAGGCTGCACCACTCACGTGTCGACTTTAGCAGGCACCGGGATCGATCTTCCGTATCAACGGCGATGTCATTTTAACCCCGGGTAGTTGGCAGCATGAGTGGGGATGAATCATTGTCAATTCTTACGCGTGTAGCGAGATGAGCCCTACCGACGCTACAGTGGGCGTTGCCGACGCATGAATTCTTTTTACCCGTTCAACGCTCGCCTCGCGGCGGTCGTTTTCTGACCACGATGGTGTCAGCGAACCGGAGGGAGGGAAAAGGAGCGGAAAAAACTATTGCCGCGGTACGTGTTGCTGTCCAGCCTGGGTCTGCGGCTGGGTACAACGAGGCGACGACGCATGCGGATAACGATCGCGGAAATCGAATCGAGCCCGAATAGAAAAACACCACTACGCCGGCCCGCCCTGAGCGGCGTGCGGTGGGGCGGGTGGATCTTTCGGCTCCGCGTCGGTGTGCGCCCGCATCGCGCGTACGGCGTGGGATGGGTACAGGCGCCGCGCCCGCGTGCGTGCTGCCGGGTTGGTTCGGTTGGTTGGTTGGTTGCCCCCGCGCTTTCCTTTCCGCTCGTGACCTCGGGAGTAACGTGAGCGTGTGGGCGACGACGCCCACGCCCACGGGCCACGTGTGCCGCCGCTGCCGGCCACTCGCAGCAGCCGGCCCCGGGATCGTCGCTGCGCCCGACCCAGCGGTGTAGCCCGATCTGCGGGCGCGTGGAACGGGTGAGACGGGGCAGGTTACGTTGGCTGGAGACGGTGGTGCGTGTTTGGCTGTGTGCGCGAGGACCCGGCTGGCTGCCTGGCGTGGTCACGGCAGACAGGGGGGGACGTGGGACCACCCGTCGCGCGCGCGGGCGCGTGGGGCCACCACCCGCATCGGGAGGTCGCCGCTTTCGTCGCGGCGCCCCCACCGTTTCCTCGGCTGTTTCTTTACGGCTTCTCACCCCTTTTTTTCCCCCTAATTGCGCGGCGGCCGGCTGCTGGAAGTGCGTCGCGCAATCGTGCTGGAGGACTGTCTAAAATTCGGCGTGTGGCTTTTTCCGCGAAGCCGTCTATCGTTGCCGTCGCACGAGACAATTTTCGGAGATGATGTGTCGAATCTGAGATCAAACCCGGCGAGCGGTGATCATTCGTTTGAATGAGTAAAATACATGGTCGGTCGTTAAACTTGGAATGGATGTCATCTAGATCCATAAATTTAAAAATTACATATCTAGACCATTAAACTTAGGAACGAATGTTATTTATGTCCGTAAACTTTGGAATTACACATCTAGGTCTATCATCTTGGTTGAATGAATCATGGTTGGTCCAAGCTTCATTTGACCGAAGTTGACCGCGAACGTGGCATTCCACGTATGTACTACATTTGTAAACAACCCTGTTTGAGATAAACTTATGTCAAATACGATTTGGACCGACTTTGATTCGTAAAACCAATATAGTGGATTTAGATGTGTAATTTTTAAAATTTTGGACCTAAATAAATCTCGTTCTCAAGTTTAATGATCTAGATATGTAATTTAAAAGTCTACGGACTTAAATGACATGAAATTTCATGTCTCTTTATTGGTAAATCCAACAGTACTTCCATGTGATTTGCTGCATTGGTGGACAAAAGGGTCGAAGCGATGACCTGTTAACGCGAATTAACTGGATGCGGCACTGCTATTGCTGCGGCGTGCCGGCGTGGTGCTCGTCGTCGGTGCGACGCTGCAGCACGTGAAAAACCACGCATCATTCGCACCGGAAAAGGTGCAGCGCCCTACATGTCACTGGTCACGTAGCTTGTACTAGGGAAGATAGCCCAAAATACTTTGAGCTGGGCCGCCAATCCCAAGGAAGACCAAGAAAAGCAAAACAGCCAGTCAAAAAGTAATTCGGCTATGGCATGCGATTCACTTTTGCTTTTCGTCTACTCTATCGATCAGGTCCAGCCTCTGCCTCTACTGATGCCCTCTGTTCGACAGCAAAGCGGAGAACGTAGTAATATGGAGTTTAATAATTTTATTCTAAAATATAATTATATAGTTTACTTAGCGTAGATTAAAAAGATGTTAAAAGTTATTTTAGCCATGTTATTGGATAATTTTTAAATTTTGAATGGATTAGATTCTCTTTTAATTGGCTCCCATATCATTAAGGGACTGACATGATTGATGAATGGTGACATGATTGATGAATGGTAAGAAAGTATTGCGTATTTTGAAGTGAAAGAACTATGGATAAAGTTGGAAATCTTCAAGATCAAGCTGTCATGTGATCGGGTTGAGCTTGAGCATTCCTAACCCAATGATTAGGATGATGTCTATAGTATTAAATAAGTTGTCACGTAGGATGAAAAATAATGTGCCAAGTGAATAAATGAGGAAAGGGAATAAAATCATGTCTTGCATGAGACATGGTTTCTACATAACATCTAAGATATCATGTGAGATAAGTAGCATTAAATTTAAGTGTGGAATAGTGGTGTTTGTATTGGAAGAGTAGTGCCTAGTACTAGTTTCTTGATGATGGGAAGTTTATAGAAACCATATCTAGTGTTATGGGTTGAGAATGCCCTAACAGTTTGGGTGCTTTCGAACAGTATGGGTGAGGGGGATTGCATGCTGAAAGTGAAATCTCTGTTAGAGATTGACTATCCAAGATTTTTGTGATCTGTTTAAGCCGAACAATCTAATGTGATCTCGAACAGTCTTCCAACACTAATAAGATCACGATGGAAGTAAATCATTCAATGAAGATCGGATAATTCGGGTTTGATTTGATCAAGTTTGGGTTGGATAGTCCGGTGCTATATCAAACCGCCTGACTCTCACATGGTGTTGTCGAACGTTTGAAGTTGAACTTATCGGACAACCGCCTGACTATGCGCTCAGTGATCATTGACAAGTTGTAAAGAGCCAAACAATATGGTGTGCTATCAAACTATTTGATCATATACTTTTAGCAGACTATTACAATGGCTCAAAAACAACTAGCTGAGTAGAAGGGGCTTTAAATGCGTGATTCCATGGTGTTGTTTAGAAGTTTTTTAAATCTCCATTCACACTGGGAAGTTAAACAGGTGTTAAAGGGTCAAGAAGAGCAAATGGAAATTTGAAGATTTGTTGAACTTGGTTTTAGCATCAAGTCTTCTTCTTTTGCATCTTTGAAGGCAAACTCGTTCCCAACTCTCTCTCTCTCTCTCTCTCCATTTAAAGCTTGTGTGCGGTTAGTGAATGGAGTTAAGGGGGTTGTCCAGGAACTCTTGTAAGGTTTGATCTCATCTTTGGAAGGAAATATATCAAGATAGTGGAATCCGAGGTTTGCCTTGGTGGTTGCTTACTAGAGATGACTCAGCCTGTCAAGGGGAGTCGTGTGACGACTAAACATTGAGTGTAAAGTATCAAAAAGATCAAGTCTCTTATTCTAGTGTTGTACGAAGTTTCTGTGATTAAAGACAACATATATTGGAACTAACTATTTGCATGAAATGATTCCAGATGACAAGATGGTGAAGAGCAAACAGCTCTCATGAACGATAGATCACGCGGTTGTAAAGGGCACGTGAAGGACTTAGCACTGACGAACCAATTTGGTGATGAATAGCACACGGAGTGACGGAGGGCTTGTCATCAATGCCTCGCATCCTTTGGATGTTCGGCACTTCATCATGCACTGCATATGGTCTTGTCTGTCATCGATGCGCAACCATTACTAACCCTCTATAACGGATTGGTCTATTGGCACCAAGTACTTCGCATGCCCTTCATCACTAGATGGTCCATCGCGATCAAGTGTTACTTGCACTTCACCAGCTTATCATATAAAACTACTTTATTAAGCACATATTCAATATTTTCTCTTCTTCGTTAGGATATCTATCAATAATCTTATCTTGATGCTAGAAGCCAACCTATTTGCTTGTCACCACCTAGTAGTAAGTTTCTATCCCAAGCCAAATTCAATAAAAGAAATTGTTAATTAATAATTGGCTTAATTAACCCGAGGAAAAATATCCTCTAAAGAATTAACTAAAATAAATCAAACTTCGCAAAATCATTAAATAGATTTAAAGCTGAAATTCAAATTATAAAACTTGCCCCAAAAATTAATTAAAAATTGGTAATGTGAGATTTCCTACTAGCAAACAGCATATGTAGAAGTTGAACACCACAATCTTTCAAAACGAGCATGTTATCCTGCCGAGGTAGCGGTCAGGCCGTACGTCTAATTAAATCAACCTATAAGCTAACGCGCTGCCATTGCTCGCAACGAGCATTATTAATTAGAGGTTGTTTACCATGTTACATTACATCGAATGTTTGGATATATTAAATATAGACTAATAAAATCACTAATTTTATAAATCGTAGTAGTAGAAACAAACACCCTTGGAGCAGTCCCAATGATGTATTAATAATGGTTTCTATGCTCATTAAATAGGTTTTCACGTAAGAAAAATGATGACATGACAATGTAATTAATGAAGAAAGATAGGGAAAAGCTTAGAAATGGTTTCCTCGTGAAGAAACCAAGTTTTCTCTTCCTCCAATACAGAAACTATAAATTCATCATTGGGGAGAAACCACTAGTTTATAGGAGACATGTGTAATGCTCATAATTGATGAAATATATAGAATTATGAGCGAGAAACAGAAAACCATTATTACTAAAAACACCTTTTATCGTAGAAAATAGTTTATAAAATTTTTTATACTACGGCAACTTCGGCTCTGCCCTTACGCTCCCCCGCCTACCCGACACGACGCCGCTGTCTCACCCCGGCTGCACGAGCGGTCGTTCCCTCGTCAGGCACCACCAAACAGCCCGTGCGCACGCTCCAGCGTTCGTGGTGGGGTCCAGTCTCCCATGCACCCAAGGGCTAAACGCTACTGGCCTACTGCATGGCTCTACTACTACAGCTCGGAGTACTAGCTAGGATCGCTAGCTCGTGTCTTGCCTGCCTGGCTAGCTAGGATCACTAGCTAGGCGTCACGACCATCCGGCCGGCCCCTTTTTACGGCTGATGACCGGATGTAGCGTCAAAATAAGTTTTACTACTCCCTCCGTCTCTCAAGTTATAAAAGGATTTTAATTTTCTGATGGCATCGTATAACTACTCGTCTTATTTAAAAAAAGTTGAAAGTATTATTTATTATTAAAAATAGTTTAAGTATTACTTATAAATTTTAGTATTTGCACTAAATTTTTGAATAAGACGAATGGTCAAAAAATATAAGTAGGGACGGAGGTAGCTGTGGTGTACTACTAATTACTGAGTCCGTACAAAAAACCTTCATTTTCAATACTATCCCGCAATAAGTTTATTTTTCAGATTTTAGATACCATGTTCTGACTCTTCGTTTTATTTGAAATTTTTTTGTAATTAATATTTTTATTGTTACTACATGTTAAAATATGAATAATTCTTTATGCATGACTATTTTTTAAAGTTTTTTTAATAAAATTTCAAATAAAATGAATGATCAAAGCATTAGGCACAGAAATTGAAAAATGACGTTATTATGGGACGGAGGTAACAGCATATTTCACATATTCCTCTGCGAAGCTACCAATAAAAGATATTCTTAATTTTTTAAATTCCAAAACATTTGTCCCATAATTCACCAAACTCCAAATAGTAACCCTCTAAAATGAAGTATTTCAAAGCTAAGTAAGAGGGGCTAAAAAAATAAGATCTTTCTAGAGCCAGATAGTACTGAAATTTTGACACTTTGATCCTTATCGAAAACTTTTTTATAAATGGCCCTATGAAAAAACTTATTTCACGAATAAAATTTTTGACCGCACCAACGTCATTGGCGTCGTCGTTGAATAGTACGGCACCAATATCTTTGGCATCATCGTTAAATCATTATGTTATACTCACGTGACCGGAATACGGCGCCAATATTTAACGATAGCGTCAATGACATTGGCGTATTAAAAAATCCATCCAGCAAGTTCTTTTCAGCGGTCTATTTATAAAAAAAGTTTTTAAATATAACCAAAATGTTAAAATTGCAGTAGATAGTATACCCTCCGTCGAGGTTTGGTCGCAGTCTAAGTAAAAAAACGTCGAGAATTGATTGGCGAGTAAAGCCTTCTGTTTAGGTTTGCATGCAATTATTGTTTTCACCTACTGGCTATTCATTTTCCATGCAAGGCTAGACCAATACCTTCGCATGCAAGAAAATGAACTAGGCAAAATAATCGTTCTATGCACTAGAGCTTGAGGAATAGAATTATTTTTGCATCACGGAGTAAATAGACTATAACTCATCTTTTTTCCTCCTCCTTGGTTTGGCTACCGAGAAGAAATAGGTGGTAATTGTATGACAAATAATCTATTTGCAAACAAAAAAATATTTTGTGAATAATTTTTTATATACGTATTAATAGCAATCTACAGTCAATGCTGGAAAATAAACTCCATTGGAAAAATCACAAAATCAATTCTAAATAAAAGATTAAAAATTTAAATTTTGACATATTAGTATAAACATAAGCGAAAAGATGTGGGTGGTGCTGACCAAATCTGGATGGATGGAGTAAATGATGTATTTACTGTTCCTACCGTTTCCAAAAGACTTTGTTTGTACACCCTCATACTTTTTGCCCAAAGACATTAATTTTTGAGCAATTATTGAATGTGAGTTAGGTAATTAGACGATAAATATATTCAATTTGGAAAAGAAAAGGGCCAAGTGCCTTGGAGTTTGAAGAATGAAGAACATTTTAGTATTTATAACTTTATATAGGTATGTGTAGAGTAGGTTAAAATAAAGTATTTTTAGGAGGGAATTGGTATTACGTCTGTCCAAAGTATCAGTATTTCTAAATTATTTAGCAGCCATTAAGGTTAAGAAAAGAAATTTGTTGTTGTTTAATAAATAATGAATTGATTGGATCAAAGGTTAAGTGGGGTTAAAATGAATTGAATTGTGAACCGACAGTGATTGATATGACCAATATGATAGAAATACTTACAATTTGTATATGGTTTAAGTCATAGAAATAGTTACTAGTTCCATGCCAAAATAACTTCAATTTTAATAATCATACATCTACAATAATTTGTAAATAAAACTAGTATAGACATATTCTCAGTGATCTAAAACCAAAGCAATAAAATAAACTTTGGTGAAAAAATATAAAATTAACTCTAAATTTTTGGTTGAAAATTTAAATTCTGCCTTATAACCCTAAGCAAAAGCAAAAGAATCGGGCGCTATACAAAAGGTAAAAATACTAAAATTCCCTCCACTTGTCAAATCTCAATAAATTTTACACTAATACTGCAATGTTTAACAAAAACAAATTTACTTCATGATGAACTAGAATGATTAAAAATAATCTTATTTAAGGCCTAGGGCCATGTTCGGTAGAAGGGGTGGGGTGGGTTAGTTATCTGGCGCGGAAAACGTAGTATTAGATTAGTATATGATTAATTAATTATTAATTATTTAAAAAATAAAATAGATTAATATGATTTTTAAAACAATTTTTCTACAGGAATACCGTTTAGCAGTTCGGGAATCGTCTGCGCGGAAAACGAAGAGGTTAAGTTAACTTAGGCCCCGTTTAGTTCCTAAAATTTTTGGGAGATGGGTCACATCGACATATATGGTCATATATCTAAAGTATAAGTATTAAACGTAGTCTAATTATAAAATAAATTTCAGATTCTGCCTATAAACCACGAGACGAATCTTTTGAGTAATTAGTTTTAATGTTTGTCTATATTTGTACTAATTGGTCTTTAAAGATTTGTCTGACGATTTTTTCTATAACTGTTTAATTAGTTTTAATGTTTATCTATATTAATGTTTCACTTCGATGTTTAATGATTTTGGTTCTGCATAAGTGTAATGTTTTTGGAAAAGTTTTTTTCCGCCGAAAATAGCTCGAGTACTACTGCTCCATTCCCCCTTCCTTGGTCTAGGTTGATTCCTGCCCCGTGGATTTGGTCTCTGCTTCTGTCACAAAAAGTCGTGTGGCCACTGGGATCTTAAGGTGCACGGTACACCATGGACGGTGCAGTGCGCACTGTGCAGGCAGGCGCGCGCGCCCGGAACATCCGAACATACGTGTGGTCGATGCGCATTTGATTTGAGATGACCTGAGATATACTAGTACCACTAGCCATGTCGATGGAACGGAGAACGGGAGTGGGCAATGAGATGTCAGTCCAACCTGCGCGACTGATCGTGTTAACCTAATTGATGAGTGGCCAATCTATCAAAGCCGTGTACAATACAGCAGCGTACGTACTCCATGCGGTAGGCAATTTTCTGCACAGAAAATAATGATTGTTATTTTAATTATGAGACACACTAGTACAAGCCGGTCAATTTATGGTCGATGTGGGCAGCGACGCGGACACAGCACCGTCCATCATCCATGCGGATCCAGGCATGCGCCGCGCGGTCAAAAAGACCCGGGGCGGCCGGTCGACGCGCGGCGCCATCTTTTCCGCGCCAACATCTCGGCGACCACGTGTGCGGCGGCCCGTCCTGCCCCCACTACAGCGACACCCGCATCGCTGCCCCACGAGAGAGGCCCCCGCGGCCTCCCCTATCGCTGACATGCCGGCCCCACCGCCGTCGTGGGCCCCGCCCATCCCCGCGTCCTTATCCTGTGCCTACTCGACACGTCACACGTGTGCGGCGCCTACTAACGTAACAGTAGAGTCGCTAACTATCACCACTATGGAATGCTAGGTGACTGGTACTAGCAGTAGTAGGTCACAAGCCATATATACGACCATGCCATATTGTGCAGTCATAGAGCTGTAGCCTGTAGATGCTATCGATCCTCTCAATCTCGATCCGGTTCTTCCTCTGATTTTTCATCTGTCACGAAGTCCGATTACTGTTCCTTTTAATTTCCTCCGCTGCAACCGCCGCTGCTGCTGCACGGGCGTTCGCTCTCGTTCCGTTCGTCATCGCGCGCGTACGTGTGTGGCAGGCGCCGCGCTCGGCGCGGAATACGGCGAAGCGGCTCGATGCTCTGATGAAAGGCGGGCTAGGACGGCGTACGCACCACGCAGCCGTCTGCTGTTTGGTACAGTGGACACAGCGCGGCGCCCCCCAGGCACGCACAGGTATATATGCATGCGATAACATGACATCACGGCGCGGCTGGGATCACGTGAGGGGCGGAGAGCCAGCCAGGCAGCGACGACGTTTGGGCCGGCCGCACGGCGCTCTCGTTTTCTTTCGCAGCGGGAGATTGGCAGGGTCGCAGGCAGAGTGTCAGGACGGGGCGGCAGGGCAGGGCAGGGCAGCGAGCCGTATACGGCATGGGGAAATTATGGCGCACGGCCGGCCGGGCGGGGCCGGCCGGAGTCGCGGCGCGTGGCAGCGGCAGGCGTGCATTGCGCGGGCAGCGGGCAGGAGTGGTGGTGGTACGTCTGCGTGCGTGTGTGGGGTGTCACCGGAAAAGACAAGTCGGTGGTGCTGCCGTATGGTACTACGCCGTAACATGGTAGGCGCGCCGTAGCCAAGGTTGGTTCTCGGTTTTAGGGGTGTGCCGTGCCGTGCGGTGCCGTGCGTGTGCGCGGGGCGGTTGAGGCAGTACGGCCGTAATATTTGAGAATAAAAGGATTGCACGACTACTGACTACTCGAGTACAATGCTGTGAACACGGATTGCTAGCTCGGTGAAGCCGTAATGTTTGGTCGGCACGTTCAGTTGGTTAACAGTCTCGTATTTTCATTTACAAATATCCGAATAATAAGGTATAAACCTTTCATATTTTCTTGTTTGTGCAGTTAATAACGGTCCAGTAACGCAGCATCCAATAAAGTAATAGAAAAATAAGTCTTCACGTTTTTTCTTTGGATAGAATTTCCGAGATTAATCGAAAGAAAATAAGAGAAAATATCAAAACAATTTTTGACCATGTATAGCCTTTAGTCGGAAAAACAGCAAAAAAATAGGGAAAATATCGATTTTTTTACCGTGTATTACAAGAGAGAATAAAATATCAGTTATTTAGTCGGACAACTGATCTCTAATAAAAAAATAACAAACAAGAGTCCAGGTAATGATACAACTTAGAAACATCTAAATATCATATTAAAAATATAAAATAATTGATATTGAGGGAACAGTCTATCTATAAATAAAAAATCTGATCAGAAATATAATTTCGGAATTAAAAATAAAGAAAAATAATAAAAAGAGTCCATGTGTAAATGCAAATTAAAGAATCCAAGTTTTGGTTTAACATTTTAAAATAATTGATATTGAGGAATGAGTCCATGTATAAATACAATTTGGAGACATATAAAATTCCGGATAAAAATAGTTAAAATTAAGAGAAAAGGTCAACATTTAAATTCAAACTTTAGAAGTATCTAAAATTGAATTACAAATTTAGTATTATGCAAAAAAAGAGTTTATGTACAGAATAGTTTAAAATACAGGTAAATGAGATTTGTGTAATAATATCAATATAAAAATAAGAGATCTTATATATAGATATAATTTATAAAGATACTAGCCGCACAATATATCTGGGCCATGTTTTTCTCTATTTAAAAATGGCATGGATTGCACTCGTACTCCCATACATCTCAAAATAAATCAATCTTTTACATTTTACCAAAAATTGAAACGTTACAATTAACATTTTTATTTTTATTAGGTGATAAATCATGAATAATATTTTTATTGTGAATATTTTTTTAAAAAAATTATTATATTTTTTAATAACACAGATGATCAAACGCCAGACATTAATAATCAAAAGTTTCTTTATTTTGGATTTATTTTAGAACAGGGTGAGCAGTGAGCATCACAACGAAATGCATGGAATAATACAGTGGCCGGCCGCCCGTAGCGAGATGTGGTAGTACTATCGGGCTAGCCGGGTCCATCCAAAACAGTATGGGCGGCTATACCCTACACAGTACACACGCACGGACTGTGCACAAAGCCTTTGGCCTTTCATCAATGGTACGCCTCTTCCCAAGGCAACGCCGCTCGCTGCGCTGCACCAGCAGCGCTCGACAGGTCCTCCCGCTGTCCCACCCAGCAGAAGGCAGGATGCATGGCAGTCAAGCCTCGCGCGTTCCCAAGGCCCCCTCCACTCCCTTCCTCCCGCTGCTGCTGCTCCTACCGCGGCAGCCTAGCTTTGCCTGCAGCTCGCCATGCCCGTCTCTTCCCCAAAATAAAATTTTCCACATTCATCTCCCCACGAGATTTGGACGTGTCGATCCGGTACCGTCGGGTTGGCGCGCGATAGCTACTGCTGCCCACGAGCTGTGATCAACGATGCGTGAGGTGGAGTAATTTGGAGCGTGACAGGCGGCCACCCACCGAACGCCGTGCCGGATAGGCCACCCACCCACCGGGAACGCTGGGCGTTGGCGTTGGCGCCGGCGGGGTCTGGGCCGCGCGAGACTGCTTCTGTTGAGCGGCGTTGCGCCGCACGCACGCGTCGGCAACCCGCGGCGCTGCCCCCCGCGCCACGACACGGCTCTTCCTCGCCCACGTGAACCTACCCGGGGCCGAACCGTGTCACGGCACGTCGCCCCCTATACGCCAAAACGCCAGCCCCGCACGTTACCTCGGCGCGGTTGCTTTCTTCCTTCTTGGCTTCCATCCGCCTGCTGCCGCTGGCAAGTCGGGACGTACTGGTACGTGTGCGTACTCGTGCCGGGCCCAGGCGCGGGTCACTTCTCCCCCTGGGCCGTACCGTGTCTCGCTTTCTCCCTTGGTAGGCGCCGCGCGCGCGCGCACGTACGTACTCCTACGTCCGCCTCGTCAACACGACGTAACGGACAGGGGGAGGTACGGGTACGGTGGACCCGGGTGGTCCGTGTGCAGGTCGTAGTAGTAGTACTCCAGTAGGGAGGAGGAGCTGCAGGACAGGGCGTTGGGTGGTGGTAGGGCTGGCGTCACGGCGACTAGACCATTCGGGGGCGTCAAATCGCGCGGCGGCTGATGAGGCCGAGCCGCGCGCGCCGCTGTGGTCAGCGACAGCCTCAAACCCCCCAAAACGCAGCAGGCCCCAGAGCGCCAGGCACCTACAACTACTAGTACTACTAGTACGTACCACCACCACCTCGCCATTTCACGAGGCGAAACGCAAAGCCGACGCGAGAGCGAGCGGCCACCGCGCGCTAGGTACTAGCGGCCACTATAGCTTAGCTCCCCGTATAAAGAGTCGCTGAGACTTGCTTGTCACTAGCAGCTGCTGATCCGTGCACACTGCACACACCGCCGGTCGTGGATGCGAATGGAGGTGGAGATGGGAGTGGGAGGAGGTGGAGGTGGGGGGAGAGCGGAGGCGCACTACCGCGGGGTGCGGAAGCGCCCGTGGGGGCGGTACGCGGCGGAGATCCGGGACCCGTGGAAGAAGACGCGGGTGTGGCTCGGCACCTACGACACGCCCGTCGAGGCCGCGCTCGCCTACGACCGCGCCGCCGTCGCCCTCCGCGGCGTCAAGGCGCGGACCAACTTCGGCAGCGGCAGCGGTGGTGGTGTTGGTGGCGCCGGCGGCGGCGGGCACGTAAATGGCCACCGGCAGCTCCCGCAGCTTCACCACCGCATGCACCAGCCTCAGGGCCCTGGGCACTTCGGTGGGCTCGACATCAGCCACCCTTCGCCCTGGCACTACGTCTACTTCCCCGCAAAGATGCAGGCGATGGCACCGGCGGCGGCTGGCCATGTCGCCGCATCGTCGCTGCCGTCGACGACGCTGGAGCTCCGGACGGGGCCGAGCGGCGCCGCGGCGCTCCCGTTCGACCTGAACGAGCCGCCGACGCCGTCGCTGCTGTTCGGCTCGACCTGAACGTAGTGTAGAGCATCACTGTAGTAGGACCAAGGATCAAGCTTAGAGATCACTAGTAGAGATTGCGGTAACCAATTAATGGGGGGTGGAGAGCACTGGTCCGGCTGTGTACATACGTACTAATTAAGGAAAGTTTAGCGTTCTCGCATTGCCCCTGTTCTTGTTTCCTTTTTAAGAACTTTTTAACCTCTACTCCTTGATCTCGACTGTAAGACGCTTTTTTTCTTACTCGTGGTTAGGGGTACTAACCTGCTCCGGTATGGAAGGGTCTGCTCATATTTTACGCACCGGGGATGCCAGTCCGTTCCGGACATTTGATTAGTTAAATGCGACTATGCGTTTCTTTCTTTCCCAGATCCATGGTCCAACAAGGAAAGTAAATTGAAAAGATATTGCCTTTAGGCAGGGATGGATAGAATGGTCGTGCATGGATAGCACGTTCGACTCGGGGCAAACATGGCCTGCTCGTTTTATTTTTTTTATGAGCCGGGCTATGCAGCTAGAGCTGCTTGCGAGCCTAACAAGCTAGGCCACCAAAAACACGTGATTCGTCGGCGTTTATGGATTTCACTCCGGGAACGCATAAGACCAATAACAAGCTAGGTCACCAAAAACACGTGATTCGTCGGTGTTTTTAGATTTCACTCCGGAAACGCATATCGGTGTTTATGGATTTCACTCCGGGAACGCATGTGTTCAGTTCATAACTTTAATATTTGGATATAATTTTATATGATTTATATGTTTAAACTGAAAACTTGCTTGTATAATCTATTGAAAAATTGTTTAGGTTAACTTTTCATGCATGGCTCATAAGCCTAAAGAGACAGTTCGAGCTTTATAACGAGCCGAGTCGAGCTGGTTTTATCTCGTTACGATAACGAGCGAAGCCGAACCAACTTGTTATCTTAATAAGCTAGACCGAGCCATAAGCTAGACCGAGCCGAGCCGCTGGCTCAGTTATCCACCCCTACCTTTAGGTTAAGATTTCTGATTATAACCTATTCTTTCATCTTTCCTTTCTGTATTAGATTTTTTTATTGTAAAGAGTTAATTTTACTGTTTATAAAGCTAGGATATAAATTATAAAATATTTTGTCTTGCTTTCCATCTTTCAGCAAGAAACAACGCAGTCTATGTTATTCTACAATTTTGACTCGGAGAGTATGTTAAACTCATTTAAATACGATCAAACGAATACCACATGCTTTATCTCATGATAAATGTTTTTATAAGTGAAAATCTGTACCCTTCGTTACGAAATAATTTTATTTTTCGAATAGCCCACATATATCAATATTTTCATCCATCTTACATTTATCAATTAAAAAGGATTAAAATATATTTCATTTTATCAAATGCAAGTGCAATTGTCACCAAATTTATCTAGTTCTAACATATATATTTTCTACTTCCATAAACTCCAACAATAAATATCTAAATACAATCTTATTTTGAAACAAACAAGAATAATATATGAGGGGAAGTATATTTGCTTGTCAAAATTTACTGCTAGGGGTAGTTGTTTGTTTTTTTGGATGAAAACAAAATGGTACCTTTAGAAATATAAAATAATTTGGGTAAAACTTTTACACAGGTGTTTTTATTGATGCAAAGACCAAGACTGAAAAATAAAATACGATAAGAATCCTTAAAATTTATTCCAAATTGAAGGTTAAAATTTAAGTATGGGTACAGGAAAAAAGAGACCAGGTTACGAGCGTCCAGGGATGTCTAAGCAAACCAGGCCGATCTTTATTTACTTATCGCTCTGGAGAACAAACCCGGCCTGACTGACTCGACCAATTATTTGCTTTCTAGTCCCCATCACACCATGAAGTTCCCGAATGCTAAGAGCAAGTACAATACCAGTACCAGGGTTATAAGTTAGCTATAAGTATATTTTAAAGAATAAAGAGATGACTGAGAAGTGTGATGAACTACTAATTTATAGTCAGCTATACACGAGCTCTAAAACAAAATATGCGTATGATATATGGGACTATGTATTAATGTTTCATAGATAACTATGGTATAAATTTGCTATTAGATTGACTATAGATAAATAGAAGCCAGTAGTTGACTATAATATTGAACTTGCGCTAAGAGAGAAGCGTGATCCACGCCCTTCGAAACGATCGATTTCGATCACACCATAGTGTTACATACACTTTTTAAAGAGTGCGAGATTAGCTGATTCCGTCTATCAACTGATCCATTTGGATAACTATAAGATAGAACACATCTTGTTGGTTACTCTCCATGTTTGCTTTATCATTTTATCTAGATTTACCTATTAAAAAATATATAATATATATATGTATATCTAACAACAACGTAGTATCAATTTTTTTCCTTTTTTATACTTACAAGCTAAATTTTAGAATTTTTTTTGAGTTTTTCAATTGTAATTTATTTTTTGTCTTGTTTTTTAAATCTCGAAGAACACATATATATAATTTTATTCATAAATTATTTTTATTTATAAAATACCATTTTGTTCTCTCAAATAATCGCTCTCTAGATTTATTAGTACGTGTGTATATATACATATAGTGTAGGTAAGATTAGAAAGTATACCATAAAGCAAAGAAAATAACTATAATAATATAAGACACGTTATAAGACTACATAATTCTCTAGATATACCACGTTTGCTTTGATTTTTTATTTTAGAACGTGTCACATCTGATAGAAGGAGTACTTCATCCATCCTAAAACAAATCAATTTTTCAGTTTCAAAATACAATATTTTTCTCTCCGTCTTATTAAAAAATTTACAATTAATATTTTTATTTTTATTAAATGTTAAAATATAAACAATAATTTATATGTGACCAATTTTTTCAATTTTTTTAAAAAATTCTAATAAAACGAATGATAAACACTTGACATATAAACCGGAAATTTATTTTTTCGGGGACGGGAAGAGTATCACCTATCAACCGATGTCCCCGTGCCTGGAAACCAAATCGAATCTTATGGACAAGTTGCACGTCGAACTAATAGCTTCAATTCATCTATAGTCAATCTAATAGCCAATTCATACAATAGTCATCTACAAAACATTAATATATGATCACACATGTCATACACACTAAGCGTCTTGAAGCCCGTGCTTTAACTAGCTACAAATTAGTATTTATAGCCAGTCTAGAGTGTATTATTTTACCTGCTGTAACCGTGGATGTTCCGTACCCTCTTTGTATCCGCCCGCTGCGATAGTTAAGGGAATAAATGCGCTTTACGGAGGTATAACGCTTTCGATCTAAACCTAGTTTGACTAGCACAGTCTTTGTTATCGTTCGCTCTACATGAATGCATGATACCAAATTTGCAATCTGCCAGTTAAAGAGTATGATTGTTTAACTTCTCTATAGAAAAAGCCAAGCATCAGATTTACAAATAAAAGATAATTTATAAATAAAATTTTTATATCTATATTCTTAAGTATCTAAATGACAGGCTGAAAAATAAAATACAGTGAAAAAAAATCAAAATCAACTTTGGTTTATGGTTAAAATTTCAAATTAAGATAGTAGTGCAAAATATAGTAGTATCAAAAAGTATTACAAACGGCAGCCCTTACTAATAAATTAGATTGTGTTCCGTTGGAGAATAGTCACATACGTGACGTTAACAAATGTTCTCTGTTCCCTTCCATGACTATACACGTACAACGTTAAACGAATTTGTACTACGAAGGGTGATACAGCAGGAACCTCGGTTCCATTTTGGCACCACACAGATTATCTAATTCAAACTTCCGTAGCACTAACACTAAACTACCTTCATGCTCTCCCCAAAGCTTCCTGGATTGATTGTTATACTCTTGGTGCAATTATCCGTCTTGTAGATGCCAACCAGCCTATCCGCTAATTCAAACATGTTGTTTCTCAGACTGCAGATTGAGCGACAATCGTGAGACTGGGAAAATTTTACCCTGGCTCTTAGCACTTGGTATGGTGTTTGGGGATAAGGAAAAGGTGCGTAGCACAGGCAACAGAAAGTAAAACTAGGCTGCCATAAGCATACCTGATAATAATGAACTGAGCATCTTTGGTCCGGTCTTTCACATAATGTCCAACGATGGAGACATTCTTGAAATCTGCAAGCAGCAAGATCATTAATACACTGAAACACGAGATGGTATTTTCGCAAAGAGTAGGCCACGCAACTTACCTAAAGCAGCATCTATTTCATCCATAACGTATAGGGGAGTTGGTTTATAATGGTGAAGAGCAAACACCAGAGCTAGTGAGCTAAGCGTCTGCATGATGATGAACTTTGTTCAGTATCAACCTACTCAAAAGGAGTTATATTGGATGGCACAATACGTGCACAGAACATAATGCATCCAAGAAACCCAAGAAATGCAAAGCGTGTGCTACTATTGAATGAGGAAACAAAGGTATGTAGTAGAAAACAGGTCCAGGTAATTATATTGAAAATTACCCTGTCAGTAAAATAAGACTATATTACTATCCTTGCCCATAAAAAGTACACAGATACCTTCTCGCCACCAGATAGATTGGCAATGTTTTTCCAGCTTTTCTTGGGAGGTCTCACACTGAAAACAACACCTTCTGAAAACGGGTCCAAGGAGTCAACAAGTTCCAGTTCAGCATCGCCTCCAAGTGTAATCATCTAAAACCAAAAGGAATAGCTTTTGAAATCATGCTGTTTAATAATGGGGATTGAGTGGTCAATAGCATAAGCATCATCCTATCTCAGTAACTCTTTAAATTTGTTGCTTCCTAGGCTACGTTTTATACTTGAAATTGAAAAACAATGGGAATACTGTTACATGTTTGATATATGTATTAGTATCATTATTCAAGTACCTGGTACATCTCCTTCAGTTTCAAAGATATTATGCTGAATCCTGCCATGAATTCGTCTAACCTGAAATAATGTATATTTGCATGAGGCAAATAGGCAACATGGATGGAAATTCAAAGAGAGGAGATACCTTCTCTTCCTCAATGCATCATAGAGCCTTTTAAGATCATCACGCTCCTGAGTGGTAGCATTTAACTCATCAACACGTTCACCATATACACGAGCCTTTGTGCGGTACCTGATCAAGCAAATGAAAGTAAGGAAATTGGTGATGCCAAAATGCTGACATGTATAGTTCATTAATTCATACTCTTCTATGGAATCTAGGTTAGGACTCAAGTCTTTAAGCTGAGCTTCCAACAGTGCCACCATCTCAACTGCTTTTTTCATGTCACAGGTCTCATTGAGTTTCTCATCACTCAGAGTTTCTTTCAGTTTGTCATGATCAATAGCATCCTTCTGAATTCTGAAAAGCAAAAGATACACTTTAATCTGAGAAAACAGTACAGAAAATACATAGCGGTACTGAATATAGCATTTACACATACTGATCCATGTGTTTGACAAGATTTGTCTGAATGTCACCAAGCTTTTTCCTGAATGCCTTCACCTTCATTTCCCACTCCTTAGCAAGTTTTTTCGTATCTTGCAGTTTGTATTCTACATCGACCTGTTGTACATACAAACAAAACGTATAGGTTATCAAAAGGAATAATACGGCACAGTTAATTAACATATTAACCCAATATAACTAAGATACCTCACTGGATCTCAGTTCATCCATTGCTTTTTTTAATTTGTTGTATTCTGCCTTTGTTTTGTCAAGCTCATCTTTATGGCTGTCAATCATCTGGAAGTAAACACATTTATATTTCTCATTGAACGAACAGAAAAAAAAAAAGCAATCCTATCAGTTCACGGCTTATAAGCCAATACAGCTAGCTACCTCCTGTGTTTTCTTATAATCTTCTTGAACAGCAAAAGCTGCCTTCTCAATCTCTTTAAAAATGGACATCATCTTCTCCTTTTCAGCAATAAGCTTTTCTTTGTCTTTCTTAGACTCTTCAATGCCCTTGGTTAATTTTTTCACCAACTTCTCACATGTAGTTATTCTAACTTTGTGGCGGTTGATATCTGAGCTTGTTTTGTCAAGTTGCTGGTGGTCAACACATAAAATCTTAGACATCAAAGAACCAATAAGAACAGAATCATACAAGTAATATACTCACAGATTGGATGTTTGCAACTTTTAGCTTCTGACCCTTGAGCACTTCCCCCCCTGCGTTTTCAATTTTCTGCTGTAGTTCTGATGCCTGTTATATAGAAAGCAAACTTAAGTCAAAGCAATCTATCATACAATGTTCAGTTAGCAGCAACATCAAAGCATAGAAAAGTCAATATACATAGGCACATATTCAAACAGGAGACTGGGAGATTGAATTCTGAATATTGGAGCATTTGAAGTATTTTCTGTCAGTTAAAGCTGGTGCTCACTAAGGCTGTAAGGCAGATTAGCTTATAAGTTCAGATGGGGCTAAGAAGCTTGTATAGCCACATACCTGGTCGTTGAGCTTGCTGGAACATTTAACAAGTCTATTTAATTCAGCTTGTTCAGTAGATATGATATCATCCAACTCTTCCATTCTGCGAATCTCTTCCACTTTGGGATTTGATGCAACTTTCAAAGAGTCAAGTCGCTTTTCATTGTAACTAAATTGTGCATTCATACTCTCAACCTATTTCAAGAGATGAATGGAAGCTGACCTCAACGAGAAAATAGAACTTTGAGGGCAGGAAGAGCACTGTAGTGTACGTACCTCCTTTTTAGCTTTTGCCAGTTCCATCTCAAGACCGGCTTTGGCATCTTCTAAGGCCCGGCAGCGTTTTTTAGCATCATTAATATTTTCACGTAAACTATTGAGTTGATCAACTATCTTATTAAGATCATTTTCAGCATTTACAACAGCCTCTTCTGAGATACTTTCCCGAATGGATGTGCCCATCTTGCCACCTCTTGGTTTGCTACCACCACCACTCATGGTACCAGACTTCTCGAGAAGTGCACCATCGAGGGTAACAACTCGACGGAATTCGCTGGCTGCACTATATGCAATTCGCGTGGCCTGACAAAAACAATTATTGATGTCATTGTTACAAAAAAAAAGTAAAAACATAAGCAGCAATGTGATGTTTTTGCTCGCAAATAGAACAGGATATGTCCACAATAAAGTAATTCTACCCTTCTAGCAACTACTGAGTTTCCAAAAAGGATGCTAAGCAGTAGAATACTTTCAGAAACCAATATACGAGGCACATGACAGCTACAAGCAGTAATGGAAATGAACAATAGAACTAAAACAAACAATATAATTCAGCCATGTACCTGATCAAGATCACTTGCGACAATAGTATTCCCCAAGGTGGCAAAGAAAGCTAACTTGAGCTTCTCATCTTTAACCTTTACTAGGTCAAACAGGCGTGGAACTCCTTCAGGTGTCTTTACTTTCTCCTGTAGCTTACGAAGATGATGTGTTTGTTTTTCCTGTAACGGTAAGAGTACCAATCATGTCAAAGGAATGAAACCAACACAGAGAAAGCTTGTATAGAAATAAACAAGAAAACAATATGAAAAGTAACAAGAATTTTACCAGTATCATAAAAGTTGCAATCCCAAGATTTCTTCTGCGTAATAACTCAACACAAGCTTGGGCTGAATTTGTTGTTTCAACAACAATATAGTCAAGCCCAGGGCATGCTGTTGATATGGCAACATCATACTTTGCTGCAGATCACAGTAGCTAACACAATTTAAGTTACATGTGGCATAATTCAGACCTGGAGACTTGAGTATATTACATATAAATAAATAAAATTATTATGAACTGTAGAGAGATTGGAATTAATCCAATATACTCTAATATCAACTTCTAGTTATCTACCAGTATATTTACTCGGATAATCTGTAAATCTGTAAAATATAAGAATAATTGCAAAGAGCAAGTTTTACATCCAGTTCTTTCCAAAGTCAACAATATCAAACACTGACTAATGATAATTAACTGTTAATATGATGAACCTGGCAGCTCTAGAAGTCTTCAAGTCCAGACTCCAGACAAAAAAAAAGGGATGGTTGTTTAACTGCAAGCATTCTATGACATGTTACTGAAAATCTGAGACTACAAATATTACATCTTACCATCAATTGCACCAAGATCACCTAGCCTGCCATAAATGCCTTCTATTTCCTTTGATTCCTTAGCTTGCAGAATTGCTTTCAAGACAGTGCCTTGACTCTTTTCAGAATCTCTTGTGGATTTAATCTCAGCAACTTTCTGCCTAGCTGCTTGTTCAAGAGGAATAAGGGACTCTTCCTTTTTGAGGCATTCCTGTTATGCATTATGGGTTAGAGATATAGGAAAATCAAGATCATACACAGAAAATGGGAATACAGCCATAGAATTGAGGGTAAAGAAATGGCCTGGAGTAGTCTGCAAATGCTTTACCTGTTCAACCTTATGAGCCTCACATGCTTCACTATGATGTTTCTCTATTTTTTCTTGAAGCTCCATAATATATGTATCCTTTACTTTTATTTGTTCCTTAATTCTTTCCATCTGATTTTGAGCAGCAGTTAATTCTGCTCGGGCTCCATCTTGCTGAAAACAGTTAACAAAATTAGGTGTGAGTCCAGAGAGTTTGAAAGAAATAGATTAATTAGCTGTTTCCAGCAGGAGGAAGAAAGATGAGCACTCATGTTTCCAACTATACTCCAGCAATCAGGAAATATCATGACATACTCGTACTCCATATGGCAGGGCCAGGTTGGTGATGGCAAAATAATGACGTACTAGGAATAAAGGGTTTCTACTTTATAGTAACCACATGGGCAGTCAAGTGGTTCATGTAGGTGAATAGTACTGGAGAAAAATGACAACAGCTTGCCACTACCTTTTTTATTAGAAACATGAAAAGAAAAGCAGGACAAACCTTCTCTTTCATTAGTTTTTTCTCAGCAGATGCAACATCTAACTTTCCTTTATGCTCAATTATTTGATTTTCCCATGGTTCAAGTTCAGATCTTACTTGAGTAAGTTTAGAACGAAGTCTCTCTGTCTCTTCTGTAATTATGAAAAAAGGGAGGTTTGGTTATCAAAGGGAACAGATCTACAATAGAAAAAAAAATTATAGGCATATGCCTTGCTCTGAACACCTCGAGAGCTTTCTTTAATTTGCTCCAGCACCTTCTCTTCTTCACTAAATTTCCCTTGCAATTTGGGTATCTCTTCCTCAAGCTGTGGAATTAGACTGGACGATTCTTCAATATCTTTTGTTGATTCATCAATTTTTGATGTATCCTGGATAAAAATGGCGGTAAACTTTGTTGCTTTGCTTGAACTACATTTGAGACAATTTTAATATACCTTTTCAGTTTTGTCCTCCAGCTTCTTAATCTTCTGTTTAAGATGCTTCAAATCCTCCCTATATTTTACATCTTTTCTCTCAAACTCTTTAAACTGATCCTTGCAAGACTTCATATTATTTTCAAGGTCCTAAAAAATACCCCAAGAATAAATATAGCATACAAGCATTATAATAGAGTCAATGTTCGAAAAGGAATAGTAAATCTGTCCCTAATTATGGGTGAAAACCTCTATCGTGAGCATCTAGGAATTAACAGCTTTTGAATCAAAAGAAGTAATGTTCCAATAACACAATACCTCTTGCCTTTTAGCATGTTTGTTGTAAATAGACTCCATTTCCTTCAGAGTTTGAGAACTATGTTGAATTTTTTCCCTGGATTATAACTAAAGTAATTAGTCATAAAACTCAGTACCAAAAAATAATGTTCATTCACAACAACAAATGACCTTTCAGAGGCAAGGTTCTTTTCCAGTTCTGCAACATTCTCTTGCAGCTGAGCAACATGGGAGGTAGCATCATCAGAAGCCAATGTGGTCGCCTTCTCTTGCCATTTCAAAAGTAAGAGTTCCTTCAGCATAAATGTTTCAGCCTCATTTTTCGCACTCTACAGGAAAGTATCTCCGTCAGTGGGTGTCATTTAACCAGATGAATCAATTAACCACACTCAGATCATCACCTCTAAGCTATCTCTTTCCTTTTCAGCCAGCTTCAGCATCTGTACAGATGCCGTCCGTTTTTCATTGAGCACTTCCAATCTAATAGGTATCAGAACATGTCAGATTAAACTGTTACAGAATGGACAGAAAGCCTTCATTATGACAATAGCCATTGGATCAGTTAAAAGAACTCACTGCTTGGAAGCTTCTTCAATTTTCTCAACATACTGGTTTGTCCCAATGATGTCTTCAAGATATTCTAGAAACCCCTCGTCATGTGGACCTTGAGCTTTTGGTTTCATCAGGGAGATTTGTTCAACCTCACCCTGAAAGTGGCCAACTTGGAAATTACACAGTGCAAAACCATAAAATGTAACATGAAATGAACGGCTGTTGTATCCCTCGTATTCTTGTAAACTTACAAAACAACATGCAACATATGTCCAAAATTAGACTTACAAAGCACTCATGTTAATTATGTGTAAATGGAAAGAATACACAAACCTGGAGGATCAGAAAGCGGTTATTATCCAGATCTACTCCTTTGCCCTTCAACAGTTTAGTTACTTCCGTAAAATTGCTTCCACGGTCGTTTATGTAGTATTTAGAAGTGTTGTCACGGAAAGCAACTCTTGAAATGATAAAATCACTGCCCTCAACAGCCCTGTAGTTCCCATCATCCTACAATGGCCATAGAGGAAGGGGAACAAATTATGTGGCACTAGCTTGGTAACGTGAAATGCTAAATAATTGGCTCAAGAAATACCAGATCAATGATTTCTTGAAAATGGACAGAGACTCCAGCACTGTCTAGATTCTGGTGATTAGAAGAATTGTGTATGAGTTCCGAGACCTTGTTAAGGCGCATCTACAATGGCACAAAACTAGTCAGAAACAGCATCTATGATTTGAAACAACCTACATAGGTTGTTCTGAATGGAGAAACTAGCTAATAAATGGACATGATCATCTCTCAGAAGCTTAAGATATTTGTGACCTTTATAGTGCTTTATCCAAAACTTATGAGGAATATACTTGGAGGAAATGGACATTAGTAAACAGGAAAGAATAAGGACCACACTGTATTCAAGTATTAAACACATTTCACTTCCACCACCAGTTCACTAACATGGAAGTACCATTATGGTAGATTCTAAAAAATCTTTGGGCAAAAACATTCAGGCTTAAATTCCACCTTGCATACAAAATCAGTAACACACTAACACACATAGCTTAGCAGTTTGGTGCCTAACATTTAAAATCTTTGGGGTTAACTAACACTTACAGGCCAACTTTGGCACCTAGCACTCATTGAATGGCTAAAACAAATACAGTGAGTTGTTGAGGTAGAATAATTCAAGGAATAGCTTTAAGATCTGCCACTGAGCTATGCAATACAAATGTTGAATATCAAATAAACATGTAGGATAAGAAGCAATATTGCCTACCTGTTTTGCACGCTTTCCAAACACAAACAGCATTGCATCAATAACATTGCTTTTCCCACTGCCATTCGGCCCAACAACAGCTGAGAAACTCTGGGAGCAAGAAAGGTTGTTATTCTTTTATACAATGCACAAACCCTAGCTACAGAGTGGAAGATTTGTGTCTATAAAGGCTTGAAGCATAGTGCACTCATTGGTAGTATCTCCAAACAGTTTATAGCAGTATTGGTGTGACGCTTAAAAGGAAAAGGATCAGTAAAACACAAACATGATGGTTACACACACAAGAATTGTGAGTTCTGCGCAGGTCAGCATGAAAACATAAATAGTGAAGATAGATAGCTAACTACTCAAAAATCATAGTCACTATGCCACCTAACACTATACTTGAACATCATTAAATTTTAAAATGATTATAAATATTGCTTTCCTTAACCACACAACAGGTGAGTTGAGCTGCAGAAACGACATTGCGAGGATAAAGAGTCAGGTCCTAAATTTCAAGTTTTCAATAGATGAAGGGCAAATTAAGATGGAAGCTATAACACTAATAAGGAATCTCCTGGGCGAAACAAATGCCAAGCATACTGCATATATCATAATCAAATCATGTGATTTGTTCTTCATGTTAACAACTCTGCAGATGAAAGAAAGTGAACCAAACATACTGTATACTCCCTCCGGGTTTTTTTGTTTGACGCCGTTGACTTTTTTATTTACATTTGACCCCTTCGTTTTTCAAAAACTTTGTCCAAATATACAAAATTATAAATCATACTTAAAGTTACTTTAGTAATAAATCAAATCATAATAAAATAGTCAATAATTATATAAATTTTTTTAATAAGACAAATGGTCAAGCGTTCATAAAAAAAATCAACAGCGTCAAACAAAAAAATCGGAGGGCATACTTCTAGAGTATGACAGTGCCACTCAAGAATTTCAGGACTAAAGCTCCACACGTAAACCAGTGCTCAACTCAAAAACATCCACTCTAATCTAATATCCGTTAGACCCGAACTAGACCAACGAATTCAGAACCTAATAAACCAAAGCCACATAAATTCAGAACCTGGTAACAACGCGTGTATCAGTATTTCACTTCATAAACCGGAACAGGGGCGGAACGGCCACATTGGAGAATACAACACAGTTTCCATAAATAAAAGGTATAACATGGTTTAACTTATTCAGGATTCTGTACGTACTGGGAGATGAAAACTCAAACGAAAGTACCCATGGTTACCTCCTACAATATCAGAATTGAAGCTATCGCTAACTAAATGTCGTATCTAGGGTTTAACAATCGTATTGACCAAGTGAAAAGGTCCACAACACCACGTTGCAACTGTACGATTCCAAGAGCAAGTGAAAATCGAGAACTGGAAGAGGATAATACGTCATCTATGAGCGGTTCAAAGTGAGATAAAGCTCGCTTGCGAGCGCGCGTGTGCGAGAGTGTGAGACCTTGTGGAAAGGGCCGATGCGCTGCTCCCCTGCGTACGACTTGAAGTTGCGGAGGACCATCTCCTTTATGAACAACCGTGGCCTCCCCGCCCTCCCCGGCGAGGGCGCGGGCGACATCGACGGGGAACTATCCATGCCTGAATGCAGCTGCAACGTAGTGCAAGAGCGCGACCGCCGCCGTCGCTCGCCCACCGAGAGCGGCGCCGGCTGCAGGAGGTCGAGGACGAGAGAGGCGCTGGCTGAAGGTAGCCGCCCGACGGCGACCGGCCGGCGCGCAGCTCAGGCCGACAGGGACCGTGTGGCGCCGCAGCTCGGGGGCAACGGCGACCGGGCGGTGGAAGCGCGCAGATCTCGGGTCGCCGGCGGTGGAGGCGGTGGGGGGGGGGGGGGGATTTGGGGGGAAAAGTTGGAGCGGGCAGGAGGGGAATGAGGATTTGGGAATTTTGGTCGAAAAAATAGGAGGGAAAACTGAGACGGCGAATATGGATTTTCTTCCTCCCGCTTCGAGTAAAATGTGTCAAGACAAAAATAAATCGGGAAGTCTTTGGAGCTGGGCTGGATTGTGATGTCAATTGGAAGCCTACCAAATTGGGCTGGATTGCAAGTGCTGCGTTGCTTTTGGTGAGAACTTATATGGGCCTCAAGTTGCACTAATTTCTGATAGAAAAAAGTATACTTTGACTCCCTCAACTATGGACCGAGTATAAAACATGCCCTCCAACCGCAAAACCGGGTATATCACACCCCTCAATTGCTTAAACCAGTGCAAATCAACTAACAGGCAGTATTGTGGGTGGTTTCGTCCGACGTGGTGGATTGACCTTGGTCAAAAAGCCGAGTCAGCATGGTAGTTAGGAATAAAAGCACACACCTACCATTCTCAGCGACTTAGGCGGCGGCGGCGGAGGCAAAGGCGGCGGCGGCGGCAGTGAGCTTGAGCAGCGCGGGCGGATATGGCCAGTTATCATAGCGAGGCATCTTCCGCTTCTTCTTCCCGTCGCACATCAGCCTCGCCAATACCGTATCGCGTGGGGCCAATGGAGTATCAGCCTCCGGTGTTGTGCAGATGCAAAGCGAAGGCGGCACGATGGATCTCGTGGAGCCGTGACAACCCGGGGCGACGATACTACAAATGTCGCAATGCTCGAGTAAGTTTTTATTTTGTTTCTCTTTGTTGGATTGGATTTCTCGTTGGGACTGATTTCTAGGGTTTGTGATCCCAGGATGGTGGATGCGATTTTTTTGACTGGCATGAAGGGCCAACAAGTAGTTTTCTCAGAGATCTGTTGAATGATTTGCGCGATGCGGTGTGGTCACTGAGGAGGGAGAAGGATGAACTTGTTGTTGCTGTTAGGGAAGGGCAAGCCATGACTCGTGATGTAGATGCAGCTAGGAGGGAGTTGGCAGCGTTGAAGAAGCATGCTGCTGAGACCGATGCAAAATTGGTTCTGTTGAAAGAACAAAATCGTAGGCTAGAGAAGGATAGGTGCATGCTTTTTTTTGTTTTACTGGCAATCTGTGGTCTGTTTGTCATGGTTTGGGTGATGAATTGAGTAGTATGAGTGAATGTTATTAAATGAAGAGTGTACATATACAAGTTATGTATCATAAAGTTGGGCAATTCATCACATAATAATATGCCATAAGTCTGGCATAAGTTGGGCAATTCATCATATAATAATATGCAATAAGTCCGGAATGTAACACTTAATATCTTGCCTTTAAGTCTGGCAATTACATCACTAAATCAGCCATAGTCTGTCCATAAGTCTTACATTACATGACATATAGCAGCACACATACTTCAAGTCTGGCAATATAATGCCTCAGAACCTAACATGAAGTCTGGCAACTCACACAGAAGTCTAACATTAAGTCTTGCAAAACATCCCAGGAACTTCAAGTCTGGCAATACAATGCCTTAGAATATTACACATAACATAACATAGCAAATGGCAACACAGTTTGCAACAGATGGCATCACAGCCTTCAACAAATGGCATCATAGTTTGGCAGATTCCCATGGAGGTATAAGTAGCAGTGGACCAGGAGTAGGTTTCTTTCCCTTGCCATTTCCTGGTTCTTGAGCTGATACAGAAACAGAAGCTTTCCCAGACTTGATCTGTACTGATGCACTTGTCGATCCCTGGGATCCTGGTACAGTGGCTTGCAAATTGACAGTAGCGGAACCACCTTGATGTGTTGCAACTCTTGCTGTTGCATTGACCCTAACAACTTGGAGTGCCTACAATATTTCAGAATTAGGTAAATGAATAAATGGTTTATTGTGCTATGAATGTAAAATTGACTGACGCTTGACTAACCTTTTGGTTGCTAGGAATTTTTGTCTTTGGCACTTGCAGCACTGATGGTGGCAGATGCAGCTGACTTCCTCTTCCTGCTTTGAGTTGAGCTCTGTGGTGTGTTTGATAGCACTATATGTTGGTCTGGGTTTGGAACTTGCTGAGGCATTGAAGTGGTACTACCTTCACCATTATGCTTATCACAAGTAGATCTGTTGTGGCCTACTTGCTTGCATTTCCTACATCTGATGATTGTTCCAATCTTGCTTGCCCTGGTTGCTTTGGCAGGTTCATGAGCCTCTCTTCTCCTCTCTGTCTTTGGCCTTCCTGGCATCTTGATGTACCCAGGAGCATTTAGTGGTTGTCTACCATCCTCTGGCCAAGAGCTCATCCCTTCTAGTGGCTGTAGGCAGTGCGCATAAATCTTCTTAAATGTTTCCACTGAGTAGCAGTCAGCAATGTAACCATCAAGTTGACTAGTCTTATAGAATATGCAAGCAATAGCATGAGGGCAAGGCAATCCAGATAGCTGCCAATACCTGCATGAGCATTCCTTTTTGTCTAGTTGCGCTGTAAATCTATGCTCATGATGTTTCACCTCATATGCCTCAGCCCCATTTGATATTGCATGACAAAATGCAGACTCAGCAATATAAACATTCAACTTCTTTAATATACCAGGGCAAATAATTGTGTTCCATCTATTGGAGTTTGTTATTTGGTCCTTGATCCTAACCATTACTTTTCTTCTAATTGTCTCAAGCATGGTTATAATTAGGAAGAATCTTGCCTCTAGGATCCACTTGTTAAATGATTCACACAAATTATTATCTACAGAATCACAGTTTGAACCTACCTTAAACCAGGCTCTACTCCAATGTTGGGGATGTGTGTTCATGATGGCTTGTGCTCCTGCATGAGTGACCAGCGCCAGCTGTGCCCTTGCCAAATTGAACAGCATGGTGCAAGGAGCTTTGGCACACCTCCAAAACTTCTTTTGGTATTCTTTGTCATGGAAGTGCTTCTTCCAGTTGGCATAGATGTGTCTAGCACAATTTCTATGTTCAGCCATTGGAGCCCATTTTTGAACAGCATTGAGAATCCCCTGCAAGCACAGATCAAGTCAGTACAAATGAAGATCTCATAAAAGACCATTAATACACAACATTATCTTCATTTCATACCTTTTGTTGGTCTGAAATGAAGACCCATCCTTCTCCATCACCAACATGCAAATCAATACTCAATATATCCATGAACCAGTCCCACTCCTCATTGTTTTCTTTGTGAACTACTGCCCAAGCAATTGGATACATTTGATTATTTGCATCCCTTCCTAGAGCACAAATCAACTCTCCATTAGTTGCACCCTTGAAGAAACAACCATCAAGCCCTATAACTTTCCTGCAACCTGCTAGGAATCCTTTCTTCAGTGCACCTAAGCATATGTATATTCTCTTGAATACAGGTGGATCCATTCCCACCACTCTGTTCAAAACCACTGTGCTGCCTGGATTACTTCTAAGAAGCTCTAGCTGATAACTATACAACTTTTGGTACTGCCCTTTAGTTGCATCTAGTGTTGCCTTCATCACTAATTGCTTTGCTCTTTTCAGCTTCCCAATTGAAGCATCAGCAAACATCTCCTCTTGCACCGTAGCCTTCATGTGTGCCAAGTTCCATGAAGGGTTGGCAAATATAAACTTGCCATACTTCTCAACTAGCCTCCTTGAGGTCACAAGCTTATTATCTCTTCTAGGGGGGCATGCATGACAATTGTCCAGAGTAGCTATCTGCCAACTGTCAGACCTTGAAGTCTTTGACAACAAACATACCCAAGGGCAGCTGGGCTAGTCACATTTTGCTCTCACTCTTTTTGGATCACTTTTGATGAAGTTGATCACCTTCCTTTCACTCAAGGCATATCTTGTAATGGCTGTCCTGAACTGAGCTTTGGAGTTAAACTTCATCCCAAGTTCAAAATGTGGAACAGTTGAATCCTCCTTGAACCTTGCATAATTGCTTGCTCTAATAGTAACCTCACCATCACTGCCTATCTCCTCTATGGACTCATCAGAGTCACCTTCTTCATTACCACCTTCTTCAGCACCATCCTGCATGACTGGATTGGTTTTATACCCCTCAAAAGCAACATCATCCAGAATGTTTGCTTCACCTGCCTTTATCTTCTTCGTCAGCTGTTTGTACTGCTTTTTGATGTTCTCAGCCTCTTCCCCTTCATCTGATTCAGACTCATCCCCAGGAATGTAATCACTGTCTGTATCACTATCATCTTCTGCCTCAAAAGTAAGCATCTCTTCTTGTTGTTTGTAAACAACCGGCCTCTTCTCAGACTCAACATTGTCTTCCAATCCTTGGATAGCGCCATGTTCTTTCTGCTCATGTATACCTTGCAAATCTGGTTCACAATCTAAAACATCAACCACAATTGGCTCATCTGCATATATCTCAGCCACACCTCCCTCACAAATGCAGTCCGACATGAAATTGCACACCTTGTCATCTACTAATGCCCGAAGCCCATCATCTAGCTCTTCCCCAGGCACCAACCAGTGAAGAAGCGTGCCATCCATTACTTCATAGTGGTCTCGTAGATGTCCTACTAACTCAGGAAGGGACACCTTATCTCGGTCTATGTAAGACATTGCCTCCCTCCCACCACAATAACTCTTCTCTTTGCCTTGCACAACAAAAGTTCCCTTGAAATGAAACCGCACTGCAAGAGTGTCAAGTACGTTCATGGCTGCACCACTAGGGTTTCCTACATGCAAATCGGACAAAAATAAACCCTGTCAATGCACAAATCAAACCTAAATCCACATCCCAACCACCTTTTTGAGGCACTACGAAATAAAATATTGCCAAACACTAACCTGATCTACTAGTTTTCTACCTAAACAATGCCAAATCCACATCAAATCCAAGATAAAAGTACAGATCCACTACTATATAAAACAACACCCAAATCGATAAACCACACAAATGTGAAGGAGAGAAGGGGGAAGGGGGAGGGGGAGGGGGGAAGGGGGGAGTAGGAGGCGTACCTACACAGATCCAGCTTTGGCTAACCAAACCGACCGCTGCGACGCCCTCCCTTGCCACCCCCAGTGTGGCCTTCTTCTCGCCTTTCTCGTCGCCCTAGCACTTTAGGGTTTTACTCGGTCTGTACGTGCGACAAAGAGAGCGGGAGGAGTTCGCGCGTCCTTAACTGAAACTCGTGCTGACTCGGCTTTTTGACCGAGGTCAATCCGCCATGTCGGACGAAACCACCCACAATACTGCCTGGTAGTTGATTTGCACCGGTTTAAGCAATTGAGGGATGTGATATACCCGGTTTTGCAGTTGGAGGGCATGTTTCATACTCGGTCCATAGTTGAGGGAGTCAAAGTATACTTATCTCTTTCTGATACGACCTCTTTGTTTGAGGTGTGTGTGGGCTGTCCGGCCCAGGTTATAAGGAAATGCAGTACTGTTCTAAATCGGCAATTGCTAACAAACTGTCAAGAAACCAGCTTTTAAATGTAAGTATGTAAAATTGTAGTTTAGTTACATTATAACTATACTGTAGTTACTACAATGTGACCTTTTATTTCTGAGAAAATGGACATTTGGCTAGGTTTAAAATGTGGTTTCGCTGAAATGCCATCCCAAAAACGTGTTTCATTAAAATGTCACTACGGAGAGGGTGCTTATGGTCACTTTGCCATTTTTTTCCGGTTTATTCAATTTTTCAATTTTTTTGGCTCATCCGTCAGATGAGGTGACGAAAATGCCCTTGGGTCAGGTTGGAAGAGGCATGTGGTTTGGTTTAGCTAGGCGTTGTTGTCGTTGTCGGTATCCCAGTGCAGCCACCGTCCAACTTGTCGCTCCTATCTACCGCTGCATCGCCAAAATCCCAAACCCTAACCCTATGGTTCTTACCTCTCTATCTGACTGGTGACGAAGTCCGATGCCTGGATGGGTCCTGGATGAAGCAACGACATGCGATGGTGAGATGCAACGAACTCTAGCGGGGATGCGACGACGGCAGGGATGCGATGGCGGCGGGGTTGCGGCGCCGCTGAGGCCCTGGGGAAAAAAAGAAGACAACGACTGATACGACGCAACCAGGGGCATTTCTCACCTCGTTCGACGGATGAGCCAAAATAATTAAAAAATGAATAAAACAGAAAAAATTGGCAAAGCGATGGTAAGCACCCTCTCCATAATAGCATTTTAACAAAAACGTGTTTTCGGAATGACATTCTAGCGAAACAACTTTTTGAATGTGGCCAAATGGCCATTCTCTCTATTTCTAGACAGTTTGATCATATCGAAATTGTGCGGTGAGAATGGAACAAATATAATCGCATCAGTATTATGTATAAATTATATATAAGTTAGGATGTAGTTATAACATGGTTATAGTATAACTATGCTATAATTACATTATGGCTATTTGAAAGCCTTTATTCGAAATATTATGACACATTTTTAGATAGGTTGTTCTAAATGGTCGATGAATCGAAACACCTTTTACCAAAACATGGTTTTGTAACGCCTTCTGGATAAGAATGATATGCAAATATCTAGCAGTATATTCTCTGTTATACACTATATGACTTTTTGATATTACCTATATTTATATGTATGGCAATGAATCTATACACGTATACTAAACATATATATTAATATATGAATAAATCTAGACAATCGAAAGTGTTATAACATGGAACTAATGGGAGTGCATCAACAGTAGGTTTGGAACTTCCGATTACAAGATTCGTTTAACACACGAGTCACAACCACCAGAGACATCCATAGTCTTGCAAATTACACCCCATAAGCATTCTCTAGTGAAAAAGCCGTTTCTTTAACAAACTTGACAAGATAATATGGAAAATAATCTGTCTTATGGAAAAGTGACAACACTCCCAGCAGAACCTTGACAAGAGGAGACCAAAAATAAATACAGTTGCCACCCCAAAGGCCCAAACAAATGAAATGAGCTAGCAGGACAATGCACCCAGCTCACAGCAAGGAGTAGTGTGCCATAATGACACCGACTTCTACTTGATTAAGCCCTCCTCCTATCTTTAAGCCAGCACATGATACACATAAAATACATGATTATCCCAAAATAATTTTTTAGCTTACGGCCATGTATATCATTTTGGCTCTGTGCCTATCAGTAGCTGGCAAGACACTGTTTGAAAAATCTGGTGTGGTGCAAATTTTCAAGTTTGTCAATGAGTTTACTTTCGAATACCGTGGATGGCGATGCGCAGGAAAAAAAACGCATATGACAAAAACACTTTCAGAAAACTCTCTGCGTTCTGTTACGCATTGATTAACTCTGCACAAAAAGGCGCACGTATGATGGTCTAAAACTTCGCTGGATTTTGAACTGGGTTTAGACCTATGTGACATGCTAACAGTCTAAACACTAAACAGATAGCATGGCGTGCGAATTTCAACGGAACTTACCACAGGAATCTCAAAATTCTTCTTCTAGACTACCCATATCATCGTCGGGTTAAGTTATGTTGGGTTATGCTGGCCACTTTCTAGACGAATAACGCAAAGTAAAATAAGCCCTTTTTTAAAATAAAGCCCATAAAAGAAGTTTGCCTAAGAAAAATGAAAGAGCAAAGACAGAGTTTTGGTCCACTATAATTCTATAAACCGCTCGCTAAACTTTAAGACTACTTAAACTTTAAGCGCACCGCACGAGCAGACGAGCAACACGCCAACACCACCATGGCTTCTCCCCCGGAGGACGCGCCCGACTCCACGCAGCCGTCGCCTCAGGAGGACGGCGGCCGGCTGCTTCGTCCGCCGCTGCGGCCTGAGACGACAGGCGACGCCGCGGACGATGACGGTGGCGTCAGGTGCGGGGCGCTGTGCTTTCGCGTGCCGAGACGTTCGAAGAAGGAGAAGAAGGACAAGAAGCCAACGCCGCCCGTCGTGCAGCTCGGCGCCACGGGAGGCAAGAGCGCCCGGCCGTCGCCGGGGACGACGACAGCGACGACCGACGACGCGTCGGCGGCGGCGGCGGCCCAGCGCGTCACCTTCCTGGCGTCGGCGTCCCTCTCCACGTGGTGGCCGGCGTCACCGCCCGCTGTCGCGGCCGGCGGGAGGAGGGTGAGCGGGAGAGCGTCGTCGTCGTCTTTCTCGCACTGGCGCCGGTCGCTGTCGTCGTCCCGGCGTGTTACGCCTCACGGCGCTGCGGCGGCGGCGGCGGCGGCGCCGACGTCTTTCTCCTTCCCTTCGTCGCCGGTGTCCGCGTCGACGTCCTGCACGAGCACGCCGAAGCTGGTGCACGGTTGTGACGTCGACTAGCGCCATCTCGACATCTCGTGCACGTACATCGGTACATGCACGTATGCGTCGATGTGCACTCTGTGCATCATGCCCAGTGATCAGTACGTACGTACGTACGTTAGTTTGTTCGTTAATGCATCCTTTCTTGGTGTTACTGCTATTATGTGATACGAAAAACGGGTCGGAGATCATAGTTGCCTAGTTGGCGTCAGGATCTATCGTGTGAGCTTTGCTAAGATGTGGTGAACTAGTACTAAACAATTCGGCCACTTTGTTTTATTCTCTTGATATGAGACCTGGATGCACGTACAAAGGTATGATGAATCCATCGACGTGATCTAGCACTACGGCCTGCACGGCTGTACAGTTAAATATACTGTGACGAAGCGGTCAATCCAATCAAGAATCCTGCCAAGCTATAGTGATAAATTAGGACCAGTTTTTCAAATCGAGCGACTATTTTTCATTTGCAAATATACACTTTAGTTTTTCTTTGAAAAACCAAACAATCACCATCTAAGAAAACTAGCGGTGCTCGTTAGAGTAATCACACTACAAGTACCTATTAAGCGGTCTCAGCTCTCAACGTGTCACTAGAACAAGATCACATTTTTAAAAAGTTGTTCCCCCCATAGCAGAAGTGTCCATGAGTAGTAGTTTCGGTTGCGTACGTCCATCCGTAATATTTTGTATTTAAATCATTTTAGCTTTTTAATTTACATATACATGTATATATATATATATATATATATATATATATATGCAAAATGTTATATTAAAGACCTTGAAAATCACAAAAGTCTACAAAATATGTCCCTTGACCGGACCAATCCACCCCCTCCTTGCATCTATCGTCATGACGGATTTTACCGGCACGTCAATACTGCGTTGGCGAGTCCACCCGATGGCCGATGGCCGATGGCCACTAGATCCTGATCCACAAACAAATTGGATATGGTTGTTGTCGCAGCTTCGACCTCGCACTGTGGCTATTGGCAATCTCCCGATGAACTTCACAGATCTTCAAATTTGCCCCTACTGTTTCAAATCCACTGCCCTCTCCTCTTCTCCTCCTTCGCCGGTAGCCACTGTGTTACCTAGCAGCACGGGTCCAAGAGCGTGTGGTAGGGGCGGGGCAATGACACAGCTCTGGATTTTGCTCCTTGCACCTCTTCCCGCTCGTTGTGGTGGCCTCACCGATGAGGCAAGCCTCGGTCCCCATACTGCGAGCTACTGATACAGGGACCCTGATTCTCATAACGCCAAGACAGTCACGAGCTACTGGTACAGGGACTCTGATTTTCATAACGCTGAGACGGTTGCTTGAAGGGGTTGGCACCGTGCCACCGCGCCATCGGGGTTGACACGGTTCACTTGATTAATGGCAAAATATTTGACCTTATTCGTATTATCATGTAAAGATAAACAATAAAGCAAAACCTTATAATCAACTTCCTCAAAAATTTGACGAGAATGGGCCACCCATATGTCGTGTTGGTACCCAAATTTTGAATTGACAATATTTTGATTCTGACATGTGCATCTCACAATTCCACCGCTGCCCATAGCGATAGGGGAGATTATGTTTTATTGGTATTGTGTTGCTGCAAATTGTATAGTTGATTTAACGTTGTATTGATTGCATATAATCGTGTCATCCAACAATATTTAATCCATTTTCAATACAAGTCTGCATTAACTCCGCACCGTGTAACTATTGCATCTAACCACTACGCGCAACTACACTAAATTTGTTTAAAAACGTGAATTAGGATATGGTATGACCACTTGCGTTTTCTACCGAATTTTTTCTAAATATATTCTCGGTTTTTATGCACACGCTTTTCAAACTATTATAGGATATACTTTTAATAAAAAGTTTATCATCTCGTCTTTCTAAAATAGAATTTTAAAACTTTTAGTAAGCAATTTTATCGTTTACATTATTAAATAGCTATTAAAAAATCAGATAATCTTTCTCAAAAGGCCACAACCTGTGTCCAAATCTGCTCTGTTCCATATATGCCACTTCCTACCGCTTTCTAAGCTCGTATTTAGCTTGCGCTTGCGGCCAACTCCATCTATTGTGAGCTCACCAATCAATAGATCCATTTGGCGGCATTGTAGCCTCACTACACCGATCAATAACCAACAACTTTCCCAAACTATCCTTCTAACCCCCCTCCCCAAAACAACCTTGTCTCCCTCCTGCCTTACCCTTCCTCCACTAAATTGTTAACTTTTTTCCTATTCCGAAAGGACCAGTGACAGAAAAGTTATCACTTTATGAAAGAGGATACTGGAAGAAGGATTAAACGTGTTTGGTCTAGAGTATCTAATAGTTAAATGACCCTTCTCCCACCCTTATCTTTAATATTAAATCCTAATCTAGGGTTGCTATTGTCACTGTGCCACGTCGTCGCAAAAGAATATGGTGCACTGTCAAAGGAGCACAAAAAAATTCATTAATTACCTTAGTCGTTGGATTCCAATTTAACAATTAGCACAAAAGGCTTAGTAGTAATTAATTACTTTATGTTGGAATAGAAGAATATCACTATATCAGTCAAAAAAAAAAGCATCCAAACAGCTCTTCTATCGCATTATCTATCCTTAAACATAGAGTATGAAGAATAAAAGTAGAGTCTCAATAAAACATATATCACGTTCTTTATATTTAGATATCATCTATATCACTCTATATTTAGATGTTCTCTCCCCATTTACCAAAGAGATACGGAGTATGTCATATATAAATGATCCAGTGGAGGATATAAAAGATAAAACTATTTTTAGATAATCATCTAAATAAAAATATAAATAACCAAATTTAGATAAGGCATCGAGAACATCGTGACAAACGCACGAATCGCAAGTCTGATCTGTACAAAATCCCAATAGTAAACGGCGGACGACGAGTCGACGACAAACCTCGCACGACACTGGGCCACCACCACCAACTCCCACCCACTGCCAGATCGGACGCCCAATACACAGCTCAGCACCAACCAAAAGGACCAAAACCCAGCCATTCCCATTGGACGCGGCCGGACAACTCCGCAGCCGCAAAAAAACTACACCGCCTCGCCCCTCCCTGCGCCGGCGGCCACCACCGCACGGACGACGTCGACGAGGCTTCAAGCGATGGGGCGGAAGCGCGCGCTGCTGGTGGGCATCAACTACCCGGGCACCAAGGCGGAGCTCAAGGGGTGCCACAACGACGTGGCCCGCATGCGCCGCTCCCTCGTCGACCGCTTCGGCTTCGACGAGGCGGACATTCGCGTCCTCGCCGACGCCGACCGGTCCGCGCCACAGCCCACGGGAGCCAACATCCGACGCGAGCTCGCGCGCCTCGTTGGCGACGCGCGGCGTGGGGACTTCCTCTTCTTCCACTACAGCGGCCACGGCACCCGGCTGCCGGCGGAGACCGGTCAGGACGACGACACCGGCTACGACGAGTGCATCGTGCCCAGCGATATGAACCTTATCACAGGTGATTGTTCCGTCCGCGTTCTGCCCTTTTGGCTTGTGCTGCTTCGAAATTGGGGATCGGATAGGTGAGATTTGAAAGGGACTTTGTCTGATTGTTACGTGAAGCAATTTGGATTGTGTCCGTCATTAGGCTACTTAAGTTTTGGGATATGATGAAATTGCTTCTGAAATCGACAAAATTCAAATTCAACCACACCAAATATCTCGTATGACAGGATTTAGTTTATTTCTAAAAAAAAGGTCGAATCGATTCCATCTAATGTGGGGATAATAATATATCTAAGATTTGGATTACATAAAAGTATACAACGTCCATCATGTTGTGTACTGTATATTTCTGATGCAAGAATTCATCTAGAAAGCGTAGTACCTGTTATCCTAAGTTAGTTTAACTTCTACACGGGCAGAGGGGATAAGTTGATCGTTCTGATTTAGACCAAATCAAGCTGAAATGTTATTTTGACATAAAAATCCGTAATCAATTAATCAGGACCATATTAGAATGTGCTATTTCGGTCGGGTACTGTTTGGTACATGGATTTCACTTTTAAAAGGATGCTAAATATGATTCTCTGCACATAGTTTGTATGCGCTACATCAGTAAGACGGTAACTCTGCTTTCAATATTTTGATTACCAAGAAGAAAGATGGGGAACCTATGGTCAATCGCCTGAAAAAAACTTAATCCATCAATCGAATTTGTTAGAGTTTGAATTGAAATCGAAGAAAATCAGATAAAGTAGCGTGTTGACAAGCACAAATCTTGAAGTAAATCTAATAGACAAAAAAGTTGATTGATAGATTAACAGTTTTCAAGCAATTGATAAATAGCAAAACTGATTTTTCTTCTATATCCTGCAGATCAAGATTTCACAGAACTTGTGCAAAAGGTCCCAGGTGACTGCTTATTCACCATAGTGTCCGACTCCTGCCACAGTGGTGGTCTACTTGACAAGACCAAGGAACAGATTGGGCACAGCACAAAGCAGAACCAGACCCAGCAGAGCAAGCGAGAAGCAGAACGTTCTGATTCTGGCTCCGGCTTCCGATCCTTCCTCAAAGAAACCCTCAAAGAAACAGTCCGGGACGCGTTCGAGTCTCGAGGAGTTCACATCCCTCACCGTCAGGGCAGCCACCGTAACGACGATGGCGAGGAGCCGAACACGGACTCATCCTCACGTGGTGGCGATGGCATCAAAAACCGGTCATTGCCCCTCTCGACATTGATCGAGATGCTCAAGGAGAAGACCGGAAAGGACGACATTGACGTTGGCTCGATCAGGATGACGCTGTTCAGCCTCTTCGGCGACGACGCGAGCCCCAAGATCAAGAAGTTCATGAAGGTAATGCTGACCAAGCTCCAGCAGGGCCAGCACGGCGGCGTGATGGGATTGGTGGGTGCCCTTGCACAGGAGTTCATGAAGGCTAAGCTGGAGGGAAAGCAAGAAGCAGACGCCCTCGAGCCGGCCATGAAACAGGAGGTGCACAGCGTCCACGAGGTGTACGCCGGCACGACGGCGAGGGTGAGCAACGGCGTGCTGATCAGCGGGTGCCAGACCGACCAGACATCGGCGGACGCGACGACGCCCAAGGGCGTGTCCTACGGCGCTCTCAGCAACGCCATCCAGACCATCCTGTCGGAGAAGAACAGCAAGGTGACGAACACTGAGCTCGTACTGAGAGCGCGCGAGTTGCTTTCCAAGCAGGGGTACACCCAGCAGCCTGGTCTTTACTGCAGCGACAAGCACGCCAACGTGGCCTTCATATGCTGAGACCCTGGAACATCAGCGGTGCTGCGTGGACTGCTACTTTTGTTCATCAATGTGAGAACCCTCTATTTTCCCTAGTGTGTCCATTGATGGTTTTTATCTTCTATTTTGTACTATATGGAATCTGTTGTTTGTTTTTAAATGAAAGACAACAAGGTGAGTGGTCTGCTGTTAATACTGGTCATTCGGTCATTTCGGTTAATTCGGTTTTCAACTAAATTTTGGTTAGAAAACCAGAACCGATGTATCTTGACAAAACAATAAGGACTAAGCAATTCGATCAGTCTTGGTAATGATCGAAATTTAGCAGTAGTTTCATATATGCAAAGAAGCCATAGAAACTTTTAACGCAAAAATCACGAGCATGTCTAAGATTTTTGGGCTTTTTTATTATTCTTAAAAAGTATCTTAAGATATTAAAAATGTTAGTACAAATTTTTGATATCTTAAGGTACCACAGTTTTTACATAAAAAAGGTGAAACTTAAGGTACTTTTTTAAAAATGATAAAAAAAACTCAAGATTTTTATTGGGTTACTTGTCTAGGAGGAGAAGGATATGGAAATTAGAGTTTAATCTTATTGAACTTAGTGGATAACCGGTTGCATTTAAGTTTTTTTTGTTAATTCAGTCTTTTCGGTTAACTAGATAACTAACTGAATTGACTAAATAAATACGTTGTTTCACTCCCTATAAGGCTATGACCGAATTTCTCGATCTCCATCATTTTCTGCTCACCGAGAGGTAGTATCACATCAATGATGTTACAAAAACAGTAAAAGATCTAAAACATCACCCCAGCCACCGGGAAAGGTGATTGATTTGTGATCAAGGCCACCATTTCACTGTCAAATCCCATGTGGTCTCCATCAGTACACCACAAAATAACATGTTTCTAAAGGCCAGAAAGTTGCAGCCTCCGGCCAACCTGGTCAGGCAGGCAAAACACCCGATCTGCCTATGTTGAATGACGTCACAAGCCAATACAAAGAAAGCGCGCGCACTGGCAGCGATGATCACCTCCTCGCTAAGTCACCATCACTCGTCAGAGCTCCACCAACCCACCAGAGGCCGCCACTGTCAGTCTATTGGATCGCTAGCTCGCCGCCCCCCACTGACCCCTCGCCGGAGCTTGCAGCTACGGCGGCGATCGACGGTCGATCATCGACCGGCATACGACGCGATGGGGCGGAAGCGAGCGGTGCTGGTGGGCATCAACTACCCCGGCACGGAGGGGGAGCTGAAGGGCTGCCTCAACGACGTGGGCCGCATGCGGCGCTGCCTCGTCGACCGCTTCGGCTTCGACGAGGCGGACATCCGCGTCCTCGCCGACGCCGACCCGTCCACGCCGCAGCCCACGGGGGCCAACATCCGGCGCGAGCTGGAGCGGCTCGTCGGCGACGCCCGACCTGGGGACTCCCTCTTCTTCCACTACAGCGGCCACGGCTTGCAGCTGCCGGTCGAGACCGGCGCCGAGGACGACGACGACACCGGCTACGACGAGTGCATCGTGCCCTGCGACATGAACCTGATCAAAGGTGATCTGATAGTGGTGTATCAGTGCTCTTGCTTAGACATTTGACACGAGCCAGCTGAGAGCATCCTGACCTCGCTGTGTACGCGATGCAGACCAAGATTTCACGGAGCTCGTGCAGAAAGTTCCCGATGGCTGCCTGTTCACCATGGTGTCCGACTCGTGCCCGGCGGCCTCATCGACAAGACCAAGGAGCAGATAGGGAACAGTACGAAGCAGAGCAAGATTCAGCGACGGGACAGAGAATTGCGGCCAGCTCCCGCCCCCGGCACGTGCTCATGTGCCTCTCTTCTGCAGATCGTCCTGCGGAATCTCCCTCGCCGTCACCGCGGTGGGCAGAGGATCGGCAGCCGCGGCCGCGACGCCGGAGAGGATCCGCCACCGAAGCAGGCAGAGCTGCCGGCCACTGCGGCGCGCGCCGGCATCAAGAACCGGTCTCTGCCGCTCTCGACATTCGTCGATATGCTCAGGGACAGGACCGGGAAGGACGACGTCTGCGTGGGGTCGATCCGGACGACGCTGTTCCACCACTTCGGCGACGACGCGAGCCCCAAGATCAGGAGGCTCGTGAGGGCCATGCTGCGTCACAAACACGGCGGCGGCGGCGGCGGCGGCGTCGGCAGCGGCGCCACGGCAGGCGAGGAACACCAGGATAACGCTAAGCCGGAGCGCGACGGCGAAGGCGAGGCCACGAAACAAGATGCGCCGGCGGCGAGGGCGTCGCCGCGCAACGGCGTGTTGATCAGCGGGTGCCAGACCGACGAGACCTCGGCGGACGCCACCACGCCGGAGGGCGTGTCGTACGGCGCTCTCAGCAACGCCATCCAGAACGTGCTCGCCGCGGTGCACCGCGGGAAGGTGATCAACATGGAGCTCGTGCGGCGAACACGGGAGCTGCTTGCCAAGCAGGGGTACACTCAGCAGCCTGGACTTTACTGCAGCGACAAGCACGCCAACGTGGCTTTCATATGCTAAAACCTTGATCTCGTGTCATCTTACGTGAGAATTTTTCGTCTCCCATGTTAGCACTTGGTACATGTTTTTTTTTCCCGGTTTAGAACATGCTTCCGCCTGTAATACCGATGACTTTGAATCACGTTTAACCGTCCGTGTTAATTCAACTATCTGGTGCAAATACACAAGATCATAAGCTATTCATAAAGTTCATATAAAAATAGATTAAATCATAATATAGTAATAAATTTTAAATCATAAAAGGTAATTAATAATTATATAAATTCTAAATCCAACAATCAACATGTTAAATAAAGAGCAATTTTACCATCTTCGATGAGGCAGCAGTAGGCACCACAATTTTCTATATAAAATTTAATATCTCTTCGTATCTTAAATATTAGAAAGTATCAAATTTTAAGTAGAAAATATCGTTATCTCCCTGCAGATGAAAAAAATACTCTTAAATAAAATTAAATAAAACGGATGAAGTATTATTTAAGTGCAAAATAGATACTCTTGCTCGTTGGTCCCTGCATTCTTGGATTAAAGAAAGAAAGAAAGAAAGCGCAACTGCACTTCCCTCACAGGTAAAAAACTGACAACCAATAACACTGAACAAAACACAAAAGTCAACAGCACGTGACAGTCTGGTCTACAGCATTATATATTGCACGAGATGTGCAATCGTGTTACTGTGTACACAGAATATCGCTAGGGCAAATTAACAAACAAACCCCCTGCCGCTGAACTGACCTCAAGAAAATATTGTTCTCGCAGCCAATCACACGAAAATGGACTATCTGTCTATCTCGAAACTCCGATCGATCACACGGATCACACAAAAACAAGGGCGATCACGGAAGGCAGCAAGCCCCACACGTCGCGATCGCGGCGATCACCGCCGCCTCCTCCCCCACACAACCACCGGAATCGTCGACGGCCTCCCGCCCATCCCGACCTCTCGCCAGCGATAAGCAAATCTCGCCTCCCCGTCCTCTCGTCCACAAAACCCTCTTTCTTTTACGACCCCCAAGTAACCCCTCCCTCTCGTTCCCCCCCCCCCCGCCTCCGCTCCAGCACAGCGTTCGTCAGCTTCCCGGTGCTCCCCAAATGGCGTCCGCGGCCGCGCCGACCACCTCCTCGGTCTCCCTCGCCGCCAGGCGCGCCGCCTCTTCGGTGGCCGCCGCGGCCGCTCCGCTTCGCCGCGGGGGGCTCGCCACCGGGTGCCTGCAGCCGGCGCGGTCGCTGGCGTTCGCGGCCGCCGCCGACCCGCGGCTGGCGACCCACGTCGCGTCGCGGTGCCGCTCGGCGTCGTCCGCGCGCGGGACCCGCGCCGTCGCCACCATGGCGAAGAAGAGCGTCGGGGACCTCACCGCCGCCGACCTCGAGGGGAAGCGCGTCTTCGTGCGCGCCGACCTCAACGTCCCCCTCGACGAGAACCAGAACATCACCGACGACACCCGTGTCCGCGCCGCTATCCCCACCATCCAGTACCTCATCAAGAACGGTGCCAAGGTCATCCTCTCCAGCCACTTGGTAAGCCTCCGCCCCGCATCTTTTTTCCTCAAAGTACTGCTCCTTGTCACAGATTAACAATGTAGGATCTCGGAACCTGCAGAATGCGACTCTTTGCTATCCCATCTGATCCCATGAGATAATAGTTGCACAGTGGCTTATTAAGCACGATTTTTTTTGGTGTGCTGTTATTGCAAATGATCTAGCAAAGCAATATTTGGTCAATCTTTTTAGTCGCCGCCTATGATGTGATCCATTGTGAATTTTTTTCTTCTCTCATGAATTTGCAGGGTCGTCCTAAGGGTGTTACTCCCAAGTTTAGCTTGGCTCCCCTTGTACCACGACTGTCTGAGCTTCTCGGCATAGAGGTTTCTACTCCACTGATTTTGTAACTGAATCTTAGGCACCTATCACACTGATTAAACCATATCTGTATTCATAAATAGGTGACTAAGGCAGAAGATGTTATTGGCCCAGAAGTTGAGAAATTGGTCTCTGGATTGCCAAATGGTAGTGTTTTGCTCCTTGAAAATGTAAGATTTTACAAGGAAGAGGAGAAGAATGACCCAGAATTTGCCAAGAAGCTTGCCTCCTTAGCAGATCTCTATGTCAATGATGCGTTCGGAACAGCCCACAGAGCTCATGCATCGACTGAGGGAGTTACCAAGTTTTTGAAGCCATCTGTTGCAGGGTTCCTTTTGCAGAAGGTTACTGGCGTTTTACTTTACATTTTCAAGTTTGATGCTTGAACTTTTTGAAAACTATTTTTTCTTTCTTTCAAATGCAATATAAAGTTTTAAACCTCACTATTTACTATCAATTTAAATCACAGGAGCTTGACTACCTTGTTGGAGCTGTTTCAAACCCTCAGCGCCCATTTGCTGCCATCGTGGGTGGTTCAAAGGTGTCATCCAAGATAGGGGTTATCGAATCCCTGTTGGAGAAATGTGATATCCTTCTTCTAGGTGGTGGTATGATCTTCACATTTTACAAGGCACAAGGACTCTCTGTTGGTTCTTCCTTGGTTGAGGAAGACAAACTTGAGCTTGCAACATCTCTCCTTGCAAAGGCAAAAGAAAAGGGTGTCGCTCTACTGTTGCCATCTGATGTTGTGATTGCTGATAAATTTGCCCCTGATGCTAACAGCAAGGTAAATCACTGATGATTATTATCAGGAGATAGTTTCTAGTTGATATAGAGCAGCTCAAAGTTTGGTGAAGTGATATACTTGACCTGAGTACCTGACCTTGGCTATGAATTGTTCCTATAGGTTGTACCAGCATCTGCTATTCCTGATGGTTGGATGGGTCTGGATATTGGTCCAGATTCAGTTGCGTCATTCAGTTCTACCCTGGAAACAACGAAGACAGTCATTTGGAATGGACCTATGGGTGTCTTCGAATTCGACAAGTTTGCAGTAGGAACCGAGGTGATGCCATGTGTCAATACTCCTTTTCAGTTTCATTACAGATGGAATTGCCAAAAGAAACTTAGCTGTGAGCTCTCTTTTGTAGGCTATTGCAAAGAAGTTGGCTGACCTTAGTGGCAAGGGTGTTACAACTATTATTGGAGGAGGTGATTCTGTTGCGGCTGTTGAGAAGGTGGGAGTCGCAGATGTTATGAGCCACATTTCAACAGGAGGTGGTGCTAGCTTGGAGCTGTTGGAAGGAAAGGAACTTCCTGGAGTTATTGCACTGGATGAAGCTGTCACTGTGGCCGTATGAGGCTAAGTTTCATTTTGTTGCATCTTCTTCATGTACCATTCTAAACTTGCTATATATTCTACTCTTTTCTTGCACCCTCTTCAACCACTCGAAATGTAAGAGACCAATGTTTTATAGAGATGCTGGAAATTGTTTGAATAACTTCCCAGCATTTTGTGTTTGTTTGTTATACCTTACCCAGTTTACACAATTATCAATACCAAATGTTCAGGGAGCTTCCTGTCTTATCATCTGTTTTTGCCAATTTGCTGGGTAAGTATGTTTGATTTTCCTTTTGTTTTGGTTGGCAGAGAAGCAAACTTTAGGGTGCCTGAATGTCGAATGTCGACTGTTGGGAAGTAGATATATACACTAAAAATCAGTGGCTCGTCATGACAATAGTTCTTATTGAACTCGGGAACAAACAGACACCTCAGGGATTTTCGTAGTCCATTGTTGAGCATTTGATCAGCTTCGACTAGGAAAGATATCACAGATGTATTTGCATGTTGGATGTGCACCCTGAAGTCTGCTCAAAACTCCAGATGAAGTTGTGTGCAGTATTGCTGAAAACATGAAACTCAGAAGTAGGGCTCTCAATCGATGTTCCTCCAGCCGTATCAGCTAAACTCCATCACAGCATTTTCTTTTTTGTTTCCTTCCAAAAGCATGTTACGAACGTATGAACTTATGTACTAGTTACATGTGTACTCCCTACAAACGCACACACGCAGACTGCCCTGTGAGCACATTCGAAGACCTCTCAACATATTCGATGCTAATTCGGATCGCCGGTTTGTTTGTTGTCACACGTTCGAAGAAAAATATACTAGTCGTATAATGAGTCGCGCATCCAAAGGGAAGAGCCAGCGCAACGCGAATGCAAAGCCTGCAGCAGCAGATGCAGCGCCGAGCGAAATCTCTACTGCTACCTCGCATGCGGTTGCTGAGAAGACACAAGCAATCTCACGACGAACCCATCGAGAAGTTCGTCCCTAATTCGGAGGAGGAATTCGCCGAGTACGCCGAGCGCATCGCGAGAGATCTCCTTCGGCCTTACGAGGTATTTTTGCATCGGTCAGAAATTATCGTTCGGTTCTTTCAGTTCGTATCCTGATCGAAGGAAAATTCTGGGACTAAAGTTTGACAACTATTCTCCGTTTCAGAAAAGGTACCATTACATCGGTCTGATGAAGGCGATGAACAGGCTCGCCGTGGCGTCGCTGACGCCCGGGAACATCAAGGAGATCGTGTCGTCCATGTCGACGGCGGCCAACGAGAAGCTCAGGTCGGAGAAGGCGGCCGACGCCGGCAAGAAGAAGCCAGGGCAGAAGAAGAAGAGGCTTCGTGTCAAGAAGGCCGGAGGGCAATGGTCTCGTAATGCTGGCGAAGATTATGCCGGCGACGGCGATCATCTGTCATCTTAACTCAAAAGGATCTGTTAATTTGTTTCTATTTGCAACCGTAGATGTGTCTTACAAGACTCAGATTGATGTTTCTAGATTCTGTTCATCCCACTGTAGACGATCTGTCATACGTGAGGGTTCAGATGATCCTTCATGGGTAGTAATAACAACCAAGCAAAAGTAGCAGGCATCGCATGCATTTCATTCCAAAACACATCAACTGCATACTGTAACCAGAGTCACCAGCAGATAATCGACTCATGATGAAAACTGTCACACAGTACCAGCATCAATACTTAGTTATACACGGTTAAACGATCTGGTTCATAAAGCAGAATCGACATTCATACATCAGGGAAACAACAAAGATGGCACATACGCAAGTCAGTAACAGAACAATCTAGGAACACTTGAGGAACGTGAATCCATGTTCATCCGAAGTTCAAATTGTGTTCTAGAAGAAACATACTACGGAAGTACGGATCACTGCTGCTGCTGCACATCTGATGGTTTGCCTCCACTGTCAGTTTTATTTGGATTGTATCCTAGTCCAGGATGCGATGGTTTTTCACTCTCACCTTCAAAGTCACGAGCATCCCGCAGCGAGGCCTCAAAATCAGTGGAATCTATTGCTGTGGGAAGGAGGCTGCCGATGTCGTCTTTGGCTCCGAAGCCACCAGCTCGCATGACATCCTCAGCATAGATGGCAGCTTCCATGTTCACATCTCCAGATCCATGACCGTTGACTGGACTTACAGCAATATCTGAGCCTGCAACCAATGTCTCCTGATCTTGACTCGGTGCATCTTCTGTCATTGTAATCTTCTGTTGAGTTTGTTGCCCGTTGCCAGAGTTCTTTGCATCCATGCCTGGTATCAGTTACTAGATGTAAGACTCCAAGAGAAGAACGACACATTAATATCATGGCTGATAAATACACAATAAAATGTAGTGACAACTATTAATCTTGCCACTATTAAGCCCTCAGAGAAACCCAAATAAAGGAAGCCATGCAAAAGTAACACATCTTCCAACTAGGATTATGCAAAAATCAAAATCCCCTTTCGACTCAGCACACTAGGCATCAGCAAAGCACATCTAAGCAGGCAAAGACGCTTCCAAGGAACGAGGAAAAGAGCAGAACTTAAGCTGTTCACAAAGCATTAAGCATTGTTTCTGGATTTAACTATACATGTGCTATTACAATCTTCTCATTTACCTGAAATCCAGTTGTGCTAATGAATTAAGGATGATGATTTTAGTATAAAAAATTACACACAAGGATATTACTTTAGCTACTTCTTCCTTACCAAAATAAGTTCATCTTTCTAGTTAAAATTTGAACTAGAAAGATGAATTTATTTTGGGATAGAGAGAATAATTTACTAAAGAACATATATTGGAAAGAATCCTCCAATGGATCTCAAAATTACTCCTATTTTGTGCGGGACCTCAAAATTAGTCTAATCGATCTGTGAATCGCCTGTGCCTCAATAAAAAAAAGAAGCTGCTAGGGACTCAACCTGTTAACCGCTTTTCCACTTAATCAATCACTAAAACATTCTACGAAGATTTGTCCCGCCTGATTTTCTTTACCCCTTAAGGAAAATGCACAAGTTCGTAGTTGCATCCCTACCCACCTCCTTTCCTGGACTCCTAAATCCTCATTACATGGTACTACCAGCCAAAGCAAAATTATTCCATAGATAATAAAACTATTTTGCAGTAGGAAACAAACCCTAACACGATCGATCCAGATTCCTCCAAGAAAACAGAGCTCACACGAAGTAGCCCTAGCTAGCATCTGATTGAATCAAAACTACGGACTGCCGACGGAGAGAAAAAAAAAGGATCGCATGATCGAATCGAACTCACCGGTCTCGAGGAGAGACGCAAACTCGGACGAAGCGCGGAAGGGTCAGGAACTCTCGGCTCTTGTCACTTCCTCCACGCCGCCGTCCCGCCGAGGAAGAAGATGAACTCGCTAGTACTGCTGCGAGCCTTGTGCTCTACTGTTCTGGCAGATTGGATCGCCACGTGTGCAGTCAAAAGTGGGCACGTGGCACACTGCACCGGGCCCACGCTCTTTCCCCAGAAGTTGCAGGCCGTGGATGGGCTCGCTGGATTACGGCCCATAGAGCTAGTGCACTTTCGGCCAATAGTAGTAGTTGTTTTTTCAGAACAGTTATAGTTTTTAAATCTGTTTTTGTCTTTGTGTTTGTTTTCAAGTCGAAATCAGTGTGTACCAAAAAAAAATCCTCGATGTTCATCTAAAGGAAAATTTTCTGTGTGATCTCGTGAAATTCGTGGGTTCAAATTAGCCAGAATTGAAGGTTCATCAGCAACAAGGGGTGATTGTTTGCCTTTTTTTTTGAGAAAAAGTAAAATGATATATTTACAAAGAAAAAATGGTTTGTGACTAAACAAAGTATATACACGCTCTTATATAAAATCTAATGCTGAAAAATAAATTACGATAAAAGACCCTCAAAAAATCTAATCTAAATTTAAGGCTTAAAAATTTAAAATTTAGCTTATAAGTATAAACGGTACTCCCTCCGTTTCATAATATAAGACTTTCTAGTCTTTATGAATGCTAATGAATCTGAACATATATATATAAATTATATGTATTCATCAATTGATGAATTTAGGTAAAGCTAAAGTCTTACGATATAAAACGAATGTGGTAGTAAAAAGATGGGTCAAATCAACAATGAATGTATAGATCAACGCAGTATGACATCGAAACCATGATTGATACTACGAAACTACTCCGTATCCAAATATACGACAACAATAAATAAGCCTGAAAGAAAATGTTCGCTGGGAGCGCAGCTCTCGTGGGCTGGGCTGGGCCGTGCTGTGCCGGGCCTAATCTAGACGGAGCCTGCGAAGTCGACGTGGTAGACCTCGCTCATGTCGGGCTGGAAGAGGCCGAAGTGCTGCTCCACGCCCTCGGGCTTCTGGTTCTCGTTGAACATGGCGAACAGGTACGTCTCCACCGCCTTCCCCGGCCGCCGCGGCGTCCCGGCGCCGCCGGACACGTGCCGCACCAGGTTGTTGTTGTACGCCGCCGCGTTCTCGACGCTCGCGCCCACCCCGCCGCCGCCCGACGGCCACCCGGTCTCCGACACCACCAGCTCCACCGCCTGCCCGCCCGTGGCCTTCTCGACCGCCGCGTGCGCCGCGTCCACGATCGCGTCGAACATGTTGGTGTACACCACGCCGCCGTCAGTCACCGACGCCGCCTGCGACGACGACAGCAGCGCGTACCCGAGCTGCACCCGCTCCGCGTCCGCCGCGTACGCGAAGTACGGGTACACGTTCACCAGCAGCGGCGCGCCCTTGGACGCGAGGTAGGTGACGATCGGCGCCATGTACGGCGACGCCGCCTCCGAGAATGCGCCCTGCGACGGCGGGTACGACACGCCGAGCACGGACGTGGCCACGGCCGTCGTGACCGGGACGCTGACCCCGGCGGACGTGAGCGCCGTCTGGAGGTTCCGCATGGCCGGGAGGACGTTGGCCGCGGGGTCCCCGGGGATGACCTCGTTGCCGGCGTTGATATACCGGAAGCTGACGGCGCCGGCGAAGGGCTTGACGTAGGACTCGACCCACGAGGCGGCGAAGGAGGCGTCGGAGGCCAGGCGCGCGAGGTCCTCGTTGTACGTGCCGAGGACGACGCCGATGCCGGAGTTGCGGAGCGCGGCGAGGACGGCCGTGTCCGGGTGGAAGAGGCGGACGTAGCTGATGTTCTTGGCCTTGTACATGGAGATCACCTGCGCCGGCGACGGCAGGTTGTTGCCCAGCATGCCGTAGTTGACACCAATGGCGCCTTCAGCCCCTGCATTTGCCACAAATGGAATAGTTACAGCTCTGTTTTTTTTTCTTTCCACCATCACACAGCTAATTAAGATATGATTAAATTAATATTATTCGTATGATCAATCCATGTCCCTTGGCAATGTTCAGATTCAGTTAAACAAATATGCAATATTTGTTTCAACTTTGAAGCAAGCAAATGATTTTTGGAGAAGACAAATTGAGTGGACTTGTGAGTAGTTGCAATCATTAGCCGTGTTCACACCCGCAATGCCAAGCCAAACCTATCATGTTTAGGTTGAAATTATGAAATGAAGAACACATAATTAGGTGTGCAGTAACTTGCACAGACTGAACTCCTATCTAGATTAGTCCGGTGGTTAGCCACCAAACCCAGGAGAAGAGTTGGGACTAGCGAAAATTTTCTAAGTGAAGTCCGTGCACAACTCCACATCAGTCTACGTTGTTTCTGTTGTCTGTTTCAACCTAGACTTCAGAGCGTATGGACAATCCACCATTCACACTTTTTTTTTGACGTAATGGAAATTATTTACATTATTCACACTAAAAAATAAGATGAAATGTACAACCGTTTTTCTACCTGTAGTCAAGGTCCAAACAGTAAGCGTCAACGTCCATGAAGTCAAAGAAATGCTTAAGATCAAGGAAAACACAACTTGGAATCAAGTTCCAAGTATATCGCTTTCGACCAGAAATTAACAAAGATTGTAAATGCAGCAAAGTTTTTTTTTGTTCTAATTATAGGTAGTGTACTTATGTATAGATATGGTGATGCATTATTATATGGACAACTAATCTTATCTAGGTTCACAGGATTATCTAGCTCTGCCTAATTAGAGTTGTTTCATCAAAAGCACACAGGATAAGATATACAAAGATGCACTGGAATCATGTTGTCAGCAAAAACGTAGTTTAGGTTGTCTGATATTGAAAAACTTAGAAAAACTTCCAGAGAAAGAAAGAATCCTATCCAACAATGACAGTGTATTGTCATATTGAGATGATAACGATATCAACATCAATCTAATTTGATTTAAAACATCAATGGAAAGTGTTCCTCTTTTCATTTCGTCAAGCAAAAAGATAATCCGCAGAATAAGATATATATTTTGGTTGAGATGTAACATCTAATAAATAATGGGAGATAACACCTATTTAAACTCTTCAGGTAGGCTTGGCCAAACATTTACTGAATAATAGAATTGGTCTAAAGAAGCAGGAACGCAGCATAGGCCCAGGACTAGATACAGTTACTTCGATGAACCATATGTATACCGTTTTTTTTTTATCATCCTTGAAAAATATCTAAAGTTACCAAGAATTTTATTATAAATTTTTAATACCTCAAGGTACCACATCTTTTACACACACTTTTTAGTGTAAAAAATATAATACATGGTAAAAAAAATCTATGAATATTTTCGCTTCAAAAATAAAGGTCGTATTTGTAACTGAAATCCTGTACAACCAGGATGCTATTGTCAAAATTGTCATTCTATTCTTTTAATACTGGAGTATTACTGAAGTTTTGTCCAGTACGATAATGGGTAATTAAATAACTGAAAACCCACAAAACAAACATAGTTGCAGGCGCAGCATTCCTACGGAAACCAATCATGCAATGTTTCCTGAGAAGGATTTCTTTCTTTAAGAAACCCAGCCAAGAACACAAAGAATAAGCCTGCCAACCACCTCTACGGCTCTATCTGCAATCGATAAGTAATTATCGAAGCAGACATCTGGCGCCATCTTTATCATAAAAGGGATTAAGGATCCCTCAAAGTTAAAAAAATCCTTTACCCTAATGACAGTACAATCTCGAACCAAGAAACAAGACGTAAGGGAGACATAATCGACCTAGCCACATAGAAAAAGAAATGCGATGAACAAACCGATGTGAAACCGTCAAAGTAGCTAGACATCAAGCGTCAGGAACGGACTGAAGAAACTACGATTGTATGCGAAACATGCTGTTCCATGCAGTAAGAACTAGTACATATAAACTAAGAGATTAAGCAGAATTGAACTTCAGATGAGCCGTTTCTATATACATAGACCAAAGTAAATTGATCAGCCAGAAGGTGAAGAAATCAGAACAAAATACGAGCAAAGACAAGATAAATCATCACACATGCGGCTCAAACCGAAACAAACAAACAGAACTACAGAGTAAGCTACGAACTGAAACAGGACTCACCGAGGAAGGAGGAAGAGCAGAGCAAGAGCGCGCAGGCAAGAACCCATGTCGCAGAGGCAGCAGCCATCCTTGCACCTGCACCAGAACCAGGCAGAGATCCTTCAGAAAAAATCTCTCTGAATTCTCTCTGCCTCTCCGGCCGGCCGGCTCCCCCAGTTCCTCCACCGAAGCCTGAAACTACCTGAAACTCTGAACCTGCCTCTCCTTTCTCCTTCCCTCTCTCTGCGTGGTGCGCTCTCTCTCTGTATATATAAGGTTAGCACCGCACGAACTGCAAGCTGAGAAATTGAGATTCGTGGGGAGAGTGGGCAGAGGGTCGGTGTCAGAGACGCCCCGGGGAGGGGGTGCAAGCTAGCCACCAAACCGAAAGACTCGGGTAAAAACTAAACCGGCGTCCGCATGCAATGCAACCATGCAGCAACGGCGTGCGTTTTCGCGCGCGAACCCTGCGAACTGCACGTACGCTGAGGTAGATTAGTTCTGGATGACCTAATCGATCGATGGCCTAGCTGCTCGATCGTCGACGGCGTTGAGGAGGGCCACGTACTCCGACCCGATCAGCGCCGGGGACGTGGTCTGATGCTGGTCGCCGCTTTGACTCGATCTTAAACTGGTCATTAGAGGGGACAGGTTAGGGTTAGTATCGTCGTGGAATCTGTTGCAAGTATCTCGGGGGGGATTCATGGGAGGACATGTGTGCGTACCGATCTCTCTCTAATCTTCTATTCGAACGGGTGTTGATTAGCGAGTCTCAAAAGTATGGCTATCTAATAGGAAAATGGGGCACTAAATATGACACTATCTAGTATTGCGAATAGATATAATCTAATACTAGGTATTTATATTTTGGATCGAGCAATGGTATGTTACCATTTTGTTAGCCAGCTCGTATATTGAACCAAATCTTATTTTAAAATATTTATTACCGGACATAGTATATACGTAATTCCAAATATAAAATTTAAAACGTATAATTTGGCTATTAACTGAAATGAGATTTTTTTTAACACAATTCAAATGTGCGCGCTTATAACATGGGAACAGTCAATTCAATTCGCAATTGAGTCCTTTTTTAACACATACGTCAATCATTTTCCAGATTTCTAGGATGTCTAGGAAATAATAGAAAAAAAAATCTACTCCGAAACCTAAATTATCATTGATAAAAAAATGAAAACCTAAAATTAGCTAGATTCAGTTCGCAATTGAGGTTTTTTTTAGCAAATACGTACGTCGTCCAACTCCTTTTCCAGATTTACAGGATGGCTAGGAAATATAAGAAAGATAAAACTACTCCAAAACTAAAATAACCTAAAATTTGCTATTGATCATCAAAATAAAATCTCTCTATGCGTGTTTGTTAGTCATCCATATAGATATAGTAGTAATACAAATAATCGAATCGGGCACACACAACGTATATATATCACTAGCTTTCACGGCTAGCCTTGCTGACAAGTCTCTACTTCTCTGCACCATGTTTTGCATATCAGAAAGTCTAGCATACGGTATGCCGAACGAACGGGACAGTTCATGCATGCTGCGCGTATCCTCCACGTAACATATATCAGTAGCGCAACATATATCAACAGGTGCAGCATCTCATCATCGTCGAACTCGCTGATACGATGCACTTGAGCGCGCCCTTCACGTCGATGTACGCCATGGTCGGAAACGTCGCGATCATGTCCTAGTCGAGCCCACGCTGCCGCTGCGATCGCCCCACGCCGGTCTGAGGCAACGGCGTGGCTGAGTAGTCCGTACGGCTGCCATAGCAGTGGCGCATGTAGATGGAGAAGAAGCAAGAAAGAGGTGATACCACTTCTTTTTTGGCTATAGCAGTGGCGGCCGTAGCAGTGGTTTTTTTTTGTGTGTGTGGGGCGAGAAGGCCTACGACGAAATTGCTAAATCTGATATATGTTAATACCTTTTGATATCATATGATATATATTTGATACCTTCTGATACCATGTGATACTACTTAGAACCTAATGGATTGATACCTTTTGATACCTTTTAGGATTTTTTGGTATCATCTGACACAAGTTGATACTAATCAGTATCATCCAGGTTTCTATATAGAAATCAAGCGATACCTATCGATACTTATTTGATACCTATTAATACATGCTGATATCATATGATACCACTTTGAACCATATAACCATATAGCACCGCTTGGTACTATCTGGTACCATGTGATACCTGCATCTTTTTAAGTTTTCCTTGTCGCGCGATGCTATGATACCAGATGATATCAACTGGTATCATACCAGTGGTATCATCTGGTACCAGCACGCACTGGTATGTGAGACGCATCTAAGCGCGAAAGCGGTGGAGGCGTGCGACACGCTGTGGTAAGAGCGCAACATCGGCGGAGGCCGGCAGACAATGGCGCGGAGGCGGCGACACACGGTGACGGTGGACGATGGCGGGCGGACGTGGACGGACGGCGTCAGCAGACACGGACACGGATGCAGGCAGACACGAGCATCGGCGGACGCGGACGCGGGCGCACTCGGGCTCGGCGGATGATATCATGTTTTATTTTAATTATCCCGGCCGGCATGCCGTGGCGTAGTCTCCCTCTTGCATATATATTAGGTCAGCATTTACTAAGAGACCGTAGTTCTCTCTTCAGTAAATTTTGTCGATTTTGGGTCACAAGCGTGACCTCGCACGTCACGTGCACAAATTTACCGAGTCAAGTTTCATGCAATTGACCTGTCAAGCACACACGTTTCATACATTGTATTATAAAGAGTTACTAGCATTTGACGACGTAGTTGTTTGGTACATCTCATACGTCACGTTTGTATCGATGTGTCCATCATCTGATGCAAGACCTGTTGTACGAGGACATTTATACAGTGCATATTTTCTCACCTTTTGGTGGTACATCCGTGGACAACTGAGTTACCCACCAAAACACGGCGCAAAAAGACATGGAAAATGATATATGGTCATATTTTTTTAGAAATATGGTCTTAGAATGTTTTTTTAAAAAAAATTAGTTCAATTCTTGTACAAGTTTGCAAGGTTTTGCTGTGTTTCAAAGGAGGCCAACTGTAGCACGTCGAGGATCTATAAATGAAATCTCTAAATAGAAAATGAAAAAGATAAATTCTCTTCTTCTGAATTTATATATCATTTTGTTTTTGCACTATGTATTTATTACTCAATCCATTATATTTATATAAGACGTGTTAGCATTTACACGCTGATATCTAACATTAAAATTTAAGCATTAGTTAATTTCATTCATAATATTATTAACAACATACATAATTAACATCGCGAAACTATTTTCAAAATGAAAATAATAAGATTAACTATATTGCACTAATCACATACTCAGTACATTTTATATTATAAGGTTTTCTAATATTGTCTAAATTCATATGAATATCAATGAATCTGGATACATATATAAAATATATACTTTAATTTATAGATGAATTTAGGCAATGTTAGAAAATTTTACAATATAAAATAAAACGATTATGCTTTCAGTTTAGTTATTAATAAAAACTTTAAATGCTGGCTTTTTGGAAAACAATCAGCACTTATATTTTAGAACACAGAGAGTATAAATGAATTACAATTGAAAAACTCTGATATAGCGTACATATTTGAATTTCTATGGATATTTTCAAAATTATATGACGAGCTTTCATAAAGATATTTGTATGTACTTCAATTAGAAGAATTAAGAATCGTCGACCACAAATTAGGTCACCGAAGCCGGTGCTTGTACTGAAAAACCAGATCACATCAGTTGGTTCCGAAGTTGGAACAATACATAAATACTCAACAGGTCAACACACAGTATTAATTAGAGGCCATCCTCATCAACCGTACCACGTATTCGCCATGGCTAATCTGATTAGGTGCAACGCAAACGCAACAACCTGCAGATCGCCATTTGCTTCACGGTAAATTAACCTCGCAGCAGCAGAAAAGCAACTCGCTTTTGCGGCTGTGCCGTGATTTTTATTCGCGGTGTATTGTGTAGCAGTTGCCACTCTCGTTACCCTAAGTATGTCTAGCAACTTCGATAAAAATTTTCTCCAGCTGAAGTTGCACATAAAAAAATGTTTCTATTATATTATAGTTTCATAAACTATATCTGTATTTTAATCACACAATCGTCAAACTATGGATTTAATTGTTGATATGTCATAAAACTATTGATTTAGAGTCGAATTTATCCCAAAGCTATATATTTCAGTGCAAGTATAACAAAATTGCAGAATCTAGAGTTTATATCCCTAGCAAGACTGTTATGTTGGGGCTACAAATATTATAGTTTTATGATAAACTTGGTAAAAACCTATAGCTTTGAGATAAATTTGTGACTTAATGTGTAGTTTTGTGAGACATTGCGTGATAAATCTACAGTTCCATGGTAAATTTGATGCTAAATATATAGTGTTATGGTACATCATAAATCATAAATATATAGTTTTGTGATGTTTTGGTAAAAGAATATGTATTTTATAAAATTTACTCTATTTGTATTATTAAGAAAAAATATGTATTTTTATCACCTATCTGCCATCGACACATAAATCCATCGGTTTTATCTCCTGCCTACTCACTCACCAATACTACTTTCCTATTAGCAAAGATATCTTACTCATTTTTCATCTGCACTGTCCTGTCCATCCATGCTTAAAATTGAATTCATTTTGGAACAGTTCGAGTACATATCACGTCAAAGTGTACTAGTGGTATCAATTAAAAATTATAGCGATTTTGCGATTTTTGAGGAGGCACCAGGAGTCAATAGTTATAAAAAAACCTTTCCATTTGTATCGCAGACTTATCAAGCCCTAGGAGGTAATGGTCTTGGAGAAGATGAACTTGTAATCCCAAAATAAATAAAGGTAATATATCCCATTCGACATGAGAAGACGAAAACAAACACCCACTTCTGCAACGCGTTTACATATGAGATTCAGAATTGAGAAAAGCACCTCTTGAAAGCAACCCAATTTAATTAAACACGACGTCTTTTCAATAAAAAAACATAGAAGTAAAAGTGTAAAACACAGAAAACCCAAATTTTACAAGTTTCGGAACAATACTCATATGAATAATATATACACCCAGCTGGTTCATACTGCATGCACAAACTGATGGCCTGTCGGCTGTCTCTCCCTCTAATATTTTTTAAGGACATAGGCTTATCTTAATTACACTTTGGCTCTGGAAGCACAAACAGCTCAAACAATGGCGTTAGGTGAAAGTGAAAGTAAACAGTCGATGACTCACGGAATAAAAACGGCGTCCCAAGTTCACAAAACCACATACTTCTCGATCGCGTTTTCTCTTTGTTCGCCAGAAAAGAAAAGAATTCAGACAGCGAGATGCATGCAGGCGTCTGTTCCGTGACCGCGACCGTTTCTTTGACAGCCTGACGACTTCACCTGCAGAAAGAAATGTGCAATGGCTAGATATTCCGGCAGTGTAAAATTGGATCTTCTTTTTTCGCTGCCACAACTCCATTTCTGTCGCTGAGTCGTTGAGAATATCTGCACGCAACGCATCCATGACCCCATGCAGTCATGCAGATGCAGCTAAAGTTTGCCTGTCTCTCTAGTCGAAGAACGGAAGACCATTAATTTTGCTCTTAGCTAGATTGTACAATCACACAAGGACAAAGAAGCTACCGCGCTGGCTGATAGCATGATACTGCAGAGATTTCGTCTCAAAGATCGATAGATCATCAAGCCGACATAAAAGACACAGGAGCTGTTCAGACGCCGCGGATCGATTTTAGATTTTTTTTTTTGGAGTAGTTTCAGTACAAGTTTTGGATTGCTGTGAGTGGTTGACTTTTTTCAAGAACTTGTAGAACTTTGCGAGTCCAAACTAGTTATAAAATCGTAACAGGAATTTAATTTCAGAGTTCAGACATGGCAGGTGTACTCTGAAACCATCTCTTGCTGCAGGTGTAATCTGAAATTCTGAAGTGATCGTTTGGCTTTTGAAAAAAAAAACATAACGATATATTTATAAATAAAAAATAATTTGTGCATACAATTTTTCTATATGTATTCATAGTGATCTAAAAATAAATGTTAAAAAATAAACTACAATAAAAAACCTCCCAAAATCAACTCTAAATTTAAGGCTAAAAATTTAAACTTTTGCTTATAAGTATAAGCAGAGAAGGCTGATAATTTTTGTGCTGTTACTAACCAATGATGATATCTTCTTATGCTATTTTGTTTTAGCTACTTGAAATACTACAATTTAGTGGCAAAAGCGAGATGGCTTTTGGGTCTAGTGGTAAAAATGAGATGAAAATAAATCAGTATATGTCAAAAACAAACCTGCCCATATGTACAAAACTCTTTTGGAGATATCTTCTAGCTAGCAAATGGAATACAAAACATATAATTGAAGGAAAATTTTAATGTTACTGAGAAAACAACTTGAGTACCAAAATTTTATATAAATTTTTTTACCTCGTGATATCTACCTGAAGATACCAAGTTTACACTAGAAAATACTATGTCAAGAATTGTGAAAAAGTTCACAACTGAAACATGAAGATTAGAAGAAGCAAGTCTTAGGCCTTCTTTGACACGAAAGAATTGAGCTTGAAGTATTTTTCGTAGGAATTGAGCTGATCCCGCAGAACTTCCTATGATCCATCCGAGTCTAGTCGATATCAAAGGTTCCTCTAATATTAGAAGGGGAAGCATATTTACAAACGAATAATAAATTTTAATAAAATTTTTATATGTGTTTTCTTATCGATCTAAAAGCCAATATAGAAAAATAAAATATGACAAAAAAAAAATACTAAACCAACTCTAAATTTAAGGTTAAAATTAAAATTTTGGATATAAGGATAATCAGAAACGAAAAGACGAGGGTGTAAATCTCGATGCATAAGTAGGATTTTTCCTATTGTTTAATAGGGATTACCGCGTTATTCGGTGATATCATGGTTACAATGAAAATTTCGAGAATAATCGCACGATACCGAGAGATCGATGTTTCAATACTTTAAGACGGTAACCCTATGGTCACTTCGGTTTACATTATGTTAACCCTGGGCATGCACAAGCCACCGACGTCACATTCACAAGAGAATAATATCCGATAGCTGTGGCTGCCCAAATTTTGGTGGACCAAATGTTTTTCTTTTTTCTCCACGTGAACACAAAATGAAAGTCCGTCTGCTCGTTCCGAAACGTCAAGTTCTCGCAGAAACCATTTAATGTGACACTAAAACATGGCTGGTGCAACTTTTGCTTCAAAGATCGGTTAGGCCGCTTGGCGGGAAGCTGTTTTCGCGCGCCTGCGTCGCCGTTGTCTCTTGTTGGCTGCGTTAACGCGTCGATTTAATTAGGCTTGTCTCGTCACATGAGCACATCCGGAGCCCCCTTTTCTTCTTTTTCTTTTTCCTTTTTCTCATCGGTTTTCTTTTTCCCCCGTGAAAAGGCGAGGGGCCGTGAGTGAAAACGATGCAAATTAAGCAGTGTGATGGGCATTGGGCACGTCCGTTTCCCGCCGGTCGTTCTCCATCCGGTCTGATTTATGTATTTGTCGTGCAAATATAGGATGATGATGATCTCAAATTTAATTAGCAGTTTAGCTTATATGTGAAGAATTAGACCTATAGGCAATTTTAGTTGGCTCATACCATATATGGGTCTGTTATAAGGGGATTGCTGCATTAATCTCGTCGTTCATTTTTTTTCCTAAAATGTTTTATCTGGAAAGTTTGTTTTGAAAAAAAAACTTTCATCTGGGAAAAAATTATGCGGGTAACACAACTGGGCTATATAGAAATTTCACTGTTGAAAATTATCTGTTCACAGTAAGGCGGCAACTTGGTCGGCGATAAAGCAGCTGGGTAGTAGTTGGGCTATCATGTTTGCGTTTTGCTTCTACAGTGGGCCGGACAAATTTTTGCAAGAGCAATATATATATATATATATATATATATATATATATATATATATATATATATATATATATATATATATATATATATATATATATATATATATATATATATATATATATGGGTATTTTTAACTGGTCTCTATATCTAATCGGATATATATAACTATTTTTTAAAAAAATTGGGCTTCCATTTTTTAATTTGGGACCTTAGCTTAAGTATGGGTACTTAGTCTTTCAAATACCCGATCTGAAATTCATGCTCTTATATAGATTTGAACTCAGGATCGGATCTTAAATGCTACTTCACTATAACTACTAGGTTACTTACTCACAAGAGCAAAGCTATATGACATCGGAAGGAATATGTGGATCCATGATTCCACTATTCAAGGTTGAATTCTAGTATATACACTACAATTTGAATGGTGCAATGTATGCATCTTGAATATATATGTCAGCGCTGCTGATTCAAGTCAACAGCCTGACAGTGGGCCAGTCCAGGAGTACGAGGAAGCTGGTGACAAGCCTGTGGCCGCAAGGAGGAATTGTAGACTTAACTCGAGATACATTGGGTCACAATGGGCCGTGTAATTAGAAAGTAGCCCGTCAAGGAGTTGATGGATGGGAGGGGAGTGATCTGTATTTATACTGTACTATAGCGCGTACGACGGCGACGGCGACGGCGACGGCGGCGGAGGCGGATTCGGTTGAATCGCCGACGAGATTACCATATCTGTGTTCGTGAGTTCTGAGTTCCTAACTCTCAATAAGAAAAGGAATTTCATGACAACATGTCAGACCCACAGGCATTACATATTCAGGATTTCAGGTATCTGCTCCTCTGCTTCAAATGGAATAGAAAGAAATATAATTGAATCACCAATTGTTGTACAGTATATACACGTGGGATTGTGGGGCACTGGGGCATCAAGCACGTGAAGCTACTTGAAACTCACCGTAATGAAACTAAAAACACCTCATTATCAAATTCTCCAGTGGAGAATGGAATCAGTGTTCAAACAGGAGATGCACTTTGGCACAGATAGAAGGATCTTGAGGATCATCATGCAAGAATGCATCAAAGAATACTGTGAATCTTACAACAAAGCTGCAGAAAAAAAAAAGAATGAATCTAATCCTGGGTAATAATATCTCTCATTTAGGTAGGCCAAGAAGAGACGGCCGGTAAAGAGACTGGCGCTGAGACATCTCAATTCTCTCCCGTGGATCATACATTGATTCATCTCGTATTGCCTGGAGAATGGAATCAGTAGCAAGATCCCTGCAGGTGAAATATGCAAGAATTTCAGTGAGTTTGACAGATAAAGTATTTTGCACATATACTGGCACTAGCAGCAGCAGCAGAAACTACAGAAATCTGACAAACCTCTTGATTAGGATTTTATAAAGTGTTTTGAGTATTGGGCACAGCTCAACCGGAGCAACAAGCTTCTTCACTTCAGGATGCGTCACACTTAAGCTACCCTGGCTCAAGAGCTCATAAAATGCATGGACTGCAGAGACACCCTAAAGATAAAATCACAGCAAATCTTAGCACACAACTAACTAGCACCAAAAACACACCAAGAAGTATGGAAAGATAGCACCAACCTGTATAGTCCCTTTGCCCTTGATGCTATCCCCCATTTCAAGAGTAAGTTCACCCTTAGCTAGCTTCTGTCCATACCATGCGTTACGACCTTTCAGCAGCGTAACATAGGTATCGGCTAATAATGGTCCGGCAAGTTTCTCAGGGTCTTCAGACAATAAATGTGTTATGTATATCATTTCAGACGTGCAAAGTGAAAAGTATACTGATTTGCTGGTTGCACTCTCATTGGTTAGTGCCGCCACCATGCCTACAAGACAAAATGATATTTAGCAACAAGATTTGAATATCGGGCATTTGGGCTCCTGTATATATAGGGGATAACTGATTATGCAGAAGGTGAGAACTGATATGTGTGCATACGGGAACCTTATGTGGAGATTCATATTTTTTATATGCACCTGATTTACTCTTTTTATTCTATAACATGTTTGATGAAATGTAAAAAACACATTGCATTTGGCATAAGAGATAATAGCAATTCAACGTGTATTGAATGCAATTCTACTGGCATACTCAAGATGATGCAACACAACAATTTATGGCTTAATTGTTCAAACTGGCCGACAAGAAAATTTTCATGGTGATACAGACATAAAAAATCAGTTACGGGAGCAAGGAACTTACCAGCACCAATGGCATATATGTTCTTTAAGCCACCCATTACTTCATGAGTGATCAGATCACTATTATCCCATACAATGAAATGAGGCTGCCTCAGAAATTTAGCTAGAGGTTTCCTCCACTTTTCAGCTCCACATATGCGAGCATTTGCATATTCTTTGTTATAAATCTCAGATGCAATGTTAGGGCCTCCAAGATATAGAATGTTCTCCAATGGAACTCCAGCTGCAAAAGCCCATCATAGAAACCAAAAACATTAAAGACTGAGGAGAGGATGGCCAAACCAATCCAGTGAAAACAAAGCTGAGGAGCAAATACAAAGTAGTTCAGTGTAAAGTTGTGACATCAGAATGTGTAGTACTGGGTACTAATCTGTATAAACTCAGCCAAAGTAAGACACATTACCCTGATTGCAGAGAAACATAGCACATGGGCGCATAATAAAGGCATTAACAACACTACAGAAGACAAGAGAAAACACTAGTGTACAATCATCGCAATAAGCATGAAGGACACTATAGGTACATATCAAGATTAGCCTGCACATTTAATCAAGAATAGTCTAGAGATATGTATCTTGACCCCAGTTCAGCACCAACCATTTTTTTTTCCTTTTCATTACTGATGTCCACTACCACAATCATTTCAGTCGCAAGATCAACAAAAAATAGTAAAATAGGAATCGTATCATTGATAAGATGTCAATGAAACTAATGATACCCCAAACGATATTATAACCGAACTCGCGAACAGAGAAGTGAAAGAACTCACTAGCATTGGTGATCATCTGTGTTGGAGTAATGATCCGAGGCACGGGGTCGATCGACGCCTCGATCCCCTTGGCCAGCGAGATGATCACCGGGGGCCTGATCCTCTCCTTCCAGTACCTCCCGATCTCCCCGAACACCTCCCTGGTCTCAGTGGAGGGCAGGCCGTTGATGACTATGTCGGCGTCCCAGACCGCCTCCTGCAGGTTGGTGACGACCTTGAGGGGGCAGAGCGGCGTGTCGATCATGTTGAGGCAGAACCCGTCGCGGAGGATCTCGTCGGCGTAGAGCGTGCGGTCGCCGAGGCGGGCCTCGACGTACTTGAGGTAGGCGCAGCGGCGGATGAGCCTGCGGAGGACGTCCTCCCGGGAGTTGATGACCTCGAAGAGGTGCTCGGCGGTGGCGCGGTCGACGGCGCGCCCGGGCCTCCGCCAGACGCGCACCTGCGCCTTGTCGCGGTGGCGGCCGTACGCGTCCTGAAGCAGCGCGCAGAAGACGCTGCCCCACGCCCCGGCGCCCACCCCGACGATCTTGAGCAGGTCGCCGTCCGCCTTCCCCAGCAGCCGCCGCAGCTCGTCCAGCTTCCCCTCCGCCGCGGCGACCCCGCCCCGTCCCGCCGGGTGCCCGTTCGCGTAGCTGCCCACCATCGCCACGCGCAAGGAGAAGACAATCACACGCTCAAACTAGCCAAGCAAGCAACAAACGCTCGAGGCTTTGGTGAACCGGTGATGATGCTAAGGGCGGGAGGCGAAATGCGGGTGTGGATCGATTCGCGGGGGGGCGGGCCGCAAGAAATAGTGCACCAGCGTCCAGCGCGCGGCACTCGCTGTCGGCACGGCGAGGGCGAGGACCCCGGCCGCCACCCGTTTGAATTCCCCCCTCTCCGCTCCGAGGAGCGGTCGGTGTCGAGTGAACAAGCAGAGCCAAGCAGGCGAAAAAAAAAAACGGATGAATTCTTCTAGAAACCGCGGGAGCTCGACCCCCCCGCGCGCGCGCGGCGAGGCTGACGCCCCCGGGCCGGCGGAGGAGGAAGGCGCGGTCAAAACGGGTGGATTTTGGCGGCCGCGGCGAGGCGAGGAGAGGCGAGACGGGAAAGGGATGGGCGGCGCGGCGCAGCGCGGGGAGCGCGACGGCGACCTCCCTCTGACGAGGGGATGACTGGCTGGTCGGATCGACTGACGGGTGGGGTCCCCCTTCCACTCCTAGTTTGGGCTTGCCGTGTCAGCCAGGAGGTCCTTGGTGTTTTGGAGAGCAGAGGTTAATTACTTATATGATTAATTGATTTTATGACAGCTATTTAAATAAATAAATGAGTAAATTAATAATATTATGAAAATTGATGATAATATTTTGTATGAAAATATTTTAAAAAATATATCGTTTCGTAGCTCGGGGGTGATTATTTGAAACGACATATTTACAAATAAAAAATAATTTGAAAATAAAAGTGTTATATACGTATTTTAGTGATTTAAAAACTCGGACTAAAAAATAAACTTTAATAAAAAAACTTAAAATCAACTTAAAATTTTAGATTAAAATTCAGATTTTGGTTTATAAGAATAACCAAAATAAAAAAGATGCGATGGTTGGGAAAGGTTTATGGAAAAATCTAAAATTCCTGGAGGATAAGAACACAAGTGAGGAGATGGGAGGAATGAATGAATCGGCGGCCGGTGGAGTGGGTGGAGCTGGTCCGGTGCGGGGGGCAGTGCGCAGCTGTACCGGTGACCAACCGGGTGATTAAATTCGGGCGTGCCAGGGTTGGCTTGTGATTGTGAACAGCTGCAGCTTGCTTATCCAAAAGTGTTTGCTTCGTGTGTGGGTTGTTGCGGTTGGAAATCGGATGTTGGTTGCTTTCGTGTTTGATCCTTGTTTATGATTTTCTGTTTTGGTCCAAAGCTTTCCCGGTTTCCGTTGGCTTTCTTGTTTCGTATTATCTATGTATTTTAATAAAGGATACAGTTAATTTTTTTTACATATTTAATTATTTATTTTATTTAAAAAATATGTAAATATACTAAATTATAATAATTAAATATCTTTAGTAACAAATTCAATTATAATAAAATAAATAATAATCACGTAAGTTTTTAAGAAGAGAGAAAGAGTCACAAATTTGTTAAAAGTCAACAACATTAGTTATTAAAATTAGGAGAGCCCACTTTTCTTCGAAACACAGTATAAACATAAACATAGACATTTATAACATGTACACACTTATTTTATAAACACCCATACGAACACGCTACCCCATGTAAGCACTTTTGAAAATGGACTGGCCATATCTTTAAATTAATGAAGTTACCACAAACATGCTACCGGACGGGCTCAAGCGGACAACAACGAGATCTCGCTACAGCGCCTTCCGCTCCCTATGCATCCGCCACGACATTTCTTCTCCTCGCAGATGCCATCGCCGCCGACGATGTTGCTTCTTCTATTCCTTCTCATTTGCACAAGCTTCACCGCCGACGATGTTGCTACTTCTCTTTTTTCTCATTTGCACTAGCTGATCTCTTTGTTCTCATACATGCAGCAGAGACGCTGAGGCTATCGTACTTGACGTTGTTCCCCCATGAGAAGATGGCGGAGGACTTTCGGTAGGGGGCGTACTGTGGCGTCGATGACTACGAGGGCGGCGACGATGACGGCTGTGGGGGTGGCGACTGCCGCGATGACAATAGCGGTGGCTGCGGTGACAACGACGATGGCGACTACAGTGACGGTGAGAGCGGCGACGACGACGGCGACAACTGCGGCAACAACAGCGGCGGCGATGGTCAGGAGCAGTTAGCGGTGGTGAACGACAGCTGCAGCATCAGCGACGAGCTGCGCCAACTACCACGACGGTGACAACGACGAGTGCAGCAACAACAACGACGACGGTGACCGGGAGCAACTAGGGACGGTCGACGGCAGCTGCAGCATCGGCGAAATGTTTTATCTTACCCTTAAATAAAAGGATTGAGATTTCCAAAATTTCTTAGGAATGTTCCAATGCATTTGAATTTAGGAGGAAAGTTAGCAAGAGGGGCGGGCTAACCTCTTGGAAATTTTACTTTGACAATCTTGTTTTAGAAAGGTTAGATAAAAACATCTATGTATTTTTACGTGAAACGTGATTGTTTGGTTTTTTATATGAAAAACCACATGATATATTTGTGAATAAAAAATAATTTATAAATAAAACCTTTTATATACATATTTTAAGCGATCTAAAAATCAAGACTAAAAATAAACTTCGGTGAAAACCCTCAAAATAAACTTCAAATTTAAGGTTAAAATTTAAATTTGACTTATATGCATGTGCAGAAGCGAAAAGATGAGGTGGCTGTTTAGGAGATTGAAAGGCATGCCCATAATAATCCAAAATCCATAATGGGATATAAACATGGCTCAAATATACTTCCGATCAACAAACAAAGAATGATTAATTACACAGTTACATACAGTTGACAACTGAAAATAAAGGCACAGAACCATCCCTTCACAAGGGAAAAAGATAGAAGAGAAAAAGCACGGAACGCCCAAATCATCGAGTTCTAGAACAAATGATGTCATTTGGAACTGGAAAGCTTTTAGTGCCAAGAGTTACAAGACTGTATGCTCAAGCTGGACTCTGCAGCACCATGAAAAGCTTCAAGCAGTCCACATTTGCTGACACTGCTGTGACATTCTCATACAGAAGACTTGATATTCACGTTCATGCCATGTCCACTTCAAGCATTCCATGTATGTACTGTCCTCAAGTTTTCCCTTTTCTTGTAACAAAAATACTTTACATTTCTAGGCTTTGCCGTTAGGCATCCAACCATATTTGCCTCATTCCAAAGTTCCGTTATTGTTTCGATCATGCAGTGTACTCGATCCTATTCCTCTGCGGGGTATGGACTTCATCAATATCTCATATCTGCTGGTTATAAAATCTACGTAATTCAAAACCACATACCCATATTATTCAGCAAAATTACATTAGCAGAGAAATTCTTACAGCGCATCCTTTTCCATCATGATAGGTTGGGTTGCTGCATGTAGAGCAGAATCTCCTCACTTTCGATGAAACTATAGATTCTCTGGGCCTTCAGGAATCAACTCATAACCATGGGGTTTAACATTTGTCTTCTTAAATTCAACTGGAATGCACTTGAGGATAACAGAGATGATCATGCAAATTGACCCGATGATGACACTGAGAAGCCACAAGTCCCACCTCAATGGCACCGTGTTTGCAAAAGTGCCCAGAAATTCAACTATGATCACTTGGAATAAGACAGTAGCTGTCAATATACCAACAAAGATCCAGTTTTTGAATATACCTCGTAAGACATTGATCTTTTCCATTTCCCTACAATTTATTTCATTGAAAACCTGGAAGTGTGGAAATATGTCAGACGAAGCTTTATTGTTATAATAAAGTATTGGCTCCTAATTTCCACATCCCATTTTTAATGAACAGTGCCTGCACTTTCCACTTGCATTTTATAGAATCATAGCGTCAGGGATATGTAAACTCAAATACTAAAATGTGCTCGGGAAAAATGCTTTGGTTAGTTCTGAAACTTATGGAATTTGTCGGGGTCGTTTTCTAATGAAAATGGAAAACAATATCTAATTACTACATGGTTTCATTTTTCTATGGTTTACTCAAGCCATCAGAAAGTCTACGGCATACTGCAAATTAGCACCAGATATATTAGCTAATGAGCTTCTCACAGAACTAAATGTCTTAACCTCTACAAAGTGAACATGACATCTGAAATGGCCAAGAATAATCTAAATGACGGCCAATATGAGATGACTTTGAAAATATTACATATAAACAAAACCCATAGGCAAAAACAACAAAATAAACTCATCTGCATGTAAAAGGGACTTCCAGTTCACATACCTGGCAAAAGACGAAAGAGTTGAATATGAGAGTATTGATAATTCTATCAGAATCTGGACCTTCAATATTGAGGAGTCTCTTTCCGACAGACATTAGAGTACCCAGCACAAGGAGCTGATACAAACCTTGGCCAAGAATATTTCTCCACATAATCCGAGTGATAAAACTATCTCCTCGCCTAACAGGTGGTCTCTTCATCATTTCATCGTTTGGTGGTTCTGTTGCTAAGGCCAAGGCTCCCAATGTATCCATAATCATGTTCACCCATAGCAACTGAACAGCAGTAAGTGGTGCACTCCCTTCCAAGTTAAGAGAAGAAAAGAGGACAATATATATGAGATTATTTTTAAAAGGTGTAGCAAAAAGGAAATAGATCTCATAAGTAGTGTATTCCAAATAAAATGCACATGAAATTTTATTCTAAAAAAACAATACAAATACATTTCAATCGGTCATGATTAGATAGATAATAGAGAAAATTTCCTACGTAGCCTTAAGAATTTGCTCAATCCCTTTTGTACCCCTAAATTTTACATCATTTCTTACATACTCCTGATTTTTTATCTTGATCCCCTTTATGCCCATAGTTGACCGTTCAATTTTTCTAAAATGATTATATTTCCCTCTCTTATATTTATGTGCTACCCACTGCATAAATCTCTATATGAAAAAATAGCATAATAAAATAAATAGAATAGAATCATTTAATGCCAAATTTGGAAAAAAAATTATTTTGACAAAATTTAAAATATTATGATTAAATCCATACATTAGTTTCACTAGGAACTTGAGAACCTGAACTTTTTGTTATTTGGGTTTGAATTTTCGGGAAGATGTATGAAGTTTATCAAATTTGATTTAAAATTATAGTGTGTGTGTGTGTGTGTGTGTGTGTGTAATTTTGATAAAATAATTTCATCCCCTTTGTTTTTACAATGAATGATTTTTTATTTTTTTACTACATAATCGTTCAAAAGTGCATTTCAAATTTGATGCAGAGTTCGAATTTTTTAAGTTTCAATGTAATTATGCTTTTAAAAAAAATCATAATACTCAATAAGTTATATCTTATTGTTTTCACAGCCCAAATGGTTTATACTTAAAGCATTTCTAACTTTTAGTAATATAACATGAGCAATAAAGTCAATTCAACAAAACTAATGGTCAACTAATGGAATGGGCATGTAAGAGATCCAAATAAAAATTCAGAGTATACAAGGGATCGAGCAAATATCAGGGACATAGAATTATTTGCGTGAAATTTTAGGGTCACTCGGGAATTGACTCATGAGTGAAATTTTAGGAGTACTCAGGGATTTGACTCATAATAATATTAGAGTGGTAGAAAGTGTGCTAATACCTATGATGCATGCTGAGACAAAATTCACAATCAGAGCCACAATATTAACTGTGAGCTGGAACTGCACAAATTTCTGGATGTTTAAGTAAACCGAGCGGCCCCATCTAGCAACGTTTACAATGGTTTTGAAATTGTCATCCATTATTATAACATCAGCACTCTCTTTTGCAACCTACAAACAGTTAAAAACTTGCATCACAACTTGTCGACAGATATTTCATACACAGAAAGATCATATGCCACTAAACAATAAAATTATTCCAGCCAAAGGCAGAAATCGACCTTATGCAAAATAATTACTGTGTTCCAAAATAAGTTTATTTTTAAATAATCACTGCATAAGAGTTTGTGAAAGTAACGAACAAATGCATAGTAAGTAGATAAAATAGGTAACAATTGTGGAAAATGGTAAAGTAAAGGGTGTTGTAGTTTTTTGATTTTGTATTGATATGTGTGGGATGGGTGAAAATTGAAGTAACTTGTATTTTTTTTACAAATTTTGCTTTTTTTTTTTTGCACCAACCATATTACACGTCTAGGGAATATACCTTTATAAGCTATAGCTCATATTAGGCCAGAACATAGGAAGACTTAGTAAATTGGGGTAGCCTAATGAGCATTTCTTAGTTCTTACCGCAAGAGATACTCAAACTCAACAAATTAAGGTTATGGAGGCATAAAGCAACACATATTACAGAAGAACATTCATAGGTACCTCAGTGCCAGAGATACCCATTGCTAGTCCAATATCTGATTCGAACAGTGCTGGGGCATCATTGGTTCCATCACCAGTAACAGCAACAACCTCTTGATACATACTTTTCAGGCTTGTCACCAATTTGTATTTGTCCATAGGCAAGGAGCGGGCTATTACCTGAGCTTGGGACATGGATTTAACTTATATTCACACATTAATTGATGAAAATAAAACACGAGTAAAACCAAACCTGAATTTTTGGCAGGAGCTCCTTCAGTTCTTCTGAACTCTTGTTGTTAAGCTCCTGTCCTTCTATGGCTATCCCATCCTCCGTTAATATTCCACATTCCTTGGCAATAGCTTTAGCAGTGTTGATGTTGTCTCCGGTCACCATTCTTACTTTAATTCCAGCAGCCATGCAGGTCATTACTGCATCCTTGACACCAGGACGGACTGGATCCTTTATACCGAAGACTGCTATTAGTGTGTAACTATCATCTGATATATGTTGATCATTGGGAAATTCATCTTTGTCCTTGAACGCGAGGCAGAGTGTTCTCAATGCCTCAGAAGAAAACGAATTGATTATATTTAAGGCATTATGCTTCTGCATTTCTGACAGTGGTACTATATTTCCATCAGTATTGAGGACAGTATTGCACTGTTCCAGAATAATTTCTGACGCACCTTTGCAGAAGGTTCTGAGACCTCCATTAGGTAATTGGATTGTCACAGACATCTTTTTCTTAACTGAATTAAAAGGATCTACTTTCACTCTCGTCAACTTTTTGTAGTCATCATATAAATGTTCTCCCAAGCTCAAGCCAAACTCCAATAATGCCGTTTCAGTAGCTGATCCTAAGATGGTCTTTTTTCCATTCTCTCCCTTCACCACCTCAGATGCAGTATTCACAAATATGCCTTTTATAAGTAATTCCATAACTCTTTCCGAAATTGCACTTTTTAGTTCAAAAATTTTGTCACCATCAACAGACTTGACATCACCAATCCAAACCTTATCAACAATCATGTGGTTGGTTGTCAAAGTCCCTGTCTTATCGGTGCAGATACAACTGGCTGAACCCATGGTTTCACATGCTGCGAGATGCCTAACTAGTGCTTTGTCATGCATCAACTTCTTCATGGCATATGCTAGACTGAGAGTCACGGCCAGTGGTAAACCCTCAGGAACGGCGACAACAATGATCGTCACTGCAATTGCGAAGTAGTTGACTATTGTCAATGCATCATTTCCAGACCAACTTAATAAACCAACATGCATTCCCTTGTCAACCAAGAACCTCACTAGAAGTACCAGAAATGTTAGCACAGCAAACACCAATCCAATCTGGCCTATTATTGTAGCCACACCATTAAGCTTAACTTGCAAAGGAGTTTCATCCACACCATCTTCATTCAGAGTACCCATGATTTTGCCCCACTCAGTACGTGCACCAACGGCAGTAACAAGCATCTTAGCTGTCCCATCTACTACCTTACTCCCAGCATGAAGAAAAGGCTTCTCTTCAGAAACATTGATTGACTCACTCTCACCTGACAAGCTAGATTCATCTATCACTAGGCAGTCCCCAGATATAAACAAACCATCTGCAGGAACAACATCGCCAATTTGAAGATGCAAGATGTCTCCAACAACCAAGTCATGAACTAAAATCTCCTTTGTTTTCTTATCTCTAGTGACACGGGTATATATTTTTTGCTTCTCACGGTCCAGTTCCATAAACTTCCGTGCTTGTTGGTAATCACTGGTTGCAGTAACTAGTACCACCAACAAAATGCTGAGAATTATGCCGAAACCATCATAAATACCCTTTGGCCATCCCTTGGTGGCAAGGCCGACCACTAGAGAAACCAGAGAACATACTACTAGAATAATCAGAGTCAAGTCATGCAATGCATCCCACACAAACATCCAGAAGCTTCTAGGAGGCTTCTCAGCGTGCCTGTTAGTTCCATATAGCTTCTGTCTGGTATCTATCTCTGAGTCCTGGGTACCATCTTCCAATGATGCTTTGATTTTTCTAGATATTCCCTTGATTCCACCATGCATCCTGAACATTGTATAATCTACACGCATGCCAGTAATTGCTGCTAGTTCATCTGGACTGATGCAAAATCCTTGTTCAATAAGCTCAGGAGGTAGGTGGTATTGTTTTACACCTACATTATTAATTGATTAAGGTGAAATGATACATTGTGGTTGTGATAAGAGCAGAAACCAAAAGAATTAGTTGAGACCACACCATCAATAAATTGCAGCGCTGCCTTGTGAACGTTAATTACAACCTGGACTTTCCCCTGGACAAGGAAAAGAAATGGCTCTAAGGAAAAGAAAAAAACAATCTATTTCTGCTAGTAAAATAACCTCATGAATCTTATGTTCTTGGACCAATGATGGCAAAAGGATTAGAGAGTAGATATCAGTAATAAAAGCAAAAGCAACAACAATGTCAGCCTTTAGTCCCAAACAACACGGGGTAAGCATGTTTTTCCATTGTCTAGTAATGATTAACAGACTTGTCTAGTACTACCTTTGATTTTGTTATTTGACACCGTTGACTTTTGGATTTATATTTGACCATTTGTATTATCCAAAAATTTATATATTTATTAATTATTATGTTATGATTTGTTTGTCATCAAAGGTACTTTAAGCATGATTTGTAATTTTGCATATTTGTACAATTTTTTAATATAATTTTAAACATAGATCTAAAAGTCAATGTCATCACATAAAAACAGAGGGAGTATGTTCTAAAAAAATAAAACTTGTCGGTTCAATTCTAGTCAGTTGAAACCCAATAATAGGTTGAAGTAAAATAATATTGTTTCCCCAAAAATCACTGAACTAAATAAATAAAAGTATGGCTTAATTGGATTCTTTCTATTTAAATTGGCATAGGCAAGGTGATTTGTCCATGCTCGACAATAGACTGCACAATTGGTCCTGAGAGGTTTGTTATGAATCAAGTTGTCCAGCAAATTGAGGATGATCATTAATCTAATACCCTAGTTGATAACTTTACAGGTCAGATTCCCCAATGATCCTAGTTAGTTGGACATAAGTTTAGAGACTAGAGATTATCCCATTTTACCACTCTACGTCCTCACAGTATCTGGGTTATTAGTCGTACTATCTGAGGAAGCGAAATCAGATTTTGAGAATTCTATTTTAGTAATTGTGCCACAAAATTCAGAGACATTTCTTCACGAGATAAGCATAATGGGTAAATGGGCACTTGAATTCTTCTAATAAGATAAAAAATGTAGGAACTAGGAAAAGATCCTTTCTTGCTGTATATTTTTTGTTCAACTTGACCTTGTTATGATAATGGTTGAAATAATACAATGCAGCTTTTTCCAGGTGTACGAACACACATGCGTCCACTCCAATTGCCTTCCAGAGGAAGTGGTCTTCTCAATCCGGACGGCGGCATGCAAACCTTGACCAGAACCGCCACAACAGTTTAATTCAAGAATTCAATTCAACTAGGCGAGACGTGGAAAGAACGCCTCCAGAATCGCAAGCCCCCACCACAAACAGCAGTTCAAACGAGGGGACATAGACTTCAAGAAATTGACAGGACCTGGCGCGGAATCCTGGATGAGATTGAGACATCGATCTCGCGGATGTCATGGCCAGCAATAGGAAGCACGAGAGCGGTGGAGGTGCAGACGCGAGCATCCACATCAAGAAGCGCGTATCCACGCAGGATGAGGAGGAGACCAATCCCTGAGGAAATTTCGCAGCGATTTCCCTAGCAACAGTTCTGACCTCTCGCTAAAAATCTCTACTTAGATAATTAGAAAAAAAAGAGATAAATACTAAAATATAAAGTTTCAACGAAAGCGACCGCCACGAACAGCCGTACGGGCCCGTACTACGAGTCTACCCGCGCTCTCCGGGTCCGGCCGCCCCGGCGATGGCGGCCGGGGCGTTGGAGGAGGGGAATGGCGGGTTGGGGAGGGGTACCAGGATCTTGCGGCGGTGGGCGTCGTCGATGGGGTTGAGGTCGGAGAACCTGCCGAAGCGGCGGCGGCGGTTGCGGACGACGAGGCCGACGGCGCGGCGCCATCGGAGGCGCGCCTCGCCTGGAGGGTTCTTGGCCGGGATGTCGAAGAACTCGTTGAGGTAGCTGTCGATGCTCCAGCTTCTCCCGCCCTCCATGGTCGCCGCTCCTGCTCTCCCTCCTTCCTGTTTCCCTTCCCGCCCTGTGTTGATGGCTGTGCAAACATAGGATTTCAGACTGCAGGGAATATATATAGCAAGCGGGGAAATGACGAAAAGAGCACTACAATCTCGGCTCGTTAGCAGCTGCTCGTGCCAACGACTCTATTCACCGATCTTTTCGCCGGAATAAATAAAAACATGCTTTTGTAAAAAAAATAATTTATGGATAAAACTTTTATATACGAATCATTTTTTTATTTTTAGATAAAGGTATTTTTATCCGGCCTCTATATCCACTCAAATATATGCAGGCATTTTTTTATTTCAAGAACTTTGGAAACTTAGTCCAAGTAGGGAACTTAGCCCCTCAAATACTCAATTTGAAATTTATGCTCCTATGGAAATTTGAACTCAGGTCCAAATACCCAATCTGAAATTTATGCTCCTATGAAAATTTGAACTCAGGACCTTGAGTGCTACTCATGTCACTACAACCACTAGGTTACATGCCCTTTCACTGTATACGTATCCATAACAACTTAAAAGCGAAATGCGTAAAACAAAACACGATAAATAAACACAAAATCAAGTCCAAAATTAAGTTCTAAAATTCAAATTTTTGCTTATAATCAGTTGCAATTGTGAAACGATGCGGCCTAAAGTGAAGAAAGTCATTAGCATATAATAGAAAGTTATTAGTATACGATAAATTGAGTATAAGTTTTTATAAACTTAAAAGATAGATTAATATAACTTTTTAATAACTTATATATATATATATATATATATATATATATATATATATATATATATATATATATATATATATATATAAAAGCTACGGTGAGTTGCAACTCACGGGCTCCTCCGTGAGTCGGGTCCAAAAACATATCAAATCACCTCTAAATTTTGATTTATATGGCTCACTAGATTCTTTATATCAAAATCTGGTAGCACGCAAAAAATTTTCATTTTTAGAGTTTTTGAAGTATTTTTTTAGATTTTTAAAAGTGATACATAACACATTGATTTTTTATTAATATAGTACAGTCACTTTTAAAAATCTCAAAAAATACTTAAAAACTCCAAAAATAAAATTTTTTGCATGCTACCAAATTTTGATATGAAGAATCTAGTTAGCCATATAAATCAAAACCTAGAGGTGATTTGATATGTTTTTGGACCCTGACTCACAGAGGAGCCCGTAAGTTAGCTAGACTATATATATATATATAACAAAATTAACATTGTTTAGGAAACGTGCACACAGATAAAAAGATGGAAAAGTTTGCCCAGGTTTCACTTACGAGCGCGCCCTTGTTCCCAAAGGCTTTATTTTCTATCTACTTCACATATACTTATACAAATATACACATATTAAAAATGATCTTTACTTTTTCAAATTTTAATGCGTTGTCATATTTTTTAAAATCTCAATACATTTATCTTCTATTTCACCAAACTCAAATACAATAATTAATTAAAAATAAAGCCATTCAGGAAGAAACAGTAGAATTCTTTTTACACTTAAGTAATACTCGCTCCTATCACTTTTATACGATGTTTACGATATAAAACTAATGAATAATTTAGTGTAACTTTGTTGTCTAAAACATAAAATAATATTGACTAGAGGGAGTAAGTGGCTACTTTTTTTAAAAAATAGGCAATAGTTAATAAAATTTGTGCCGTGTGTGTTGGTAAAACTAGCTAGTAAACGATAAAAGACGAAAGATCATCTATTGTTTTATACTATTTAATGATGTAAACGATAAAATTAGTTATTATAAAGTTAAAAATCTATTTAGAAAGGTGGAATGATGACCTTATGTATAGATTTTTTTAGAGAGAGATATACGGAAGATGGCCAGTAGATGAAGGGAAGAGAGATTTTAATATTTGTTTAGTTTTTATTGCTACTGCTGGATGACACTACTGTCCATCTTAATATCTACTTCCACAATGTAGAAAACTAGCTAATATGGCTCCTTACTACCCACTATTTTTTTCGCATTGTGGGTGCCATAAGATTCCGTTACATCGGTTTCACGTTATACATTTTTTGTCCTATCTGAATTCTTATACGTACTAATGAATTAAACATACTTATATCTATCTATATATATATATATATATATATATATATATATATATATATATATATATATATATATATATATATTGATGAATCTAAACAGAATCAGAAATTCGGAACATCTTATAACATTATAAAATAGAAGAAGTAATTCTAAACTAAAACCAAAGAATAACACTATGACTTTTTTTGAAGAAATGTACTTGAGGACTAATATAAATATTAAGGTTTACATCGTTTCACAGTTATAACTGCTTATAAGCCAAATTTATTTTAAAACTTGATTTTGTGGGTTTCCATCATGGTTTATTTCAAAGGTTTTTATGCTTTTAAGTTGCTATAGACATATTTATAAAAGTTTTACTTTCAAATTATTTTCGTTTGCAAAAACATGGTTTCTTTTTTTCCTTCTAAAAAGCGAAACAATGGGATATTGGAGAAATTTGGGAACCAATTTAAACTCCGAAGGGGATGTTCTCTCGTCTAATACATGTCATTTAATTAGTTATTAATTTTTTTTAAAAAAATAAAAATATAGATTAATATTAGATATATCCCTCTACAAAATACAAGTTTAAATATGACATCTGTAAATTATAAAAAATAACTAATATAGTTGTAAATATGTGTATACTATTCATAATTTAATTTGTTATTTTTGTTACAAATTGTAGAAGTCATATTTAAATTTTGTATGTTTATGGGGTGATATATCTCATATTAATACATCTTTACAAGTTTTTCAAACTTTATTATGTAATAAATAAAGTTATGTCCATTCGAGAGTTTAAAATCCATTCCTGATAAATATTCTCATGATTTTGAAGTTGCACACTCAGTGGTGAATCGCACATCAGACTTCTAGTTAAAAACTTCAAATTAAGATGTGTGTTTTATATGTTGCGCCAGTGAATCATGAGATAATTTCACTGTCAGGTCAAGTTCGCGAGCAATATAATGAGCTGACTTGCTCAGATTTTGGCGTTCTTTGTGTTACTGTTTTTCCTACTAAATTTACACGCTTCTAGCATATATGCTCAGATATATAAACTAGAAATGTCTAAATTTTAAAACATAATGAGTACATTGTTCTATGGTTACCATTGGTTTGGAATGAGATAACTAAGGCGTTAACGCTGTTTTTGAATTTTCTGATCGACTTGACCTGCTAATAGTTTTCATGACTTCTGCCATCGACTGGTCTTTCCTAATTCCTATATGTGCAGTACGCCATTTGAGCCTCTGAGGGTATTAAAAGGATATAAAAAGACACGGCGAGGAAACTTCATTTAAAGAAGCCGGTAATTATTTATAGTCCATATAAATATACCGATATAAAAAAGACAGAGAACCAAACACGTTCGTTTAAGGTCTTATTTAAAATGCTCCCTTCATCTTAGCTGGTTACTAGTCAGAAAGCACGAGGCTGCAGAGTCCTTCGATGCAAGTCAACCTGTGATTAGTCTTTAACATGCATATAAATAGCAGACGGGGCCTTAGCACCTTAAGTAATTAACTTCGGGGAGCTGCAACTTCTCTAAAAGTTATAGGTCCTTCCAAACTACTCTTAACTTATGTGGTTATTGAATTTGGAATGATAAACTTCAGAAAATGAAAAACAGAAGTCAATGTGAGAAGTTATCTTTCCATCGGTTGTTTCTTGAAATCTTAAACTTATTATGATATGTTGTTTCTGAGCGCCGCTATATGTACGATACTATTGTATGATCCGCGTACAATAACGTCCACATAGCACGGCGCGCGCTGCTTCCATCTGCGGCTCAGCGCCGTATGCGTTTGTACATGGTTCGTACGAATACCATCGTTGTATAGTTATTTTCGTTGTTTTTGAAGAACTTGGCCATACCACCGCCCTAGGAGCCTCACATGTTTTTCACGGGATCCTTTCCACACCTGGGTCATACTCATAGACAATTATCACTATTGTGATACTCTCCATTTCCTTTCATAATACTTATTGTTTTGTTTTAGACAACAATACGGTCTTATAAATATATTCTAGTTATGATTATTATAAAAATAATTGTTTGTTTATGTTAAAGTTCTTTTATTATATATATACATGTTATAGTTTTTTATTAAATGTTTTAGAATATATTAATATTTAAAGTTTTAAAAGTTATACCCATCCCAAAACGGTAAGAACTACATGAGTATTATTTTTCGCTGAAGTCCAATTCCTAACACACACCAATGCCAACCCAAGGCAACACCGCAGCAGCAACATCAAGCCGACTAATAATATAGCCAGTATTTAGCCGGTTTGGCCCAGTATTATACTTTCTCTCAATAGCTCTTTGATCCAACAACAAGCACAGTAAAATATACTTGCACCTATTTTTATCATATGCTTTATGTTTTAAGCCAAAATTTAAAATTTTAGCATTAAATTTGAAATTTGTTTTAGGGTTTTTTATTTTATTTTATTTTCTAGTCTTATTTTTTATATCGCTAAGAACACGTATATAAATTTTATTCATAAATTATTTTTATTTGTAAATATGTCCTTTCGCTTATTCGTGGAATAAGCGAAAGATGGACACCTCTCCATTGGTCCCATAAAATATCAAATTCTGGGATGAATCTAAATTCTCAGTTTTTCAACCAGAAGTTGATTTTTACTAGAATGGAGGGAATATTGCAGATAAATAAAACATACATAAGCATTTTGGTATAAACTACTCCATCTGTTATTAAATATAACCATTCTAATATTTAAATATTGTTCCATACAATAAACATTTCTTACACTAGTCATATTACTATTTTCAATGATCTTTCTATTTCATCCATGTATCATTTTATATTTATTTATTCATTACTTATTAAAATATATTATAGTCTTTTTCTTCTTTAACATTCATCCTCACTTAGACTTACTTATATTAGAAGCAAAACGGTACTAAACATGATAACACGTGGAGAAGAACAATGCCATCCTTCCTGTTCGTCGTAAGACCGCGGTGGTGGCTGGCGAGGAAAGCCGAAGCGGGCAGGAGGGAGCCACGATGGCCGACCTCATAAAGCTCCCCCATCAGCCGCGGCGGCCCAAAAGGCAAAAGGTAACATGTGGAGCTAGAGCTACGTCGCCACCATGATCTCTTGCATTCTTGGTCAACTACGGCTGTGGTCTATCATCGCATGCTATTGTCAGTTCATATTACATAAGAGCAACACTAGTAATATATAGTAAGTCGGCTATAAGGACAAGTACAATAAGGACTAATCAGCTTACTATAAGCCAGTCCAAGCCATCACAAGCTGAGCTGGAGGAAAGAGAAAAGAAGTGAGAGAAGGTAGTGGGCGCTCATGCAATTGACAGCCTAGCACGAGCAACAAGATGCATGGAGTAAGCATACAGCCGATGCAGTAGTCGATGCGGTCGATAAGCGAACCTTTTGTGGGGCCTTTTGCATCCCGTGCTCCATGTCTCTTTTTCCCATCTAAAAATCGCCAGGATGCCAAGCGTTGGCGGCAAATCCCCACTGCGCAGGAAGAAATCGCGCCAAAGCATATCCTCAAAACACTGAATCCTCTTTTGCATACTCCAAATCCCCTCCTTGTGTCAATCTGCTCGTAGCATGGGTCGGTCAAAACGAGAAGTTGCGCCGCCGCCTCAAGCCTTGCTGGGATCCTTCGCACCTGGTATGTGGTTGGCCACTCCGGCGATGCAGGCTTCCTTTGCCGTTGGTGCCTGGCGAGGTGCTGCGCCGCCGCAGCCAGCGCATGCAGCGTCGTCATATGCATACGACGCTAGTGCTTCTGCTCCTCACTTGGTCCAAATGAAGCAAGGTCTGGATCATAGTGCCATGGAGGATTCTTCGTCAGATCTACACGAGTGGTATGCCTTCGATTTTTGTCTGGTGTCGCATTATTATTTTTCTTTTTGGCAAGTTGCAAGCACCTCAGCGCTTATTGATTATTTGGTCGTTGCTTCCTTCTTGATTAGCAAACTAAACATTTTGACTAATTAAATTTGATTCTTGTCGTATTCTAATTCCCTCCCTGTAGATCTGACATGCTTTTAGCAATTTAGCACATCTCCTATTTTCTCAATATGTGTATATATGCTTTTAGGAATTTAGCACATCTCCTGCTATTTTCTCAATACGTATTTTAATTTCCCCATATTGATCTGATATGTTTTTATCAATTTTTTGTTAGCAAGAACTACGCATAGATATAGACTGAATATCAATAACTGTTACTACATAGGTTAGTGACCAATCAAATTAGCATACAGATACATAAGAGCTGTTTTTTGCAACAGAATTATTTGACGATAGGTTACTGTATGTATAGATTAAGAATAAAAATTGTGGAAAACATGATCGTTACTGGGGAGATGTTATCACTGAATATAATAGCACTACACTGAAAAATAGGACGAGGCAAGAAAAACAAATCAAAGATCGTTTTCATAAAATTAAGAAAAATGTTGGGCGTTTCTGTTGTGCTTGGGCGTTTCGTTGATGTACGGATCGCTGCAATGGACTGAGTTATTTTGTCAAACTATGGACTAGTTTATGTCAATCTTATTTTGTCAACCTAAATTATTCTCAAAGTTGATTGCTCGGTAATTACTTTATTATTTACATGGAAATGAATTGTGAGAATATTAGACATGTTGTTCATAAATTTTTCTGTCACGGGATGGTCGCTGGATTTGTTTGTTTATAGCAGTCTCTAACTGACCAGCTCACACCACAGGTGATCCTACATAAACTCCACGGTTATCTTTTAAGCATTAAATACATCATGCTTAGGAGACGGCATAGAGACAACCTATATTATCTTATTGTAAGGCTTGTTTTTAAGCTGGCTCTATACGACGTGGAGATTACTAATAGCTAGCTGTTTACTCTGTTATTGCACTTGCCCTAAGACTTTTCATAACTTTCTCTTCGTCAACTCATATAATAGTTAACTCTTCATCATTAATACATGACCCACTTGTTAATCTGACTGAGTCTCTTGGTTCTTATGTCCAAGTCGGTTGTAAGCTTAGAGCAAGTTAAATAGTATAGCCATCTACTAGCTTCAATTCATTTATAATCAATCTAATAGTCAATTCATACAATAGCTAGCTACAAAACATATACTATCATGTCGCATATGTCACACACATACTCTTGCAGTCCGTGCTGTAGCTGACTACAAATTTATAGTTCACTGCTCTTCTCTCTCATCTCCTACCTCCTTAAATATGTTTATAGCTCTTAAATATGTTTACATCTGACTTATAGCCTGCTATTATACTGCTCTTATGGGTTCGTTTCTCTTCTCATCTCTCCTCCTGCTATTATACTGCTCTTATAGTTCGTTTCTCTTCTCATCTCTTCTTCACCTTAACATTTTAGTCGACATACAACATGCTATTATACTTGCTCTAAGAGGGAGGGCGACGGTGAAGAAGAAAGAAATGGTCCCATTAGCATATAGGCCAACATATTTTTTTTATTGCCGATTAGATGCAATGTCAGTGAAACAACTACTTATTCTGCCGGAGAACCTAATTTAACCTGATTTTATAATTTAGAGTGTCAAGATTTTCGGTATTGAGATTCAGGGGTATGTCGTAGACTTCTCCATCAACAAAACAACATAGGTTACATAGCCAAAACGGACGAAAAGTAGCCCATCATCATGGCTACTAACTAGGCCGAGATAGACGTTCACTCCACCAGATGGGCCACCCAGTCTCAAGCCTTTCCGGGAGAATCGATTCCACCGCCCGCGGAACCGGTCCGTGTGACCGGGTCCCACGAGGCAAGGTTCCCGCAAGCTGTCACCCCCAGAAAACGTGCGGACCATATGATCCACGAGTGGTTTAACGGTCGGCAAATCAACCGCACCCACAAGGTACAGGCGAGGCGACCGGGCCCCCGCGCGAAACTCCCGTGAACCCGAGAAGTTTCTCGGTCCACGCCGCGACCGGATATCTCTCCGCGTCGGACTCTTGCCGTGGCCGACCCGAACACCGATTCCTCCCCCCGCTTTCCGCCGCCCACCCGTCCCGCTGTCCATGGGCCCCACACGGGTTGCTTAAACCGGCGGCCAAACAGATTCGAGGAGGAGGAGGAGCCGTGTCCGGTAAGGAAACCGAGAAGCCGAAGCCGAGTTGGCGCCAGGGTCGCGCTGCCCCCCACCGCCTCTCGCCCTCCCCTATATTAGGCGGCGCCCAGGCGACGCTTTCCCCCACCTCGCGTCCGCCCGGTCCTCTTCTCCGCGTTCTCGTCTCGTCTGGCCGGCGTGGCGCGTCGTCGCGTTTGCTTCTCTTCCCGATTCGGCGTTTTCTATGATCCTATCTCGATTCGATTCGAGTTGTTTTTTCTCTTGATTGATTCGTTCGTCGCGTTGATTTGGATCGTCGTCGTTTGTCTTTCCGCTTTGTGAGCCCGCAGATCTCCGATTAGCGCGAGTGGCGCGGGGAGGCCCATCTGTGTTCGGTTTTTCTCCCGGTGATTTCGATCTCCCGATCCTGGTTTCGATTCCTGTCTTCTACCCTTGCCCTTGTTCGTCCTCCCGGCGTGTTGATTGCAGGGTTTGTTTTGATCTGGATCCGGAACTGGAGGTTCCCGTGGCGTCGTGTTGACGAAGGGGGAAATCGAGGAAGGTCAGTGTCCCGTCCGTGGTCTGATTGTTTGATTTGTCACTTTGGGGGTTCAGTGGTTTCAGATTTGATTGGTTGCTAACCTTCAATCGATGGATGGATGGATGATCATCGGTTCTATCATTGCTGACGCGAGGTGGATTCGAGACCTTGGCTTGATTGTTATTTGTTACAACTGATCTGGCTTTTGCGGTATTGTATTTGCATCCTCTAGATGCAGGAGGGAGAGGGTTGCCGTTGAGATGAATTGGAGCGGTGGAGGTTTGCTTGTTCTGTTTCAGGGTTCATGGTTTCTTTGGTGGTTCATGATGAATCGGAGTGGTGGTGTTGGAGGTTTGCCTTTTAGTTTGGTTCATGGTTGCTCTGAATTACGCTGACGCAAAATTTGTGATGCCGTGACAACCCTTGTTGGATCTACTTTGGTCAGATCTCCCAAGACGTGCGGATTTCTTAGTGGTTTGCAGTACGGGAGATTTTAACCAGATGACAGTGCTTTGTTTAGATTTTGAACCTGTTCGATTTGATTTAGTTATGCGCATACTTCAATCTATGTCTGAAAAAGTCTGATATGGGCGGTTGGTTCTTCCTTCAGAAATTGGAGCTGAGCAGCTCACGACGAGTTATATTGCTGCATCCTACATCAATTGGAATTATAAAGGCCGCTGGCAGTTTGGTTTTGTGATAAAAGAGATCTTCCTGGCTTCTTTGCTAATTGAAGTTCTTATACCTGAGTTTTCCATGTTCGCCGTCAGTAATTCTTATTTCTTGCAGATATCCCAACGAATATGGAATTTACAATCTAGATCCGCTTCCGTCTATGCTTATCTGTGCAATAGCTCCAGACAGGCTTTACCCTTCCACCAAGTTTTTTAATGCATCAATTTTAATTTTAATTAATGCTCTCCTCCGAAATAAATAGTCTCTTCCTCACTGCAGGTCTATTATCCTATGGCCAATCTGACTCACTTCGAGTGAAATCTTTTGTCAACACCCTTTTATCTTTAATTCATATTTTTACAAGTTAAAATACTTGCAAATTTGAATTTCTTCTGGAATAAATGGTCTCTTGCTCATGCAGGTCTAGTTTTTTGCGAGGCCAATATGATGTAGAGTGAAAATCTTTAAACCACTACCTTTTTCTCTTCAATTAATCATTAGATGTTAAATCATCACAAATGTATAATTTGAGTATTCGGATTGATCTGCAGAGATGTTGCGTAGGAGTTCTGGAGCTTCATGATAGATGAAACTACGGGAGAATCCTACAACCAGAAAATATTTTCTTTGTTTTCTGTTTTGATCATCAGAATAGCTTCCTATGACGTGTAGCTTTGATTTTGTTCTTCTGTGCCTTTTGCTTTCCTGTGTTCGTCGCAGATTCCTTAATTTTCTCCCCCATCCAACGAGGGTGTTCTCTAGAGAGGCTGCTGATTTGTTCGGTTCGTATTCTCACTGTATTTAGATCGTTCAATGCCTATGTTCCTGCCTGCATGATGGTCGCAGGGTTGACCTGTTAATTGGAGCTCTGGATATCTTTGGAAGGGGCAGTAGTCTCATCGTGCAAGGTCTGGATTGATATGTAGAATTGTAGATTATGTTACCTGGTTTTGGTGAATTTCAGAGTATATGCATTCCTGTGTGATCTTCCTGGACCCATTGTCCCGTAAGGATGGATTCAAGACGCGGGTTGGTTCTTGTTTGTGGTAAAGTGTTTATGTTCTTGTTTAGATGATGCAGAAGGGTGACTCGTAGAGTAGGTTTGCTTGGTGTTGATGGTTATTTTGATGCTATGGTGATATATTTTGAAGTTTGCAATATAGCTATGGCAAACCCTGATTAGATGTTTTGTTCTGCTTGGTTCTGTGCAAGTTAGGGGCTGAAGCTTGACTGGGGTAATGATCATTCAACTGGAAAAAGATCCATGAAGCCAATAATACCTTGCCCGCTCATTTCATTTTAGTATGGACAGTACAGCTCACTTTCTTTTCAGTGATGCTTAATTTTCATTTGTTCTTCAGCAACTGGAGTTCTGCTTGTTGGAGTTGCTATTTCGGAGCCAAACACGGCACTGACAATCATCTGCAACTTTCCAGACATGGCTTTTGTATGCCTTATGCAATGGCATATATAGCTCAGTGCAAAATCCCTCTCTTCCCACCATGGCATAATCCATTTCGATGTTTAAGCAGCTCTTACCTGAATACACTGGCCTCAGAATATATATTCTGCTCATTTCAGGTCTAGTTTTGGTCATTTGCAAGGACAATCCAGTGCTGGATGAGATCTTCTGAACCACCAGCCTTTTCCCCTCTAACTCGTTATTAAAAGTTAGATACTCATAAAGACAGAACTTGAATACTCTAATCAACTGGCAGGGACGGGAGGGTCCTAGAGTGTTGTGGAGGTCCGAGATAAACAAGACTCTGGGAGATCCTACAACTAGATTTAGTGCTCTCTTGCCTTGCTTTCTTGCGTTACTCTTTTGGTTGACAAGGTAGCCTATGTCTATATTTGATTGTGTTGCTCCTTTTTGTACATGCAGATTTTTTTCCCATATGGGAGAGGGTATTTACTCGAGACAGTTGAATCATCTGGTCTGTGGCCATTTTGTGGTGTGGTCTGTTAGCTGTAGTTACGGTGCCTATGTTGTTCTTGTTCGCATGAATGCAGGGTTTGTCTCTGAGAAGGCACTAGGATCATCGGACAAGGTCTGGTCGCTACATAGATTCTGTCAACCTAGATTTTATTATGATTTCAGTTTTGGATTCTCTACATTGTCTTATGGCTAGCGTTTTGAGGGAGTCCTTTACCTAATGGCTAGCGATTAAGGCCATTAATATAAGGTGGATTCCATACCCTTGGTTTATTAATTTTTTTTTTTAAAAGCTGATCTTGCTTGTCGTATGTGTTTCCGTGCTCCTTTAGATGATGCAGAAGGGTGGATGTGGATTCGGATTGAGAGTGAGGTTTGCTTCTGGTTCAAGGTCCTTTTGATATCTCACTGGTTATGAAGTCTGTTCTTATCGAATAGTGGTGCCATCCTAGATTGGATTTTTTGTTCAAACGTCTGCAAGTTAAGGTTTGGAGTACATGGAAGTTTTGTTGGATTGAAGATTAAAAACAATGAACCTTTTATCTGGATTTCTACGTGTGCACGGTTTACTCTGTACAGCAATACTTATCCATTTGTTTACCAGCAATTAGAACTATATATGAATTGCCGGAGTAGCTATTTTGAACCACTCTTGGAGTTCCTTTGTGATTAACAAATTTTGTTAATTTGTTGATAGCCTTTGTTAGTTGATCCTTTTCGGACATCGGTTTTATATATGTCCTGTGTTGATTCAGTGCAGACATTTGGAGATACTGAGTGTAAAATCATTGTTTGTGTGGACATGTGTTGAGCTGCTAAATTCTAAACTCGGCCTATTCCTCTTATTGTTTATGCTTGTATGTGCAATTTAAGCATCTTTCTGCGCATCTTTATTTGATGACCTTGCAAGAAATCCTGCGGAGTAGAACCTGTTTGCAGATTGTTTACTATCTTGTATGTTGCAAACTTAAATCTTCAATTTGATCTGCAGAGGATAGAGGTCCAACATTCCTCCAAGGCTGTCCGGTAACTTGAAACTAGATGAAGTCGAGCATAGTGCGGCCTTCCTAAACTGAATGGAGATAAAATCTACTTTTTTGACACTCCTGATAACTTGAATTAATGCACTCCTGATTACCATTTAGATGGTTTCCACTTTCCAGCAGTTCAACCATCATAAAACACGAGGATATACAATTCTGGATAATTCCTTTTGCCGGTAATATTTTCATGGCTTATTTTCTAGCCATCTAAATGGTTTGAATAAATTCCTGAAAAGGTTCTTCGTGCTTTCTCAATCTAATGATCTTTCAACACTATAAGATTTGAAATCGTTGTCAGTAGCTTCCACGGTCTGAAACCCCAGGCTTAACATGTTTAACATAGAGATTGGTAGGGTAACAATCTGGCTAACTGCAACTCTTGGATTCAGTACTCAATACAACAATGGCATGTGATCCTCCCATTTATCTTGCTATTAACTTCTATATTACTTCTAGTCAGGCCATTGATTTTCTCTTGATGAATACCTACCTCTTGACAGTTGTGGCTACTTTCATTAGTTTCATTTTTGGGTATCAGTCATTTGACTTTCCTTATGGAAAAAGGATTCTATTTACTAGGTAATCTTCCTCTTCCAAGTTTATTTATCTATCTGATGGTTTCGGTTTTCTCTACCCAACTAATACCTTTGCAAATGGTCATTATCATGATTTGTTTTCTTCATCTTCATTGATTCTCTCTCTACCCTTCGATATGAAAAGCCTTTTGGAATGCAGTGAATTTCATTTGATTACATCCTATAACAGAACTAAATTAAATTGTAGTCCAGAATGGTCTCATCATACTTGAAGATGTCAATCTGGTACTCCTATAAGCTAAGGTCAGTATCGTACATATTGGATGATTTTGACAAATTACCTCCTAGTTCCAGCATTCCAACAGCCAGGATATTATGTTTGAAACAACTATCTAGAAAGTACAAATAGAAGTGCATTTATACTCAGTATTTCTGGATTTTTAGTTATGGAATTTATAGAAATCAAGCACATTTTGACAGCTTTGGCATCTGATCCAATAAGACAGGCTCCTAATAAACTAGGGATTAACTGAAATAATGGCATGTCGACCCAATTAACTTTTGGTACGTATTGTATTGATTCGTAGAGTTTGAAGATCTAGCTACCTGCTAATGGTTCGTGCTAACAATGTCAGATGGAGTATTGAGTCATTGTTATTAGTAGTATGGGTTTTCCTGCTTCAATCTTTGGGGAGCATGCAATTGTCGTCAATTGATTTTACCTGGCATTTGGACAAAAACACTGGTTCTTTGGCATCTTACAGCATTATTAAACTTTTTTACACTGGTGCTGGAAAAATTCTACCAATATCTTCTGATTCCTGAAGCATAGTCAAAGCTGATTTATAAACTATAATGCAGTCTGCTGAAGTCATTCTCTTCAATGTTCATATTTAGCAAGCAGCAAGCAACAATTTAGGAAATCCTTAATTAGTGGCCGATCAACGATCTTTTGATATGGGTCGTTAATTACCAAAATCTGATCACTAAGAAGCTTGGAAAGAATCTTTTGAACAATTTGTCTGGTTCACTCATCTTCAACTATCTCTGCATATATCAGCTGCCTGACAATAATCTTGTTGCTCGTTTGTTTGTGTTTCAACTTGTCCTAGTACAAAGTAATCGGTGTTTCCTTGGTTATATCGTCCCTTTGCTCAGTTGATACATGCAAGGTAAACTAACTGTTCATGAGTACTGCGATAGGAGACCCTTGAACTGAATGTGCCTCATGTTGGCCCTCGTTTCCCAAGTTGGCATATGTGTTTTGATTCGATTGCGTGATATATGGGAACACTTGATTGCATTTGCAGCCACTTCTTGCATATAATACTGCTTTTACAGTAGTTAAACGATGATCTGACTCAATTTTAGAGTGGAAGATGACAAAAAATGAGCATAAAACTTCTGTTCTCTTGGATATATGTTATAACTTTCCTGTGCCAACTTATGTTGTGAGCTGATACTTCTGAAACTGTGGTTTCTTTCATCACCGGAACTTCATTGATGTGGAACTAGATTATTTGATCTTTGCTGACATTCATTTTGTTAGCTTGTCAACTGTTTAACCAGCAACAAAATTCCTGGAGATTGCATATTTTCAAACTCTTCATTTTGGGTGGAACGAAGTGTGAGTTCCATGTTTCTTCCGAATGCCTCAACATCCTGGATCTTTTTACACACATCTACATCCTTAGGCCGTAAAAACTAAATGTTGATGCACCTCCAGTTGGTTCTCACTTTTGTCGTACACTGAGGTAGTGTATTTTCATCAATGATCATGCTATGGCTGGCTTATTTCTTAATGCAATTTGTGTTCATAAAAATAATTTACATTTTATTGTCGCGTTGATCTGTTTTGCGGTTGTGTTCTTTTCCTACTTTTTGTGTGGTTATGTGTTTTTTCCTACTTGATCGTTTGCTTGTTTTGTTTTGCTTTGCGTTGCTTTGCTTTTGCTTTTTTTTTTTTTTTTGCTGTTTAACACTGCCATTGCCGGTCCCAAGCCCGGATGAAAAAATGTGGAGGGGACTGCAAGTAGCTTGATTTGGTGTCAGATTTGAATTTCTGAACAGGTCGCAGTGGAATCCATACAATTTTTACAAACTGACTTTGCCATCTAAGTAGAGGTTGTTGACCTTTGAGAACTGATAATGTACAGCATGCTGCTGGGTTTTTGATCTTCTACTAGTGTAGAGGTTTCTAGTCTAATTCTGTGGATGTTTAGACAATAATTTAAAGTATTAAATATAGTCTAATAAAAAAACTAATTTTATAAATGAGAGCTAATCCACGAGATGAATTTTTTAAGTCTAATTAATTTATAATTAGTAAATGTTTACTGTAACATTACATAGGCTAATAATAGATTAATTAGGCTAATTAGATTTGTCTCGCGAATTAGTCCAAGATTATGAATGAGTTTTATTAATAGTCTGTATTTAATACTTTAAATTAGTATCCAACTATCTGATGTGATATGGGCTAAAAAGTTTAGCCCCATTTAAACCACCCATAGTTGGCTGCTATTTTCTTGACTGTTCATATCAGCTTCTATCGTTGGTTTGGTTTATTCGGGTGTAGTTAGATTGCTTTCAAGGACTTGTAATGTTAGGCGGCTGCAGGCTATGGTACAGGTAATTCTGATGAAACAGCTTATGATAGGAAAACTCAGGATTTTCGGTTGAGGTATCCTTCCATCGGTATTAACCTTCTGCACTTCTCCTAAACTAAATTGCACCATACAAGAATGGCTCCGTTTCAGAGCTAATTGTCTATTGACAGATCTGAAGACCCACAAGCCAAAATTTAAAATTTTAATCTTAAATTTAGAGTTGTTTTTAGGGTTTTATACTGTAAAATTTTTATATACATATACTTAATGATCTTATTTGTAAATATGCAGTTTGAATAAGCCAATCAATCACCCCGTATTGAGCTTGAGCAGCTGCTAATTCAGATGCAGGAATGGCTTTTTAAAGGAAACAGAGCTTTTGTGCCCTCATGGTTTCATAGCCTTTGATGAAATACAAATGTTTCTGTCTCATTAATTGCAGCATATTTGCAGGATTGATCCCTTTCTCCACGGTCAGAAATACATACGCGGGGCGATTGTTTCAAAAAATCAAACGATATATTTATAAATAAAAAAATAATTTTAAATAAACTTTTATATAGGTATTTTTAGCGATGTAAAAGGCAAAGTTGAAAAATAAACTTCAATAAAAATCCCTAAAATTAACTCTAAATTTAAGATTAAAAATTTAAATTTTGGTTTATAAGCATAGACGAAAACGAAAAAGACGTGTCAGAGAGCCAAAATACAGTATAGTTTAATTAACATTCCGTGCTACTCCATCCGATTTCAAATATAGCTAATCGGTTCTTTTCAAAATACAGCCAGGTTCTTTTATATGTGGACGGAGGTACTAATGTAAGTTGTTCAAAATTTATAGATATTTTCTAACCATAGTCTCCAATTTTGCTCTTACTAAATGCTATGTCCATTCTAAAATATAAACATTTCTAGTGTACTACTTATCTCCCAGTTATTCTTTGGTTTATTAAGGTTTTATTTGTTTCTACTTAGAAATTTTGTGATTATTAGAAGTAATTTGAGATAACCAAACATGTTTTTGACAGATTATTTTATTATAATGTAGAGATCAGATTACTAGATGCTCTTCAGATAATTAGGTTGATAAAAACTCACTCCTCTTTGGAACTTTAGAGTAATTATTCATCTTACCATTGATTACCTACTTTAGCTTAATACTACCCCGTTTTATATTGTAAGTCTTTATAGGCTTGTCTAAATTCATGTATTGATAAATATATATAATTTATATATGTGTCTAGATTTATTACTATCCTTATAAATTTAGGCAATACTCTAAGAGCACAGTAGTATTTTCTCTCACCTTAATCACTTCTAAATAAGCAAGAAACAATTTATATTTAGAATAGTAAATAATACCTCACTCTGTACATGTGCATCGCTAGAATCTTGCTATGATCTCTATATTTGTGAACCTCTCTATATTTGTGAACCAGTTTTGAGATTTCTACTATTCTTATCTTTTCGTTTATACTTATATTTATAAGTCAAAATTAAATTTTTAACCTTAAATTTAAAGTTGATTGGAGTTTTTCTACTAAAGTTTATTTTTTAACCTTGGCTTTAAATCGCTAAGGGTATATATATAAAATTTTAATTTATAAATTATTTTTCGTTTGTAAATATGTCGTTTGACTTTTTTTACGTAGAACACCCAAACAATCACTAGTTATTCTCCCATTTTGCCTTTTCAAATAAAGGGTTCATCCTTTTTCAAAATAAATTTGAGCCAAGGGCAGAGCCAGTCCCGTGACTCAATAGGAATTTAACGTTATTAGATGAAAAATACAATCTTTTTTAGGAAATACTTTGCGTCGTTAGATTTGTTTATGCTCAATTATCTAAGCTGATTCATGCACTCAAGTGTAAACCAACTTACAACATGTAGCGGTGGATAATTCAACTTTGAGTTGTCAGCAATTTTACTGCACACACGCAACCTTATAGTGTCATGGTCAACTAGGCAACAATATTGTAAGGGGCAGAAAGGTCCAAGTGGCAGTTGAGACAAACAACTGGTGCAATTACTTAAAAAATTAAAAAGAGAAGATCTAATAAGATGCAACTGTGCAGTACTTAAACTAGAAAAAGAAAAGTTCTAAAATAAGGGGAAACCAGGGTAATCAAACAAAACGAAACAAAACAAAACCCCTCCTCTCCCACCCCCAGTGGCAAAGAACTAGGATCCTCTCCCAACTTTGATCTCGCCCCACTCCCAACCATCCAATCAACGTCGCTATCCTCCTCTCTCACGGCTCCTTTCCAAGATTCTGCCCCCCAGATCGCCAGAGCAAAGATCGGTGGCGAGAAGAGGAGGGGGAGAAGAGGAAGAAAGGGGCGGAAAGGGAAGGAAAGCGAAGGGAGCAAAAGGAGAGCCTTTTCTTTCTCTTTCTTTCTTTACCCTCCCTGCAAGAGGCAGCTCGGCGTTGCGAATTGGTCGGATTCCGTCGCTCGCCGTCCTCAAGATGAGGTTTTGATGCCCCGATTCCGGCCTTTTTTTTTTCCTCTGGCTATTTCAGCACCCCGGAGCTCCCCTGATCAGGGCTTCACCTGTGCCATCTTTGCTGCTGCCTCCTCTTTGATCTTCGTTGCTGCGCCCACTCCTTTTCAGTTTTAGCTGGTAGCTCGCCAGTTTTTGCAGGGGTTTTGCAGATTTCTGTTGTTCAGTGGTGAGGTTTGCTGTCCAGATGGAGATTAGATTTCCTTAGTTGATCATGTAGCCTGCTTGCTCAATCCCCGTCAGTTAATCCAGTTTACCTCTAACTGGCATCCTTTGAATAAACAAGTTCTTGATTCCTTCTCTTCTCTTGCAATTGCAACTTTTTGTGTGCAAATTGTCCATTGACCATACAAAAGAAGAGATTGTTCTTGGCACATTCGGCGGCAATGGACGATGTGCCGAGCCAATTGCTCTTCTCCCATCCAGAGGTGCCTGACAGCTTCGATGACTTCTTGAACAACATCACAACCTGCACCCACACCCACACCTGCAACCCTGCCGGTCCATCGGCGGCAACGCACACCCACACCTGCCTGCACACGCACACGCAGCTCTATGCCAGCGGCGAAGAAGACATGAAAGAGGACCTGGCGAAGCCCCGGAGACCGTTGGGGAACAGGGAGGCAGTGCGCAAGTATCGGGAGAAGAAGAAGGCACATGCAGCTTTCTTGGAGGAGGAGGTCAAGAAGCTCCGTGCTACCAACCAGCAGCTACTGAGGCGGCTGCAGGGCCATGCTGCGCTCGAGGCTGAGGTGATCAGGCTAAGGAGCATCCTACTTGATGTCCGGGGCAAGATTGATATGGAGATCGGCACATTCCCTTTCCAGAAGCAGTGCAGTGTTGGCTCTGTGGCATGCACTGATCCAAGTATGTGCTTAAATGGAAATTCTGAGGCTGGAGGAATCTGGGAGGAGTGCTCTAGACCAGTGGGTGCAGATCGTATGATCGACAAAGATGGTAGCATGTCACAAGAAATTGATATCCCAGGACCAGTGCATTCCATTTCCATGGGTGTTGTCGGAAGCTTGGTGACTTCTGCTTCTCTGTCTGAGTGAATGCTTTCAAAGGCCTGTTTCAGTTGTTTGGCAATTTTTCAATCCATGCCATGCCAGGTTCTTCTTACTTCAGGGGTAAACAATTTTTGTCAGTCATACTCACAGGGAATAAAAGGGTAACAATGAGTAGGAACTGATCTGGTGCCTTTTATGTTCTAATGATACTCCTTGTGTAAGCTTTCTTTAGATAATGACTCCTCTTGTAAGTATTCACTCTGTATATACTACAGAATACTTGGATATATATAGCACTGCAAGAATCTGTGCTTGATAATGTTCTTGAAAATTGTAATACCAGTATGTAAATGAAGTATACTTCAGTTCTGATATGAATCTGTTAGTATTCAAATTGACTTGCTTTCTGATAAAATGTTTTGCTTCCTGTTAATTTCAGTCACTGTTACTGTTGATAACTTTACTATAGAACCAACTTTGTTTATCATTTTTTTCATGGTACTCATGTAATACTTGTATAATAGCACCAGAAGAAGCTAATATTTAGTTGTAATACCACATGTAAATGTAGTGTGCTTTGGCTTTTGATTCGGAATTGTTATTACTCAGCTGCTGACTATTACTGATAAAATGCGCTGCCTCAGTTAGTTGCAGATGCTGTTTGCTGAAATAGTTCAATGCAGAGATGATTCTGGCCAAACCAGTCCTCTCCACTGCAAGGTTTTTCTTTATTCAGTAATTGCTTTGCAACTATGGAAATATAGTTAAGAGTTTAATTATGCTGTTTATCCTGCAGAAGAATATAAAGGATGCGGTCACCCAATGGTGCTGAAATGCTGAGGACTGAGTGAAAGCCTTCTAATGACGTGGGAATATTTGCCATGGTTGTGGTTTGTACATCTGTACAAAGTGTTCATTATTCAATATTTATTTCTAGGTCAACTTGAATTTCACATCTAACAAAATTATGCTTCAACTAATCAGATAAGATATCAGTCTCAAGCAAAAGGCTTAATATTCTGTGCACTCATCTGCTTTTAGATTTACATGGAAAGAGCGAACATATTAGTCCTTAATACTTCAACACTTAGCTGCTACTCTCTCTCCAAACTGTAATCTGACTAGTCTAAGATGCGCACTTATTTTCAGCTATTTAATTCTGGATTTAGAATGCTAGATAGTTATTTGTGAAGATCCAGGTTAAACATTTGCAGAGCTGATAGCTTCAAGAGAATAACCAAGGAAATTAAATTCTATATTTTCTCATGTAAAAGATGCTCTGAAATTAATTCCATTGGTAGTTCATGTAATATTTGGTACAGATGAATCGTGCCATGTAGGAATAGTAGAGATATTGTTCAGGAATTTATCGAAAGAGGTAAATTCTGATATTAAAATTTGGAGGAACAAAACCATTTTTTTAGAAACAGGAAAGAGACTGGGAAGCTAGCATCTCAAGCTTTTTAGCTTTGCATGCTATTCTGACGGTGATGCAATAGATCATCGGGGAGAGGCACTATTCTGGTTTACTCTTTGCTAGTTAGCACAGGGACTGCATTTTGATTGGGCATCTTTCCCTGGCAGAAGCCAATACCAAAAGCAAGAGGGAATGATTTGACCTGAGAATTGGCACTGTAGTACTCTATTGAATGATGTTATATCAACAGTTGCTGGTACAAGATAATGATCTAATCATCTAGAATTATTGGCAATAGCTATTCCCTTCCATACATAGCATCCTTCCAACAGATGCTATTATTTCCTATTAAGTACTCTTATGTGGCAAAAAATATATATGTTTTGTTGTTGTCAGTTGTCATTACATCAGAAATATTTTTCAGAAGTAGCGTATTTCTGTTGTAGCAATTTCTTTTATTTCGGATCACCATCAAAAGACAATTTAATAAAGGAATTGTTTCGTGAAAGCAAAGTCTGAATTGGACATTTGTTTAATTGCTTTAGCATGTGTATCGTGATTAGCACAAACATTATGTTAATTGTCATCTCCATCATTGACGGTTTCGGAAATTGTAGATTGAATTGTTGGTTACCCACTCTCTTTGACCACGGACACAGAGGCACCACAAAAAAAAATGTATCTAACTTTCTACGGTTCACGCTTAGTTTTTATTTGTTCAACACAAGTCCTTTCATTCTCATTTGTGACCATAGTTTAATGCATGATTACCCCCCAAAAAATGCACATACCGTTTTCAGCTCCAATCATGATTTTTTTTTAAATTAAAGAAAACTATGTGCTATTCAGGCAATTGGCATATCCTGACGTAATTTTGTATGAACAAATCTCCAATAAATCACCCAGATAAATTCAAAATTGACTCCATATCCGAGCAAGGCCAGGGGAAGCAATTGCCGTTAAGTCATGATGCATGTTATCTCAAGGTGAATAGATCAACCTCTGTGTCATTACAGGATTGCATACCGAGTTACTGTACTAACCATTAAGAAGTGTTGAAATGAAAATAATCAGAGGCACAAATCTAACAAGAAACATGAACATTTTCAAAGGATTATTAAGCCATTGACTTCTAAGTCCAATTAATTATTGTTTTGGGAAATGAGCTTGGCATGTTATCATTTGGCCACGTTTCTTATCGTCTAGAGGTGAGCATGAGGCATCCAGAACGTCATCCTATGCACAATGCAAATGCTAATGTTCCTTTGGGGATCTCTGTTCCTACAGGAACTGGACTGTTTTCTGCGAAAAAAATCTTGTTGCAAACATTTATTTTGGGTGGCCTGTGGCTGTGAGCACTACCATGGGAAAATGAAGCCGGATAGCTCAGCCTTGTCAAATGCTTTGTTTTTTTTCTGAACATGTCAAACTGCTCTGCTGAATGCTGATGGGCCCTGTTTAGTTCTCGAATTTTTTTTCAAAAACATCACATTGAATCTTTGATATATAAATAAAGCATTAAATATATATTAATATTAAAACTAATTACGTAGTTATGGAGAAAATCACGAGACGAATCTATTGAGTCTAATTAGGACATGATTAGCCATAAGTGCTACAGTAACCAACATGTGTTAATGATGAATTAATTAGTCTCAAAGGATTTGTTTCGTAGTTTTCAAGCAAAATCTAAAATTTATTTTATAATTAGACTACGTTTAATACTTCAAATATGAGTTCATCACGATAGTCATCACCTGTGTTTTACACAGTGTTCTTGTTGTGAATAGTTAATTAAAACAGTGAAAAATACTACATGATGTACTTAGTATTGCTGGCCTATAAATAAACTAGACCCCAAGGCCGTGTTCTCCATCATCCGTAAGTTAAGTAACCTCACTTGTTTTTCACGCGTATATTTCTCGAACTGATAAGTGGTGTATTTTTGTAAAAAAATTATAGAAAAATTGTTTAAAAAATTATATTAATTTATTTTAAATAAACTAATTATGTAATAATCTATTACTACGTTTTTTCGCGCTAGGTAATTTAACTTACCACCTCCTTTATCGAACGCGGCCTAAGAGTGGTCCCAACGCATACCCCGTGAGCTAAAGTTTATCTTGTCCATATTATCAAAACACTACAATTTCACTTATGGGATCCTCTTTTTTGCTTTTTTTTGGAAAATGTCAAATGACATATATGCAAACGAAAAAATGTGAATAAAATTTTTATGTATATGTCCGTAGCAATCTAAAAGTTAAGGCTGAAAAATAAACTAACCCTAAAATCGAGGTTGAAAATTTAAATTTTGGCTTATAAGCATAAGCAATTGTTTTAGAGAATTATAAGTAATTGTTTTAGAGAAGGGTATTCTTTTACCTGGCCTCTGTATCCAATTGAATAAATGCAATGCTTTTTACATTGTTAAATTAGGAACTAATTCATGCTCCTATCAAGATTTGAACTCAGGACCTTGAGTGCTTTTTTAAATTGGGGACTAAAAAGATATTTGAACTTAGGACCTTATGTGCTACTTAGGTCTTAGGTCACTATAATCACCAGGCTAAATGTCATTTCGCAATCCATAGTGTTTATATTATATCCATCTTTCAGTATTCAACCCTATTTCAATCATTATAATGTGTGTCTTCGTTGAATGATGTTAAGGCTAGATTTCATACAAGACCACGTCTTGCACTCTCTCCATATTAATTGCAGGGTCCTTTATTTCTTTTCACATGACTTTTTTTTAGGATTAAGGATCCTTTGGATTTGCCACTATTCACACGTTGTTCAAAGGAATTATAGAGGGAAAGTGTTGCATTCCCATGAAAACACACGAATTTCATAGGATTTCAAACATCCAAATACAACCTCTTTTTTTTCCACTAGCTGAGCATAGGATGGATCCAGTTCACATGTAGTCTCATGTAAACCCAACGGTTAGATCATCCAAGATATTGTTCAACCAAAACCTACTGCACTTGTGCTATAGCTTAGGTACTGTAGCTTCATATCTGAACCATTTATTATAAAAAAAAATAGATGGCAAAGATTATATGCAATTCTTATCTTAGTATCTAGTGGTTCTATGTGATCTTAGTCCGGAGAGCATAGAGGATGAATCATGCAATATTGTTGTGTTTCCTATGTGCAATCCGATCTTATTCTTGCTTTTTTTTTTACCCTTAGATTTTTATCCTATGTAATATATTACTTTCTCCATTTTATAATATGAAATTATCTTAGATTTATATATATATTAATAAATTTATACATATATATATATATAGATTATATACATCTATTAATGAATAAATCTATACAGGAAAAAAATCTTACTGGTTACAATATGAATCAGAGGTAGACCAAATAGCACCTCATGTTTTATCTCATGTAGACTGTAGTATGTTATTTAATGTGATATGGGAGTGCCCTAACGGCCTAAACTGCCCAGATGGCCGTGATACTCTGCGGATAGGTCTCATACCTCATTAGTAAATCAGAGACAGAAAATTGCATGAGTATTGTTCTTGCTCATCTACTTTACTTCATGTGTTTTTACCTATAAAGATTGGCAACGGTATTTCTAGACTCAACATTTTGCTAGATTCTGTCGCCAACACAGGGCAAAGCACCAAGCAAACCACAGAACGTCGGCACACTAGTGCAGTGACTTGATTAAACTTTTGCAAAGGCCAGCACGTAGCAACGTTGGCCCTGTCCTTCACCATCACATAAAGATACAAACAACGTCGGCGCTGCCGGATGAGCAAAGGGGAGAAAAAGGGTAAGAAACCCTGTAGATATGTGTAGTAGTTGAAGCATGATGGAAGGCAGTCAATCTTCACAGCCAAAGGAGTCCAGCAGGGATGCAGTCCTTCGTAAGCATACACCTTCAGAAAAGATTGTGATAGATGACATTATACACATTGGCTTGTTCTCCAGAACTACTCTCATCGTGTTAGTCCATAATTAGCTCGAGCATTTCAGATAAAAGACAAGATGTAACTGAAAAAATCTTCTCCTCCAGCAGAAACATAAAGGGGCTGGGATCTCGTTGTCACTGATGCACAATGGTGGATGCTAACAGATCTATGTTAACATCGTCGGTGGGTAACCAATCACAGAAATCTTTACATCATTTCAAATGCTGTGCTCTCCAATCAACAGCAAAATCTGTGCTGTCGTCTTCCTCGTCACTAGATGAGTCGCTGCTTGACAACATGTCCATACCAACAGGTTTGCTGTTTGCTTTAGCGGTCCGTGCGGCTTTTGACTCGGTTAGCTGTTTCTTCAGCATATCCACCCGCTGCCTGTACTCCCTGTGTACAATATAAATGGACTTAGGAAATAAAAAAAAGAACTTCACTTCGCTAAGCATGAACGTTCAAAAATAGCAAGTTGTGGCAAAGGATCGTACTCTTGCTCTAAAGTCAAGTACTCCTCTCTCTCAGCAGCAGCATCAATCTACAGTTCACATGCTTATATCAGCAATGCAGAACTAATACTTGCACAAGATACGCAAAGATTTCTTTATGTGTAACTAGATAATAATAAATAGGTTGAAGTCTAACCTCCTCCTCTTCAAGGCGGTCATCAACTTCCTGTAGGTCCTCCTGAATTTCCTTCTCAAATTCTTTGTATGCATCGCTGAGAAACATATTTTTATAATGTATTTCATGCCAAAATTTCAGTTAACAAAATAAACTGAATAACATATTATCTTTAACTCATAATGTAATGCAACAATTTAGCAGGAAGAGTATGCTCTAAAAGGAAAACAACAAAAGTTCAGGAGTAATTGAGTTCACATAAACAGAAGCATATGACCATTACCCCTCTGAGCCTCATGCAGGTTTGAACCTGACAGGTGATAAGTGCATAAAGGGTGTGAAAGTAACAATGACAAGGCTATAAATCAGCTTTGGTCATTTTGTTAAATTCTGCTGACATTCTTTCATAAAATTGGTTCTCTGATAAGCTTGCCAAGATAATAACCATCACCCTTTACGTATTTAAAATAATATTCAGAAATTTTTATTATGAAAGAAATTCAAACTTGTCATTTTAAAAGGAATACTACTATTCTTCCTTAAGGGTATCATATGTGAAAATAATGATCATGTAAATGAGTGTCTGCAAGAGCTCTACGTAAGCATATACTCAATAAATGCAATGCATTTGCAAGCAGATGAAAACCTTACTTGATATCAATTTTCGGCGGTTCGATACCACGAGCACGGAGATCTGCATCTTTGTTATCGAAGAATCCTTCTGGCAGTGATCCTTTTACTTCAGAACTTTCCGTACTCTTTGCGGATTTAGACAATTGGCTAGGTTCACTGGGTTGCATGACATTGTTATTTTTGTTGCTATCAAAGAACCCAGCAGGTACACCTTTTGCCTGCATGTGATTTGAGATGGAAGCGTTCCCAGGTGCACTATTCAACTCAGTAGGAGCTGGATCTTCGTCTTCATCATTATAGTCAAAAAAGTTCCCTGGAAGAATTCCTTTGACATTGGCATTGGCTTGACTTTCTTTCTTTGGTATTTTCTCAAAATTGACAGATGGCTTAGTTTTGCTGGCTTCTTTGGTTTTCGGTTGAACATCAGCCACCTCCCGACGCACAGACCTTCCTTCCGAACCAGCACCTAGTCATATATGGTGTTACATTAAGGAATTCATGTACAGAAATATATTTTTGGATTGCTAAATGGATGCTTCAGTTGTTACTGTAACATATATAAATAGTGCTAGTATGAAGATCTTGATAAAATAGGCATCTAATAAATATTATGTACATTCAGGTAATATAGTACCCTACAGAGAGTCGCATGACATAGATATTTGTTTCTTTCCTCTTCAGATATTACAATATGCTGTGTATCGAACGAAAATGTACAATTTCAAATTCTAACACCGTTTCTCACACAAATAATAACATTTGACAGGTTTTAACCATTATCAGATGTACTAAGGAATGTAAAGTCTAAGGTGCAATCTTCTTTTCTTAGTTAACTGAAACAAATTAAGTAGTTTTATCGCAATTTGATGGAGTTAGATCTGTTCAAAATTTGCTCACAAAAACAAAGAACAACATGATAATACTATCCTCTTTGTTTAAGAATAAAAAAACCGAACTCATTGCATTAAATTAAAGTTTTAGAATACAAAGATCTAAACAACCAAATGGTATACGAGCATTGCACCAATCATTGACCAAAATGTTAAATCAGATTCATGATTAATACGGTTCTAGATCCTATAAAATGAGAATTCAATGATAGATCAGCATCCATAGAGAGATTGCAAATAACAGGATATAAGCAATGCCTACAAAGTATAAACAAGGTTGTTCCAGTTGCTTTGTCACTGTATCTTTAAATTTAACGCAGACAAATAGGAGGAAGTGTTCATTACTCTCACCATCACTATGCCTTTTCATTCCCTGGTTTTCAAAAAAGTTGGCAGGCAGTGTGGAAGATTTTGCTTTCTGAGACTCTGCAGGTTGCTCGTGATTGACCTTATTCCCACGAGATCCTGCACCTGCTGCAGCTTTAGCAGCGGCGGCAACTTTTGCCTGTACCATAAAAATGACAAAAATACAAGCTCAGGTAAGAAAATTTGCACCAGCATCTCAATAACGAAGATCCTTCAAATTCAGGGAATGGCCATTGATCTGAAAATAGGTATGAAGTCATAGAATATTCACTTTCCTTGGTTCAGTAAAACTAGACTCTCATGTCTGGAGTTTCAACAAAGAAATTCTGTATGAAACACCATGGTTGTCGGCAATATTAGTCACACACTGATTTGACCGTTTTGATAGTATCAAAAGGACCAGATTAAGCTAAACTTAGTAGAAGAAAAAAAAAAGCCACATAGGTATTATACTGCCATAACCACCAACAGACCACAACACGTATGAAATTAAGACCATCTTCCGTGCTAATAAAAAATTTTGTCCAACAGGTATTTCAACTCCATAGTTATTATATAAATATATACGGCAGCATACTCAACAGAAATGTATAAATCTGCAGTTACACTGTTGAATTTATATATGTATTTGTGTTTCCATTAGTATACACATTCATTATCCATTTTTTAAATAGATGAAATTTCATTTCACATGGGATAAGATAGTAAGTGAAGTGATGTATCATGTGTAACTTCCTTCAAATGTCCATCCAAGCATAGATTATTCAGAATGAACATGTTTTTGTGTCCTCTATTTACCTCATGATGTTTCCGTGAAACTTGGTGTGCGGGCCAAAGTGCTTCAGATTTCAGAGTTACGTTGCAGATTCTGCAGATGGGCTGATCAAATTCATTGTACCTGCAGCAATGATTCACCTGGCTATTAGAATTGTGCTTTAAAATCCGCATTTTCATTGTGTTGCTATCTACACTGCCTTTAGTCATTACCGTTCATGATATTCGGAATTGGATTAAACCTAGCAACAATGCTGTCGGGAACGTTCCAGCTGAACAAGATGTAAAGGTACTATGTAAATTGTGATTGGAGCCATAGTAAAACAAGTTTTTCCATGGCTCTCTGTAAATTGCCAATTCGACAGAAAACCGGAACACAATAGTTATGGTATACCAGCAATGTCCTTCCAATCTACTCGAGGATACGCAAACAGGTTGAAGCCATCAAATCTGTGCCGGGTATGTGAAAAGCATTCAAAATTTCAAAGGGTTACATCAAGCAATCGCGCGAGGTTTGGCAGTGGGAGCTTAGCGGTAGGATCCAGAGACAAAACTAGCACACAACTCTACAACCCGCGAGAGAGGAGCGGAGGTATACAGAGACGGGGAGAGCCGGAGAAGAGCGAGGCAAGGGAATGGGGGGAGATAGAGGGGAGATACCTGACGAGCGAGGGGTCGATGCGCCTCTCCTGCTTCTCCTTGGCCTCGCGCTCCCGCAGCTTCGCCCGGAACAACGCCTTCCTCTGATCCATGGCGGCGCGAGAAAGGATCCACCACGCCCCCCCCCCCAACCTCGAGCCCGCCGCCCTGCCTCCTGCCTGCGTCCGTGAAGGTCGCGGCGGCTTCTTCTACCCCCACCTCCGGCGGCCGCGAAGACGGCGTCTTCTTCCTTCTCCTCCTCTAGAACCTTCCTCCGAGCAACGACGGGAGAGACGAAGAGCGAGCGGGGCTCACGTCACGGCCTCGGCGGCGGTGGGCCTGCGAATGGCGGCGTGGCGACGCGGCCCACGTCGATTCACGCCCGAGTGGGCTACGCCGCGGCCCGCAACTCCGTGGACGAGGCCGCGGCTGCGTGAGCCGCCAGCCCAAGACCCCAAGAAACTCTGGGTAGGCCACGCGGGGAGGATCGATGGCCCTCCTATGTTTTTTTTTTCCTTCCTCTCTCAACTAAAAGCAATTGTTTTGCCTCTCGGCAGCTGCCAGTTGCGACGTGCCAATACGGTCTATACAATCAAGAAAAAGATGGTTTTCTGAAAGGACCACTTGTTTTTACCTGGTTTTTCTAAATACATGATTTTTGCGTGACGTGTGATGGATGGACGACACCATTTTAAGTAAAATATGAAAATAGTATGATCAAAATTGTTACTAACAAAAACTTGTAAAATAATGCTAGTTTAACTTTCATCGACAAGAAGCAATTTTCTAGAGAGGCATTTATCGAGAAGAATTTGATGATCAAAGATTTGTTTCGTTAACTTTTTTTAATAAAACAAGAGCCATCATATTCTTTGCAGAAGATAGAGCTATTTACTTACCACCTCCATCTTTAAAAAAATCATTTCTAGCTCCTCTTGTTTATCCAATGAATACTTCAAATTATTTCATTGGAGTTTTGGGATTTTAAAAAGTAAAGAACAATAATACCGGAGTTTGAAAAGACGAAAGACATTATAGTTTATAACTTTTGAGGCCACCTACGATTACACGTCCACTCAATGTGTGGCAGTACAAAATGATTAATTAGTCCGTAAGTAGGGGCGGATCCACACAAGATCCCACTTAAATTTAATACTTAGTGTATTACTAATATGTAATTAAAAAATTTAGCGCACTAACAATTAAAATAATAAGGTACTATTCGATTTTTGGACTGGGTCCGCCCCTGTCTGTAAGCACCCATGGAGCATGACACAGGACGCATAACAGAAGGCAATTCTCAAAGTATTTTGGTCTGGGAGGAGCCAATACGTCCCTCTTAAAGCATGGCCAGCGACAGTGAGCGCTGCTTAGCGACATGTTAACCACACGAGTAGTAGCGAGGGCCTAGAACGATCCGATCGGACTCCAAAAAAGAATGGACAGATATCAGCATCACGGTCACTGTCAGTCCCACATCGGCCGCTTTCAGCGGGCAACCACGCCACACCATTCATTCTCCCAAACCTCCCAACCCATCCTTGATTCCTTTCCCCCCCAGTTTATCCCCCCTCCTCCTCAAGGTACGCTCGGGTTCTTGATTCTTTTTTACTACTCAGTTTAGTTGATTGCTACTAAATCGCTGTTGGCTGATGAGAGATTTTTAGTTTGATTTTCGAATCAGTTTTTCTGAATTTTTTTCCTAGTTTGGGCTTGCTCGGTTAATCCCTGTCCCTGTGGGAGGTTTAGAAGATGATAAGATGAAACAGACAAATGCAAGGAGTGATCAAATATACTTCTTTTTTTTTGCTTTTTTGCTGATTTGCTGGGTTAACTAAAGCTACTGCGTTAGTAGCTTGTATTTGTCGGTGAAACTACGGCAAATCATGAGCTTTTGCTGCTGCCTTGTGCTAAGATTCGTCTAAGTTTTGTCGCAGGAATCAAGCGAGATGTCGAACAGAGCCACCCACTGGTGCTACGTGTGCCGGCGGCCGGTTCGCATCGGCGGCGCCGGCCAAGGCGTCGTCACCTGCCCAAGCTGCAACGACGGCTTCGTCCAAGAGATGAGCGAGACGGGTCGGAGGGCGACGAGCAGCACGCTCGGGTTCGTCGGCGGGCCAGAGGACGACGTCGTCGACTTCCTCGGCCGGCGAGCCCGGATGATGGAGGCGATCTCCACCTTCATGGCAACGATGGGCGAGCACGACGTCCATGGCGGGCACGGCGGCGCCGGTCCCGTCGTGATACTCGGCGGCGGCGGCGGCGGCGGCGTCGTGCTGCCTACGCACGCGGGACTCGGCGCCCTCTTCAGGGGAGGCCGCCGTCCCAGCCTGGAGGCACTCCTCGAGCGGCTGCATCAGCAGCAGCAGCTGGGGAACAGCAGCCATGGCCCTCCTCCGGCCTCGCCGTCGGCGATCGACGCCATGCCCGCGGTGACGATCAGCCGCCGGCACCTCCACGCCGAGCCGCGGTGCCCGGTTTGCCAGGACGTGTTCGAGCTCGGCGCCGAGGCGCGGGAGATGCCTTGCAGCCACCTCTACCACGCCGCCTGCATCGTGCCATGGCTGGTCCAGCACAACTCCTGCCCCGTCTGCCGCCACCCGCTGCCGGCGCCGTCGCCGTCAGGTTCAACGACGGCGACCGCTTCTGACGGAGCTACCGGCGGCGAGAGGCGAACCAGGCGTGGGTCGCGGACGTTGCTCCGGCCATTTGGACCGTCTAGCTCTAGCTCTAGCAGGTCCCACTCTCACGAGTGCGAGGAGAGCTCGAGCGACATGACGGTCTATGAAGATCCTGGTCAAGTTAGCCGCATCCGATGGCATTACAACCACTGAGCCGATTCCAGTCTGAGTGGGGCTCTGGGTGGATGTGAATTTGTGATAGAAATGAAGCAACAAAAGTGTGAAACTTACGCTGTACATGCATTCAAAAATAAGGCCGTCCAAAAGTGTTAAGAAAGCAGCGGCATGTAGTGGCAGGATTACTGGTTTACTACGGTACCCAAATAGTGACAATTTTCTCCCCGTGAGGCGCAGTTAGCAGATAAGGAACAGGGTCCAGAAAACCAAAAACAACATTTCATCTTAACTGTTCTTGGGCTAACGTTCATGCAGCCCAGCCACCGCCGCCGCCGGAAGATCCCCACCCGCTTCCACCGTCCGGCGCTGGGACAGTCTTTTTACCACCGCCCCATCCTGATGCGTCGTTGGAGCCACCGGCAGGTGTTCCCCAGCCTGCACCGCCGCCACTATCACGGTTGTTGTCACCACCCCACCCAGCAGCATCCCCACCTCCAGATCCTCCATCCCCGCCGCCACCGCCTCCCCATGAGGAACCACCACCTGTGCCACCTGAGCCCCATCCACCTCCGCCACTCCCAATGTTATCAGTCCATCCCCCACTGTTGCCGCCACCGCCACCGTCGCTGCTCCAACCTCCACCACCATCATCACCGCCAAAGTTGCCTCGACCACGACCACCACGACCACGTCCACGACCACCAGAGTTGTTCCTTGAATCAAACCTGCCTCCTGCTTTAGAGAAAATATACCCAAAGGGAGATCGTGACTACTTTAAGGATCCATCAACATATAAGTAACAAATCATAGCCCATGCGGCCATGCCATGGATTAATAAATCTATGATCCAATGGTAACTGGACGTTGTTTAGTAGCCTCAAGGTTATTTTTTTTCAGATTTTGTGCAAAGCTCACTGACATTAACGATTTGAGAATAACAAAGAGTCTCAAACAAAACATGAAATAAATTCACCTCAAAACCACGTAAACAAACAGGAGCAACCCCCCCTAAAAAAGCCCAAATAAAACTAGTGCTTCCTTTTTTTTATCTTTTGAAGTAAATGGTTTTAATAATACTGGCGCATGCAACAGAGCGTGAATAGTATCCCACCCTAAAGATGCATAATGATGACCTGCCAATAGCATGCAGTAAAACTGGATAATAACATGGCAAAGTACGTTAAAAACTAACCTGATCTTCCAGAGAAAGGTCTATCCCTGTCGTTACCATCTCCAGCTCCACCACCAGAACCCCAACCTGAACTTTTCATAGGTACCATTGCAGCAACATTTCGCATTGATGGACCAGAATCAGGTGGTGGTTTGTCAATATGCTTCTGGAAATAGGACACTAGACGATCAATATTGTCAAAGTCCCTCTTCCGAAATCTATAGCCCTTTGGGTATAGCCCAACATACTCATGATGTGGATTTGTACTCCTAATGTAAGACAAAATAAATGTGCCTGGATGCTCATGAGATATGCCAAAACAATACACTATTCTCATAGGATTCTCTGCTTTCTCTGCCCTTAACAAATCATCAACCTCACTTTTTAAACCCTTCCTGAATTTGCGGTACGAGAGCATGCTCTTCAGGTGCCCTACCAAAGGATCCACGTACCTATCTATAACCTACACATATGCCAAAAGAAAATATCAGTAGTTAGCTAAAAGTAAAAGAATGACTACTTAAATGCTAATAACAAACATAAAAAAACACAGGGTAACCATGCCGACATGCAAAACAAGTACAGGAAGAATCACCATTTATAGATATTGAATAAGACCATAATAACAATGATAATAATAATAAATATCATGTGCACCAACCTCATCAAGATCTTCAAAAGTTTCATTATCAATTGTCAATGTTTTTCCAAGCCGAAGCAAGCTTGTAATATCTTTATGATCCTTCCCACCTTCAGTTATCTCCTTGTGCGCAAAGACGCCATCAAAAATTTTCAGAGTAAGTGTCAGAAATGACGGCCCCCTAGAACTAGGCCGAATGACCTTCTCACCAGGTTCTTTGTCAGATAAGAACTGTTTCAAGAGAGTTGATATAAGATCTTATGACAGAGCAAATGAAATAAACAGAGGGGGAACATGATGTGATTGATAAGAACATGACTAACCTGCATAGCTTCTTCGGCTGTCAAGTTCTGAAAGTGAGGATGGACAATCATTCGGGGCTTGAAATGTTTCTTTGCCAGTTCTTTTTGTTTCCGAATCTTATCTTGTTCATTCTGAGAACTCATGTCTTGTTCATGATAGTATGGATCATGGTTACCTCTGGAAAATGGTCTTCTCCTCATTTCACTGGCCTTGCATGTTAAGTAAACCATGAACCTGTTTTTATTCACATTCTTAATTTTGCCCGTTAATACATCACCTTCATGTAACTGCAGCGTTTCTAGATCAAAGCCCTCATCAGAATAGTTGTCAGCCATAACTATGGCTTTCAGACCAGAGTCGAAGGTGCAAATGATTCGGTTATCTTGTATACTACGAACAGTGACTTGAACAATCCTTCCATCTGATATGGTGTCCTCAGTTTCCCCAGAAAGCATCCAGAATTCCTCATCTGGAGTTGGTTCTGCATAGGGGGTCCTCCAATCAGAAAAACCGCACCGCAGTTCCAACTTTATATCTTTCAGTGTTTCCTCTTTATGGAACTCTTCTGGCATACTCTTCATGTACTCACGAATGTCGAGCGATTCCAGCATACGTGGATTTTCTCTTACATGCTCAATTGCCATCTCTTGTTCATCATCATCCATCTCATTTGCTTCATGTGGTGCTTCCTCAGCATAGACATCCTTTGCCAAAGTTTTCGCTAATGCATATGACTCAGGATGTATCCTTGTATCCTCAAGTAGATCAATGATTTGAGCACTAGCTGCAGCTCCACCACTACGGCGAACACGTAAAAAGCCAGATGCATTCATGAATACTTTCCTGCCCAGAGGTTTTACAAGATCTTTGCGACTAAAAATGGATCCTTCACGTAGCAATTCTTTCTGTAAAGCTGAAGCTTTACGTGGCCCCAAACCAGCAACAAATTGTAGAGTTGAAAAATGCCACTCATGGCTAGCAGCAAGATTAACATCGAAGCCTATTTGATTTGTTGCATCAACCATAACTTGCTCAACAACTTCATATTTCTCATCAGGAGTAAGGAACTGTTCAAGGGGGTGCAGTTTCCATGAAAGTATCTCTTTTCCAGGTCCACAGAGTGTTGCAACCATAGCCAATGGATTCTGCAGGTACCGACCAAGTGCCACAGCCCGTTTCACAATACCTATAAATATTTAATACAAACCACGAGTGTTGAGTATTCATAAGGTACCTGACCAGAAAACACTAACAGTAAATCAACATATTGCTACTGTACCTGACTGGCCAGGTAGTTGATCTGAAGATATCCGTGAGTTCTCGTACAAACGAGGCACAGACTCGTCGCCATAAACAATGCTAAAGTTCTCCATTTGTGGGTTCACATCTCTTGGATGATCTTCCACGATTTTAAAAATAACCTATGCAATGATGGATATTAGTTTAAAACCAAGCAATCAGGTTATCGCACTACATCATTAACTTATAAAAAGTACTATTGTCCTCATGAATGGCCAGTGGGCATAACTAAAGACTCAACCAATCACAAGCATTTGGATGTCATTAACCACAATGGCTGATCTCATGAGTAGGGGTGGCCATTTGGCCATTTTGGTTAATTCGATTTTGGTCTTCTATCTTCAACTAAATTTCGGTCATTCAAAACTCTTAAGAAAAATTGAGGACCAAAAAATTCGGTATCGGTCATGGATGAAAATCAGTAAGAGGTTTCATATATGGAAAAAAACCATAGAAATATTCAACGATTTTATAGCACAAAAATCACAAAAATTGCAAGCATGCCCTAATGAAGACTCATATTGGGTTGCATGCCTAGGAGTAGGGTTGTGAAAATTAGAGTTTAATACTATTGGATCTAGTGGATTTGAGGTTGCATTTGGGCAATTTTGGTTAACTCAGCGAAGGGGACTAACCGCAATGACTGAACAAAATTCAGTCCTTCAGTATCTAAGACCGAATTGATGACTGAATTCAGAGTCTCAGTCCCAGTCTTATTGGTTCGGTCTTTTTTCTGATCACACCTACTCATGAGACAGCATCCAACAGCAAGGTGAGCTTGCGGCGTTCTAGTTATAGCAAAGGCTGAAAAAATTCTCTGCAGATGGTCATGAATGTTGCTCCTAGTGACATACCAACCAACCAATATAAAAAGGTTAAAACAACACATTTTGCTGGGCCGGTGGGCCCTAATTAGAAACTTTATGAGCATATAACTCTGTAGATGACAATTAAACTTATGACCTGATTTGGAAAAAGAAATTGCAAAATGAACAGAATCAAAAAAAAATACCTCATAAATGTCATCCTTGAGTTGCCTGCAATTATAGTTTGATGCTCCTACACATACGACATGAGGCTGATGATCAGTCATAAACTTCAAAACTCGCTGCTGGTCATTCTTCTTCCGTTGCTGCTCGGCAACACCTTGAGATCTAACACTGATAGAACCCGCATATAGAACATCAACCAATTCTCCAGATGCGTCTAACATTACAAAAGTGGTTGCTGGCTTCCCAGGACCCCAGCAACAGGCCATAACCCTCAACTCCGATTCATCATCCAGATCAATGTCAGAATCCTTCTTGTCCGCATCCTTTTTCTTCCAAGGAGCCACAGAGACCTTGTCCCACAATTGCTTCCCATATTCCATATTAAGCCAAATTTTGGCTTTCGCTGTCAACAGAGATCGAGCTTCTTTTTCCATTGATGGAAGAAGGAAATTGAAGAATGCATCATCCAGTATCATCTTCCGTTGCTCATCCCATAATTGTGCAGATTTGCTGACACAGTCACTTAAGTAATTTTCACGAGCCTCAGACATGAGCTCTTTCTTTGCACTTTCTGGCAGTTTTATCGTAACTTTGAGGAGCTTTTCTTCCTCTGCTTTCTGAATAAGAAGCCATTGTGCATCAACAAACTTGTTTAATGGCTTGTCACGCAGCCATTTAACACCTGATAGTTGATGATAGGGATCTATGATCAAATTGCCTTCAGGTGTAGGGCATGTTGAGACCACAGCTTTGTTCATGAAGATGCTCCGGATATGCTTTCTTACAATAGGCTCACACCCAATCTCAACTGCTGCCTGGTAAGACGGAGATAAAAGGTAGAACAGTTCATATTGGTGAGATGAAATGAAGTAGCTAACTTAAATGAGGTTTCTACCCTGATAATTTATTAGGGATAAAGTAATGTTATAAAATATACTCCCTCCGTTTCGCAATGTAAGACTTTCTAGCATTGTCTAGATTCATATGGATGCCAACAAATCTAGACATATATATGAATAATATGCATTCATCAATAAATGAATTTAGACAAGGCTAGAAAGTCTTACAATATGAAACAGAGGTAGTACATACCATGTGTCTGGCACCCCTAAGAACATCTTGTGGTGTTTCAAACATTGCACATGTGAAATTTGCAGCAACCTCTTCAGGAGATTCTTTCCCACTATCAAGTTCTCCTGCTTCCTGAAAGACAGATGGAGATAATGTGTGAAAAATTCTACCTTTTAGTACTATAATTTTATCAGTGCATAAAGATATGAACAACAATGGATTGCTTGCACTGTCCACATGTCAGAAGTTTAAAGAAAGGCAATGCAAGGTGCCAGCTTAGTGAACTTACAGGTATCTTCGTTAATGTGAGATGGTGACCTAACTGCTCAGCACTCCGACCAAATTGATTTGCAACCTCCCATAACCCTGCCTTGTGACAAATACTGTACAATGATTTCCTTTTTGGCCGCTTAAATTGGCCTTCTTCTTCAATTTCTCCAGGAGGGAAATGCAGATTGAATTTTGCATCAACATCTTCCACCTCTTTCTCAGATTTTGCGTCCTTCAATGCTTCAATAATGGAGCTATAAAGTTGCTGGTTTAGTGTCTGCCGTGTCACATCATCTATTCTTTGATTCTCATCATCGAATCTTTTTTCATAGTACATCTCCAAAGCATTCTTGCGCTTCTGAAGCAGCAGCCACTTTTTGTCTAAAGTCTGAACAGCCCAAAGCAACTAAAAGGAAGGCATCAGTGGAGTCAATACCTATATAACGTTTATAAATTAATGGTCAGGAACAACCTATGCTTAGTAATAGATACTTACCTTGTGCCACCTCATTTTGCGAGCATATTCTTCATCACCCTGTTCTTCATTGCCATGTTCATTGCCATCAAGATCTTTTAACAGACTTGGGCAAGTTTCCTTCCTATACATAGCGATGAAGGGAATCTGGCAGGTAACAATAGTTATGTAAGAAAAAATAAGCATAAAAAACCAAGCAGAGAACTTGTATACATTTACATACTTCAAATTTGTTGACATGTAACATGGTCAAGACACTTGCAATGTCCTTCTGATCAATGTCCTTGTTCACATGCTCATTGCTAAAAAATGACAAAAACCCTTCACCAGTTAGTTGGCTATGTATCCATACACTTTCTTCCTCTACCATTGTGGTGTCTGTTGGAGGAAACCCAGTTAGCTCTTCAGACAGCTGCCAAGAGGAGCAACAAATCAGACATGCACTACAACTAAATCGAGGATGCCAATGAAGAGTCTCAAATTGGTACCTGCATCCTCTCAGGTACATCGTTCTCTCTTATTTGTTCATCTTTTGGTGTCATATACTTCTCAGCAAGAATAAATGGCTCAAACTCGTCTTCAAGCCTGTTTCCTCTCAACTCACCAGAATTAGCAGCATCCCTCTCGAGCTCTTGCTTTCTCAGTGCTAATAGTTCATCAACATCACCAAATATATCATGAGCCTCTTGCAAGGCAGATGATGATACCCCTGAAGCTGAAGCTGGTCGTCGTGGTTTTCCTTTACCCTTCTTCCTTCTACAATTCCAAACAGTACTTGTATGTAACACTAACAAACAAAATCCAGTATAATTCCAGAGAGATATAGAACAATTTGGCACAAATGTGAAAAATAAGTCCATACTTTACAACTTGACCATTTGCGTCAATTTCATCTTCATCCACAATGAAGCCGGCCATTTCATCTTCAGGATCACCATCCTCATCTTCATCTGCCTGCTGATCATCCTCAACAATGTCTTCCTCGATAGGCGTGTCTGAGGAAATTGCATAGCAGCAAATAAGAAAATTAGATATTTTGTTCCTGCAGTCTCACATAAGCCATAGAGAAGTATATTTTCAGATGCAGATACCTTGATGGTCACCAAATAAGGAGTACTGAACTCTTTCCTCAGCAGTACGCCTTTTTCCTGAGCCATCATCATCAGAGAAGCCAGAGCGCTCATCCATTTCAGATTCTCTTCCTGCCTTCTTCAGGCGCTTAAATTTGTTTCCCTGCAGTAAATTAAAAGATCCATAATTCAGAAGCATGCTAAGAAAAGCTCATGACAGGACCAACATATCTTTGAGCATACAGGCTTGGGACGTTGAATGCCAGTGATGTTATTATCCTGAAGCAACTCATAGTCATCCTCATCAAGCATGAACCCTTCTGATTCCCTGGGCACAGAAAATGTGTTTCAGTAACTTCTAAATAAGACAAGATAATTTCCACTGAGAAATCAAAATTAACCTTTTCTTCTTCTTTTTTCTTTTCTTTTTCCGTCTCTCATCATCACTTTCCCTCTCTTCATCCTCCTCCTCCTCCTCATCTGCATCATCAACTATGAAGCCATCCTTCTCATATTCGTCCTGACCTTCATCTGCACCGAAGCAGTTTTAACCCATTACCACCTAGCTAGCTCGAACCATCACAAGGTACTCAAACAGAAAAGAGCTACATAAAAAAAATAAACTACCCTGTCACGAAATTTTAATCCATTACTTAAGCGCACAAACAGGAATAGGATATTGAAATAGACCATTTCTGTAAACATGATGCAATGATAAAACATGTGCAGCATTCAATACATGAAAGTAGCGATCCAAATCAGTGGGGGGAAAGCACTGCAGTACAGCAGAATACATATATCCGAAATAGTAGCTGCCAGCTAGTAGGGATGAAAACTATCGTAATGAAGAACGTAGGAAAAATCTAACCTTCTTCATCCTCCTCGTCATCATCGTCGTCCCGATCGTCCATATCGTCCCTTCCCCTCCGCGAAGGCCGCGGATTCTCCTCCTCCTCCTCCTCCTCCTCCTCGACCTCGATTTCATCTGCCAGCGTTCGAACAGACGACCAATTTCTCCATTAGCAAACGCACACGAACCTCCGCTGGGAGAACCAATCAAACCGAAACCTCAAACCGAAACCGCAGAAAGCAGGTGAAGAGATCGCAATACCTTCCTCGTCAGAGAGCACCGTGCGACCAGCCATTGTACTCGAGGCGGCGGAAACCCTAGAACGCGAGAGCGGTTATGCCGAGGGTCTATCACAGCTGAGGGGGGCGCCTCCTTATATAGGCATAGCGGGACGCCAGGAGCCGCAAGGTCGCACCACGCGTGGGGGCGGCGAAATCTAGGGTTCCGCGGACGATCCTGCCGGCCCCCGAGCCGACGCCGCCGGCGACGACGAGGGAGGTAGGGTGGGCGATGCGGTGCTCCCCGGCGCTCCCTGCGGCCGCCTCCACCCGCCGGCGAGGAGGCGAATCCGGCGGCCTGTGAGGGAAGCCGCGGCGAACCCTAGGCTGGGACGGCGGCGACGGTGGGTCGTCGGGAACTTGGGGATGGCGGCGAGGAGTGTGTGCTGTGTCTGTGTGAGTGCGAATGAGGAGCTGCTGGTATAAGAAGAGATTTAGGTTTTTTTTACTTAACTCCCTAACAGTTTTCATATTTGTGTAGGTAAGTAGAAGTTTCCTTCAATAACGGTACACTCAAGGGTCAGATAAACATTTTGCATTCCACTGGGGTGGAAATATAGAATACGTGAAAATTGTGATTTTTTTTCCATCTGAAACGAAACAACTGGAGTAATTGCTTTCGCGACCAAAAAAAGATGTTTAACTAGCGTTTAGACATTGGCATGAATTTTAGAACAGAGATCGGGTGCTGAATTATACATTTTGGTTTATGGATTAAGTGAGATGGGTTGTACCATCCTTATTTTGCAGGATGGGTTACTTTCATGGTTACAGAGATGGGTTAAATTTGATTTTTTTTTGAAGGGGATGAGATAGGATAAAGTGAACTTATCACTTGTTTGATTCGATGGATAAATATGGAATGGTTGGATATAATTATCTCTCTATATTGAGTTGGTGAGGCTATCTCTCATATCCAAAATGAAATATTGAATACTATGATTAATATATGAATAATTTAAAATAATGAAATGTATAGTTATATATTTAAAATATTTTAAATAATATTAATAAAATAAAATAAACATTTCATAATACATATCACATCTGCATATGCGGTGTAATAAGTTTGATCTCAATTTGTAAGATATATTCGTCCCACCGTTTTGGTGCTGAGAGGAATATTTTTCTTCTAGATCCAACCATCCCGCTCATTCACCAACCAAACAGGGTCAGGGTTTGGTTTTTTCATGGAAAATACCAAATGTTATATTTAAAAACAGAAACAATTTACGAATAAAACTTGTATATACATATTTTTAGTTATCTAAAAAGCAAGATTGGAAAATAATTTTTGATGAAAAAAACCTAAAAATCAACTTCAAATTTAAAGTTAAAAATTTAAATTTGTTTATAAGTATAAGTAGAAACGAAAAGAAAAGATGGAAGTCATGGTTATTCTGCATATTCCTCTTATCTATGATTAAGTATATTTATGATAGTACCTTATTGCTAAGAGTATCTCAAATAAATGTTTAAAGTTGACTCTTAAAACTGAATTTTGGCAATTATGCTAGAGCACACGTCTTCAATAGAAAAATTAACTTTTTGGCATTTTTACATGTTAGTGACAACAAATTTGATACTTTCTTTTCACGAGCGTTGTAAAACGGATTAAACTCTTTTCGTAAAGAGTGTTAAAAATTTAAATGCCCTGTCCCCGACAGATTCACAAGTCTACTCCTAATATCTACACATATATAAAATTAAATCTTTCGTATTCTAGATTTATATATTCTCAATACACTTTATTTAGATTTGGGGAGGACATATTGGCAATATCTATGACTGATATTGAGGATACATGCGGAACAACCACCGCTAACATCTTAAAATTTAAAATTTTAACCTTATATTTAGAGTTGATTTTGATGTTTTTCACCATATGTATTTTTAGCCTTTGTTTTTAAATCAATAAAAATATATATAAATTTTTATTCATAAATTATTTTTATTTATAGATATATATGTTGACAATAGACCCTTGCACACAAGGGCCAAGACGAGTTCCGAGAGGCCTGCTGGACCTACCCGCGTGTTAGCGCAAGCCACGCTACCCGTGGCCCTGGGCCGTGGCCATCTCTCGACCGGTGCGCGCGAGCCGCTAGGCACATGTCCTACATGATTTCCCAGCCACAAACCAAAGCCTACACAGCTCCCTGTTATGAGAACCTATAGGTTGTACCTCCGAGAGCAAGTTCAAGCGGTACACCTATCTAATAGTTTTAATCTATCTACAGTTAGTCTAATAATTAATTTATATAATAGTTGCTTATAAAACATATACTATCATGTCTCACATATTATGTCTTAGAGTCTATGCTGCAGCTGCCTACAAATCTGTAGCTCACTGCTTTTTTTCTCATTTCTTATATATTTAAAATATGTTTATATACTATTGTACATGTTTTAAGCTGCATTCGGCATGAGTAGTATTGGGGTTAGTTATATGACGCGGAAAACATAATAATATATTACACATGATTAATTAATTATTAGTTATAAAAATATAAAATAGATTAATATATATTTTTAAATATTTTTTTATAGATTTTTTAAAGAAACATTTTTTAGCAGTTAGGAAACGTGGATGTGAAAATCGAGCGAATATGAGGATAGGGAGAGAAGAGTCGAACTCTGCCTACATTGTATATAAAGAGGAGAGGAAGAGAAAACATGGATCGATCAACCGTCCTACCCTCCGTCCGTATTGCATTCGTTATCGTCGTGAATTGTGCGTTCACATTCAATGATCGTATGACTCCACCAGAGAAGAGTCGTTTATGAGATGAGGAGAGAGGAGCACAGAGAAAGCTAGAGGGTGTGGAGTGAGGGTGCAGGGCGTTTTGTATGCATTTTTAGCACAGTGAGATCTCTCATACGTCGATTTTTTATTCCAAATTACCTTCCAAGTTCCCAGCTGCATATAAAGTTAGTGCTATATATTTTCCCGAGAAGAAACCTTTGTGGCTGCAAGTTGCAGAAATGAACCGCTGTTATCTAAGTACTCATTGCTAGTTTACACCAGCAAAAAAATCACTTTTATTTGCTAATCTTGTCATGATGAACGAATTACGAATTGTACAACACAACACTAATATGAATCATATGATGAGATACAAAACAAAGCTTTTTATATAGATAAAAAAAAACAAACCCCTATCAAATTACGATTACAGCGTGAAACGATGAAGCGAAGTCGCACCGAGTCAAAGCCAAAGTCACTCGATTGGCTTTGCTTCGCTTGGGTACAATCCAAGCAAGTGTGAATTCCCGTCGCTGCCCTCCTCCTCAGCTGTTGTTTCGTCCCCATCGCCGTCGCCGGCGGCTACCTCCACCACATCCTTCGACGGAGCGTCCACCGGAGGAGCGGGAGGCTTCGGCTGGAAGACCGCGAGGTCGTCGGCGGGGTTGAAGGACCCGAATCTGGGCGTCGTCTCCACCCCGGAGAAGCTGCGCGCGTGGAACGAGAACCTGAACGGCGACGACCCTCCGTCGCGCCCGCCGCCCGCGCCGGCGGCGTCGCCCTCTTCGCTGCCGCCGCCCGCCTCCGCGGACGCGCGTTGCACGCCCTCGAGCGCCGCCACGCACGCGCGCCGCCGCTTCGGCTCCGGCTGCGGCTCCTCCTCCTCCTCCTCCTCCTCGTCTGCTGGCGCGCGCTTCTCGGCCTGCGCGGAAGGCCTCGCCGGCGCCGAGGCAGGGGCGGGCTCCTCAGCCTGCGCCACCGCCACCGCCTCCTCCGCCGCCGTCGCCATCTCCAGGGATCCGATCGCCTCCCTCGCGGATCGGGGGACTAGTAGCAGCTCCCCAGAAATTGCGCGCCTCGCCTCCTTCCTCCTAGTGGGGGGCCAACACACAAGCTCGCTCACATGGCCTACTGGCCTCCGCCTCTCCTCTCGTCTCGTGGGGTGGTGGTGGTGGCTTGGCTGACGTCAAGGCAAGACGTCACGCACGAGCTCGCCTCGCCGCCGACTCGCCGTGCGTGCGCTGCCGTCAACACCGCACGCCCGCGCCGCTATCACGATGGCCGATGGGTTTGCCATGTGCTGCGTCCTTGTCCCATTGAATCCAACGATAGCACTGCTCCTTGGCTTGGACAACGCAAAGCTTCTGCTTAATTGGCCAAATAACTGGGCCGTATTCACAGTGGACTATGAAGTTGGCCTACTTCCAGTTTCAGGCCGGAAAAGATGAGCTGTTCACGCACGCGAGCATCAGAGTACTATTATCATACCAGATAATACAAGTTTAACCCTTGTTCGAATAACTTGAATTTTCCATCTTGCTGATGCTGCGACAGTTGAATTTCGAATTCTATACGTATCACGCGAGAGGCGAGACAAACTCAGGAGAAAGACAAGAAAAATCAACTCCATCTTTTTACTCTGTTTATTCTTATAAGATAAAATTTAAATCTTTCAACCTTAAATTTAAATTTTATTTTAGGAATTTCACTAAAATTTGTTTTCCTAATATTATCTTTTAAATCACTAAATACGTATATAAATTTTTTATTTATAATATGTCGTGTGGTAATCATTCCACTACCAGTAAATACATGCGGGCTCAAGTGCTCAACCTTCCCTGTTCGGTTGCGCTTACACGGTCTCTCCGCACACTTCCTCGCAACAAACTCAGGCCCTGTTTACTTCCTAAATCCCCCCCCCCCCCTTCCAAAGATCACATCGAAGATTTTTACATCTAAATAAAACATTAAATATACATAAATATTAAAACTAATTACTCAGTTATAGGAGAAATTGTCTGACGAATATTTTAAGCCTAATTGGAACATAATTAACCATAAGTGCTATATTAACCAACGTGTGTTAATGGTGGATTAATTAGACTCAGAAAGATTCGTCTCGCGGTTTTCAGACAAAATCTAAAATTTATTTTATAATTAGACTACGTTTAATATTTCAAATGTGTGTCAAAAACTTCATGTGATATTTTTGCTAAAAATTTTTGCAAATCTCATCGAAAGGTTTGTTCTCTATCCTGGTGGCCAAGCATGTGCACCATCTGAGCCTGATGGCAACCTGCACGCTGTAGCTACCGGCAGGCCGGCAGCACATCGCATTACCACTTTGGGAAGCGTGGCGTCCGGCATGTCCGAACACCAGCGACACGTTCAGGATCAGGAACCTTTTCCTAGCGTGCCAATCGCCCAACGCAACGTGTTTTTGTCCTCCAGTGTCACATTTTTCGCTTAAAATAAATATAAGTAAAATACTTTATTAATAACTATTTTTTAAAAACTTATATATATACTTATTGATCTAAAATTAATGTAAAAAATAAATTACGATAAAAATCTATAAATTAACTCTAAAGTTAATTTAATTTTCAACGTATAAGCATAACCAAAATCATGATATCATCTCTCCCGGTAACTCATCACTTCGTAAGATGTCAGCTTTAATTTGTGTTTGACCAATTCAAAATCGAGAGAGATTTTGACATGAAAATAACCTCACAAAAATTCGAGATTAGTTAGACATTTTTTTCAGAACAGTTCAATCAAACTTCTAAACTATTAGGTTAAGAGAAAACGTTTAAACTTTTTTCGCAGACATGCCCATCAAAGTGACGACTGCTCCAAAGTGCAGGATGAGATTAGCCGAAAAAGATAAAGGCAAATCACACATTAAGCAAACGCTACACACAACACGTGTTCGGCCCGGATCTCCCCATGCCCCGTCACAACGGCCCATCAGGGCCCCTCAAATCTCTCCCCACTCGCGGGGGCACTCCACGTGTCCCGCAACCGACGCCAGCCCGCCACGTTCCCCGGAGATATTTCCGCCGGAGCGGGTCCCACTCCTGCTCCGCCGGAGCACACGTGTCGGCCTCGCCGGCGCGCCTGACCGTTCGGAAACCGGAACAGCACCGGTCGGTCAGAGAGAGAGAGAGACCGAGAAAACCCGAAACGACCCGAATTATTACCGGCCACGCGACACGTGTCCCCGAGACCGAGCCACGTGGCGCGGCGCCGGGCGACGCGAGCGGCCGTAGTGCGGGGCGCCGCGGCTAGCCGGACCGCACCTAGGGACACGTGTCCACCTTCCCCGTCGTCGAAGGGCGGCATCGTTTTTGTAGTAACAACAGATGCGTCGAAGCAAACCACGCGTGACGCAACACGGATCGGATGGATAGACGCTGGTGAGAAGATATTTTTGTGCCGGACCAGTGTACTACCCACCTGCCAGCAGCACTGCAGCGGCAGCGGCTTTGAGCCCCATCACTTTAAACCAGATTTTAAATTTGACATAGATTTGGAGGTTTAATTGTATTTTGTTTCCAGGCTCTGCTTTTGGATCACCAATATATATATTTTATTTGTTAAGGTATCCCTTGACTTTTCTCTGGCTACCATTTTGATTCCTCTTGGTGGCAGGATTAGCGACTGATTAGAGTTTAAATTTTAAATTTAAAGTTGACTTTAGGGTTTTCGCCGTAGTTTATTATTTCTCTTACTATCCGATAATCAGATTGTTACGAACAATATAAAATATTTATTTATAAATTATTTTTACAAACATACTGCTACTTGTTTTTTCACCCAAAAAAGCGCAACAACAACCCCCTTGGTCTTGGGGAGTTGCTAATTATTGGGGATTGGCTCCGAGTGGTCCATTTGGCGCGTGGGCGGCGCGACACGACGGCCGGGTCAGGGGACCGGGTGCGTGCGCCCGAGCCGACCGCGACGCCGCACGAGGATAAAACCGGTTCGTCTTTGGGTAGTCGCAGGCCGGGAACGCCGTCTCGTGTCGAGCCGGGTACGCAAAATTGTTGGCCACGCGCCGCGGGAGAGGAGTGATGAGGCGGCTGAGCGGGAGCTGCAATGCGGGGGAGGAGGCGGCGGTGGCCGGAGAGTGGGGTGGCGGCGGTGGTGGAGGTGGTGGCAATGCGGGGAGGGCGAGGGGGGTGAACGCCGGGATCATGGACGAGAAGGTGCTGGTGCTGGTGTTCCGGGCGATCAACTGGGACCCGCAGGCGCTGTGCGCGGTGGCGAGGGTGAGCCGGCGGCTGAGGGCGGTGGCAGAGCGGGTGCTGTGGCGGGAGCTCTGCGCGTCGAGGGCGCCGAGGGTGGTGGCGGCGCTGTCGGGGCCCACCGCGGCGGTGGCGGCGGCGGCGGGGCGCATCGGGGGAGGGTGGCCGGCGCTGGCGAAGCTGCTCTTCTTCTGCTGCGGCGCGGCGGGGGCGGCGGCTGTGCCGGTGCCGGGGCACTTCGCGCCCGTGTCCCGCTTCTCCAAGACGTCCGGCCGGAGCTTCCTGTCGCGGCGGTGCGCGGGGGACCTGCTGTACGTGTCCGACCCGTGCGAGCACGCGGTGGCCGGCGCCGGCGCCGGCGCCGACGACGACGTCGTGGTGGGCGCGTACCGCGGCGTGTTCCGCGGGTTCATGCGGTCGCGGACGCGCGCGTTCCTCGTCGGCCACCGCGCCCCGCTCGAGCCGCGCGTCCGCTGCCCCTACTGCGGCGCCCGCGTCTGGAGCATGACCGCCGCGGGCCTCGCCCCGCGCAGCGCCTGCCGCCGCCTCGGCGCCGACGACGGCCGCCTCGAGTACTTCGTCTGCGTCAGCGGCCACCTCCACGGCAGCTGCTGGCTCGCCCGCCTCTCCTCCTCCAGCGACGACTCCGACTCCGACTCCAACCACAGCGACGACGAGACATTCGCCGCCGCCGACGTGAGCCTGCAACTCCCGACGGCCGGCCACGTCTCAGCCCGCCGGTTCCGAGGCAGGCCGGCGGCCGGCCATGTAAATAATTAGCCGTAGCTTTTTTCTAATCTCATTTTTTGCACTAGTGACACTGTTCACGCAGCTCAGCTGCGCTGTGGCTCGCGCCTTTTCTTTGCGCCTTTCGCTGCTTCACTTCACATGCCGGAGCGCAGATGCAACTCAAAACTGTTGATTAGTCCCTAATCGCGTAGTGGGCTCGGCGTGCGAGCGGATGGGGGGGCATCGGCTTTTGCCCGAGACGATCTGACCATCTATCTGATCCCCCGCGTGATGCCGGCATGGCGCAGCAGCGTGGATGGGAGACGACGTGCCTGCACGGCTGCGCAATGCTTCAGCCTTCGATGCAGACGAGTCCCACTCGATCGGTGATAGTTTTGTTTTCCTTGGAAAAAATTAAGTAATTAAATTTTATACCTGTAAATAAAAATAGTATATATATATATATATTTTAGCGATTTAAAAGGCAAGACTGTTAAATAAACTCCGGTAAAAAAACTCTAAAATCATTACTAAATAAGATTTAACATTTAAATTTTAGCTTATAAGAAGGACGGCAAATGGCATTTCGGAAGGTCCGTTGGAGGCTAAATTTTCACCCCAATCGTTAAAATTTGGTTTGGAGATTTAAGTAGTCATTTTTGTTGGGCATGCTGGGATTGGCACATCAATTTGGCTCGAGATTTGTCGGTCGGGCCACATGAATGGATTGGGATGGTGTTATGGAAAGGGATTAAGGATGCAGGCCACTCCTTCCAAAAAAAGAGATGTCACGTCTGATAAAGCTACATTCCTCACAGTGCACAGTGTCTTAGGTGGGTTTCATAAAAATATATTTTTTTTCTGTCACTTGACCGTCCCTCCCGACCTCCCCTCTCTCTTTTCCTCGGCGGCGGGGCGAGCTCGGCAGCGGCGGCGCGAGCTCCTCGGCGGCGGGCGAGCTCTGCAGCGGTGGCGGAATCCTCGGGCAGGGCGCGGCGGTTGGGGGCGCCGGATCTCGGTGGCGATGACGCTCTCGGGCGAGGCGCGGGAGCTCAGCAGTGAGGGATCTCGGTGGGCGGGACGCGGCGGAGCTCGCGGGCGCAGCAGTCGGGGGCGCTGGATCTCGGCGGCGACGGCGCTCTCGGGCGGGGCGGGGCACGGCGGAGCTCGCCGGCACCGGATCTCGACAGCGCGGCGCCCTCCGGCATCTTGCTCTCGTCGTCGAGCTTGGTGTCGGTGGATCCGAGCTCGAGCGGCGGCGGCACAACCTCGGTGACGATCTCGAGGCATTTCTCTTCTCCCTTCTACTTTTTTGGTTTCACTGAGAAAGTCTGACAGAGCCACCAGCTCCTGCAGAGGGGACGCGCCCCTCCCAAGGCCACAGTCCACAGCCATCTGTCATGCGTGCTCCGATATGATGGGCTAGAGCCACACGGCACGTCGGAGCATAGTGCATGCTCTACCACGCTCTGTACTTGGCATTACTGTGGGTCTGTGATGATTGATGACACAGCTTTAAGTAATTTGTCCACTTGTCTAGTACTAGCCGTGCTGCACATTTGCACCAAGGTGGTTGCGCAGGTACCCGACCGTCTGTATGCCTCTCAACAACGAGCAGCTGCTGCCAATACGGAAATGATATGTGCTGCTACTCCACACTGCAAGTGTTGGAACCATGCAGGAACGCTGAGGGTCAAGGCTATCGCTCATTTAGGCCTTGTTTGTTTCTATTTTTTTTTTCAAAAGCATCACATTAAATCTTTGGACACCTAAATAAAACATTAAATATAGATAAACCAAAAAACTAATTGTATAGTTACGGAAGAAATCTTGAGACGAATCTTTTGAGCCTAATTAAAAAGTGATTAGCCATAAGTGCTACAGTAATCAATATGTGCTAATGACGGATTAATTAGGCTCAAAAATTTCGTCTCGCGGCTTTCAGCCGGAATCTGAAATTTGTTTTGTAATTAGACTACGTTTAATACTTTAAATTTGTATCTGAAAACTTGATGTGATGTTTTTTCAAATTGTTTTTGCAAACTAAACACCACCTTAGCATAAGACAAGAATTTGACTCGCACAACGATTTGTAACGGTAAAACTAGTTCGCTGACTGAATAAAGTATCGGTCGATTTGCCTTGTGTTCAGAGGGATTATTGAAAAAAGTTTTAGAATATAATCGCTCCGTTTCGTATTATACTTTTAACTTTGACTTTTAGTAACTAAAAACCTGTATATAAAAGTTTTATTTATAAATTATTTTTATTTGTAATATATCTTTTCGCTTATTTACTTTCAAAAGCCAAGAGATGAACATGTATGTTTGATTCGTTAGAATCCATATTAACTTAGAGAAACTAGAAAGTCTTTATTTTATAAAATGAATGTAACACTTAATTTTATTTTCCTTATGCTTTGAATAAATATGTACTACCTCCATCTCACAGAAACTTTATTTTTTAATTATGTGTTCAACGTTTGACCATCCGTCATATTAAAAAATATAGAAAACTTTAACAAATTAGTCACGCATAAAGTATTATTTATGTTTTATCATCTAATAATAATAAAAACATTAATCACAAAAAAATTTAAATAAGACGAAGAGTCAAACATTATATTCAAAAAACTAAAAAATAAACCTATTTTGACACGGAAGAAGTATTAGATAAATTTAAAGAATACACATATTCCACGACACAAAAATAATGCTCTGTGTCTGAGGATTCGATGACACAAAAATAATGCTCTGTGTCCGAGGATTCGATATGATAGGTGAACGCGAAAATTTTTAGAAACTAAACAGGGCCTCTGTCAAATTAGCCACTCATCTGCATGAGTAAAGAATTCACTCTGTCAAATTAGCCACTCATCTGCATGAGTAAAGAATTCACTCGTGTAACAATTTAACAGTAAAACTAGCTCACGTACGAATAACTTTTCTGTCGCTTACATTCTGCTCGAAGGGATAGAGCATAGAGTAGCACAACCTAGCTTGCACATGCCATTCCATATGGTCCCGTCCACAGGCATGACAAAAATCACAGCAATTGCGTAGTGTCCAAACAAGAATACAAGAGATTTGCCGCTAAACAATCTCGTGTGCTTTGGAAACAACAAACATGATCAAACAAATGACCAGCAGTTCACTGTTCATTCTCGCTGTCTCACGCAACCCGAATTATCAATAGCTGTGTTGCTTCAGGTAACCATGGTTTCACAAAATTACACGACTCCTAAACTAGGAAATAAAGAAACAAGTAAACGACATTACAGATCCCCATGATTGTATTTACTACAAGCATTGAGTTAGCAACACACAACCAAACATGCTTCCACAGTTGACGCACCAAATCAAGGTCAATGTCCAAGACAAGCATGTGCCAGAATCCCAACACTCTTAAAAATGTCAAAACACATTTGATCGTCATTCTAAACCAAGCAACAAAGTATTTGTGAATATGGAGAGCAACTGGCTTCATTTATGAAGACAAGATCCCACCATCACACCAAATTGCGGCAAGAATTTATTAGCTCAGAAGTGATTTAAACCATGGCACAGCATACAATCAATGCAACAACGCTTAATATGTTCACAAACCTGTCTATATGTTCGTGGGTCAAATATACTGAAAGGTACAATAATGGAAGATACTAAGATTTCATTATTCCCAGAGCTATTGTAGGTTGTAATGAATGAGGAACTACAGCACAGTTAATCAGTGTAGCTTATACAGTTGCTACAATGCTCAAGTAACAAGCAAATGACAATGTGACCCTATTCTTCCAATGATATGGTTCTGAACGTAAGTATACCGTGAGTGATGATGAATACTAATCAATAAGACCACCAATCGTCTAGTGACACTATCAACACGCTAACAACATACTAACGAAAGCCATCTATGAAACGATCAAGAAATACTCCCTCCTTCCGTTTTAGTTTATAAGATATTTTGGTTTCCCTAGATTCATCTATTAATCAATGTATATGTTCTATATATATGTCTAGATTCATTAATATCCATATGAATCTAAGAAAAGACAAAACATCTTATAACCTAAAACTGAGGTAATAGTTTTGACTCATTGATGCATCAAGTTGATAAACCATTCAAATTTAGAAGGTAGAAGTACACAGCAGAGGATTAAACTATAACAGTAAGCTCATTATATATAGAAGATAACCACCAAACTAACAATATGTAGAAGTACACTTTTAGTTCCCTAGGCTACTCGAACAAATAAATTTTAGGCAATGAGCGAGAGAGGCAACAAGGCTGCCTTTCTGTGGAACAAAAATAGCTGAATAAATATAAATAATAACAGGGTAACATGAAAGTTTCCTCTAGTCCTCCAGGAAGTAGGTGCAAGTGCAAGTATTTCCTAAACCAATAAATTCTCCTGATTTGCCCTTCCGATCCAACTAAAGTTAAATAAGTGAAAGAACAAACTCGCGTCCACCTCCACGAAAGCAACCGTAGACCAACCAAACTACAGTCTTTTGCACTTTGCACCAGATACCCTGCACAACATCCAACATAATTAGAACAAAGCATACATACTGAGGGAAGTGAACAAAAGTCGAGTACTTTAGCAATGTCTCACGCAACATTACACCATCCGGGCCCTAGCCATCTCAGTTGAAACAAAGTGGATATAGTGATAATATGGACTAGAAGGGCTAACGCAACAAAGTATTTCAGATAGTAGATGCTTACACTTCTCTAGCAGGTCGATAAATTATAAAGATGGCACATTTTCATCTATTAAATGTAAATATCACTATTTTCTCCGAAATCTATTGCTCTCCTACCACGAATCAAGGTAAAGAACGAACGCATTCTGAATACAATTGACAAAGATGATACAATGGGATATCAAACCAACCAATTTGTGTGTGCCAGGATCAGATCTGGTGGCTCTATGCCTGGTTGTCGCTCTTGCGATCACCGTGGCCATCGCGTTCCTGCAACAGCGAGCCAGCCTCCTCATCAGCCTGGATAATCTTCTTCTGCGCCTCCTTTGCCTTGAGCGCCTGCAGCTTGACGTGGTTGTAGTATGCCACACCCAAGAAGGCGATCCCATAGCCGAAAAGGTTGATCGGGGTGACCGTGTCCCGGATCACGGACCATGAGAAGGCAATCAGCAACCAGTCCTTGACCACTCCGGCGACGTTCATGGTGAGCGCGGAGGTCTTGCCGACGAGCAAGAAAACCGCGAGATTCAGAGCGAAGGCGCAGAGCGAGTTGGTCCCGAACACGAAGAAGTCCGGGCGGAACGTGCCGACGGCGCGCAGCCTGGGCAGCTCGACGAACACCCATGGCACGAGCAGGAAGCCGAGGCAGCAGGGCGCGACGTAGTAGAGCGAGGTGATGGGGTTGAGCGAGATGCCCTTGGAGGTGAGCAGGATCTGGATGAGCACGAGCCGCGTGGCCTCGAAGGCGACGGCGGCGAGCTGCAGCGCGACGCCCCGCACGTCGAAGCGCGCCTCCCCGTAGGCGGCGATGGCGACGCCGAAGGAGATGGACAGCATGTTGAGCATGGAGGAGGACCGGAAGGTCTCCTTCTTGAAGAGCACCCCGATGGAGTACACCGCGACGGGCATGAGCGCCTTGAGCATCTGGATGAAGGACACCGAGAGGTAGATGTAGGCCGAGTTGGAGAACCACAGCGACATGGCGTAGAGCGCCCCGATGGGGACGACGGACGACGTGTACAGCTGCGGCGTCATGGCCGGCGACGACGGCGGCTCCACGACGCGCAGCACGCGGACCAGCCCCACGGCGAGCGAGGAGCAGAACGCCATGTGCACCATGGTGAGGGAGATCGGGAAGGGCCAGTTGTACATCTTGGGGTCGAGGATGTACTTGTTGTAGACGATGACGGCGAAGGACAGGAAGATCCACACCCCGACGTAGCAGTACGACAGGAGCACCTTCCGCAGCACCGACTCCGACATGCCGCCGCCGCCGCCCCCGCCGCCGGCCATGGCTGCTGCTGCTGCTCCCCCGCCGCCGCGCGGTGTGGCCGTGGATCTGGATCCGGAGGCGGCGAGGCGAGGCGAGGCGCGGGTGCGGGAGGAGGAGGGGGAGGCGCAGGCGGATCTGATGATTTGGGGGAAGGGAGGGAGGAGGTGGGGATGGGGTGCGTGCGGGGTTTAGGTGTGGGGGTGGACTGGGTGCGGTGGCCACGTGGAAAACCGACTGGTTTTCCTTGGGATTTTTTTTAGTTCGGCTTGACGGGGACGCTTTTGACTTGTCTTTTGTTCTTTCTTTTTATTTTTTCCCCTTGAAATCGCTTAACTCGTTGTTGTGTGGCTTGTGTCAATAGATTGCGCCGTGAATGTGCAACCTAATTTTAATTTTTTTTGTTTATTATTTTTAATCTTAAATTTATAGTTGATTTTGAGTTTTTTATTAAAGTTTATTTTCTAATATTGCTGATCGCTATGAATATATATATATATATAATTTATAAATTATTTTTTGCTTGTAAATATGTCATTTGGTTTTTGCACGATCACCCCACCAACTATGCTTTCTTTCCGTATACTTGCTTATATATATAATATATAGAGAGAGACATTTTAAAATATATATATATTATTTAACCGTTCGAAAAGTAGAAAAAATTAATAAATAATCCGGCTTAAAACAATACAGTAAATCATGGCATGTTACTACGTTTTTTATAACTATCTTACCATGGGCACACGTCGGCCTACAGTTAATCGGTAGTCGATTCTAGTTTTATTTTTGAGGTACTCGGCAACAGATGTACACGGACCAACCCGTATCCATGACCGTCCATCTTACATGATTTTTAGAAAATAACGTTGCAAAATGTATTATATCCATGTAAGTTTTTTTTGGAAGATTTTTGGAAGATTTCTATTTTTAGAAAATCACACGAAGCAGTTTAACTTTCACGGGCATTTGAGCCCATCTTTTCATTTTTTTATACTTATAAACCAAAATTTAAATTCTCAACTTTAAATTTAAAGTTGATATTGAAGTTTTTATTATAATTTATTTTTCTAATCTTGATTTTTAGACTACTAAGAAAATACATATAAAATATTTATTTATAAATTATTTTTTTATTTATAAATATACCGTTTTGAATCACAGCTTTTTCTGCATCGTAAACTTGGCATTGTGCATTTAGGATGGCTTCGCATGTACTGTTACACATCAACAGCTCATATCAGGTTACTGTTACACGTGAGCAACTCATAATAGGTTATACATAAATGTGTGGTAAGTACAAACCAATAAGCATGCTTTGGCAGCATGCAAACAAGCTGGCTTGTGCCAAATTGGTATGAACAGATCATTGAAAAAATGGCAGCAATACAAGTGGTAACAAAATAATTTCCTACTTTGGTTAAACCAGAAGATTTCGGTTGTTGGTCAAGCCCCTAGAGAAACAATGCCATGATGAATTGTGATTATGGATGCATTCTTTTCCTCATTTATTCTGAGATCTTTTTTCTACACCCACATCTTCCGAACTGTTAAATGTACACTGTTTTCTACACAAAATTTTTATATATAGAAATTTATCATCTCATATTTTTAGAATAGTTTGTTAGCATAGTAGTAGCTATTTTTTTTACATCATTAAATAACTAACACAAAAATCAGATAATATTTCTTTTTTATCTTCAGCTGAAAAATAACACAACCTATATGTATTACTCCCATTCTTGTTTGATGGCATCTTGCCATAACCAAGTAATATACATGGCTTTATTTCCAAAGAAAAATGCTGCTTAATTAAGAAGGCTGTCCATTTTGCCTCTATTTTTTTAAAAAAAACACTGATTAACTTGACGGCGTTAGTCAATGGGACTAAGCGTGTAATAGTTGTAAAACCATGAAGTTTCATATCTGGACCTAAAAATGTTGCAACTAAAGCAACCAAGCACCACTTCGGCACAATAATGATGTTTTCCTTCAACCTCACGGTCTTTTCACCTAATATCAATTTCAGTGTGTGTGTGTGTCAATATTTATATTCACAAGATATAAACAGCGAAGTTATTACTAGTAAATGGTATAGTCAACGTAGGGTTAAAACCTCAAGTAAAATATAGTACCAAACTAACGATTCTCTTTGATCGCATTCATATGAATGGTTGATGAGAGCATTTAGTATTGTCATATTCGTATTCTGCAGGAGAATCTTGTGTTGTAAACTTCCAAAAATTCTATCGGCCTTGTAGGCCGAGAAAAACTGAACAAATACTCGTAACATGTATAAATATTTCGGCAGTATAGATTATTTTACCCCTGCAAGTCAATATTACAGATAGATGTTTGTTTCAGTCCAACAAAAAATAACAAAAAGTATCTCGAGATACCAGTAACTCGCGGTACCAAATTTTTTCTGATCGTTCGATCTAACCGTGCACATTCTACTCAACTAGATTCAATGGTGAGAAATGATTTGGTACCTCGAGAATACTGATATCTCGAGGTACTTTTTGTTGGATCAGAGCAAATCTCCTACCGATAACATTGTAGTGTATGAAAAGTCAAAACAACATCAGTTTTCACGACGAATCGGTCAGTCATTCACGAGTCGGTGGATCTCTGCTTAGTTTTTTAAGCTTTTAGGCCCTGATTAACTGTAGAATATGTCAAAGGTTCAGAACACAATGGTATGGTTGTGTCTGAATGTAGTGATAGCAACCAGTAGTAGCTCACACACACTACTCTTACCAGTAATTGGAGCAAAAAGAAAAATATTCTCATGTACTCTACTAACTACACTATTAGGCCTAACTCTTATCAACCAATGAATTGCTAACTACTAACTTTCATACAGCTTGGTTTCATTTACATCTCCAAAAACTCTCCTTTTTTTTGGAAGAGTCCAAAAACTCTCCTTCATTCGAGTAAGAACAAAGCAGTAAGGACAACTCTTTCTCTGTCACGAGAACGACTCAAATGAGAGCTGCACCAATGATCAAGAAGCTGATTGGTGAACAGTTTAATTAACTAACGTGCTTATAGCAGTTTATTGTAACTACTGCGTTGAAACATTATCATGCTAGTAGTTTGCTGCTGCTAGCTGCCGGGAGGGAAAAAAAGGACAGAAATCAGGGCGAAATTCTGCACCGACTCGTTACGCTAGCGGTTTGGCATTGATGGAGATGTATCCCTTGCTTGGAGTTGGAGCTGTTTTCGTGGGCTCTCTGCCTGGTTATCCGGGCAAAAAGTGATATAATACGTAAACGATAAAAATTACGTGTTTTTATAGTGATATAATAAGTAAACGATAAAATTAATTAATAAAAATTTAAAATATAGTTTATAAATACGAGACAACAAAGTTATATACATATAATGTTTTAAAAATACATCGTTTAGTATTTTCTGAAAAACCGGTCACAAAAATCAATGAATAATCGAGCTAACGAAAACACACGCTTTGACGCGTTCGGGGGAGGCTAGGACAGCCTGACACGATGGTTTCCGGGCAGAGTGGTATTGCCGCACCTAACCCTTTTCCAGCAAATGGCAAGGTTCCTACAGTATGTAGAGAGGGACTATCTACCCGCCCTGTGAATATGAATATGATCGCTCCTCTTCTTTCTTATGATGGTGAGATTAGCTATCTTCTCAAAACCATCCTCTTCAGCGGCCCCGGCCGTTATATACTGTGGTTTATACATGGCTCCTTAAACACGTTGTTTCCATGTTCCATTTCATCACCATGTGCACGCTACCTCTAACAGTGTCACATTCACCGGTTGGCCAGCCATCCCGCTGAGCCCTGAAAATTAAGATGCGGATGGAATAATCATATGCGGAACAGAGTCAGAGGACTCGTTTGCAAGTGACCACGGACGAAAAATTTTTCATCTTTTTTCCGGTGCATGCTTCCCGTATAGCTAAATAGTATATTTTTTTAAAAAATATATGAAAGTTATTAAAAAATCAGATTAATTCATTTTTATGTTTATAAAAGCTAATACTTAATTAATCATACGCTAATAACTTTTTTTAAGATGCGCTGATTAGATAAGATGGTACCATCCAGTGCAAATGAGCTTATAGAGTCTATATAAAAAAGATTGTCATTGGTAGCATCCAGAGACAAAAAATACTTTGCTTGTAGAAGCCCCCAAATCTTGTATACAGTATCACAATATTATGGCTTTGCGGAAAACTGAAAGATTATCTACTTTCATAAGAGCTATTTAATAATATAAATGATAAAATTAACTATTACCAAGTTAAAAATCTACTCTATCAAGATCAAATGATGAACTTTTCTATATAACTTTTTCAAAGAAAATATACAACTTAATTGTTTAGGAAGTACGCGTAAAAGAAGAGGAAAAATCTAAGGTGTATATATATATATATATATGTTCCTAGCAATCTTAAATATAATTCTAGAAATAAAGTACGATGGAAAAAATCCAAAGTTAATTTTAAATTTAAGGTTAAAATTTTAAATTTTAGTTTATAAGTATAAGGTAAAGAAAAAAAGTAGACGTAAAGAAAATCCAGTGGAAGTATGCTGCCTATTAACTCCATCCCAAAATAAGATCATTTTTGTTTTTCCGTGTCCAATATTTGACCATTTGTCTTATTTGAAAAAAATTTACGATTAATATTTTTGTTCTTACTAAATAATAAAACATAAATAGTATTTTATGCGTGGCTATTTTAAAAGTTTTTATACAAATTTTTTAAATAAAATGAATGGTCAAATGTTGGATACGAAAAAACGAAAAATAATCTATTTCAGGACGAAGGTAGTACGCAATATGTGCCACATCATGGTCCATTCGTCGCAAAAAGCCGTAAACTGAAGCCAAAAGCCGCTCGAACCAATTCCGCCGGAGTGCGTGCTATGGTTGGTGCCGAGTCAAAGCGATTTCCTCCTCCCAGCCAGCTACACACACTTGCCGTGCCCAACCCTGCAACTCAAAGCGGAAGAGGCCGCACAAGACCCGCGTTTCTAGCTGGAGCTTTCCATAAACACGTAAAACAAAAAAAACATAATTTATATATACTTAATCAAATATAATTTTCATAATCTTGAACTATGAATTTAGTTATTTATTAACTATCTTATATATATTTTTTTCCCATCAAATATACCGTTTAACTTAGTGGAGAAGACTTTAGAATACGACCGTTCTCACTTGTCACACCCATATTTTCGTTTCTACCTATATTTGTAAGGAAAAAATTAAAATTTTAACCTTATATTTTGAGTCTTACATTTTAAATTAATTTTGATATTTTTATCCCAAAATTTATTATTCATTATGATTTTTTAGATCGTTAATAATATATATATATATTTTATTGATAAATATATAGTTTGACTTTTTTTTTTCCGGGTAATCTTCCCCTCTGCTTGCTCCCGCGAGAGGGCAGTGCAATGCTGCAAGACGCGTGCCGTTGTCCCGGAGGCAGAACAGAATCGAAGGGGAGGGAACCCACGCCACGACGCGGTTTGGTGGGATGGCCCGGTCGAGACCTGCGACCCGGAGTAGTAGTAGTAGTAGTAGTAGTGGTGCCCGGGCGCGTGATGGCGACGTCGTCGTCTGCTCCACGCGACGCGAAGCCGGAAATGGTTGGTGAGCAGTAGCAGCAGCCGCAGCCAAGTGGGGACGGCGTGGTGGCAATTCACAAGAGAGAGAGAGAGAGAGAGAGAGAGAGAGAGAGGTCGACGTGACGACGTCGTCGTGGGCATCCACTTCCCACCCTTGACTAGCAGCAGCACATGATGATGAGATGGCGTCGTGCGTGCGCTCGCTGAATGAATCGTTGGTGTTTGGGTCCACGAACCACTCTATGCGAGTCTGGTATACGGGCTGGGCCAAGCTGCCTCGCGGGCTCGCTCGCAGCTCGTACGTAAAGGGGGGCCGGCCTGGCTGGGCCTGCCGCTTGCTTGTTGGGCTCGATTGACCGCATTCAGTCGATGCTCAACCCGAACGATACGCTCAACATGGTTACTGCTGCAAAGCAAGGAAATGGAAACTACACCTGAAATCCAACTAACCTTGCACTCGAGAGAGGCTGGATGGCAACGATGGAGACAAAGCATTACCAACTTCAGCTGGATGTTATGGCTGGCATTTGACAAGATGGTGGCCTCATCGGCGCCGTGCACGAGGTCACCAGTTTTTCATGCGCCAACCCTCCTTCAAGATTTGCTTCACGTCGATGAAGACATTATTGGCGAAGGCAACATATGGCTTGCCAGCGTCATAAGCTTCCATGAGCATGAGCATGAGAGTGAAGGCGAGCTTGCCCTCGTTGGTTGCAACGCAGTTCAGAACGTCATGGAGGGAGAACATGACGGCGAGGAAGGGTGCGATGATTGCCAACGAAAACCAGCGAGATCAACCTCCAGTGATGACAGCTAGATTCGTCAAATTCAAGCGGCATTAAGTAATCAGATAATATTTCACCCATTGTCATCGTCAATTACGCAGACAGGTAGTCTGGTAGTACAATGCTCTACCTGTAGCGCGCCTGTCCCAATTTAGGCCCTGTTTAGTTTAAAAAAATTTTCGCCCAAAAACATTACATTAGATTTTTGGACATCTAAATAGAGTATCAAACATAAATAAATCGAAAAACTAATTGTACAGTTATGTGAGGAATCATGAGACGAATCTTTTGAGCCTAATTAGTAGTCTAAATAGAGTATCAAACATAGATAAATCGAAAAACTAATTATACAGTTATGTGAGAAATCATGAGACGAATCTTTTGAGTCTAATTAGTACATGATTAGCCATAAGTGCTATAGTAACCTATATGTACTAATGACGGATTAATTAGGCTCAAAAGATTCGTCTTGTGGTTTCCATGCCAACCGTAAAATTCATTTTTTCATTCTTATCAAAAAATTTCTTTCGACGTCAGATCGAATGTCTGATATGACACATAAAAATTTCCATTTCACCTGCTAAACGCAGCTAGATTCGTCGGCACCCTGCCTTCCATGTTAAGCATCCGACGCATCGTCGTCAAAGCGACGTGGCGAGATCAATGCGGAGAGGAAAGGAAAAGAAACCCAATGTCCCAATCCTCCTCTCTGCCCGTTCGCTATAAAGAAAGGGTCTCGCTCGTCGCCCACTTGATTAGCATATGCGCGCATCTCGTGTCGCGGAATCGGTGCTCGCTGCTGCTGGTGTCGGTCGTCGTCGTCCCTCGCCTCGTCTCCCCGCCGTCTCCGCCGGTCGCGGCTCAGCGACCGCCCGCCGGACCGTCGCGGCGATGTCCGAGGAGGCTGGCCAGCCGCAGCACGAGCGGCCGCACGGGCCGATGGTGGGCGGCATCTTCGACGCCCCCGCCGGGCACGAGAACGACCTCCGCACCATCGACCTCGCCCGCTTCGCCGTCGACGAGCACAACAGCAAGGCCGTAAGACCGCCAAACCTAAAAAACCTTTTGAAAATTGTGAAGATTAGCCATCATACCCAGATCGCCTCGTGAAAGAAATTGTGACGGATGATTTGAATCTCTCCCCTCCGTGCGTGAATGCGCAGAACGCGGCGCTGGAGTTCGAGAGGGTGGTGAAGGTGAGGCAGCAGGTGGTGGGCGGATTCATGCACTACTTCACCATCGAGGCGAAGGAGGCCGGCGGCGCCAAGAAGCTGTACGAGGCCAAGGTGTGGGAGAGGGCGTGGGAGAACTTCAAGCAGCTCCAGGATTTCAAGCCCGTCGAACACACCGACGCCTAATGTAGTGTAAAACAAAAACACCAAATCAACACACTTCCTTCTCGACCATTTCTTGTTTCCCAGAAGCGACGAAATCGCAAAACCGCACAGCATAATCACTCTGCCTTTTTGCAAATTGCAGTGGCTCATCATCACTGTCAGGAGACCGATCATTTACACTTCTTTTCGACCATTTCTTGTTCTTGTAGTGGCTCATCATCATTGTCAGGAGACTGATCATTCCAGTGCTCATGATTTTCAGGTGCATATACCGTCGTCTGGTTACTGAAGCATGTGGCTTGCGATCTAGTATTGGCCTCGCTGGATAGGTGTGATATGATGAATAAGACATGCTGCTTACTACCAGATGTAATACACATGATTCCAGTTATGTAATGCACTGTGTTACTAGTATTTTTGCGTTCTGGTTGGTGCCCCTTGGCAATTGCTTGCTTCAATGTTGTAATCAGCGCTTGCATCTGTATCTTTCACCTTTGTGAGAATGAAAGAAACTGGCTGCAAGTTCACTGTCACGGTTAAATACATACAGCATCCTGAGAAAAATCGCACCGGGAATTCAGCAATACAATACCAAACAGGTAGACAATAGCCAATGAAACAGAAGCATTGCAACCTATCATAAACTGGGGATCAGATTGGATGTACAACTGATGAATCTATCAACATAGTTGCTAGCTATCGATCGATAAACTTCTGTAACATCCTAAACTACTGCAGCTTCAACAGGCACACATATTATACAAGAGCAGCTACAGAGTTAACCTGGGCTAACATGATGTACAATAGACAAAAAGAGTCATGTCTACCTTTCAGCTTCTTATCCTAAAAGGGAAGCTAGCTTGCAGGTTATCATTCTTCATTGTCATAATCCTCATCCTCCTCTAACCTATGGTTTGAGGACAAGGCAAACTGAACAGGGTCCATGTTTATCTCAGGCAGCTGCCATCCCAGTAAATCTTTGGTCTTTGCCTCTTCCTTCACCTCTGAAACAGGTGGTCCTGAAGAGGCTGTAAGGACACCCACTGCCGGAGCTGAAGGTTGGACCTCTGGTGGCGCTGAATCCTCATCATCATAGTCAGTTAGATCTATATTTAAGTCAATGTTCCTTAGAGAAGCCCTTGCATTGCTTAATGGGGTAACCTCCTTTGCTTCATTTGCTTCTGTACCATCAACTGAAACATCTACCTTAAGCTCGACAGGCTTACTAAATTCGCCTGGAGGAAACTCATGATTCTCCTCAAATTTTTCATAAGCGGATAGAATCTCCCTCTCAGATCCACGCCCACCACGGCGGCCTCTTCCCCGACCCCTTCCACGCCCTCTACCATTATTTGTGTGGTTTGCTGCCTCCTACATGCACACACAGCATTATTAGCAAATGAGATGAAAATCAAAGGTGATCATGTTTTAATTATATATGAACTGAATGACCGCGGCAAAGAATTCTTTAAATTCTTGATACAAATACTAAGCATGCAAAAGGGGCATAGGAATCGAGAAATGCGCAAAATCCACATTAAGGTAAAGAGAATGGAGAAACTAACATTTCTTGTCCGCTTTGATTCCTCCTCACTGTCATCTTCAGCAGTTTTCCTGATGAAATACACTCATTAAAGTTCAATGAATAAAAGTTTGTTTGAATATATTAGACACTAATAAACCAAAGTTTTTACTTTACCTCCTTTTGCCAAGTTTATCATCAACACCAGCATCAGATGTACCCATGTCTGGAACTTTGCTGACGACATCCCTCAGGAAATCATAAACATTATAACTATGTATACATTGTTTCCTGAAAATGCCAAAAAATACTGAATTAATATTGTATCTCCTATAGCTCCATTGGTTCAGCAAAAAAATCCATTCTAGGATTTCTAGACTACACGATGTACAGGAATAACAGACTATATGATTAATGACAGTAGCACATAACTCAGAAAACTTGCAAAAGCACTTCACGAGAATGATACTTCCAAAGAAAGAAGAGAAGTGGATAATTTGAAATAACAATGTATGATTAACAAAAAGAAAAACTAATGACATGGAAATATAGCTCCATTGGTTCAGCAAAAAAAACATGGAAGGTAAAGGGAACTTACAAATGAGAAGAACTCACAGTCTTGACCCCTCTTTGCACTGTAATGCCATATGTCCTATTACACAAGTCTTGCAGAAACAGCTCCAATGCTTTCGCTGCAATAGTGAACATCAAAGACATATGTGAAAGTCTGAAAGATCAATGCATGCATTGATAAAACAAATCATATAATAGATCAAATCGAATCAGATAGAAAACATGTTTGTCAACATGTCAAAGTGAAGAATATACTTAGCTACAGATCAAGCCAAATCTTATGGCAATGTTTAAAAGGCACAATCAATTGAAGAAAACAAAAGCATACATAGCAGAAGAGAAAATAAAGCTCTCAATTGCAAATAAGTAAAATAAGTCTATACCTTCCAATGGACATATCCATATCATTTTACTTAATCTATGCCTTGCCATAAAGGCAAGTATCTGTAATTTCTCCACTGGTTTTACTGTTCTTTAATGGTGCACATCTCCCACTCCTAGTTTTCTGCCAAATCTCTCACCCCGGCCATACCTTACCAAATTTAACCCCCATCTTATCTAACTGTGATTCTTAATCCAACGAACAATGCTAACCCAGTTGGTCCCCAACTTCTACCACCATGACTAACCAAAAGATTGCCAGATGCAATCAGGGGATAAAAGAAAAAAAACGTCCACGCACACATTAGTATAGCCTCTGGTCGATTCTAATAGGGCAGAGATGTAGACTAATAGTGCACCTGACATGGAATGTGAGATTAAAAGGAGAATAGGCTTACATGATTAATGATGATGCACAGGGCATAAGGCTGTTTAAAACATCTACAAATGCACTCAGTTTCAGTATGTTATTTCACCAGCCCAAAGGTTTCACGTTCACAATCCAGATTTAACATCCCTTGCAGTATTAATCAACACTAATGGCCAGTTTTGATCTGTCTTTCCTGACAGTATAATAAATAAATGGTGCTTTGCAGTCAGCATGTTTTTAAGTTTCAAACTGAAAAGATGTTCTGTTACGTAGACTCCCAAGGCGCATATGTTTTGGCCTTTAAAATATAAGCTAATAACTCTTAATGGAAGAAAGGAGTGCAGTCTGTAGTGAAAATAACTATGATCCTCTCAACTGAACACTCATAAGTTACAGAAAGCTAAATAGCTATACATAAGAAAATACTCTAAAGAGAAGGAAAACTCACACACTAGAACAGGTACAGCTAAAGCAATCTTGCCAACATCTTCATCCGCTTGCATGATTTTCTTTATCCGAGGCTGCAACAATGACAGATTACACAAAAGAACAATGTCGTCAGAAAGAACACTTGTAGTAATACAGAATCTGATCCATGCAATTTTTAAAGTTATAACAAAAATATATTTAGACCATGTCAACCTTAAAGGTTTGTTATATAAGATTATAAGGATTGGTCCTAGTATATTTTAAAAAGGATTCTGCATGCCCTTGTAAGAGCAAAGGTTAATTAAGAAGGCATCTCCTCATGAAAGAATTTAAGGCCTTAAGCATACAGAGATTTAGCTACCACTTGTTGTACAGCAAAACTGCAGTGGTATAGTTGTTCATGATAACACTATGCAATAATGCAATACACCATGAACATAAACAGTGTACGATTATTCTTTATTTATAGTAGAAAGTCCTACATTCGTCATAGACAAAATGAGGGAACAGCCACCTAAGGAAAAATATAATGCATCAAATATCTGAATGTAAGCAATTAATTTAGATTGTCATATCAAGTGTGAAACAAGAGTTACATGATTGGTGGTCCGTACTAATAGCAGAACCGCAAAACACGCATTGAAATTTCTTTACTAATAACAGTGACGATTAGATTGGCAATAATAAATCATGAATAATGTATTATTTGGTAAACTGTTAATGCATATCGGCAACTAAACAAATTTTACCTATTAAGCTCAGGAGCATAACCTAGATATTTAATCATCACAGGTGGAACCACATGCAACAGACTCTATTAGAACCCATGCAAATATGCAACAAATTAACCGAAAATTTCTCAGGATAAGCAAATCAGGCACCCTCATCCATGAGGACTAGTACAAGTACTGGATCCAGGAATCTTCAGATACCCAGTAGCTACCTCTACATCATACTTTTCTGCATCATAGTTACCAATAAGGCATTAATCAGAGCACAGAATTTAAATATGTGCATCGGACAATCCAATTTCATTACAAAATCACACCTACCCCAATCCGCAGTTTCATTACCTTCCTCACTAAAGCTATTGTTGAAACAAAATAATCTAATCATGCTCACAAACACACAGGGAAAAACTGGCAAAATTCAACAGCAACAAAAAAAATCCTGATACGTGGATGGGCGAGGCCCACCAAAAGAGATAAAATGCCAGACATGAATCGTAATTACATTGCGCATCAAATTATTAGCAAAACCTATCCACCGAAAACACAGGCATGCATGCATCAAACACATGATATCAGGCACACAAAATAAAAACAGAAAAATAAAAAAATTAAAGAAAAAACATACCAATCATGCCCGCAAAATCTATACGCGCATGCAGGATCTACGCCCGAGCAACAATACAGTAACTTCCAGGAAAAAAAATCGCACAAAGCATGAACCCTACCGCGGGGAAGCGGGTGTCCAGCTTCTTCCTCATGGCGTCGACCCAGCGCCGGAATCACCACCCAACGGCGAACAAGAGCCTCCCCCGGTGGGGGAACACCACCGCGCGCGGATGCGAGCTCGATCGATGCGGGGGCCGGAGCGGGGGAGGGACATCGGATCGGAGAAGAAAACCACGCCACATTAAATAGCGAATCGAATCGATTTCTCATTTTGGGGATTAGGGTTTCCGTTACTAGGATTTTTAACCCTTTTTTACGCAAATAAAATAAATAAATAAATAAAAGAAACACAAGTTTTTTTTCGACCCTCCCTGAATCGCTCGGCCAGTGACGGAACCCCGGCCGAATCGGGCAAAGCGACGGAACCCCACCCACCCACCCAGAGTCGGTCTAGCCTAGACCCGGTGCATGCACCGAGGCCGCCCCGCCCGACGGTCTACACCGGCCTATGCCGATGGACCGGGTCCACGGACGCGTCGTGCGGTGACCTCAGCGCGCGGATCTAAAAGGGGAGGGTGTGGGCCCCACGTAAGTTAGACTTCCCGAACCCCCCCCCTCCCCCGCGTTGCGCGTTCCGGTACACGTCAGCCGTCGGTTCTATCTATCCGGAGAGGGTGTGGGTCCCACGTTCTGGGCTATTCCCGTTTGGTGTGAGGGGAGAGAGGGGGAGAGGCGTGAGGGCGTTGGCGTCTCTATCCGCCGTCCGTTTCCCCGGGGCTCCGGATGGATCCGACGGCTGGGAGCGCGTCGCGGGGCGTGCCTGCCTCTTTGGGGGCTTTTGCTTTATCTGGGGGAGTTTTTGGTGTAACAACCGCGGACGATTTGGGCGTGCCTTGAGATAAGGTCGCCCCCACGTCACATTATCATCATAATTTTATTTATCTTTGTTTCTAACGAAAAAATGGAAAGGAAAATAGAATGCAGATTAAATCAAAGTGATTATTGCTGTGTTAACTGTGTAAGAGAATTCTATCTGGACAAGACACCTTAAGTACGTGGGCATATTGTACAAATTACAAAACGATATGCTCGTTGACAACTTTACGCAGTTAACTCCTCAAATTTTACAACAATAACATGAGCTATAGTGGGGGTGAAAGCAGCAGGTCTGTAACCGTATAACCAGCAGAAGCAGCAAGTGATGTGCTACTGTTTCACTTCAAATGTCGGCGGGGAACCTCTTGTACAGCTGCGGGTTGTCGAGGCGAGGCTTGGCGATGGTCTGCAGCGGCGTGTTCATGAACGTGACGACGCCGGCGGACTCCATAATGTCGACGTCCACCGGCCGGGTGCCCGCCGGGAGGGACCAGTCGAACTGGTGGACGAGGTGGCCGACCATGGAGGCGACGAGGTTGATGCCGAGCTGCGCGCCGGGGCAGACGCGGCGGCCGGCGCCGAACGGCAGCACCCGGAAGTCGTTGCCCTTGATATCGACGGTCTCCTCCAGGAAGCGCTCCGGCCTGAACTCCAGCGGGTTGCTCCACAGCTTGGGGTCCCGGGCGATCGCCCACACGTTCACCATCACGTTGGCGCCCCTGGGGATGTTGTAGCCGCCGATCTTGACGTCCGTGCCGGCCTTGTGGGGGAGCATGAGCGGCGTCGGCGGGTGCAGCCGGAGCGACTCCTTGACGACGGCGTTCAGGTAGGGGAGGCTCTGGAAGTCGGTCTCCGACATGACGCGGTCGCGCCCCACGACACGGTCCAGCTCCTCCTGCAGCTTCTTCTGCGCCCTGGGGTTCCTGACCAGCTCCGCCATCGTCCACTCGACCGATATCACTGTTGTGTCCATTCCAGCAGTGATCATGTCCTGAACATGAGGAACGAATCAGAGGTGGTGAGAATTCACGAACACAATTACACAATCGAGTTAGCAGGACTGGAATTTCAGGTACAGCGCAATTATTAGACAGTGAGTTTTTCCACTCCTTTTGTGGTCTTCATTTCCTAGTCTGAATAAACTTGAAAAGAAAATTATCCACGTGGAATGGAAGATAGGGAAATGCACTACTCAATGAAAGCTTCTAGTTGTCGCCACTAGCTAAGTGGTCTTGAGCTTTCCAATTTTCTCGCGTTTTTAGTAGGTGGGTGATTGCAACCATAAAACACAACCAAACTTCCAACTAGAAAGTAAACATTAACTTTTCTAAATCCCACCAGATTTCACCAACTTTAAGATAATGACATGCCACACAAACTATGTACCAAATCTGGCTAGAGTAAAAATAATATTCTATGACCTTGAAATATGATATCTAACATGTGTGCAAAGAATGCAAGAACTGGGAGGGCATCGATATTAACAGGATATCTTATCTGAAAAAGGATAACAAAAGGAACTTAAGAAGATAGATAATAATCAGCGAGAAAGGAACATCCAACATACCCATAGAAGTCCAATAACTGTGTCGTCACTAAGGTCATACTGTTCTCTGAGAGTGAACAGAGCATCCACGAAGTGCTGCTTGGCACCGCTCTCTTTGAGGGCCTTCGCATGCTCTTCTATGATCTTCTTGGTCAGCCGATCCCTTCTCTCATTGTGGGTCTTGTAAAGCTCCTCATTAAGTGGACACAACCATCTCAAATACCAAATGTACTCAGAAACAGAAAGAGATGCACCAATCTTGATTCCATTGTTGACAATAGTCTTAAACTCACGCCCTTGTTCATTAATTTCACCATTTGCATTCATGAACCGCTTACCAAAAGCTAGCCTTGTTATATTGTTGAAGGCCACCATAGCAAGGTGATTCTTCACTAAGATTGGCTTATTTTCACTCCCTGAAAATAGCATATGATAAATGACTAATTAGTTAAAATTTTCATTCCATTGCGAAATGATTCTAAATGTGGTTAGGTAACTACTGTTCTGTTATTGTATGCCATGCACAGTATACTTTTTCCCCCCTTTTTCTTGAGTTCGACCACCATGGCTTTTGGACAAGAGGATAAAAATTGAATAGCTTTGCTAACTTATGTTAATATGCTGTAACACATCAGCTAGTGGATTGATCTGCAATTGACATATATAGAAAATATGGGTACATAAACCACGGATTCTTCTATGAAAACAGCAGAACATAAAACAAACAAACAACAGAATACAGTGTCCACTCAATGAAGAACAGAGTTTGTTGGTACCCATGTAAAGCAGTGCATTTATTTTTCTAAACATTCTAGCTTAATTCTCCTAAACTAAATTCAAAAACACAAGAGGACTACATTGAAACAGCAACACAAGTTGAACATAAAATTGAATGCGAAGTCAGATATAAATTGGAAAAAGTCGCTGATAGGCTGTGTCACTGCAGTTGAGACAGAGGGGTGTAGCACATAAGGAAAGCTTATTAATTTTAGTCCGTGAAACTCCAATGCTATAAAAATTGATGAATATTTCAAAAGAAAAGAAAAAACTAATATTGTCAACCGGTTCAAGCAAGGTTGTTGCCAAACAGGTTCTTGTGTTTGTCAAACTGGTAAAACATAAAAGCAAAAGAGAATGCTTGCCATACCAGTAAGAAGCCTAAATAGCATAGTATTGTTTCAACTAGCAAGATGTCACATTACTGCAAATACAGTACTTCATATGAGGGGCTAAACTAGCATGCTAACAATAGCAGAGAACAGAGCAAACATATGTAGAAAAAAGAAAATCACATGGTTTAAGTCCACTAGGGCTGCGTTCGGTTCCTCCCAATAAGTTAACTTATCCGTCTCGTTTTCCGCGTGCACGCTTCCCGAACTGCTAAACGGTGTATTTTTTGCAAATGATTTCTATAGGAAAGTTATTTTAAAAATCATATTAATATATTTTATATTTTTTAATATTTAATAATTAATTAATCATGTACTAATCAATTATTACGTTTTCCGCGCCAGGGTAAGTTAACTTACCGGCCATCCAAACGAACGCGGCCTAGGGAGATTAGAAATGCCTTAATGAACAATAATGCAGAAAACACTAAACTATCTTCACGTAAAGCTTAAATGGCATGGGAAATCAAGATTACCAACCCCGCGTATAATGAAATTCATAGAAACCCACATTACTAGTATAGCTTTACCAATTACCAAGATATGTTGACATGAACTATGGCTCATAAAAAATAAACCCCATGGACAATGTCTCTCAGCAGTCAGTGTTACAAATGACCAGACGTGATCACTATTGGTTTCATGGTACCGACATTTCAGTTTAGCTTTCCTGGCTCTCTAGCAACGTGCTCACCATGTGGTCCGTCTCAGAGAAATGCACCCACTCGAGGCAATTCAACTCATCTTATTAGTTTATTCTTCCACCAGATCGGCAAAGAGCTAGCCTACCATACCAGTAATGTGACATTTTCTCTGGATCCACTACCAAAGTGCCCAATCCACACAGCCTACGAAATGGCAGACCACAAATTGGCATTACCCTCAAGGACCGATGCAAACTGAACACATGACACCGGCAAACAACTATGCATTGCTGATGATCCAGGCAAGTAGGCAACACAGGTTAGCTGAGGGAGTCAACACACGAGAGAACAATTCGTCACCGGAGACAACCCACCAAACACAAGGACACCACAACCACCACCAACCAAACTGATACCTTAGGAACAAAAATACCACCCGTTTGCACCAAGCACCCTCTCCTTGCTTAGAATTACGGAACCCTAAATTCCTAGTGGCCAGGGAGTGAAACATGTGAAAGGGGGGGGGGGGGGGGGGGCGATCTCGCTGTGAGCTTGCTTACCTGGCTCGGTGACGGCGCGGTGGACGGACTCGACCATGGCGGTGACCTCGTCCTCGCGGATGGGGCGCAGGGCCTCGAGGCGCTTGGGGGAGAAGAGCTCGAGGTTGCAGAGCTTGCGCACCTTGATGTAGTGCGGGCCGTAGTCCGCCCAGATCAGGTCCATCCCGTTGCGGCTGAAGCGCTGCGTGGAGCGGTTCCGGGGACGGTTGGCGAGCTGCTGGTCGTTCTCCTTGAGCACCTCCTTGGCCAGCTCCAACGTCGACACCACCACGTTGAGCGACGACCCGAACCACACCGACACGATGGGGCCGTACCTCTCCGCCCACTCCTGGAAGCACCGGCACCGCACGGGCTTGATCTGCCGCAGGTTCCCCACCATGGGCCACGGCCGCGGCCCCGGCGGGATGCGCCCCAGCCGCAGCCGGTCCAGCAGCGCCAGCGAGATCGGGATCGCCACCAGCGCCAGCGCGAACGGCAGCAGCGACACGACGTCCATGGCGGCGACGGCGGCGCTGACGGTGATGCTCCGGCGAGCCCGCCTCCCTCTGCTCTTTGCGGGGGTTGGTGGTGGAAGCGGCGTCGCGAGCTCCGCCAAATTTATACTCGCCGGAAAGCTACGGATTTCGGGAGGGGGGCAAGTTGGCGGTAGGTGGGTGGGCCCCACACACTGACCTTTCCCATTCTCTTCTCTCTCGTTTCCACTGCGATTTTTCTCCCGTTTCTTTTTTTTTTCTTATTGAGAATTATAAATGGGTGGATTACTAGCGGTGTCAGAGAAAAACAATGTGTTTGGGGCATACTTTAATATTATTTAGTGTTTACTAGTGTTATTTTTTAAATAAAACATGGGGTTAGTTGTGTGTTAGTGACTTAGTGCAAAGTGCTTGGGTGAAGTGGGGAGCCAGGTCCAGACTGTTCAAGCTGTTATTGCTTAAATTCTAACAAGACCAAGGAAGGGTTCACCAACCACTGGGGGTTGATACCAGGTGCTGCTGCTGGTTTGGAAGCTTGGAGTGGACTTGAATCTCAAATACTGTTGACCAAAGCCATTTTTTCACTCCAAAATGCCAAAATTTTGCAAAATAAATAAATAAAATCGAATGACTACTTTTTTGTGGAGAGAGAAGGATTATTTTTCCTCAATCTTGGTATCAACCCAATATATCCAATATTTTTTAATTAGAAGCTTAGCTCAACTTAAAAAACTTAATATCTCAAATAACCTAATCTAAAATTCCCGCTCACGGGCTACGTGTCCTTATACTGGAACGACTCCTTTACAAGATTTGTGTTGATTTGCGTGAAATAACTAGTTTAGTACTCTAATTGGAAGTAGAAACCATGCAAATTTTGCAGAAGTTTGGATCATACTCTACCGTAAAACTTCCATAGTTTAAACTGTGTTTTTTTCCATTGCATACAGTTGGTACGTTGGTTTGGTGTTTGGTGAGAGATGGGTCGTGGTGCGGTACTGTGGGCCTGATTCCTGTGGGGCCACCGGATCTACGGCCTGGTTTCCCAGTTGGTGCATGGTCTGTACTCTCCTTTTGATCGCATGGTATTCGAAACACAAACAAAGATAGAAAAAAGAGCTAGGATTAAGTGTCTTGCATCCTGAAATTCTATAGATAAAAATACATAAAAAACCGTAGAGATAGCTATTTTAATAGAGCACAGGAAAAATATATGAAAACGATTTTTTCCCCAAGAGGATGAATATCTTGTTAGATATCATCTGGATTGCTGTGATTTAAGTTAATCCTAAAATCCTTCAAAGAAATTAAAAGAGCCATTTCTTTGTTTTAGCAAACTTGTATAGGAATTGTTTTTTTTAAGGAATATAATTCTCCAAAATTTCTCATCTGGAGGGTCGCAAGGACACGTGGCGTCTTGTTTGACCTTACCCTGTTCGTGGACGTACGGTATCGCACGATGACACACGTGCAAGACAACCAGAGACACCACGAGGACACACACGTGTAATTTACGACGAAGAAAGTTTTTTTTATAGGAGTTTGTTACTTTTTTGGGATTATTATCTAGGAGTTTATTGTAAAAATCGCCGGATTTCGCGCAGAAGCTTCTGAATTTGAAACTGGGCCCCTCCAAAAACCGGGTTTCCAGTCTCCTGGCCCACTTGTGGATTCAAACGGTAGCATTAACCATGGGCCACTTATGTGGCCCAAACAAAACATGGGCCTCCGATCTTCTTGGCCACTTCTGTGGATTCAAAGGTAATATTAACCATGGGCCACTTAAGTGGCCTAGTCACAACCTAGAGATCCTAACAATCAAGAAAATGTTTGAAAATTTTCCATTAGTATTTTTCAATTGTAGTATCAATGTTATTTATCAGTACCGAGGACTGGGTGCCTCTTGAGAGTTACTGCTTGGTGAACGATATGTTAATGATGTTTGTTTATGTCACTTTAGATAATAAATGATTTATACAATAAAATTTATAAGTAAAACAATATATAATTCAAGAATCTATACCAATAAATTTGACTAGGGTTCTCAAAATTATCAGCCTAGTGAGCCTACCGTGCTTCTAGGTGTGCATGCTACGTATTGATTACGTGTAAGTCAAGAGTGATTGTCCATCTTTTTTATGGAAAAATCTAAATAGCATATTTGTAAATGAAATATAATTTATGAATAAATTCTTATATATGTATTCTTATCAATTTAAAATGTAAGACTGAAAAATAAACTTCGATAAAAATACCTAAAATTAACTCTAAATTTAAGATTAAAAATTTAAAATATAATTTTTAAGGATAAGCAGAAACGAAAAAACTGATAGACTATGTGTCGTGCACATGTTGACGTTAACCGGTGCCAACAAGAGAGAATCCAACCCCAAATTCTGATCGAACTTTAACAGTTGGTAGCTGGTGTTCTTCGTAGAGTTAATGGGGCATGCGTATTTAAGTTTTTGTCCACGACATTTAATAATTTATCATTCACTTGTTGTTTAGGACCTAACTAACTATAAAGTGATAATTTTGTTAAACGTTATACTAAGTTCAGTCTCGATGCATGTTTCATAAGATATCATACATATTAAATAAGGTGTCACATCAGTAACATTGCTGATTTGGCAGGATCATTAAATGAGTGAGTTTTATGAGATGAGAAACTCATCTGGCTCGATTATCTAGTTTACAGTCTTGATAATCATAATATAAAACTATGTATTGAAACTGATCTAAGAGTAGCAAATCTTTCGTGTCTTTTTCTTTTCACCGGGACGGTGGGAGAGTTTTGAGATGCTCATTTCATATCTACAACAACAAACATATCTAACTCTGGCTTCAGACCCCATAATCGACACGATACCTTATCTGCCAAACCCAAATTAACCCCGGAGCCATGACATCACAGCCCCTTCCCAAGATTCCATGCTAACTGCTATGCTCTGAATTTTAAGCCTTGAGGGGATGTTCCTTATCTATTCCCTGCTATTTAAATAATTATTAAAAGAATTAGTTTTTCAAAGATAGATTAATGTAAAATATATCACTATACAAACATGTAAGCTTAAATATGACTTTTACAATCCATAACAGAAATAACAAATATGATTGCGAGTATACGTATATTATTCAGAGTTCAATTTATTATCTTTGTTATGAATTATAGAAGTCATATTTGAACTTGCATGTTTTTTATGATATATCTTTATAATTTTTTTAAAATTTTTTGATAACTATTTAAATAGTATGTATTAGATGAGAAGACATCCTCTCGAAGGTTTAGAATACTTTTCCATCCATCTAGGTCACTTGCATGAACTCTTGCCGCCATTGGCCTAGGCTAGCCACCACTCACTAGCTGCAAGCTGCTTTCCATACTACTCGTTGCCTTTTCCTCCACTGCAATTGAATCTGCAAGATGTCAATGCCAAAGTTTGCAACCCCAACTCACACGGTCACAGCCTTAATCCTTTTTGTTATTATTATGTTTTAAGTTTTTGATAAATATTGTTTTACCATTTGAATCTCTTCTATCATGTCACCTCTCCTGACGTGATAAAAGATTATCACGTCAAGCTAGCTTGTCTTGCACACCAACTACTTCGTGTGGCTGCGTTGCCCTGTCACGCCAGACGGAGTGACATCGTCAAAAGATTTAGACGGTGAAAACATTTACCAAGAAGGTTTAGTAATAAAATTATTTACTAAAAAATTTAAAAAATAAAAAATCCCACGGTCTCACGCTCACTCACTCATTGCCAGCAAAAGAAGAGAGCAATCTGGCGCCTTGCTGCCGTAACGGCATCTCATTCTCCCACACAAATATACACTTCGCTTTTTGTATTTTTAGGCAGAAAAAAAGGCATAAAGCTGGCTTTTAGTACCTGTGCCAAGCTAAATGCTGTGTTGTCTCGGTGCTGTCTGAGTAGGGAGACCTGAATAAGCAGCAACTTGCCGTCGTCGAGCGAGCAATTCTTGCCCAGTTGCCACACACGGCATAAATAATTTTTCGGGCTTCTTTTTTCTAGAAAAAAGTACTGATCGGTGATGTGGGGATCGATCATTAGTTCATTACTCAGGTGTCATCGGCGTGATTATTTGGCTTATTCAAAAAAAAACATATATCATATTTATAAATAAAAAATAATTTATGAATATATTTTTTATATATGTAATCTTAGCGATCTAAAAGTCCAAAGCTAAAAAAATACAATAAACCCCAAAATCGACTTAAATTTAAAGTAAAAAAATTAAATTTTAGCTTATAAGTATAAAAAGAAACGAAAAGACATGCTGGTTGCACGCACACCTCGCTACTAAAGCGATGTTCTTCTCATCGTCTCAGATAAGTATGCAGTTCGATGCTGTGTTGAACTGATGATATGGGGAGGCATGCATATCTACCTGATGCAGGTTGTAGCAGATGCAGCCGTGTAGATTCGTCGTGCAAAAGGAGTTTTTAGGATTTGGTGAAAAGCTTTCATCGCTGACAAACGGATGCATTGCTTTTGCTATGTGCGCCTGCCAGGAAACCACTAATTGCGCATGAAAACACCCTAATCCCTTGGATTTCGTTTATGCTTATAAGCTAAAATTTAAATTTTCAGTCTTAAATTTAAAATTAATTTTAAGGTTGTTTCATCGTAGTTTAATTTTTAGGCTTACTTTTAGATCACTTAGAACACATACATAAAAAATTATTTATTTATTATTTTTCATTCGTAAATATATCTCGTTTGTTTTTTTCTTCAAAAAGCAAAAGGACGAGGCCATTTCTCCAGATTCTGTAAAGTTGGTTAGTGGTTTCCCTGCAGGTGCTTTGTTCATCAGCAAACATGTCATGGTGGGAGAGGGATTTTACATTTTGGAATGCAAAAATGGGACAAACATTTAGGACGTGTAGAACGAAAAATTGTGAGATTTGAAGTGGTTTTCACTGAACTTGAACAGAATTTTGCTTGCTTGAAACGGACTCCAAATTTTCGGCCATAGGGATACCTTACAAAGACCCACTGGTAGACATGAAATTTGATGAATTTTGTAATTCCTAATTTGGCATGTTGATCACTTCAACATGTTGAGAGATGATTAATCTAGTGATATAGTGCTTATGATCTTCTCATTATAAGAGTTGGCAACTTGCGTATTTCTCCCTCTCAGACTCATGATAGAGTTCGAGGGCCATTTTGATTTTGCACAGAAATTAGTATGAATAGTACAATTTTTTTTTCTAATTGTGCTTAGTGTGATCCAATACAGAAGGGGTGAAAATTCACTGCGTCATGTCACTTTATAGTTTATACTAGTACATGCATATCAGGAAGTCAGCAACAAGCTATTGGCAATGTGGCATGAGTCACTAGAAAGAGAACTAATAATGCATTTTTAGCTAAAGAAGTATGCAAGTGTTGTTAGAAAGAGTGAGCAAAAGGATAACTAGATGGAGTTATGTGTGCTAAAGAGGTAGCATATCAGGAAGAAAAATACATCTCTTGGCAATAACAATAGAAAAAATTGCTAAGAAGGGGTATCATACTGTTCAATTATTTTGCCACAACTTTCTTCTTGCTACAAGATAAGGGCAGTATTCTAATCACATTTTTTATTTGAAGATTTTATTATTTGAGCTAGCTTGAGTCTTTTAGAAGCAGATAGTCTAGTCCTTACTTATCCATGAACATCATCATATGATCTTTTCTTCAGTAGTTGTTCACAAGTCGTTCTATCCCTTTGATGGACAAGTCAATTCATGCCATCTAGGGTTGTATTCGATCCTATCGTATTAGTATTCACTCCGTATTTATTTTTGAAAATATTCGATTTCGTTTTCATATCCGAGTTTCTGTTTTCAATTTCGATTCCAAAAAATATAAAAACGAACATGATATAGCTAGTTTTCGATCTGTTTTTATCCCTAATACCATCTATCTCATGATTAGCTAATCAATAATGGTGGTAAGTCCTTAAAAACTTCTTTTTGTAAATCCTTTAATAAAAGATGTGGTAAACAATATTTCTGTCCTTTTACTACCCTTTATCTAACCTCACAAGTAGTCCTAGTGTCCTACATCCATGGTTCTCTGATTAATTGTTCTAGCCTTCAAGCTATAAAGTGATTGCTCAAGTTACCAGAAAGCAACAATTTGGCACTAAATTCTTAGTGGAATCTGAATCTAAGCCCATCAGACAAATTCCTGGGTGACGCCATGCGTGCATTTGTACAAGCAGTATGGTAACAGTGATGTGGAGATGTTTAAAGGATCTTTCAGTTAGTGAATATTTTGTGGCAAGTATGGGCTTTTTGCAGTGCACTTATATAACTGCGGCACTCAAACTCTGCCTTATTTGTACAATAATGATTAGCCATTCAGTCTTATCCAGTTGGGTGCAGCAATGAAACCACCAAACAGATATAGACACAAGAGTTGGAACTGCAAAGACCCAAAGGCAAACATTAGAAATCATGTCTATATCCAAAGAAAAATTTATAGTCCTTAAGTAAGTATAGAGTGGTGTGAAATCATGTCTATATCTTAAAGAAATATAATTATGTCATCTTCAAAAAAGTATCTCTAAATATTAAAATTCATACTCAAAATTACTGAGTTCCTGTATATGAGGATGCGAGCCAAGCCTATGCTGGCTACCAAATATGCCTATGGTATCTCTCGGTAGTTTAGGTATAGAAGATATCAAATTTTACATGAAAAAATCCTGAAGGACTCTTGCATCCAAACAAATGCATTTGCGAGCAGAAAGAGTAAAGAAAAAGTGTTGACAACAAAACACACTCCTGATGAACAGATGATGAAGCTAGCATAGCAGCTTTGATCAAACATGATACAAAAAGCAGAGATGTCACCATTCTGAACAAGTGACAAGGTGACAAATACTTATGTTTTTTTTTTCAGGGAATCAAACAGTAACAAGTCCTCAAAAATTTCCTACCAAAAAGCTCCATTTCCAAACGAGTCCTTAGTGCCACCGTCCTCCTAGTGCGCGCGCAGTAGACGAACAGTTCAGATATATCTTAAGGCGGAGACGGCGCTGCATGGCGACGGCGACGTCGACGTCGCGACGACGGCCGCAGCCAAGTTATTGGGAGTTGGTGTCCATCAAACCGCACTAGCTCCACGGCCATTGGAGGATGATGACCTCACGCCACTGGAGTGGCGGTTCTTGCGCTCCGCGTCGTCATCGTCTCCGGCGCCGACGTCGGCGATCTGCGTCGTCGTCGTCGTCTCAGGAGTTGCGGCTCCGACGTTGTCGCCTTTGGACGTTGGCAGTGATAGTTTGGCGTCCGCCTCCTTCTCCTGCGTCTCCTTGTGCTTGCCCCAGAGGACGGAGTAGAGCCCGACGACGATGAGCACGGCGCCGACGACGCCACCGAGGTATATCTGCTCGGAGAGGATGAAGGAGCCCATGACGGCGACGATGATCATCATGAGCGGGCTGAACGCCGACGCGAACACCGGCCCCGTCCTCTGGATCACCAGGCCCTGGACGTAGTACGCGATGCTCGACGTCACGATGCCCTGCGCAAGTACAAGCCAAGAACGATCGAGCTCGCCGCCGTCAGAAATCTAGCTAGCCAGCTATCGCCGGAGATGCATGGAGAGGGCGAGACGATCGAGCTACTACTTACGGCGTAGGCGGCGGCGAGGAGGTTCATGTCGAAGCCGATGGTCCAGACGGAGGGGCGGCGCTCCATGACGAAGGTGACGACGACGGCCTGGAGCGTGCCGACGAAGCAGATGAGGGTGGTGAGCGAGAGCTGCGCCGAGTACTGCTTGATGGTGTGGGTCTGGAGGATGAAGAGGGAGGCCCAGGCGAGGGTGGCGACGATGACGAACATCGAGCCGAGGAACCAGTCCCTGCCGGAGAGGTCGGCGGCGGCGGCGGCTGGAGCCTCCGCGGCGCCGCCGTGGACGGCGCCGGCGGCGTGCCTGCTCCACGCCATCTCCATGAGCGGGCCCTTGTACAGCGTCATCAGCATCGCCCCGGCCACCGTCACCAGCGTTCCGGCGATCTTGGCCTGGCACCTCACCTTCTTCAGGTCCAGCTTCTCCATCCTGGCCACCATGCAATAAACGTTAACCAACTCCATGCAGCTCTCTCCATGGATTCATGGCTATGTCTAACGCAAGGTCGACGTCGCGGAAACCAAACCTGAAGATGACCGCCATGACGAAGGTCATGGCCGGCAGGATGTTGCTCATGGCGCAGGCGAAGGTCGGGCCGGTGAACTTGAGCCCGGCGTAGTAGAAGTTCTGGTCTATCACCGGTCTGCAGCAACAAAAGATGAAACAAATAAATAAGCTATATGCCTCTGCCTCCTAATCATTTTTGCAAATCTTTGCTCTTTTCTTTTGCAGATCAATGGAGTTAATCTGCAGGTTGCACTAAACGTACCCGAGCAGCGCCAAGACGAAGATTTGGAAGAAGATTGACCACGTCATCTTGGGCCTCACCTTCCTACCATTTTTGCACCGACACGTCAGCCCTCCGTCACCGACCGACCGACCAGTTCCACCCAAAAGCCTTAACGTGAACGAGAAAAACGCACGTAGAACAATAGCGGATATCGCAATTACCTCTCGAGGATGAGCGCGAAGGGAGCAATGGAGATGGTGGCGAAGGCGTGGCGGTACACGACGAGGACGTAGTGGCTCATGCCATGGTTGAGGGAGACCTTGGTGATGACGTTCATGCCGGCGTAGCCGAACTGCAGGCAGATCATGGCGAAGTAGGGCTTGGCCCTGTCCATGAAGCCGCTGCAGCAGGAAGCCATGGCTGCTGTCACTATACTGTTCTTGCCTTTCTGAGATTGTAGCTGTTGATTTCGATTCAGAATTTCACTCAGGAGATCGAGGGAGGACAAGATGATGCTTCTGAGCTGAGCTGAGCTGAAATGGCCATGGCTGATCTCTCCGTTTTATAGGGCTATGGGCAGGGGCTTTTCGGTCATTTTTCTGATATATTTGGTGTGAGTAAGGTGGGGCCCACTGGGCCAGTTGCAACGCTGGATTCGTATATTCCCCAAAATGTTTTTTCTGGGTACTCCTGCTCAATGGCCATTAGTGGATTCCGAGTAGAAATCCGCCGGATCAACCAGTTTTTTAGGGGAAAAGGAGCAGCACAATTCAGTTTTTTTTTTTGGAAAGAAAAATGATCATCACAGTTGTATGTGTTCTTGCAATGCGTTTATACGTGGAGCACAGCGGCAGACACAGAGAACCAGCATGTGACGCCGTGCAGCTTGCTGGAGCTCGACACTGCTGAGACTCTTGCTTAATTAGTATTTTATCCTTATTTTAATAAATAACATCTTTAATTTTTTAAGTACTTTATTTAAAAATTATATAAAGATATAAAAAGGTAAGTTATCTTCCAGGGGCAAGCTAGACTCGCAGGGCTAGGAACGTCTCGCCGGCAAGGGCTAGCCAAATTGGCTCTTTTTAAATGGCAAAAGTCCATTCATGCGTGATAACTATAGTTAGCAAACCAACCAAACATATGGAGTACGGGAAATCTAGCCGTGGAAATAGGTTTAAGTTTTTCTATACAAAATTTATGGGTTAGACTCTAAAATAGGGTGAGCCAAAGTTTTATAGGTTTTAAATTAAAAAATATTTAAGAGTTTAGTAAGGTTATGAAATGACCCAAGAGCCTTGGTCATTATCACTCCTAGGCAAAGCTAGCTAGCAAAGAATTGGTTTGCCTTTGCTAGGCTAGGTCACTTAGGCAATACAACCAAATGTGCCCTAAGCTTCGAGTTTATGTTGCCAGATGAGTCATGCTGGCTGCCATGTCACAATAAAAAAAAACTAAGCCACTCTGCATCCCATCTTTTGGCAGCATTGGATTTAATTTTTTATTATAGTTTATTTTTCAACTTTAGCTTTTCGATCGTTATGAATCCGCGTATAAAGTTTTTTCGTAAATTATTTTATGTTTACAAATATGCAACTTGACCTTTTCTTTTAAAGATTCAGAAGATGACCCCTTGACGTGTGGCCTGAGCTCCTGCACCTCACGTCCACGTTCTAATCACCTATGATAGGTTAATTTTCTTTCTCATTTATTTGCGTTAGGCTGTGAGCATGTATGTATCTTCGCGATGAGAAGCATGCAGCAAGTGGTCACTACATATCTTTCCAAAAGAAGTGTAATAATTCTTAAGCAGCTTTAGACGGTTAACGTTTCTCTTCGTCTTACATTATAAAACTGATCTTATATAGGTTTATATATATGTTAATAAATATATATATATATAATATACATTGATATATAGATAAATTTAAAAAATCTTATAATATAGAACGGATGGAACACGTTATTATCAGAAAATCGAGGCTTGAGCAAGCAGGCCTAAAGTCCAGATTAGCCCTATTCACGTACAAGGCTGGAAGCAAGAGAACTTACCGACCACTTATAGGTTATTTATGGGGTGATGTGATATTATATGTGAAATATACATCCCTCCTCACATAATTTATAACAGATTAATTTTCTATCACAATTAATAAATAACAATACCGAATAGTTCGGCGGGTATGATGTCCATAGGCTACAGGGTATACAAGCCAATATAAGATGCAAACTTTCTGTCATGATCTCCTCTGTGTATTATGCATGTAATTAAGCTTCTTTGAGATGAGAACCACTGAACCAGCAAGTGGCCACTAGTTCACTTTCCAAAAGAATAGTGTAATATTCTTCAGCGGCTTCGTAGAGCTACATCTCCAAACGCAACAGAAGAAAATGTTGTTTTTTCTTTGAGTGGCTTCCATGGCAGAAAGCTGCTACTTCTCCAAAGTCCACACTCCTTTGATGAGATCATGGCACTGGCTAGAGAACATATGAATGATCTAGCAGTTCTATGCATATTGTTCCAACCAAAGTCCAATCCAGCTTCGTAACTAAAACAAGCAAAAGAGATATTATTCCTTCATCTTAGTAGACTTTTCTCCCCATTTTTCTGCATATATTTATATTTATATATATATATGTCAAAATTTGAATTTTCAACATTAAATTCAGAGTTGATTTGAGAGTTTTTTTTATTGTGGTTTATTTTTCAGTCTTTGCTTTTAGATCGCTTAGAACACATTTATAAAAGTTTTATTTGTGAATTATTTTCGTTTACAAATATATCTTTTGGCTTTTTCCCCCAAACAGCAAAAAGATGACCTCTTTTATTTTTTTTCCTTCTAAAAGTTGGTGTGCCTATATTTGTAAAGGGGATTGTACTAATCGTTGACACAACCACCAAATCTCGGTAGTGTCATTTTGTTCTAAGCACGTTTTATTTATTTGTATCGCAACACAAACGTTCAAGTAGTTCTTGAAATGGAATAAACATTCACCTTATAAATAACTATATACAAATCATGTTAAAGGTGTTTCTGTTACAAAAAAATATTACACAATTGGTATGGAGTTAAGCATCTCTTTTGAATTTTGCTGTCTGTGTCATCCACGCACTCACATTAATTCGTATCTTCTGTAATCTGGACACGGCCTGAAGCATACTGAAGCAGTACTTGTCCTCAACTCCTCATCCATGAGTACAGTATCAATTGCAGATTGTTTTTTAAGTAATCTGGAAACGGCATGGTTTCATTAGCATTCTTAACTTTGGAGTTCCACGAGATCACTCTTCTGTTCTCTTTTATACTATTTATTATTTACGAACAAATTTTGAACTTCTGTCCTTTTTAATTATTTCTCATAAATATTGAAAAATTATATCGTATTAACAAAATACTTTGCATGTTTAATATAACTACACTAATTGTGTTCATTGAAACATCATTGTTTGAAAGTTTATTTAAAGATAAAACCATGCTCAGCGCAACTGCTGACCCACAGATCCCACTTCAATGAAATTAATCATAAGCAAAACACCTTATCGATGGTTAAACTAGGTTGTCTTAGATAGCATTCTGAATAAGTAACACTAATAGATTTACTTTTTTTTTTCCTTAAACGCGTAAAAGGTTTGCATGTCGGTATATTAGACTGACAGATTCATCTCACCGAGTGGAGTCTCGTGTCATGTAGTATGTCACAGCATGTTTGGACATCAAAGGAGCAAACCGGCAAATCACTGCTTGACATGCTACCATGCGTGCACTCAGCACAGATCATCAAGTGACGACGCGAAAAGGCAGAGAGAATTCTCTTTCGGAACATGCATTTCCATGCGTCACGTAGGTCGAATTTAATCCACCGAATCGGAGCTTCCGATTTAACTGCCCTGTGGGAAATGGAGTAAGATGCAGCAGAAAAAGTATCTCTGCGCCTTCATAATTTATGTTGTTTTGGATTAAAATATGATCAAATTTTTAATACTTTGATTACTACTAACTTTTACAGTATTTAGTTGAGAAACACCAAAATAGCGTGTTTAAATGAGTACATTTAGTTTTTCAATATATTTTAATATATAATTATAGTTATATATATATATTGAAAATTATATCGTAGTTTAATATGATAAGAATTATGGAACATGAATGAGGCTGCATTCTTTTGAGGGTGGTAAATTAACTTACCCCGGTACGAAAAAAACATAATAATAAATTACTACATGATTAATTAATTATTAAAAATATAAAATATATTAATATGATTTTTAAAACAACTTTTCTATAGAAAATCCGTTCGGAAAACGTACGCGAAAAAAAAAACGAGAAAGATAGTGCAGCACGAGAGAGTAGTAGTTGCATCTGGATGCAGATAGGCGCGCACAAACGGCAGTGGCGAGTGACTGGTTCTCTCACTCTCTAGTTCGGATTTTTAGGTGTGGAGAATGATGCGCTGACGCGTGCTACAGCAAGTATAATAACAGGCTATATATGTTTATGTGAAGGAGAGAGGAGATGAGATAGAGTGTAAGTAGATTGTTAGCTTGTACCCAGTTTGAAAAACTTTATGAGAGTGACATGTGGATCATGCATTAATGATGAAGAGCTAATTAGTACTCCCTCTGTCTAAAAAACGAATTCTCCGGTTTTCGTGTCCAACGTTTGACCATCCGTCTTATTTAAAAAATTTTCAGGAAATTAGAAAAAAATTAGTCACACGTAAAATACTATTCATGATTTATCATTTAATAAAAATAAAAATATCAATCGTAAAAAAAATTTGAATAAAACGAAGAGTCAAAAATTGAAAGTAAAAAAATTAGTTTATTTTGGAACGGAGGGAGTATATGGGTGGGCTAAGAGAATGCTATAAGAAATCTTATAGCCGGCTTGTTGGTTATATTATTAGCCTTACTCTTAATTGCAGCTTTCCTGGCCTAAGAGCAAGTATAATAGGGCTATAAGGCAGCTAAATATTGATGCGGAAGAGAGAAAGGAGGAGAGAGAGGAGAAGCTGACTAAAAACTTATAGCCAGCTCAAGCACAAGAACCAAGACACCATGTGAGACAGATATGTGGTCCTGCATTAAAGATAAAAAGCTAACCATTATATGAGTGGGTTATAAGAGGACTAAAAAAATTTTATAGCTAGCATGTTAACTATATTATTAGCTTCCTTTAGTCACGCTTGTTTAATTGCGCGGTGCATGGTCGGAAATCGTTCCAGCACGTCGATCAAGTTGGTCGAGTTGGGTGTCGCATCACCTGCATGGCTCTGCGAGCGATCGATGATGCGGTTCGTAAAATGAGCACATATTCCTTGATGGTTCGATTTTTAGCACGCATTTAGTTGGCAAAAAAAAAATCGCGAGGGGCCTTTAGTATTCTGTACCACCTAAAACTATTTTATGTTTTCACTCGTCCCACACTTACAGGTCTAAAAGTTTGAATATAAGTCTGTTTTATTAAACTTTAATATAATTATTGCTCACTTTATTTAGCTTTAATTTATGTGTTCCACATTTTCACAAACTCTATTACGATGATTATTTGGAGATAAACTTATTTTGAAACACGTAATACAAAGATGATTTTTGGGATGTTGTGTTAGGCAGCAAAGGAAAACGAAGAAAAGGAGATGCTCACTATGCACGGAGAGCAGAGGTGTAAACACTGTATTTCATCAGAGCTTTTTACCATTGTCGAAAAAAAATATATTTTGAGGTAATCATATTTTTCAGTGTAAAAATTTAGTAACTTAAGGTACAATATACTAAAATTTTATATTAAAATTTTTAGTACCTCAAAATACTTTTTAATGACTGTGAAACGCCCATTTCATTATCTTAAAAATGATGCCCACGATGTGATAGTTTTTATGTTAAGGGTTCATTTGAATAATAGGATTGAGAAAATTAAGTAATAGAAAAAACTATAGGTAAACAGAGAATGTACACAGAGGAAATAATTATAAATCATTGTTTGAATATACCATAGAAAAAAAAGACAGAAATCAGACGAGAGGGGTAGAGTCAACTTTTATTTTCCAAGAGGTAGGAACTTCTGCTAACTTTCATTCAAAATATATATGCATTCAACCGTTAAAATGTTTTGGAAAGCTTAAATCCTTTGTTTGAAAAAACCAGATAGAAAATATCAGATATAAATCGAACTCTATAAAGTTTCTCCATAAATCCTATTCTTCAAAGATAGTGGGTATAGTGACTTGGTCACTGGCAGGTGTGTTTATAGATAGAGGGATCCATATGTGATTGACCACATCCATCTGACTTATGTTGGAGGATCTTAGTTCAAATCAATAGCGTGCCTCTTTGTTCTTTTAATTTTATATTAGAGAGCGAAACTTGAGATTTACATGTATTTTTTTAACCAAACTTGAGATTTCTATTCAATTTGAGTCATCATTGATAAAGAGCAACTAAACTACTCCAATATTTAATGGCATTACTTCTACGTCAATCTATACTATATTAACTTTTTATATAAATATTTGGATAACAAATTCATCAAACAGCTGAAATTCCACATATTGTTTTGGTTTATTTTGGGATGAAAAATTAATAAACTTAAAGTGTATGTACGTTAAATCATAAATATTCTTGTACTGTTATGGTGCTCCATTTTGTATAGGGTGTCAATAGTGGTATGGGACTAAACTCAGAAGAAGTTGAGGTTCGTGGCCCGGGGACGAGGTTGGATTCAAAGATGTACATGATAGACGAATCTTGTACGAAGAAAGAGTTCGCAAAGAAAATAGCAAAAAAAAAAAAAAGGAGGAGCAGCACATGTGCATGGCTGCATTGACACGTACGTTCATACCGCCACATGCATGGACAATCATACTAGCTAGCTGGTTGTGCTTTTTTGGTGCTGCCTTTGTAATAAAATAAGTTTATTTTTGATTTATGTTGTTTAATATTTGAGCATTCGTTTTATTTAAAAAAATTATAGAAAAATAGTCACATGTAAAGTACTATTTATATTTTATCATCCAGTATCATGAAAGTTTTAATCAAAAATTTTTTAGATAAGACAAAGAATTAAATAATATATTTAAAAACTGAAGCTTGGCAGGCCAGCGCTGGACGCACATGGCGGCGGCCCGGCAGCCTGTGACGAAGCAGGAGCGGTTTCTGGTTTGGCGCGCGGGAGGGGATCCAGGTGGCTGCCGAGGTTTGGCGAACTCGTCCTCCCGTGCGCGGGTTTTTCAACCATTTGCCACTAAATACCATTCTTCCGGTTAACTTTTACTTTTACTACTGAAACGTAAGAATTGCTAATATAATGCTATTTTCATTGTATTTTTGCCACTACGTCAGCACCACATCATCTGGGCAAGTTGGCAGCAGTGATGAAAGGACATTGCTATCCCTAAGGCCCTAACCCTTTTTAGAGCTTATTTAACAACATGAAGAGATACTTTCCATAAAAAATGAGCACATGCATTCACAAACTTAACATTTACCAGAGATAAGATAAACATGGTTGTCATAACATGGTCCTTATCATCAGCATAAATGTCCAGGCATACCAAATTCCTAGTACATACAACATAAGTAAAATAGATTTCCACAATTACATGATAATAATGCTTAACATGTTTTTGACCTCAAAACACAACTAAGATCACCGTGTGTATCAGTGATTTCTCCCTTTTTACAATCATATAAGGATAGAGAAGAGATTTAGCATTGGTCTGCCATATAACCATCTAACGTGGAGGCAAAAGAATGGTCAGAATAGAATTGAATCAACTATTGATGAGCTCATATGGCAAAAAAAATAAAGATAACGAGGAGAGTGACATTTAGGAATACGGCAACGAACAAAGTGGCAAATAGTTGAAAACCCCCGTGTGCATGCTGGGAAGCTCGTATTTTCTGCGGACCAAGCGATAGGATGCGGCAAGCCTCATGGCTCTTTTTTTAAGCATTTGTTATGGATCACTTTTAAGGGCTACGTTTTAAGGGTTGTTTGGTCTTTTCTAAGGATGGAACCAGCCATTCTAGGTTTAGAGGTGCACCTTGAGAAATAGAGAAAGGAATTTGCGACAGATGTTTTTGCTCTAGCAATTTTAGGAGTTGTAGTGAATTATGAGATAAATCTAGGAGAGCTTTTGTGTTGATTTTTAGACTCGTAATTCATGGTATGTAAACTTCATTTCAATTCAATGAAATGCGAAGTTTATTCTTGACAACTAAGATTTTTAGATTTATTCTCTGCATTTAAATTCAAATTTTATTTTTCGCATTTAAATTTAGTTTGAATATTTTGATGATCTTGATGCCATATGAATTTGGTTTTGAAAATCTATTTTATTTTTGACGTCTCTCTTTCTTCCTTTCTACTCTCAAAGAGACTTATTTTAGATCTTTTCTTTTGACTTAGCATTTCTATATTCTTATGATCTAAGAGATGAAAAGATTTACGAGTATTATTACGTCTATATTCACCTCCCTTCTCTTATAGGTTCAACTATCCTACAACAACGTACTACATCCGTCTCGAAATAAGATTATTTTTTAATTTTTGTGTTTAAAGTTTGACCATTCGTCTTATTTGAAAAATTTACATAAAAATTAATCCTGCATAAAGTATTATTCATGTTTTATCACCTAGTAACAATAAAAATATTAATTTAAAAAAATTCAAATAAAATAAAAAATCAAAATGTTATATATAAAAACTAAAAAATAATCTTATTTCGTTACGAGGTAGCACACTATCTCCTCCCCAAAAATTCCAGAGTAGAAGCATCCCGAGGTGGCGAGGTTGCTGACTTCAATAGTTCAATGGCGGATCCTGTGTCTTCTCAGAGTTCACAAGCTCGCTTCTTCCATTGACTTCGTGTTGCGATCGAGAGCCTGGACAGCTCGGAGATTGTTGGTGGCCGCAGTGCCGCTGCAGCAACCGCGCCGAGCGATTGGGATGGGTTCCGCGGCCGCGCCGCTGTGCCACGTCGTGGCGGTGCCGTACCCGGGCCGCGGCCACGTCAACGCGATGCTGAACCTGTGCCGCCTCCTCGCCGCGCGCGACGGCGTCACCGCCACCGTCGTCGTCACTGAGGAGTGGCTCGGCCTGCTCGGCGGCGCGGCCGAGGAGGAGTGGGGCGCCGGCGTCCGCCTCGAGGCCATCCCCAACGTCGTGCCCTCCGAGCACGGCCGCGCCGGCGACATGCTCGGGTTCGTGGAGGCCGTGTACACCAGGATGGAGGCGCCGTTCGAGCGCCTCCTCGACCGGCTCGGCGCGACGGCGGCGGCGCCGTCGGCCATCGTGGCCGACACGTTCGTGCTGCCGTGGGCGGTCGGCGTCGGCAACCGGAGGGGCGTGCCGGTGTGCGTCCTCTCCGCGCTCGGCGCCACCATGTTCTCTGTGCACTACCACTTCCACCGGTTGCCTGCCGCCGCCGGCGGCAGCGCCACTCCGGCCGCCGACATCGCCGGTACGTACGTACGAGCTCTGAACATCAAATTCTTCCCTGCTACTTAAGCATGAAAATCTACAAACTTGCTAGCAAATGAAAATTTGTTTCTTGATCTGATGCAGATGGCGCCGATCCTTGCTTGATTGGAAGCTACATCCCCGGGCTGAAATCAATCAGGTTAAGCGATCTTAAGCCCACTCACTCCAACAAGAACATGTTAGAACGCATAATGGAAGCCTACTCCTGCGTCAGAAAAGCACAGTGTGTCATCTTCACCTCCTTCTACGAGCTGGAGAGCAATGCCGTGGACGCTCTCCGGCAAGAGCTGCCATACCCGGTGTTCTCGGTTGGCCCTTGCATCCCCTACATATCACTCGAAGCCGAACACCACCACGCCGGAGCGGAGGAAGAAGCAGCCTACATGGCATGGCTCGACTCGCAGCCGGCGGGCTCGGTGCTGTACGTCTCCCTCGGCAGCTTCCTCTCGGTGTCACCCGCTCAGCTCGACGCGATCGCCACCGGCCTCGCCGAGAGCAAGGTCAGGTTCTTGTGGGTGCTCCGCGGAAGCGACGCCGCGCGCTCCGGCGTGCGAGACCTGCTCCGCGAAGGCGACGCCGCCACCGCCGGCATGGTCGTGCCGTGGTCGGACCAGCTCAAGGTGCTGTGCCACCCTTCCGTCGGCGGGTTCCTCACCCACTGCGGCATGAACTCGACGCTGGAGGCGGTGCACGCCGGCGTGCCGATGCTGACCCTCCCCATCGCGTTCGACCAGCCGGTGGTTAGCCGGCTAATCTCCGACGAGTGGAAGGTTGGGTACGGCCTCAGGGAGAAGGCCGGCGACGTCGTCGTCGGACAGGAGGAGATCGCCGCGGCGGTGAGGAGGCTGATGGGTTCTGACGCGGCAGAAGAGGCGAAGGAGACGAGGAGGAGAGCTTCGCTGATGCGAGAGGCTTCTCGCGCAGCGGCTCAAGTGGGTGGTTCTTCCTACAGAGGCATCACGTCTTTGATCGACTATCTCTCAGAGTTCAAGAACTGAAACTAAATCTACAGTTTGGTCTCTTGTCACTTTTATTTTTATTTGAAATAAACTGAATGCAGATTGTTACTTCTGATCCAGTGACCAGAAAAATATATTCTGAAAGACATTTGGCTGTGCAGTTTCAGAAAAGAAGACAAAATATACAGAACTCTTGTTACTGTCCTATGGAAAATCTACCATGGCAACTTCAAAGATTTAAACCTTCCAAAGTTAACACATTTGCAACAATTTGCAGATACCATCCATAATTCCATAGTCAACACATTTGCAACAATTAGCAGAGGGCAACTTGAGGTCATTTGGTTTACCTTTTGTATCCATCTTAATAGTTGGTTGCAGAAGAGTTGTACACATCTTAATGCTGCGCATTTTTCCTTCCTTTTTGTAACAAAATTGGCAGACAGAGAGAAATATCCAAAAAAAAAGTAGTACTACGTAGTACTTTTCATTCATTTCATACTTGTGAAAAGAACAGTTATGAAGACCTGTTACACCAAGGTGTATCAAAGTACTGAATAGTAACTCCAGAGGTCAGAGTAATCCCCCACGGAAAAAGGATAACAGTCGTTTTCAAGCTGTCTTGATCCAAACATCTAACCCAGGAAAAAGAATCTTTAAATAATGTCAAGAATGACATTCCATCGTACTCTGAACTGAAATCCTAGACTTGACCAGCTGCTGGAGGGCGCAGAGCGACACGCCCGAACTGCTCAGCTGAGTACTTCTTGTACGCCGACTTCAGCTTGTTCTCAGGAGCGGCAGCGTGAGCGTTCACAAGGACCTTTGCACACTCCCTGCAATCAGACGAGTAGTGTTTTAGTTTACAGATCATCAAGAAGATCATAACTTCAGATTTAGGAAAATAAAATCCAGTGACTTCAGGTTAAGGAAAAATAAAAATTCAGAACTTCAGGTTCAGGAACATTGAAGTTCAGAAGGTTCAGGCTAAGGAGAGCATAGTAGGTTCAGAATGTTCAGGTTCAGGGAATGTTCAGAGAACATACATAAGCTGTGATTCGCTGAAGCCGGTGTGGTGCTTGAGCGTGTCCGTCCAGAGGGGACTCCTCTTCAGCGTGCACTGCGCTGCGTACACCGCGGACGCGGCCACCAGCGACGGGCACAGCGACGCCATGCCGTACTCCGTCAGTGCCATTTCTGCGAAGAAGAACACCATGTGCTCCAGCTGCATTCGCAGAGAGCAAGAAAACGTCTGATCAGAATTCAACTCCATGGCACACACACACACCTAGATGGAGAGAAGAGAACTACTACTAACTAGCAGAGTGAAATCATTCAGGCTCTTTCTTTACCTCCTTGTCGCCTCCGGCGGCTTTGACGAACCGGACAAGGAAGACGTAAGGCGTGGGAACGGTGAGGTTCCACTGCAGCCTGTTCAAGATGTTCTTCTCCATGGCAAGAATCTGGTGCCGCAGGTAGGCGTTGTCAGCGATGCAGATGAAATCGTTAACCTGCAACAGCAACAGAGCAGTACAGTGCACCAGTCATGAGCTAGGAACGAGCAGTGAAGCAGCAGCAAAAAAGATGGAATGGTCCGTCGCCTACCTCCGGCGCCCAGATCTCCTCGTACTTGCAGGCGATCAGCATGGCGGCGATGCCGACGAGCTGCAGCTCCCTGCGCAGCACTGGCTGCAGCGAGAGGTACCGGTCGATGACGTACATGGTGAGGTAGAGGGTCTCCGGCATCAGCTCGAACTTGTAGTGCACCTCGATGATCCAGTCCGCCAGGATGGCCCTCATCTTGGGGTTCACCTCGAGCTGGCTGCTCATGTAGTCAGTCGGCCGGCACTCGTGCTGCAGACCACCACACCGTCAGGACAAGCCGGCCACGAGAAGAGGAGGAGCTCGAGATTGCTGAAGAGGAGGAAGAAAGCTGCAGTTACCTGGGCAGTCCTGTAGAACTTGTAGATGTCCTCGATGTAGTCCACCACGGCGAGCTGGTTGTCGCCGTCGAGCTTGTCGATGTCCTCGACGACTTCTCTTGGCCTCTCAGTAATGCCACAGGCGTGCTGCCATCAACGAAGAGAGCAAGATTCAGCTACGATGCAGGAGAGGAAAGTAGTGTTTTGATGATGCTATATTTGACCGATCGATCGTCACTCACCTTGGAACGAGCAGTGAGCACAGATGTAAGCGTGTTCACGACCTTCTTCCTGGAGTGCTTGTGGGCAGAGCCGCCACCGCCGGCGCCCTCCGACTTCAACGGCTTCTTGTCCTCGACGGGTTTCTTGTTCTCGTTGCCGGAGGTGACCTTGGGGGCATTGTCAGGACGGGGCACGAGCTTCTTTGCCGGCTTCGGAGCAGGCTCTTTCCTGGCCGGGTTCTGCACAACAATCTGCGACCAAAGAAGGTTTTGGGATCAAATCAAACGCTCTGAATGCGGCAAGAACAAAGATGACGAACAGGAGGAGGCTCAGCTGCAGTGGCTCACCCGTACCTTGTTTGCCGCGACGGCGTTCTCCTGGGCTTTCTTCAAGAGCTGGGCGCCGAAGCTCCTGGTGATTGGGCGGTTGATCCCCTCCGGCAGCTGGATCTTGCTGTTGCAGAAGACGAAGAAGAAGAGGATTCAGAGAGGGGACGGGAGGAGGAAGAATGAATCGGAAGGTTGCGAGGATGTCCTGTTCCTTACCCGTCGACCACATGGGCGTTCAAGACGTTGCCGATATCACCCAGGGCCTGCCGGTTTCTTGCATCAGGGCGGCCGGCGGCGGCGGTGGCGGCCTTCTGCTTTCCCGGTGCGACTGCAGCACCTGGTCATCGCCGGAGAAGAAAATTAGGGACAGGATTGCCATTACTACTCGGAATAAATCGAAGCAGCAAGAAACTGAATCAAAAGGGCTGGGCCACATCAAAATTCGTTCTTGAATGCATGAATCGGCCAAGAACGGCTCGGAAAAAAGATGAAGAACTTGCATCGGATGGCCCATGAAAACACGAATCCGTTCTTGGAGAACTCGAATAGCCCTGGAACTCTCTTCGAACCACCCAAAAAAATCCAGTTTTTTTTCTCACATGAACCGTTCAGATCGGAGTATCAAACAGATCATCCGAAGCTTGAACCCCCCAAAAGAACAAGCACCTCCCAAGAACCCAAATCAAGAACACAGAAGCAAGCCATCCATCCCAGATTCCCACGCAAACGCCGGGGAGTCGAGCCCAAGAATCCGCCGCCGCTCACCTCTGTTCGCCGGCTGCTGAGCGGCAGCCGCGCGGTGGTGCCTTGTAGCCATGCGTACGGCCCCTCCTGTTGCTGCTCCTCCTCCCCCTCCTCCGGGCTCCAAGAACGCCGGGCGCCAACAGCTCCGGCGAGCTCCCGAACAGCAGCAGCAAGAACGGATTCGACAGCTCCGGCGCCAACACAGAAGCAGGCAGGCAGGTGGCCGTCTACTACTTCTCTATCCCTCTACTACTACTTCTTCTTCCTTGCTTGGAATCGGAGGGACGGAGGAGATACGCTGGCTGTGGGAGGAGCGGCGCGGTGGGGGCTCGAGCTTTATCTGGGAGCGAAGGCGGCGGCTCCAACGGTCGAGAGGGATCGACGGCCAGGACGGGGCGGCGCGAATCCGACGGCTGGGATTGGACGCGGCGATGGGAACGGGTGAAAGTAGCCGTTGGGGGGCTATTCATGGCAAGTGCTCTCGTAGTCGTAGCTTGCAAGGCTCAGGCTGTGTTTTTAAGCTTTGTTTGTTTTGTGCCTGCATGACAGTCACAGCCTAGGATAATTAGTTAATTATCTCTGCGATTACTGTGTGCCCGTGTGAATGTGACCGAGTTGCAGACATAAGTTTAAAAATTGGGAATGCAAAAACTTTGTGGGCAAAAACAACTCACTGGAAATGAGTGAATATGATGAGAGGTATATTTGGTATTTTTTTAAAAAAATAATCATTTAATTAAAACAATCACGGCAAGCATTAAAAATTACAAAAATAAGACATTAGGAACAAGGTAGGGTTGACCTGTTAACATCTATCTGTTTGATAGGAGCTATCGACACAACTCGCCCAGTTTAACATGACTTCTTGAGGTGGAGAAACAACCCGTCCAAGTACCATCATTTGATAGGTTTGGTGTAGAGGAAGCCTATCGAATTGGAGTAGTTTAGACCCTGTCAAACTCTCTCGATATAGTTCGTCTTGTGTTCAATAGGGGGACGGTTGACCACGTGAAGTTCTATAGGTTCTATTTTTCTTTTTTTCTCACACGACATTATTTTGGGAATTTTTCATTTAATAATACTATTTAAAAAAGATACTTATTTGAAATATCGTTATTCTTAACTTTACAAAATAATTTAACAAGCTAACGGTCAAGTGGAATATTTGGATTAATACTTTTAGCGATACAGGAACTACGGCTCTCTCACTCCCATGCTTCTTGGGTCGAACATAGAAGGGGTTCATTAATCTCCTGCTGCTTCTGTTTGAGAAGTTCACGCTTCACAAACACAAGAACGTTGGCAAATTTAGTTCAAAAGCACGACATAATTCTTTGGCGAGAATAATAGAATATTGATATTGACAACCATTTTGCAACAAACAAAATGAACCCACAGGGACCAATTTTTATGGCTCGTTTAAGTTCATTCTAAAAAGCTGAAAAGGATTAGGCGCACATCGGATCTGTTAGCACGTTTTTCTAAACATTATCTCTCGTATAAGAACTTTATACATAAAAAGTTGATTTAAAAATCAAATGAGCAATTTTTAATTCATTTTTAAGCTTTTATAACAAATAGTTAATTAATATACTAATCATATTTCTCGTTTTCTCGTTTGATGGGTTGCAAATTAGCCAGAATTCACGCAGCAAAAGAACGGGGCCTGAAACATCGAAACAAACGCCTTTCTCAAGAATTGCTGCATTGCATTCTCCGGCGCAGGGAATAATTATCTTTTTGCCACTCTTAGAAATGACACTAACATATTTATTACTAGACCCATATGTCATAGACACACGAAGACCCACATGTTATAGACAGCGAGTGACAAGATATATTATCTTAGGTGTCGTGGCAAAAAGTTAAATGCCGCGGCGCAGGGACACAACGGCAGCGTCCGCTGGTGCACCGCACGGTCCGCACCGCACCGTAGCTTTGCTGGGCTTGTACTTGTACGGCGGCGCGGCGTCATTACTCGTTACGCCTTACGCAGGCCGTGCTGGGTTTGGGTTTGCCTTTTTCACGGGCCGTTTTTTCATCCGTGAGGCCCATTCCGTCGGGCCCAACTCCGCGCGGCGCCGGCCACACACGGGAAGGGCCCATGGCGTGGTTTCGGCCCGATTAGACGGGCCTGCTATCCGCTGGGCCATGGACTACGCCGGCACTGGCCCGTGGGCCTGTATCCAGAAGAATCCACGTGGATGGCGCCGATTGGACGTGGCTGTCCCTGAAAAGCCGGGCCCATATATTTGGGCGGCGACAGCGACGGTGATCGTTCGTGTCGTGCCAGCTTTAAACTCAGTCCCACCCGCGTGGACCGTTTGCTCTGCCGTCCAATTCTTTTTAGAAACACAATATAACATAGACGTTCATAACATATGTACACCCTTTAATTGTATCCCTCGACGGTTACGTCGCCGATCACTGAAAGCACAACCTCAAATGCTACTGATACCTTTGTAAACACTAGGCTACAGACTCTTTCGCTCTAACATCCAATTTTGAACGCATGACACAAATCAGACGTAAAACTTGAAAGCTCCTCTTTTGTACCCTAGGGATGGGACCGTCTTGTAGAATTTTGGAGACCCATAAACAAAATGCAAATAAAGATCCTAAAATTATATAAAACCATGTCTAATGAAAACAAGTTTACCGGTGCTTTGCGTCCAGCGTGGTGACGGCAGGTGGCTTAATCACAAATGATACATATGTAGTGGCGAGATACGTGGTGATACGACAGCATAGGCGAATGATGGAGTATGTTTTATGTCAAAGCAATCGTTGGGACGCGTTGTTTTAGTTGTCACTAGCCGGATTGAATCTTATGAATCTGAACCGGACCTTCTTCGTTGTAGAATTTGGGGACTCAAGCAGTTGCTTAACCTGCTATTGGGCTTCGACGGGCCTGAGTAGGGTCACCCAACCCTAACGACCCTGGTGAAATTTGTGCTCAAACAGTTTGGACAAGGACAGCACTGATATAAAATTAGTGTATCCTAACGCCGGTAACACACTAACACCAATGAACAAATTTTAGGGTACTCCTAATAATTAAATGTTTGAAAATTTTAATTTTATCGATCAAATCCGATCACTGCTACAGTGCAAATTTTATGGTTAACGATCTTTTCTTCCAAACTTTTTCTAGGGCAGGTGCAGGCGACCTTGCCTTGTGTTTTTCTTTTCCGAACTCTGTACTATCATTCACTCACTCACTCACTTGTGCCATACACCAAGGGGAAAACGTGTGGGAAGAAGGCGTGAATCCAGGCACAAATCCGTACGCCTGCCGTTCGTTGCTGTGTCGTGATCTTCGCAATAAAAACTTCAACTCACCATCCAATGTCCATTTGTCCACATACATGCACAGGCCAACCCCAAGCCTTCAAAAAAAAAAAAAACTAGAGGACTATATTTACAGGAGGAAAGAAACGTCCCAACTAATTAAAAGCCATGGATGAAAGCAGGCCTAAGCTCCTGCTCTGCTGCTGCTGCTCGTCTCCGGGCGCCGGCGATGGCGGTGGCAGATTGATCGATCGTCGTCGATGTGCTGCTTGTCTCATGCTGCTGGCACTCTGGTGTCACGTCCTCCGGCTGCACGTTTCGCCGGCTTGCGGCCGCCGCCCCACAACGCCGGCCAGCATCCGACGGCCAGAGGCGCGCCTATCCTGAAAGATCAGACAGCATTCAGGTTTCAGTTTCAGGATTCAGATTGTTTTTGTGAATTGTGATGCATGCTACTGACTAACACACATAGATTACTAGAGTGATGCTCAATCAGTCCAAGAATCTGCATTGGTTGGAATTAGGAGATAATGCTGTGTACTTTGACCAGATTGTCATTACCCTGTTCCATTGGTTTCCTGGTCACGAGCTGTTCAGTTTCTTTGACCCGTAAAGTTGGCTATGTCAAAAGGGGTGGAAGAATCATGTGGTTTAAAGGGGTTTGTAGTACTTGAAATCGTCAAAGAAAATGATGCAGGAGGAAAAATACATGCACTGATCACTACTTTTTAGTGCCGTTTTACTGAAAAAGAATGTTGCTAACCATGCACTGATATGCTTTTTGGCTGTAGACGTGTGGGCTGGAAAGAACATGGTGACTATATAGCACATAATATTTCACAAAGAATGTAATCGTCTTAAAATATAGTAGGATCTAATGAAGTTGTAGTAAAGTGGTATTAACAGACTAGTCACAAAATCAACAGCTACTACTTCATGATTAATCTCATAATTGGAGAAGATTTTAAGATGTTTAAGAGCTAATATGAGCATGCATGTTTGATTCTGTTAACTGAAAGGGATGAGATCAAATTATGTTTTCAAATTTCGCTGTGTGGTACAGTGTAAGCCACCCACCTAGCTTTGGCGGCAGCCGCCGGCGCGGCGGCGGCGGGGGCGGCGGGAGGAAGCGTTCCTCTGGCGGGTCGCGGCGTCGTCATGCTCCTGGTGAGCAGCCCCGGCACGTAGAAGTTGAGCAGCACGCCGTCGCCGCTGCCCCCGCAGCTTCCCCTGCTGTCGCTCCGCCGTCTCCGCAGCCTCCTCTCCCTCGCCGCCGCCGCAGCAGCCGCCTCCGCCTGCTGCTTCGATGCCGCCGCCGCTCCCTGCTGCTGCTCGGACGACGGCGTCGTCCTCCTCCCCTGACCTTTCTCCGCCGCCGCCGGCGTCGTCGTCATCGCGACTGTCCCGATTCTCTCACCACCACCACCATCCCTTCGCGGGCTGAGCTTCGCCGTGTCGACCACGACGAAGTCACTGAAGGACAGCTCGCGGTCGGACTCATCGCCGCCGCCGCCGCCGCCGGAGAAGTCGGCGAGGAGGCCGAGCAGCTCCTCCCTGCTCAGCGCGGCCTGCCGCGCCCTGCCGCCGGCAAGCACCTCCATCGTCGTCGTCGTCGTCGCAACCTCGTAATGGCAGAGCAGATGCATGCACCGGTAAGCAGCAAGCGAGCGAGCGCGCGGCGAGACAACGACCGATGCGCTTCCCGCGCGCGCTCTGCTTTTTGTAGAGAGCGGGAAGGGGACGGGCACGACACGACGTGTGTGCTCGGGTGGTTTCGTTGGCTGTGTGTTTTTTTCTTTTTAGCTCTCCTTTTCATCGAGTCATTATGTCAACACGCTATTCTAGAAGGCTATTTAATTTGCTTTACTTCGTCTCAACATGTTTTTTTACTTATTGCATGTATTATGTTTACTAATTGAAAATAGAGTCATGCCTTCTCTTTCTCACCTCATGTCACATGAAAAACCACATCTCCAAAAAAAGAAAAAATCAAGTAAACCGTTTCTAGTTTATCAAGACATGGTGTAATGCACAGACATATTACCAGTATTAATATAAAAAATAGACTAGAATATACTTCACTTTACCCAATCTCATTGCAATCGTCCCTCGTTTATCTAGATTCAATGCAATTGTTCTTTATTTTTACTAACTCCAATACAATAATCGCTAAAGAAATAGTTTAGTTTGAGAGAAACAAGATAATGTCAAAATGATTTAATTAACTCATCCATTGTTTAAAATATAATTATTTCTAAAATTTAAATCAAAATATAAATATTTTTAACACTACTTACGGTATTATTTGTTTCATCAATTACTTTTCATTTATAAATTCTCATTTTGTCTCCATTCACCCTTTCACCCCGTGACACTGGTTAACCTTAATATCTACTCAATAACTTAAAAATACTTATATTTAAGATGAAGGCCAGAGATTGGGAGAATAAAGAAAGGGATTCTCCCTTTGTTTACGTCTGCTGCTAGTAATCGGTGCTACGGGGAGTAGCTTAGCTGGCTGGAGTAGCTAGCTAGCTTGGCGCGCATGATTGGCTGTCAGTTTCCTTTTCGCTTACAAGAGACTACGAACCCGAAGACACGCGCAAATTGGGTGCAAAATCGCTTAAACGGACGAGAAAATCCAAGCGTTACGTACGAATGACCGAGAGCAGAAAAAGGCAACAATTCTGGACAAAGATAACGAACTCGTCACTTGAAGGAAACGTACGTACACTGTCTCTACGTCGATCAAGACAGGAAAAATGTATGTATGGCTCATCCATAGTGGGAGTTTGAAACCGTGGTTTGATCGACCAAAAAGCGTCTAGATTAACAGCAGCGAAGAACAAGCATGGATCGATGGGACCAATTCTTCTCTGTATCTCGACGTCTGGAACCCCCCTCGTCGTCGGTCCAACGTACGGCGGCTAGATAAAGGAAAGGAAAATCACCGGATGGACTTTATCATATTTATTATATATTGACATATGAATTCTATCCATGTATCAATAACTAATTATATACTTTTATTAAAAAAAAGTTAGAGGTGGTGAGTGATAGTGAATCTACTATTTATCTTATCACTAACTCGATCCCTTATGTTTTTGAAAAGAAAAATAACTAAAGCATATATATGAAACCACTTTTATTAGCTCTAATTTTAATAACCTGGTAATGACATTTTCTAATAAAATTTTGTTGCACCAATACGCAGCCACCGTGAGACAGGAACGTCACGCCGGCAGAACGCCTCCGACGAGCACAGTGCACAGTTCGATCTGCTGGGCACGGCAGCAGGTTTTCTAGAGATCGACCTGGTCCTGGGGTCGTCGTCGCCGTCAGGATAGCTGACGCTTTTCTTCAGCTTCCAAGAGGACATAAGAGGCCGTGTCAGTGTTTCGGATTTTGGAACTTTCGTCTCGTATTCTCGCTTTTATTTATGCTTATAAAATAAAATTTAAATTTATAGTTAATTTTAAGATTTTTTATCATATTTTTATTTTCAGACTTACTTTTACATCGTTAAGAACACCTAAAAACATTATTTATAATTTTTTACTTATAAATTTGATATTTCATTTATTCGTCAGATAAGCAAAAAGACGCACACTTAATATTAGGTAGGAAGCACGGACGGTTGCATCTGTCAGACTTTCAGTGATCGTTCAATTTTGACATAAGAGCAAGTTGAATAGCATTAATAGCCAATCTATAGTCAATCTAATAGCCAATTTATACTATACCTAGTCTCACATGTCATACACACATTAGGTCTTGAAGCTCGTGCTACAGATAGCTACAAATCTATAGCCCACTCCTGTTCTCTCTTCTCTATTGTCTCTTCAAAATATATTTATAGCTGATTTATAGTCTAGTATTGTACTATACTGTACTTGTTCTATACTTGAGAGAGAAAAAATTAAATTCAAAACCAACAAGGCAACAACCAATCTATGCTACTTTAAAAAAAGTATTACACTCATTTCATATTATAAAATTTTATAGTTATTATAATATTTTATAGTCATCATATAGATACTAAACAGAACATATCCCATCCATGAAAGTCAAAATATCTTATAATATGGTGTAAATGAATCGGCTATAACATGTACTGTGATTTTAATTTGTTTAATGCAAAATATTATTTGAAGCAATATATTTCTTGCAAAATATATTTGTACTTATTTTAAGCAATATTATGACATATCTTTTTTGTCGGTGATAAAAACACGGCGGCTTAGCTAGTTTTCGAAACATAACAATAAGCACGGCGTCACCGGGGCTCGAGGTCAGAAACAGAAGCGCCGTTGATGGACGGGTCCCGAGCAGCCGCAGGAGCCTCGCGATCCGCGGCGTTGCCGCCGATCCGACGACCCGCGGAAACGAACGCCGGCGGCGAGGGCGCCGGCAGGCTGACGGAGCGGCTGTTGAGCATGACGACGAGCGCCGCCATGGCGGGGCGGAGCTGCGGGTCCTCCTGCACGCAGAGCAACCCCAGGTGGATGCACCGCAGGACCTCCTGCGGCCGGCGGCCGGCGGCTGTGCAGCTGTCCAGCAGTTGCGCCGCGGCCCCTTCGCTCCATTGCCGCCACACCTGCATGTCACCGAGCAGAATCAGGTTTGCGTTCTTTCTCGGTGGAAGGCAAAAGATTATTTGAGATTTTCACGATAGCTACGTGATATAAACAATAAAATTTACTATTATAAAATTAAAAATATAATTTAAAAATATAAGATGAGGAACTTTTATATAGAAAAATATTTAAAAAATGCATCATTTAGCGGTTCGAAAAACATACGTACAAAAGTGCGAACAAAAATTGAAAATAATGTTGGAAAAGAACGTAGCCAGCAGTTCATGAATTGCAGTGCGAGAATTTTTGTAGATGGATTTGTGTAGAGGATTTACAAATGACAGCAGATCCTCGGAGTGATTGATGAGGGTGTTGCGCCGGCCGGTGACGATCTCCAGGAGGAGCACGCCATAGCTGAAGATGTCCGATTTGGCCGAGAAGATGCCGCGCAGCGCGTATTCCGGCGCCATGTATCCGCTGCAGTTACCGGAATGTGTTACCTAGGTGAATAAGAGCTTTTTTTTATATTTAACCTTTAATTTTATTTAAAAAACATATAATTAAAATCTATTTTAATGTGATTGAATTTATTACTAATGCATTTTAAGTATAACTTATAATTTTACACAAATTTTTTAAATAAGATAAATAGTTAAATTTGTAAAAAAAATCAACGTCGTCATCTATTTAGAAGGGGTACTACTCTCACTTAAAAAATATGTCAAAAGATAGTGATGTAAAATGTAGCAGAGTTTAACTACCAACAAATACATATAGAGTGGTTAAAAGAGCTAAACAAAATTGAGCAATATGAACATAGTCCAAAATTTATTATTTTGTTTCTTCTTATGTGCTGCATTTCAGTTAAGATTTTGTAGGATACTCATCAAACATATCGTAGACTGACGCACTAGCTATATCGAAGACTTACTAGGTCCCAGCAATCCTGCCCGTCATCTCTGCGCTAGCTTCCATGTTAAATAACTTTGCAAGGCCAAAATCTGATATCTTGGGGTTCATGTCTGCATCTAACAAGATGTTGCTTGCTTTCAGATCGCGGTGGATGATCTTGAGCCTCGAGTCTTCGTGAAGATAAAGAAGCCCTCGTCCGATCCCTTCAATGATCTTGAATCTTTGCTCCCAGGTAAGGTCTTGCTGCCTTGCAGGATCTGCATTTTCTCCATGTAAATTCTGTTAATTGACCTAACCAGATAATAGTACCTCAAATGAAACTGTGCCAGATTATATGAACCAAGTACCGAAAAGGATTGTGTCAAGGCTTTTGTTGCAGAGGAACTCATAGACAAGGATCTTCTCATGTTCTTCGATGCAGCATCCTAGCAGCCTGACCAGATTCTTGTGCTGAAGCTTTGCAACCAAGACTATCTCATTCTTCATCTCTAGTTGTCCTTGATGAGAAGTTGCTGACAATCTCTTCACTGCAATCTCCTGGCCATTTTGCAGTGTACCCTGAACTCAAAAAAAACATCAAAATCGGTTCTTTAAAGCAAACCAGATCACATTGCTTGAATAACTGAATTTGTGAGATATACTTGTCATGTTCCAGACTTAAACTTACTTTGTATACTGGCCCAAATCCACCTTCTCCGAGCCTATTTTCTTCTTAGAAGTTGCCAGGGGCAGCTCTTTGCTCAAATCATACAAGAGAGACTCCGAGCTTCTCATTTCATCTTCATCTCCGTGATGTATTATTTATTACAAGAAAACACTAGCGAGTTAAGCCCGGATATTTTACCACTACATCACCTAAATTCAGATAAATGAGGAGTATAATTGATTCAAGCTTTTTAAGGACTTACTGATGCTACCAATCATCATATGCTTGTGTCGTTTTCTGCTCCTCTTGCACAGATAAAGAGAAACTAACAGCGGGATTACCACCAGTAACGAAGCAATTGCCACAGTAACTGGGATAATGACAGCCTTACTGACCGTGTGATTGTTTCCTGCATCGACATATTTTACCATGGTCAGAAATTCAGAACACAGAAACGTTTTTTAACATCTTTAGTCATCGTTCCAACTTTGAGCCTTTCGAACAAGCACATGTTACCTCTCTCAACTATATCATTAACTCCAAATATTACGTTGAAAATTCAAATTTTAACTTATAATTATAGGTAAAAGAGAAAATATCTATGATCAGTTGCCATCTATTGGGCTTATATCCAACATGCTGAAAATATTGTCTTCTCTCATATTTTCATTTCTGTTTATGCTTATAATCCAAAATATTAAAAATATTGTCTTCTCTCGTAATTTCATTTCTGTTTATGCTTATAATCCAAAATTTAAATTTTTCAACATTAAATTTCGAGTTGATTTTGAGGTTTTTTCACCATAGTTTGTATTTTAGCTTTTGTTTTTAAATCGCTGAAAATACATATAAAAAAATTATTTATAAATTATTCTTCATTTGTAAATATACCGCTCTTTCCTTAAAAAAGCCAAACAACAACCCTCGTAGATGTGACTTGACATGTCCTTTTCTCTTTCTCCAAAGCTTGGTAAGCAACGAAGAAATGAACACCGCTATACGTACGATACCATCGTACAATCCGTGTACGATGACATTCGCATACCACGCCGCGCGCTCCTGCCGTCTGCGGCTCCGTACTAGCGCCGTGTGCGTTCGTACACGGATCATATGAATACCATCCGTCGTACGTATAGCTATTTCCTGAAGGAATTCATGTCCTTGGTGACACATCCAGTGCCTTCTCCGACAAGGCGCAGCTAGATGACGACGGCGACCCGTAGGATTCGGGGTTGGGGTGGAAGTGGAAGTGAGCTTAGGGGGAGCATGTGATCTTGGGGAGCTTAGAGAGATGGTCAGCTAGGTCAGCGGTGCCTCACTGGTGAGTAGTGGATGGATGCCTATCGAGTGGTTTAGCGAGGCAGCGATGCTGTTGCTAGGGTTTATTTATTATTTTGGTATGCATAAAATCTATGGGAGGAGAAAACTTTTAGGAATTTCAAAATGGGAAATTATGATTTTTTTGGTCAGATAGACAATATTTTGACTGCTCTACATAGCAAAGTGGGGGTTGATGGTATAAAAGAGCATATTTTATAGCAACAGATTTTGGAGGAATCATTTGTCGACTAGTCTTTGGTAGCTTACTAAGGACATGTTCGATGTAGGCAGTTTTGGGACAAGTTATCTGGCGCGAAAAACACACTAATAGATTAGTGCATGATTAATTAATTATTAAATATAAAAAGAGTTAAAAATAGATTAATATATAGTATTTAAAGCAACTTTTCTATAGAAAATTTTCACAAAAAACACGCCGTTTAGAAGTTTGGAAAGGGTGCGTATGGAAAAAGAGGGGAATCTGGGTTATTAGCCATACCACCGAACGGGACCTAATTCGAGTGGTTAAAGTTTATGCATAGAAGTTTATCATCTTCACTGTTTTAAATAAAATTTTAACTTTGCACTGACAATTCTATTGTTTATATTATTAAATAGCTTTCACGAAAATTAGATAATCTTAAAAAGAATGCAACCATTATAATGGTAGGATATATGTATGCGTTCATAAGGATATATAGGTGTGCACACGTTATCATTATATGTATTTATACTATATATGTTTCATATAAAAGTCTCTCTATCCATCCTAAAATATAGCTACCTCCTGTTATGATTAGACTATCTAACTATGATATGAGATAGTTATATTTGAGAAGCGAAATAATACCGGATGAGACACGATTTTGTGGATGTTTTTTTTTTACAAAGACAACACTGCCCTACTTTTTCATTAAAGCAACAGTAAGCGTAACAGTTTGGGGCACCGGGGTTACCGGTTATACAGAGGAATGCATACATCCAACAAGAGTCAACTCAAGCAAAACACAAACCTCCGAAAGAAACACCACACAGCCTACATGCTAGAACAAAAGCAAACTAAGGCTAGAAATGAAAAAAGACAACGATCCTTTTTTGCAGCATCAGGTAGAACTAAATCTTGCACCCTGAAGATTTTGCGGGTGTTCTGACATTGAGTGAACACCGCACAGCTCATAATATTCTCCGGACCTCCGGCTGTCCCAGCATTAGGTTATTCTACAACACCTCCTCCCATCTTCTAATTTCTTAGGGTTTTTTTTCACATATTTTATAAACTATTCATCTTTTAAAAGCTATTATATATAAAAAGTTGCTTTAAAAATCATATTAATCTATTTTTAAAGTCTCTGTTTAAATTTTAAATTAATTGCGCGCTAATCCATAACTCTGTTTTACGTACATGGTTGAGAAAAAGTCCCAAACCCCACGGCATAACACAGCCGGCTTTGTACCATGCGAACCGAGCAACGCTCGGGTGGCTAGCTGCGCGGGCGTGAGCAGCTCACGCAAGTTCAATCCCTGAGATCGCAACTCGCATGTTTCACTAGGGGATTTTTCCGTCACACGCGTGCGCACCCCAAAATCTTAAACGTGTGATAGGGACGCGCACGCGTGTGTGCGTGTGTTGTGATATGAGTGTGGTGTATGTTCGTGTACGTCCCGAGTCGTATCCTTCCAAAAGAAGGAAAAAAAACACAGCCGGCTTTGTACCATGCGGACGGCAAAGAAAGACCTTGACTTACCGGTGCTTGCTTGCCCCGTGTGGTCGCTGCCGTTGACTCCGCTGGGCGTCGTCGCCGGCGCTGGAGACATGGCCGGCTTGGCGGCCTGCGTGTCGAAGAACGGGTATACCTCGTACCGGATGGAGCAGCTCCTTGTGATTACCTGCCCGCCCTGCCTCCCGTCGCAGCACGTCGGGATGTTCGAGACGGCGGTGACGAGGCAGCGGTCGCAGTCGCCGCCGGCGAGGTCGCGGGTGCACTGGGCCATGCCGTAGATCTTGGTGGAGGGCGGGAGGTCGGCCTCGCCGACCGCGAACATAAGCGGGGACGCGTGCGCCGCCGTTCCGGTGAGGTTGCGCATCAGCGCGCCCAGCGTCAGGTTGAACCTCTCCGGCTGCGCCGTGCTCTCCGGGCTCCACCACAGGCGCACCGTCCGGTCGTCGGCGGCGCCGGCGAAGCTCGCGTTGGAGTACCGCACGAGGCAGTAGTCGGAGATGACCACGGCGGATCTCTGGCCGGCGCAAACGTTGGCCGCGTCCCGCACCGAGTCGTAGAGGCAGCCGGTGCAGTTGCTGCTGCCGACGACGTCCGCGCGGCATTGCGCCAGGCCGTACGCCCTGTCCGGCCCCCCGCCGGTCGCGTTGTCGGCGAACCCGGAGGGCGACGCCGCCGCGGTTGCGGAGAGGGAGGAGAGGAGGGCTCGGAGGTTGGCCTGGAAGGCACCGCCGCCGACGTCGGTGCTGTTCGTGTTGCTTGGGCAGTCGGTGATGCTTGCGTTGGCCATGGTGGCGATCGCCAGGAGGAGCGAGGAGCACAGAAGAAGATAGCACGGGACAGGGAGGAGGAGGAGAAGGGCGTGCTCGGGCTCGCCTCGCCGGCGGCGACGCGGCGGTGGCGCCATTAGAGGTCGCGTCGCGCTGCTTCGTCACCGGCCGCTGCAATCCATAAAGGCACAATCGATTATACTCCGACTAGCTGTCAACCCCATGCATTGCACGTCATATTATTATTAAGGTTATAGAAATAAATATCCAATTATATGATGGCTACATTAATTTTTACTATTTTCATCCCAGATAATTTTATTGTTTACCCATTGTACGTATACCAACGTAAAGCAAAAGGACTAAAATGCCTTTCGCTTTATAAAACTGAATATAATTGATCCTTGGTTCCAAATGTATTTGTTTTATATTTTCATAAACTTTAATACAATGATTACTTAAAAATAAAATATTTTGAGAAAAATAAGAGGGGCAAGGGTGATTTTATTGTTGGACGGAGGAAGTGTTCAAATTGTAGTAACCCAAATTAAAATAAAAGTTTTTATATATAAGATACAAAGTATTAATAATTATGATACTAAATAAATAAAACTGCATAACCTCATATTTATCAATTTTAAATTCTGGAATTATTAAAATGTAGAATAAAAATAAATAATCTATATTATTTCCAATTGCATGTTTTATTTAGTTTTGATGGGAAGTAAAGTAAAAAAAATCGACGGTATTTTGAATGATACATTTTAATTTTGTTTAGAAATGGTACGTTTCATTCAACACAAATTCCGAGTATGAATTATGGTCATGATAATGCAATGCACACAATAAATGATCAAATCCAGCCTTTTAGCTTCATCAGTGTAAATAGTATTTAGATTTGATTAGTAAATAATACTTCATTTGATTTTTAATATTTTATGCAGTTGACTTTTAAATATTTATTTGATCACTCATCTTATTCAGATTTGTGTGTAAATATAAAAAAATTATAAATCATGCTTAAGGTTGCTTTAATGATTTAAAAATCATAAAAATAGTAATTGAGTAATTTTTTAAATATAGTCAAATATACATTCAAAAGTGAAACGCTTCAAATATTGAAGGGGTTAGCAATTCAGCAGAGTTTGTCACTCTTCTATATGCGTATTTGTAGTCATATCCGTCATTTAAGAAGTCAATGCAGGCTAAGAGTAGCTCATCTACCGGTATCAACTAGAACGAGCGTTGACTCAATCGCCCAAACGGAGTATTTTTTTTTATGCCATAGCCGCCGCTGAGATTAATTAAGGACATAATCCTTATGTTATTGTTATAGGAAGGTTTTATTTTTGGTTTTAACTTTTAAATATTATTGTGTCATCAAAACATAATGAAGTGATCGAATGAAATAAGCTATCTTCGCGCAAAATTTCACGTCAATGTTTATGGCTAACATATCACTTAAGTGTTATGTCCAAGTGACCAATAAAATTAATTAAATCTATGTAGATGAAACGAATTGCTTTTAATAAAGGTTTTAATACAATCAAATTTTATGGTCTAGTTAACGGTGTACATCAGGTTTTATTCTTATAAAGGTAAACTCCCATCTCTCATCAAATTCTATACCGCACCATTGTTTTTCACTGTGTGACATCAATTTAGGGGTGTTTGTTTCCCCCTAAATTTTTTTAGTCCCTGTCATATCGAATGTTTAGATACTAATTAGAAGTATAAAATATAGATTATTAATAAACTATTTCGCGATACGAATCTATTGAGGCTAATTAGTCCATGATTAGCGAATGTGATGCTCCAGTAAACATTTGCTAATGTGAATTAATTAGACTTAAAAAATTGTCTAATGAAATAGCCTTTATTTATGTAATTAGTTTTGTTATCAGTCTATATTTAATATTTCTAATTAACGTCCAAACATCCAATGTGACAAAGGAAAAAAAAATACTGATCCAAATAGCCTCTTAATAATATTGGACCCTAAAAATTTTGTACTGAGAATAACATTATATATAGACCTAGCATCATAATACTACGTACTATACTGTAAACAAAGATTTGCCTTTGCTGCCATTGGCTGACTCTACAGTCTACACGCCATGGTTGCCGCCGCGGGGCTTTCATACGAACATGTGCAGGTCTCTTCTGTTAAGAGAGTTTCTCAATTCATATGTACGTAACATGATTGGATAACATTCTAAAAAAGGCCTGTGACGTTTTAAACGCCGATTGGTGGGATTTAGAAAAGGGCCATGGACGTAAACACACAGATGAATTTAATAGTCTATGGTTAAAATTATATAATCCAACTAATTCATAGATTTTTTTTCCCAGTTTTACGTGGGAGTTTATATTAAACAATGGCTAGATTTTTAAAACACTCTACGCGCTCGATTTTCATAAAAGATAGGGAGGGGGGCGAAGAGGGGAGAAAGAATAAGAATGGTGGTGGAGGAACAAGAAAGTAAATAGCCTCGCTCTACTTTATATCTAAATCTGCTACTGATATAATATATTTAAATCGGTACATACATATATAGATAGATAAATAGACATACCACTTAAAAGTTATTCCAATAGTTTCTCTAAATTTAATAATTTTACTGGACAAGTTTTTCTTTTTTAAAACACAGTATAGGTAGGCACTCAGAGCAGGTATAATAGCAGACTATAAGTCAGCTATAAATATATTTTAGGGAGATAAGAGAGAAGAGCAGCTTCTATAGTCAGCTGCATCACGAACTTCAAGACACAATGTGTATATAACAGGTAAGATAAGATAGTAAATGATTTTGTAGATAACTATTGTATGAATTGACTATGAATGATTTAAAGTTAATAGTTGGCTATCAAACTTGCTCTTACAACACTCATTCCATACACGCTATCTATCTATCTATCTATTATAATATAAAGATAGCCCGAAAAGGAGGCTCCACGTTCGCTCTGGAGGCTAGAAATTACCACGTTAATCGAAGAAAAATATGCATCATTAGATCATGGTGGATCCAGATTATAACGGTGTATATTGATATGTAAGAAGTAAAATCTATTATCTATATACCTCTCGTAAAATCGAAAAGTCCACCAAACAGTCCGGAACTGGAGGATTTGAGTTCGATTCCAACTAGAAGCAACGCAGAACATTACTAATTTTTGCCATCATGCTAGCTAACATGGTCCGGGGCAGACTAATAATTAATTAAAATTTATATTTAAGTCTTAATTTAAAGTGTTGTTTTCTATATTTTTATTATGAAATATATCAAACAATAGATTGCAAATTTAAATAAATTCTCAAATTAAATCATCAAGAATCCATGTACAGATACAATTTATACATATTTTAATTCTGATTAAGAAATAAAATTTAAAAGTGGAGAGCAACAAACTATTATGTTCTTAAAACGATAAAACACGGTAGCTCTAAAAGGTCTGGAAATTCCTATTTTTATTGGAGAAATAAAAGTATACTAAATATTGCCAATAATTCAATATTATAAGATATTTTAGTTATAACTAGATTCATAAGTAGATCGATAAATATATTTTATAAATGTGTCCAAATTCATCAGTATCCATATGAATCTTTTAATAACCACAGTATCCTATAACATGAAGTAGTTCTAATATTAACTATAAAGGGTTTGCCATCTACGTCACACAAATATGAAAATTAAGTGAACAATAAATAAAACAAAAACGAGGCAATCTGTACACTTTAATGAAAGAAAAGGAGAAAAACTACACCATTAGATTATAATAGATATATTTTAGCGGTTGAGATTTAATGAAAACTATATAAAGTTTTGATTCGGTTTTCTCCTTTCTAATTTGGAAAGTTATATAACTTGACTCGGACACCCCTAAAACTTTTGAGCATAGCAATAAAATCTGACAAGTGGACATTTACCATCATGACAACATAGCCTAATCAAAAGCAAGCTGTGAAATTTAACTGTCCAGACGAGGCAAAGGCTAAAGTCATGTCTATATAGTAATAGAGATCATTAATGTACATGTTTGCTCTGGAGATATAAAAAGATAAATATGAGTAAAATATACAAATAGAATCATTCTATTTGTAAGCATGTAGATGTAGAATAGATAAACAAAACTCACGTATACGTATATTAGTCTGTTATCATTTCGTTTATCAGATAAATATGAGTAAAACATACAAATAGATCTCACATGTAGCTATGAATGTGACACATCATAGCAAGATTAATATGTTTAAAGAATCAATACAAATAGATAAAATATTCAATAGAATTATACTGAAATAGGCAATGCCGTGCATTGTTTCTAGTGAATCATAAATCTACGAGAAATTTTTTAATTCAAAACCAGCTACCGAATTTCAATATAGACATAAGCGCAGGACGCAGGGTCGGCCGTCACCGGAGTTCGATGCCGGAAACAGAAGCGCCGCCGTTGATCGGCGTTTCCCGAGCGGCTGCGGCCGTCGCTGGGCCGCCGCCGCCGCCGATCCCACGTCCCGCGGATACGAACGCCGGCGCGGAGGGCGCCGGCAGGGTGACCGAGCGGCTGTTGAGCATGACGACGACCGCCGCCATGCCGGGCCGGAGCTGCGGGTCCTCCTGCACGCAGAGCAGCCCCACGTGGATGCACCGCAGCAGCTCCTGCGGCCGGCGGCCGGCGGCGGGGCAGCCGTCCAGGTCCAGCAGCTGCGCGGCGGCCCCGCGGCTCCAGTGCCTCCAGACCTGTACACGCGAGCGCGACGCCGTCGGTCGAGCAGAGTTAGGCTCTTGTGACGCGTGATCTTAAAGATGGATTTGTGCGTGGGGGAGGGATTACGAATGCCAGGAGATCCTCGGAGCCATGGATGCAGGTGTTGCGGCGGCCGGCGACGATCTCCAGGAGGAGCACGCCGTAGCTGAAGACGTCGGATTTGGCAGAGAAGATGCCGTGCAGGGCGTATTCCGGCGCCATGTATCCACTGAACAAGATATAGTAATTTAGTAGCATTCAAGTTTAAAAAGTATAAAGGGATTAAAGAACACACCCCTCAAAAAAAAAGAACAAAAAAAAAACTGAGCAAACTGAATAGCCCGGCACAAAAAAAGGTCAAAAATATATATTTTTTAGTTTCTTGTTGTATGTTACATTTTATAGTTAAAAAAATTTACTTAATACTAGCCTCTAACTCGGGCATTACACATTGTAGTGTTATTGGTGTCATAACTATGTTAAATCTATTGATGTTATTTTTGAAATATTGTGGCTTGGATTAATAGACAGTCCATTTAAATTGCAGCTTTCTCAATTATTAGTTTTAAAATATATTTTAGTGGTTTAGATTAAATAAGAGTCCGCGCCAGTTACAACTTCTTACTATTAACTTCAAATTCAAAGTTAAATTAATAATATATTAAATTCTGAATTCAAGATGAACATCATTTCATAATTATTAATTCCGAATTCTTAAAGTATGACTATATTTTAGACAAACCTAAAAGAAATAAAATGTGGTGTGGTGTGATGTCATGTCATTCATGTGAATGTATCAGCCAGAATAATGTACAAGTATTTATGAATGAAGAACTGCAGGGAGCAAACACTTACTAGGTTCCAGCAATCCTGCTTGTGTTTGCTACGCTGGCTTCCATGTTAAATAACTTTGCAAGGCCAAAGTCTGATATCTTGGGGTTCATGTCTGCATCTAACAAGATGTTGCTGGCTTTAAGATCACGGTGGATGATCTTGAGCCTTGAATCTTCGTGAAGATAAAGAAGCCCTCGTCCAATCCCTTCGATGATCCTGAATCTTTGCTCCCAGGTAAGCTCTTGCTGCCTTGCAGGATCTGCATTTTCTCCATGTAAATTGTGTTGATTATATCAATAAAGAAGAGTATTCAAAATTGAATTTGACGTAGGCTAGAACGAAGTACCGAAAAGGATCGTGTCGAGGCTTTTGTTGCAGAGGAACTCATAGACAAGGATCTTCTCCTGTTCTTCGATGCAGCATCCTAGCAGCCTTACCAGATTCTTGTGCTGAAGCTTTGCAACCAAAACTGTCTCATTCTTCATCTCCAATTGTCCTTGATGGGAAGTAGCTGACAATCTCTTCACTGCAATCTCCTGACCATTTTGCAGTGTACCCTGAACACAACAACATCAGAATCGATTCTTTGAAGGAATGCAGATCACATTGCTTCCATAACTGAATGTCTGAATCTTTGAGCTACTTCATTGGCTAATTATAACTGAACTTGTGACTTGTCAGGCTCCAGAAATAACTTACTTTGTATACTGGCCCAAATCCACCTTCTCCGAGCTTATTTTCTTCTGAAAAGTTATCAGTGGCAGCTCTTAGAGTACTTAAATCGTACAAGAGTGATTCCGAGCTTCTCATTTCGTCTTCATCACCAAGATCTGTTCATAGGAAAACACTGAAGAGTTAAGCTCGGAAATTTCACCACTACGGCCGCGTTCGTTGTGAGGGTTGAGGGTTGGTAAGTTAACTTACCTGACACGGAAAACGTAGTAATAGATTAATATATAATTAATTAATTATTAATTATTAAAAAATATAAAATAGATTAATAAGAAACTTTTTTATAGAAAATTTTTGCAAAAAATACACCGTTTAGCGGTTCGGAAAGTGTGCGTGTGGAAAACGAGAGAGGTAAGTTAACTTACATGGGGCATCGAACGCGGCCTACATCTTCTTCAGGAAAGAAAAAACAACTGTAATTGGTTCAAGCATTAAGAACTTACTGACACTACCAATCAGCACATGCTCATGTGGTTTTCTGTTCTTCTTGCACAAATAAAGAGCAGTTAACAGCAGTATCACCACTAGTAACAACGCAACTGCCGCAGTAACTGGGATAATGACAGCCTTACTGACTGTGTGATTACTTCCTGCATCAACATGTTTTACCATTGTCAATAGACAGAAATTCAGAGCACAAATAATTCAGTCATTGGTCCAAGTTCCAACTCTGCGCTACTTTCTGTTGCAGCTTGCAAGAATCTATGGATGCAAATTGTCACTCTGTTCTGTCCGCCCAACACGGTTGAATGGAAAATTCAAAAAGAGAGGGAAAGAAATGACAACAGCATCACAGAAGCCACTTGCAAGAAGAATTCAGAGTTCATTATTCAGAAAGAAAGTTGCGACCAGCTAGGACTCTACTCGCTATAAACGCGTACGAGAAAGAGACGACCTTGACCTACCGGTGCTTTCGCTGCCATTGACTCCGGTGGGCGTCGTCGCCGGCGGTGGTGCCGGCGAAGGCGACATTGCTGCCTTGGCGGCCTGCATGTCGAAGAAAGGGTATACCTCGAACCGGATGGAGCAGCTCCTCCCGATGACCTGGCCACCCTGCTTCCCGTCGCAGCATCTCGGGATGTTGGAGACGGCGCCGACGAGGCAGCGGTAGCAGTCGCCGCCGGCGAGGTCGCGGGTGCACTGGGCCATGCCGTAGATCTTGGTGAAGGGCGGGAGGTCAGCCTCGCCGGCCGCGAACATCCGCGGGGACGCGTGCGCCGCCGCGTCAGTGATGTTGCTCATCAGCTTGCCCAGCAGCGCCTTGAACTGCTCCGGCTCCGTCGTGTTCTGCGGGTTCCACAGGAAGTACAGCGGCCTGTCGTCGGAGGCGGCGAAGAAGCTCTCGTTGGAGTGCCGCAGGATGCAGGCGTCGTAGAAGATCACGGCGGATTTCTGGCCGGGGCACGTCTTGGCGATGTCCCGCGCCGAGTCGTCGAGGCAGGCGCGGCAGGCGGGCTGGCCGACGACGTCCGCGCGGCACTGGGCGAGGCCGTACGCCCTGCCCTCCGGCGAGGCGCCGGTGACGTTCTCCGCGAACCCGGACGAAGACGCGGCGGCGGGGAGGGAGGCCAGGAGGGCGTCGAGGCTAGCCTCGAAGGCGCCGCCGCGGCTGTAGTTGGTGTTGCTCGGGCAGTCCGTGTACACCGGGCCGGCGTTGGCCGTGGTGGCGATCAGGACGAGGGAGTAGCACAGGAGAGGAGGAAGGCGAGGGGCTGGGAGGAGCAGACGAATCAGGGCGTGCTCGGGCCTGTCTCGCCGTCGTCGCGGGCGGCACGGTGGCGGCAGCGCCGACGCCATTGTCGCAGGGGTGGGTGGCGGCGTCGCGCTGCCTCGTCGCCGGAGGGAGGCAGCAAAGCTAGCTAAGCTAGCCAGGTATCGATGCCGCGTGCTCTTTTCGAGAAGCGAGAAAACTACAGATTTAGGTCCTGTTTAGTTCTCAATTTTTTTAAAAAATATCGCATCGAATTTTTAGACATCTAAATAAAGTTTTTAAATATAGATAAACCAAAAAACTAATTATATAGTTATAGAAAAAATCTTGAGACGAATCTTTTGAGCCTAATTGGTCCATGATTAGCCATAAATGCTACAGTAACCAATATGTGCTAATGACGGATTAATTAGACTCAAAAGATTCGTCTCGCGATTTCTATGCTAGCCGTGAAATTCGTTTTTTTATTCGTGTATAAAAACCCCTTCCAATATCCGATCAAACATTTGATGTGACACTTTTTCCAAACATTTTCTCAATCTAAAGATCAGCTCAGCTTAGTATAGATGCAATATACAAGTAGGAGTAGCAAGCAATTCTGGTTTGACGAGGGTGGTAGCAAGGTAGCTTTAGTCCACGGAAATGTCGGGGCCGTTTGACCTGTACGAGCCAAAAATACTGGTATGGATCACTCTTTGTCGCAGGTTTAGTCGTTTATTTATTAAAAATTATGTAAACACGTAAAAGTTGAATTTATAATTAAATATATTTGTCAGTGAAGTCATCCGTAACAAAATAAATGATAATCATATATTTTTTTTTAATTACAATGAATAGTTAAACATGTGCCAAAAAATCAAAGACAGTGTAAAATACGGAGGTAGTATGTTGTTTTTGGTTCGATGGATAAAATATAATACTACATTCGTTCTAAGCATTTTTAGATTTTTATAGCATATTATAAGCATTACTGCATATAATCATTCGCTTTATTAAAATTACGTTTAATAATTCGCTTTATTAAAAATGTATACAATTATTTTAAAATGCAGATTATCAGTTCAGGGCCCAGGCCATAAAGCCCACAAGGGTGGGCCTTGCATCTAGCCCAGATAGAGATCAAATCATCACCTTAAATTTGGGCTTCATCAGTCTACTGCTTTCTGAAAAATTCTCGCCTTTGCGGCGGCGGCTTCGTCGGATTCCCACCGGCGGCGGCGCACCGCGACCACAACGGCGGCGCATACCCGGAGTGTCGCGGCTGCTGCTGCCGCTGCCGCCCGGCGCGCTCTACCGCTGGTTTGCACCGCCGCAGACGGGAGACGCGTCCAGGTGCAGAGTAGTAGAGAACGGAGCGAATCTGCAAGGTTTCCTCCGTTTCTTCAGGCAGTAAGTTCGCGGATTTTTACTCGTCGCGATTTTCTATTTGTTTCACCCGAATGCCTTTGATTTTTTTTACAGCGTATGTTTTTTTTCATTTATACTATGCTTTATTTTTTTCTCTTTTAGGGAAAATGGCGCCACAGTAATTTACATTCGCCTGCCTATGTGCTTACTGCTTAGTAAAAAAAAAAACGAATTCTTCGGTTTCCATGCCCAACGTTTGAATATTCGTCTTATTTAAAAAAAATTTAGAAAATTAGAAAAAAAATTAGTCACACGTAAAGTACTATTCATGATTCATCATCTAATAAAAATAAAAATATCAATCGCAAAAAAATTTAAATAAGACGAAGAGTCAAAAATTGAAAATAAAAAAATGAAAAATTGGTTTATTTTAGGACGGAGGGAGTAGTTAGGTTGTCTAGAATATTACTAATACATTTTCCATGGCAGTAAAATTCGCAATAGCTTTCTTCTCGAGATAATAATAGGTGTTTCACTCAGATATGTTGACTGATCACCAGAACTTACTCCGGTGTCTTGTACAGTTAAATTGCCGAAGGAAACAAGCAGTCAATTTCCTCAATGTTATGCACAATGTTCTTCCATGCTGAACTCAGGTTAAAAGGAATCCAAGCTTGGGAATTTCCTGGAAAGACCAACGAAGGGAGACCTGTTTGAAAGAGAAAGGCACAGCTGCTGCAGGACTGCAGCTTAGCTACAGTCTCAGAAATAATCATGTGTGTATCAATATCACATCCTTTCTCTTGTGATTAGTCCAACCATGGTCCATGGCTGCCAGGTATGAATGGAAGATTTTGAAAAGAACCATTCAGAATCTCTCTTTCCACCAGATAGCATTGATTAAGTTCGGTGTGTCTGCATATTTGATGAAGGTGCGAGCTTTACGTGGCAATCCTTGAAGAAAAATAAAAACATGTATGGTTGATGAAGGCGTGCGATTTTTTTTTCCTTCTATGGGTGATACGAAGGTGCGTGATTTCTCCTGGTTTCGTCTTGATGTGCGGTGTTTCACACTTTGATAGTGTAATCCCTTTTCTTAATGTCTACTAGGTAGCTTAGCTTGTTTGACACGTGCTATTCCTGAGAGTTTCGAGTTCTTTAGCAGCAGTCAAGGAAGGACGACGAATTATCCTGCTTTGATTATAATTTTACTTTAGCTGAAGTATTAGATTTTACAAACTTATTATAACACAAATTTATCAAAATTTTAGAAGTTTAACCAAATATAGTCCTAAACAACAATTTTTTTTTATTTTTGACTGGAATGAGTACTGTTCTATTTACATACACAGTTTATGACTCCATGGTGGAGAGCCCTAGGCCTCACCTTTTCGCTTCTACAAGCCAAGATTTAAATTTTTAACCTTAATTTTAAGTGTGAAGTTAATTTTGAGATTTTTTTAATCATGATTTATTTTTCAGTCTTAGGTTTTATATCAATAACACGCATATAAAAGTTTTATCTAGAAATTATTTTTTGTTTGGAAATATGACATACATTCACCCACTAGGGTTAAACAAAAAGAATTTTATCAGAAATAAAAAAAATATTTTTTGAACCATTTCGGGTACATCATTATTTATGTACATTCTGTGTGCATGTACATTTTACAAGTACAGCACACATTGTTTACAAACAACACAAGTGCCCCCAGAGAGGCGAACTGTTGGGCTTAAGCCCAGCTTTTGAACTACCACGGCAAATCTAGGCGAACCGATACGGTACTAAAGTACACGCAGCGCACGTATGTACACTCTCGCGACTCGTGATCGCGTACAGTTGGGCCGAAATGTTATGGCCCAATGAAACCAAGCCCATCTGATATTAGAACTTCCAACGGTGGAGCTAATACTCTGGGCCCATTATTTTGGGCCTTGGTGACGGCCCAATTAGGTCTAATTTGGTCTTATTCTCCCAATTAGCTGAGCACCTGCATGTTGTCAAAGAAAAAAAAGGCTTTTGAATTTTTTTTATGATCTCTCCACACTTGATAGGATGTTGGATCTTTTTCAAGGCAAGGTGACATGAACAATATCAGTTTTCCATTCTAGGTTCCTCTGAACGCAACAAACTGTGGAGGAATCACAGGAACATTTGCATCGATTCCTGTGAGCAAAACAAGAGGCTAGAAAGAACGCACTACGGGTCAGTGACAACCGTGTCGATGTCAACACATTTGCTGTGTGGACGTGAAATCCAGAGAGAACTCAGAGCGCGAAGCCGGGAGAAGTAGTCGCTGACTAAGAGCAGCGCCCTTGCAGATTGCCGGGTGGTCAGCACACGCTGCATTTGCTGAAGACTCTGCAGCCGCAGATCATCAGCCTGCAAATCAGCAAATGGATTAGTGAGTGAAACGCACAGCTATGCCATTGTTCATGTGAACCGAGTAGGGCATATTTGCAAACGAAAAATAATTTGTGAATGACAATCTTATATAAGTATTCTTAGCGATCTAAAAGTTAAGGCTGGAAAATAAACTTTGATAAAATAAACTCAAAACAACTCCATTTAAAGATGAAAATTCAAATTTTAACTTATAAGCATAAGCGAAAAGATGGGAGGGTAGGCAAGCAGCAGTTGCAGAAATCACTACCTGCTGCAGCAAGCTTTCCATGGTGCCGATCTTTCTCAGTGCCGCAGCCGTGTGATCTGCGGCATTACCAGAAGAACCTGCACCTGCTCGGCCAAGCTGGGATGCAATGGTTTCCGCAAGCGAATGCTGTATTATTTCCATCCGTTGAGAGAGAGCTTCTTCTGCCTCTTGGGAGGATTGCTGCCGGTTGCATAGGCTGGCAAGCTGCTGCTCAGTAAGTGGCTCTAGTTGATTTGCAAGCAACTGCAGCAAGAGCATAAGTGTAAGAAAGTTGAACAGCTAGTTGATTTCTCACCGAGCTTGAGAGGACGAGGAGACCTTAAGAAGCTCTGATGGTCGGAATCCACCCAACCAAAGGAAGCACCTCTCAAGAGGGGTCCTCCAGGTTCCTGATAGTACATGGAGAGCATCTGCCTTGGCTGCTACACCCTTGAGCCTGAAAAATTCTTCATTGTGCACCATGATGGTATTTACAATGCTCTGAAGATCATCATCACCAGCATGAGAGTGGACTGCAGCCCTCAGCTCATTTATCAGCTTGTTCTGCTCACCCAGCCAGCGCGTATACTCCATGTTAAAAATCAGAGCTCCTAGAATTTAAAGATAATGCAACAATGGTGATAAAAGCATAAGGGAAAAAAATGCTAAGGACAACAGACAGCCGACAACCAACAATTCTTGCATTACAAAGGAACTCATGCAAAAACTTAGCATAATCGGAAATACAGGGGTGCTTCTTAAAGATCAAACTGCATACTGCAACCTAACTATTTTAGAGGATAGCTCATTACCATTTTCACTCGTTGAACGACACTGGTCATCGGATGTTGAAATGATAATACCCTGGACAGTAAGAAGGGAAAGATCAAATAATCAGTGACTAGTATGTTCTGAAGATAGAAAGGTGAAGCACATACCTGTTGACGAGCGTGCTGAAGTTCCTGCTCCAATTGATTAAGTTTCAGCCTGCTATTCTCAAGCTGTTGGACATATGCCTGGGGAGAAAAGGATAAATATGTCATGAGTTACAGAGCAATCCTTGTGAACAGTCTAAGTTGCATACGCACAAGGGAAAGGTTAATGGAATGCCCATACAACAGGTTTGGCTCATGAACATACCTTCTTTCTTAAACGGCTTTTCCTAGCAGCTTCACGATTTTGGGCAAGACGACGTAGAGTCTGTCAAAATGAGGATATTTGTAACAGATGAATCATGAACCAATGCATTGAAGGTGTAGTGATCAGATACCTTTTGACCTAATTTGCCCTTTGATTTGTCACTAGAGTCAGAAGCTATTGGGTTAGGGAGATGCCCTTGTTCAAACTGATGAGTGGATGAGATCAGTAAACATATATGCAAATGGCAACAGTCTATTGCAAAGGATGAAAGGTAACAGGTTGTCAACGTCTAACATGATACCACATCAGATTTTGACAAAACATGTAAATTGAACATATTAAATACCATTCGGATATTCTTGTCAATGTCTGGATCTGTTGATGCATCTGTCCCAGGGCTTGCATAAACCATATTAAACTCTTCCTGGATATGAATATTACATGCACTCAATAGTTAATGCTATTGTTTCCTTTTGCTTTGCTGTTTACTGAGATCCGGAGGCAGATGCTGCAGCAGTTTTACAACTGAAGGAACAGACTGCAGTGGACAGAAAACATATGCATCATTCACCCAGATGACAGCACAAAATTGGCTTCAGATTGAAACGAGGAAAAAAAAAACAGCCAAGCTGCTGATTCAACTTAAATTCAGTTAAACAATGTACCTCCACGGTTTATCATGAGAAAAAACATAGAAATTACGAAGAACACACATGTCATACTGAAAAACTGAACCTCTTTTGGCCAACATAAGTTGAAAACTAAGTTGTATGGAAACCATGCTACTGCTTAACAAAACAGATAGTAAACAGAGAACACATCAGCATGCTTGCCTTCACCAAAATAAGAGGCTCACATTCCCTTCTCCTCTGTGCATCTGAAAAAGAGTTTGTTCACCACTTCACTACACCCTAGCAGAACACAATGGACAGAAGCCAACGATGCAACAGGGCCTAATTTATCAGAACCATATCTTCTGGAATAATCCCATCACAAGAAGGGCTCACACACACATTTGTACTGCCAAAATTGTAGCAGATATATCCTGAGCTAGGCCAGTTCGGTGTATCCACACCCAACACGCACTCAGCGAGCCAATTGATTTGGCACATCACTGATGGATGCAGCGTAGCTATCATCTGTGCCTGAAACTCTGAATCCTGATTGTTTGTGCTCGGAGCACAGGAGAGCGCAAGTGGTGTATCTCGGCGTTAATGTCTAATCACCAGAGTGGAATGTGGGCGGCAGGATTGGGGGACCATTCTGACCAGGCCCGACGAATCAATCGAAAAGATCTTTGGGTTTCGTGCGCCTAACCGTGGTTTACCTGAGGCTGAGCTGAGATTGGAGGTCTCGAGAAATCCGGGTTGAAAAGCTGACAGGAGGAGGAGCCCGCCGCCGTCGGCGACGCGATGTGGCCCGCCGCGGCTGCGCCGGGCGGGCGATCCACCATCGCCACCTCAGCTCTTTGCTGGGGCGCGCGGCGCAGCAACAGAAACGCCATGCGATGCGCGACTGGGATGGTCAGGCCTCCCGGCGGCGCTAGCCGGGGAGGTTTACCCAATCCTGGCAGGCGGCGGCGGCGGCGGCGGCATTTGATCGAACAGATGGCGGGCGCGGAGAGAGGTAGAGATCAGAGAGGTAGTTTTGGGATAACGGTGATCATCAGCAACCGTCCATCTTTCCTATCATCTGACGAAAGGTAAAGATTAAATTCCATCAGAACATCTATCTCATACTCTATTTTTAGATGTCAGACAGAGAACATGAAATTATTTTAGATGATACTCTATTTTTAGATGTCAGATAGAGAAAGTTTTAAATGATAGAGTACTCTCGGGGAAAGGTTTGGTGTAATGTGATCATGGACATTTGATCATTTTTGGCCATTGCCTTTTTTTTGGTGGGGAGGGGGGAGGGGGGATAAAAGTTGGTTTGTTTCTTTTTTGGTTTGCTGCGTCTTGACATGCAATTAAGCCAATAATTTTTTCAAGCCAAACTATATTAAGCTACAAGCACCGAATAAATGACGCTTTATTGAGATTTGGTTGTAACCCAAACACACCCATAATGCCAACTTCATATTGTTTTTTATATCAATCGTGAAAAAATTTAATTAAAGATGAACAACATGGGAGTGTTATCCAGTTGAGAGGGCACTTATGAGAATATACACAAAGTTTCTTTTACAAAAGAGTGATACCAGAAAATAGACGATGTTGTTGTTTTTTTTATCAACGTTTGATCATTTTTTTATTTAAAACTTTTATATAAATTTATAAAAATATAAGTTATAAATCAAATAGTAATAAATCCAACAACAACAAAATAAATTATAATTGTGTAATTTTTTATTACAAAATGATCAAACACATACACATGTCAAATAAATATGTTCTGTTATTTATTGAAATGCAAGAGAGTATTGGTGTTCCCGAAATTAATATTGGCGTAACTTATTCTTCTCTTATTCTCAAACCACATATAAAAGCTGATTGGCGATGGCAATTACTACGTCCGTCGCAATATAAACGCATTTTTTTTAGATTTGTGTCCAACGCTAGCTAGTTCGTCCTATTTGAAAAAAAAAATTTAAAAAAACTAAAGGAATAACCACACATAAAATATTATTTATGTTTTATCATCTAATAATAATAAAATACTAATCATAATTTTTTAATAGACAAATAATTAAACGTTGAATATAAATAGTGTAATTTTCTAAAAAATAGTTTTAAGAAAAATCCCTGCACAAAAACTACCAACCTCTCTGTTCTCGTGGTGGCACGTTGCAGCGCCTGAACAGGAGCAGAGATGGCATCGAGTCGAGGTGGTGCTCCATCTAAGGTATTCTCGTAGCTACCAATCCGATGATTGTCTGCTCCTTTTTAAAATAGTCGGACAGTATATTTGTAAATGATAAATAATTTATAGATAAAATTTGTGTACATCTATTCGTATCGATCTATAAAATAAAACTCGATAAAAAATCAAAATCAACTTTAAATTAAAAATTAATTTTAGCTTATAAGTATAAAAGAAACGAAAGAAAAAAGTGCAAGCCGCGTATGGTGCCTTCATCCCCTGCAAAGGCCAAGTCATCGGAAAAATCATCTGAGTGACTTCGCTATACCGATATAATATATTTGGGTAGAGGTTTTAGATTATTGTTTTTACCCCCCAAAATAAGGCTAGTCCTGCCCCTGGGTTACGACGCCACCATTGGCATCATTTTAAGCTCTCGAGAGGGCATCCACTAATTAACTTCTCGTCTATTGTATGCTATCTAAAAATTATAAAAAAATTTTGTGAAGATAAATTAATATGTAATACATCGCTACACAAACATGTGTAAGTTAAAGTATGACTTCTGCAATCCATAAAAAACAATAAATTAAACTGTGAATATTAAACACATACTCGCAATCGTATATTTGTTACTTTTGCTATGGATCGTTGCATGTTTGTATAGTTATATATCACATATTAATCTATCTTAATAATTCTTTTTATATTTTTATGACTATTTAAATAGCATGTAATAGACGATAGCATGTAATAGACGAGTGAACGTCCCCTCGAGAGCTTAAAACAATTTTCCATCTCAAGCGAGCTCTAAACAAGCTTAACAGTTTATAAAGTTTATTGTTTTTTAAAATTATTAGAGCAAATATGTTATTCATATGGATACTTTAGCATCATATATTTATTTTATTTTATTTTTCATCTTTTATTCCGTGTTTAACTAAAATTATGCATACAACCATCTGAATGAATGAATGATAACGAGCCGGGATATTAAACAATCGAACTTGATAATTTATTATGCAGTGTCAAAGAAATTAGCTACAAAAGGTGAAGCGATCGTGCTGAGTTCATGCCAGGATTGGGCAGGACCGAAGCATCAGTTATTTTTCTCTCTTGAGCAAAAGCGCGGGAACCGAAGGCGGAGCACCGAGCCGTTACCCTTCCCGCCATTTCCTCCCCGCCTTCCCTTTAACGCACCCAACCAGCCCCCCGGAATCGCCAACGCCACCGCCATCGGCCCGCGATTCGACCTCTCGCCGTACAAATCGCGCCCTCCGATCCCCTCCCCGCCTCTTGGTCTCGGCGTCCTCCCCGACGAGGCCGCGCGCGCGTCCTCCCCCTCGCCGCCGGCGCCGGCCATGGGCAACTGCTGCCCGGGCTCCTCCGCGGCGGAGCCCGAGCCGGCGGCGTACTCCGGCTCCTCCCGCCCCGCCGGCAGCGCCACCGTCCCGCCGCCGGCGACGCTGGCTCCCTCCGCCGCGCCGGCGCCGGCGAAGCCGCCCGCGCCCATCGGCCCCGTCCTCGGCCGGCCCATGGAGGACGTGAAGAGCATCTACACCGTGGGGAAGGAGCTCGGCCGGGGCCAGTTCGGCGTCACGTCGCTGTGCACCCACAAGGCGACGGGGCAGCGGTTCGCGTGCAAGACGATCAGCAAGCGGAAGCTGTCGACCAAGGAGGACGTGGAGGACGTCCGGCGGGAGGTGCAGATCATGTACCACCTCGCCGGGCAGCCCGGGGTGGTGGAGCTCAAGGGCGCCTACGAGGACAAGCACGCCGTCCACCTCGTCATGGAGCTCTGCGCCGGCGGCGAGCTCTTCGACCGGATCATCGCCAAGGGCCACTACACCGAGCGCGCCGCCGCGTCGCTCCTCCGCACCATCGTCGAGATCATCCACACCTGCCACTCCATGGGCGTCATCCACCGCGACCTCAAGCCGGAGAACTTCCTCCTCCTCAGCAAGGACGAGCACGCCCCTCTCAAGGCCACCGACTTTGGCCTCTCCGTCTTCTTCAAAGAAGGTCTCTACTTCCCTCCCGATCACTACACTACTCCTAAATGCCGCCCTCCTCGAAGCTCACCAATGGCGTTCCCACGCAGGGGAGGTGTTCAGGGACATCGTCGGAAGCGCGTACTACATCGCGCCGGAGGTGTTGAAGAGGAGCTACGGCCCGGAGGCGGACATCTGGAGCGTCGGCGTGATGCTCTACATCCTGCTCTGTGGAGTCCCTCCCTTCTGGGCAGGCAAGCTGCTCGTCGCCATGATTTTTTGTCTGAGCAGAACGGTTGACGATTCTGCCTGCATTTGCCTGAAAACGATTGACGATGAGCAAAAGTTTCGCCGGGACAGAGTCGGAGCACGGCATCTTCAACTCCATCCTGCGAGGGCAGGTCGACTTCACCAGCGACCCGTGGCCGCGCATCTCCCATGGCGCCAAAGACCTTGTCAGGAGGATGCTCCATTCTGACCCCAGGCAGAGGATTTCTCCGTATGACGTGCTCAGTGAGTGCCTCCTCCACTTCCACTGAACATTGCAAAAAAATTTCAATTTTCATCACCTTGCGTACGTTTTGCACATGAATGAGAACTGAATGCTGTTTCTTTCAGTATAAAGAATGATTTTTGCTTCTAATTTTCTCTTCAGATCATCCATGGATCAAGGAAGATGGCGAGGCGCCCGACACGCCTCTCGACAACGCTGTTCTTGGCAGGCTCAAGCAGTTCAGAGCCATGAACCAGTTCAAGAAGGCTGCTCTAAGGGTGAGTAATGTTCATTGTTCAGTCAGTCTAGAAACAGATGATACAAAAAGGAAAAAAAAATCATGATTTCCATAATAATAATGTTCATGTGCAGGTTATCGCCGGATGCTTGTCGGAGGAGGAGATCAGAGGTCTGAAGGAGATGTTCAAGAGCATGGACTCCGACAACAGCGGCACGATCACCGTCGACGAGCTGAGGAAAGGGCTGGCCAAGAAGGGAACCAAGCTCAGCGAAGCTGAAGTCCAGCAGCTCATGGAAGCTGTAAGGAAAAAAAAAATTCCCACTTTGAGCTGATTACATTCAAAATTTCAGACTGACAAAATGTCTCTGAAAACTCAAACGAACAAAAAAAAACAGGCCGATGCAGACGGTAACGGGACGATCGATTACGAGGAGTTCATCACCGCGACAATGCACATGAACAGGATGGACAGGGAGGAGCACCTCTACACCGCGTTCCAGTACTTCGACAAGGACAACAGCGGGTACATTTTCCCGGGACTTTTTTTACCATTCCTACGAACCATCATAAGTTATCAAAAATTTTAGTATAAAATTTTGGTAACTTGAGATACTAAACTTTTACGCATGACGCTGTTCACAGGTACATCACGATCGAGGAGCTTGAGCAAGCGCTGCGAGAGAAAGGGTTGCTGGACGGCAGGGACATCAAGGACATCATATCCGAAGTCGACGCCGACAACGTAGGGACGCAAACACTCTCTTTCTGCTTCATCCTTCTTTCTGCTTCATCCTGGTTTCTGCCATTGCTGAATTTGGAGATCTTTCGTGAGTGCAGGACGGAAGGATCAACTACACCGAGTTCGTGGCCATGATGAGGAAAGGGGACCCGGAGGCGAACCCCAAGAAGCGGCGGGACGTCGTGCTGTAGGCAGCTAGAGGCGAGTCCGATCGAGCTCGAGCAGCGGCCATGGCTGGCAGGGATTCGGATTCGGGTGGACGGAGAATGCATGCACGCACGGCGGTTCAGAGGCATGGATTTCTTGAAAGGTGGCCGGCGATCGAGAAGACGGCAGGCGCACGAGACAAGCGTTTCGCATCATATCGCATGGGCGATCCTGTACATCAACGATGTGAATCGGGTGCTGCGTGCTCTTGTGTCAGCTCAGCTGTATAATAGAAACTGTTCATACCCTTTTACTGAAGATGCGTTGTAAACTCTGGTTTGTCTAATTGGGCTACAAGACACAGGTTAAAGGATTTTGAGATTGATGTACATATTTTCGACCATGGTGTGAATTAAGGAGCAGATTTCGAAGGCAGCACTGCATGTGCTCATGAAGAAATAAGGTAGCAGTGAAATATGGAATTAGCTGATTTTAATTTTATGATTACTATTTAATAGTGTAAAGGATATAATTATCTACTACGAAGTTAAAAATAAAAAAAATAAGGTAATGAACTTTATGAGCAATTTTACGGTCTTTAAGAAGTCACCATGAGGTACAAAATTTCAGTGTAAAATTTTAGTACCTTTTGTACCTAGGTACTATAAGTTACCAAATTTTATACTAAAATTTTGGTACATCTCAGTGCCTAGGCTGCGTTCGGCCCTCCCTCTTAGATAACTTATATATCTTGTTTTCCGCACGTACGTTTCCCGAACTGTTAAACGGTGTATCTTTTGCAAAAATTTTCTATAGAAAAGTTGTTTTAAAAAATCATATTAATCTATTTTATATTTTTTAATAATTAATAATTAATTAATCATGTACTAATCTATTACTACGTTTTCCGCGTCAGGGTAAGTTAACTTACCGGGGCTCCGACGAACACGGTACTACTAAGGAACTGTAAAATTACTCAAACTTTATATATAAAGCAAATTTATCATCCTTGAGGAGGTATCATGAGATACCATTATTTTCTATTAAAAATTTGGTACCTCTAGATACATAAAGTACCAAATTTTATATAGAAAACAGTGATATCTTTTGGTAACTTCTTAAGGATGGTAAAATTATTGTTATATATATGAGCTTTTTTACCATCCTTCTAAAGTACCTCAAGATACCAAGATTTTTAATACAAATTTTTGGTACATCAAGGTATAATGCACCTCAAGATACCACACATTTTACTAAAAAATATGGTATATTGAGGTACTTTTTAAAGATGATAAAAAGCTATACATATATTTAAAAAACACAACAATATATATATATTAGAGAAGAATTTATAGTGATGTTTGGTGAAAGAAACAGTGAAAAAACAAATTTAAATGGAGGAACAAAGTGAAAATAAAAAATGGCCAAGAAAAAGAAAAATGCACCGTGCAAAGACGGCCCAACAAGGCCTAACCATGCTAATCGTTGTTTCTATGGCCAAAGCCACACGGTTTGACATGGTAACCGCTGTTTGTAGGAGCCAGCGTTGGCACCTTAATGGTGCAGTTACCGCCCCCTGAAGCGTGATAATCGCCCAATATTTGGTGTTTTTTTTCGTAAAGATGATGGTTTTGTAGTTTCTGCTTTATGTATTTAAAATGTATCTAAAGGCTTTAGGTATTTGAATGCTTTGAGTATGTAATTGATATGTTGACATTTTATAATAATTGTTTGTAGACAGATGGCTAATTTCTAGTCTAGCTATCATGGTATAATAGTGTTTGAATTATCAATTAATATATATGTCCAGATTCACCGGTGTTTATATAACTAAGAAAAACTAAAGCATTTTATAACCAAAGGGAATACTGATTTGTCTAACATCAACGTACCTTTTTGGGACGAAGAAAGTATACAGACGTAAGCAAAAAGAATATAGCATCATATTTCACGTGTGCCAGAGTGATTAATCTGATCTATTGCCTGGAACTCTGACGGTGAACGTTACCTACTAATTCCTTCCATCTAAAATATAATTATTTTCCTTATTTAACAGTCTCATCTTTTTACTTTTGTATGCTTATAAGTTAAAATTTAAATTTACAATCTTAAATTTAAAGTTAACTTTATAATTTTATTTATCATAGTTTATTTTTCAATCTTTACTTTTATATCGCTAAGAATATGTACATACAAATTTTACTCTTAAATTATTTTTCATTTACAGATATGATTTTTTTTCTTTTTCCTCAAAAAACCAAACAATGAGCAATAAATATTATACCAAAATATAAGTATTTCTAATATTATTCACGGTATTACTTATATGTCCCATCAATCACTTGTAATTAAAAATTCTTTTTATTTTACCCCCACCTGCCCTCGCACTCCCGGTTCATTATTTACCCATAATATTTTATTCTTAATTTTAGTTTATACTATAACCTATAAACGTAACATTGGATTACCTCTCATGCAGACGCCGTTTGCACCACTAATCTGCTTCCAGTTCCAGGCCATCTCACTCACCCAAAGGAGCAAGGTCCCCACCAGTCAGCCACTTGTTAAAGCGGGTGCGACCGTGCAGTCGCGTGGGAAAGCGGCAACACCAAAACGAGCCCCCGGCCCCGCCCCCGCGCAGGCTGCCACGTGGCATCATCCGACGGCCCCTCCGTGCCCACCTCTCACCATCGGACGGCCCAGGACGGCGTCCCCTCCACTCCACCCCCAACCCTTGGCAACCCCGCACGGGCCGCATCCGCGAGATCCCGAACGCGCGAGCGCGAGGCGGTGGGGCCCACCACCCTCCTCCAGCGAGGCGGCCCCACGCCGTCAGTCTCGCACGCGTGGACGCGGCGGCAGCGGGTAAGGGATGGTGGGCGGTGAGAAAAAGCCCCCGGGAGGGGGGGGGGTGGCGCCCAAATTGGTTGTACTTTGGGCGTCAGTGTGGGCCCCCAACGCTGACGGGAAGCGCGCCTATGGGGGCGAGCCACGTGTCACCTGATTTTTCGCGAACGAGATCGATTACGCCTGGGCCCTGATGCGCAACGCCTTTTAGGCCCCCTGCTGTGTGTTAACTTGCTGCCCGTATCGGATTCCAAAGGACGATTGTTGCCCCCTTGGCACAACCACAAACCCCCTCAAGTGCTAGATTCACCCGGCGATTTACTTATCGTTTTCTCCTCTCGACCGATTGAACGAGGGAGAAACGGTAAACGTGATGATCATAAAAAAATCGTATAAATTTGAGTTAAAATATTTTTAAAAGATCGTTGCGGTTTAGGCGGTCAAACTAGACGATATTGAGCAATATCTGTGCGATATTGTGGTGATTTTGGCGGTAACAATACTCGTAGCATCTGGAATGATAACCGTGACGTTTTTTGGGATATCAATAATCACAGTTTTGTATGTGTCACGGTTATCACCATATATCTCCATGAATTTTTTTCATGTTTTCTTTCCAAAATTTTGAATTCTCGCGATATTTGACGAACAAAACCGTATCATGTCCTTATGGGTTAGGAAATTATCATCATGATTATCGTGATATGTGAAACTCTAGATTCACCCGTGCATTGTGCACACCCTTGATGTAGTTTTTTTTTTTGCACAATGTTTTTTTTCTTTGCCTCTTATTCTAACCCCTGAAAGTTTGAAATATGAACATTTGATGTCATATTCTATGGTCGATGTAATCTTTCAGTAATTTAGTGAGAACATGTATTATTCTAGAGTGCTACCATCACGAATTTACCAACACAGTTTTTACATTGCCAACTTATATAACTCTAAATGCATCAGTAGTTGACATACGCTATAGAGCAACAAACAAGAAAAGGATGAAACAAGTACAACTTATGACATGTTATTTTGAAATTTAATTAATATATGGTTCAATAACCAACTTAAAATCACACCTACTAGTTAGTTGAAAGAAGGAAGGGAATTAATAACAACATGAAAATATTTGCATACATGGAGTAAAAATGCTCTATTAATTCGTACGATGACGTCTACAAAATTGCGAAATATCCACTAGTTACTAGTTACAAACTAAAGAAGATTACGGTACTATGGTTACGGAGAAAAGCTTTCGCGCAATTATATCATCACCGAGCTATCTATCACCACGCCGGCTTCAAATAATTAACCATGCGTTATAAACGATGTACCATGTTGGACTAATTTTCACCACTTTCTTGGGCTGACAATTGTTGGGTAGACCTAACAAATTGCCTCCACCACCCATTATCCATGGCAGTGGCACTCTTCCCCCAACATCATGTACACCAACCTTTTTTTTTCTTTTTTGATTACATTGATCGAGAGGGATACAGTTACAGATTCCACTTGCATTTGCCTCCTAATCTCTCATCCAGAGAAGCATAATTCCACAAAAAAAAAAAATCCACCGCAGTCGCTGTACGTACTGTAACTTTTGCTCTCCATGGTTTCGTTTTCTTGGGTGTACTAAAACTGGAAATGGTAGCCGGCCTTCTTATAGCCTCCTTTCCACAACTGTGACCCTCCGGCTTTCATTGGCCAGTGCACTCGCCTGAGCTCCCAATTAAGGCAATAGTTAGCTGGAGCTAGCAGCACACAGCTCCTCTCTCCTCCTCCATCGATCGATCGAGATCGATCTGTAGCGAGCGAGGTAGCTGCTAGGTGACGGTTTGCTGGAGGGCGGCCATGGACAAGAAGCAGTACGGTTCGAAGGGCGGCGGCGGCAATGCTCGCCGGAGCGCGACGGCCGGCGTCTCGGGGAAGCTGCGTCATAAGGGGAAGCTGCAGGGCGGAGGAGGAGGAGGAGGAAGCAATAATAGGAGGACTAGGAGGGAGATCAAGGTGGTGTACATCTCCAACCCGATGCGGGTGACCACCAGCGAGGAGGGCTTCCGCGCGCTCGTGCAGGAGCTCACCGGCCGCCACGCCGCCGACCCGTCCAAGTACCGCGGCGGTGGCGGCGGTGGCGCCAGCGGGGCGGACGCCGGGGCCGCGAGCGGGAGCGGCGGCGGCGGCGGCAGCCCGTGCGCCGAGATGCTCCTGCAGGACGCGGCGGCGATGGCGCCCAGCCCCGGTGCCAGCACGGTGGAGTCGTCGACGTCGACGGATCACGGCGACGCCTCCGCCGCCGGCGGCCAGGCCCAGGCGGCGGCGTGGGGCGAGGACGACGAGAACAGCTTCGCGCCGGAGCTGATCGACAACAGGTACTCCGTCTGCTTCTCGCCGCCGACGTTCCTCTACGGCTCGCACAGCTACGTCGACGACGACTACGGTGTGTAGAATTTCTGCAGCATTAATATACGGTGATTAATCCCAATAATTCGAGAAGAGATCGATTTTATATTAACTAACTAACGAGCTGGGCGTGTGCATGTATGTACTGCTCTTGTACGAGGATTATTTGTATAGTATGTGCATGTATATATATACGTGCTTGATGGATCGGAAAAAATCGAAATAATATGTAAATCGATCTAATTAAATGAAAATTATGTATGCCTCCAAAAATTAGTGGTGTATAGTACTATGACGGCAAATGCATGTTTGTCGTTCTTGTGTGAGTTGTCTGGTTGTGGGCTCCACATGATTAATTTGCACGAATGTTAAAGCTGTTAATTTCATGATTTGCATAGACCAAAAGTGCCCTGGCTTTGTGCTGAAAACCTTTGCAGTGCAGACGACAGGAGTTTTCTTCTGTTGTTGATTAAGAAGTGTTCGTGGATTTAGTTAGTGATTCATTTAATATTAATTAATCTTCATATTGAACCAACTAGAATCAGATTCTTTTTTTCTTTTTTTGTTCAGTACATGCATGTTTTTTATTAGTTTGTCAAGCTAGCTAGAACAATTAATTGATGTGAGTTCAGATATTAGACGGAGGTAGCGTATAAGAAGAACAATTATATAGAGTTTGGGGTGCTTTATGGCAAGGTACATACGGTTGTCCGTACAAAGAAATGCGCAGAGAACATATCAACGCGTAGCCCCTCTGATTCCATAATCGTTGACGTTTTAGACCAGATTAAAGTTAAAATATTGAAACTTTTAACTATCAATATATTTTAAAATTTAGTTTGAAGACACTAAAACATGATTCATAGATTAGTCTTAAAAAGTACCCCATCCATACAACAATATAAGGATAATTGGGATTTTCTTTGGAAAAATTAATGTTGATGAGCGTTGTGATGGGTGGAGATAGTAAAGTTGATAGTAAAATTAAATGATGCATGATTGTGATTGCTTGAGATAACATATGAAAATATGCTTACATTGTTGGACAAAATCAAAACACCAATTTTTTTTTGTTTGACGATGCGAGTACTTTCGGTGAATTTAATATTTACTTTTTACATAGCATAATAACAAATTATATTCAAATATGTTTTTAAAGACCGTATAGTCGTTCAAAATTATGAAACTATGAGAGTAGATATAAGGATACAACTAATTCAGAATTAGTGATGCACATACCATGTCCAAACATATTTCCCAAGTTCCCAAAACCATCCATTAACTGCTCATCGCGTTATTTTCTTCACTTCTCCTTCACATATACAAACATTTACAGGATCCAATTATCATTCCACAAATTAAAATTTCTAGTATTATCTATAGTCGCTTTTTTGTGTTCACTTCTCATTCAAATTTTATTTCATTCTATCTCCCCACCTAACATCTCATGTTCATTCATTCCACATTTATTAAGTGGCAAAAAGTTTAATTTCTTAATTTTTAATATCTACTAATCAACATAAAAAATACACATATTTTGGAACAAACGAATACAAATGTATTCACAATATATATGTGAGTGTTGTTCATATCTAAAGGAACAACTAAGCATATATTTAGTCTTTACAGATTTTAATATTTAACTAAATATATAGGTCAAGTTTGAGGGTAAACAAAAATTTAAAACCATGACAGTACTTACGTAATTTGGTCAATTATTGATTAGCCCTACCTATATGTAACTTCATGCCCCGTTTGAATCAAATGATTGATGATTCGTGAAGGGATTTAGTAGGATTCAAATCTTATATGAAACTTTCCTATATGACCATTTAAAACAAAGAATTGGAGTTTCCCATGCCCTATGAAATTCCTAAAAATTGGCTCAATGCATGTAGATTTTAGAGATCAAACCTATTGGAAATTTTCTTCGAGCCTCATTCTCTCATCCGATTAATGTATTTTTCATGTGGTCTATTTAAATGATCATTTGTGTATTTTTTTTGTGTTTGATAATACACTCTTTTGTTCTTGCATTTCTGTCGGAATCTTGTGGTTTTTCTATACCCTTGTTTTTTAATATTATATTTCAAAGTAGCCCTCAGTCTTCCATTCATTCCATATTTATTGAAAAAAACCAAAATATTTGTCTTCTTAACCATAGTATCTATTTAAGTAACGTATAAATGTTGGAATAGATGAAATACCAAAGAGACCGGTGGAACCCAATATTAATCAACAGCACTCATAAACATATAGATTCTGGTTTTCTTTAATCGTCAATAAAATAAAGCTGACCAAGGGTGAATTTGAGAGAGAGGAAAGAAGTAGAAGATCATGTAATGTATTAGCTATTGTAAAGTTGTAATTTAGATTAGTATGATTTTTAAAATAATTTTTAGATAAACAGTTTGCATGATAAACGTGCTTATGAGAAATAAGAGGAGTTTTTTTCTCTCTTTCACTTGCAAACGAACTCAGCCTAACATTTCAAATCAACCATCCATCGGCATAACTACAATAACCCAGCACAACATACTTGCCACATACAGTAGTCTCTCTATCCTAGATTTTAGCTACTTATAGCATTTAAATTTTATCCTATAATATATTGCTACTTCCCCACCTACATCCTCCTCTAAACCATTCATAACCATATCTCATTTCATTGTCTCACACGGTTTCTCATTTCAACCAATCACACACAAATCTCATTTAACATCACCCAATTTCTTAATTAATCTCTTGAAGAGGTGCTAAAACTGTGAGGAGCACAACGAAAGCTAGAGAAGGATGCGAACAACATTTTTGTCTGGAAGTTGAAAACAGTTATTAACGGATGCATCCTTAGTACTAGCCCACAAATGGTACCGGTACAAAAGGACAGCTCAACTTTCTCCTTTTGCCCTCCTAGATTTGTCGCCTATCCTAAAATCACACTCGCAGATCAAGGGGAAGTATATTTACAAACAAAATATATTTTATATACATATTGATCTAAAATTTAAGACTGAAAAATAAATTTCAATAAAAAATCTAAAATTAGTTTTAAATTTAAAATATTTATTTTAGCTTATAAGCCAAAACAAAAAGGTTGAGTGGAGTATGCAATCAGCAGCAGCATCGCATGGGACAGCGCGGGCCGGCCGGCAGAAGCCGCTATTTCTGGGCCATTTTTTTTCCATCTCGCTGGAACGGGCCGCGAAGTTGAGGTGACGCGAAACAAACGTAGCAACACGAGGAGCAGCCCACGAGGCCTGGCGCTCGCGCGCGGTAGATCTCCCCTTTTTGGAATAAGTTCGCTTTGACTCCCTAAAAAATGGTCCGAATCTAATATATGACCCTAAGCTATAAAATCGGATATTTCAACCCCCGGACTGTTAAAACCGGTGCAATTTGACTCCCTTGATGGTTTTAGAGGGTGGTTTCGCTGACATGGCGCTTATTGGCAAGTGGGGCCCACATGTCATACTCTATCTTCCTTCTTCTTCCTCCCTTATCTCTTTCTCCCCCTTCGGTGGAGGCGCAGCTCGCCATGCATGCCATTGCCGGCGAGCCCCAACAGACCGCAGCCTTCGGCGGTGGCAGCGGCGAGGAGTCGTCGGAGAGGGTACGTGTCAATGTGGCCATCGCAGACTCATCGGCATCGCATCGGTCCCAGGAGGTGAGCATTAGGGTGGTGGTGCGCGCCGAGTGCGACGTGTTGAAGCTCGTCGTCGCCGTGCTCTCGCGGCTAAGTCGGATGGGCTGCTTCGGCATGGTGCCCGTTGACGCGAGGCAAAGGAACAACTCGCTTGCACAAGCACAAGCCAATCTTACGCTGCGTGTCACAACCATCACATCTCGTCTCCTTTTGGAACACATGAAATTTTATATTCCGTACAATTTTTGTACTTGAAAAGGTTCTCTTTTAAATCTAAGGTGGGAGAAATAGAAAAAGGGAGAAGGGAGAAAAAAGAAATAGAGATTATGACATGTGGATCCCACTTGTCAGTAGGTCCTGTAATATATTTTTGTGTGTGAATGATAGATATGCCCCAATGATATTTTGTTAATTCTAATGCCTCGTAATCGCCACGTGGGATCAAGACTAGGCCAACACCGCCACGTCAGCAAAGCCACCTTTCAAAGCTGTCAAGGGAGTCAAATTACACTGGTTTTAATAGTTCGAGGGTTGAAATATCCGGTTTTACGGCTTAGGGTCATGTATTAGATTCAGACCACTTTTGAGGAAGTCAAAGTGGACTTATTCCCTCCTTTTTCTTTTTTCTCTCGGCGAATCCACGACGGCCAAGAGACGGTATAGGGTTTCACTTGCCGATATGCGATAACGGTTTAGGGTGGTTCCGTTTCAGAAATTAGTCCGAAAAAGTTTGTGATGACATACTGCACGGTTTTCAGACCAAATTCACAATTCACAATTATCAATATAACGAAAACTACCACGAGATGTCGTGATTATTGTTAATACCAAACATACCACGATGGTCATGTGATATCGTACTATAATTGCACAATATTACATAGTTTGACCCAGGGCCATCCAAGGCCATGAGCTACCGCTTAGGGTCCCTGAAGTTAGTCTATTTTTTTTACTTTTGTTTATGCCCTAATATAAATTTTAATTTTTAACTTTAAGAACATGTATATAAAGTTTGGGGTATAATGCAGTTTATTTTTTAGCCTACGATTTTAGATCGTTGAGAACACATATAAACTTTTTATTCATAAATTATTTTTCATTTGTAATTATGCCATGCCAAATGATAAGGACCAGTCCTACTAAGATTCAACCCATCCAATAGGTGACAACTGTAACGCCGCTTCTCAGCGGTTGATCCAACATCCACCCGTTCCATTGTACCGTTGTGTATCTCATCTCCATTTGTATTTTAGGGCCTTAATTCGTATTTTGCTCATGGGCCTCTAATTTCTAGAGACGGTTCTGGTTGAACCACACACCATGACAATTACAATGTAAATATTTTTAATTTAAATTTATGTGATCTCTTCACTATTATTGGTAATAATCGTCTCACCGTCGTCAGGTGGTTTCAGCAGCTTGAACAGCAAGTAAAACCATGGTACTAATTGTTCCCTCGGTTCATTTTTTTAATTTTAACTAGATTAATCTATATATGAATATACATGTATATAAATTTATTGATACATATACTAAATTTAGATAGGAATCAAAAGTATTCGGACCTGAAACGGATGGAATGTGGTAGCACTGTACGTGGCTGGAGCGGTTGCGAGCCTATGTTCATCTTTCCGGGGTTCTTGGACCCCGGATAACAAGGACCCCAGATAAATTATTCAATTCTTACTAAATTATATTATATTGATTAGTATATAAATAAAAAATTAAATAATTAATACAAATTAAACTCCGGTAATTAGTGTTCCGCGTTCGCCGCTGGCGGGCAGGACGGGCGCAGCAGCACCGCACCGTCCGTCCCTGGCTGCCGCAAGCCCGCGACTTGTCCTCGTGACCGGTTTTCGCTTTCCCCTGGGAGTGCTTGGCTGTGGCGTTTGCGTCGCGTGCTGGCATCATTTCATACCAGCGCGGTGCCTGCCTCAACCTCAACATCAACCTGAACCGGGGACGGACGGACGCGACGGGCCTTCTGCGCTTCCTCGGGCGTAGCGCCACTGCCGCGGATGGGACGACTCGCACAATCGTAAAGCTGCCCATCCTCTGCCACGAGAAATAAACGAAACCACGAATACTCGCTCCGTTTTTAAAAATACAAACTTTGAGCGTCCGATTGTCTATCTTATTTAAATTTTTTTAAAAAATTAAATAAATTAGTCCTATACAAAGTACTAAATATGATTTATCATCTAATAAAAATAAAAATGTTAATCGTAAACTTTAAAATAAGACAGAGAGTCAAACGTTATAAATAAAAAGTAAAAGATTGATTTATTTTGGAACGGAGAGAGTATTTGATAACGAAAAACAATCTACAAATAAAAACTTTTATATTTTTGTTCTTAGCATCTAAAAATTAATAGTGAAAATATGGTAAAAAATCTTAAAATTAAATGTAAACTTAATATCGAAAATTTAAATTTTCACTTTTAAATATAAGTATTAAAAAAAACTAGCCGTGAAATACTACTACTGGGAAGTTTTCAACGGGACGACGCATCCGGACTACATAAACAGCAAAGCAGCTGCAGCGCACGCGGTTCACCTCCTGGCATCCGAGACCGAGAGGAGAGCGCACGCACTTTAGATCGAAAAAATTTTTGGCAGAAGTGACACGTTAAATATTTGATCGGATGTCGGAGGGGGTTTTCGAAAACAAATGAAAAAACAAATTTCACGGCTAAACTAGAAACCACGAGACGAATCTTTTGATCCTAATTAATCCGTTATTAGCATATGTTGGTTACTGTAGCACTTATGGCTTATGGCTGATCATGGGCTAATTAGACTTAAAAGATTCGTCTCAAGATTTCTTTCATAACTGTGCAATTAGTTTTTTTAATCTATACTTAATGCTTTATTTAGGTATCAAAAAATTCGATATAATATTTTTAAAAGAAAAAATTAGAAACTAAACGAGGCCAAAGCAACAGAAGTGGGTGGCTAGAAGCAACACCGACCTGATTCGATGCTCCCCCTTCGTAACGAACGTCGAACAAGAGACAAACGTGCGACCCTTTTCTTCTCTTCCTTCTTCGTTTTATGCGTTTGAGAATTGAGACGGCGTACACAACAAAACTTGCCAGGCCCAGACGTTCCACTTCCATTTGTTTTTTTTTTTTACTTTTTTACGTCAAGTGTGCACTATTTTACCCCTGCAAAGTGGTGATTAGCCCTGCAAGTGTCCATTTGTTATTCTTATTATCTTATAGCAAACAAAATGCCGAGATGAGCTGGGCAAATCTGTTGCTATCTGTCACTAACACTACTCGCTGCCTCACTAACATCGTGCATGTCCAGTGGCCTTGGAAGCTCCAAAATGATCGTAAGCTTTATTATCGCGCACATGCATACGAGTTACTTCCTCTGTTCTAAAACAATCTTATTTTCGTCCGCATATATCTCTATTAATTAATTACAGAGTTGTCCGTCCTCTTCCACACTACACGCCACGTAAAAATCATCGCTCGATCTGTATCCCACGTCACCTAAAAACAACTGTTTCCATAAAAACCAAAGAATTAAGTGCTTTCTAAAAAAATATTTTTTGTCTATGTATTTTTGCACTTCTAAAGTTCATCATCAATTATATAGTTATGTTGTAATACTAGTTGATGAAAATATTTTTAACATCCTGCGCTTGTTAAATTCCAATACAATTATTTTTTTGCTTTATCTAGTTCCAATATATTTGCTACTAGTTTACATAAACTTTAATTAATAAAATAAATTTATTTTAGAACAGATAAACAATCTTATTTGAGGACAAATGGATGACTAAGGGTGTGCTCTTTTGATGATGAAATATGAAGGATTATTTAATTTTTCATAAGTATTTAATAATTAAATTAACTACTCTACTATTAAAAACATGAGACGATAAACTCTCATATATATATATATATATATATATATATATATATATATACACACATATTAGTATTTTATAAAAATTATAAAAACGTACGCATAAAAATCAATGAAAAACTTGAAATAATCTAATGATAAGAAGGCAGCATAACTGCCACGGTGCCACCCACATGCGTGGTCTCTTTGTGCTCGCCTGCGCCTCGTCGTTTATCATAACCTCGTTTTGCTCATTTCATTAGCAAGTTGGAACAAGCGTTCGGTTCGGCGAGTCGGCGCTACACGGATGAAGACATTCTCTTTTGTCTGCAGCGCCAGCCTTGCACGAGGTGGTGAACTCCGATCAAAACAAAACGAGGATGATGAGGAGAGGATCCTCCTGGTACGCTCTCGCATACTGGTTGGCCACGTAATATACCTGAGGGTTCCATTGGAATGCATGGAGGAATTCCAAAGGAAAAAGGATGGGCTGTTGTGCAGAAAAAAATAAAGTCGGCATTTCCCCACCTGTTCTCTCTTTAAGAAATGATGAAATGTGTGTCTTGAGCTTCAGTCCAAAGGATCTAGTATTGCTACTTTTGATTTTTGTTTATCTAACACAGTCGAACGCTCGGTAATTTATCTTATCAAAAAAATTATATACTGTCCCCGTCTTAAAAAGAGTTCAGTTTTGGATCACATTCTTTGTCTCACATAGATTTGTTTTTGAAGAATCGTTATATTGAGATTTTAAAAGTTATGGGACAAATACATTAAGAGTTAAAAAAAGTAATGGGTACTATAATCTTTATATAGGTATATATACGAGAACCGCTAAAAACAAGTCTTTTGGAACGGAAGGATTAATTGTTTATTATTTTATCATCATATTTTATTGTTATAAAGTCTCGCGGCATGCCGATGTGAATAGTCACATATTGGTTGTGAAGGTACAATAGACCTAGGATATAAGCGGGGGAGCCCCCTCACCTCAATGACTAGCTTTTGAGGTGAGAAAGTCACTTTACGATCCTATAAGTGGTATCAGAGCCTGGCTAGTTTAACATCTCTGGCCCGATGGACACAGTATGTGAAGGCCTGATGGATCAGGGGGTATGTGAGACCTGTATACCTGATGGACCGTGGGCTGGTGATCGCCTAGATACGGTGAAGGACCGAGAGACACCAATGTGTGAAGGGAGAGATTGTTGAATAGTCTCACATTAATTGTGGAGGGGCAATGGACCTACGATATAAGTGGAGATACCCGCTCACCTCAATAACGCTTTTGAGATGGAAAAGTCATTTTATGATCCTACAGCCGGGCCAATCCAGTGTCAACCAGTTTGCGATCGCATTGGCGAGTCCAGGTGCTTGCGTTGCATCCTCTTCGCTGCATCGGACGAGTTACCAGCCAGTACGCACGCGCACGCCCTCTCGTTTGGCCGTTGCGTTTGCCCCTGCGGAGTGCGACGCCAAAAAGAAGCAGGTGTGGGCGCTGCTGCGTGCAGACGGGAGAATCCACGGTTTTTCTCTCGCTTTGCGCTGCTCTTTCGCAACCGGTAGCGTCGCCGTCGCGTCCGGACCGGTCGGGATCCCCAGCGCGCCCGGGGCCCCCACCCCTCCCCTCCCCTCGCATGATGAGCTCCTACTACTACCACGTTAGTACGAAAACTCTGACGCCAACGCAGCAGCACACTGCACACACGGACACGGGCAGTGTACTCTGCTTTGCAGCACAGAAAAAAATCAACACGGTTTAGGTAAAAACAAAATCCAACTGCAAATCTCATGTCAAGTAGGCCGTGTTCAGCTAATGGTTGTTTACAAAATTACAAAATTATTTTATAAAAAACATTATTTAACGGTTCGAAAAACGCGCGTGCGAAAAAACATAAAATTAGGTTGATAACAGAGGAGAGCGAACAGGGGCCGTTTGGATCGTAGGATTGGAAAAAAAATAGCAACAGAAACTTTTCGTAAAAATATCACATTGAATTTTTGGACACTTGAATAAAACATTAAATATACAGGAACATTAAAACTAATTACATAGTTATGTGAAAAATCATGAGACGAATCTTTTAAGCCTAATTAGGATGTGATTAGTTATAAGTACTACAATAACTAACATGTACTAATGACGGATTAATTAGACTCAAAAGATTCGTCTCATGGTTTCAGACGAAATCTGAAATTTATTTTGTAATTATAGTACGTTTAATACTTTGAATGATTGTCAAAAACTTAATTTGATGTTTATACAAAAGCTTTTTGTAAACTAAACAAGCCCGTAGGTTCTTGATATGAACGTAGGTATATAAAAGGGGTTTGAGAAATATATCAGCAGTTGTTCCATCAAATTATAAGAAAACATATGAGTTTAAGAAGTGACATAGACTCGAAAGGAATGGGTCCTACAACTCCCGTGAGCTTAGGTCTCACGCTAAAATTAAAGTTTTCCATAGTAAATTTATAGGATTCAATCATTTGTTTCAAGTCAAATGAATATATCAAGATCAAGAAAAAAGCCATATAGGATTGAAATCATATAAAATTTATATGATTTTTTGTCGAATCAAACGCGGCCTAAAATTGCTCTCTTCCGATAGCCTCGACATTTTCGACAGGAGGACACAGAGCGAAGGGGGATCATTGTCGAGCGAGCTTTTTCTGCAGCTTTGTGTGTGTGTTCGTGGGCTCTGCTCTGCCTCGCTGCCGCCTCCAAATTCCAAATCCTTGTGCCCCCTTTGATCATGGCACTTCCGCTTTGTGAGATAACGGAATCTCATGGGCCTGCATGGCTGCACTGCACCCCTTGCTTTCTTTCTCTTTCGATCCTTTTCTTCTCCCCCAGAGTCGCAGTCCATGATTGTCGCGAGATAGCTTGCGTTGCTCACACTTCTTATGGTTAGGCATGCTCACTTTTATCATGCCTAAAATCCGTATACCAGTAGTATAAATTGTAGACTTTTCACCGTGATCATGAGCAGAGACAGTAGTTACACTCCACAACGAGAGTCGATCTATGTACCAAATTCGCAAGTTAGTGTGTACAGAGAGAGAGAGTGTGTACAGAGAAAGAGAGAGAGAGAGATGAGAGATTTTAGACTTTAGTGATGAAAAGCAGTGTAATTAAATGGAGAGAGGTCGTGACGGGTTAAGAAGGAAAAGCGGGCGAAAAATTTAGTGATGGAAATTAATGAAAAGAAAATATTGATATAAATATTGATATATTTTGAGATATATCTGAACATCCTCACTCTATGGTTTAATAATAAGGATTTTGATTATGCGTTTTGGGATGGAAATAATACTTATATTTCAAAAGATACCTATTTTCAACTGCTCATTACGTTCTAAAAGATTTTATTTTTAGTTTGTTACAAATATATACTACCTCACCCTTAAAATGAGATCATTTGTATCATTCTAGTTTGTCCAAAAATAAATTCATTCTTAAGCAATAATTTAATTTGATTCAATCAAATCAAAGAATAAATGTATTGAAATTAGATAAGGTGATATATTGAAACACTAAAATGTTCATTTTCAAACCCCAATAGCTTTCTTTCATACTTTCAAATCCCAATAAATTTATCTTCAATTTGTGAAAATCTAATACAATAATTATTTAGAGATGAAGTCTTATTAGAAAGGATAAGAGAAGTTAAAAAAAATGAATTTCGCTAGTAATATGAACTTAGTACTCCTACATCGCAATATAATTATTTTTTAGATTTGTGCCATCGTAATGTAAACATTTATAACCTGATTCTTACCATTTCAATCATTGCAGTGATTACAGAACTAGTCAGATGCTTTGAAAGAGAATCTCATCAATTCAAAATACGACAACTGAATTAGTTAAGTTTTATTTATTACTCCATCCGTTTCATAATGAAAGATTTTTTAGCTTTATCTAAATTTATATATACATATATAATATATATATATATAATATACCTTTATTAATTGATGAATTTAGACTATTACAATATAAAACAGAGGTGGTATATCTTTTTTATTTTATACTAAATAAATTAAAAATACGTATATTTTGAAACAGCCGTATCAGAAGATCAGCATTTTAGAACAGCATGGCTATTTTTTGGTTAAAAGGAAGATGAAACCGACCTTGCGAACAAATTTGCAGGGGAACCTCTGCCCCCTCTGGCCCTCCGTGCCTCTGTGTCACCTGCTCCTTCAGACTTTCAGGGGTGTTTATTTGGTGAAATAAAAAATTTTGTATATCACATCAGACGTTTGATCGGATATCGGAAGGTGTTTTTGGACATAAATGAAAAAACGAATTTCACGGCTGGTGTGGAAACCGCGAGACGAATCTTTTAAGCATAATTAGTCCGTCATTAGCATATGTTGGTTACTGTAGCACTTATGGCTAATCATACACTAATTAGGCTCAAAAGATTCGTCTCACGATTTCTCACGTAACTGTGTAATTAATTTTTTATTTTATCCATATTTAATACTTTATTTAGATGTCAAAAATTTGATGTGACGTTTTCCAGCGAAAATTTTTGAGAACTAAAAGCCCTCAGTTCACTTCCCCCAGTCAGCAGTCAGCTCTCCACCTCACCCTCTGCACTGCTCCATTGCACATTCACACCACCACCACCACCACCACCACGCCACTCGCTGACAGGATCCGGGCCCACCACCTGACGCCCCTCCTCCCCACATCGCCACGCTGGGCCCCACACCAGCCGGTGGACCCGGTCCACCGTGCACTCCCTCCCCCTCCCCCTCCCGCGCGAAACCCTAACCACCCGAGACGAGACGACTCGTCGAGAGTGTGTGAAGCGAGGCGAGGAAAAGGGAGAAGGAAAAAAAGAAAATCCCCCAAATCCCAAGGCCTCTCTCGCTCGCTCGCCGCGGGTCGCTTTCGCCGGACACCACCGCCCCCGCCGCTTTCCCCTCCACCCCACTGCGCTCCTCCGCTCCTTTGGCACGCCCCCACCCCGCCCCAATTCCCCACCGGGAATCGCACAACCGGTGGCGGCGGCGGAAGCAGAGCATCTGCCATCTGCTTCCCCCCCTGCCGTGTCCCCGCGCGGGGGGAGGCGGGCCCGCTTGCGGCGGCGGATCGCTGCCTCGCCTCGCCGGTAAACCCTCTCGCCATCGACCCGTGCTTGCGTGCTTGTTTCGTTTGTTTGTTCTGGCTCGCCTCTGGTCGGTGGCGTGCGGCCGGGGGTGGCGTTTGTGGCGGTGAGATCCTGGGAGGCGGAATTCGGAGTGGTCGGAGTGGGATTTCGGGTGCCTGGGCATGGCACGAGCTTGGTGCTTTTTGCTTGTTGCAACTTTTGTGGTGCTGTGCTTTGTAGTTAGGATGCGACCTTTTACTTTGAGCTTAGGCGAGCTTCTGAATTGGATTTTCTTTTGTTTGGTGCGTGCGTGTGTGTGCGGGAATCATGGTGCTTGGAAGCTGAACTAGGTGTGGATTGGTGAAAGGATTGCGTTTTGTCTGCGGCCGAGACGCGATCTGTTTGCTCTGCGTGTGAACTTGAGGGCGATTAGATTTTTGTACTGATCATGGTATTTGCTTGAGGCTAGTGCACCATGGTTCGGTCCAGTTTGTGTTTGATGAAGAACACTTCAGTGATAGTTGCTTGTTTGGAACGATGGATGGGCTTTGGCATCCTCTGATGTTTAGATGGTGCTCTTGGCTTCTCCGGTGGTCAACATGATTTGTTTACATAGCTGGAGAATCTCCGATGCTGTTGTTCACTTGTTTGTTTACTTGGTCAAATTTACAGAGTTTCTGCTTCTGGATAGTAGCAGATTCTGACTGTTCTTTTCTGCTATCTCCGCTCATGAATGGTAGCTGAGCATGTTTGCCTGCAGTCGTTGATTGCAAAAATTGTGTGTGCCTACCATGTGGGAATTCAGATGATTTTTCTTTTGATACAGAGGTTTTCAATGTTTATGTACACAGTAATGACCTTTGAGTTAAACCACTGGCTATTGAGATTAACATTAATAGTGTTGTTTGATAACACGCAACAGTTCTTCGATTATATGTGTCAACATCGTCTTTCTTGCATGATTTTTCCTCATATAGTTTTCTTTTAATTAGCGTTGATTTTTTTCTTAATGCAAACAGCATTGTTTTTGTATTTTCTTAGGCCAGTAATTAGACAAAATATGCGCTTCAGTAATGGTTTTAGTGTTTGGGTTTAGTTTTTCCTATGTTAATATATTTTATATGTTTTATTTTTTAATCATTTTAGAAAAAATAAGGAGTGGAGACCCCTGTTGAGCAACTCTACTAGTATCATTCTCTTATGCTAGATTGCTAGTTATAGAACAGATTGTGTGTGTTCGTTATGTACACATACTTTATATAATGAAAGACATAAATCTGGAGTATGTTTTGACACTTAACTATTAGCTCGATATGCCATGTTATGCACATTTTAGGCACTTGACTCTGCACTTTCCCCATGATAAAATTTGGTATTACCTCCGTCCCATAATAACCTCAATTTTCGTTTTTCCGTGTCCAACGTTTGATCATTCGTCTTATTTGAAAAATTTATAAAAAACTTAAAAAAATTAGTCACGTATAAAGTACTATTCATATTTTATCATCTAGTAACAATAAAAATATTAATCGCAAAAAAATTTCAAATAAGATGAATGATCAAACGTTGGACACAAAAAAACGAAAAATGAGGTTATTATGAGAGAGAGGTAGTATCTACTTAGCTCTATTCATATTTATGTGTCTCCTTACAAAATTACAATTGTTGCAGCATTCTCATGATGTACCATGCAAACAAGTTCTCTGTACCCTTTGGACCGCAGAGTGTGCAGAGTGATCATATGAGCGATATTGGAGCTTTCGGTGGGTCAAACATGAGAGGCGCTGCTAATCCTGCAGGGAATGGGAAACAACGTCTACGTTGGACCTCAGATCTCCATAACCGCTTTGTGGATGCCATCGCTCAGCTTGGCGGACCTGATAGTGGGTATTCTCTGTTGAGTGTTAGTCATTGTGGTTGAACTTAATACAATGTTTAAGATGCAATCTTTCATTCACTTATCAATTTCCTTTCTTAACGTCTCACGAACCTTCCATCAACAAACGCTTGCAAATTAATATTATGCTTAGCAAGCTGGAAATCTGAAATTTTTAGTATCAGATTACAACACATATATGGGATTATTAACAAATTTGTCAGATTAAAACTGGAAAGCGTGAGAGGATAGCATACACATATGTCAGATAATTCATGTTATTTTTTATATATATCTTGCTTTAGGAGTAGCCGTGTTTCTTCAATCACATCGGGAAATGTTCATGCCTTGAAACTTCAAACCATGTCAATAATTGGAAACCGCATTGAGTATTGCGTGGCACACATGTGTCTGGCTCTATTACATGCTAACTTGTCTAGTGGTAAGCTAGCATGGTAGCACTATGCAATTGATCAGTTTATTTTTTTAAAGTACCCCAAGTACAATGTATCTAACACGCCTTTCTGCATTGCTATTATCATTGCTTCAGGAGCAACACCTAAAGGGGTTCTCACTGTAATGGGTGTGCCTGGGATCACAATTTATCATGTGAAGAGCCATTTGCAGGTGAATTCTCTTTAATGAAACAGATTTCAAAAGTTCCTTTGTAGGCTTGTAGCTCATATGGTATTTCTTTTGTGCTTGTGTAGAAATATCGCCTTGCAAAGTACATACCAGAATCTCCTGCTGAAGGTACACATCTTCTATGCTTTACTTATCTCTAACGTACCTACTTCCACCTTGCCACACGCCCACACCTGGAATTAGATGACTATTTTGGTTTTGAATGTTACTGTTGATATCTCATACAGGATCGAAGGACGAAAAGAAGGACTCTAGTGATTCACTCTCTAACACAGATTCTGCACCGTAAGTGATATTTCTCAGTGGCTTGTACGCAAACTCGTATCCAGCATAATCGTGTATGTTGGTTGGTATAAAGCTCTTGGGTTTACAGAGTTGACATAAATATTATTGCTTGTTTTTCAGAGGAATGCAAATCAATGAAGCTCTGAAGATGCAGATGGAGGTCCAGAAGCGACTCCATGAACAACTTGAGGTATGCTGTTATAAGATGTTAACTCGTGTCGCCGTGGGTTTCTTTCTTATATCATTTAGTTTACCTACGAATCCAAAATTTTAATTTACAAGTTACATCTTTTGGCTATTTTTTTTATTCTATCATCTAGCAAAGCTACATCTTCAGTGTATTAACATACAAATGTTCTCTTTCTGGTTTTCTGTTTCTTTTCCCTGTCAAGATTAAGTTAAGATGAGAACCATTGTATTTTCATTTTAAGGTGCAAAGGCAGCTGCAGCTGAGAATTGAAGCACAAGGGAAGTACTTGCAGATGATAATAGAGGAGCAGCAAAAGCTTGGTGGATCACTTAAAGCTTGTGACCAGAATCTATCTCATTCACCACCAAGATTAGATGACTACCCAGATAGCTTGCAGCCATCTCCAAAGAAACCCAAGATGGACAGCCTGTCGCCAGATTCAGTACGAGATGTGGCACAATCAGATTTTGAATCCCATTTGATCGGTCCATGGGATCAAAACATATGCGATGCCACGCTCCAAGTGGATGAATTCAAAGCTGACCCTGGTCTGAACAAGTCATAAAACAAAGCCTCCCTAGTTGGAAGTTCTTCCAAGATGTTAACCTCTACTGCGGGCCGATCGCATGTGAATATATATCCTCTTTAACAACAGAGCCAACACTGTAAGGGTCTTTGGATCCACATCTGATCCCATCATCGCCACGGCCAGGTGGTGTTGTCACTGTAGTATTCATCATCATCATACAGCTCTTGTAATTATCAGGATGTCCCTAAAGCCCTAGCAAGCATTTCCTTCTTTTGAAGGAAACTGCCCTGAGTTGAATCATGTAGCCAGAAAGAGTACACGTTTACACGCAATACATTTGCTGTGAAGAGGGTGCCTCCCTGAGGTTTATATGTGAATGATTTGTGCTAGATTCATAACTAGGATTTGGCTTTTCTTTTCTACTGCCAAGTGCTGCTCAGAATCGGGAAACAACAGTAAATAATAAAATAAATGGGAGGTTTATTTTTTTGTGTTACATTTGGCATCTGGGGATCACCCCAAGGAATTAAGGGTTTGTTCGGTTTACGTCCAGTTTAGAGCTTATCAAAATGTGCGTAATCTGGGGCATTGCCAAAATTATGGTGACAGGTGAAGTAGAGTTAATAGTTTGCTGCCAAAAATTTGCCAGTGTTGTTTGGACTATCGTTCGGTTTGAAGACCACAACCAAAATTTCGTAGCAAACTAAATGGTAGTCAAATTTGTTGGTGCTATCAAAATTTTAGTGTGGCTGATTTGGGCATCAAGCCATCAATGCAAACAAACCCCCAAAAAACCATCAATTCACTGTACATCAAGCGTCGTGGACGTGGTCATTGCAGTACCATTTCTTGACTTCGTTTGGGGTAAATTTTGTGGTACATGGAACAATGTCATAGCAATGGGTTTGTCTTTATCGACTCAGTCGAAAGAGTTGCTGCAATTGGTTTTTCGACAAAGATAGTGTTACTACCAGCATCTACATTGCTTAAGTGATGGTTAAGAAAGTATAATGTAACAAAAAGTGCATGGGGCCTACAGCTGTGAATTGGACTTTGGAGTGCCAATTTGCAGAAAAAACTTGCTTACTAACAATCACATTAACGGGTCATTGAGCAATTTGCATCCCCTTTATAAGCATATGCTTTATATTCTAAAATTCCAACAATCTAGCACCGTAGTAGGAATATTAAGATGTATCATAAGTGTTTATTTTTGAGACGATAAATTTAAATGAGTCTCTAACATTTAAATATTTTTAAGAGGTGTCAAAAATCACAAAGATGTGGTTCATAACATTTAAATATTTTTTAGAGACGTGTTACTCTACATACATCCTTTGTAACTGAAAATAACTTTTATTTACAGCGATTCTAATTCTAATCAAACCAACACATATTTTTAGCCATAATCAATCGTAATCAATCGTCATGGATGACGACTAAAATATACTGTAACCCGGTTATAGCCATGGTTAGGTTTGCCATTTCCACTTTGAGCTGAGACTCATAGAGTCATAGTCCCAATAGGCCAACACCCCTTGGTATTCAAGATTAGCAGACAAAAACACAATGCATGTACCAAAAAAAATCCATAAGGCCAACACCCTTGGTAATGTAGTGGAACTATTGAGGGGCATGAGGCGTTTCATACAATCAAATACTGTCTACATGCAATTAAACTTTCAACAATAATTAAATACTTTATTTAGCTTTGAAAATGATACAATAAAATATTGCACTGTGAGTAGTGGTGTTTCATACATCGTTTCATGAAGTTAGGTGTTTTAAAAACTGCATAGCAAAATTAGGCATTGAGACTGACCTAACAATACCACGGTCACCGGAAGTCCCAGCTCCACCAAAGCAAGAACCTCTAGGGAGTGGCCCACTGTCAGTGACTCAGGTAAAAAAACCATATGACTTCAGTAATTCTCCCGGGTACGCGTAGCGTTTCTGCTTAGCGGTAACCGAAGCCCACTGGTATAAAAGCGCGCCAAAACCTCACGCTCCAGCAGAGCACACGCACTCCACGTCTCCACCGCACTACCGCAGCGAGGAAGCGGTTTGCGCCGACGACCATGGCGCCCATGGCGGCCGGGAACCTAGTAGCCGTAGCCATGTCCGCCGCCGTGCTGCTGCTGCTGGCGGCGGCAGCGGCGGCGAACCAGGAGGGCGAAGCGCTGACGGCGTTCAGGAAAGGGCTGCGCGACCCCAACGGCGCGCTGGCGAGCTGGGACCCCAACCTGGTGAACCCCTGCACCTGGGGGCGCCTCACCTGCGACGACGACAACCGCGTCACCGGCATGTGAGCCGCTCGCTCCTCTTCCTCCTCCTCCTGGTTGCACCCCATTGCAGCCTCGCTTGCAGCAGCAAGCTAGCTCGCCGTCGCCGGCCTGGCGGCCTCGCATCGCATCGCATTGCTGCAGTGCTGGGGTGTTGCCTCCACGGCGGGACCGGGACCCCGACCTCCCATGGCGGTGAGCGCGAGGAATCGAGAGGAGGAAGACGAAAGAGCGCGCGGGTATTGACTGGCGTGAATCTCGGAGCAGATCCATCGGCCAGAAAATCGTGGGCCCGTTGGCTGGGCCCTTCTGGGCCCAGTCCTATAACTCTCTTGGGCTGGGCCTTGTCGGCCCAAATGGCTCTTGTGGTTGAATTGGATTTAAATCTCATCTGGTTTTCTTAATTTTTCGGAGGCAGAATAAGCTTGGACCTGTACAACAACATTGAAGGATCAATCCCCCCAGAGTTTGGTAATCTGGAGAATTTGATTAGCTTGGACCTGTACAACAACAACATTTCTGGGCCGATACCTCCATCGCTTGGGAAGCTGAAGTCCTTGGGATACATGTAAGTTCTTGGTCTTCCAATCTTACCCATCACCATAACCTTCTCCACACAAGTAATTACTGCTCAGATTATTAATTAAATGCGGTTTATATTTATCTCTTGTACTTTTTTTTCTTTTTGCTTTGGCAGGCGAATGGATCACAATCGTTTAACTGGGCAAATCCCTAACGAACTGGTTGGACTGTCCAACTTGATGGTTCTGTAAGCACAACTGAGCTCGATCCAACTTTGATGCCATCATTTACATGAGTTTTTTTCTTATCCTTAAAAAGTAGCTCAAGGTACCAAAAATTTTAAATTTTTGGTACCTCAAAGCATGACATCTTAAAATACTTTTTTTAAGGATAAAAAAAAAGCTCTATTTATATTTACATCTACATTATTTACATTCTCCTTCCTTCCTGCACTCTCTCTCCCTGATCATGATACTAGCATTCTTCTCATTGCTGCTACTCTTTCCAGAAATCTCTCCAACAATGATCTGTGTGGAACAATTCCGACGTCTGGGCCGTTCGAGCGCTTCCTTCCCAGCAGGTAGGTGTCATCGCCGTTAGGGTTTGAAATTTCGGTATACACTTTTATAACCGGGGACCGAAATTCCTGTTATCGCTAATCTCAGAGTTTCTTATGAAAATTTTCAAATTCAAATGCTAATAACAATCGTTTTCTCACCAAATTACACGAATTTTGAAATTTGTGCTCATCTTCGCTAAATAAGCGGATGCTGATCATGTTTGCCTCCTGAAGCTTTGCAAACAACCCGCGGCTGAGGGTTCCCCAGATGGGCTTGCACGACGGCGACGACGGCTGCTAGATCATGCAAGGCGCTGGTAGCATCAATAAGAACGAGCAGGGCGGCGGCGGCAGGGTTTCTTCTTCGCCGGAAGCAACTTGGTCGTCGGCGTCGGCGGCGGCGGCGGCGGCGTCGGTCGGTGCAGATCGTGTGTGTGTGTCCAGGAGCTGCGCATTGCTACAAGTTTGGCCTGTGTTTGTGTCGTTGCGTCGGGGAATTAATTAATACCGCGGAATGGTTTTTTCTCTGTTGCAAGTGCTACAAAAAAAATTAAGCCGGTGTCATGAATAGTGTTAGTGTAATGAAAGCGATCGTCTCGGTTGATCAGTGTTCTGCCTAGCCTGATTGCATGGTTATCGTAAATCCGGTGTTTTTTCTCGTTCCCGTGTCTTAATTGTCTTTTAAATCTAAATATGTATTTTCATAGTATATTAAAAATTATTTAAAATTTGGGTAAGATATATTTACCAATTCATCTATTTTAACATGATATATGACATATATTTATCACAATATTATATGTTCTAGTTTCAGTTTAATCTCTATAAAATTTTTATTACACATGTAACCGATCAGATCCGTTAGATCTAAAGCAACAGATTACTTGTGATTATTCGATACATCTATACTCCTTTAAAGGTAAGTAACTATGGTAAATCTATCACCTATGTCACCACCAACTCACTCATATACTTTTTAGAAAAAAAATAACTAAAACCATAGTCCATATATCTAATCATTTTTATTAGCTCTATTTTAATAACATGTTAATGATATTCTTTGGTAAAATCTTCTTATAACGGATGGTCAATATGCTAATATGCTAATACGCTAGTCTTAAATAACAACCTTTATGATGAGACTGATAAGGAAATTGTTATGCGCACGACTAAACCATCCGACTTACGTACGATTCAATTGATCCACGGCTACAGTATCACTCATTTGATTCTTTTATCTAATCCATAGTCATAATACTTTAATCATACGTATATAATATAATTGGGTCGTTCCTATGGCAGCGGGACTGAGTGATAATTCGCCGTTTATCGCCTCTCGACGAGTGAGAGAGAGAGAGAGAGAGAGAGAGAGAGAGAGGAGGATAAGCACGGCATGAACGAGAGAGAGCCGTAGGTGGGTGCCTGGGTGGTGGTGTGTCATCAACTCGTCATGACTCCAACCCTCTGCTCGTCTCTATCAACAGCTCGTCGCCCTCATCGGAAGTCCACCTTATCCACGCACACACTGTTCCGTTGCATCGTAATATCGCATGCCTCGTCTTCCCGTGCTCCTGCCTAAAGTAGAAAGAAAGGCGTCTACCTTATTATTGGAAGTACGTATAAGCGAGACGAATTATTAATATTTTATAAATATTTTATTAGTAATTTTTTTATATGTGCTTTTAGGGATTAAAAAAGATTAAAAAATAAACAATGATGAGAAAAAAATTAAAATTAACTCAAAATTTAAAATTAGGCTTGCAAGTATAAGCTTAATAAAAAAATTGGGGATGATATTTATTATGGGACAAAGCGCATGGTATATGAGAAAATAAAACACCTGCGGGCATATACACAGCTACACACTCAACCTTGTCAAAGGAAAATAAAACAAACAAACGTTCAACAGGAAAATCTACCCATCTAATTAATCTAGGACAGCAGTGCCTTTCTTCCATAAATACGGTGGTGTTTGTTTACGGGAACTAAACTTTAGTCTCTTGTCACATCGGATATTTCGATATTTATTATAAATAGTAAACACAACGCAGATCATTAATAAAATTCATCCATAATTTTGAACTAATTTCCAAGACGAATCTAATGGTCTAATTAATTTATGATTAGCCTATATGATGCTACGGTAAACATACGCTAATTAAAGATTAATTAGGCTCAAAAAATTTATCACACGAATTAGCTCTTATTTTTTAAATAGTTTTATAATTGATCTATATTTAATATTTATAATAAATATCGCACAGTCGGTATGACTTAGGCTTAAAAAAAATTTAGCCCATCTAAAGCACCGGCAATACTATGCACTTTATAACGTGTGCAGCAGTACTGCTTGTCAAGGGAAAGCGTCACAGACTCACAGGCCATATATGATCATTATTTATTGATCTCTGGCGACGTGGTACAGTACCACTGACCATCCTGTGGCTGCTTGCTAGTAGTAGTATTTCCAACGGAAAATGTCGCTTCCGATGCAAGTTAATACCTCCGTTTTATATTACATAAGATGTTTAATTTTTTATTATGATATTAGATTATTTGTCTTATTTAAATATTTAGTATAAATATAAAAAATAATTAGATCGTGCTTAAAGTTCTTTTGATAATAAAGTAAGTCACAAGCAAACTAAATAATATTTTTATAATTTTTTAAATAAGACAAATAGTCAAACATTACAAGTAAAAAAATTAAACATGGTACGTTACTATTACGAAGTACTACTTAACAATAAAACAAATGATTTTCTAGTCCTCTCGTCCGTCATGCGGATCATAACGCAAAGGAGAAGCTTTTCGGCCTTTTTTTTTTTTCAAAAACTGTCTCTCAGCCGTGGTTATTGTCATAACCGTTATTATCTCGGCGACAACCCATCCAAAAACATAATAATTACTTCGTCTGTTTCGTAACGTAAGAATATAATTTTAATCATTCGTCTTATTTAAATATTATAAAAATATTATTTATTTTATGCGTGGTTTACTTTATTATAAAAAAACTTTAAACACAACTTGATATTTTTTATATTTGTATTAAATTTTTAAATAAAATGAATAATCAAACGTTGAAAAAAATTAAGCATATTATATTATGAAACAGAGGTCAGTACGTGAGCCCTACTTTTCACCAACTTATGGGTTGCGCTCACATATTTGACGTGGTCAGATTTTGATCATCAAAATTGTTTGAGCATGATCAACATTCGCCCAAAAAGTTTAAACATAAAATTCTCTAATCGGGTTATTACTTGTGGGACGTGTTTCTTTTTTCCAAGTGATAACTAAAAATTAACTCTCAACAAAAAAAAAGTGGAGAGGGAGAATAGCTGGAATACGGTTCTAACTTTTTGGCAGCTTTCTAGGGAAAATGGAGCCTAATCTTCATAAAACCTAAATATTTAGAACTGAAAGTCATGTTAGGTTTATGTTGGTGATGCTATGAGGGGTCCAAATGTAATTATGGCTCTCAAACCAAAATGGTTAGAATAAAAAAAACAGTCACAGCCCTAAAAAAAATATTCCAACCAGACTCGTACCCCTCCGTAATGAGAGCAAATTTATTGATGGTAGCTTTCTATTCCATCTTTAACCCAAATTTACAAATCAAGCCAGATAATATGATCGTACTCATTTTAACGACGCCAGCTATTTAGGGGTTGATTTCCATTGTAATTTTGGCCTTCGAACAAGGAGCAACGCTATTCTGGCCGGTTTTCTATTTCATTTTTAAAGCAGATTGGTAAAAAAAAAAAGCCAATTCCTTATTCCGATGACACGAGCACCACATCTTTTCTGCTTAATTTAGGAGTCGATTTTGGTTTTTTTTCGTCAAATTTTATTTTTCGATATATATATATATATATAAACTTTCACTTCCAATTAATACGGTGATAAGGCCATTCCTACTCTGAATTGTGACCCATGTTTGAAATAATATAAAATTTCGTTGTTCCTAAGAAAGTTAAACTGTTTACTGCATAATTTTTCTAGGTTCTAAGGACTGCTCTGAATGGTGGTGCGTGTCCTTTTTTAAGAGTAAATTCCCTATATAGTTCTAATAATTTATTCAATCTCTTCGGTACCCTAAATTTCACCTCACCCTTCTATATGCTCATTCCTTTAGTTGATAACCAGTTGACCTTCCTTTTGAAATGGCTAATTGACCCCCTCTCGTATTTATATGATGCATACCCCCATAAATCTCAATGTGAAAAAAAATTAACCTATAATAAAATAAACGTGATACAATTGACAAACTATATATTTGAGGTTACCAGATTTATTGCAAAATGGTAGATTTAAGGTGGAGTATTAAAAATTTACATACTTTGTAAGAAAGTTATCACAAAACTATATGTTTTAAGTTTTGTAGTTTCATGTCAAAATCAATGTTAAATATCGTAGTATGGCTTAAATAAGTAATTTCATGATAAATTGATGCCAGCTATGTTGTTTTAAGGTAAACCAAAATTTATAGTTTTACGATAGTTTAGTCAAATCATAAATATTGCTCTATTTGTCCCAAGATATTATGATTTATGTGTTGTCTAACAAAGATTAAGTTTTAAAATAAAATATTACGATACCCTTAAAAAACGAGGGATACATGAGTGTAAGTTGGCAGTAAGACATAAGATGAGATTTGTTTAATAAGATATGGCCGATGAGATAAGTAGGATGGTAAATAATGCCAAAACTCTTTATGCTTTCAAATAAAATTCAAATTCTAAAATGTTCTTTATAATATGGAAGTAAGAAAGTAGTTTTATAAAAATTATTGGAAGGCGAATATTAATCATTTCAAAATCTATAAATCTAGTACCATCAATCTATAAAATCGATAAACATTGTTCATACAATATATCTTATCACCCTATCCACCAACACTATTCTTCTGTTAATGAGAAGCACTTTTGACTTCTGTCAGGACTTCTCCAGACGGTACGAGTTAGGTGATGTTTGGGACAAGTACAGTGTCCTATTTCATGTTTGGACGTTTATTATAAATATTAAATACTGTCCCATTAAATGTTTGGACGCTTATTATAAATATTAAATGTAGATTATTAATAAAATCTTTTTATAATTTTGTACTAATTGCGAGACGAATCTATTGAGCCTAATTAATCTATGATTAGCATGCTATAGTAAACATGCTCTAATTATGGATTAATAGGCTTAAAAATTCGTCTTGCGGATTACCACTCACTTATGAAATTAGTTTTTTTATTAGTTTATATTTAATACTTTAAATTAGTGTCCAAATATCTGATATGACATGGGAAAAAAATTTAGCCCCATCTAAATAACCCCTTAATAATTTAATTTTAAGATAGGGGAGGATAGGCACAGCACACACGCTGAACAGCACAGAGAATCCGGTGTCACTGTGTCAGCCAGCGCGAAGAGAGCAGCAGTGCAAAAGGTGGATAAGCATGGGCCTACCCTACCCTATCCAATCCGTCCTCCTCCTGTCCCCTCCGCTTATTATCATCGTCGTCCTTTCTTACCGCTAAGAAAAAGTATAATAGCTGGCTAAATATTTAGAAGGAGAAGAACGTGGATGAAAACGATGTAAACGGGTTGTAAGGTCATAGCCTGCTGGGGCAGGAGAACTAAAAAAAGTCTACGAGGGTGATATGTGGGTTCTGTATTAATAATAATGAAGAACTAACTAGTAAGTGAGCTCATAGAAGTCTATAAGAAGTCTTATAGACAGCTTGTTGCCTACTCACTCCGTTTTATAATGTAAGATATTTTAGTTATGCTTAGATTCATCTATTAACCAATGTATATTGTTTATATATATTTATTGATATCTATATGAGTTTAAGATATGCTAAAACGTCTTATATTATTATTAAACGGAGGAGGTAGTATATTATTAGCCTCTCTCTAATATTGGTCTCCAAACTGCCCCAATTTTTTATTTCTCTCCCCCTCTGGTTCGCCCGCCTTTTTTTCTGCTTCTGACTATATATTTAACTAAAATTCAATTTTTAAATTTAAAGCTTGATTTTAGGATTATTTTGCATCGTGATTTATTTTTTAATGTTTGATTTTAAATCGCTAAGAATACATATATAAAAATTTAATTTATAAATTATTTTTTATTTATAAATATATTATTTGACTTAATGTCAGATAATCACCCCCTCGTTTTCCGGCCCAAAGCACAAGGTTTTCAAATCTTAGTTTGGGTTAATGTTTGATGTTGATGTCCTCTCCAGGATATGGAGATTACTGTTATGCCCTTGTTTGTGAGAAACTGTGGCCTGTGGGAGCTTTCTGGCACTTCCCTTGCTCATGAAGTTTCCATTATGGGTGAATCATTATCTTGGTAGATCCGCTGTCTTCAAAGGATTAGTAGCTTGGTAATTTATGGAGTAGTAATTGATACAAACTATGGTGATTTATTTTATTTTTTAGCGTCAAGGCATGTAATTTTTTATCAGATACACAATTTAAATATTATTTTTGAAATATGCATGCTGGTTTTATTGAGATAGCAATGGTTTTACCAAAATGGTTAAAAACACTTTCAACAGACTATGGTGGGACAATATTGTCACACCAGCCAGGGGATGATACGGCCGAATAGCGCATATTTTGAAAAATAAGATTTAAGATGATTTATTCTTAACAATAAATACTAGAATTGTACATCTGATAAAAAAGTTCCAAGAGATGGCCTCAAGTGCTCATTTTCGCAGTGAACGAGAAGTTGCGAGCCTAGTAATTTAGCACACAGTTTTCAGTAGGTGACACCATCACATAAGCACACAACAAATTCTCATAAAATTTAGAGGAACTGAACCAATTTATATATAAATCTAGTAAATTTTCCATGTTCTAACTAAATCCAAGAAATAAACCACCAAACTGACCACGCCATATAACTGTCTAATTAGTAATAAAATTCTCCTCTATAATATTTCCCTTGTTCAGCTCCACGTAATTTTGAAAATCTCTTTCATCTTCGTCTTTAGGTCAATCAATATTCATTTTGGTCATGTCATCCATTTTTAAGAATATTATTTTAGTTATATTAAAATTCACATCTCTAAGTGCACCATGTCCCGCAACCTAAGGACGGAACCAAGTTTTTTTTTCAAGCCTAATACACAACTAGTGTTTTTTTTTTATGATTTTGTGTTTATCATGATATCATCTATGTTTTGAGTTGGTTCAGCGGATATGTAGGCTTGGCAGAGGTTGCAGTGTTTCTTTTTCACATTTTAAATATTTATTTTTTAAAATAAACTGTCTTAAAACTTATCTTTAAATCTATTTCATCTTACCTCATTTTTTTGTTTCTTAAGAAAAAAAATCCCCTTTTCCGACCAACAATAAAGAACATTCACACTTGTGCTACGTTTCTACACGATCTCTCTACGGAGAAAAAAAAAAGGCAAACGCTATCTAGAAGCAAAATCTAAATTAATGCAAAATTCCAATATCTATAAGTTACTATTATTTTCTCGTCGTCGCTATCCAAATCTTCAAGAAGAAGAAAAAAAGAAATTCTCACCACAAGCCAAAAATTTGACTTATTATTCGATGCTCTAATAACCCTACACTAACCCCAAACACACCAACCAAACGCAGCATCCTAATCCCATCATTCGCCACGGCGGACACGTGGACGGCCAAGATCGTCCGGCCGGGTCGATCCGACGGCGGGAGAAATTCGCGGGAAATGGAGAGCGGGGGGCGGGGTGAGGCGCGCGCGCGCGTGCGTGGCACGTGACTCACGTGCCTAACTGCCCCCCGCTTATATCGTGCGCCTCTCTCTCTCCTCTGCCTCCGGCGAAGGGGCCGCCGGCTTCGGCTTTGGTTAGTTGGCTGCGAGAGATTTCGTGGCGGTGGCGGCTTCCCCGGGGCGGCGCCGCGGTGGCATTCTGGCTTGCTGGGTTGAGCAGAGCTGAGCCGCGGGCGCGCGCGCGCTGGTTCCTCTTGCTTGAGCTGCGGTTGGGAGCTGGGGGGAGGTGGATGCACCGCGGCTTGGTCGATTGGCGGAGGAGGGAGGCGTAGCTGTGGGGTCTAGCCGGCGGGCATGGGGAACGCGGCCGGCAAGGAGGGGGAGAACGGCCACGTGGCGGCGGGGGAGACGCCACCCGCCGCCGGAGTGGCCAGCTCGGCGGGGGCAGCAGCGCCCCGGCCGCCGCCGCCGCCGGACGCCGTGATGCGGGAGCTTCCTCCCCCCGTCCCCTACATCTTCACGCCGCAGGTGATTAATTTCCATCGATAATGGGGAAAAAAGGGATAACTTTTTTTTTTGGGGTGTCCGTGTGTTCTTGGTGGTTTTGGCGTGGTAAAAATGTCTCCTTGATTGTCTCTTGCTCCAGTCTTTTGGTTGAGGTTTCTTGATTAGATTAACATCTGCTGTGATTTTTCTGTTAATCCTCTTCACTTAGCTTTCACTAATCAGAATTCAGAAAGATCCATCCAGTGTTCTGTGTTCATAAATATGAAATGGCAGCCTAGTTTGCTTCAACTGTAGGGGAAGTGGGTAGCAGAAAGCTGAAGCTTACAGATCTAAAACTAATCTGCAACTTGTAGGCCTTTCCGATATTCTCAAAGAGTGTGTTCTTGACTCCTTCAGGATATAGCTATAAAAATTTCACTGCAATAAAAAGCCTTGTCACGAACTGTTGATAGATTTGGTGGCACCTGGATTCTCTGCAAACGGATTGGGCAGCTCTGAATCTTGGATTAGTTCCAGACAGTGTAGTGGGCAGGTTGCCCCCCTTTTCACCAGAGGGCACATATACTTTTTAATCCATATGATAGATATTGAAATGTGGCGGCTATAAATTACTACATAATTTTGGTGCTGTTTATTCTTTCATTTCCCTTTGTTAATTACACAGCATGGAGACCATGATCTAGTTTTGAAGGCTTTTCTTACTGATAAGATTTTACTGTGTGCTAAGGCCTACAAGTTTTTAATGCTTCCATGTAGAGCGCGTTGTTTACTCCGGTTCCGGGACAGCCCACGAAATTAGCAGAGGTGGCATTGTAATCAGTTGGTTCCTGGTTGTCCTGTTAACCTACAATTCACAAAGGTCAAATGGTTGGCTGTTGAAGCATGTGTATGCGGGTTAGCTACCCCTGGCAGGATCTTAAATTGGTTAATAAATAGCTTCCATGAGTTGATAAAGTAGATGAAACAACAAACAAGATAAAATTGATTTCTTATGCAGCATAGATAAACATGAACATTATATCTGATGAAGCGGTAGTTTGTAATCCTAAAAGTTTTGTTGTTGCTCATTGATCTATTTCTTATTTGGCACTGAAATATGTTTGCCACTAATATCGCACTGACTATTTGCCCTGGATTCACATGTAGAGAGACAATGAGTTGAAAGTAAGTTAACAGGGAATATTTGTAGAAATTTATAGTAACCTTTTGGTCTCACTAATTACAAATATTGTAGAACTTCAGTTATTGTATGTTGCTATAAGTGCCGGTTAAAATTGCTTTGTTCTCCCTGTCAAATGAAGTCACAGTCCAGTCTCCACACACTCATCACCTGTTTCGTTTTGACCACACGCCATTAACCCTTTCAGATCTTGTAATACTGGGAGATGTGTGCATGGGTGCTCATGCTTCAATTACTCGAAGGCTCTGTGCCATGACAAGTTGAAAACTATTACCTTTGGTCATCTTTCATAAGAAGGATGTTGCTCAATTGTTAATTTGGGAGTGAGGACAGCTCACATATGTTTCAGTATTATTGCTGGTCCTGGTTGAACTGACAGGCAAGTGCACATTGCAGGTTCCAGTAGTCCCACTACATAGACCTACTGAATTTTCTCCTGTTTTCAACAAAACATGGATAAATGAATCGGATGAATCCACAAACAACCACCCCCAGGAGAAGGGAATTCCAATATTGATTACGTGGAGTCAAGGGGGAAAAGAGGTGTTTGTCCAAGGATCATGGGATAATTGGACATCAAGGTAATATGCTATTTAATAACAAAATTTTCAGGTTCAGATTTTTTCCATGTTTCAGAAGCAAGATGTTAGAATATGAAACTTGGGATTTTATTATCAGGAGGGTTTTGGAGAAGTCCGGGAAAGACCATACCATCTTGTTGGTTCTGCCATCCGGACTATACCATTACAGAATCATCGTTGATGGGGAACCGAAGTACGTCCCTGAGCTACCTCATGTGGCTGATGAGGGAGGGCAGGTTGCCAATCTCCTCGATGTCCATGTCAGTAAGGATATACCAATTATTAATTTATCAATCAAATTTGCATAAACCTAAAATAATAAAGGCAAAACATATAATTGTGGGCAATTTGCTCTATGCTGATGTCAAAAGGTGCTCCAGACTTTCTGGAAACTATTGCCTTTGGTTTATCTGAAGACATTTTTGTTTTGAATAGGATTATATCCCAGAAAGCCTCGATAGTGTGGCAGAATTCAATGCGCCCCCGTCGCCTGAGCACAGCTATGAACTCCAGCTCCCAGGCGATGAGGAATTCGCCAAGGAGCCACCCACATTGCCACCTCAGCTGATCATGTCTGTACTTGGTGGCACTGATAACTCTGAAGAACACAAGCCAAAGCCAAAGCATGTTGTCCTCAACCATCTGTACATTGAGAAAGGATGGGGATCACAGTCACTGCTCGCTCTCGGAGTCACTCACCGGTTTCAATCCAAGTATGTAAGCTTCGTGCTCTACAAACCGCTGCGAAGTTGAGCCATGGTGAACTAAACAAGGAATGGTGGCTACTGGCTAGACTCCATGATAACTGACAATGTACAGAAGGGAAATGCAGGAGCTCTTGTTCTTTGATGCTGCTCAAAAAGCACTCATCTTTTTTTTTTCTTGAACTCTTTCTTCTTTCTTTCTCTAATAAGCTGTCGTTGTAGCATGATGTTTTTAGCAGACTGAACCCTTTGAGAAGATGAGTGAAGAGAGGGTTGGAAAAGAATATCCCTCCATGCTTGCCCAATGTTAGTTAGTGTGCAAATTTTTATGTTCTGACTGAAAGTAGTGATGCATGGAAAAGCCATTGAGTTTGTGCAAAATATATCTATTCTCTTTTTCCTGTGATGCGGAGAAAATGCTGAGGCAAGAAGTCAGATATTTCCTCTGGATAAAGTTGGAGAATTGTTTGGATAACCAAGACAAGAAAGTAAGGAAAGGAGAAAGGAAGGATGATCCATGCATCTGATGTGGATGTTGACACCTTGACAGAAAAAGGAGAGCAGATTTAACATCTTGCTATCACAAGCTACCTGCATTTGTCAAAAGGCTCAACAGCGACATAGGGAACAATGGTCGGGCTATATCTAACGCAAAAGCCATGGCGATGAATGATTGATCGGATGAACAGCACTTTGCTTGTCTTTTGTGCTCACAGGATCAGCTGGAGCTACAAGTGTAGCTGAACAAAACCAAATCAAAATCACAAGTTCTGCCGTAATTTGCATTCGAGCGTATCTCGTTGAAATCCGAAATACGGGATGTCAAAAATACCTGGTTACTCCAGTTGACGACGCGGTTGACGTAGACGTGCCGCCGGCGGCGGCAAGGACGCCAACGGGAAAGATATATTTTTTATATGTTTTAAACTTTTTAATAAATAATTTTAACATTAAATCTCTTATATAAATATTTTTATCATTTAAACCTTTTACCCATGTCGTCTCATTTGGTGTGGTAAGACAACGCTATTAGTTTACGTGACACGAGGACTTTATGTCACGTAGGTGATGGTGGTGTGCTAACCAGACAGAAATAAAAAAAGATTCAGACGATAAAAATATTGCTAGGTTTAGTAATAAAAATATTTGTTAGCAAAGTTTTTTAAAAAATGTGGCAACCGTTTCCCCAGCGTCATCTCCCCGGACTCCGGCCGGCTCGCAGTGGCGAGCTCGCCGTCAGACCACTGAGCACAATGAGGGCAGCAACTGCCGAGCACCGGATTCTGCCATGGATCTCAGCCCCCATGGGCTCCCCGACCACCGACTCAGGCAGTCCGGAGCCTGCCTGGTACAGCCCAGCCCAGCAGATGAGGCGACGCCAGAAATCGGCAGATCGCTGACGCCGGGGTGGATCATGGATGGCCTCGGGCGTCCCGAGCTTTCGATCGATCCCACCCGATCTCCTTGCCGTCGTCGCCGCCGCCGCCGCCGCGTTCGAGGATGTACACGTAGAGCTACTCCGATCACACGCGTGCGGCGGCGGGAGGAGCAGCGCCGTCGCGCGTACGCAGCCGTGGCGTATGCCGGCGGCTTCACCTTACTTAACCTGAGACTTATCGGGGTGATTATTTGACAAACGACATATTTAAAATAAAAAATCTATAAATAAAAAATTTATATATGAGTGTTTTTTATCTAGAAGTTAAAGGATACAAAATAAATTACGATAAAAAACCTCTAAATTTAGGATTTAAAATTTGGCTTATAAACATAAATAGAAATAAAAAGATGTGATTTATCGTTTCCCTGCTGCTTATACTTATAGACCAAAATTTAAATTTTTAATATTAAATTTTAAGCTTATTTATGATTTTCTTTAGTAGACATTTCAATCTCATTTCAAACGAGACTCACCAAGATATATGTACATGTTTGTGGTTGGGTTTTAGTCGGAAACAAAGCTTAGACTTGGCTGTTACTGTTGTGGAAGACCAGCAATGTCGGAGTGGTCACTGGTGAATAATTTACTAATTGCATTGATTCAGCAACTAGGGCTGCTAACTGGGAGAGTTGTTTTGTTTTTTTTTCTAAATAAGTCACAAATACAACCCACACGCACATGCATCTTACCGTTAACTAATACGTTGTATTGAATAATTAATTAGTCGTAAGCATGGGTAGTATTGTGTTTAACTGAAAAAAAAAGTGTTTCACCATTCAACAATACACCTAACTAGGCTTACTTTATAGTGTGAGAGTTGCTATTACTTAGTATTATTAAAGATCAGTTATAAACAGTGGCTGTGCTTCATAGGACCAATCATAAGTGGTAGGTAAGTATCGCTTATGAATAGTTTAGCAGGGGTTATTATTCACTGTTAATAATGTTCCGACCAATATATACGGATCATGATTAATTTAACAATGTTAACACAAGTTTTCTTTTCTTCCCCTCCTAATAGTTGCCCTAAAACAATGACAGCTATTAACAGTTTACCCAGATCCGCTTCTTCTTTCCACTGCTATAGAACTGGAGAGTGAGAAACTAAAAACACACATATGTTTTTTTTCCCATAGTAATCACACCGTAGAGACAAAGAGATAAAGTTAAAATATCTCGAGCTCTATGATTCTTGACGTTTTGGATAAGAGGGTGATCAAAATTTTAAAACTTTAATTATTAATAATTTTTAAAATATTTAGCTTGAAAACACTAAAAAAATATGTATAGATAAGTCATAAAGAGTGCTTTAATAAAAATAAATATTTATTATATATATGTTAAGTGAAAATTACAATCAAAATTTATTATATAAATTACAATCAAAGATGACCTTTTTATTTGAAGACTTTAAGTGCATGAAATCTAAATAATCCCTGATTTAGACCCTAACAATTATTGTCGGGTGGAATAAACATTAAGTGTACAATCGAAACATATAGATTTCACATGTGTGAGAAAAAAATTATGGTCCCATACATCTATTGAGTGACATGAGCAGAATTAGCGCACAATCATTTTTTCTTTCGAATTCATGTGATCGCATGTGATTTACTTACCGCATATATTGCAATGATAATTCATGCCATAACCCTAGGTCACAATAATAAATACATTTTCCATAGTCCTGACCTAGGTTGATTTGGCCATTTTCATGAACCCTCTTTACAAAAGCTGGGGCATGCATTTCATTCCTCGACGTCAAGTACTGTTTATGTATGACATGTGTACTCTTCTTTACTTAAAACTATACATGAGTTAAAAAAAGGCAATAATAAACACATCTTGCCAACTATCTCATCCATTATTGCTATATATCTTCATATCTTAACATTGCTTGGCACATGTAGCATTCTTGCTCTGCAGAGGCACAGAACATTTCGTTGTACATTTGTTCAGATTTTTAGCCCTTATCTTTTGTACTCTCCGTAATTCCTCCTAGGATGAAAACCGTTAGAAACGGTACCATTTTATTGTTCTTATGGAAATGATTGAAAAAGAAAATCATATTTATGAATTTAAGTATTTAGGGACACTTCAATAAGGCGTTGACGATTAAAAAATAAAATAAAAATGGAAATAGTTACAAAATATTGTTTTCATATTAGTTTTTTTACAAATGTTTAATATTAGTTTTTGGAAACCATATCGATGCGATTGAAACTTTTTCATACCATTTACACCCCTAGTTCACCTGTATTGTCTCTGGGAATATCGAATAATCATAACCTTCTCAGTAAACTAAAATTACAGTGCTTAAACCAGAGTTATACCATGCCTTGTAATCCGTGCGCCAAAACAAAAAGGACCGTTAGAATATAATTAATTATGTATTATCTTCATAAAAAAGATTTTATTTCTAATTTCTCATGTTTGTCACACAAATACTATATTTTAAGCAATTATTGTATGAGAATTTGGTAAAACATAGAACAAACATATTGAGATTGAAAAGATAAAGTATGAGACAAATGTACTCGGGTTTGAAAAATTAAGTGTATTCTAATAGATGAGTTAAATTAAAGATAAAGACCTTTTAAGATACTTTGCATTACCAAAGAAAAAAGAATAAACTATTACTACCACTCTGCACTCAACCTAAAAGCTCAAAAAGAGCACAGAACAGAACATGGATAAAGATTGCCAAAAGGCAAAGTAATTAAAAGAGTGAGGGAAAGAAAATATCAATCAATCTCAAAAGAGAAAAAAAAAAGGTCAAGAGAATGGGATACATTAACCCGTCCACCCAGCGATCCCCCCCTCTCGTCGTGGGGTCGCCCCCTATAAAATCCCGACCACGCTCATCTTCCACCCCCCAACACCTCGCCCCGTCGATCCCCTCTCGCGGAACCTTCTCGAAGCATCCCCACACCTCCACCTCCCCCCATCCATGGCGGACCAGCTCACCGACGAGCAGATCGCCGAGTTCAAGGAGGCCTTCAGCCTCTTCGACAAGGACGGCGACGGTAACGCGCCACTCCCTCTCTCTCTCTCTCTCTCTCTCTCTCTCTCTCTCTCTCTCTCTCTCTCTCTCTCTCTCTCCTTCCGTTCCCACGTTGGGGGGGGGGGGGGGCATGTGGCGGGCGGATCGAGATCCCGCGCGCCCCGATCCGGCCGAATTGTGGTGTTGCGGGAGGGTTCCGCGTGGCTAGGGCTCTAGATCCGGCTGTTCCTGTGGTGGGATGGGGTTGGGATTTGTGGCTGGCGGGAGTGTATCGGTGGTGGTGTTTTTTTTTTGCTCGTGGGGCGGGATCGCTCGCCTCGTTTAGCTGTTTTCTGCACAGGGGATGTGTTCCGTAGACGTGATTTTTAGTGAAATCTGTGTTTCGGTGTATGATCTGTTTAGGATATTGCTATGCTTTCGAGGAAGGAGCGTTTTGGGATCAGCAATTATGTGCTTGAGCTAGGGGCTTGGAGCGGCGACGGGTTGTTGATTTGAAAAAGGAAGATCCACATAAATAAAAGTTTGTGAATCAGGCATTTTTTAAAATTTAGCTTGGTCTAGACGGTTTACGTGATCTACAGCGGAGTACTGGGAAAATCTCTATGTGCAGTTGGTGGAGTTGGGTCAATGATTGTGTGGTTTTGAAATTAGTGTGTGGAATATGCCAAACTATATGTAGAGTTGAGGTGTGAATCTGGTATTGCAATGGCAGTATGATGTCAACAGGTAGTTTTTTCTAGGGAAAAATTCTAGCGTTTCGGTTGAATTTTGTCTTTGTACAACTGTAGTGTTGAAAGAACTGTGTCTGTACAACAGTAGTGTTGAAAGAAGTGATGGATGGCTTTTAGTTTTGTGTCGTTGTGTGCCATCATTAGGAGGAAAATGGAGACATCAATGCAGTTATTAGACCAACACTTCAGATGTAAAGTGCACTTTTCTGACCATACTTTATTAAAACCTATATCTTGAATTCGTCAGTGGCCTATTGAATAGTATTTGTTTCTGTGGCGTATGAGAAGTTCAATTTAGCAAGTCTTAGATGCAAGCTGGGCAGGCCTGTGATTTGTGCCATATCTAGTATACGTAATTATTGTTGATGTAGGTTTATAAGTTGATCATATTTTATTGCAGTGGCGGGATGCTACCTAAGTGGCTGTTAAACCTAGGCATCACCTTGATCTTATAAGTTGATTTATGATGTCTCTTATAGCATGTAGCATATGGCGCTGTGTGATTTTATTCTATGTTCAATTATTCTACCCAGTGCTCATGATCATTCTGTAAATTAGTTTTATAAATTGACTGCCAAACTTAGATACTATGGTGGTAACACTAAGAAATCAACTGTTGTTTCTTTGTCATGCTGATTATCTTCATATTAGTATTTTAGCTGGTCTGCCTATGATTTTTATCCATATTCCCATGCTGAATGCTGTGATTGTTTAGGTAAATTTCAGTCAATCATTTTTTACCTATTTGCCCATCACTTAAGTTCTTATAATCCCAATTCCCATAGTCCCAAAGTGCATGAAAGTTCAGGATATTTTGTGATGTGTACTCTGTTGTCAGTACTCTGGTCAACAATGATTGCTTGGTCTTAAAATGGTAATTTTGTGGGCATAAAACAATATTACAATATTACACCACTAATAGACCAGGCTGTTTTAATTTTATGAGCCCTAGATGAGATAATCACATGCTCCATATACTCCCTATTCCCTAATGCTGATCTTTGAGTTCATTTTGCAGGTTGCATCACTACTAAGGAGCTTGGAACTGTGATGCGATCCCTTGGTCAGAACCCAACTGAGGCGGAGCTCCAGGACATGATCAACGAGGTTGATGCTGATGGCAATGGGACCATTGACTTCCCGGAGTTCCTGAACCTGATGGCGAAGAAGATGAAGGATACTGACTCTGAGGAGGAGCTCAAGGAAGCCTTCCGTGTGTTTGACAAGGACCAGAACGGTTTCATCTCAGCTGCTGAGCTCCGCCATGTCATGACCAACCTTGGGGAGAAGCTGACTGACGAGGAAGTTGATGAGATGATCCGTGAGGCTGATGTTGATGGTGATGGCCAGATCAACTACGAGGAGTTTGTTAAGGTCATGATGGCCAAGTGAGGAGGGGCTCCCATTAAATAAGTTTTATCTGAAGTGAACTAAAACTGTCGGTCGTACAAACTGTACTTTGTGATGTTCCTTTAAGTACCTATCTTGATGGTGTTAATGTTCAGTAGCGATCGGGTTAGGTGGTCTAGTCATGCGAAACAACATCAGATACCTGGTTTCTTTGATTGTGATGTTTATTATCTTGCGCCTGCTGGAGCATAGGATTTGTTGGGGTTCATCATTATTCTGGATTTTGGATCTTTGTGCAGATATGCATTACCTGGTTCCTTTCTATTATCATCCGTGCATTGTGCAGTGAATTGAATGGTTGCAAATTGGTTTTGTTGTGCATTGTGCAGTGAATTTGATGGTAGCAGATTGGTTTTATTGAGCCCCATTACATGCTGAGTTTAGCCAAGTGTCCTTTTTTTCATGACACTGATTGAATTTTGGGTGAATTTTGATTGATTTGTGGTCCTGTTTTTTGAGGCGTGATTCTCACATATGGAAACCCAGGGGATGTCGAGGTGCATAAACGAACGCCTGAATACATGATGCATGCAGCTCCGATGCACGAGCTGGAATTTTTTTAATTTTATTTTTTTTAATAAATAATTTTATTATTAAACCTCAAAAGAAAGTATTTTTTTACTGTATTAACTTTTTGTTCATGTCACCGGCAAGACAATGTAACACTGGTCGATAAAAATATCTTTGTAAGAGATTTAGTAATTGTATTATTTACTAAAAAGTTTTAAAAAGTTAAACGAAAAAATCTGTACGAGCAGAATGTGTCGGCCTCTCCTTCGATGATCAGGACAAGTTCAGTAATGCAAGCAACTCTTTGATCAAGCCTTGTCTAGGCTGGAACCGAACGAGGCACTGAAAAGTACACCGTGACAGCGAACACCTTTCATTGCTGGAATCTCATCGATCACGGACACAAACAACACACTGGTATCGGTCCAGGCTGTTGAGCCAAGCTGGATCAGGATCCAGGATTAGTTTGCTGGTTTGGTCTGTTGGCTTTGCTACCACTTCAGGTGATGAGCATCAGGCTAGGAGATTTTATGTCACACCGTTTAGTTTGATGTCAATTTTCTTAATTCGATCCTGTTTTCAAAAGTGAATTGTAGGCACGGAGTCCTATCTTTTTCTCATTATTTCTTGAAGTGAGTGTACCGAAATAAGATAGGACAACAACAAAACGGTGTGACGAATCATTTAGACCTACCTATCTATCTTTACAGCTAAACTGAATCGAACCAAAGTTGGACGAAACGTCGCTGTATGCCAATTGAAGCACTATAATATGACCATGAGGTCCATGACAACTAACTAGATGACCCCCTCGTTGGATTCTTTTTTTTTTTTCTCTCTTTTGCATTGTTCAACCTGTCCAAGTCCCTTGTTTCAATCATAGCTCACTGATTTGTTATTTTTCAGACCAAGAAATTAGAAGTGGTTTGCAAACTAGGAAATTAAAGTAAGTTTGTTGCGCTCTTTTGACCTGTCAAAAGAAAAGGTTTTTAATCTGCTAAAATTCCATTTCCTCCAGAAATCTTCCATTGCAGTTTGCTTTGCTATTAGTTGGCACTTGCAAGAGAGCAATTAGGCAAAGTCATTAGAATCTCTCCCTCTCTCTACCTCATCCATGGCGGCCAAGCTAACCCAAGAACAGGTCGACGAGTGCAGAGAAATCTTCGACCTGTTCGACGGCGACGAGGACGGTAAGAAAGACGCCACCAAGATCGCACCTTTCCCCCGCCGGCGAGCTGGCCACCGATCGATGTTTGATTAATTTCCTCCTCCGCAGGTCGCATCGCCACCGGCGAGCTCGTGACGGTGCTCCGCTCGCTGGGCCAGAACGTCGACGAGGCCGAGGCGCGGCGGTTCCTGGCCGACGCGGGCGTCGCCGACGCCGAGGACGGCGCGGGGGGAGTCGACTTCGCGGCGTTCCTGGCCGTCGCGGCGCGCAAGATGGTGGGGGGCGGCGTGTCGGAGGAGGAGCTCGCGGCGTGCCTCGACGTGTTCGACGACGCGCGGAGCGGGGTGATCCCGGGGGAGCAGCTCCGGCAGGCGATGGTGTCCCACGGCGACAGGCTGACGGAGGAGGAGGCCCACGAGATGATGCGCAAGGCCGACCCCCGCGGCGAGGGCCGTGTCGACTGCAAGGAGTTCGTCAAGGTTTTGATGAACAAGAAGTAAGAGAGTGCTAGTTTTTTTTTTTTTTTGGCTCTCGTCTTAATTTGTTTGCTAAAAAAAGTCCAATGGTTAATCAAGTTTGGTAATGGATGTGAAGTATACGTGAATTACTAATCACTGTCAGCGCATACTTCTGGTCATTATGCACGCGATAAATGTTCATATGAAAAGTTTTAAAATGAAAGTTGTTTTAGATCAAAATTTCCCGATGAAAGTTTTTAGTTGAAGGCTTTCGTACGAAAGTTTTACCTATAAAAGTTAATGTGAGTCTACGACTTAGGGTTTGAAATTTTATTTTGGGTTAAAAATAGTCCAGCAAGATGACCTGCTCCTTAGGCGCGACATTAATTTCCACTCTGTTTGCCCCTTATACACCCACGATTCTAAGAGAACGACTGTGTGTTTGCTAAACAGCTCTAGTTTCAGGTCCTGACAGTCGCAGGATGGGCTTTCATATCTCCCCCTAGGGGCGTCTATCTTCAAGACTGGTGACCTTCATCGAGAGCTCTCCTTCCGAAGCATCTGAAGGCCAGCTTTGACTCCCTTATCCTCCTCATCTCTTGGCAGCTCTGGTTGAAACGCAATCGTCGGGTTTTTGATCATGAGCTTTCTTCCCTCCAGGATGTGCTCAAAGCCATCCGTTCAGAGGGCCTGATGTGGTCCTCCGCTGGGGTATCACCCCTTGGCGCCATGTTAGGAGATTAGCGTAGCGTGCTAGCGTGTGTGTTTTTCCTCTCTTTTTTTGGTTTTTCTGTTGGAAGATTAGCTCTTAGCGCCTGGACTCTCTCCCTTGGGTTGTTTCTCTTGGGGTCTCTGCTGGAGGCCGGTCTGACCGTATATGTTGTGTGTCAACTCTTCTTTTCTTCTAATATATTGACGTGCAATTCTTTTGCGCGTTCGAGAAAAAAAGTCTAGCAAGATGACATGTTTTATAAACTTTTGTGAAATTCGACGTAAAACAAGGGTATTTACTTTTACTTATAAGCTTCTGGATTATGCGGACTAATTTCTTCAAAGGAAACTCGTAGTAAATTAGATAACATGGTCTAGGTTATTAATTATGTTTATAATGTAAAATATTGTAAATACTTAACTCCTAAATGCATATCATAATCTACGCTAAGTTCTTTGGGATATCTGAATTTAGGGCGACAAAATCTGACGAAATTCAAATGATATTCGAGCGTAGTTGACAACACAGCAACACTCCCGTTGCAATTTGGAAAGTACTAATTCATTGCAACAGAGAATGGAATTCGGAATTCCGGTGTGCATAACTAACGCTGCTGAATTCGGCCCAGCCCAAAAAAAAGCCCAACAAAGAACCAACGCGAGGTGGAATAAATTCACTTAGGATCCCTCGACTTATCGTCTAGTCTGTTTTTCATCCTTAAATCGCAAAATCTGATACAACCGATCCCTAAACTATCAAATCAACGTAAAAGAGATCCCTTGGCGGTTTTAAAGGCGGGTTTAGCTGACTTGACGCCTACATGGCTAGTTTGATTAGGCTCCGTCCCACGTGGCATGCTTACGTGACAATTATATATCAGAAAAATAGTAGGTCCACCTGTCAGCTGGGAGGCGAGAAGGAATGACACGTGGGCCCACCATATTTATTTGTTTTGGTTAGCTGACTATGGGCCCACGCAGGCCTGCTATTTTTAAAGTATTTTTTGTGTGCAGCTGATAGGTGGGTCCACCGTTTTTCTGATATATAATTGCCACGTAAGCACCATGTCAGTGTCACGTGGGACGAAGACCGAGTCAAAATAGCCATGTAGGCGCCAAGTCAGCCAAAACCGTCTTTAAACCCGCCGAGGGACCTCTTTTACACCGGTTTTGATAGTTAGGGACCAGTTTTATTCGGTTTTACGGTGTAAGGATGAAAAACAGACTGGACATGAGTCGAGGACCTCAAGTGGACTTATTCCACGCGAGGTGTGGTGGTGGTGGTGGCGGCCTGGTGGGAACCCCCGCGCCGGGCGCACGCCACCCGCGCCCTATCCATTTCCACCGCGCAGCAGCACGACGAGCTCGCGTCGCGCGGCCACTGCCAACCAGCCATGCCGGCGGCGGCGGCGGCGGCGAGCGTCTCGCGGTGCGTCTGCCTGGGGCGTCCTCCTCGAGCGCGCGTCGGCTCGGCTGTCGAGGTCCTCTGGGATCGGAGGAGGAGGACGACGACGGCGGCCTGTACTAGACGGCGGCGGGGACTGGTGGCCGTGGCGGCGACGGAGGGGTCGGCCAAGCCGTCGGGCGAGGCGGACGAGCAGGTGCCCTCGTGGGCGCGCCCGGGCTCCGACGAGCCGCCGCCCTGGGCCCGCGGCGAAGGCGGCGGCAGCGGCGGCGCGCAGCAGGAGCCCGGCGCCGTCCAGGTCCCCTTCTACGCCTACCTGCTCGCCTCCGCCATCACCGCCATCGCCGCCGTACGCTCCTCAACCCCCCCCCCCCCCCCCACCGACCTCTCCTCTCCTCTTCTCTTCCTCCTCATTCTGACGCCCACGCGACGCGCTCGTGCAGATCGGCTCCATCTTCGAGTACGCCAACCAGCGGCCGGTGTTCGGCGTGTTGAGCTCCGACAGCGCCCTGTACGCGCCGCTCCTCGGGTTCTTCGTCTTCACCGGGATACCCACCTCCGTGCGCCACGCTCACCCACCCACCCACCCCCACCTGCATGCATTGCCAAGAACTCAAATTTCCATGGATTCGATTGCGTCTTTTTTTGTTTTGTTTGCAGGGATTCCTGTGGTTCAAGGCCGTGCAGACGGCCAACAGGGAGGCGGAGGAGCAGGACCGCAAGGACGGCTTCTCGTGACCTCTCCAGGTGCTTATTTTCTAGTCTTGCCTATATTTATATGAACAATAATAAATCTATATATATATAAATATATTTATCAATTGATGAATTTAGACAATACTATAAAGTTTTATAATATGAAATGGAGGTAGTATAGTGTAGCTGCGCGTGTGTTCGAATTGGTGAAAATGTGTTTAAGTTCTTGTGAATCACTTGTGATTTTTTTTGAATTGGTGATGAAGCCGAGAAAGATGCATGCCAATGATATCGCAGTCATTGATACGTGAGTCTCGTTCTTTTGTAGGTTTATATGTCAGGGAGTATAATGTCACTCTTGTAAAGACAAGATATGAATCCACCTGGATATTGACACCTTGAGAAGATGAACCGGCGAGGATTAATCGAGGGGAGCCAAGCTAATACGAGTGGAGTGGATGCGCGAATTGTAGACTCTGCCTTAAGTTTCTTTTTTTTTCGTTTTCTTGACTGAATATAGTGATTATTGAGTGTTGCAATGGAGTGCAATTGCGAATGGACAATGCTTTACGCTCGCGTCGATGTTTAGTGATTTCGTCGATATTTTAGTAATTTCATTATTTAGCTTTAGTTTAACGGTGAAATCAATCCGATTTCAAGATGCCTAACATCAAATCAATCCATGGTGAGAGCCAACGACGCATGTGGCAGCAACAGACCTAGCACTACCCTTTTTCTGATCTGGATTTACGAAAAAACGCTCCTAGGGAATAACATAGAAAGAAAAAAAAACACCATTTGAAATTTTATAATGTGATCTAACTACGTTCAAAGTTGAACCAGTTTACAAATTGGATCGTTTGTACGGGCAGTATATGTTGCTGGAATATTGTACCGTAAAAAGTTCTTTTTTAGTTATATAGACAATTGTAAATTTACTACTTGTTTAAATCATAATGGTAAAATTACCCCACCATAAGACTACAAAAATACTACCACAACTATCATTCATTTGTCATCCTTACAAAATAGAAAAACTAATGAAAAATTTACAAATGTCCCTTTATTTTATATATATCATGATTTGACCTTACACCTGGCCATTTCCCCCATTTTCATTATGATATATATGCTAGTACAACACCATTGATGTGGATGCGGCGTATAATTCCACCTATTATGGTTCAAATAATAAAAACGATTTTGCGTGCCCCTAGTTTGTGCAAAGGATAAAAGTTATATTTCCATTGCCAAAAAAAAAATCGCCAGACCAAAATTTGCAAAATTCCTTTGACCTTGAAACTAGGCACTCTCCTACTCCTAATCCAGCCCAGTAGAAAAGCCCATCGTTCCCTCTTCCGGCCCAAACAAAAACACCTCAGCCCACCAGCGCACTCGACCGGCCACTGGTTCGAGCCCGGCCCACCTACCCGGCCCCACCCGGTTCGACCCGGTTCGAGGTCGACACGGGCCGCCTCCTCCCGCTTAACCGCAGCACGACTCGTCTCCTCCAAACACACAAACACTTCCCTCACCTTCTTGCGCCACAAGGCGAAGCCGGAAATCCCCGACGAGACGGCCGCGCCCGCCGCCGGCGACGTCGCCTCGCCGGTATCAGTAAGCTTCTCCGCCTCCTCTCCCCAGACTTGTACTCCCTACCGTGTTGTTGCACTCCCCCCTCTGGCTCCCTCAGTGGTTTTCCTTCCGTCAACTCGAGGGGAAGTTGTGCCGGGGGGATCTAGGTAAGCGCCGGCGGCCTCGCATTGCTGTCTCGCGCGCGGGGCGGCGCTGCCTGGATGGGGGGAAACCGAGCACTTGTTGCCGGTATATTCGCTGCTAGTTAGTTAGCGCGCGAGGGTTCCTGGCGTTGAGGGCGGGATCGGGCCGGGCGGTCCGCCGCCACCGTCTCCTTCTGATTTGGTTTGGGTTGCTGAGCGGCTGTTACCTGCTCACAGCTCACCTTCGGTGGATTGCTTGCTTCCCGAATGTCTCGGCTCACAGCGGTCTTGTTCTGGTTGGTTCCTGTTGGATCTTACAATTCGGAGGTGCCAGTACTAGTGTGCAGCTCAATTTCTGAATTAGCATCGAAACAATCCCTTTTTGCAATTTTTTAGGACCCATCCGTGTTTCGTGCCATTAACATTTGCACCTCATTACCAAGCATCATAGAATTTATGAAAGGAAATATCATTGGGGTAGGCAGCTCCAGTTGTAAATCAACAGCTCAAATCTGCACGCAAGATGTTATGTTAGACGTTTAGTAAACTGATTATTACGTGATTCGTCTATATCGGTTACTCAGTGTATCTGGAAGAGGAATTTATGTAACTGCATGTTCCATGGAATTATACTAATTATTCTGAGAAAAGGTTTCTTCCATCCTTATTTTCAGGAGAAAACATCTGTTAAAAACAGCTAGGAGGTTGAAACAACTTCACAATGAGTAGCATTGGGACTGGTTATGATCTCTCTGTCACCACCTTCTCCCCAGATGGCCGTGTTTTCCAGGTTGAGTATGCTGGAAAGGCCGTCGACAACAGCGGGTTCGACTTAGATTCACCCTCCCCTCCATTTTGGTACCTTTTTGCGCTGTTCAACTTATGTGAAATTCTGATGTTTCTTTGCAGGACTGTTGTTGGTATCAAATGCAAAGATGGGATTGTCCTTGTAAGTGGTTATTGCTGGATTTACTTGTTCTCGAAAGTAGTGATACTTTGTGAGTTTTCTTGATAACCTTTATGGCTTTGGTTTGTAGGGTGTGGAGAAGCTGGTGACATCGAAGATGATATTGAAGGGATCGAATCGGAGACTCCACTCTGTACACCGACACTCTGGCTTGGTAATTTGTTTTGCACCTCATTGTTTCTTCAGATGAGCAACCAATCATAACCAATGATTTATCTCCAGGATTGTACAGGGACATAGAACCTTTAATGGAATGTTTTTGGTATTGTCACTTAGTAATGGATTTATGTGATAAAGCTTGGATTTTGTAAAGTCATCCTTTTCTTTTGTTTTGTTCCTTTTTGCCATCACTGTTCAATTTTTTTTGGCTTCTTATGTCTTCATTTTCAGGCTGTTGCTGGTTTAGCAGCAGACGGTAGGCAGATAGTCTCTAGAGCAAAGTCAGAGGCAGCCAGTTATGAAAAGTGAGAATTCTTGAAATTTTCCCCAGAGATACTTTCTTTTAGGTGTTTTGTCTAATACTGTACTGCACCAGGGTGTATGGAGAACCCATGCCTGTAAAGGAATTGGCTGATCGTGTAGCTAGCTATGTACATTTATGTACCCTCTACTGGTGGCTCAGGTAAGACAGTCAGCATTTTCTTCAATTCAACCCCTCCTTTAAGATGTTTAATGCAATTTGTACTCCTCGAATGTCAGGCCTTTTGGCTGTGGAGTTATTCTTGGAGGTTATGATAGGGATGGTCCACAACTCTACATGATCGAACCTTCAGGGCTCTCTTATGTGAGTTTTTACCCTACGACACACTTCCATCATACCTTTATTTGTTGACCATGTGTACATACTTGTATCTCATGATAGTGGCTTGGCTCATCCACTCATGTAATGAATTAATTTGCATTTTTCATGGTAGATACTGTGTATCTTGCTTAGTGTCACGTGCATTGTTAGTTTGAGAAGCACTTGTTAATGTGGAATAGTGACTTTGTGAATCGATTTTTGACAGAAATACTTCGGTGCTGCACTAGGGAAAGGAAGACAGGCTGCAAAAACGTAAGCTATTGGAGTTTTGATACTTTTTATTGTATGATTTCTGCAATAGTGCTTAGCTAGTTAGCTTCATGTGTGTTGCAAATAACAAGGATACAGATAGCATTGGCACATTCATCACATGTTAAATTTGATTACAATCATCTTTAGGTCTTAGCATATTGTTTGTATTTTTACCGTATACTGGTATACATAAAGATATCTCTTCACATCTTTCATATATAGTTCTTATGTAGTATACCATGTTTAATTGTGGAAAGTGTTCTTGTAATCTTTGTTTCTTATTGCTAATTTTGGCAGCAGGACTACTAGCAAATGCCTTAGTTCAACCTATGTACGAGTTTTAGTCTGCAGTTCGTGCACTCCTGTCACCTCTTGGATATATTAACTAGACAATAGCCTCATAATATCCTACACAGGTATTCTAGAATTGGTGTTGGTTTTTGAACGACTGCAAGGGAAAAACTGACCCTAACTCTGTAGATTATAAGGAATGGTTGGCAATCATCAGATGTCTTTATCATAGTTTATGGAAAGATCTTTCAGCTTTTGAATATGTTGGCTGTCTTGCCTGTCTATTTGCCATGATTCAATGAACGATGGTTCTGAATTCCGATTCATCTATTTGAATGTTGGTTTACAGGGAGATAGAGAAGCTGAAGCTCTCTGAGCTAACATGCAGGGAAGGCATTGTTGAGGTTGCAAAGATGTATGTCCTGAATCTTTTACTATAACCTGCAAAGTCTCTCTTAGAGCTCCCACCTTAAAATTTGTGTAAGAATGCCTAGAAAATTTGCTTGCCAATGTCATTCTTATGATGGATTCCCCCCTCTAAAACAAACAAAAATATATTTGATAATTTAATCATAGAAGGTATTTCTTGTTCACACGAATAATCATTCGTATCATGATCTTACTGCTATGTATGAGCACTAGTTGTGGTAGCATTCTACTACAGCTTGACAATAATATATAGCTTTGAGGGTTCCTTTTTTCAGTATTGTATGTTAAGGTGTATAGAATTGTCTTGTGAGGGGGGCTGTTGATAGTCATGACTCAGGATAGACCCACCTGCCATGTAAATTGATAAACTAACATATTAAGCTCAATAAGGAAATTGTCCAACAATATAATGAAGATTTGCATTCTTCTGCTCTCCTGTGACCTTTATTTGTACAATGCAGAATCTATGGAGTACATGACGAAGCGAAAGACAAGGACTTTGAACTGGAGCTGAGCTGGGTATGTGATGAATCAAACCGCCAGCACGAGAAGGTAATAGATTATCATACAAGGGATAAACGAGCCCTCACCCTCAAAATTTCCTCAACGAAATAGATCCTCATATTCTGTGAAATATGAACTCAGTTGCTGGTGTGCCATACAGGTTCCAGACGACCTCGTGGAGCAGGCGAAGGCAGCCGCCCAGGCAGCGCTGGAGGAGATGGACGCAGACTAGCAACCGTAGATCATCACCAATTCACCATTGCTCTAGAATCATATCTACATTATTTGATGCTAGAACGATTATCTATACCATATGGCAACATTGCGTAGTAGACTCCGGCAGCTCGTCAGTTTCATTTCGACGAGAAAGCACCTTAAGAAGAAAATGTTGTACTATACAGCTCGATCGCTGTCGCATATTGTTTGCTCCTGATTTCTGACAAACCACAAGCTCGCTGTTTGCTCAACCGTTGAAACTTGATATAGATGATTAGATGATTACCACCGTTCTTCAAATTGTTTGTGGGCGTTGATTATTACCTTATCGTATTTAGTTACCAGTTCTTTTACTGGTTAAATTATGATGAATGAAATTCAACTATAAATCTTATTAGAGCAAGTTTTATCATAAAGGTGGTCACAACCTTTAATTTTATCTATATAAAGGGTCATCTATTGGTTCTGGGTTTGGGCTATGATCCAAATTTTAAATTTTTAGCCGTAAATTTAGAATTGATTTTGAGATTTTTTTACCGAAGTTTATTTTTTAGTTTTGACTATTAGGTCTCTATGAATACGCATACGAAAGTTTTATTTATAAATTATTTTTCGTTTATGAATATGTCGTTTGTCTTTTTTATAAATACCCTAAAGATGACCGTGATAATCTCTACATCAATTATAAAAGATGGCATGTACCCTCTTCTTCCAAAATACAAGGCGTAGTTACTCTTTTCTTTGTAATGTAATATGAGGTGTGCATGTAAGTATGCATTAAGCTAGCACATCACTCCTATAAATTTGATTGTGTTATATTTTTCACCATCAAAACACTTAACCATATTGCGTGCATATATGCATCGCACCAAGAGAATCTAAACCTAATTGTTTGGTTTTTATGTTAGCAGTAGTTGTGTGTTTTGAACAAAGAGAGTACAGTATATTTGTCAACACCATTATATTTGTGTTCTCTCTTACTAATCATTGTATTGTATTTTTCTTGGAGTTTGTGCAAGAGTTGCCTCTTGCTAGAGTGGTTTATACTCTCTAATCACTTCTCTTCTTCACCTCATCACCAAACCCTACGAGTGGCACTTTTAGAGGCAACATATATGGATTTATAATACTTGTTCTTAGTTCTTAGGTGATTAGATCTAAGGGACTACCGTCGTCACCCTCATCTTTTTATTTCTGCTCATATTTATAAGCCAAAATTTGTATTTTCTCCAAATCTAACGAGTCTTTACTTTTATACTTTGTAGCAATGACTAGTAACATTGAAGTGTATTTACACTTCCATCATATATATAATCACCTTTTTTGGAGTGGACTATGCCACAATTTTATTTATTGTGAGTTTTAAGAGAGCATGTAGAAAAACAAATAAAAAATATATATGTCTAAATATATATGTCGCATGCACCTTCCCACGGTCCACTACGTATATACTCCCCGTTTTTTATTTGACGTGTTGATTTTGAAATCTACGTTTGACTAATCGTTTTATTTAAATTTTTTATCTAAATATATAAATTATAATTCATGCTTAAATTTATTGTAATAATAAATCAAATAAAAAATAATTATAAATTATTTAATAAGAAGATCAAACACAATAGATATAAAAGTCAATTGCAACAAATAAAAAATTCTAAAGGAACATACAATTAATACTACCTCCGTCCTATAATAATTTTATTTTTCGATTTATGTGTCCAATATTTGACCATTCGTCTTAATTAAAATATTTATTAAAAAACTTAAAAAATTAGTCACTCATAAAGTAATATTCATGTTTTATTTATGTTTGATCATCTCGTAACAATAAAAATATTAATTATAAAAAAATTTCAAATAAGATGAAGAGTTAAAATATTGTATCTAAAAACTGAAAAATAAACGTATCTTAGGATGAAGACAGTAGTAAGCATAGTTTGAGGAAAATCACCGAGGAAGCACCGAAGACTCCTACTATCTCCGTCCCGAAATAAGATTATTTTTTGTTTTTCCGTGTCCAATGTTTGACCATTCGTATTATTTGAAAAAATTGTATAAAAATTTAAAAAAATTAGTCACGCATAAAATACTATTTATGTTTTATCATCTAGTAAGAACAAAAATATTAATCACAAAATTTTTTTCAAATAAGACGAATGGTCAAACATTAGATACGGAAAAACGAAAAATAATCCTATCTATTTCGGAATGGAGGTAATACAGATTTAACCAATCTCGAGGTGTGTTTGATCGGAGCGACGAAATGGACCGGGTTGGGTCGAACCTGACCCGATATTCGGGATGGACTTGTCCAAAAGAAAGAAAATGAAGAAGAACAGTGACGGACGGCCGTCACGGGCCCCGCCTCGTTTCGCGCACGCGGTCTCAAGCGGCTCGAGCGCGACTCCATTTCTCTTCACCGAGCGTCTCGTTTCGTCTCGTCGCCTCTCCGTCCGTTCGCCAGGCGACCTCCCCCATCCTCTCTCTCTCTCTCTCTCTCTGTCGCTCCCCTCTCGCCGTCGCATCCGCGAGGCAGCATCAGGAGCAGCAGCAGCAGCAGCAGGAGGTCGCCAGTGCCGGGATCTCTTCCCCGTTCCATTATCTCCCGTCGGACAGCTGCACCTCGTCCTTGCATCATCCTCCGTCGCCAAGGTCAGGGAAACCCGAAACCCTAGCCCTGGGTTTTTCTTTCTGTTTGCCAGATCTGTTCGATTTTACGATTTAATATGTGATGAAGTAGTAATAGATATGAGCAAGAGCTTATTTGTGATGTGGGAAAGTTATTTCTGACGAGATGATTTGTTCAAGCCTATGACGTGGCAACGATTAATTTTTTTTTTCTTCTGGAATTTGTATGAACCCTAGGTTCTCTTCTGGATCTCGCTTCATTTGCCTTAGTAATATTAAGGGAGATTAATACTTCCTTAACTTTTTTTATTTGACTTTTTTATTTGACGCAGTTGACTTTTGTAACTAAGTTCGTCTTATTGAAAAACCCGTAGAGAATAAAGATTTTTTTTGTTCCCAAAAAGTTTGGGGGTTCAAGTGAACCCGCATGTCCCATATTTGATCCGTCCCTGGTTCTGTGTTAGATCCGTTTATCTGCTGTAATACTATTTCGATGTTTAAGCATCAGCTTCATGTCAAATGTGATCCTGCAGCGAATGAAAAATGTTTATTACGAGTTTATGATCCTGCATGTGTGCTACATACCTTGCATTGCCGCTACCATTTGTGAGGTGAATATTTCCGGTGGAGCTGCATCAAAATGCAGTCCATTATGAGAGGTTCGGAACTTCCCTGGTCTGCCCTCCTTGTTGTCTGTTGCAATTGGTGGAATGTTGTCTGTTGCAATTGGTGAAATGAGCAGGATGGCTTTGGATGGTGGAATGAATGCATGCATGATAGAGCAATCAGCGACAAGGGATTTATCTTCCATCCTATGTTTGCGTATCAATCTGGTTTTCATGGTTGTCTCGGTATTGACCATATAGTGGATAATGAATAAGTAGCATATATAGCTGAAACCGTTATACCAATTCAGACAGTTTTGGTGTGAAAGGCTGATTCATGTGAAGTTTTGCTACTCCATCCATTGAATTAGTTGCCGTTTTGGGGCCAAACACACATGCCATGGTGATGTTTAATTCCAATTACTTGATACTACCCTTAATTAATATACACTATTTCTGGTTAATGAGCTGTCCACATTACTTGCCAGTTTGCCCCTTGTTCAATTTTATCACAGGGGTGCATGATGCGTGCAGAACAGGATTGTGCTAGTGGTTCGAATAGAGATGTTACAGCCAAGCTCTTGATGAAATATGCAGTGTGGATGGATATAAATGTGTTGATTGGAGCATATCATCAATATCTACTTTTAATAGGGGTAATTTTGGGAATATAGTACCTACAAAATGTGAAATGATGGCTAGTTTAAAACAGAACCAATACCCAAAAATGGCATCTAAAGAGAATGGAGGAATACTTCTTTTATGAATCTTGCCTCGGTAATCAAGGAACTTGATATTTATTTATTTTACGCGAGAAACAAATTTTTTAGTCTGACTGTATGATTTATATGGCCCCCATTGCCAATAATGATAAGATGGTACCGTCACATGCATCTGCTATACCTGGTACCGATGAACCTTTTTTAGTTGCCATGTTTTTCGTTGCATGGCAGCAAGCGATTTACTGACCCCCCCACCCCCCCACCTCCACCCCCCCCAAAAAAAGTAAAACGTCTAGCCTGACTTTGGTAATAGAAAGGAGCTGCAGGTTTTTAATATAATTGTGGTAACCACGATTTGAAATTGTGGCCTTATTCAGTGCAGCCCAATGGGGGCAGTACATATGGTATACACAGTAAGCCAACTATGTTGAATGCAATTCAGGTGTCATAGAAATTAGAGAATGATAGTTCACTTTATCTCTTGGTAGGATTATGCTACTTTTGATTTATTTTGTTTGTGGAAAGAGTAAAAATGAACTAATCTTGCATTCCATCCCTCTCTGTTCTTAAGGTTTTACCAAGCTTTGCTTTCTCTAGGTTTTCCTCTACCAAGTACACACTAAGACTCTGCTTTCTTCTGCAGGAATTTGAATACATTTGAGATGGATAGGGCATCAAATTTCACTCCTGGTCCTTATCAAGAACTCCTAGATGCCAAACCACTAAGATCGTTAGCTCCTATGTTCCCTGCACCCATGGGAGTCAATGTTAATCAGTCAAGCACCCCGCCGTTGGTATGTGTCACTCCGGTTGGCCAATTTCCTCTCGGTTTTGGTGCTGGAAACCTTCCTGCCTTTGGATCAACTGTCACCTTCACTACCATTGCAAATGGGGTTTCTCGTGCAGGCACCAGTGCTAATGGACCCATTGATGCCACCCCTATCTCGGCATATAAGACCAGAGCAGGCATTGTATCACTTGACGATGAAGACGATTACTCGGGTAACCCTGGTTCAGGATCGGGACGGAAGTCCAAGAGATCATCTGGTTCGGCTGCTGATGGTTCAAATGGAGTTAAGATCAAGCGCCCTAAGCCAGTCTACAAAAATTTTGTTGCTGGCAAGGAGCTTGCCTTTTTACCGCCTTCATCCAGTGATCCCAGGGAGGTTGTGGAAGCAGTCCACATGACCTTTGAAGCACTTAGGCGTAGACATCTGCAATTGGATGAAATACAAGAGACTAGCAAACGTGCAGACCTGAAGGCTGGTGCCATCATGATGGCAAGTAGTATTAGGGCTAATGTGGGAAAGAGGGTAGGAGTTGTTCCTGGAGTTGAAATAGGTGATATTTTCTATTTCAGGATGGAACTTTGTATCATTGGGTTGCATGCTCCTAGCATGGGTGGCATTGATTATATGAGTGCTAAATTTGGAATCGATGAGGATTCTGTGGCAATATGTATTGTTGCAGCAGGCGGCTATGAGAATGAGGATGATGACACAGATACGCTGGTATACAGTGGTTCAGGGGGTAATAGTAGGAACACTGAGGAGAGGCATGACCAAAAGCTTGAGAGGGGTAACCTTGCTCTGGAGAGGAGCCTGCACAGGAAGAACGAGATAAGGGTTGTGCGGGGCTTCAGGGATCCATTTTGCCTGACTGGAAAAATCTACATATATGATGGCCTCTATAAGATTCAGGAGTCCTGGAAGGAGAGAACAAAGTCTGGTATCAATTGCTTTAAGTACAAGCTGCTGCGTGAGCCTGGACAGCGTGATGGGGCTGCATTATGGAAGCTGACTCAAGGATGGATAGACAATCCAACAAGCAGAGGCAGGGTTATACTACCTGACCTATCATCTGGTGCTGAAGCTCTCCCAGTTTGTCTTGTCAATGAGGTAGACCATGAGAAAGGACCTGGACATTTCACCTATGCCAGCCAAATCAAATACTTGAGGCCCCTGAGCTCTATGAAACCCTTACAGGGTTGCGGATGCCAGAGTGTTTGCCTGCCTGGTGATCCTGGTTGTGCTTGTGGACAACATAACGGAGGTGACTTACCTTACAGCTCATCGGGACTTTTGGTGTGCCGCAAGCCGATAATTTATGAATGCAGTGAAGCTTGCCATTGCTCTTTAAATTGCCGGAACAGAGTGACCCAAAAAGGGGTCAGATTCCACTTTGAGGTCTTCCGGACTGCAAGTCGAGGCTGGGGTCTTCGCTGCTGGGATCCCATTCGTGCTGGTGCATTTATTTGTGAGTATACTGGTGAGGTCATTGATGAGCTCAAAGTTAATTTGGATGACAGTGAAGATGATTACATTTTTCAGACTGTATGTCCTGGTGAGAAGACATTAAAATGGAACTTTGGTGCTGAATTGATTGGTGAGGAGAGCACATATATATCGGCGGATGAATTTGAGCCACTGCCAATCAAGATTAGTGCAAAAAAGATGGGAAATGTTTCGCGTTTCATGAACCATAGTTGTTCTCCAAATGTTTTCTGGCAGCCAGTTCAGTATGATCATGGAGATGACAGCCATCCACATATTATGTTCTTCGCACTGAAGCATATTCCTCCCATGACAGAGCTGACTTATGACTATGGTGTTGCTGGATCTGAATCCTCAGGTTCTCGTAGAACTAAGAACTGCTTCTGTGGATCATCAAACTGTCGGGGAGTATTTTAATTGACAGATGTATCTCTGTTGTGTTGGATCAACACACAAACCTACCTGCTAGGTAAATTTATTTGAAAAAATGGTTCTCTCTATATGGTCAAACTGCACTATTTTAGGTGACTAATGACAACTTATATCCATTACACTTTTATGGGTTTATATCATAGAATTGTGCACGTACATCTCCTAGTATCAGCATGCCTTTCGTAATGTACTTCTGGACCACAAATGTTGTGCAATGACAAGTTTATGAGCAAGTGTTGTGGGATGACAAGGTTAAGTGCAGTACTTTTGTTAATCTAGTGGAAAGGAGCAAATATGTTCATCTCCCAGCACCATAATGCAGTTATGTAGCCAGAAAGGCTTCACTTTCTGCATACGCAGTAGTGCACATATATGCTGTTAGAATCTGCGTCATAGCATCATGGTTTTTTTGAACTCTTTGTTTTGTGTTCTTGGGATATCTGCTTGACATATTTATTTGTGTTGCTATATCTGCAGAACTTCCTGCCTGTGCCCAGATTTGAGCTCTGGCATTATTCCCTAAGAATGACAAGAGACGAAGATGGGTTTCAACATGAACTGTGAAGACAGTAAATTACCATCGATTTGAACTGCATAGACAGTAAATTATGGCCAATGTTTCTTTCTTGTATTGATGTCGCACTTGGTAGCTTGGTGGTCTCTGCACCACCTTTTGTCTGATATTTTGTGGGGGGCATGTATTGATGTTGCTGCTGCAAATCTTCTGTATCGATTTGCACTCATCCTGTGTAGACTAGCGTCAGTTTTAACTGGAACTCTAGCAATTAGGTTGTGACCTGTCAGATGCAGTCATGTACAATGCGTTGGTTTAGGATCATCTTGCATCTTCCGCTCGACTTCATTTCCTCTTATGGTAGAATGCTGTTCGTTGATCTATGGGCTGTTTAGATCATAGATGGATCAATCTCTTCTGATAAAGGTAGATCATGGATTCAATCTATTCAGGTACAGATAAGTTTCTCTCTTCACATCAGGAAAGGTCTAGTTTTGGCCGAGATGTGAAGCTAATGAGTGCATGAGTCTGACGTGTGGGTTCTTTTAATTGGATCTAGGGGTTTAGAATTTTAGAATTTGAGCTTTAATTTGTGAAAAAAAAAGTTGAAATCATGCTCAACAATTTAGGAATATTTTCCAAGGCAACCATAGGCAGAACTCGTGGGGTGATGGAACGAACAAAGTATCTAATCGATATCTGCATATATCTAACCTTGAGAAGTCTCGTAACAAGTAGAGATCCTGGAATACATTTTTTTAAATAATCTTTTAACTTTGTAATATTTAATTTGTTTGTTAGTAACCTTAAGTAGTATCCCACCCTAGCTTCTAGAAGGCGAGCATATACGTAGGATTTATTTGCAGCGAATGAACCAATCAAATCGTTCTACAAATTACACTTATTTTAATATAAAAACAAACCCTCTCAACCGTTACTAATACATATATAAAAGTTTTCTCCATAAACTACGTTTAATTACTTTGCTCGTTTGCTACACGTCATTAGCCATAGCTCATTCAATCTGAGAGTATTTACCGTACGATCCACACAATTATTTACATAGAAAAGACAAAAGAAAACCAAAAAAAAAAGAATAAAGAAAAAAAGGAAAAAGAAAAATATTTTTGGACTAAGATGGACTGAGATACGAGTCGTCTTCTCTCTCCGCTCCACGCATATAGCTGCCTCCTCGCGCGGCGATTCACCGGCTCCCGCTCCACGCTTCCGCCATTGCCGGGGTGGGGGGAGGCGGCGGCGGCGGTCTCCACCTCGCGCCATCTTCGCGATTCCCATCGCCCTCGGCAGCCAGGCCAGGCGCTTTGGTGAACTCCCAGCACCTTTGCTTTGGGTGATCAGGTATTAGCTTTTTAGGTCGCCGAGATGCGATTCGATGCGTTGCTTTTCTTGTTTTGTTTTTTTTTTATCGCACCTGTTTAGCTGTTTTGATCTGTGAATTGCTGGGGACCTATGGATGAGATCGAGCGGCTTATTCTGCGATATATTTTGTGATCTGAGCTCGTTTCAATCTGTGAACTCTCCGATGCCTCGGTTGAGATTGGAGTTATGTAAAAAGTATATCTTGTTGATTAGTGGATCGCTGGTGATCTATGGACTGAGCAGATTCTTTCTGCGATATATTATGTGATCTGGGCCAGTTTCAATCTACTTTCTCAACTTGCCGATACCTCGGTTGAGATCGGAATTGTGTGCGTGTATCTCCCCTATTTTACAAAAGAAAACGCCACCCCATTTCTTAATTTCAGATGATTTCTATCTCCGTGGTCAATGACTTCATAATTTTCATGCACATGCCTCTAATTTTCATGCACATGCCTATCTTTTTTTGGTTTTCGATAATTCTACGGATGACATAAAAAACAAGAGGACATCTTCTGAAGAAGTAAAAGAAAGACTTTCATATAGTTCAGCTTCTGATTGTAACAGGATGCAGGGGAGCGAGAGCGATGGCGTTTCCGACAAGATGAACCAGTTCAAAAGTGACAGCGACGACGAGTCATTTGTGGATAAAGATAGCAGCATGGGCATCGCTCCTACTAGAGCAGTAGCAACGTTCAAGAAAGGTCCCTGGACACCATCGGAGGATGCCATCTTAGAGGCATATGTCAAGAAGAATGGCCAGAGAAACTGGAAGAAATTGCAGAATGATACCGGCCTTTTGCGGTGCGGCAAGAGCTGCCGCCTCCGGTGGATGAACCATCTCAGGCCCACTCTGAAGAAGGGGGCTTTCACCAAGGAAGAGGAGAATAAAATCATTAGGCTCCATTACAAACTGGGGAATAAGTGGGCTCAGATGGCTACTTGTGTAAGTTCATATTATGGTTCAAATTTCTCTTATGCACTACTAAATATTTGTCTCTTGAAACTATTATTTTTCAAATAAAGTATTGTTCTTGGACAGTCATGGACAATCTTTGCATTAAAAGTATGTCTGTGACATAAGAGTCCATAGGGATTATTAATATTTGGAAGTACAACCATAGCCCAAATTATTTGATTTAAATCGAATAGTTCTTTCTTTGAATTAAACGAATGCTGTCCATTTCATTACGTTGAAAGAGTTATCTTTGTCCTAAAATATGGTTATTACAATAAATAATATCAACACTTGATTACAATAAATAATGCCGCTCTGAATATAGCGCTGAAGCTGCTCCTCGGGGATAGCCACCAATCCATCAGGTTGAGCTGGCCATCTTCCGGCAGAGCTGAAGTATATGTATCATATTTCCTTGTAAACATTAGGAATTGCTATTTAAAAGTAATCTGCCAGCATCTTTGCAAATTGCAATTGCAATCATCGGTTTATCATAATTCTATTGAACACCATGAGCCATGGGCTAGTCTTATAGTCTGAATTTTTAAAGTGAAACTTAGTTCTAGCTTCATGCATCTTAGTAGTTGTCCCAAAACATTGTCAATTTGTCACTTTTATAGCCGTCACTATCCATTATCATTGCTGTTGACTTGACCACTTGCTCTCAGTTGCCAGGGCGTACTGATAATGAAATAAAGAACTACTGGAATACTCGAAGAAAGAAATGCAAGAATGTCCATTCCCTTCTGTATCCAGATGATGTATGCCAAGAGGACTTGAATGAAGATCAAAATGAGTCTACTGACTTCAGTTTTGGGGAGAAGCTGTCCAATGATCCGTTATATGTTCCTGGTTTTACTGATCGCCTAGAAGATACTAGTATATATCATGCACCCCAGCTTTCAGATGCATCCATCAATAATATACTTGGTCAGAAATTTGTATCAAAAGATTATGACTCCACAGAAGATCAAAGAAACCGAATAGAGGTTGCTACAGGATTTGAGATCCCACTTCCTATGCTGAATTCAACCAAAAACCATACATTTGCACCAGGTCAGCCATTTGGCCATTCCTGAACTATGCAGAGAATTTCTTTTCGTATTAACTATCACTGCATGACTAACTCTAGTGACAAGACTAATGTCATCTTCCACAGCTGCTTTGTTTGCCAGCCATGGGTTTTCAAGTGGCCACTTCTCTGCTTCTAGATCCATAGCAGCTCCTTCGAAGTTGGAGCTCCCTTCAATCCAATTTGACGAATTTCATCCAAACAACCAGTCCATGTACTCGAGGACTTCTGCGGTGCAACCTACCAACCTTGCTAATGACTACATGAATTCCACAATGTTGCCAACAACATCTGAGCACATGGCATCAAGGAACAATGATCAATCTGAAGAGCTACTTCATAAATCTCATGCATCAAACTGTGTGGTGAAAGAAGAGCTTTCTGCTATGAGTTTGAGTTCCACTGTTAGCATGCCATGTGATGCTATGACAGAATCTAGAGAGCTTGATCTATGTGAGGAATATCAGGAACAAGATCCTGATTACTCTCCTCTTGGTGATAGTTTTTGCGACTCATCTCTTTTTCCAGCATCGCTAGAAGAGCTCCAGAATTCTGAAGTATATTCCGGTTGGTTTAGTTTATTTATTTCATCTTTTTCTTATATTTGTTTAGATATTGACTTGTTAACATTCATTTGCAGCACATACCTCCTCTATGACTGGCTACAATGAACAAGTAGTTCCATGGTATGAACGGGATGTTTCACCAATCCAAGAAGGTTTCATGCTAGATACACAGTTCTATTTGGATGATATCAATCCATCCATCGTTGACTACCCTCCCCCAAGTGAATATATGATACATGAAACTAGAGCCTCCATCTTCCCCAAGTGATACATTTGGCTCCTTATACTTAAGTTTCATAGAACATTAATTAGCTGCTTATGTTTCATATTGTCCTTCTCAATCTCATTCTTGCTAAAATTTCTGTTGACGATTTTCAGGTGACATCATGATCGGCCTATTGTATGAACATTCCATGATAAAGCTCATGGCCATCAGTTCTGTCGTTCTCGACATGAAAACTTTGCCATCTCTCATATTGGGATTTCTAGTTTGGATATCGAGGGTGCTTGTTCTTCATATCAAATTTACCGGCCTGTTGATTAATGATTATTTGAGCGTGCTACGTTGAGTTTCCTCCGTTGTTATCCGTTCCCCTATCGAATTCAAGGAGTTTAAAAGAGTTTGTATCACTGCAATGTTCTACGAGCGAATTCAGAGGCAATCTCGCTTCATGTTTAGGCATGGTTGGTTCATGGTTGTATTGCAGTCACTTGGGTGACAGTTGTGTTGTGTGACGTGTGTCTCTGGTATTGATAAAAGTACTTCCTCGTTTTTTTATATGTTTGACGTAGTTGATTTTTAGATTTACGTTTAATTATTCGATGTATTCGAAAAAATTAATTAATATTAATTTTGCTGTGATATATTTTATTATTAAAGGAACTATAAGCATGACTTTGTAAAAAGTTACGTAAGACGAGTAATCAAATGTGGAACATGAAAATTAGACGAAGTAATGTAAATTAGTAACAGACAACGCATATTCTCCATTCTAAAAAAAAGGGGGGGGGAGGAAGGGATCGGGCCCGAAGGCGAGTCGGTTGGACGAGCGCTGGGAAGGTCGGGGCACCCTTGACCCCCTCGGCGTCCTAGGCGGGACCCACCGTAACAGGGTGATTTTGGGACCCAACCACCGTATTTAAAGCGATGGAAGGGTGCCTGGTGCACCGCGCCGCTCTCATGATGGGTGTCGGCGTACGACCCTGTTTGCTTTCCCCCGCATAAAAAGATGGGGGAAGACAGGTCGTCCTGATATCACTGTGACATCTTTGTTATGGCGTAGGGATGGCATGTCCCCCTCCATCGCCGTCGCATTGAATGCGACAGACAACTGCCAGGAGGCGAGGCGGTGCCACTGTTTGGACCATTGAGTTTCGAGGAGCGCCGCCCACGTCACCTACCCATTGACCGATGGGATCGGGACAATTTAGCTGAATGATGACCTGTGCAAGAGCTGTTGGTAGGGGTCATGGTCGTTGTTGTATCTCCTTGCTAGTATAAAAGGAGGTCCTGGTCAACGGCAAAAAGGAGGGACATTCAGACATGAGCTTGTAACACATTTGCTCACATAGTGCTTAAGCAATAGAAGTAGAGTATTATGCCTCACATCGATCTGAACCTGTCTATATTTTCTCTGTTCATCGGGGAGCCCGACCCCTGAATCTACTTCGCATTTACTCTTCGCTCTCAACAAGGCTTTTGAGCCCCGACGTTGCACCCCTGGGTCGAATCCAAAAGGAGGGTCTCACCGACTTCCGCTTGAGGAGCCCACGCTCCGATAATAACTGTCTTGCTACGTGACCAAAAGTTTCATACGGTGATACTCCCTCTATATTTTTATATGATGCCGTTGACTTTTAGGCCCACGTTTGACCATTCGTTTTATTAAAAAAATTATACAATTATTAATTATTTTGTTATAATATGATTTATTATTATAGGAACTTTAAGTATGCATTATAATTTTGCATATTTGGATATAAATTTTGAATAAGACGAATGATCAAACGTAATCCTAAAAGTCAACGGTGTCATACATAAAAATATGGAGGGAGTAATATTTTTATTTCAGATTCAGTAATAAATAATTATTAAAAATGTTTGAAAAATAAAAAAAATTCCGGCGGTGCTGCCACGCCGGAGTTATTGTCCTGGATTGCGGTCGCTCCACCTGGCGCCGTCGTGGACTGAAGCCGACCAAACTGACAGCAACGCCGTCGACGGGAGGGAGACAAAACCGCGCACCACCCACCCCAACCGGCTTGCTTGCTTCCGCGCCCCGCAACGTAGATTCGATTCGATCGCTCCCTCGCCGCCGCCGCCGCCGCCGCCGGGTGGGCTTATGGAGGCCGCGGCTCGCCTGCGGCCGCCGCGATGAGTCCCGACGCGGTCGGGGCCGTGGGGGCGTCGCCGGAGCTCCGGGGCCAGCTCGCCCGCGTCGGGTGCCTCGGCGAGAGGCTGGTGACCGCGGACGAGGCCCGCGCGGCCCTCGCCCGCCGCCTCCACGCCGCCCTCCAGGTGCGTGCGTGCGTGCTCGCCCGCCCCTCCCCCACACCTATGGTCGTGGATTGATCTGAACCGATCGCCACTCGGTGCGGTTGGGGCTTCCGCTTTCAGGGGAGGGAGGAGTCACGGCGGCAGGGCGCGGCGCTGGACGAGATGAGGCGCCGGGTGGAGCTCCGGCGGGCGCGGGTGGAGGAGGTGCTGGTCTCCAGGAGGGTCGCGCTCCAGGGCGCCGAGCACCGGAAGGAGCAGCTCCAGGTGCAGATCGACCGTGCGATGCAGCTCTCCCGTGCAGTCGGTGCCGCCAGCCGGCAATTGCAGGTAATCTTCGAACAAGCGATCCGTCTGCGCGCTCGCGAAATGCCACCACGAGATTGGATTGGAGTAGAACTGATTTCCTACGTTTACAAGGAGAGGTGTGTGTTCATTGCAGGAAGCAAAGGAAGTGCTATCTGTAGAGAAGGCACGGCTTGGGGATTTGCAGAGGTTGCTCAGGATGAGGCAACAGAGTATGATTGGCCAGGTTGCTGCACTGTACCCTGTGAAGGTCTTCCATGGTCTGCCACATGAGCAAAATCTCGATGCTGATGCTAATGGTGAGAAGCCAGTACTCATTGCTTATATCTCTTGAACAATAACATTTGAAGGATATGTATTGGTTCTAATAGATATATTTGTGCTCTAGGAATATAGGATAGGTTGGATTGCCATATCCTGTTTCTTTAATGGCTTCATTTGTAGCAGTTTGGTAAAGACTATAAGAGAGCAAGTAGTGAGTGTGTGTGGTTATTTTTTGTGTTTAGATATATGACATTGTTTTATATGTTTACTCAAGCTAATGTTGGATCTACCCATCTCTGTACTTATTGCTCAGCACTCATCCTTATGGCCTGCATTATCTATCTCTAATGTGGAGAAGTATTCCAAATGTTAGTCTGTTTGGAAACACAACTTTCTGCAAACAGGGAGAGTTTGGAGTCTACTGATTGAAAGTCTTTTGAGCATAGAAATAGTACATTGCATACAGCATATCAGTGAATTAAGAATCACTGGTTAACCCGTCAGATAATGCATATTTTCTGCTACTTAAAATCTTTCAGCATTAGAAATAGTACGCATACATACCAGTGACTTGAATATCTGGTTAACCTGTCAGATAGTGCACATTTCTCTAATGAGGAACATTGGCACAATTTCGTTCCTGATTCATTTCCTCAAACTACAAAACACTTTCAGGGGCGCATGAGACACTTTACGAAGAAAATGGAACACTTCCAGAAGAGAATGGAATACATGTACTCAATGTTCTCAAATTTCCACAACTACACGCTTTGACATTTTTTGGTTGGCAAATCGGTAAGCATAGAAGAAAGCAGAAGGATTTCAGTGAGAGGGATCTTCAGCGATCTGCGACTGTCCTCGGATATGCAGCACATGTAAGTCCCAGCACCTGTACTATACAAAAACATCAATACTTATGTAGCATCGACCTTTAAAAAATTACTTATGGAATGAATGATGCAGGCATGCAGCCTTGCTGTGCTCATTTTCATTCTCAAAGTAGGCAATTAACATTTTAGATGGCCTTAAGATGCATCTTTCTATTATGTTAGGAACACAAAAATAATAAGCCAAAAAGCACACTTTTTTAAAAAAAATGGTTATTACGCTGTTGAACATTTGTAAGGCATTAATGATGGCAGAAGTTCAAATTCATCTCCCTGCATGCACATACTGGATTTTTTTTTCACAAGGGTTAGAGTTACTAGTTGCCTATTTTTATCTTTTTTTGTAGGCAGTTTTGCTCATAGCCTCCTATCTTCATGTTCCCCTCCGATATCCTGTGCACTTTGGAGGATCACGATCTTATGCAAGTGATTGTTTGCCTTCAGCTGAAACAGTATCAATTGCTTCAGCAGAGCGCAGTTGTATCAACATGACCAACCCAAGACTGACAGCATACCCCCTTTTCGTGGAATGTCAAGAAGACGACTCCACTAAGGCATCCTATGCAATTTACTTATTGCGCAAGGTGTGTGTTCCCCCACTTAATAACTGCCATTTGCTGTTGCAATGTTTGTTTGATCTATTTACCTGCATAAAACTAAGGTCCTTGTGATCATTTCCTTGCTGGGTGGGTTAGGATACTGAGCAGCTTTTGAACTATATTGGAGCTGAGAGCTCTGGAAGGCGCGTATTTGATAATCTGCAAGAGCTTATTAGGATTATACAATCGGATGAGTATGTATACATGTGACGTATTCTGCGACAACCTGGTTCTTGGAGTGTTTATGATATAGAGATGGTGTTCATACAGATGTATATAGGTGTTTTTTTCTGTTCTTTTGTTGTGATTCTTACCTTCTTTCGGTGTGCAAGTTTTTGTATGCACAGGAAAGAGGTGCATTGGGTTTTTCTTTGGCTAGTTGAAAATGAATGAAATGATATTTACATCTGTGATATGAAGTTTCTTCTTGGTGCCACCCTTTGAAGTTAATCAGATCCCAGATGTGTTGATGGAAAAAAAAATCCATCTCTCCCCCAAGCAAATGTGTCACCTGCAGGGTTTTACTTACCGTGCAAGTCACGAAAACCACGGTGCCGCGCACCATTGGATCCCACGTGGATACCGCAAAAACCACGACAAATTTGAATATTAAAATCTTCGGTTACCGTACAGTTTCGGGTCAAAACTGCGTGGTTTCAACCGAAAACTGCGGCGAGTGTAATTCGACAATTAGGTGTAAATTAATTTTGAAAAAACTATATAAAAAAAGAAAACTAGTACGTAGCTATATTCGTGACATTTACGGCATGCTATATGGGAAAAAGAAAAATTTTAACATGACTTTTTCTAAATTCTTGATAAGTTTTGGTATCACAAGTATACTTACAATTAAATATTACGTATAAAACTAACACATGTTTACAAACATGTGAGTATGTGACTACATCACTACATATATAATTTACCTTAGTTTGAGTACTAGAAATTAATTAAAAAACATACAACAAAATATTACCAGCTATCTACATCACAAATAGCTAACACAGTAAAAAAATATGTCTCATGTATCAACTAAGGGATGCAAACATTTAAATATGTGTTTTATGTATCAAATACATACTTAACTAGGTGCTATGAAGTGTGAACAATACCGTTTTTTATTTTAACCAACCATTTTTCAGTATTGGATTTTTATTCATTCGTAAATTTAGTTTTCTCATCAATTTTTTTCGCCAAACATCATTACAAATCAATCTCCACGTCATATATTTTTTCCACAAATTTTCTTACTTTTGAAATTTATCTTAAATTTGCGGATGGTTACCGTGCGTAACCGAAATTGAGCCCCGCGGAGAGGCCGGTAACTGCGGTTCCGTCGCGGTTTTCGTTGGGATCGTGAACCGTGGTCACCTGTGACAAATGAATTAAATTCTCATCTGCTAGTAGATTTAGGTCTTGTTTGTCGTAACTCCAAATCTAACGTAGATCCAGGTCCCATATATATGTCGGATTTGGAGTTTGAAACTTAAGTGGTTTTTATTTTATTTTATAAAAAATATATAAAAAAATTCATATTTTATCTATAATCATGGATCTAGGAATAATCAGCTCCATACAGAATTCTCCATCCAAACCTGTATCACTGTCACATAGAGGGTCTTACTTCCTTGACTGATCTATTACCAATCTTGTTATCATCGTGTGAAAAATGTGAACTATCTCCTAAGAAAAGAAAAACATCAATTTTTGGAGTTACTAAACTCGGTTGCCCCTTTAGCATCTCTGATCTGTATTAACCATCATCATCAGCAGCAGCACTGCATTGACGGAGAACCGCACAGAAAGCGAGAAAAAGCCAGCCTTTTTCGGCACCGTCCATGATCCATCCCGCATTCCTGCCCCCCCAAAACAAAATCAAAAGAGATCAGAAAGAAAGAAAGAAAGAAAGAAAGAGAGAGAGAGAGAGATCCCACCAACCCACGAGACGAGAGACCAAACACGCGGGAAAACGCGCCGCGGCGCGCCAACCTGTCCTCGCGCCCGGCGGCGGCACGTGCCACCGGCGTCCAGCCGGACCGACGACGACGCTGACCGCCCGGGCCCCACCCCCACCACCACCATCGTGCTCGCCTCCTTCCTTGTCTCGCTTTACTGAGCGAGCTGATCTTGATCTGGTGGTCCTGCCTCGCTGTGTGTGAATCTTTCTCCCTGCTGCGACCTTGCCCTTGGTCATCTCGGCGGCGGCGACGGCGACGACGGCCGCCATTGCCCGCGGCGGCTGAAGAAAGAAGCCTCCAAGAGCTCGATCGCCTTCAGATCGCCGGCTGCTGCCTAAAGGTACGATCTTTTGTGCTGCCATCAATCAATTAAGCAATAATCACAGCTTTAATGTCGTAACAAATGGCAGATGAAGTAGTACTAGCTTACGCGAGATTTGCTAACATTCTCTGAATCACATCTTTGATTCTTTGTGTTCTTGATGTTTTGAGCTACTGAAGTGCTACTACTGCCTGAATTAGTTAAGCTTCGTATAGCCTGCAGTTCCTCCAGCAATATATATGGCCTGGAATTATTCGTCAGAAATTTATGGAACCGAACATTCTTTCGCTTGGCTTCATTTATTGCTAGCTCCTTATTTGCTGAACTGTTGGTGTTTTTTCTCTGTTCTCTGCCAGATTTGTGTTGGCAAATTGATATAGGATACACCATGGGCGCTGAGGAGAATAGTGACACGCCATGCATAAAGACGATCTTGAGGTGTTCAATCAGAATGAGCTACAGATATGCTGCTGAACACTGGATTCTCCTCTTTCCAATCCTACTGCTCTACCTGCTATTTAGATCTTCGCCGGGTTTCTTCACTTTCCTTCTGTCCCATTCTCCTGTAATTATATGTGCTGCTCTTATCCTTGGTGTACTGATAAGTCATGGGAACACAAACTTTCCGGAGACCGATGAAGAGCGGAAAACTGTCACTGATATTTCAGCTCCCAAGTTTGCAGATTTTTCCAGAGATATTCATTTTGAAGCAAACAAGAGACCTTCAGTGCCTTCATTTAAAGAGAAGGCAGTAAGCTTAAAGGATGGTGAAAGTGAAACCAAAGATGCTCTTCTGAAGGGAGTTAATCAAGAAAATGAGAAAGCTGATGCATTTGATAGAGCTGATGAGAATCAGACGTCATTTGGCTTGTATTCTTCCAGAGAAAATGCTATGGAAAATATTGAGATGTTGGGAAAGACAAATCATGATAGAGGATCAACGGATTCACAAAGTGATGAGGTAAGAGTAGTTTCAGAAGATAAACCAGCAGGTACATGTAAATGGGGACGTGCCTTTTCTGTTCGTCGCAGGAAGAAGCTTTCTGATATAAAGGTAGAGCCTATCAATGCTTCTGTGGACAGCCCATTAAACTCATCTTTAGATTCATCATTTGGTAGAGTTGGCAGCAATGATGGTTCACCAGATTTTGATCCTGATCAGGCGGAGAGTACCACTCCTGATACTCCTACAAATCACATTGCTCGTGCCCTTAACGAGATTGGCCCTCTTTTGAGTGCTGACTCCCGCCATCTTGATCCCATCCAAAATGTTGATTCATACAACCATTTCGGCATGTTCTTTCAGAATTCTAAAACTGACAGTGAAAATAATGATGAAGCTAACAAGATCAAGGCCAACGAAAACGATGACAAGAATGTTGGTACTAATCCTGCCTTTCTTAGAACAGTAGATGACGATAACAATGCCATGGATCTTGGATATTCTGAGATGGAAAGGCATCGTAGGTTAGAGATCTTGATGGTTAAGAGAAGGTCAAGGAAGAACATAATATTTGATCCTGACAGTAACTTGATAGACAATGATAAAGATCAGGTTTGCAATAGAAACCCATTTGATATTCTTTCTTGTTCTGATCAGTCAGAATTTCCTGGCTCAGCTCCATCCATTCTGCATCCACGAGGGAATCCGTTTGATCACCCTTTTGATCAATCAGACGAAAGTCATCTACATGAAAGTGTGCCAGTACCCCACCAGGACATGTTCTTCACAAGGCATGAAAGCTTCAGCGTTGGCAGCCAGGGGAGACATCCCTCTATATTTAAACCATCTTTTGTCCTTGACGTGATGGACATTGAGGAGCCAAGTGCAAGCGATTTCGAGAGACAGTTCAGTTACAAAAGTGTGTCTACACTGGGTACTGTTACTGAATCTGATATCATTTCTTCAGTTGCAGATCAAGAGGACATAAGTGACAGCATACAAAATGATTCTAGTAGACAGTATGAATCACCAGAGTTACCTACAAGGGGATCTGATATTATATGTGTTGGAGGCACATAATCAGATGGGATCAATTTTTTGAACAATGAAACTCTGAATGCTATCACCAATGGAGCTATTACAGAATCATGTAACACTAAGTCTGTTTTGGCAAGTCCGTGATGCATCCATGAAGCATTCAAGAATCTCTCTGATGCCACTGCCAAGAATGTATGATGTCGCGGATAGCAGTCATACTGAAGCCTCTGTCAATTTGGGATAGCGAAGAGTTTGCCATGAAAGAGCAGAGGAACCTGTAAAACCTTTGCTCGTGATGCAAACGTTTTCTTTCTTCTAGCTTTTATCTGATGAAGGATTTGCATTCTTCAGATAAATTTGCATAGTTCAAAACACAGGTTTTGCTATGCGTTATTGTGTATGTAACATGTAACACTATTACAGTGTGTACAATTCTTGAATATAAATCTTCAATGTAAGTATGAAAGACGTATTCCATTTCCATCCAGAGGTTTAGAATTTGAGCACTTGGGAAACATCTGAATTCCAGCAATTGATTCCTCATTGTTTGTATCTCATTTTCTCAACTCTGTTGCAATCTGAACTCTGAAGTCACAAATCTGGAACTGTGACCAGCTACGACAAGGGAGTTGGGACTTGAGAATCATTGTCCTGTGCCAAGATTCTTCTCCTCAGCTGGAAGCGTAGCATATACTATCATGGAGTATCAACAAAAACACTAGCCTTCCAGCCCCTACTGCCATGTGATCTGCCACAGTATACTGTACACTACACTTGCTTCAACAATGGCATCACATCTCCCCTCTCTGGGTCACACAATTCAAGGAGAAACAGAACAAAGTCCCCCCACAATCATGCATATGCATGCAGAATTTCAGATAAATGTTGCTTGTGCAATCTGCTACCACTAGGTCCAAATGAACTCCATGCTTGTATGCCTGATTGATCAGATTCTTCTGAACTTTCTTCCATCAGAAGCTCACCGTCCATAAAATGTGTGTCTTCTCACGTCTTATCAGGTTGTTGATGCCACATCCTCCCAAAGACATATTCTTGATTTCTCTACAAGCAACTTTGTACAAAAGTGGCCTGATTGGATGATCACGAAATAAGGTTGCAGAAAAATATTCTATAGTGCACCGATTACTGTTTGAGATTGATCATCTTTCTGGTCCAATCGCTAACACAGATCTGACTTCTCAAGAGCCCATAAGGTATGTCTCGTTTAGTCGGAATCATTGGGTTCTATGCATCAACCAAATCATTAGAGCTTAACTACTATACACTTTAAAATGGATATGGAGATGGAGGGTACCTGCTACCAACATTAGCTTTTTCTCTGGAAAGAAAAACATTGGCTTTCCGAGACTACATTGTCAAAATTCCTTTTAGTTAGGATGGTAAGAGTTATGTAGTTGTCCTACAATTTATGCCATCAAATTTTGAATATCAATATGTTTAAACCTACATAGGTTGGTTGTATGGAAAATTATTTCATTAGATTTATCGTTGAAACTTTCATTATATTGTAGTTTTGCTGAAATATCTTGACGCGAATTATAAAATGTAAATGTCGAATCTGTATATCGGACAAAATGAAAAAACAGACGTAAAATGAGAAATGAAAAAAAAGAACAGAGCAAGAATTTTATCCTTTCATTTAAGACTTAAATTCCTTTAAATCCAGGCAATATATCCTTTTTTTTTCTTCCTTCTGCTATTATCTCATTCAAGAAAGTTGCTGGCAATTCTGACCTAGTTCTCTATATATCTGATAAGAACAAAGCATGATGTGCAGATGTGTGCTTGGGTTAGGACAGGGTCGGCGTCAGGGCTTGTCCATACTTACGAAGAAACGAACGAAACTGCACATTGATGGACGATTGGATCTATCATCTATATGCCTACGCGTGATTGGTTATACAGTTTATGAAATCCATACGAATATTAATGGCCCTCATAATCTCATGCTTATAATAATTTGGTGTTCAGATAGCCATCGTTAGTAAAAAAAAGCGTCATGTGAATATGTTATCTCTCCACTGATAAATTGGAGGTCTTAAAAGGAAAAAAAGAAGGGGGGATAAATTGGAGAGAGAGAGAGATGTATCCGTTGATCCAATAGTCAATTTTGTTTACTACAAGTGAGCAAACTTTAGAAAGCCTCACCTTTTATGGTCAGAGTTATATGAAACTAGGTATAATGACCTCTGGTATATAATCATAAACATTATGGTTTTGGTATATAGTTCTAATGTTTTACCTAACCATGCTTCTGTTTTAGAGTTTGCATAAATATGAAGCATATATGAAACCTTTAACTATCGATTTGTTGATTAAGGTGACAGGTTAAACTCTTTGCTCCTTTAAACAATATTGTTCTAGTCATGCTAACATTTTTTTTTTCAAAGTTCTTGGGAAACCATCAAGCATCAAACTATGTGCAATTGCCAGATGGGTAGGGATCACTGTGCCAGGAATTAGATAAGACTGGATCATTCAGTCAAGGCTCAATGTCAGTATTCAGAAACTGACACAGCACATAAACCATCACATCCCTGATATGTCTCTGGCCAAATGTGCAGATGCTTAAGGGCATTGCTAACGAGAATCTTATGAGCAAAACACACATGCTGTCACCTTTGGTCCAAGAAACATGCCCACTGGGTAGAGCAGAGAGGATGATGGTAGCATGTGACAGCAGTCAGGTCCTGTCTCTGTAATGGCTGCATCATGTGAATCATGGTGTCGTTGTACAAGAATTATTTACCATTTACCAATAGTCTCAAACTAGTAGAATACGTGTAGTCACACCTCAAAATATATAATGATTATTAGATTAAAATATTAGGATTTAATATGTGAAAACCATATTAGTAAATCTGTCATAAAAATAATTTTATATAGTTATTGTCATCGACTAGTTAATCAATAATAGTTTTGAATATATCAAGGGTTATTTGTGTAAAGGCAAGAATTAGTAGATTCTCATACGTGCACAGAGATTTTATACAGGATCTCTCTTAGCATAAAAACTTTATATCATACTCCCTCGTTCAAGGAATGTCCTTAAATGTAAGAGATTCAAGAATCTGGATTGACACTTGTCCAGATTCATCTATAGGAAACTTCATAGACAGAGGGAGTATTAAGTTTTGTACAAGATCGTTCTTACAAGTAATATACTCCCTCCCGTCATTATTATTTGATGTTTCGGACAATAAAATTACACTAAATCATTCACTAGTTTGATGTCCTAAACGTCATTTAAAAGTGACCGGAGGAAGTATTAAGTTGTAACTATCAATATGTTTTATTACATCTAAGGTTTTTTTTTCTTTGAGCTACTTAGCTGATATTTTTCCTCTTTCTCACGAGTATAATTTTCAAACTACTAAATAGTATATTTCGCGCAAAAGTTTTCTCTATATTAGTTTCTTTTAAGAAATAAGATAAATTCGTATTCAAGTTTATAATAATTTATACTTGATTAATCATGTTATCATGGCTTACCTTGTTTTACATGCCATAAAAAATCTCAACCCAACCCGTGTTCCGGGTGTAGCCTAAGGTTGATATCAATGACTCCTCTAGGAACAAGGTTTGATCAACAAGAGCAACTATGGTTTGCATATTGCTAGGGCTTTTTTTTAAGACAATATAATTTGTTATGGCATTTACTTCAAACGAACTATAGCCAATGGTTACATAGGTTGCATAACAAATGACTGTGACTTACAAAACAATAGCTTGACTAAAAACAATAAATTACTTAGAAAACCACTGTAAAGATAGAGATAAAACTTATATATATGATTTGCGAGAATCTGTTTAACTGTTATCTCTTCTCAATGGCTTAAAATATACCCCTTGTATTCCTCAAACCAAAAGGCAGAATACCCAAAATCTATGACCATTCATTTTGTCGATTGAATTCACTTACATCACCATTGGTGACTAACTTTTGACCAAAGCGGAAGATAACATCAAAGAGTAACTGAGTTATTAATCAATCATGCGCCTAGATGTTGCCACCATCAAAGCCAATTTGGTAGAGACACGACCACCAAGGAACTTGTCAATGGCCCATTCTAAGGATAGGAACTTCAAAATAAGGTGTCCACAGAGAAAATGACATCCAAGATGCAACCACTGTCCGATCTATTAGATCTAGGTTTTCACCCTGAAGTCTTGTTGATGAAGCACCTTCATGACGCCTTCTAGAAAAGGAACAATGCTAGATAGCATTGTCGTTGTATAGCTTTCACCCAAATCCCTACATCCTGCTACAAGTGCCAGCACAATCATTGACAACGAGAATCACTAGGCAAACCAGATTTAGCCATCGTCGTGCCACCACCAAACTACGTTAGGACTAGGCACTGAGGGAGGCCAAATTTGCGCCGGTGCCATTTGTTCTATGTTGTGCATCATCACCTCCCCATAGCAATGATATGGCTTGCTACATAAGAGAGGTGATTGTTGTGCCGCCCTTGTTGGCCTCACGTCGTCTTGGTCATGTCGAATCTAGGTTCTTGACCCAACCTTAGCCCCACTGTCACCATCCTAGGTCACCGCATGGCTTCTGGAAGCTCACTTTGATGGCACCGAGGTGGAGGAGGGAAGATCACCATCCTAGGTCACCGCATGGCTTCTGGAAGCTCACTTTGATGGCACCGAGGTGGAGGAGGGAAGAGTGACAGTGGCACCTAGGGTTCGATGACACCCTACCAAGAGAAATGGAATTTCTCATGTTGCCAGGGCTTATCAATTTGAACGTTATTGTTGGGTTTGAGTTGTCTTGATGTGGCCTTGAGGCCTATGTATTTATCGAGAGATTTGAGATTTTTGTTGTGAGATATCTCAAGCCTCATGATGACTTACAATCTCATATTTTCTCTTTTACTTATACTTATAAGCTAAAATTTAAATTTTTAACCTTAAATTTGGAGTTGATTTTGAGGTTTTTTATTATAGTTTATTTTTCAGCCTCAACTTTTATATCGCTGAGAACATGTATATAAAAGTTTTATTCACAGATAATTTTTCGTTTGTAATATGGAAAAAGACAAATGATCACTCCCTTAGGCTCTGTTCTTTCTCCAAATTATTCTAAGTTTGTTATCTTAGTTTTTCACGCACATTTCTCAAACCGATAAAAATGGTGCATTTTAAAAAAAAGTTTCTATACAGAAATTCACTACCTTATCTTTTTAAGTAGAATTTCAATTTTATAGCAGTTAATTTTATCGTTTACACTATTAAAATGGTTATCATAAAAATCAAATATTTTTTATCTTTCGTCTTCGACCAGAAACGAATAAAACCTTAGAGATTTGATGGTATTGGTGTACCTGAGATTTTTTTAACTTCCAAGTTCATAGTAAAAGCCCGTTCTTTTTTAACTTGACAGATCGGGCAAATGACTTCCATCAATGCCACATCAAATACACAACAACTACCCCATGGTGGGCCCTCAATGTCAGCTACAATGCGCACAAATATCTACTACAACCAAAGGGCCCACATTCCAGAGCAAAGCCTGCACACCCCATGTACAAATTGCTGCCACAGGCCCTACTGTGGCAGCCATTTCCATGTAAAAATATCCATGTGACCTCTCATCTTCTCACCAGACTTTCACTGCAACAGTGAAATCTTCAGCCATCCAGGCTCCAGAAAAGACACATATGCTGCTCATCTCTGCATGGCAAAAATTGAAGCTGCATAATTGCGCTGCATATTTGCAGGCACCAAACATGGTAACATGCACAAGATGAGCTCAGCTCAGTGACACAAGTCACATGCTCACATAAACCCAGAATCTATAAGCATTTCTAGAGTTTTTTTATAAAGATTAATTCGATATTTAGATATGTGAAGTTAAATAAGAGATGGTTATAACTGATTTAGGTAGAGAAGTTAAATAATAAATTAGGTATTTGTATGTTTCGCCCTACGGGTAATCATTGACCGAATCTAGCTCAACTTAAATAAACTAAATTTAACTTTTAACACCAACTTAGTTCATTAAGTTAATTTAGACTGTATCTATCCCTAATTGTAATTGGTTAAAATAATAGAGTAGAAAGAGAAGTGAGTAAACAAAATTTAAACACTAAAGTAACTATATACCCGGGGACCAAGAGAGTACATAGATACTTGTAGTATAAACACACACGCTCTCTCTGAATTCTGAACCACAGTACTACCTGTTTGAGTTTGATGCAGCTCACAAAAACTGTGCCGACATTGAAAATTCCCCACAAACTCCCCAATTCTGTACGAAGGGTGACGCCAGGCAATGCAGTTTATTCTTTGGTTATCACTCATGCAAGCGTGTCTTAATCTTCCAAGATTAGATTAGCCTAACTGCAGATTACTACTTGTCCCACACACACACACTTAGTAGCTGTGATGCATTAGCTAGGTTTGGTGGTACTACTAAGCTGCAGAAAAAACAGTAACCAGTTGTTGTGGGCACACTAGAGGTTCAGAAAAAAGTCTGCGTCAGGTGGCCGTTTCTTGGCAGATTCTGATATGGCCATTTGCAGCGTGGGGAAAAATCCGTGTGCTCTGCTCTGCTCATCCTCAATTCTGCAGCAGGTTTTGCAGCTTGATGGTTAGTTAGTGGGTGAGACATGTGTTTTGTCATGGTTTTAACTGAATTTTGTTGGTGAAAGTTGAGACCTTTCGCAATCGTTTTTTTAAAAAAATTTAAGAACTTAGCCTAGGTAGAGAATTTAGGTCTCATCAAATAACCAAATCTAAAATCCATGCTCCTATGAAGATTTAAACCTAGTATCTTGGGTGTTACCCAGATCATTGTAGCCACTGGTAGGCTACATGCCCTTTCATTAGGGGCGTGCTCATACTATATTGTGTCGTCAAACTTGCTATTTATTCTCATTTGCGTGTCCATTTCAATCCTACAGTATAATGTGCCACTTGAGCGGATTCTCCATTTTTCAGTACACATCACAAGATTCACATTCTGATATGGTTAAGTGCATAAGTGAAAAGGTTACCCAAATAATCTTATCCATGATGCTATTGGGGGTGGGGCGGGGCTATTCAATCCAGAATCTACATATAAAATAGGTGAATTGACGAGTACGTACAGTTCGTAATCCTATGGCCATATATTTTCTATGAATACATACAAGATTTGCGTATCTTTATATTAAGATTGATGGGTAAACTTTATAGCGACACAAGAAAAGCAAAACAAAGGGACAAAGAGCGAAAGAAAGGAACAGTTGTGATATGTTTAAGGCTGCGTTCGAAGCAGAACGTTGCAAAAGCTGATTAGCAACACATAAAACAATAAACGTAATTAGTATATGATTAATTAAGTATTACTTATTAAAAATTTAAAAATAAATTTATTTAATCTTCTAAAATAATTTTTATATAAAAATTTTTGCATAAAATATGTAGTTTGAAAAGTGTGTTAACGGAAACCGAGAAAAAATTTAGCTGGCTAGGCCGAAAAGGAACGCAGCCTTAAACAAGTTTTTTTTTAATATGGTTTCTCTGTTTTGCCAATGGGCTTATATCCGTAGTATTGTTTTCATTGCCCAATTACTTATATTGCAAATAAGCTTGTAGTTCATATTAGATGTCCACAAGAAATAAATCGACGAGTGACGGGTGATCCTCATTGAGACACGGATGGTTTAAATCAGATGGCACTTTTAAGGCTCTTTCGAACAAAGGAGCTTTAGATGAATTTTGAAGTACTAGATTCCTGTGAAAAAATTACTATATGGTCTTTTGGATTGCATCTTCCAAACTACATTGAAATTCCTTAAAGGATATCTCAAAACATTGGAATTCTGGACGATTTTTTTAACATGAGGTTTAAACTCTTGAAAAAACTCCTTTGTCTATTCCTCTTCTAATTTCCGTATTTTTCCCGTACTCGATTTAAATGGTTATTTCTATAATCTTTCTATGTTTCTCTAATCCATATTTATTATATGTTTCGAGAATCCTTACGTTCCAAAATAATCGTTGAAGTTTATATCCCTTTCTCTCTTTTATTTTTCTTTTTTTCCTTTTTGCAAGGTAGATATCTCTAGTTCTCCACGCTAGATTTGTTGATGGGCGCGAAAAAAAAAAGCCCCAATGGAAAATGACGCGATTGAGACGACACGTCGGTTAGTGTACGTAGCCGTTCACGTCGGCCTCAATCAGTATGAACACACAATTATGCCACGTACTAAATAGTAATTAAGATCCTAATCCATCTCGCAATTGTCATTATCATTAACAAAACAATTACGTACTAAAAGCAGTACACCTACCTCTTGTTTCTTTCAATCTCGTGCCAGAATTGTCTAGTGCTGATCCATTCATCTCTCGCCATTTTTGACCAGAGGCCATGGATTTTTTTTTCTCATTGGTATTATTTGGTGAGGACTTGACGTCAGCGTGAATTGCTGTGTTCATGTTCGTGTTGTCCAGAGTAGTTATTTAACTTCTTTTTGTTATCGATGGTGGTATATTTGTAAATAAAAAAATATAAATAAAACTTTTATATACATATTTTTGATAATATAAAAGTCAAGATTGAAAAATAAACTTTAATAAAAAAATCTTAAAATCATCTCTAAATTTAAGGTTGAAAATTTAAATTTTGACTAATAAACATAAACAGAAATGGAAAAATAATTGTAACTATTACCTTCCCCTCCAATGAATTTGGTGTGCAAAATCAAATTTGTGTAAGAGATAATAAGATAATTTGTTAGTACAATTCAATGTGACCTGTTAATTTGTTTCATTGGTAAGATGTTTAATTGTTACTAAAACATTTTTTTAGATGCAAACTCAAGGAAATGGTATCTATTTTTGACCAGTGGCGATGGTTCCTATCTCATCCAATGCGATAGATTAATTGCATTAATAATTAGCAACAGCATGTCACTTTAATAGCTATTTAGCTGACGTGGCCACCATGTCACCCTCCTTTTGCCACATCACCCAAATTCATTACTAAAATCTTGTCCCTTTTCTCATTAGTACTAACACATAAGTGATGTCCGGATTAGGTCGCATAAGTCGGAGTACAACCCAGTTTAAAATATATTACTGAGTGGATTGTTGCTGTAGATTATGTACTTCATTATAGTGATATGCTAAAGAAGTGGACTAATTAATACAGTAGAATATTTTTTTAAAAAACATATTTTTACATGCATGAAGTAAATAATCCGGTACTATAATCTGACTAATTAGTTGAAGAAAAAGCATAACATAAATTGTAACCATGTTGCTCCAGGATTAAAACACAGAAGTAGAGAAAAATACGCATTAATTTTCAGTAGTAAAAATACTCTGTTTCATATTTGGAAAATCCTAATAACCTAAGCGCATCAATCGCACGGTACTACTTGTTCATTAATACTACATGCGTTAATCGCAAAAATCCCAAAAAGGACAGAATTTTTTTACCATCCATTTCTACTGCTGACGTGGAATACACGGCGTGGAGCCGTTATACCTAACGGCGGCAGCGTCAGCACCGTCAGGGAGGGAGACGATATTAAAGGCGAGCCGCGTCGTGTGGTGTGAGGCGAAGGAAGAGAGAAAAAACTGTTTCTTTGCGAAGGAGGAGGAGGAAGAGGGGGGAGAGGAGGAGTAAGAACACCCCCAATTTCTCTCGCCCTAAACCCTAATCCAGTTCGATTCGCTCCCGCGGCCTCCAAGATCGACGCTTCCGGGCGCTCCGCCGGTCGGAGGAGCTGCGCGGGGCTCGATTCCGTGGCGAAAGCCACGGGCTTTTTTTTGGGGAGGCTAGGAAACAGCCTGTCCGGTTGCTCGCCGGCGTCGGATCCGGCCGTGCGGCGGCGAAAGGTTGGCTCTCGGGGAGGGTTTGGTTCGGCCTCCTCGCGGCCGGTTTTGTTCTGCTTGAGTTGGGTGGCGGTGACTGAGCCGGTGCGTGCCTGCCTCTCTTTCTCGCTTCTTGATTTGAGCTCCCCCTGTTGTTCGCAATTTTTGCCGGTGATTTTAAATGCATGGTGTTCGTCATTCAATTTCTCCCGTATTTTCGCCTGATTTGTGCTCTTATTTCTCACTGCCGTGGTGGTTCTTGTTCTGTTTCAGTCAGACGGTTGCGTCGGGCTGCTTCTGCTGCTGCCATTTGCGTGAGCCATTCGGAGAGGCTGAGGAGGAGGAGGAGCAGCAGCAGCTTGGCATTTTCTGTTGCGAGGTAGCGCCCCATTTGCCCGGGCAATCTTGCGGGGCGTTCGATCCGCTGGGGGTGGCGCAAAGGGCGTGACATTTCGGTTTGTTCGATGCATCCCAAGGCCCGAATCCACGCCGACCCGCTGCTGGAGGTCGACCAGTTCGACCGGCTGCCGGATTCGCTCGTCCTGGTGATCCTCAACAATGTCGAGGACGTGCGGTCGCTTGGTCGGTGCTCCGCCGTGTCGAAGCGGTTCTACGGGCTGGTCCCCCTCGTCCATGATGTGTATGTCAAGATCGACCGCGTCGTCACGGTCGATGGAGACGCCGAGGACATGCTCAACCTGTCGGCGCCGAAGCCCCGGAACATCCTCTCGCACTTCCTGAAGATGATGCTGTTCACGATCATCAAGCCGTTCCACGGCATGCGCGGCCCCAACGGCGCCGGGCGGCCGCTCTTCCCGCAGCTCGCGCAGCACTCGCCGGCGCAGGTGCTGCACAACTTCACGCACATCCGGAGCCTTCGGATCGAGCTACCCTCGGGGGATGTGGGGACGGAGGACGGTGTTCTGCTGAAATGGCGCGCGGAGTATGGGAGTACGCTTCAGAATTGTGTGATTCTTGGGGGTACTCAGGTCGACCGCAAGCCTGTTGGTGCAGAGCATGAGCTATATTCAGAAGACAATGGAAGCATGCCAGAATCCTTCTATACCAATGGTGGTTTGAAACTCCGTGTCGTGTGGACAATCAGCTCTCTGATTGCGGCATCGACGAGACATTACCTTCTCCGGTCAATTATCAAGGATCACCCTACTCTTACAAGCTTGGTACTGACAGATGCTGATGGCCAGGGCACATTGAGCATGGGAGCAGAGCAGCTTAAGGAATTTAGAGAAAACCAGTTGTCCGCCTCGGCATGTTCTAACAGGACTCAGGTCCCAGCATGCAACATGAAGCTCAAATACGCTCCGTATCTCGAACTTCCTGGCGGCATTGCATTGCAAGGTGCCACATTGGTTGCTATCAAGCCCTCAACCAGCAACGGCACTCATACTAGCCGTAAGGAATCAGACGCATTCATCTCTGGAGCATTTGATGGACCGTTCAAGTTCGCTGTGAAGGCGCTGATGAAGAGGCGAACTTACCTTTTGGAGATGAACGGCTTCTAGATATCTTGTGTTATTACTGGGCACCTAGTTTGTTGGTTCAGGCAGTCATCTAGTTACTTAAACCTGTGGTCTGTGTAATAGGTTGTGCTTGCTGTCTGTTGTGTTAGCTCTTTGTACAGTGGTGACATTCTGTTGGTTATATGGAAATCATATCAAGTTAGTGCATCTTTCTCATTGTTCTCCCAGTCCCATGTGATAATGTTATGGAACTATCATCATGCAAACTGATTGTTTAGTATTCTTTTTGTCCCTCTACCACTGGTCTTTATTTTACTTCTACAGAGGATGATGTCTGAAATGGCAATGCTTAACTATTACAATAAAACCTATACATATCATTTCTATTTTTCTGTTGGTGTCCTCTTGCCATTGAGATAAAGTTGGTGTTTCCTTGCATCTGCATGTTGAGACTGAGAGTCGTATTGCATTCAAACTGTTGCGCGCGTATGTTCCTACCACTCTAATGCGTGTATGTTCCTACCACTCTAATCATGGATAAGATAAATTAATTCATGTACAACTTATTCTTGCTTTGCCAGGGAAATGGTTGGAAGAAGTTCCATACACAGAGGTTGCTGTTAGCCTTGAAAAAGAGATGGCCAGATTCTCCTTCTAGGTACATGACATTCATTTTGGGATTGTGAAATGAAAACGACCAATCTGATGCTGACAATTTGTGCAGGATAACAGCTGCCATTTTATTTTGATTAGCGTAATCATTTTGCTCGTTTTAATATATGCTGATTCCTGTTACAGATGTGAGGTTGCTTTTCTGAAGTTGACTTTGCTAGTTGATTAGCACTCCACTTAGTTCTACACTTATCTCTTTAGGCTTCTCTCATACATTTATCTTTCTGCCTTGTCAAATATACTACAGTTCAGTATAATCCTTGATGTTAATGGCAAGATACAGATTCAGTCCTACCTCCATGAGATTTGGGCTGTGATCAGGTTCTTGTAAACTTGAAACACAGAAAAAAAAAAACTGGTTCTTGCAAGAATGCTTCAGAAGATGTCAACTTGGGACATCCATTATTAGGCACAGCATCAACAGCTTGATCATTGTTGCTATTAATAATTAAGATGTTTTAAAGACTCAGATCTTTCATGGGTCACTCATAAGGTGGGGCTCTAAAGTAATTCCTTGGACATTTATTGCACTTGAACTTAGCTGGCATTAGTACTTCCGATTACTAAGCTAAAAACGATTGGGAGTATGGAGAATCTTTGGATAATGTACATGTTTGCTGTCTCAACTCTAGAGCGTGTATTCCTTTAATTAAATTGCACATTTGCGCGTTAACATCTTATACAATTAGTGCAGATCAAGTTGCAAATATTTTGTCTCATGGGTTATTAAATTGGTAATAGTGATTTCCATGTCTAGGTCAATGGATTGAGAGGTCCTTCGAAAATAAAACAGATAGCTGGTATATGATCGTTCTTCTATGCTCAGTTTGATTTAGTTTATGCAGATCAACGGTGAAGTATACGTCAACTTGAGCTTTGGAAAAGGAGAGAACTTTTCCATGTAATTCCTCACTGCTGAGTGCTGACCATAGAGAACTTGGGAGGTGCATGTATTGCCCATCTTTGACCTGCAATGGTTAGTTCAATTATAAAGTAAATCTGAAGTTCATAATAATTTAAGAATAAACAAACTATCTACCTCATTGCCATTACATTTCTTACTAAAACAACCGAGATGCACACGCAGAAGTTAGTGCTGTTATGCTGAAAGTTCCTAAATTTCAGTTTTCAGAGAAATCCCCATCTAGTTATAGCTGAAAGTTCTTGAATCAAATCAAAGAATGGTGTCCTTTTAGGTTGTAGTTCACCATTTTCCCTCTTGTTCCTTACATGATTTTCCTTTAATTGAAGTTGGGCATAAAAGAAGCAAATTATTGAATTACTTTTTGTGTAAGTATCATTTGAAACAAATAGTACATGTAAAAGGCAGAAGGCATGAACTTCTAGAAAAGAAAATCTTAAACAATGTTCTTTATGCAAATCTATGAGCTTCCAGAAGCTGCTTACCAGCATAAAACAGCAGAAGGTTGGTTCAAACAGCCTAGAATGGTGCCATTTTGTAGGGTAACCCACCCCAGGAAAGGGCTCCCAAAACAATAAAGGTTCATCTTAGGACTGAACTGGTGAGTGGTGACTTCCTGAAGAACTAACCTAAAAAACAAAACTCACATCACTCTACAATTGTTCTGTTGCCCCTGTTTGATTATGAGACTCTTCTTATTAACACAGTGATGATTTTTTTTTAACAGGCACTTGTTCTTGGTAGATTAAGTTGGTTTTACTCTCCTGTGTATCAGCAGCAAGCTGCAGTTCCATGAAGAAAGCTGGAGATTATAGGAGAAGCTTCTCCTATGGATAAAAACTGTTAAAGGTTCACCACTTGCAGTGAAATCTTTATATATGATACTATGCTGTTATCTCGTTGCCACGCAATCTCCATTGACCATATCTCTGATGAAGGTTCATGTGCAGATCAGTCGATGCAAGCTCTACACATCTGACAGATGGGAGAGCGGAACTGCACGTTGACGTGCTCCGTTTCTGAAGCTCTGATTCGTTCTTAGCCATCCAGCTCCAGAAATTTAGAGTATGTGTATGACCTGATCAGAGTACAAGATGAGTCAGATTAATGATAATTTAATCGTAACATACTCTTTTAATTTTTTTTTTCTTCTTGCTTAAACTAAGAACATGATGCTTAAACTAATCGTGATGTATCTGATTAAGACTGTACTTTAACAGGAACTTAGTCAACTCCCTCGCTCATTAGAGAAACAAATCCTCTTCTTATATTAAACAATTTGGTAAATAGCAATAGTTTCTTCTGTGTAAAATTGTTTTATGTATACTAATGCCCACAGAGAAACAAAACTAATATTTCTAGTTCTTCCGAATAAACTTGAGGCATGATAAAATTGACAGTGAACCTGGCCGGCACCACGCATCTGAAAACGAAAGGAATTTTTTTTATTAAATAAACCTTTTTAGCAATCGGGCAAAATTTTTCTAAAACAGAACCTTTTGGCCACGCCAGCGTTGGTCACGTGGCAAGCCACGCAGCTTAGTCGGCGTAGCATGTCGTGGCAAGCTATTTCATCACGCTAATGTTGATGGCGTGGCCAAAAGGTTTATACGGTGAAAATATTTTAAAAAATTATTTATTAAAAAAGTTTAAAAAATAAAAAAAATCAAACGAAAGTGGCAGACACGTGGACCTGCTTGGCGCTCGGCCTGGAGGCTTGGCGCGGCCGGCCCACTCACTCGGGCAAGCGCGGGCTGGAGACGCGCGCGTGCAGCCTGCGGACGTGGGTGCGGCTAGATTTATTTGTAGTAGAGATTAGATTTTGAACTGCGCCCCAAGAAATCCCGGCCGAGCCGAAGGACGCGTGTGCCCTAGCTAGGTCAGCGACGGAGAACTACTTACTGCGAAGAGGAATTCGAGGAAGAAGAAGAAGAAGAAGCTCTCCGACGACCACCATGTCCTTCCGGGCCGCCATCGGTTCCCTTCTCGCCCGTGGGATGAGGTTCTCGCCACGCCGGATCCTCCGCCTCCGCGCGCAGGCGGATCCGTCGTTGACGCGGAGGGATCTCGCCATTGTCGGCGGTGCTGCATCCGTAGCCACGGCCGCGCTGCTCGGATTCGCCACGTTCGTGTGTTCCAACAAGAAGTACACGCTGGGTCCACTAGGTATGAATTATTGGGAGAATCCGCTTCAGATCGATCCTTCCTCCTTGTTCGATCTGGACCTAACCTAATTAACCCATGCCATGCCCTATACCTGCAGCTCCCTTCGAGGTGGAGGAATTTGGTAAGGAGGCCAGGTTTGAGGGCTGGGCGCAGCGGAGACCTGGAATTCCGTGCATCCGTAATGGAGAGATTGAGATTCTGGAACCTCGTCACCTCGACACTTCGCCTGGTACATACATTTTCAATGGAGGTGTCACTGACGACGAGGCTGTAATATAATTTTCCCTAACTCGATCGATCTCTGCCAAAAGTATTGATGGTCCTTGAATCGCTGACTGGAAACCTAATCTTGTTTCGGACACTGGTAGATCAGATTGTGTTATACTGTTTTAATTTATTCCATCGTTCTACTTTAGAAATTGCTGATTACTCAATTCAATTTTCGATTGATGATAGATGCTGAATACCCAAACTAGTAGCAGTTGCACCATAGAGGCACTGAACGCAGAACTGCTGATTAGTGATTAATGTTAAGAACAATATGCGTGTTTCTTCAGTCTAACTTTCAAGCAAGTGCAGCCAAATAAATAAATAGTCATTCAATTTCCACCAAGTGATTAGCTGCTGTATTGGTCATTGATGATGCAGCTAATACGTCATTGCTCTTTGCAATTTGTAGATAGCTATATCGGTAATTGTTCCGCACAATAACTTTTTGTTATATATGCACTGACTGGATAGTTGTGTTAGAACATAATGTCTCTATCACATGATGTGCTTTTTTTGGCAACAAAATAACCTTTGGTCAGTTCATCTTACATGCATTTTTTCCTGTTCTGAATGTTTTGTATCTTTTAGCATCTTTGGATGAGAACACTGTAGGCAGTGAGCTCAGAACAGATGATTAATTGCTGTTAACTCGAACAAAAATTGCTTGTTTCTGCAAACGTAGCCAAAAGTCATTCAATTTCCACCAAGTGCTTTGCTGGTGTGTCGGTCATTCATGAAGCAGCTAATATTTCCACCATGTAATTTGTATCTTGCTATCTCGATGATTGGTTCGCGCACTAATTAGTGCTCTTTAATTTCATGAAATATGCACTAATTGGAGAATTGTGTTAGAACACAATGCCTGTCACATATTGTGTGTGTGTGTTTTGCAACAAAATAAGCTTGGTCGTTTCCTCTTATGTCGTTTTCTGGTTTTAGCTGCACATGCATTTTTCTTTTCTCTTTCGAAAGTGTTGTAACTTTTAGCATCTTTGGATGAGAACAGAAGAACAGGGAGCTAGCTGCGAAGCGTGCAGGAGGAAAGCCTTGAAGCAGCCAGCAGCTAGACGGTGAAGATGAGACGAGGAGGCAGGCGCTGGATCTGATGCCCGGCCTACTATGGTCTAAAAAATAATATTTATTAGTATTATGGACTTATTAGTATTAGTTTAGTACTATAATGTTTTTATATTGTGGCCATATAATAATAGATATATTGGTTTATTTATACATATTTTATCAATTTATGATGATCTATATTAAAAAAAATAAATGTTATGTGTATCGCATCTCTTAAAAAAATTTAAATGTTATGAGCATACATCTTTGTGATTTTTGACACCTTAGAGACTCATTTAACTTTATCTATACTCCTATAAAGAACTTTATCTATACTCCTATAAAGATGAGTAGTTGCGATGCTGGGTCGTGGTGAATCTATCATCTGCCCCGCCACCAACCCTCCTATTTTTAATAAATAACTAATATATATATATATATATATATATTATTTTTATTAACTCTAATTTAATAACATGTTGATGATATTTTTTAAATAAAATTTTATTGCAACGCATGGTCGATATGCTTTCCTATGAAAAATAAGCGCTTATTATACATTTGTTGATGTAAAATTCGCATAACACGCAAAGGTCTAGGAGATAGGCTTAAATCCAGTGCAAATCCTAAACAATCGGATTCAGGCTTGCTAGTTGATTTGACATCGAAAGACAAAAAGAATTAAATCAAACAACCGATCAACAAGCTGATTATCCTATGAGCAATCGACAATGAGTGCGAACTTGTAAGGTCATCTATTACAACCAACTAATAATCAATTGAGATATATAAAATATCTAACATAGCTCACCATGAGTAATCTTGATAGGTCGCGTTGTCCAAACCAATGAAGCATCAGATTACAATATATAAAATATCTAACCTAGCTCACCATGAGTAATCTTAAGGCTAGTCTTAATGTTTGGTTTCACTATATGGTTTCTAAAACAGCTAACTTGATGAAATGATGCATGAAACAACTACTCACAGTGCAACGTTTTATTGTACTATTTATAAATCTAAATAAAGCATTTAATTACTGCTAAAAGTTTGATTGCATGCAGAGAGTGTCTGATTAATATGAAATGCGTTACCGATGACTTGGTAACTGTGCCTAAAGATTTTATGGCCATAAAACTAATTCACTCTCTCTTTATAATTTCATGCAAATATTCTCTTTTGTATTGATGTATCACTTAATTAACGTGCATGGCCTAACAGCCATAGGTCGGCCCGAACCGCAGAATTGATGACCAATGAGGAACCGATTAGTGGCCCACAGCCACATGGACCTAATTATTTGCAAGCTGCGCCTGGGACGTCGAGCAAAAACAAGCTTCAACCCCCAGCTCTGTTCGGCCGTGAGATATTGGCGAACCCTAGAATCGAATCGGTCGGCGGCGGAGAAATTGCTCGCCAAGAGGAAACCGAGGAGGCGGACGAAGAAGAAGAAGAAGGAGCTCTCCGGTGGCGACCATGTCCTTCCGGGCCATCGGTTCCCTTCTCACACGGAGGGGGGGGGGGGGGGGGGTTCTCGCCACGCGCGATCGTCTCCCGGGCAGCGCCGCCCGCTTTCCACTCCCCGGTGGGGTGAATCTCCCTTCGTCTCACCCGATCGATTCTCTTCCGTGCACTCGCGGCTCATGTTTCTTGTCTCGATACAGAGGGACGGCGCCGTTGGTGGTGCTGCTGCATCTGCTGCTGCGGCTGCGTTGGCTGGACTGGCCACACTTCTGTATTTCAACAAGAACACAGAGATTAATCCAGCAGGTATGAACTGGAATCTACCTCACATTCTTTCTCGTTGCTTGCTCCGGCTATTCCTCGATCGAACTCTGTCCGCAGCAGCAGCAGCGGCAGCAGCTGGCGACTCAGGCAGAGAGGCCGTGAAGAAGAAGCCCTACCTCAGCAAAGAAGCGGCCATGGAGGCAGGGTTCGTCGACGAAGACGGCAAGGTCATGTGGGGAGCCTACCTCGAGTACGTCGACCACGGGACGACTCTCCGCGAGCAGGAGGAGTCCGCCAGGAAGGTGAGGGAGTGGGAAGAGGCCGTGGAGGTCGACGAGGCCGCCATGAGGGCCAGGTTCGAGCGCTGGATGGAGGAGCACGGCCGCTCGTACGCCACCGAGGAGGAGAAGGCTCGCCGCTACAGGGTATTCAGGGAGAACACCATCTACGCGGACAAGGCCAACGCGGTGGAGCCGAGGAGAATCCGGTACGGACCTAACGGATACTCGGACTGGACCCATAAAGAGGTCACTGAGCTTCTGGATCCCCATCCTGATCATGCCTTCGACTGGGAGAGCTACATCGATGAACTCAACACCATGCCTGCCTGTGGTACCTACTTTTTCAATGGAGGTTTCTCTACGAATGAGGCCGTCATGAAGGTATATTTCCCTAACTCGATCGATGTCCGACAAAGTATTGCTGACAAGTAATTTTACCGTTCGAAAAGATACTAAGAGGTACCACTGTTTTTCTATGTAAAAATTGGTAAGATATTAAGAGGTATCAAATTTTACATACAAAACAGTGGTACCTCATGGTACCTACTCAAGGATGGAAAAAAAAAATACTCATTGCTGTTCTTAACCAACAAAATGTGCATCGCTGACGGAAGCAGTTTTTAAGCACACAGGTGTATGTACACCCGTTGTTTGCATGTCATCTAAATAGTCACAAAAAATTATAAAAAATTTAACAAGATAGTTTAATATGTGTTATATCACTCCACCAACATGCAAGTTTAAATTTAACTTCTACAAATTGTAGAAAAATAACAAAAACAATTATAAATATGCGTATACTTAGTTTTAGTTTTTTTTTTTGCTACAACTCATATAAGTTGAATTTAAACTTGCATGTTTGTGGAGTAATATAAATCATATTAATCTATTTTGTCAATTTTTTAATATTTTTTATGACTATTTAGATGACATGCGAGCACACGCACACATACACACGGGTGTACCGTGTGCTAAAAACTATTTCCCCGTCGCTGACTGGAAAATCTGATCCTATTTCGGACACTGGTAGATTAATCAGATCGTGTTATACTGTTATTCTCATCGTTCTACTTTAGAATTGGCCAATTAATTACCCAATTCGATTTTCAGTTGGTAATAGATGCTGAGTACCCAAACTAGTCATCGTGCGGCATAACCAAAGTAGCAGTTGCACCATAGATCGAAGCACTGAACGCAGAACTGCTGATTACTGTTAACATGAACAGAAATGCGTGTCTCTTCAGTCTAACTTTCAAGCAAGTGCAGCCAAATAGTAGTTATTCAATTTCCACAGTGTGATTAGCTGCTGTATTGGTCATTCATGATGCGGCTAATACGTCATTGCTCTTTGCAATTTATATCTAGCTATCTCGGTAATCGTTCCGCACAATATATATATATATTTTGGTAATATATGCGCTGACTGGAGAATTTGTGTTAGAACACAATGCCTATCACATATTGTGTTTTCCTTTTTGCAACAAAATAAGCTTGGCCGTTTCCTCTTAACGTTTTCTGGATTTAACTGCACATGCATTTTATTTTTTGTTTCGAAAATGCTGTAACTTTTGGCATCTTTGTATGAGTACAGAAGAACAGGGAGCTTGCTGCGAAGCGTGCAGGAAGAAAGCCTGAAGCAGCCAGCAGCTAGACGGTGAAGATGAGACGAGGAGGCAGCGGTGGATCTGATGCCCGGCCTACCATGGTCTAGAAAATAATATTTATTAGTATTATGAACTTATAAGTTTATTAGTTTAGTACTCTAAAAGAAAGAAAGAAATTAACCAGCTACACATCCCTCGTCTTACTTAAATTCCCGTTTAAAAGGCACTTGTTCTTGGTAGATTTAAGTTTCGTTGTACTCTCTAAATCTGCAGCCAGCTGCAGTACCATGAAGAAAGCTGGAGACTATAGGAGAAACTTCTCCTATGGATCAAAACTGTTAAAATTCACCACTTGCAGTGAAAACTTTATATGATATTATACTGCATTGACCATATCTATGATGAAGGTTCATATGCTGATCAGTCGATGCAAGTTCCAGAAATCTGATAGATGGGAGAGCGAACCTACATGTTGACGTGCTTGAAACTACATGTTGACATGCTCAGTCTATTGTTTGTTCTTAGGGCCTTTTATCTTTTTCACTCGTACTTATGCTTATAAGTTAAAATTTAATTATCTTTTTTAACCTTAAATTTATGATTGATTTTAAGTTTTTTATTATAGTTTATTTTTCAGTCTTTGCTTTGCTTATAGATCACTAAGAACAAGTTTCATTCATACATTATTTTTTGTCCGTAAATATGGCATTTGGTTTTTTCTTGAAAAAATTAAATGATCACCCACTTATCCATCCAGCTCCAGAAATTCCTACCCCCATATTTTTCCTTTTATTTAGGCTTGTAAGCCAAAATATATAATCTTAAATTTAAAGTTGATTTTACAGATGATTCATTATAATTTATTTTCTAGTCAAAACTTTTAGATTACTAAGAAAACGTATATACAAGTTTTATTCATAAATTATTTTTCACTTGTAAATATATTGATAAAGTCAATCAATCCCTCGTAGTGTGAATCAATCCCTCATATGTTGAATGACCTGATGAAAGTACAAGGTGAGTCAGATTAATGATAATTTAGTCGTATCATACACTGATTTCATTTCTTGCTTAAACTAAGAACATGATGCTTAAACCAACCGCGTGATATATCTGGTTAAGACTGTAGCTTAATAGGAGCTTACTCAACTCCCCCGCTGATTAGAGAAACAAATTTACTTTGTATATTAAACAATTTGGTATATAGCCACAATTTCTTTAGCGTAAAATTTGGTTTATGTCTTACTAATGCGCACAGAGAAACAAAACTAATATTCTAGTTCTTCCGGATAGATAAACTTGAGACATGATAAAATTGACAGTGATGAAATTGCCTGCTTGACTCTTCGAGGCTATAAAAACAATGGGTTATATATCTCTTTTAGTGCACCTCACATGAAGCAAAAGAAGAGAGCGAGTTCTAGCTCTTCCTGAAATGAAACTCTGAGTACTGGAAAAACGTCAAACAATGCTAGACGACGGCACAAGCAGTGGTGAAGTTGTTTTAATCTATCCATCCCATTTCGCCAATTTTTTTTTTGCCACTAAAAATAGTCATCAAAGCACTCCCCCAGGCCATGATATTGTCTTTTTACATGTAACGAGTTCTTGAACAAACTAATGTGCAATATCGTCAATTCTGATGGCCGGCCTTAGCAACCTTCCGGCGAAGCTGCTGTCTTCAGGTCTCGAGCACGCATGCACTGGATCCACCTCCTTACAAGCCACAAAACTTGGGGAACATGAGGGCCAGTCCATGCTTCAGTTCCAGGTAAATTATCTGTACTTGCCTAGCTCCATTTTTTTCTTGAGTGCCTTCTGTCCGTGGTATATGAACGAGTCAATGATGCCGGAAACAGTGAAAACCCCTGGGGATAAACCGCAGACAAAAGTTAATTGATTACTTGTTCAGACAGCTAATTCCTCAAATTGTTCACCATTAAACAATCTTATTAAACCTGGTAGAATAAGAATACTCAGTGAATTGTTCAAGAGTTAGAAGAATGTGTTAGTGAAGACTGAAGAGATAGCACTGTTTATTGCAATAGAGAGAAAAAACACAGGATTAATTTAACTTGTTCAAAAAAAATAGAGGTCATGTTCGTACCTCCCACTATAGCACATAGGTTCGTAAGATAGTGGAGTAGGGATCTATTTTCTTCTGTGAATATTACCTGTACAAACATAAGGTGGACAACTGAGTTATAATTCATTCTTTGTGGATCACGAACTTAAAGAGCTAAAAAAGAGTACCTTTCAATTTGATAAAAATCAGATTGGATTACAGTTATATTGTTAAAATATTAATCTGCATAGAGTTATACATACGAATTCTTTTCGAGTATATGCACTGTCCATTTTTTTCAAGTGTTGTGCACATGCACAGATTTTTGGGAGCCATTCAGCCAAAAAATAAGATACAAGGATAAAACCAAATTTTATGATAGGATGCTCCTAGCAGATCAACGAACTGATTCTTTTAACAATAGACCAGTAAAACTAGTTTTAGAAACTTTCCATGACCTAAAGCCTACAAAACCCAGTTTGAGCCTGCAATTCCACATGCATTCAGTTTCAGAATAGATAAGAGAGAAAAATAAAGTTATTCTAGAATTCTCCCGTGTCCAAAGTAATTAAATGGTACTGAATGATAACAGATGGTGAATTTTGGGGCATTCTGCATGTGCAGTAAGAATGGACACTCCAACACAACCAGCCACTCAACAGATAAGCATTCCAACGCATATCCACAGGTTGGGTCATAAAAATAAAAATGAACATGATTATATAGAAATTGTACATGCATCATTTAACTCCGTCGTTACCTTTATAGGTGAGAAATCATAGAAGAAAAATACTCCAGGCTGGGGTTTGGGGCGAACATTCCCATCTCTAAAATGCTCAGTCACTGAGAACTGTGAATGCAAGTAACAATAAGATCACTAAGCTTGCCAAAAAAGAAAGTATAAATGTGATTCAATAAACTCCACCGACTTGGTTTGAATGAATCTTGCGCCCTCTTAAATCAGTGTAAATTGTAGGGACAACCTGGATAAGCAAAACACAGTAAGTTTTTCACGGAGTAATGGTTTGTGGCAGAAACAACTCATATATAGAAATATAAATATGTAAACATGGATAAAAAGAACTAACTTTTATGAAGTATTGGTATGTCCCATCTGATGCCGGTTGTGTCCATTGAGCACTGCATTCATGGAATTCATTAGGACTTGAGGGTACGAAGACAAATTGAAAAAATATATATAGCTACAAGAACAAGTGTGAGACTAGACTTTGTGCTCAATAACCTATAGCTATGGACTTACCCATTAAGGGGGTTAACAACTCCAGGGAATTCTGTCCCAAAGGACAGTTTGTTTATTTTGTGTGTGATCTGATATAATTATACAGACATATCAGAAATACTGAATACAAACACTTTAAGGAAAAGGATCGTTTATTTGAATTACTTACATTGAAGCCTTGCTCAAGTACTGACAGCTCAGGCACATTTATATTTGACTGATAAAATCCTTTGCCTGGAGCAAAGTGGAAGTTCCCTGCAACTTTGCTGACATCTAAAAAGCCATGTACATTACAACCTTCACCTTGTTGAGTTTTAACTCTTTCAACAAAATCCTCTCTGGTGCACTGTCAGACCCAAGGAAACAAATCAGGAGGAAGCAAATTCCAGCAGATAGTCAGCACTTTTCACTTTTTTCACTCATATAAAATAGCCACAACAGTTCATCGCTAGTATAGAAAGGGCAGAATATATGCACGAGGTGTCCAAGTGTATGTCAAGTCAATATGTCAAAAAATAGCCACACTTGTTGCTAGTATAGAAAGGGCAGAATATATGTACAAGTGACATCCAAGTATATGGCAGAGGCCATTTCTGTTGCTCTAACTGGTTAGGGCAGAGAAGGAAGGCAGATATGGGGCTGAGGAATAAAATCATTTCTCACAGACTTCCAGTAATAGTGGTTTCTTGAGAGATATATTAATTGAGTACCGAGTATGTTGCTATCTTCAACATTATTTTCCATGTAAATATTTTCCAAACTTAAACTTGGAAAACTAAAAGATGAATATATCTAGGAAAAACATACCAAAATAAGTAATATACCTGGTCAATTAGATCAGGATTTGTAAGGGCCCATCCTTTCTTTTTATATGCTTCCCTAACTTCATCACAAGAATTACAGCATTGTTCATCCGACTGAAGTCCAAATGGGTGGAAGTAGTCCAAAGTTAGAAAGTAACAAAGAATGAGGTAAGTTCAGAAAGCTGAAATCAGAGGTATAAACTAAATAAGTTCCCATGAGAAAAGGTTGTGCATACCTCCTCAGCACCATAACATGTGCCACAGTATTCTTCGCCTTTGCTAAGCCTTCCTCCATGTTTTTGCAATGGACTCTCTATCTATTAAAGGTAGCAACAAGGTAATGTTTTAAATGGATACTAGAGTACGTTTTCAGCATATTCTTAGTCCACAAATGCTTACATTGGTTATACACGATATGCTCACATTATATCCTCATGTAAAAAATAAGAAGGTATTTACAAATTAAATATTTAAGTGTTGAATTTCCACTTGTCTTTCAACAACTACAATGCTATCATTGTTGGAGAAGTACTAGATCACCAAGAATAATTTGCAATGACTCTCTAGTTCTATATTTTATTTTTATTTTTAATAAACTCGACCTCAAAGTGTAACTAAAGCAGTAATCACCAACCTTTGCTCCACCAATGCCTTCTTTTCTAGCCTCAATGACATTACCATGTGCGTCTAATCGTTTCTTTTCAATATCATGCCTCTACAAGAAACAATGGAAATGATAAGATGGACAAATTAAAACACAAGCTAAGAATTGGAAGAGGAGATAACATATGTGCGTACAATGTCATGATGCTGCTCTCCACTAATATCCACGGTATCAACACTGAGAAGGGTGCAGGGAACACTTGGAAAGGTTATATCGAACTGCAGAACAGTTTTAGTGTTAAATGTTAACAGCAAATATTCACACATAATAACCTAATTCAACAGATTGTAAGACAATAGCACGCAGAGTCCACATTTTAGACTTTAAACAATAGAAGTACAGCAAATGACTTGAATCTAGTTTAAGATTCAAATAAATACTAACATTGACCCGTAGCCTTTCTCCTCTTGATGTGTCAACGACCAGCTTAGTCTCTGTTGCTGAATAAAAATATGACCCTGCAAAAACATTTTATGAAAGAACCTTTTCACTACCACAATTTACTGAAAATAAACACTAACAAACTGGAACAAACAAAATGAGCATAAAAAAAATCGACAACAACTTTGAACCTCTCGTTCAGTCCATGCTGGCCCAATAATTTAACTAACAATAGAGCCTTTTGAACAAAAGACTTTACTCAACAAACAACTTGAAGATGAGATAATCCTTATCACGACCTAATTTCGCACGCATGATCCAAAATGCAAAGCCAACATCAGCACACACACAAAAAAGAGTCACGGATAAATCATGACAGCAGAATAAAAATCCTAATAACAGAAAAAAATTGATTCCTATCTCCCACATAACTGTCAGATGCAGGAACTAAACCAAAAGCTTTTTGAAACTTATCAGACATCTCACACAATCACACCCGAAAAGGAAAAAGAAAAAAAAAAAGCACCGAACATATATTACCCCTCGCAGCAATGTCCATCCTATGTCCACTAAATCTCGCATCTTTTAGTTCGTTACCCTCGACTCACTGCAAAACCAACATGTCTACTACCAAAAACAGGTCTACGCAAAAGGACATCTTCTTTTTTCTGGAAATTACCAAGCGTGCACGCACCGCCCCTCGAAATCCTCCGAGAATTCAAGCGGGCAGCAGCACGCGCACCGCGCCATTGAAATCGAAAACCTTACGCGTAATCCCCCATCAGCTACAAGGCACCGATCCCAAACAAACAGCTTCGAAATCCGACCTCCTTGAGAACCAGCGCCACGAAATTTCCAAGCCGCGGCGAGCCATTACAGCCGTGCATGCAGCGAGAGAGTAAAGCACGCGGAACAACGGGCGGTGGCTCGGCGGCCGGGCACTTACTGGTCTCGGAGACGAACAGCAGCAGCATGACGACGGAGGCGACGAGCGTGACGACGCCGCCGGAGAGCGTCCTCTTGTAGAAGTCCTCGTTCACCTTGGGGTACGCATCCAGCCCCTTGAGCTTCTGCAGGAACCCGTCCATCTCCCCTCCCCCTCCCCTCGACCACCACCAGCACCACCTCCGCCGCCGCCACCGCCACCGCCGCCGCCAAGCCCAAGCCCAAGCCCACCACACCACCTCCTCTCAGCCTCCAAGCGAGTCAAACCCTAGGCCACCGCTGCCCGGCCCGATCCGAGCTCCCGGGGGAGAGCTCACCCGCCGGCGCGGAGCCGAATCGGGGGTGGTTTGACCGGCGTGCGAGGAGGGGAGGGGGGGAGAGAAGATGATTACGAGGAGGAGGAGATGCGAAAGCGGCCGCGGTAATGGTGGGATTTAGGACAAATTTCTCGCGCACGCGAGCCACGTGGCGGCGCAGGATTGGCTGGGGGAGGCGGAGACGCGTCGGACCTCCGCCTACGTGGCAGGTCGGGTTCGGGTGGGAAGCTGTTGGGGTCGAACCGAACCAATTAACTCCGCACCCTTCACGAGGGCACGGCGATCATTAAAATGTAGTATATAAATAAATTAGCCGCTAAACATGTTGCAAACATAATACCAACTCCTATGAATACATTATTTGCTATCGACGTTAAAATAGAATCAAATTATTTGCTAAAATTGGGATAAATTAACACCTTCGTGTTTTCGCTTATGCTCGTGAAGCATAAGTTAAAATTTAAATTTTAGCTTTAAAATTAGAGTTATTTTGGGGATTTCGTATCGTGGTTTAATTTTTAGGCTTCGTATCGTAGTTTTATTCATAAATAATTTTTTAGTTACAAATATGTTATTTGGTTTTTTTGCAACAATGACCTCAAACTTGTTTCAATTTTTCCGAATTGTTACCGGTATCTAGTAATTGGCAAATTTAATTGTTTTGGCAATATTTTGTTAGGATCGAAATATTAAGTGTTGCAGGTGACAGGTTTGATTTTGGGAGTGCGAATTGTTGGTGACCAAACCATGTTAATGCAATATCATAATGTGCCAGGTGCGGACTCTGCTGGATGCTAGTAGAAGCCTAGAACCTTCCGTGACGGTCAATATTTCTTTCCGCTCTGGTCCACAATGATGCTACTACCAGTACTAATCTGTGTGCCCAATTAAATGGTGTTGACCTGCTCACATCAATGATAAGTAAAACATCCGCCTTGTCATTGCCTCAAAAGATGTCTTCTAAAAAAAAGCTCAAAAATATGCAAAGAAAATGTTTTGAAAAAAATTAGCTCCATAACAACTTCAAAATTCTAATTTTGTCTCAATATAATAACACAGTACTAACTGCTCCCTCAACCTTAAAATGACTTCACATTTCAAGTTTAAGGGTCTGTTTAGGAGCACTCCAACTCTATAATCAGTAAATTTAGAATTTGCAACTCCATAATTAGCAAATCCAGGGTCCCGGATACATGTTTGACAAATTCATGTATCTAGCTCTAGAAAAAATAGAATTTGGTGAGATATGCCCGGTTTGTCCTTTTACGGTAGCGAGTACTTCAGTGTTTGAGTACTGTAGCTCCCTTGTAAAAATTGACACGAGATTAAATAAAAAATAGTGACATACTTATATTGAAGGGATCACGAAGATTGGAGAGATCCATTCCGCCATCTATGGAGGGCCGCCGACAACGGAAGGGGCGGCGGCGTCCTAGGGTTTGGCAGTCACGGACGGGTGGTGGCATTACTGTTCATGATGAACAGTGACGGCGGGGAGGGGAGTCGGGCCTTTCGTTTTTAGCACAAGGGGGTATGTGTGTAATGGGTGGTATTGGTGGATAATTATCCCTCAACTCTATATTTAGGTCGATAAGATTGGTTTTTGGAGCACTCCTTGAGAAGCTCCAGGAAAAACAAGAGTTGGCCTCTAACTCCAGAATTTTTTTTGGATCCGGAGTTTCTAGAGTTGGACGTGTTTGGCAGAAAAAAAGTTAGAGCAGAGTTAAAACTGTTGGAGTGGATTTGTGCCAAACAGACCCTAAAATCAAAGCAGTTGGATTCCTAACTATTGGATTTATTGCCCCTTCTTTTTCCCTTTAAAACTTAATTTGAAGTTTTTTAGAGTTATTTATTTTTGTTTATTTCTTAGTCTTCACTTCTAGACAGCTAAGAATACACATATAAAAGTTTTACTCATAAATTATTTTTAAATTATTGATAAATCATTCAGCTTGTTTAATTCGCGTGAAACCATGACTGGTAATCACCACCTCACCAATCTCAAGGAATATCGAGGGAAGGGCCTTATTTTGAAAATTTGCTCTACTTTAGAATGTGCAAATATTACCGTATTGAATGTAATTGTATTCATATAACAGTATTTACTCCCTCCGTATTCATAATTCTTGTTATTTTAGATAAAGCGTGTGGTTAACCACTTCGCCGCTTTAACTGTTAATAGCTTTAATATATTTAGTTTGAAACACTATGACAATATATATATACATATATATATATATATATATATATATATATATATATATATATGGAGATAATGAAGTCTCATGGGATTTCAATCAAATTAAATGACGTGTAACGTGAAAAAAACGGTAACGCCTCAACTCTCACGAAGATAAAACTTAGTGTACACTAAGGCCGTTCATAACCCATAACACTAGATATAGTTTTCATAAACTCTCCATATCAAGAAACTAGTATTAGACATAAAAAAATGTCTAATGCAAGATATGGTTTATTCTCTTTGCCCATTTATTCGCTTATTTATTCACTTGTCACATCATTTTTTATCCTAGATGACAACTTATTTAATGCTAATGGACATCATCCTAGTCATTGGATTAGGACTTGGGAATAACCTAAAGAAGAATCATTTTATTTTCACCCATTTAATCAACTTTTATTAATCAATTAGATACAACATTTAAATAATATACGTGTGCAGTGCAATTTTTGAGAACTGGTTTCATTAATCCAATTAAATATATTTTAATAACATGAGTAAAATAAAATATTGCACTGAGAGGACTAAACAATACTTTGATAAAAGTAAACGTTTGTATACCTTTTTACGCATGTCAAACATAGATTTATAGGGAGCAAGTTCTTTCCCAGGCTCCCAGCATATAGCTATCACAATCCATCATCACCGCCACAAGTGCTTATATTATTTTGGAAGTACAAGTATCAAAACTCACGAATCATAGCAAACCATGGGGCATTAGGGTTAAACAAACCAATAACAGCTGCTTCACGTCGATAGGCAAACCGAGAAGCAATCGTGGAAGCCACATTTAAAGATTCCAGATTCTTTCCAGGTTATGCAAACCCAAAGCAGCAATGAACGAATCATGCCATGAATACCAACAAAGCAAGCACGGATTCGAAGCTTCGACACAATTTAACAACCACAATCTCAGCTATCGAAACATAAATGTATGCACAGATAAGAATGAGAATTTAACAGGCTCAAAATATAAATAAAGGAGATCTCATAAACAAAACCATAGGAATGCCTTGACAACAATATGGAAGATTATCTGTATAGCAGATCCCAACTCAGCATAGCAAAATTACATGACTAAAGATAACCAAGAAACGGCAATTGGCCATGTAAGCACGTCTGAACCCTACATCTCAACTAAATAGGAAAACTTCTCTTCACTGGGTGGCAGGGGTGCTGTTGATGATGTCCGAGTCACCTGGAGAAGAAAAGTGATTCAGTAATTGTGAGGATGCCAACGAAAATATATGGTAAGTAATGTCAGTAGCCACGAACCAGGATCGATGATGCTCAGGCAGCACACCCGGTAGTACTTGCCACAGGCAGTACCAAGATCAACATTGTCTGCAAGTGCAAGGCCACATTAATACATGCATATGCATCACCAAATTATATCATGGAAAATCATTCATGTTATAGATGAAATAAAGTTGAGAAAACACAAATGGTTCTGAAGGACGAAAAAATACTTACTTCCATGGAAATGATGAACACTAATTTTTCCCAACATGGCATAGTACTCAATCTCAGATCTCCTGAGCGGAGGACAGTTGTTTGCCAGGATTATCAGCTTACCTGCATAAGACGTGCTTGATGTGACGATCAGATAACACGAGACATGAAATCAACAGAGACAATCTATCTGAAATCCTCCTATATGTTGCAACTAAAAATTCATTCAACTCAAGAAATTTGACTAACAAATTAAATTTAAGGGAGGTTGACTGACTAGCAGAAAAGATTTTAACTTGTTTTGATGCCAAATTTACATTTAATACCTACTTGCACAAGTAACTTTATTACCAATATCCACAGGCAACAAACGCAATCATAGGCACACGAACCAACATAATAATACAGTTTTTGTACGTGCATACAACAAAAACTGAATACATAACGTATAAGCATATAACTGAGTCCATACAAAACTACGAAGGCCCCGTTTAGTTCCCAAAAATTTTCACCCAAAAACATCACATCAAATCTTTGAATAACTAAATAGAGTATTAAACATAGATAAATCGAAAAACTAATTATACAGTTATGTGAGAAATTGTGAGACGAATCTTTTGAGCCTAATTAGTACATGATTAGCCATAAGTGCTACAGTAACCCACATGTGCTAATGACGTGTTAATTAGGCTCAAAGATTCGTCTCGCAGTTTCCACGCCAGCTGTGAAATTCGTTTTTTCATTCGTGTCCGAAAACCCCTTCCAACATCCAGTCAAACGTCTGATGTCAAGTCTCGCAGTTTCCACGCCAGCTGTGAAATTCGTTTTTTCATTCGTGTCCGAAAACCCCTTCCAACATCCAGTCAAACGTCTGATGTGACATGCAAAAATTTTCATTCACCAACTAAACACCCCCGAAATCATTGCATAGAGAACACTGTATAATATCTGTGTTCCACAAACAACAAATGTTTCAACCTCCAGTTGTCCCCCGGATATAAAAGGAAGACCAAGGAGAACTCTTAACCAAGAGGATGGTATTGTTCTAGGGTACTGCATTCATCTCTAAGGCACCGCAAATGCAAGCCAAAGAGGCAAACTTCAGTCCCATTCATTCAAGACAACAGCAATGTGATTTAATTAAATCAACAGCATATACAAATGACTTGGCACTACTAATCCATCAATACTTTAATTAACATCCCATCATTTCCAAAGGATTTACATAAACAGGACACTCCAATCAGACCATAAACTAACACGCGGATCTATAATGAGACTCCGATTAGCTAGCAACGCATCTACGAATCGGCGAGCTCCCAGCTACTCCACAATTCGGGCGCGGCGAGTAAACTAATCGATCAAAACTCCATCCTACGTAACGAGCGCAACCGAAAAAAAGGGAGGGAGTCGATTACCCTTGGAGTTGCGCAGCGTCTTGAGGACGGTCTTGTAGCCGAGCGTGTACTTGCCGCTCTTCATCACAAGCTGCAGCTTGTTGTTGATGTTGTCCGTGCTCTTCTTCTGCATCCATGGCAACGATCGAAACGCGTGAGAAACCCCCGAAAACGTCAGGACGAAATGGGGACGGGAAAGCGGACGAGGGGGGGGGGAGATGGATCGGGGACCTTACCGCCTTCTTGGTGGTGGGAGCCATCGGATTGGAGCGGCCGCGGCGGCGACGACGACGACGAGCACTGGAGCTTCTGCGGCGGCAGCGGCGGCGCGAATGGGCGGCTCTCGCTAGGGTTTAGCTCGGCACGAACTATATAGGTGCCGCCCTGAGGCCATAATTACGCTTTTGCCCCTGGGCCGACTTTCTCTTGGGCCCAATCGAGGCCAGAATTACCACGTTGGCCTTCTCCAAAGGGTGGGCCCCACATGTCAGGAGGCCCTCCTGATATTGGTGACCTACCGGCGCGGCTCTCCTCTATTCGGTGAAACCCTAACCTGAGCTGCGCCGCCGCCGCCGCCGTCGTCACCGTCGTAACCGCAGCGGCGGCCATGAAGCCGTCGAGGGAGGAGAAGAAGAAAGACATCCTCGCGGGCTCCGATGACGAGTCCGACGGGGGCGGCGAGGAGGACCTCTCGAAGATCCAGATCAACGAGGAGTACGCCCGCCGCTTCGAGCACAACAAGCGGCGGGAGGCGCTGCAGCGGCTCGAGGAGCGCAAGAAGCAGGGCCTCGTCCCGGGATCCGACGGCGAGGACAGCGACGGCGAGTCCTCCTCGTCGGATGACGGCGATGACGACGCCGCCGCCATCGCGTCCCGCCGCCTCGACCGCCGCGTGTTCGAGGTCATCCGCCGCATCCGCAGCGGCGATGCCGCCATCCTCGACAAGCAGGCGAAGATGTATTCCTCCTCGTCGGAGAGTGAGGCCGAGGTGGAGGGGGAGAAGCCCAAGAAGAAGGAGCGCCCTCTGTACCTCAAGGACGTCAACGCACGCCACCTGCTCGAGGAGGGCCCCGAGTTCGCGGCGCAGGCTAGCCATGGCAGCCGCAGCAGCAGCAAGTACGACAAGATCGTCTACGACGAGCAGCAGAGGAAGGGGTTGGAGGCTTTCCTTGAGGCGGAGAAGGTGGCGTTAGGCAATGGCGACGGTGGCGGCGAGGATGATGATTTGTTCCAGACAAAGCCGAAGGGTGGAGATGATGGCGACAAAGAGGATGAAGAGGAGAAGAAGAAGGCGGCACAAATACTGGATGAGATTTTTGGCAACGACGATGAGCTGGACGAGGACGACAAGTTCCTGAAGACATTCTTCCTCAATAGGCCATATCTTCAGTCTGGCAATAACAATAAATTATCTCCTGCTGATATCGATAATGTGTCGGAAGATGAGGAAGATCTCATAGTGCAGGAGGAGTATGAGAGCCAGTATAACTTCCGGCACGAGGAGGCAGCAGCATCGGGCGCGATGGTAATGGACCGGGTGATGGGACATTCCCGGTTTGTTGAGGGGTCTGTCAGGAAGAAGGAGAGCAGCAGGAAGCAGCAGCGCAAGAGCAAGGAGGAGCGGATAGCACGGGCCAAGCAGGAGCAGGCAGAGGAGTTGAAGCATTTGAAGAACTTGAAGAAGAAGGAGATCGCGGAGAAGCTTGAGAGAATCCGGATGATTGCTGGAATTGATAGCGATGGAGCTTGTAAGCTTGGAGCTGATGACTTGGAGGAGGACTTTGACCCTGAGGAGTATGACAAGAAAATGAAGGCGACGTTCAATGACAGTTACTATGAAGCTGATGATGTCGATCCTGGCTTTGGAAGTGGTGAGGAAGATGATTTGGAAAAGCCAGATTTTGACAAGGAAGATGAACTGCTCGGTCTACCAAAGGACTGGGTTGTTGATGTGTTGGAAGAAGGATCAGCCGCCGTTGCCGCTGAGGGAGCTTCTCAAAAGAAGAAGGGTGGGAAGGATATTACAAATGGCAAGGCGATAAGTCAAAAAATGAAAGGAAAAATATCTCTTAAGGACAAGGTGGAGCTTGAGAAGGAGATGGAAGAATATTACAAGTTAGACTATGAGGACACCATTGGTGATCTGAAGACTAGGTTCAAGTACAAACAAGTTAAGCCGAACACTTTTGGTCTTAGCACCTATGAGATATTGGCGTCAGATGACAAGGATTTGAACCAGTATGTATCCATGAAGAAGATAGCTCCTTATAGGGAGAAAGAATGGAAGGTGACGCATCATAAGAAACTTAGCAAGGATTCGATCCTTGGAGGACAGAACAAAGAATCCAAGAAGGCCAAAACTAAGAAGAAGTCTAAGCCTGAGGAGGGTCCTGCTTCATCAGAGCCAGAGAAAGAGGAGCTGCCGAATGAACAGGATGAACAAGATAATGCAGATGGCAACACAAAATCAACTAGGAGCGAACGAAGGAAGCGGAGGAAGAAGGAGTTGAAAATGACCACTGAAAGGCAAGCGGCCTATGGAAAGATAAACCCTAAGCGTCACAAGAGCCATTGAGCTTTTGATATTCAGCATAGTTCATCTAGAAATGTTTTGTTTTGTCTGGGTGTTGTCCTTGTGGAAGCATCTGTTTAGGGGCATTCATGATATATCTGGTGCTGTGAACCCTTTTTCGTCATTGTGGAGACATATGGTTGTATGAAGTTTTGCTTACAATTTTGTAACTTCATGAGCCGTATAATCCTTTTGTTCTTACATTTGCCTGTGCAATTTTGGTTCCTTTGTTGATTGCTATGAATCTATGATGAATGGTTTAGTTGGGAAGAGGACAAACGCATGCCGGAATGAAAATTTGTCAACTTTGTAAGGCACAAAGGTCTCATATGTATCAAATCTGATTCATTTGTGCCACAACCTCTCCAGTTGCTCAACCAGGCCATACTTGGGAAATTTTCATCTTGTGTTGATTTGCATGTGCAGAGCTCACCCTCCATTTTTTTATGATGGTGTCAGCTACACTGGAATTATGCTTACTACTGTGTAAGACAAAGCAGTAAACTAAAGTTTAGGCCTCACCGAGTGAAGACCATTTCAAAGCAGTGGCAACCAGGTCAACAAAAACTATTTAGGCCTGTCATCTTCTTCCAATCATATCATTTTCTCTCCTCTTGTCACCTTGTTCTCTGCACAAAGAAAACCTTGATAGGGTTTATTCCCTTGTTGGTTGTTGCACATGTCCCTTTCTTCCATTGCTACAATCTTCAGTACCCACATTACTCCAGTCTAAAAAAATGCTCTCTCAGTCTCTGCTGGTTTTGTTAAATGATCAAGAGAAGGCACTTGCTTTGTACTCAACTGCTCCTTCCAGTTTGTGCTCTCCTGTTCCCCAAACTTTCTTTCTTCTACTTCCTGCAGACAACCCATGATCCATTTGTTCTTCCTGTGCTACTGATTACTTCTTGCAGGACACAGCTTTGCTACTGGATTGTTGCCAATTGAATCTTCTTTTGAGTTCTTATACTATTATCAAGTTCTTTGAGGGTAAGCAGCTGAAGTTGATAGTCCTGTTGAATAATGTCCAAGACTGAGAGCAGAAGGCTGTCCGATGACTATGAAGTTGTGGATGTTCTTGGCCGAGGTGGGTTCTCGATAGTGAGAAGGGGAGTGAGCAAGTCTGCAGAGAAGACCCAGGTTGCCATCAAGACACTGCGAAGGCTCGGCCCGGCGATGATGCAGCAGGGGACGACGACAAGGCCGCCCGCGCCCAGCTCCTCCGGCCTGCCGATGTGGAAGCAGGCGTCGATCTCCGACGCGCTGCTGACGAACGAGATCCTTGTCATGAGGAGGATAGTGGAGAATGTTGCACCACATCCTAATGTCATCAGCCTCCATGATGTGTATGAAGATGTGCATGGTGTGCACCTTGTTCTTGAGCTGTGCTCAGGTGGTGAGCTGTTTGATAGGATTGTGGGGCGCGACCGGTATTCAGAGTTCGACGCAGCGTGCGTCATTCGTCAGATTGCCAGTGGGCTGGAGGCTCTCCATAGGGCGAGCATCGTGCACAGGGATCTGAAGCCAGAGAATTGCCTGTTCTCCGACAAGGATGAGAAGTCCACGCTGAAGATCATGGATTTTGGTCTGAGCTCTGTTGAGGATTTCAGTGACCCGATCATCGCGCTGTTTGGTTCGATTGATTACGTTTCGCCGGAGGCTCTGTCCAGGCAGGAGGTTTCAGCTGCAAGTGATATGTGGTCTGTTGGGGTAATTTTGTACATTCTGTTATCTGGGTATGTTTGTTGGCCGTCCTTTTCTTGTTTTATGGCTCCCTTGGTTAGGTTTAACTTTTGTGGTTTAAGGCCTGATAATTTGTGTTATCTCAGATGCCCACCGTTTCATGCTGCAACCAATCGAGAAAAGCAGCAGAGGATCCTTCAAGTAAGTTTTCTGAGCAGTCTGTTTAAAAAAAAATAGTGTTCAAAATGGTTTGAAATTTCTTGTTTATTCATATTTGACGATAATGATTGAACAATTGGTATAGAAGTAGGGATTAAGTTTATTTCTTTATGATGATCTTTGCATTTTGTAATGAATCACAGAATCAGAATCATTATTATTGTGGTTTCTGAATGTGAGGGTTACATCTTGCAAGGAAAAAAAATGCAATGTTGGTGAGGCTTACAAGTACTGCTGGCCTCAATTCTGTCTGCCTATGATTTCCCAGTGCAAAACTATTTGTGGGGCATTTGATTTACTCTGTAATTTCAGCATGAATGTTAAGTTTTAGCCTTTTGTCAGTGGTTTGCAGCAAATGAAATTGCACAGTTTGGAGATCTGACCGCCAATCATTGCTGAAATGTCGTCTCTTGGTAGTTGTTGCACTTCAATTTATACCTGTGTTGTCCTATCTTTTGTCCAATTCTGGTGGGAAAGTTCACTTGAGATGTCAAATCAATAGCGGTTAACCTTCCATTTTACTTGAAAAGTGCAAAGAAGGCGTTCTTCCACACAAGACACAGGAATTGGATATGGGGCTAGTCTTGAATTTTCCCAGAAAAACACAAACTGAGTGACTAGCTCCATATCCATACGACTATTATAGCGTCTCACTGAATTACATGACTATATGAGAATAGTCCTTAGTGTTTACTTTCCTTTATACTTTCTTCATAAAACAAGGTACTAAGGTACCAAATATTTGAAACTGCTTTCATCAGTCAGGATCTTGCTCTAATGGTATATAATTTGTTTGCTTATTTCAGGGTGAATTCAGTTTTCAGGACCATACATGGAAAACAATATCTTCATCAGCCAAAGATTTGATTTCGCGCCTTCTTTCTGTTCAACCTTATAAAAGGCCAACAGCAATGGATGTATGCCTCATGCTCCCATTTTTGCCTATTGCCCTGATTCCATGTTAACCAAGATATTATTATAACTGTTCTTAACTTGAGGACTATATATCATTTGAAACCAGCTCTTGAGGCATCCTTGGGTGATAGGAGATTGCGCCAAGCAGGATCTCATGGATGCAGAGGTCGTCTCAAAACTGCAGAGGTTCAATGCTAGAAGGAAACTGAGGGCAGCGGCAATAGCCAGCGTTTTGAGTTGCAAAGTGGCATTGAGGACAAAAAGGCTGAGGAATCTTTTAGGAACCCATGACCTTAGCTCAGAGGAGCTGGATAATCTGCGGTTCCATTTTGGAAGAATGTGAGTATCATGACTTTATCATATCAGCCTATAATATTTTGCTTTATTACTTGAAGTTTGAGACTAGCATTCCTCACTTAGTAATCGAAGGAACATTACAGTTGTTTCAAATGGGAGCCATTGTCTTCTCTGAAAACAAAAAACCAATTTACCAACATTGAAGAAAACCCAATTTTGCCGGTAAAAGATATGTCCTACCATGAACGGAGATGAAATTGACACCGAATGGATTGATAAGCAGAATAGGGTATCAGTTTCTTTTCTTTGCCGTAGAAGCTTAAGAAACATAAAATTTCTCATAGAACACTCATAGGTCCAAGATAGTACACACAACACATGATGTTCCAATCGAGAACAACTGAACAACATGGCACTAAGCAAGTGCTCTGGGTGCAGATGTGCAGACGGAGAAAATGCCACTCTGTCAGAGTTTGAGCAGGTCCTGAGAGCAATGAAAATGGACTCGCTGATCCCCCTAGCTCCACGCGTATTTGATCTTTTCGACAACAACCGTGATGGAACCGTTGACATGAGAGAGATCCTCTGTGGGTTCTCCAGCCTCAGGAATTCTCGAGGTGACGATGCTCTTCGCCTGTGCTTCCAGGTGAATTTCCACACACTCAACTCAAGTATCAGTCCTTCCATTGCAACACTACCACCAATCAGAAACATCAAGCGTTGCGTGATATGATATGATCTCAAATTTCATTAAATCTATCACTAAGAGTGGTCTTTCAGCACCTGATCATGAGCACAAAACCTGCAATTTTTCCAGATGTACGACACAGATCGGTCAGGCTGCATCAGCAAGGAAGAGCTGGCATCGATGCTCCGAGTAAGAACTCCCCAAAGAACAACAACAACAAATAAAAAGATCAGATCTTTTGCTTTTCTTGATACGGCACCCTGTTCATGTCTCTCCAAGTTTTTCGAGTTGAAAATCTAACAAAAGCTGCTGTTCTTCTGAACTTTGTGATCGGTCTCATCCCCAAGGCGTTGCCGGAGGATTGCCTGCCAGGCGACATCACGGAGCCCGGGAAGCTGGACGAGGTGTTCGACCAGATGGACGCCGACAGCGACGGCAAGGTGACCTTCGACGAGTTCAAGGCCGCCATGCAGAAGGACAGCGCCCTGCAAGACGTCGTCCTCTCTTCCCTCCGCCCGGGAGCGCAGCAGTAGCAAACCTCAGATCGAGATCCACTCGGTTTGTTTCTTCAGGAAATGCACGAGAGTGTCTTGTACACTGTACTGCTATTTGACTGGCATTCTTGCCTGAATTTTTCCTCTCATTCAGCTGCTGAAAGGGCAGAAAAAAAAAACTGTAGTTGCTCGGCTGCACCACAAATGGTGCTAACATATTTGTCACTGCACCCACATGTCATAAACAACGGGTGATAAATATATTATGTGCCATTTGTAAAAGTGGCGAGAAGTAAAATGCCCTGAGATTGGCTAGCCGTTGCATGGAATTTGCTAGATGGTGAAAATTGCATGGTAATAGGATGGCGCGGGCCACGGGTTACCCTATGGATGACTGTTAGACTATTCTTGCATATGAGATTTAGTTTATTCACTTAAAAAAAGTGGGCTAAGGTCCACCGATGTGTTAGCCTGTGTATATTCCTATATTGCAACTAGGAGAACTTGTCGTGCATTCTAATGTATGTGATTAAATAAAAATATTCTATTTTATTGTTTGTTACCATCTTTTAAATCCCAATACTATTAGCCCTATCTTTTAGTTGGGGTTATAACCTAAATTTTAATTTTTTAACCATAAATTTAAAGTTGATTTTAAAGTTTTCTACCGAAGTTTTTTTTTTTAATTTTGGCTTTTAGATCGATACAAACACATATATAAAAGTCCTACTAGTAAATTATTTTTCATTTATAAATATATCATTTTTTTAATATGCACAAAGATGACCCGTATATTGCCCTAAGGAGACACCTCTCATGGGGGCAATGGAAAGCTGGCTGCCTCACTACAGGGTCAATGAACTGCAATCTACTTCTTAAAATAAATCATTTTTTCAGTTTTCGGAAAGAATTTTTAACTCTTCGTCTTATTTCAAAAAATTTATAATTAATATTGTTATTGTTATTACATGATAAAATATAAATAGTGCTTTATGTGCGACTATTTTTTTAATTTTTTAATAAATTTTTCAAATAAGACGAATGGTCAAACGCTCAACACAAAGCTCGGAAATTTCGTTTATTTTGAGACATAGTTGTATGAAAACCAATACAATAGCCCACGTTGCGTTCTATTGTTAGATGAAGGTCAAAGATATACCATTATCTGATTTTTAGGATAGCTCAACATAATATATAAAATGAAATAACTACTACAAAATTACAAAATAAAAGATGAAAATGGCTATACATACATGCGATCATCGTACGACGCCAAGCGGTGGCGTCAAACGCGATGCCAGGCGATGAAAACGGACATGCCCACCATCGCTTCCAAACAAGACAGAGAGGGCGCCGTTTCGTCGTACGAAAATCGTACGATAAAATCGTACTCATAGCACTGCTGATTAAAATTATACTTATAAATATAAAATGATTAACTTATATAAGCATTATAAAAAAAATAACCAGATAACTATTTAAAAAGAACACGCGTAAAAGCCGAGGTCCGAATCATTTCGACCGTTGCGTCCACCCCCCCAGCGTCGTGGACTGAGCAGCGAAAAATAGAGGGGAGACGAGGGGCCTATCTGCAAAAAGGGGAACGTACCGTTTCTCCCACAGAAATCAATCCCCTCCTCCTTTTTGCCCATCGCTGCTTCGGTTTGAACCCGCCGCCGCCGCCATGGCTCGCACCAAGCACCCGGCGGTGAGGAAGTCGAAGCCGGAGCCCAAGAAGAAGCTCCAGTTCGAGCGCTCCCCGCGGAGGCCGTCGGCGCAGCGCGGTAAGCCCGCCCTAGACTAGACTAGACTAGGGCTCACCGACCACACGCTGTGCCGAGAGCAACTGCGGTGCTGCTGCCTATGTCTCTCTCTTTTCTTGGGGACGCTCAAGGATATGTCTGCTTGTCTCTCGGTTGCAGGTGGCGCGGATACCTCGGCCACGGTGCGTGCTGGCGGGCGCGGGCCTTCGTTTTGGTGGTTTGTTTTTTTGTTGTTGATTTGACTGGCTTACTCACCACCTGTTTGATGAAATGCAGAGGAGCGCGCGGACTGCGGCCGGAACGTCGGCCGAAGGTGCGGTTTCTTCGGATTTGGGTGTTTGTTTTCACGTGCTTAGGCTGATTACAGGGATATTCTTGAGTTTGTTGGAGCTTTTCCTTTTCTTCTCTGAGATTCTGGGGATCTAACGGCTTAACGTTGTCCTTTTTGCTTGCTCTGTAGTCTGTAGTCTGTCCTACCGTTTGCTGTACCTTCACATCGTTGTTTTCGGAATAAGTTGAGAAGAGTATTTGTGGCTGATGTCACATTCATGATTCACCCCTCGTCACCAAATGTATGCCCTGACTGTCTTTGCCAATTGCTTCCTCCATTGCTGATCCAGTTTGGTCCATGGAGGGCCTGTATGAACTATTATGACCATAAACATGGTATTGAGTGTTGCTAGCCAAGAAATATGTTTGTGTGTTTTTGTGTTTTGCACTTACGACTGTGAGAAATATTGTCTAGTCTCTTATAGAAATGATGTTCGGGGGGATGATTGTTATGCTCCTCTGCTATTGTTCTTTGCAACGTGGGAACTGATTTGGTGCCATGGTGAAAATAACATATTTTTGTGCCTAGACGATGGGCATGCACCATACAGAAGTCTTGTCTTTGAAATTGCTCTCTTTTTTCACCTGAGATTAACTTTAGCGTGCGTGTGATTGAGAAGAAGGGACGCCTGGACAGCAGTCGAGGCAGAGGAAGCCACACCGATTCCGTCCAGGCACAGTAGCTCTGCGGGAGATCAGGAGATTCCAGAAATCGACCGAACTGCTTATCCCATTTGCGCCATTTTCCCGTCTGGTGGGTACATCCTGAACCCCTGAATTCTCTCTATATCTAATATTTGTAGTGCAAACCGTGTGATGAATGCATTTTGTGCTGATAAAAATTTGCAGGTGAGGGAGATCACTGATTTCTATTCCAAGGATGTGACGCGCTGGACTCTTGGAGCTCTCCTTGCACTGCAAGAGGTCAGTAGTGAAACATGTTTATTATAAGTTGACGGCATGTTTAGGACAACTCATTGTTCATTAATTCAAGATTAAAAACCATCAATTATTGGATAGATAACTTTGCCATTATGGGTTGTAATTTTCTATTGTGTTTGTATGTTGAGATCAGCACAATGAAAAAGGGAGATAATTCTCAGGTGTAACTTTTATTTCTAATTTTCTAGTAACACGCATGCTACTGATGGTGATTGTAATGTGGTTACCAAGAAAGAGGACCAATTGTTCCTAGTGTAGTTTGCAACATGGTAATGTCATACTGTCACGCTAAACTAGCTGTTTAAATTCCATTCTGCTTCTAGAGTGAAGGGTCAAGAGTGTAACCGAGTATAAGGAAATCTTCCGTGATCAAGAAAGTGAATATTTCTGTATGATGGCTTATGAACTACAAGTATGCAACCATTCTATTTAAATTTTATTGTGTCCGTTCAAGATTGCTACCATAAACTATACTAATTTTATTGTGCCAGCAACACATGTTTCTGCATAACCAGTAAAAGGCACAAAGTTATCTGACTAATACTATCACAAAATAAATTCGTCTTTTATTTACTCCCTGTCCTGCCAATTTCTCATGGTTTTCCCTTTCCTGCAGGCAGCAGAATACCACTTAGTGGATTTATTTGAAGTAGCAAATCTCTGCGCCATCCATGCTAAGCGTGTTACCATCAGTAAGTTGTCATGCTGAATGGACTTTTCTCTTTCTCTTTCTCCCTTTATATTTTTATGCTAAATGGATATATGCCACAACCTACACTTCCAAGTGTCTATTTTTCTAGGAGAGAAAGCATTCTAATTACAGGATTCTCCTTAATACATGTGTTTATATTTAATGTTATATCTAGTCCATGTACTCTTAAATTTATCATGAATATTGATTAACATTAGGAGAACTAGTTGGTCTGTCAGTTTTGAGATGTGAAATATGTTGCTTATTGTTGCCTTTAAAGCTTATCAGCATTTAGGAGGCATTGGAAGCATTCTAAATGTTTTTTTAACATTTGTTGATGATTCTAAAGCGATGTTCCTCCTCCTGAAATAATTATTATCATTTTATAAGGAAATAACTACTATCATTGAATTTGTTATAACTCCCCTGCTACCCTGTTTCCGCAGTGCAAAAGGACATACAACTTGCCAGGCGTATCGGTGGACGGAGGCCATGGTAGTAATGAAGGGATCAACTTGCCGGCCAGCAAATTTGTTTTTAGTCTTGCAGCATGATGGACAAGGAGCGATCTGTACCGCTTGTTAACGTCTTAGGTAGTGTAGATGTATCTTCACATAGGGATCAACCTACCCTTTGTTACGTTCTAATTCGGCTGATGTTAGGATTTAGCTTTGCTTCATTCCGACTGGTCCAATTTAGAATTTCAGCAAACAGTCGATTGTGAAATTTTAACCTGTAATTGTTGTGTTGATTGCACTGAGTTCCTCTCGCATGCTTCTTCCATGAGTTACACCAGATATTGCAACGGCTGTTTTAAGAACCCTGTGCTCAAGGACCTGCAGTTGACCCAGATAGCTGTTGAGTTCAGGACCTGAAATATTGCATTCATGATCTGTTGTTATTCAGACATTTGTCACAAGTTACCGGATCTAACCCATCGGATCAGTAGAGAGGAGGCAAGATGGATAAATGGCCGGATCTGCATCGAAGCCAAACTAAACTACAGGGATAATGAGCAAATCCAAACTAATCATCAGGTTTAGCTTCATCTCATGGCCTTCAGGAGCTAGAAGCTATCAAGAGTATCCAGAGGTGGCAGAAACAATCAAGACGGCAAAAAGAAAGAAGGGAGCTTCCCCTATTCAGATGATCAGATCCTCTGAGTTGCAAGCAACTACACTGTTAGTGGTAATGATGATTATGATGATGAATCTACTTGCAAATAGAAAGAGGAGGAAGAAACTAAAAATTTTCACACCAAAAATTCTGTCTACATTCTACAGCCATCTCGGAAGAACTTCCATGCTAATTCTGCCTGGGGTTCGACTTGCTCGGCGGCGTCTGCTTCCCCAGGCTCGCACTGACCTCGACCTCCACGGCGGCGCCGGCGCCGGCCACGGCGGAGTGCAACGGCCGTGACCTCGCCGGCGCATTCTGCAGCAACCCCAGCCTCCTTGGGTGGACCAAGCCCTGACCTCTTGCAGCTAATGCTGCTGCATCTGCATCATCATCGCCGAGATCCACTGCAGTACTGATGCTGGCAAGGCACTGCAGGATCACCACAATGCAGAGGGCAAAGATGGTGGCAGATCTCATGGCCTGCATCACAGATGGCTGGCTGGCACTCTGGTGAGGCTGCTCACAGATGCTGGACAGTAATGACATGCATCTATCCTTCTGTGAGTGTAAGGTGTTGCAGTGGAGTGTTCTGCTTATATGTGGCCTTTTAAGCTCACACAGAGGGTGATTGCGTGGCTCGACATATTTACAAACGAAAAATAATATAAGATTAAAATTTTTATATATATGTTTGTATTGATTTAAAAGCCAAAACTGAAAAATAAACTATGGTGAAAGAATTTTGAAATCAACTCTAAATTTTAAGGATAAAAATTTAAATTTTATCTTATAAACATCAGCAGAAACCAAAAGCAGAAACGCAAAGAACATAGTACCATCCATGTGAGCAGTGAAAGTGGTGATTATCCCTGGGGTGATGAGATGAGGAGTGCTGCATGCGTCCGCAGTGATGGGCGTGATGATAATGGCATGTGCTGCGAGTTGGATTAGTCCATTTGACAGCCAGCCTGCATGCGCTTGCCATGCCATGGCTCGTCGTCAGATCGATGAGATTCATAGCGTGCCTGCCTGCGCGCCACATGCGAAGCGTCCAGCCTGCTGCTTTCGGCTCTCCTTCCTTCTCGTACTATCGCCAGCACCCTTGACGCATGAGTCATCATGATTCCGACTAGACTTGGCAGACCCACCCCGAGAGCAAGGCCAATAATATGATTAATTTGTTGGGTATAAGACTGTAGATCTTTTATAGGGGCTGTTAGATGGGCTAAACTTTTAGCCCCATGTCACATTGGATGTTTGGACACTAATTTAAAGTATTAAATATATACTAATAAAAAAACTAATTTTATAAATGAGAGCTAATCCACGAGACGAATTTTTTGAGCCTAATTAATCCATAATTAGCAAATGTTTACTATAGCATCACATGCGCTAATCATGGATTAATTAGGCTCATTAGATTAGTCTCACGAATTAGTTCAAAATTATGAATGGGTTTTATTTATAGACTACGTTTACTATTTATAATAAGTGTCAAAACATCTGGTGACTAGGGGCTAAACTTTAGCCCCTAAAAACAAACACCCCCATAGTTTATCCATTAGTTCTTCATTGTTAATATAGAACCTACTTGTCTCACTCACAGAGTTTATTAGTTTTTGTGTCCAAGCGGGCTATAAGCTTACAGTCTGCTTCTCCTCTCTCCTCCATCTCAGCATTTAGCCGGTTTATAGCTTACTATTATACTTGCTCTAAGGGGTCGAGGTTAGGGTTCATTTTACCCTACGGGGCTTTAGGGTTAGGGCTTCGGAATTTTCAGAGATGAGGGCAGGGAGGGAGAACAACCGAAAAGAATCCGTTGGATCCGATTTTAAAGTAAATATGTGAAAATAATTAATTAGTGATGTTGTATAGCTAAAATTTATAATTTAAGAATTATAGTTATGTTTTAGTGTATTATTATTTATTATTATGGGTTGATTGGAGAAAGTGTTTGCTAAATTTTAGGGTCCGTTTGGGTAGAGGATCGTATTCCCCCATTGTCATTTTAGGGCCAGGGCTAGGGTGGAATCTAGGACTAAGGTCATTCTCGTCCAATCTAATCTTAGAGCCGTTCCGTTGCTAAGCCTTGTTCCGACTGAATCGTCCGAATGATGAATTTTTTAATTAAATAAACATTTTTAGCAAGTAATTTTATTACTAAACTATCGGGCAATTTTTTTCAAAACCGAACATTTTGGCCACACCAGTGGTGACATGGCAAGACAATGCTGCCATGCAGCCTAGTCGGCTTGACGTGATAGTCTTGCCACACCATTGTTGGTGGCGTAGCCAAAAGGTTTATCCGGAGGAAATATTTTTCTCGAAGGTTTAGTAATAAAATTATTTATTAAAAAAGTTTAAAAAATAAAAAAAATCCTGAATGATTGGGCACGCAGGAAAAGCACCATGGAACTAGTTCAAAATTCGACACACGGAATAATCTCACGAAATTCAGATCGATCGCTGGATTTCATCCAGAATTCGACGCAGACCGCATGGTTTGGGGGAGGTCCGGATCTTGGATGCCGAAACTCAAACGAATTTATGAAAACCTGGTGCTGCCTCGCGAGGATGCGAGACGGCGGTTGCATGGGTGAGCCGTCAACTTCTCACCCGTCACAATCTTAGCCGGAACAGGGGCATTGATGCTCACCTGGGCATAACAAAAGTCTCCAGTATACTGATCACTATCGAGTATCAACCAACACAAGAACAGGCAAAGGCATGGCCCGTCATGTATAAAACAAGAAAGCTCTGATAACTTAACAGCGACATGTGCCAGGGAAATTTACATACGGACAAGTGACAAAGCCTCCGAAGAGATCAGCAGCTGGGGCGACATGGCTAGGGCTCTGCTGGTGCTGGTGTGTACAAGCTCTGAACCACCACCGGGCTTTGGGGGGGGGGGGGGGGGGGGGGGGACGCAAGATGAAACCTCAAGCTATTGACTGCTTCCTACCGCCAAATGAAGCGAAATATATAGGCAGACCCCATATAATCTACAAAATTTACTATGGATATTCGTCACATCAGAAGCCGGCCGAGCTTGTTCTCCTGAGTTGATACTTGGGTTCTGGGGGCGGTGCAGAGTTCAATATCTCATCCAACTCCTGGAGACAGCGTACACAAAAAAAGATCTCATAAGGGGCATGAATATGAATGAAATGTAACAGGATGTTATAAGCTACCCAGTAAATGGTACTGTTAGTCTTGTTTACCCAGTCTCAAGATCAACAGATTAAATTTGTTTCTAAACTTTAGGGAAAACTATAATGGAATTTAGTAAAAACCATTTGTCAAATATCAACGGCTAATTCAATTGTGCTAATAGTACAGAGAGATGTTTGTGGATTACTATGGAATTGCAGCACCAAGTTTCTGTTCAAGGGAAAAAGGACCAAAGTCAAAGGCATGGGAATAACATCTAACTATGGAATTGCAGCACATGGATGGCCCATAAAGCTCCACAGATATATACAGTAGTTTCATATGCAAACAGCTTGTTAGAGAAGGCATGTTTGGCTGAGAAATCATTACCATGATTGATAAAAAGACGGGCAGCCAACAAAAGTAGGCCCACATGTGTTCAGTGATTAAATTTATGCAACATTGCACCATAGAAAATTTACCCTTTAAAAGATTGAAATGATACGAAAAAATGGCAATGACAATACTAGTGTTTTGCATATGTAAATATGTAATGCTGTTAAATATAATGTAGCATGATAAGTTGATTAAAACCCTCAAGAAAATCATATTAAGTCCCTTAACAATTCAAAAGGCCATTGCATCTTTCCAATGATTGGTTCTTTATTCAATGTAACACAATACGTAAACTGATTGTTTCATAGTTCAAATATAGTAGTAACTACATTTGGTACATTTGCCATTTAAAAGGACACAGCATAATCCTCAAGTAAACAGATCAGATGGAAGTTAGTAACACTACTACAAATGTATATATGGCAGTAAATTATTACCACTTTGGACTTAGTGTAACAATTGTGGCAAGTAGATAGTAAGGGAATGGATAGCTAGCCAAAATAAAACAGGAATTGTTGACTGTGCAACTGTTCCAAATGCATATGGCTCAATATCAACACAGTAACACAGAGAGTAGTTCTTTAGTTGAATGCCCTTTGTCCAAAATAAGGGGGAAATAGAAACAGTATAATGGTAAATGGTAACAGCAGAGAAAGTACCTTCTGCTTCTTTAGCCTTTCATTCTCCTCTTCTAGACGCAATACTTTGTTTTCGAGCTCGTTAGTGTAAGCCTGCCAATTGGAATGTACACAGCTATGAAATCAACAGGCATGGTCCATGGAAGAAGGGAGAATAGCATTTCAATGCTATTGCCAATGATATACTCTACAGTTTTGGAAAGAAATAGCATATCCTTATATAATAAACCAAATAATGTAAGAGACATACCAACTTAATACATTCAGAGATTTTAAAAAATCCATGAGGCATTAATGTTGAAAACAGGAGGTTATAATAAGCAAAGCAAGAGCATGTGATGTGCAGAAAATTCAAAATAGGCAGGGCAATGGATCAATACCTGCTTCCTCGCTCTTGACCTAGCAGCTGATTCCCTGTTCTTTATCATTCTCTTCTGCCTTCGTTCTACTATCTTATCTGCAATCTCCCCTGAGGCACCACGTTTGCGCCCAGGCGTCTGAGGATCAGAAAGTGCCCCAAGCATTGGCGAAGTGATTTGACCATCGGAGTAAATCGGATCCAAAACAGAACCTGTAGCAACGGCCAATGGCTGAGGTGCCAAGTGACTTGCCATGTAAGGAGCAGCTATGCTTGAATGCTGGGGCTCGAAGGCCTGCTGCTGATACTGCTGTACCCACTGTGCTCCGGCATTCAAATCAGACGTACTAGCTGCGGCTGCAGTGCCCCCTACCACATCCATGTTAACTGGCAAATCATTTGGATCCTTCAGATATCCATCTGTGACAACCCCAGCTTTGACCAGGAAATCCTCAAGCGTCATCTCCCCCAGGGTCGGCTGCCTCTCTCGCCTCCGCCGGCCACCCTCCTCAGCGCCCCTCTTCGGCACATCCTGGATGCCCTTCCACACCTCATCCACCGTCTTCTTGCTCAGCTCCGGAGGCATCGTGATGCTCCCCTGGCGCTGCAGGCCCATGGCCGGCTGGGACTGGCCCGCAACACTACCACCACCATCAGGATCCACTCCCTCAGGAAACACGCTTCTAAGCAGCTCGTCAAGATTCATGCTAAGCAAAGGCTCTCCCAACTGGCTCTGCACCTCATTGAGGGTAAGTCCATACAGCGAGCCCTGCCTCACCAAGCTCTGCATCGCCCCGCCCCGCGCCGCGCCGGCGTCTCGGCCACCACCGCTACTCCCTCCAGCATGCGAAGCCATTGCCTGAATCATGAATCGGCGCTCTCAATAACCAAATCAACTCCCCCCGAGGATCCCACCACTCCAGCAAAGCAACACCTCAGCAACAGTAGTACCCCAGGGGCTGACCTAACCCTGGGGGCATTAGAGTTCAGCTGAAACCCCACCAAATTCCCCTTCTCTGCAAACACAAGCTTCTATCAGTACCGCTACCGCACCACGCATCAGAGAAATCTAGAAGAAACTGGATTGCGCCGGGGGAGGGGGCGGGGTAACTGGAAGGGGAAGAAATCTATTCCAGCCACCGAACAGACTCCCAAATCCACCCGGCGCTGGCGCCGGCGCGGTGGAGGCGCGAGGGCTACGGGAGAGAGAGAGATGGAGATTACCTTCGATTCGACCCGAGATGGAGGCTCGCGCGCGGCGAGGCGAGGCCAGGCCAGGCCGCGTGAGGGAGCGGAGGACGGTAAGGGGAGGAGGAGGAGGAGGAGGTCCGCGCCGCCGTGGCTGGCTCGTCGCCGGTGGGCGGGGGCCGCGCGAGGGAGGGAGACCTACGGGACTGCAGATCGTAGGGGGGGAGGGGGAAGAGGAGAGAGAGTGATGGAGTCGAGATGCGTGAGGAGGGAGAGAAATAGGAACGGAACGGAACGGAGCGGGACGGGACGGGACGGGGGCACGGCGGTTAGTCATCGGACATTTTCTACGATTTTTATTTTGAAGCTTGGAAATTTTTATGGCACTGTTTCGAATCGTGTTTTCGTTCAAACCCTTCATTAATTGCTACAGAAAACTTCGCTGTTACTTTAGCGGTAGTATAATCAAACGGGTAATAAGGATGTGTTTGCTTCGTGGGCTAGGTGGGATGAGTTGATTATCCTTGTTTTATTGGATGGGTTGATTCTATTTTTTTTGTTTGGTTGGAGGGATGGTTAGACCATATTTTTTTTTGGTTGCTGGGATGAGATGGGATATAGTGAACCAATCACTTATTTGATTCGAGGGATTAATGTTGGATGGTTGAATGCGATTACCTCTCTATAATGAGTTAGTGAGATTACCTCTCATATTCAAAATGATATATTGAATATTAAGATTAATATATGAATAGTTTAAATTAATTAAATGTATAGTTATACATTTAAAATATTTTAATAAAATAAAATAGACATTTCACAATGAATACCACATATGCACATGTAGAACAACAAGTTTGATCTCAATTTGTGTTTCATCCCAAATAAATTCATTGTTTAAATAACATCAAATGATACATCAGCAAATAATATGAAAACTCTAGCATCGCCAAACCATCCTGAGATGGATCCGTCGTCTCACTGTTTTGGTGGGATGGGTTGGACCCCGATCTAAGAGGAACCTTTTTGGTGAGAGGAACATCTTAGATCCGGATTCAACCCATCCTACCCATCCACCAACAAAATAGGGTCCAGGATGGGTTGGCTATGTGCTAACCCATTCCATCTCTTGAACCAAACACATCCTAACCGTTGGACCAGAAATATTAACCATTTAAAGGATATCAGAATTTTCAAGGATTAGATTTCTATGGAATATGTTTCTTTGGAATGACTCTTTCAAATTCAACTGAACTTTCTTAGGAATGCCTCAAAGGAAATTAATTTTGGAGGATTTTTTAACTTATTGGAAAAATTGCTTTGTATGTATGTCTATTCTAATTTCTGCGTTTTTTCTATGCTTGGTCAAACAATTTTCAGGTAGTTCTTCAATCCATAGAATGTTGATGGTTACTCATTATTCCAATTTTATATTTTTCATATTTCTTTATTTTGATAAATCATTCATTAGGTGTCTGAACTATCTTTTGTTATGTTTCATTCCTACACGGTCAGTTGATCGAAGAGTGTAATTTTAGACTGAGAATTTATTATCCTACAAATATTGTATTTTACAACGAGTTTAAGAGCCTATTTGGAAAGCTTCAAATATTGTATTTTACAACGAGTTTAAGAGCCTATTTGGAAAACTTCTGGCAGCTGCAGCTTCTCATAGAATCGCTAGAAGTTAGAAACTCTCCTAAATAGTACTCAGTTTCTGAGAACTGATATTGTAGAATCTAGAAAATGAACTACAAGTTAAAAGCTGGGAAACTAGATTTTTCAGGATTCTGAGAAACCGGTTTATCACCATTACTTCTCAGAATCTTAAGCTCCCCAAACAGGCCCTAAGAGATAAGGAAAAGGAACAAGAATAGCATGCAAAACAATGTGAGCCATTACCCATGATTAACGGAGTATTAATTAAAGTAATATTTGTTATATATTTTTTAATCAAAAAATGTACTGTTTTATTGTTCAGAAAGCATGCATATAAGAAAATAAGAGAGGTTTTCTTACATTTTGTAAGATCAATGCGTTGATTTATAAATTTTGATGATGAATAATTGACGGTTTGTGGTTTGAATAAGTGTTTTTTGATGAGTTGATGGTTTCGGTTGATTACTGTTGTTATGCTAACATGAGTCAAATTGAGACGAACTTGCGCTCAGCGTATGGTATCTTTATTGTTGCATATGTAGGCACCGTTTGATGCTTTGGAAGAGTATTGTCGGTGATGGATCTGATGCTTTGGAAGAGTATTGTCGGTGATGGATCTGAGTTGATTAGGGAGTAGTCGACATCCAGGGATCACGAGATTAATTAGACTCAAAAATCAATTAGACTCAAAAGATTCGTCTCGGGATTTCCAAGCGGAATCTAAAATTTATTCTGTAATTAGACTACGTTTAATGCTTCACCGTACGAATCGATGTGACCTGTCTCCCAAAAATTTTTAGAAACTAAACACAGCTATAGTTTAGGTGCTTTGATGGACCCTAAGAGCTTCTCCAATAGCTCATCTAAATTTAGTCATCTATATCTTCATTTGGATGATCATCTAAAGTATTTTCATCATTCATATCTCTTTGTACTCCACTGGATCATCCATATATGACATCCTCTGTATCTCTTTGGAGGATGGAGAGAGATCGTCCAAATATGAAGATTCTCTCTTCTAATATGGATGACATCTAAAAATAGATGATAGGATGACCGTTCTGTTGGAGCTTAATTTATAGTCTTCATACTCTATTTTCAGGATAGATGATGTGATAGATGAGCTGTTGGAGTTGCTCTAATAGTAAATTGGTGCAGGTGGTGGGGATGGCTAGATGGATAGCTAAGGGGGTGTTTGTCTCTCTCTGCCTTTTTTAGTCTATGTCACATTGAATGTTTGGACACTAATTAGATGTATTAAATATAAACTATTAATAAAATTCACCCTATATTGTGGACTATTTCGCGAGACAAATGTATTGAGCCTAATTAGTTCATGATTAGTGAATGTGGTGCTACAATAAACATTTGCTAATCGTCGATTAATTAGGCTTAAAAAGTTTTGTCTAATGAAATAGCTTTTATTTATGCAATTAATTTTGTCATCAATCTATATTTAATACTCCTAACTAACAGCCAAACATCCGTTGTGACAAGAGACTTCAAAAATTCTATGATCCAAATAGCCACTAAACCTCCTAAACATCTACAGTAGTCTTTTAAAGTTTAAAGAGCTTTTTATATGCTAATCAAAATCTAGGTCTAAGGGGGAGAAACCTAATTTTGAGAAGCTGATCGGTGAGAATACAGAAAATATGGTTTCCTAGTACTAGTTTTTGGCTTAGTTCAATTTTTGGATTTTACGACTAGATATTCTCGTGACCTAAGCTCTACATTTGCTATCTTTACTTATAATCCCACCGTATTTTAAGAGACAATGTCGTTGATTTTTTTAGGACACGTTTAATAATTTATCTTGTTAAAAAACTTATCTAATCATAATCCATTTTGTTCTATTTGTATTTAAAACTAAATATGTTTTAACTATAATCTATAGTTTATATATTTATGTAAAATATTTAAATAGCAAATAGCCAAACATGTAAAAAAGTTAACGGGTAACGAAATACTTCCTCGAATTTTTTAAGGGTAATGGGTGACTCGTTTGGAAATTTTTTAAACAAAACGAAGATTCAAACTTAAATTCAAAATGTTAACGATTTCAATTACAAAAATCAAAGGGAGTATTTTCGACCTAGCGCCAATTTCGGGCCAATTATTATTCGAGACACACCAAGCCACCAACGAGGTTACAACTTACAACAGCGAACAAGTTCGTAGTGACCACCGACGCGTACCGCACACTTGGTGGGCCCCCACCTACCAGCAGGGCCCCAGCCCCGCCCCCACACACCACAAACCACGTGGGCCCACCTGCCGGTGACCCAGGCGCACCCCGTCTCCTATATAACCTCCTCCCTCGCGCGACCTCGATGACCCCCCCCCTCTCTCTCTCTCTCCCCTCCTCTCCTCCGCCCATTTCCTCCTCCTCTCGCCTGCGATCCGGCCGCGTCCCCCGCCGACGAGAGAGCCCCGCCACGCGAGGTCGTGAAGCAGGAGGAGGAGAAGAGAGAGAGGAGGAGATCGCCGATCTCGGTAGGTAACCACCGCCTCCCGCCCCCGCGAGTTCTCCGTGGTTGATCTCGATGGTTTTTGATCCGATCAGTTCCGCCTCTGGTTCGGTTTGATTGGTTTATTCGGGGGGTTCGTTTTTTTTCTCGATGCGATTTTGGGGGTGGATTTTGTACGGGTGGAGGTGATCCGAGGGGGGCTCGATCGGTTAGGTTTTCTCGGTAGATTCGATAGGTTGGGGGATTTGATTGAATCTGATTCGGGGGGAGTCTGGCCGGTTTGACCGGCTCCGCTCGATCTAGCTTCGTTCCCACGCTGGTGTTGGGGGAATCCGGGGGCGCGGGGAATCGCTTCGGTTGGCCGCGAATCTGATCCGATGCCGCGCTTTCTGCGTGCCTTCCTCGCAGATCTGTGGGCCGCGGGCGTCAGATCTCACGGATCTAGCTGCGGTTGCTTCGATTCCGCTGTTTTTTAAAAATCTGGCGAGACTCTCTGGATCTTGACTAGATAATTTCCTTTTCGTTTCGTTTCAGGGAAGGAGCGGAGATGGGGCTCACGTTCACTAAGCTGTTCAGCCGCCTCTTCGCCAAGAAGGAGATGAGGATCCTCATGGTCGGTCTCGATGCGGCCGGTAAAACCACCATCCTCTACAAGCTCAAGCTCGGCGAGATCGTCACCACTATCCCCACCATCGGTACGTTTCCAATCCACATCCTACGCATGTACGGGTACCATCGTGACGTCGTGTTTTGTAATTCAGTTCAGTGGTATTGGTAGCTCGCGCTCTCCATTTCTCCCACAGCATAGGTTTAGGCTGTGTGGGCATAATTAACATTCTATCTCGAGTTGCTCAGCAATAGATAAATGGTCAGAAGAGTTTTTTATAGTCAAGACTATTTTTTTAGGCTGGCTTCTTATAGATGATAAGAATAGAATTGTTTGATCATGGGATTTGTTCTAACTGATCTCAAGTGGACTGGCTTCTTATTAATGATAAGAATTGTTTCGATCGTGGGATTCATTCTAGCTGATCTCAAGTGCGTGTGTTTACATTCCACTTCATGTAAAATGTAGAATGTTTATATGCTAGGTGGACTTCCATAGGATGCATAGTTAAGACTTACAAGGCACAAACGAATTAACGAGGTGCCATCCTCAATGTGTTTCACCTCACTGTGTTTAACCTGAAAACACTCTTTTGAGTTTGCCAATGTAGTATTATAGTACGATTATCTGATTTTAGGAATTTAAAACTGAAAAATAATCTGCTAGCATTTACATTGATTGAAACTCTGTTATGAACTGCAGGTTTTAATGTTGAAACCGTCGAATACAAGAACATTAGCTTCACCGTTTGGGATGTCGGTGGCCAGGACAAGGTAAGAAAAAATGTCTATGATCCAACTACAAACTTTTGAAGATTTTTTGTTTCATATTATATAGTTTGGCATTGTCAATTACCTGTAATTAATATGCTTACATAATCAGAAACAGTGCATGCAAACTGCAGCATATTAACTTAACATCAGCTCTGATGAATTTGTTTTATTGAATCAAATTTGTGAAAAGTTTAGAATGTAGGCCTAAGTTTTTATGTTACATACATATTAATTTATTGTTTGAAATGTTTATAGCTTTGTTGTCTAATATAGTTTGTCTTGACATGTGCTTGTGGTTTGACACTGTATTTTGTTAATACAGATCAGGCCCCTGTGGAGGCACTATTTCCAGAACACCCAGGGCCTCATTTTTGTCGTGGACAGCAATGACAGAGAGCGTGTTGTTGAAGCCAGAGATGAGCTCCACCGTATGCTGAATGAGGTATTAACAATATCAGAGTTCAAAGAAATCTACCTGTACTCTTTTTAAGAAACATAATTAATAAATTCCATGTGGTTTGTCAGATTCTGTTGTTGAGAATTGAGCATAAATGAGCATAAATTTATTTTCTTTTCTAGTCAATATAGATGATTGCCATTGGTAATTTACATCATAAGATGCAGTTCCAAAGCTCTTTGAAATTTCTAAAGAGCACAACTTTGATGGAAGAATGTACATTCTATATTATACTATTTTGATTATTGTTGCTATCAGGCTTATCATGTGATGTTCAAGAAGTTATAATTTTAATGCCTTTTCCAGTGATGTGATGATTGATTGCCATGTTGTGGCTACAGGATGAGCTACGTGATGCTGTCCTGCTGGTGTTTGCCAACAAACAAGATCTTCCTAATGCCATGAACGCTGCTGAGATCACAGACAAGCTTGGCCTGCACTCCTTGCGCCAGCGGCACTGGTATGGTTTCCTTTGCGGTTAAAGTTTATGGCCTGCATGTAGTGTTTTTGCGATTGATCAGTAATAGCATTTTCTGTAAGGTGCTCTATATTAGTGTTGAAACAGAAATGCTTAGCAGTATTGTCTTTTAGTGGTAAGGTTACTATGTGCTGCCTGCATAATGGTGCTCATGTATTCTACTTAAGCGCTAAGTCCTTGTCCTATGCATTATCCAGCTTTTAACCAAGCAAAAGCGGTCGGTTCACATTGTCCAACTGTTGACAATAGCCAGTATTAGTGTTTGCCATTTGAACTATCTATGCAATCTGAACTATTCGTTTCCTATCTTATGACCTCATCAGGTACATCCAGAGCACATGTGCTACCTCTGGTGAGGGGTTGTACGAGGGACTTGACTGGCTTTCCAACAACATAGCCAACAAGGTGAGATAATTACATGTTGCTGACGTCGGATTATTCAATCAATTTAATGAGCATCTACGTAGTGCTTTAACCGTGCATTATTATATTTTACCCAAAATGTTTGTACGCAACTAACGACCTGCCCTTAATTTCCTGAAAATAGGCTTGAAGCATCTTGGCGGGGCTTTAATCAAAGGGAGATATGGCGGATATCCCGAGTGAACTCTGCCCTTTTTACGTATCAAACTATATAGTCATGACAGATAATGTGGATGTTTTGGAGCTCTTTTGGTCCCTAAGGAGCTAGCTATCAGATTGTTTTTCGTGGGGTGTTAAAAATCGTGCGTGTTTCAGTTTGGCTTTTCTCCAAAGGCTTACGGTGCCTGACCTCTGTACCTCTGTACTTGGCCACAGATGTTGTAGTATTGACCTTGTCTTTGGCATAGCGTATTGTTACCGTATCCATCCTGTTCTGTGCAGCCATCCTCCGTCCATGACCAGTTTATACCCCGTTGTCTTGTGACGACCGTTCTGCGGCTTTTCTGTTAAAGACGGCGCCTTTAGCTGCGATTTTGTTGCATTTTGGTCTCTAACCAATCATTTTCAGTGAAGCAAGCATTTTGGTCCAAGAGGCCTAAGCGCATCCCCTTACCACTGGGGACGGGGTTACCGTACCTTGGTCTTAACCATACAACATTTATTAAAACTTCGAATTGTTTTTTAAAATTTGTTTGAAGTTAGCGTGGTTATCACAGTATTATTGTGAGCAAATGAAAAATAATTTGTAAATAAAACTTCTTTATATGTGTTTATAAATATCTAAAAGGCAAGACTGAAAAATAAGTTATGATGTAGAATCTTAAAATCTAAGTTTAATTTTAAGATTAAAAATTTAATTTTGGCTTAAATCTATAAAAAAGCCAAAAAATGGGTTGGGTAACTAGCGGTTTGGAAAACTTTGATTGGGCCTGGTCTGCTGGCCAGGCGGATATCCTGGATGCAATTAGGATCCTACGTAGAACAATGCTTCTTGCTAACATATTAGTATCATGTCCGCTTAGATGACGTTTTGTCTTTTTTGGTGGCATCTCATGGCATCTGATATGTTTCTCTCATGGCATCTGATATGTTTCTCTCACCTTGTCGTCTCACCTTGTCGGAATATGTTTAAGAACAGGTAGAAGAAAAAAGATTTTCTATTTTTATAATATTTATTTACTACTCTTTTGGATCGAAAATATTTATCATTTATAACAAGATTTGGTTAAACTTTTATAATTTCTACGAGCAATTTTGCGTTGAAATAAAATTATAAAATCTAATAAATTTATAATATTATGATAGTAGCTTTCGAGGAGAATGTGTCTATCATTTGTTTTGTATTTAAACTAAACATTTAAAATTATTGATGGTCAGAATTTTAAAAATTTAACCAAATCTTATCCTATACGACAAATATTTTTGACCAGGAGAATATTATAAACGGTAGAATCAACTACTATGAAATTTAAAATATACTTTAGCAATATGATTTGATGATCTTCTGTATAAACTTTTCATTAAAAAATATATAACTCAGTCGTTCAGAAAGCGCATATGTAAAAACCAATTAAAAGGTGAGAAAAATCCCTAAGAGATGGTACAATTCTGTTGCTGTCTTTCGCATATGCAACCAAAGCTACACCATGGATTCCGTTGCTTTCTTTCCGGCGTGCAACCAAGCCAATAATATGTACTACTGCACGTTGCCTTGAGTCCAATGGAAACCGTGACAGCAGCGGCTGAGAGCTGCACGCTGGACGGCTGGAGAGGCACAGTAGCAGTAGCACTCCAGCACGGTGGGACGGACAGCAAATGAGATTCTCTAACATTCTATTGGGAAGCTAGAGAGCTATAGTGCTGTGACTTTGAATATATTTTTAGCCATTTGATCTGTAATTAACACAGTTCCGATTTGATCGCTACAGTAACAACACGTATACTACAGTACCTAACTGGTTTTTATCGTAGCCACGGTGTTTAAAGGTGGTATTTAGTTGCCAAAAATCTTTTGGCAAAAACATCATATCGAACGTTTGACCGGATATCGGAAGAGATTTTCGAACATAAATGAAAAAACAAATTTCACGGCTAGCCTAGAAACCGCGAGACAAATCTTTTAAGCCTAATTAATCCATCATCAGCACATGTTGGTTACTGTAGTACTTATGATTAATCATGGACTAATTAGACTCAAAAGATTCGTCTCTTAATTTCTTTCATAACTGTGTAATTAATTTTTTTTAATATTTTATTTAGTGTCTAAAAATTTGATGTGATATTTTTTTTAAAAAAAATAGTAACTAAACAAGAACAAAGTTGAGGTGCTATGCCGCAAGACCTTCGACGTGTGTTTTGGTGACTTTTCTGGAGAATCCGGATTGGACGGACAGACGGTGATCATGCCTGCACCATGAATGTAGAAGTATGCCAGCTAGTATATAGGAGTACTACACATCGCTGCCCCCAACCGTGTGCTAACATCCGACGTGACGTGACGTGACGGGCCAACTATTCACTCTGATTCTCTTGAGCCCAGTACTTGTTCATGGACTATTCTCTTGCACCCATAATATAACTATTTTTCTTTAAAACAAAATTGTAACATTTTCGTCTATTTTAAAATATAAATATTATCAAAATTTATATTTTGTACTATAATGTAATTATTTTTATACAGTTCACGATATTACTTGGTTTATCAATTACTTTTCAGCCAAAATTTTTTTCATTTTCATTTTATCCTCGCATATTTTTATCCTAATCCATTTCTTATTTATTGAGAAGTGCTAACGTATTTTTAACCTTAATCTATACTACGAAACAAAGAATGTTACACTTTTTTTAACAAAGACAACATATTTATGGTGGACGGACCTCCTAGTACTAACATTGGGCGTTACTGATGTAATCATGCAATCAACTAGGGAACGCCATGTATAGTTTCATGTGGACATAGATAATTCACGTAGAGTTAGATTAATATATATATTTTTGAAATTTTATTTATGTAGATACCATTATGTATAAGTATATTTTGGTTTCATAGATAACTCTAGAGAGAATTTCCTGTATGCCACTAAAATTATACCTAATTTCTTTTATGCCATGCAAAAAATCGAACTTCCCTCTATGCCATTCACTTAATTTTTTTCTTCCTTACGTGTCATTGCCGTTAACTTTTTCATCCATCTCTTTAACTTATTTTGCTTATGTTTCTTCTATGCCACTACATGCCAAATGACCCAAAACATATCATTGAAAATAGATATGTTCGAATAAAATTTGAAATTAAGACAGGAGAATTAAAAATTGATATTTACGAATAAAATTTGGAAATTGATATTTTCAGATAAATTTGAAATGACTCGTAACAAAGAATTGAAAATTTGAAAAATATCAATTCCCTACTTTGAAGAGTACTAAAGAACAATATTTGACCTCAGTCTCTGACTATCACAGCTTGGGTATCTTTTTTAAACCTTTTAAAAAATTTCAAAAGCTAAAATGGTTTTAAATCTCTGAAAAGAATTAAACAAGTAAACAAAGTGACATAAAATCTTTGAAAACTTCTAAGTAGGGAAATTGATATTTTTCAAATTTTCAATTCTAGGTTGCGGGTCATTTCAAATTTATCCCAAAATATCAATTTTCAAATTTTATTCGAAAATATCAATTTTCAATTATGATGTCTTAATTTCAAATTTTATTCAAAAATACCAATTTTTAATTCTATGTTTCGGGTCATTTGGCATGTAGTGGCATAGAAGGAACGTAAGCAAAATAAGTTAATGGAGTTAGATGGAAAACTTAACTGCAGTGGCACGTAAGAAAGAAAAAATTAAGTGAATGGCACATAGGAAAGTTCGATTTTTTGCATGGCATAGAAGGACATGGTATAATTTTAGTGGCATACAGAGAATTCCCTCATAACTCAAAGCTTCTATTATAAAGTTTGGATGTTACATGCACATCTTATATTCTATTTATAAGACGTGCGTATAACATCCACTATGGGGCTGGAGATAAGAAAGTTTTTCTCCGCGACGTTTCTAGCCGGATGCCGAAATGTATGAGCCTACTAAATTTATGTTTTCGAAGTCCACTAGATCCAACGGTCCAATTGATAAGAGTATTGTCGCCACCCCTCCCTCGCCCTCTCATCGCTGCCCCTCGCGCGCTCGTGACATTGTACGGAGTCTATACGTTACTGACCAATACTCTCTCTGTTTTATAATATATTATAAGATATTTTACCCTTATCTAGATTTATGTGGATGTTAGTAAATTTAAATATATATAAATTATATATATATATATATTAATTTAGACGAAGTCTTTTCTATGGGCCTACATGAAACAGTATGCATTGCTCATTAAATGCGAGCTAGCAAGCTAGGCACAACTCTCCTACCCCTCATGCGGCAAGCATGCATTCATATGATATCCTTGAATCGCGTTCTGTTTTTAAATGCGTTTTAGATATATACAGTGATGGCTCATGTCCTCATGAATCATGATACATCAGCCAAAAGCTATCTACATGACCCTTGCTTTGAGCGTTGAGCTTCTGATCAATGAATTACATGGATATATGCGTATATATATATATAACTAGTCCAAATTTACTATGTCATTCTTTACTATTGTATCTACAATACATTATAAAACTTTTTAATTTTGTCTAGATTTATTAAATAAATCTAGACACATATATAAAATATATATATTAATATATATAGTTAAATCTAGATAACATCAGAAAACCTTATAATATGATACAGAGGGAGTACATAATATACGTGCCCATACGTACCTCCACGAATGTGCTATCAGCTCTAAAGCATGCTCAAAGAAACAGTAACCAACAATACACCATTAAAATTACTAAATTCCGCTAAAAAGCTGTAACTTGGATTTGAACACTCTATGTAGAGTCGTGCACCCACAACTTCACCAGCACACTATCGACACTCCCCTAAATTTACAACGTCTTTTTAAATGAACAAACTTAATTCAGGCCCTATTTAGTTCATATAAACTTTTCCCAAAAACATCACATCGAATCTTTAGCCACCTAAATAAAACATTAAATATACATAAATATTGAAACTAATTACACGTTTATGGAGAAAATTGTAAGATGAATCTTTTAAACCTAATTAGTATATGATTAACTATAATTGCTGTAGTAACCAACATGTGCTAATAATGAATTAATTAGATTCAAAAATTCAACTCGCGGTTTCGATGCGAAATCTGAAATTTATTTTGTAATTAGACTATATTTAAAATTTCAAATATATGACCATATATCTTGATGTGACCTCTCTCCTAAAATTTGTTGTGAACCGAACGTGGCCTCAATACAAACTATACGACATACATGAATTGATTTACGACGTTTGTGTTGTTGAGAGTACGTTAAAGGAACACATTGCACATGCATTTATGAGGTGTATGCGGTGGGGGCGTGTGTGAGTTGTGCATTTTCGGTGCAACGAAGAAGGAAAAAAAAAATCAAAATCTCAGCTATATAATGTCGTCGTGCCGGCCAGGCCACCGAATTCATTCGACTCCTCTCCGAGCTGCCACCGCCCAACGAACCCCACAAGCTAGCCGGCCTTAGCCATCAAAGCCCAGGGACCACAGCCATGGCGGCGGCGGCGATGCAGCGGCGGTGCGCGGCGACGCTTGCGGCGGCGGCGGCGGTGCTACTACTGCTGCTAGCGCTGGCGCCGGCGGGGGCGCGGGCGCAGTCGCCGGCGGCGGCGCCGGGGCCGGCGGGGGGCGGCGGGCTGGACTCGGCGTGCCTGAACGCGCTGCTCAACATGTCGGACTGCCTGACGTACGTGCAGAACGGGAGCAGGGCGCGGCGGCCGGACAAGCCGTGCTGCCCGGAGCTGGCCGGGCTGGTGGAGTCCAACCCGGTGTGCCTCTGCGAGCTCCTCTCCGGCGCCGGCGACTCCTACGGCATCGCCGTCGACTACTCCCGCGCCCTCGCCCTCCCCGCCATCTGCCGCGTCACCACCCCTCCCGTCTCCACCTGCGCAGGTATATAATTAATTAGCCATGCACGCATATATAGCTTCGATCTCTCCACTAATCACTTCTTAATCTCCCCACTAATCACTTAATTTCTAGGAGGAGTAGTACTTTGGTTTTGATTAGTTTGTGTGCTAATTAATCTTGGAGATTAATTAATTTGCAGCTTTGGGATACAATGTTCCTATGGGCCCATCGCCGGCGCCGTCGCCGGCGGCCGTCTCGCCCTCCGGTGAGGGTCCACAGTTCCCTGGTAATCAACCGAGTACTCTCCCACTAATTATATTTGTTCGGTTGCTCTTTAAGAAAACTGAAGCTATTAATTATCAGTGTTTTTGATCGTGTGCTTTTTAGCGCTATTAATATGTGATTTTGGGTTGAGAGGAACGCATATATACAATAAATAACCTCTAGTTACTAAATCTGAATGAATATATCCTAGTATTTCATAGATTCATACGAATTCTGAATTTGAATATATATATATATACATACATACATACATATATATATATATATATATATATACACCATATTCATTAATTTATTAATAAATCTAGACAGGACAGGACTGAAACATGATATAATATGGAATAGAGAGTAGCTTAATGCCATTTTTGCCTTCTTGAAGTATTTAGACTTAGCTGGAACTACAAATTAATATGAATGATACTGCCTAGTTTAGTTTTGATCGTTTGCCGGTTATGGCTTTAACCAGAAGGTTCACAATTTTCAAACCAAAATATTAGAAATTTCGGATCTACTAATCGGCTGGCCTCTGTATGACGTATGACGAGCTAGCCTCTGGCTAAAAACTTTTGAGTTTGCTTCAATTTGGCAAACTGTGGCAAACTACTGTTCTAATTCAGCGAGAATCGACCGGCCCAAATTCCTAACTTCTGCGTTTCAAATTTCTCAAATCTCCTCTTTTTTTTAGCCAGCTAAGATTTATGGTAGCATCTAATTCTAGCCAAGATGATAAATTTTTGATCGTTTGCCGGCTGTTGGCCGTGTACTGCGTGTTGAGGCCAGATTTTAAATTGATCCATAAAACTAAAATTTAGGAATTTAGCAAGAAAATATATCTTCAACAGTTTCTAAAAACATTTGTAATATTTACACAAGTCTTAAAATTATTGCTCTAAATTTGGGACAAAAATACTTATTCTTAATATAAGTTAGTCATTTTTAGATTTCTGTTGGAGGAGGACATGATTTTTATGCCTAATATTTTTTTAGATTAACCCAATACAAATTTTTAAAAATCAAAATATTAACAATTTTTTTTGAAGATGCTCTACGACGGACCGTAGCACGGACGCGAAAAGGAGCGAATCGTTGCTGTTAATTGCTACTATTCATGATAATAGCATCACAAAGGAATACACATTTAAGCTGCTCCATGTACAAAAGGCATCCTATACAGTTTATGATGGCGATTAATTGCTCGACACCGCCGTGCCGTGCCGTTAGGTTCATGTGCCTGTCACGTACTTACACTCCTCACTACTGTGACCTAATAACTCAACTCCAATCTGCTGCAGGGACCTCGCCCTTCGCCTCGCCGCCGTCGACGGCGACGCCGTCGACAAACCACGCCGGCCGCCGCTCCGGCGACCACCACCACCACCTCGTCGCCGCCGCCGCCATTGCCGTCGTTGCCGGGATGTTTTAGGATCGATTGATTCATGCGCTCTCTCCTGTGCTTAGTTATCGTTTTCTGGGGTGATGTGGCCGTCTGTTTGTTTGTTGTATGATCTTTTGCTGATCGTAATTAATTCCTTTTTCTTTAAGGCATAACTAAATTCCTTTTGATGTATTAAACTTGCTGGATTCCATGACATTGTCCTTGCAAGGACGTATATACTTACTCTTATCTACCAGTAGTAGTACTTCATATGTTTGATGTGATGATTCACAAGCCATGGACATGTAACCACCTAGAGTGGCACGTCAAGAAATACTGGTACCTTTTTTCTGGTTTTATGTTGTCACAAGAACAGCATGAAGCTTCTTCTACTCGTCACTCTTTGCCAGAAAAGGGGGGAAAAAAAATCCTTGATGCATCTTATTTACGACTCTTTTTGTATTTATTTTCGTATTTAAATATATGATGATGTTGATTTCTTTCGATCTAACTTTTGAAATTTTCACCATTAGTAGCTCGTAAAATATATTTGATTTACAAACAGTAAATTCATACGGGCAGAATTTTCTTTATATGTATTTTATGATATTATACTATTATTAGTTATTATCGTTATATACTAATAGAAAAATACTGGTGAAATTTGTACACCAAAGAGTCAAAGACCGAATAAGATTTAACAGTTTCATATATCTAAAATACAGAGATGGTACTATTTATACCTACATATTATCTGTTCATAGTTGCAAAGTTAGAGGTGACACGATTCACCACAAAAATCTCGCAGTTGATGAGTACTACCTGCGTCCCATAATAACTTTATTTTTTAATTTTTATATCCAATATTTAAACATTCATTTTATTTAGAAAATTTATACAAAAATCTTTTAAAAAGTAGTTACACATAAAGTACTATTCATGTTTTATCATCTAGTAGCAATAAAAATATTAATTAAAAAAATTGAAATAAAATGATGAGTCAAAACATTATATCCCAACACTGAAAATAGATTTATTTTGGGACAAAACAATACTTGAAACAGAATGGCAAAAGCCAGTGCCAGTGCCAGCATGGTGCACATCGAAATGAATGGAGGCGGTTGCGGATGACTGTACGTGGACGCAACGCACCGACCGGCAAACACATCTTTGTTGCTCAGCAGCAATGAATGAAAGATGGCAAGCAACGCATCATCAAAATTCAATTCCCAACTGCCCATTTGCAAGTGTTCTGTTCCCATGTGAGCTTGGCTGCAAAAACTCTGCAAGCCTCATCTGGGTTGGTTTGGTTTTTCAGCTTCTGCACTTCTGCTACTGCTGCCACACATTATGGGCAAGCACCCAAAAGGATCTCTTGTGTGCTTGTGCAGGGCTCCACGCAGTTGGACGGCGCCATGGCATGAGAAAGGAGCAGCAGAATTCATGAATCATGAGATGGTTCAGAGTTTTCAGGTTCAGTTTCTGGCCCTTCTGCAGCCTTTTTTTTCATCATCATTGCCTCATTGGTCAGTGAAAAGCTCTTGTGTTGTACACAAATGTACTTGTCTGCTAATGTGGGTGAGGGGGGCAACTGAACATTGTAGAGACAGCATGCAGAAATTAGAGGAATGCAGAGGTTTGATTAATGAATTCCAGGAATCACTGAAGCTATTATATATCACAAGTGAGAAGGATTACAGATGAAAAGCAGGCCAGATTTTTGTAAATTCTGGCAGAATCTAACCATGAACAACTCTATGAAATAATAAAAAGAAAGCTTGTTCTCCAAAGAAATTGCACTGATAAAGTGCATTTCCATCTACCATAAATTATGGATACTAACTCTGAGTTTTCTAATTCCTGCCCAGTTACCATTGAAGACTGGTAACGAAAACCAAGTTGTCGTCAGGAAGTAACCAAAAGTGGTAGAATTTGTGCCAAAAACCTCATGAACCTATTTATTTTAACCAATCCTGTATAAATCAGACTGCCAACAAGGTAGTTACCGTCAATTATTCACAATCGGTATGCTAACATACGTTGCAACTTCTCCTGCAGTAACCTGGTAATGCTGCTGTTCCAACCATGTATTCTGGGTTCTTTCTGCACTCTCCCAGGGCAGCCCATTTTTCACAACTCTCATTGTTGTCAGTGCAATTGCCTTGTGTGTGATAAACCTTGTCAAATGATGCTACACGAATCCACTTTGTAGCAGACCATTTCTCGCCCTTTATGACTGGGCATCCAGCATGGAGACTCAATGAGTCTTTCGAAGAATCTGGGTTAAGGTTGAAGAACAGAAGAGCATCCCCTTTTCGTGGTTTCACTGAGGTAGAAGTTATATATCAATTGAGAATTATGTAAGACATCTTACAAAAAACATGGGAATCATAATTATCAAAACAAAAAAGGCACATGATATGAAATTTATACCTGCAACACCTTTTCTAGCACATTCTGACAAGGTTCCATCCTCAGTGTTTGTACCACTATCTGTAAACTCCTACTTGACAAATGTATACAGAAAACTGATGCGATAAGAGACCCCAACACAAACTTCAAATAATCGCAAAGTAAATGAGCCTGTGCTTATCTATGGTTGCAGGCTGACTCAGATATTTCTTTTTGAAAAATAAAAACACTGCATGAGACAAATGGAGTAAGAAATTACCTCAGCTAAAGGGAAAACTGTTTCTCCTCCTTCTGCTACATCTGTTAAGTACATAAGAACAGTAGCTATGCGATGACCACCACGGATAGTGTTAACACTGTCGGTGAAGTAATCATAGTGCTGTTCATACTTCTCCCCATGTTTATACCTTAACACTTGGATATCTTCACCATTCTCTGATTATTATTACAAACATGTATAAGAAAAGTAAAAAAACATAAAAATGTCAAAGGCTTAACTTTGTTTCTTTAAGAGATGAAATGCCAACTAGAGCAATTTGAAAGACTTTCACTTCAAGCCTGCACATATGTACAGGAATGAAAACAGAAGGCAAGTGCAAGGTCAATTATTAGGTGTAAAACAGAAAAATTTTCACATGTTCAAAATTATGAATTAGACAAAACCTCTAAAATTTTCATGAATAGAAGATTGCGCTGTTATTGTCTGAATGGGAGTTACAACCTTTTGGAAGAAATGTCCACGCAGCAATTTTTTCCTCTATACCAGCAACAATTGGATCCTACAATTTGGACATCATTGTTCATCAGAAATGAATCGTGTAAGCAGACGAACAATCATCTGAATTTAGCTAAGAAATATTGACGAAAACTGAGCGAATGGATCATGAAATCAGGGTTCAAATATTTCCCTTTTTTTTTCGAATAAGACAGTGGTTCAATCATATTCCATACCAACAACATCGGTACTGCACATCTATGATACACTAAAAGATACTTTTTTTCTTGGAAGGTACTCTTTAATGAAAAAAACTGCATTCACAACCCGGATCCGGATGAACAAATACTTTTTTTTAAAAAAAATAAAACTAACAAAAACCAAACCTTGCCCTTGCTGAGGAAGGTGCCGGAGCTGGTGCGGGCGTCGCTGAGGCCGCTCTTGCCCGACAGGTTATCAGCCACCGCCGACCTCTTCAGCTCCGCCCTCGCCTAAAATTAGCACACAAACCCTCTAACAAATCAAATCAATTCTGGAGCACGCGCAGCGGAAGCGCTCGCAAGAACTCCCAATTCTTGCAGAGAAAAGAGAAGGCATTGGGGGAGGGAGGGAGGGAGGGAGGTGGAGATCGAGTGGTGGTACTGACGAGGGAGACGAGGTGGTTGGCCTCGTCGTCGCTGAGGAAGTGCTGGTAGAGGAACACCCTGCCACGGATCACGCACGGATCAACCATCTCGGCTCCCGTTCCATGAACCGTCGAGATCGAGACGAAATCAAAGAAAGCGACGGCGGGAAACGGCCGGGAAGGAGCAGAGACGAGACGCCCACCTGGGTTTCCAGGAGATCTGGCGGGAGTGGTGCGGGTACACCACGGGGGCCGGGTACACCGAGCTCCCCCTCCCGCCCACACCGCCTCCTCCGGCAGCAACCCCGCCGCCGCCGCCGCCGCAGATGACGACGAGGAGGAAGAGGGCCAGCGCGAGGCCGGCAGGGGGAGCTCCTCCGCGCCACACCCGAGCCATGGCAGCCAGCCGAGGAGTCCCTGCCTCCCTCGCCCTCGCCCAGACCCAGGCGGCGCGGCGAGCTGGAGCGGAAGTGGTCGCCACTCGCCGCCACGGTTCGCGGCGGAGGAGAGAGAGAGAGCGGGAGGGAACGAGCCGCTCACGCTGATGAGGAAGGAGGAGGAGAGATCTGCGCCGTCGAAACCACGAGCCTCGTCGATCGGATGGCCGGGACGCGCCGGAGTGGGAAAACCAAACCGTGGGAGCAGCAAACAGGTTGGTGAGCAACACACACGGTATGATGACGAGCGGAAATTTAACCACCTTTACACGGTGAGTGGCAAGTGCCACTCCCTCCTCGCTGCAGCTGTGAGTGGATTAAGAGGGTACGACAAATAGTGATAAAAAATTAAAAGTCCGTGATAACAATGATCAACGTGCCAAGCAGCACAAGGAGTTGGGACCATTTATTATCATTGGGAATCGTAATGTTTCGCTATAAATTACTTCAACGGTTCTAAAATATTATTAGTATTTTATGGTTTAAATTTTATAAGTAATATAATATAAATGTTTTCTGTACTGATTGGGATGATTCTAATTATTTAAATAATTCCAAAGGTAATTAGACGCTTGGAAAGGGAGCATAATCAGTCCAAAATTTAAAATTTGATTGCTGAAATTACTGAAAGGTATCTTTGCATATCATCTTAGTGTTTACTAAATAATTTAAAAATACTTATATTTTAGGACAAATGATTTATTAGTCTTTTATAGTTTCATTCGGACTAAGCTGTCTTGAGAAAAAGAATCAGATGGTGAGTCTATTCCAAGTTAACGACAGTAGACAATGGTTTATCTGCAGTTGTTGCTTTTGTCTCTTGGACCACAGTTGCTACTTGGATTAAAACATGGCCACCAAGTTCATCGTTGATACATCATTCTCAGACATGTTTATCTTTCTCACGGAGCAATGAAAAATGTCAATAAAAACATAATTTACTTCAATTCCAAACATTTTGGATTGGTTTTATTCTTGAACACTCTAATTTTATTGGTTATGATGCAAGCGAGCTCTAAAAATTATCACATCGTATTTATGACTACAGGGAGAAGAGATGAAATGATAGAGAAGAAAAACATATTTATAGCCAGCTGTACCATATATGAATCAGATATGTGTCATGTATTAATGATATAGAATATATTTGTCTATAGCTATTGTATAAGTTAGCTTTATATTAGTTCCTTGGTGACACTTTATGGGTGGTTGTTCGTCGCAAGACACTTCAACCATTATTTAATATACCCTTTTTTCCATTATTTAATATACCCTCTTCTAAGGGAGGGATAAAACATCACAAGAGACAACTTTACCACGAAGCAATCTGTAAGATTTAAATCTAAACAAATTTTAGCTGAATTGAAACACATTTTGAAAACTTTATAACTTTTCCCAAGTTGCGGATATGAGAATTGCCAAAAATAACTTTTAAAAAGAACAAATATTAGCCAATTCAAACATTTTTTGTAAGATGTTTTTACTCCTACAAGTTGGGACTATTTTTGCAAAATATGTTTAAGTTCAACCAAAACGAGTTCAAATTTAAATCTTGCAAGATGGCCCAAGAGTAAAATTGTTTTTTACAAATTTATATCTCGCCATCTGAAGAAGATACATTAAAATAATGCTTGGAGTGTTTTTTGACTTTGACAAACAAACATAAAAGTAAAATTATAGTTTCCTATGACAAAGCCGCAAACTATAGTTCTGGATCAAATTCTGCACAACAAAAATAAAACAGTTAACGAAAGAAAGGCCAACGGTTCATCCTGTAGCTCGATGGAAAGAGCTTCATTTCCAGCTTACAAACCAGAAGGCTGAACTGAAGAAGATGACAGATGTACCAGCCATACCACCAACTAAACGTAATGCTACACAATGGGATTTTTTTAAGGTATTCTCCGGTGCAAATCCAATGGCTTGGATAGATTATCAGTGTGATAATTAAATTATGTGGTAGTGCAGTAAAAGGTAAAAATACTTGTGGCATTGCTGTAATTTGGGAGTACTGAAAGTGTAGAGTGCTAAGGGCTTCGAATGGGGATTAGGCTGGTCTTGTCCTAGACCTAGGGCAGCACAGGATGCCGTCGCCGCCGCCGTCGGGAGGGCATCCCACATCGACGCCCGCCGGTCCCGTCGCCGGTTGGGCAGTTAGCCGCCGGTCCGCAACCGCCATCGCAAGCCGCTCCCCCATCGACGCCGACGCCGTGGGATGGCACTCCCGCGCCGACTCCCATCGGTCTGGTAGCCCAACGGCGGCCGGTCCGTAGCGGCCGTCGCAAGCCGCTCCGGCCAACCGTGCATGTACATGGACGCCGGCCTCGCCGCCACCGTCACAGCGCTCCGCTACCTGCACCGACCTGGCACACCTGGCGCACGTCCTGCTCCAATTCCGCCTCACCTACATCTCCAGCGAGTCCCTCGTCGTCAGCTGCGTCAAGCTTGTCTGGGACTCCCGCGCCATCGCCGCGCACTACGCCCGCTCCCTCAAGGGTCTCTAGTTTGACATCTTCGTCATCCTGCCCATCCCACAGGTCAGCTTCATCTCTCATCACCATTTTCAATTCACCCCATTTTCACCATGGGGATCAAGGATCCTGAACACCTAGACCGGCATGATTCATGCACATCACGATCTAACCATGTAGATGGTTGATTAAACGCTCGTAATTAGTAGGCATTCATTATGTCTGTTTCTGAGACACATCGCAGCTTCTTTGTGAACATGTTACAGTAGGAATTGTAGGGCACACTACATTAGCAAGTACATTGCAGGTGCAGACAATCTCCAGTTGCGAGTGAGAGAGCCCATGTGTAACCGTAAACCTGCAAGTTTCTACTTCCCTACTTGTTTATTGAATGTGACAATGCATGTACGTAGTGACTAGTGACAACTAGTAAGGCTTCGACTACTGGAATTACCCTGGCCACAATGATGGATGGGTTAGCTAGAATTCTGGCCGAAACTCAGTAGTAGATAAGTGATAATAGAGTTCAATGAGCTTACTGAAGAAGTATGGATGGATGAAGGTGTAACGCCAATGATTGGCAGTGGTCGTAGACTAGTAGTCCACAGCCGCCATTGCAAGGTGTTCCCCCGTTGACGGTGTCGTCGTCGGATGCCACTCCCGCGGTCCCGCCCCTTCACTTGCGCTGGCTCTGCCGCCGGTGACCCACCCGTGCGGCCCTGTTCTCTCATGGTTTTCAAATAACTAAAGCCATCTTTTGAAATAATTCAGTTCTATCTTTTTTGTTGCCTATGTGAACCATAGTTATCTGACAAGAACATTTCTCGTAAGGTGTTTATACGACTTGGGCGTCTTCTATTGAACTGGCAGAACATATTCCGGTATGGTTCTCTGAGCACAAGAAAGGTAACATTTAAACATCAACATATTTCTGTATTGGAGAACTGCTTGATACATCTGAATGCAATTTTCAACATTTTGGGTTCTCTGTTTCAAATATAGTTAAAAATGTATTCAAGGAGTGCCTGCCATCTGCAGGATTTTCTTTTTTGCCTACTAGTATATCATGAAATTTTTTTATCCTGTATATTCATGTGATGCACTCAAACTACATTCAGTTATATTCATGTGATGCACTCAAACTACATTCAGTTACAACTAAATCAGTATGTTTTTCAGGTTCTGTTATGTTGCTTTTCATGGCTAAATTTACAATGTTATTTTACAGTGGAGATTACATCTCCTGCATTACTTTGAACATGGAAGCAATAAACCAGCGTTTGATTGTCTTCTTTTGCGTTGCCATTTCCTGTTGCACCTGTAAACTTAATCGATATTCTTCTAAAACAAAGGAAATACAACAACTTAAATCTAGCTGTCTAAAATTACTCGTGGGCTCGCCTGCATCTGACATCCTTATTAGTTGAAATGTTGCTTTGATCATTTTCTAGCTCTACCTTGTTAATTGATATAAGGCATCTAGATGTCACATATTTATTGAGATACCCTTATTAATTTATATACGGGACCTAGCTAAAATGTTTCTTTTTTCTAAACTGTGACTTATCCTCCCTTGTTTCCGAACACCAGATGTTGAAACCAGGAGGTTCAGCTGAAAGAGGTAGTAACACAGAAATTGGACGAGGCAACTGGGATTTCTGCATGCCCTGTTATGAAATGTTAGGATATTATCGTCCATTCTGTCTAAAAATATGTTTGTTGCAATGCAGGTTCCTAAGCTTAGAAAAGATTACATTGATGGGGTTTCTGTCTAGCTGATACTTATGACATGCTTTTGGAAGAGAAACGTGCTTTTGGAAGATTACATTGATGAGGTTTCTGCCTGTTCCAATGATTTAGGAGCTTAAGGAGACCGCACCTTGCATTTTGTAAACAAATTAGGTAAAGTAGCTGGCTGTATTTGTTGGCTTGTGTACATTTGGTTTCCGAATTGTATTTGTGTAACCAATCCATGTTGGTTGGAATTACTTTGTGATGTATATATGATGTTTGGCTCACAAACCAGATTGTACTGCTGCTGTAAATTATTTCTACAGATTGAGTGATGAAATGTGTGATAGCATGAAAGAATATAACATCGCTTTATATAGTGTTTATTGGGCGTCTCTGCTGGCTGCTCTGCTGTGGGCCTGTGGCCAATCTGTTATTGTTTGTTCAAAGTAGGGAAACGATACTGAATTCTATCGTAAATCCATAATCATGAAACACATGACCTCGTTCGTACAGCTTACTGAGCAAACTTTAATGGCATTCAACCAGAAGAAACATACATGGTCTACTCCCTTCCCTCCATTTCACATTGCAAGTTTTTTACCATCATACAGATGATAACCTCAGGAGATGTAAAATTTGCAGGATATCTCTATGGAACAACTAAACAAGGGGCATACTTGCATATTCGCTCCATCTTGTAGAGCATCATTACTTTGACTGCTCAAATGGTGCTCGCACAAATAGTTGTCTACCTAAAGTGTACTAAAAGAATTCAATTTATGACGGACGGAGAAGCTGCCGGAGACGGATGGGAGGCGAGGCCAACGGCTGAGGTCCGGCTTGTGGATGGAGACGGGGCTGGCGGGCGGCAGAGGGCCTACGGCCGAATAGAGCCGACGTAACGACGCCGTTTTACGGATGGGCCCACTCAGAAAATAAAACAAAAAGAATAATTTGCCCTCAATTTATTTAAGCAAATGACGAAAATACCAATTAAAATCAACGGTGATACATTCACCTACTCGCGCGTAAAAGCGCCCACACAATGAGGAAAATGTGCAGACATCACTCTGTTGAAGCAGCCATTACAATTATTCTAAACTTGTGTTCCATTCATAAATCACGAGCTAGTCAAATAACAATCGGCAAATCAAGACAGTGAGGACATAACATAATGTACATTTTGGAATTATGCCTCCTCCCAGTACAATTTTGTTACAGAGAAGTTCAAAAATAGACGGATACCCCCGGGGGGGGGGGGCGGTCAATGAATTCTGGATAAGCATACTTGTTCTAACAACAACAACAAAAAAGAATATGTGGAAAATTGCTCGAGTATATAGTATAATCGCTTTCCCTTTGGAAAGTATATATGCACTACATTTTCTGTACGGCTTGGTAATCACCTTCCTCCTGTCACAAAAATAATATACTTCAGAATAAATACTTAGAGGTGCCCGTATTCTTCAGTATCTTACTACAATTTGCATTATTGCAACCAATTTAATTTCCAGTGGGGTCTAGGTTCCAGAACCTGCAGTGAATTGCCCATACTAATTAGTTTTGCCAATGAATATACTGGAAATTATGTTGTTTTATGACAATCTTAAATCGGGAGTCAAGTAGCTGGATACCTTTATTGCCCTTATTTCTATTACCCTTACTTTTACTCGTTGGTAAAAGTTCTTCAGCACCTATTCTGATGTTGGTATTAGACGATCGCCTCTTTGATTTGCTTTCTTGTATTTCAACATCAACAATAAATGTTCCACAGACAGGACGGTGATCCGAAAATTTGGACTCCCCGCGGAAGTAGGACAGCTGCACAATACCATCTCCATGCCATAGTATTCTGTCACACCTGAAAAATTTGAAACTACTTAACATAACATAAATCCATTTTATTAAGATTTAATCATGTACAGTCAAGTGTCCTAACATACAATAGCATTTTTGAAATGCAAAATTTGTAGCAATGGTGCAATGCATGCAGCCAGTACACACTGTCATTTATCTGATTCATATATGTTAGAATTTGTTAACATGATTTGTTAGAATTTGTTAACATGATGCAATATGTGATTCTGTCAATGATTTCATAATTTTATTTCCACGACTTTAACCAACGTGCTTGTCCAAATGTGCACTGTTTCATCTCAAGAAACCCAAAAGATGTCCCCTCTTCTTCCGGTAAGAAAATAATGCTGGATTATTGAGGTTGCATACAGGTTTATGGCACCTTATGATCAAAATCTTGATTCTGGCATACAATTTAATAACTTTATGATCCTAATTAAGAGGCCCGATTCTACAATTTTACTAGGTAGAAATCTACAATTTTATGATTTTTATGTATATGTTTCTATGATTGCTACTACTAGAGACATAGCTAAATGGTACTAACTTACTATACAAAGGTTGGAACTTGACAAAGTAGGAATACTCTATATTGTAAACGTACTAATATGAACGTGGTACATACCAGGCGGGGGTTCGCCTCTTTTTCTTTGATGTTGCGGTCTCTCCAGCATAAGAATCTGAGTTACTAGAGTACTTGTATGTAGGAGCAAAATATATCTTCTCCTCACTCCAACCCCTAAACACCCTTCCAGACTTGCGCTCAATGTTAAGCTGATAACAAAAGCAACAATGCATGTTAACCAAAATTTCACAAGATATATTTAGATATAGCCTGGCTAGATATAATTAGAACATAGAACACACATACACAGTAAAAGTTCTCTAAAGTTTGGTTCTATCATTCATTACTTTAGTCCTTTCCTTCTGGGAGGAAGTTTAGTTGACTGCAACTAAACATAAAGACAGTGCCAGTCTTTTGAGGAGTTTACCTGATCCTTTTCAAAAAGGGCATCCCAGTTATTTTCAGTAAGAAGTTTCTTGGTATCTTCATAGCTCAATGAAATACGGTAGTTTAGATCTCCCAGCCATATCACTCGACTAACAAAATAATAGAAATCACAAAAGTTAATAAAAGAATGATCAACACAGAACATAGCTTTTGAAGCATCTGTATCATGACTTACTCATGGTCAAGAATTTTCTCAGGAATTCTTCGCCCAGCTCTACAAATCCTTTGAAATTGCGTGAGCCTCAGTATCTCTAAAACATCTAAATTCCGCCTCAGCTCATCACCCTCTTTCTCACCTGAAGCCAAATGGCTACAGATGAAGCAGAAGCTCGTTTGGTGCAGTGTCATGCTCACAGATATACATCCCTGAAGCCAAAAGCAGGTATGACATAAATGTGTAATCTATACATGAAAGCTGTGAAGAATCCACACTACTACATCAGATTAAAAAAGATGGAAGGATAACATCTTGCTATTAAAAATTATTAGACTAATCTATACTTCTTAATATAATTGTGATCATTGTAATGTTTTAATTAGCAGTGACATGACATCCCATTACTAGGTTCTGAAGAAAATACTTCTGCAACTTTTTATTTCTTACCTTGTTTCCCAGATAACCCATTATTCCACGACCTACACAAGACGTTCTCACATGGCCTATATGATGCACCAGTTCTTTCTTTGCCCACACTGTGATAAAAATCCCAACCATTCGTTTGCATGATATGAGATTGTATTTTAACTGATCCCTGGAGGCAGAGGCAGCAGAACTCATTCCATCAACTAAATAACCACAAGTATCATTTGATCTGTCATCTGTATCATCCTCTTCTGAAGAGTCCGTCTCATTAGCATATGCTTGTGGACATCCAAAGCAAGCATCTTTGTACGACTTCCTGGTCATCTCAACTGAACAGTTGCAGAGTTTGAGCAGTTTTCTCTGGGTTGGCATGTAAGGTTTCCTGATAGACTTCAAGGAGGACTTCTGAAAGATTGCAGAACTGCCATTAGGTGTTCTTGAGTGGCTGGAGAATGAAGCATCAAGGTTCGATGAAGACAGAGACGAGGTTGAATCAAGGGAAGAAGATGGCTTGTGCTGGAAGATATCAGCATTACTGTCAACTGGTATGTTTAGTGTTCGGTTTATAAGAGCAAGCCATCTTGAAGCTGGTTCGTTGTCTTCAACCACAAGCACATTACCAGCATTGAGAGGGACAATTTCTTGAAAACTGCATAATATTAAAAGATAATGTGTCAAGATGAAAATAATAATTATAAGACAGATGCGGCAGCATATTCAGTACACTGAATAAAATTAATAAACTCCAAGGAAATCAGCCCATTGTGGCAACAGCAAGCAAATCAGCAACATCCTTAAAGCACTGGGAATGCAAAAGGAGACATGTATCTTTTCTTATAACTCATTAACGTAAAATATGGAAAAAAAACATAAGATGAAGAATGGATTGGTAAAATAACCTACCCTAAAACATAAATATCTGAATTGTCATCAGCAGGAAGGAACTCATCCAGGTTCAGCTCAGCAGTAGGAGTGTTTCCTCCAACATTCCATGTAGATACAAATATCCTATATAATGAATTAAACAAGTACAATCAGAGGATGTAAAGTACAAGAGACCGAGGGGCATAAAGTATGAGTGAACATGCAAGTTTAGCTGTTTGACCTGAAAGGTTCAGTTTTAGTAGTATTTGAGGTGTGACCAAGTAAATGGCTGAGACGTATGCTCCTAACTTCTGCAAAAACTTCCATTTAGTCCAAATAACCAAAGAATAATCCAATTAAATCAATCCAGCATCATCAATAGGGTTAGGCAATGCAGCAAAACTGCCTAGAAGAAAGCCACCTGAAAGTGTTCTGAAGGGAGATGAAGATTGTGACTTTGAGGAACTGGGCCCAGACTTAACTGCAGTTAACAGTAAAACATGGAATATTTAGTTGCTATTATGTTAGTTGGACAAATCAATGAACTTTTATCGAACATATTCATGCAAAATGCAAAATTTCTGACATGAGGTTATCAAGTATGGAACTACAAAATAAATGAACCCAGAATCTTCAAACAAACATATTTGAACGGGCTGTCTCATCACATATTTCTTCTACACATGAATCAAGGTTTGGTTGACCTTGTGCATGTTGTTGGTTGATTGTCCAACTGACTCAAGCAATTCCCTTCTTCAATAAGACGAGCTGGAATTGGAAAAATTATGCCCATCTTCGTTTCTAGTTATCATTATCCAAAAAGACACCAATTCATCCTAGATGCAGCGTTTATAAAGAAAGAAGAACTAACCTGTTGAGCAGCTTTGGCCATCTGTCCTCTTCACAACTTTCTTATCTTTTGTTCCAAAAAGCTTTGGCCGGCAACCCTGGAGCACACAACCAATTACAACGGTCAAATAGTTGGTATAAGTGAAAGTATGACAAAAAAATTCTTTAGAGCCAAACCATGCAAGTAGATCAAGGTGAGTGAATCTGAGGAATAAGAAAGTAAGAAACAATATAACTATACTGTTATATTTTATTTTTGTGGGTGTACTATACTGTTATATGAATGAGGCAAAACAAAAGGCGCATACCTTCATCTTTTCATCATCTGGGAAGGCCATTCCCTTTCAAGTCAAAGCTAAAACGGAAGCCTCTCCTTTTCCAATACCAAGCCTGAACACAAAGCTACACAGAATTAATTTTGTCCAACCATTCATCATAATTATTCTGCAAGTGCGACAGCGTCATGGGGACCAATGGTATACGTACAAAATTCTTCCTACAGAAAACCACTGACCAAAAACAAAAAGGTCTTATGCAATTCATAAACGGGGCCTGAGATGAATTACATGTCTGTAAACATCTTAAGAAATCTCAACAAAGCCTACCATTTCCAATGCCATGGCACACACAAACAACAACAACAAAAACTCAAAACTTTTCACACGAAAAATCCCCTTTCACAACCCACATCCTTGTCAAACCCCAGAGCCCAATCCACCATACAAAACTGTGGCAGAAACAAGGAGAAATCGAGCACGAAAGCAGCACGAAGATTATACAGGCACCCCGAGACCCGAGACCACAACAGCAAGGCCATGAAGCAAGAACCCACCACGCACTCGTCGCCTCCGGCACCGGCGACAAATCCGGCGAGGCCCCCCGCCGAAGAAACCCTCCCGCTCGATCTTCCTCAGCTCCTCCCCGCCCCAAGAGCGAGCGAGACACCCACCCACGCTGCAAACCCCAGAGGATCCTAAAAGGCTAAAACCCCAGCCAGGAACCCAAGTCCAACGGCTCCCCAACCACTCCCCCAACCCGGCGGCGAGAAGGCCGGAGCCAGCAAGCGCGGCTGCGCGGGCGCGGCGCGGGCGTCCCCCCCTCAAACCCGGGGCGCGGTCTGCACTGCGAGCCAGACGAGGAGGACCCGGCCATTAGCCACGCCCCACCCCCCCTCACCTCCCCCTCCCCCTCCTCCTCCTCCTCGCCACGAACGGGATTAAACTAATCCGCCGTGACAGCTGCGCGCGGATTTTTCTATTGCCCTCGCATTCCTCCTCCTCCCCCGCGACTCCGCCAATTTTGTTCAGCGCGGTGGCAATGGAGAGGAGGTGGAGGTGGAGGCGCACGTGCGGCGGCCGGCGGCGGCGAGAGAGGCGGAATTTGGCGCGGGGAGAAGGAAGTGGAGACGGTTGGGTGGTTGGCGACTTGGCGCCTTTTTGCCGTCTGTATTGTCTCCTCTTCTGCTTCCGCTTCCGCTTCTGGTTTGGTCAACTCAACTAATCCATCGCTTGAACCAAGGTTTGAAGCACCATCTTTCTCGAGAGTTTTTTAATTTCTTTCTTTGATGGCAGACAGGTAGACAGAATTATGCAAGGACGAAAATGAGGGAGATTTATTGTGCTGATTGAACTGCTTTTTCTAGGGAAAAAAGTCATGCTTGTCTTTTCGCTGAAATTAAGCATAAGAGAAAGGATTTATTAATGAATAAAAGGTAATATATAGATAAAATTTTTATATACGTGTTTATATTGATATAAAAATAAATGTCAAAAAAATAAACTATGATAAAAACTCTAAAATTAACTTCACCTTCAATTAAGATTTTAAAATTTAAAGTTTGGGTTATAAGTACAGCTGTAAGAAAAAAAAGATAGATAGGAGGGTTATATGATTTAAATGTGTGAGATAGTGCTCTCTCCGTTTTTAAATATCTGTCAACGAAACTATACTTCAAACATTAACCACTCGTTAACTTACAAAACGATTACTTAAAACGCGATATTATTTTGCGTGCATCACATGCCTAACAATTTAACAGCAACGGGTGTTCACCAAAACAGTACTACCTCCGTTCCAATTTATATAATGTTTTTCAGTTTTTTATACAATGTATTCGTCTTATTTGAATTTTTTTACGATTAATATTTTTATTCTTACTAGATGATAAAACATGAATAGTACTTTATGCGCGACTATTTTTTTAAGTATTTTATAATTTTTTTAAATAAACGAATGGTCAAACGTTGGACACAGAAAAACGAAAAATAAAATTATTATGGTACGGAGGTAGTAATAATTAAATTGTGACAGTTATTTAAAAACGGAAGAGTACGTAGTAAAATTCTAACCAAGACAAAATTTAGAAAACTTTACATGTAACCAGACACGTCTGTGTTTGATACCATTACAATTAAGTTATATCGGGGGATTGTAACGGTAGATTTGTAAACAAAACATAGCTTGTGAATACAACTTTTATACGTATTCTTAGCAATAGCTGGAAAATGAGCTTCCGTGAAAAAAAGAAAATCTTAAAATCAGCTCTAAGTTTAAAATTAAAATTTTAAATTTTAACCGTAAAAATAAGCATAAATGAAAAGATAATATGATGTGTGTATATATATATATAGATAGAGTAATCAGTTCATTGGAAGCAAGCCAGTTTGAACTAACGAAGGGAAAAAAAGAAAAGAAAGACGACGAACAATTCATTTATAGTTTGACACGTAAATCTGAGTAAGAAATGACGTGGTCCATAGGGAGATATGATTTGGTTACTCATGAGGCCACGAACTCGTGGGATCGTCGTCTCCATCATTAAAAACTAGACCTCTCAAGAATTAGTGGGGGGCCATGATGGCCATTTAATAAAACTGATCATGACAGCGATTTTCGCCCTTCCATGAGAGATCTAGAGAATGAAGGGCAATCAAGAGAAAGGCAATATATATATGCATTATTACTTATTATGCATATGCAACCCAAAGAATTAAGTAGAGAATTAGGGAGACCAAGCTTTTGAGGTTCACATCAAGCTTGGTCTTATCTGAAAAAAAAAATGTGTGTAACCCCTTCTACTTTTAGCTACATTTAGTTTTAGATAACTTAACCTCGAAGCTTGTAATTATAGCACCAGCTCGGTGCTTCTCCCGGGTTACAGCTGTGTGTTGATTAATTACTGCCATGATTTGTTTATGAGATAGGAGTCTAGGACAATGTTTTGACAAAAGCATTACTCCGGCCCCCCAAAATGACCAATTTATAAGAGAGGAGAGGAGATAAAGGCAAATTACAAGAAAAAAAATGACCTAGCTTAACAATATTTTTTAATCTTTAACATATAAGCAGTACTTCTGTACCGTAGAGGCCTAATTAACAACATTTTTAATCTTTAACATATGCACGCCAGAAGCGCTTAAACATGTTAGACAAATAAATTAACCAAACCTTTCTGCATGTCACTACTGTTTCAATTATTCGAAATACCTAGCTAAAATTACAAGCAATATGAAATATTTAAGAAATAGTTATACTTTATGAAATTTAATTAAATAGCACTGAATGCTTGTAGTGCCAAGCAGGGAGAACGTAATCTCCTCGCTGATGTCTCCTAGGAAGCCAGCACAGACGTACAGCAACGTACATGACATAATGCATTTTTGTACGTATGTATACCCAATAAATTGGAGCTGCTGAAAAGAAAAAGGCGACTGCTTTGCTGTCAATCTTTGTGTGCATAAACAAGCGGATGAATTGATGCACTGTTTTGGCTGTACAGGACAGGAGCTGGAAAGAACAGACAACAGCTTCGCTGTCACAGGTTTTTGCATCTATGGACAGACAGAAATGACAAGTGCAGTAGTTGTTTTTCTTCTCATAATCAAATGGGAACAAGTTGGTCATTCTTTAATCACCTGAGCAGCTTTGCTGGGCCGATGAACATTGCAGCCTTGTTCCAAAATTCTGGTTGAAAAAAACTAGTTTCCTTGTGTTAGTCTGGAATTGAACGGCATTGGCACAAAAATGACGCGCTACAGAAATTTCTGAACCTCGTCTTGGGTAGGTATTGTTCTTGCTAATATGCTGACATTCTTCTTTTATGAGGTTTGAAGTTCACCTACATATGTTCAAATGGCACTAGGGTCAGACAGTTTCCACCGAAAGTGCAAAAAGATGTTGTCCACTGTTATTTTGGTAAACTTCCACTGTGGAGGCTTAGAACTGGAACTGCATTTCCTTCGTGTAGTCAAGATTCTCCAGGTGTAGAGCCATGGGTTTGTTCATGGGAGGAAGCCCACATCTCAATATCTGAAAGGAGCAACCACACAATGTCACACAAATGTCCTGATTACAACTGTGAGTTCCAAGTTCCAGCAGGCACATAGTTACTACCAGAGACATTAAAATATTGGGATGGCTAGAAGGAGCTAGCCATCCAATGGAATTAAGAAAGGAGGAGCCACATATTTATTCCAACCCTTCATTTAATCCAGGCGGAAGATGAGGGGTTTAGGATTCGAACCCTAGCTGCAGGGTTCACCAACGAACCCCTTTGCCAACTGTGCTAGAAGTGCATATCTACCGGAGACATTATAATTTGATACTTGCCTGAATGTCAGCAGCAGGTGCCGGGTAATGGGTTTGGATCATTTCCATGGACACAAACCCAACACCACCATTCCAGACTTCTGGAGGCTGCTCATGAAAACAAAGCCTATGATGTAAAGTGCACAGTAGGAACCTTAACATAATACTATGATGCATGCCATAGTATAGGGGCCCTAACTAGCATAACAGGCAGTTCAGGCATGGAATTTTTGTAGAGAACAGGACAAAGTACTAAAGCTCAGAAGAAAACAAACCTGATTCAATACGTAGTATATCTTGAAGTGATCGGGGTAGGTTTCAGCCATACTCTCCAGTTTTTCCTGCAAATCGAAGCCGCAAGTAAATGAGCAGCAGTGATTAGCGAACATCAGAAACTTTGCATTAGCCCTAATCAGTTACTGAAAAAAGTATTACTTCAACAGTGAATCTTACTTTTCTCCAACAGGTCTAAAGGGAAAGGAATTGTACATCGTAAGGCCATCGAGAAATATCATATATGAATTTCAGTTAAAAAGTGGACTATCTTCTTTTTTTTATTTTTTTCAAACGTGCAAAAGATTTGCACGTCAATATATTAGCAGGAAAGGTACATGTAAGGCATATATAAAAAGTGGACTATCATGGAAGGCATATATAAAATTCCAGTAACAAGCACAAAGTACATGTATTGTACGATATTTTTACGGAATTCTAGTAAAAGTACATGTATGAAACGGCCCTAAGTCAGACCCGTTTACTTACCTCCACATCAAACTGCCAATGTGGCCTTTCAGCCAGTCTAGCGGAAAAAAAATTGGCCAATGTGAACTTTGCATCTCTCCAGAAAAATAATGCACAATGACATCTTTATATTTCAGAGAATGTACGGGCACAATAAAAATTTAACCAACAACACCTCGTAAGCAAGGGCAAATACACATGGAAATTTTATGTGTTCCTCACAACAAAAATATAGCCATTCCTTAGGTCCCCTCACAGACATGTAGTCGCCAATTTTCATCTCGCGAAAATGATGAGACATATCCTCCCTTGGGGATACATCTTCAACATGAGAATTGAGAAGGAAAATTAAGGGAAAGGGGATGAATTCACAAAGTGGAATTTCTAACAGATTATAGCTTTGCATGATGCATAAAGTTAGAGAGATAAGACTAACAAGCTCAAAAAAAGAACATATTTGTGAAACTTTTACCTTTATAACAAGTTCAAAGTATCCAAGATCAGAATCCAGTGTAGTTGGAGTATAAGGCTTAATTGCTTCCTCGCCAGCAGCATCTTGCCCTCTAGAGTAGGAGATAACATCAAATACGACTTTTTTTTGGTAAAAGAATAACAAAAGACTTGAGAGGATATGTCAGTCAGGCAAGGGTTGCACAACAGGGCATGGATTAGAACGATCGCGGGGGGACTGTCGGCAGCCACGACGGCAGAATATCTGAGGCTCTGGGTGGAGTTGGAGCCGATCCAGCTCACGGCAGGCACTGAGGATCAATTCACATGGAGTCCGGGACCCTCCGGGCATTTTACGGCTGCTTCGGCTTACAACTTGTTCTTCACTGCAGCGGAACAAACGACATGGGGAGCTCGGCTGTGGAAAACCAAGGCGCCATCCAAAGTACGCTTTTTCGGATGGTTGGCAATCAAGAACAGATGCCTCACTGCAGATAACCTTCAGAAACGAGGCTGGCCTAATCAGAGTGTTTGCCCCCTCTGCCAGTCAGACGGAGAACACTGCCAACATCTTTTTGTCTCTTGCAGCTACACGAATCAAGTGTGGGCGCGGTGGCGGAGCTGGGTCGCCGTTCCATTTCAGACGCCGGGCGAGATGGGGCAGCCGCTTGAGGTCTGGTGGCAAAGGGCACGGTTGTGCTTCAGGCGCAATTACAGGCGATCCTTCGACACCGGCTGTCTGTTGATATGCTGGCTGCTCTGGAAAGAGCGCAATGCGCGCATTTTTGATAGCAAGGCAAGATCTCCGAACCAGCTCTTCAATGAGATTAGAGACGAGATTGTAACTTGGGGCGGAAGCAGGGTATTTTAGAGAACGTGAGGAATAGCTCTTCTGTTTACACCGGACTCAGCAACCTCCGCTGAGTTTGTAAACTCAATTTGTCACTCTTTTTGTACATTCTCCCCTCTTAATGAAATTGGCTGGCCCGGTCTGAGCCTTCCCAGCCAAAAAAAGACTTGAGAGAATGAGGAAGGCATAGCCCAAACCTGCAACTGATATGCTGGCCAATTGGAAGGCCCAGTACAGAAGTAGGGGTTGGGAGAGCAAATCTGAACTTGGCCACATCGTGACTGATCTGCCTCTTCTCCACAAGTTTGAACTCCTTGTAGTTCTCAGGATCCAAGCAGCCTGATGGAACAAACAATTAACAGCACTCCCATTTAGGATGAGGTATCAACAGAACCAAAGATGAAAGCTTTGCTTCAAGAAGTCGAGCACACTAAGAAACAAACTAACAATCACAGACAGTCACTGCATGCTGCATAAGCAAGCAACTGTATCACTAAGAAACAAACTAACAATCACAAAAATCAGTCTCTACATAAATGCTGCATAAGCACGAAGATATCACTAGGTGAATGGCCCCTAAACCAGTGTCAGCATCACAGTGGCAGTGGCAGTGTCGTCAAGCGAAGAGAGATCTCACGCATGCCCTTGGGCTTCTTGCTGCGGAGGATGAGGAGGAATGTCGGCGCCGGCGACGACGGCCACCGCCACCGGCCACGGTGGCCTCCGTGCTCTGCCCCTCCAGGAACTCCATCCCCCAGTCCCACCACCACGTGCCACAGGAGTCCCTCTTCCCTTCACCTCCCGGCATCCCCGGTCACGGGCTCGCGTCGCGCCTGCGGATTCCCCGCGAGGCTGCCTCCCGCCGGCGAGATTGGTCGGCGACGGCGAGGTGGAGAAGGACGGGTTTGTCCCCCCGTCATCACCGGTGCATTTAATTATTTGTTACCGCTGCTGCGACATCTCATTTAATAATTTGTTATTTTTAGTGTTTATGACATATGGATTAGGTATGTATAAATATGTTTATTACTTGATTTTTGTTAAACGTATGTAAATTTACTAACATGTACAAAGAGAATAAAATGTCGTTCTTATGCCTGATAACAGCTAAGGATCGACTCTTTAGTATTCATTAAAGAAAATTTTGTTATATATGGTGGATAAAAAAGTGGTGTAATAAAAAATTATAATAAAAAATCATTTAATATTATATCGAAACCATATCTAACTCTATTTTATACCTATCATTTAAAAAGTTTCCTGTCAATATAAATACAGTGGGTTCGAACATGTAAGTAAGGCCTGGTTTGGTAGGGATGGATTCTCCTGGTTGATTCTCAGCAGAATTGATGAAATCACATCCAAATTGATGAAATATGCCGCCTCCAAGAATGACAGATTCTTAAATATCCCGTCGTCACCATTAGATCCTGGACCGGGCCCGGGCCGTCTCCTCTGGATGGGCTCGGGGCCTTTCTGGGCCAGGCCGTATTCCGGCCCATGTATGGCCCATCTCAAGCCCAAGCTGCCGGTGGCACGTTGACATCGGCGAGTAGAGAGAGAGACCGTCGGTCCGGCTCGCCGTCGCCATGAACAACATTTCTTTATCTTCTAGAAGTACCAGCTTGCGAATATTCTACGAGACAAAAAAAATCAGATCTTTCTGAAGAGAAAACTTGGTTCTTCAGACTATAATTAGGTAGGCCCAGTTCCAAAACAATCAGGTGTAAGTATGACACTGACAGCCGCAGAGAACGTCGTGGTTAAGTTACCTAATTACGGCGTAATACGGTAGATTGAACCTCTTGCAAGCTGGTCTTGGTTGACCAAGCAAATCATGGTTTACCCCCCTTAATTTTTCTTGTATTTGGAAACGCTGAAATTAGGTTTAAAGCAATGACTTTTATGGGTCAGATCAATTAACTGCGCCTGAACAGAGCCATGGAATGTTGTTAGGTCAATGCCATCGTTGGCAATTTCGCTGAAAAATTTGGCATATAAAATATTTTGGCAGAATCCTTTATATGATTTGGCATCTGCTGTCTTTTTTATGTGAAAAAAAAGAGAATGATAAGGTTTTTTTAATAGTAAATTGGTGATGATTTATACTAGTAGTTAACACGCTAATAATTCACAAACTGGTAGTCAGGTTAGGTAGTTTTGCTTTTGGATGAAAAAGAGGTCTTATCAGCCAAACTCCAATTTACAGATATTAAAAATCCCCCAAGATGATCAGCGGATTTGCGTGATTCGTATGCTTAGTCGTAACAAAACTTTATTGGTTGGAGATTTGCGCCAGTATCATTAAAAAAACTATTTATCTTATTTATTTATGAGCGAGAGGAAAAAAAAATTGGTACGATAACATCTAGGGATGGAGTAAAGTATCCAGCTTTGCAGCCACCTGCCCTCTGAACTTCTTGTTCTTGGTCTCACACTTCCATCCGAGGCAAGAACAAGAACAAGAAGGCCGCCTCTATCCAATCCAATCCAATCCAATCGAAAGGTTAGTCACTTCTTGACTTGAATTTCCTTCTGCTTAGTTTCATACAAAAGAGGAATTTTTTTCGGGGCCCAGCTTGTTCATGTGTTCTAAATCGTGAAGACGGTTTCTATCTTTCCCCCTTTGATCGCTTGCTTGTTAATCTAGATATTTTCTTGCAAAAAAAGAGGAAATCTTGGTGGGGGAAGATGAGTTCTGTGTCTAAATTATACGGAGTGCAATGGTGTGAATCTTGAGCAGTGCCGGAATCCGGTTTCTTGTTCTTCTAACCCAAAGACTTCTGCTGCGTTTTTATTCCTCTTTTGGGGGATAGCATCTTGTTCTCTGAGAGAATGGAATGGGCACCTGATTCTCGAAGAGAGAATCTTGGCTCTTGATCTCTGCGTTCCCCTTCGCAAAGATCTGTCAGTGCTGCCTCATCCCCAAGTGGGTCTTTTCTTTGGGACAGCTTGCCACTCCTGTTGATGAAGAACCCCAAAAAGGCTAAATTTCTTTGTGTTAGATGCAAAGCCACCCTTGTTCTTTGTGCTTGATGCTGATTTATCGTAAGATCTGTATGCCAGCAATTGTCTTTGTGAACTCCAGTCACAGTTTGTGAAATCCAGTCACAGATGGATACCATAGTGTTCATCCTGTTACAATTCTTCTTGGTAAAACTGTTTGCGAGGTGTTGGGTTTTCTCATAGATGATAAAATGTATGTCGTGGTTGTTTGATTGAGAATCTGGTATATTATTAACTCATAGTGCCCGGTTCACAGATTTTCATTTTGATCGTGGTGCCATCAACTGAAGGAATTGCAAGATGGCAGAAGCTGCAACCACAAGGACAAGGTACTGGTGCCATGAATGTGAGCAGGTCATTCAAGAGGCCATGGTGGATGAGATCAAGTGCCCATTCTGTGATAGTGGATTCGTTGAAGAGGTGACTGGTGAGGAGCTTGAGAGATTGACTAGCAGGCAGCCAGAGGTGTTCTCACAGTGGGGAGTGCTGGAAAACCCTATTGAGCAACCAGGAGAAGCGAGGGACAGTGATGATGAAGATAACGATATAGGTCGTGAGTTTGAGGGTTTTATCAGGAGGCATCAACGGGCATCAGCTCTACGACGAGTGCTTGACAGCATCCATGATGACCTCGCAGATGACCAAGAAAGGGACAGTTCCATTCTGATCAACGCATTCAACCAAGCCCTCGCTCTGCAAGGCTCAGTGATTGATCCCGATGAGGGCCAAGGTGACCAAGGCGGTTCAACAAATGATGATGGCTTACTGGAGGAGTATGTCCTTGGGGCAGGTCTGAGCCTGCTGCTTCAGCATTTGGCTGAGAGTGACCCAAGCCGGAATGGTACTCCTCCTGCGAAGAAAGAGGTGGTCGAAGCGCTGCCCACTGTGAAAATCGAAGAGGTTGTGAGCTGTTCAGTCTGCCTTGATGATCTTGAGCTGGGGTCCCAAGCTAGACAGATGCCATGTGAACATAAGTTTCATTCTCCTTGTATCCTGCCATGGCTTGAATTACATAGTTCCTGCCCAGTATGCCGGTTTGAGCTGCCATCTGAGGATACAAAAGACATGAATGAGTCTAGCAACATTGATAGAGTGGATGACAGCCACGAGGAAGTCAGAGCCGATGGCCCTGGAAATGTCAGCGAAAGCAGTAACAGACCGTGGGCTATTGTTCCTTGGTTGAATGAGCTATTCTCAACTCGTGAGTCGCAAAATGTTGGAGGTGTTTCTACCAATCAACAACCACCGCATGCTTCTGGAACCAGCCCAAATGCAGGGCAGAGTTGATTTCTGCTGCTGTTGTGAATAATGATAGTACATCTGAGAATAGCGAAGTAACACACTGGTAGGACTGTTGTTTCCTGTACCGATCATCTCCCTTGGATGAATCACACTGCACAAAGCTTGCTATGGCGTTGCCATATGATCCTTGCTCATTTGCTTTGCTTCAGCTTGCTGCAGCTAAATCGGTTCTACGTGTCGCGACACTGATTTCGTTCTTGGCTCTGAGAATGGTACACCACTCATGAGTCATGATTGGCAAACACCAGCCGTAAATCAACTTCACTATTTACCAATAAGGCATTACACATTCGTGTAAAAAAAAAACCATGGGTGGGCAAGTGCAGCTAACACTGGCTTTTGGAAGAAGCTGAGGTGTTGCCAAAACTTAAAATTTCTGGTAAAGTCTAGCTCTGGTATTTCACAGTGTTGCTTTGGTGGAAGTTCTTTTATATGGAGCATACTTAATTGGAAAATTATGTAAATTGTGATGCATGCCTAATAGTACTTATCCTTTCTTCAGAAGTGATTAAATTTTTCCTGAGGTTTTTATTCGCTGCTCTGTTCAGCAGGGTTGAGATAAACCTTTATGGACCAGAACTTAGATTTAATTGTTCTCTATTTCACGAGATGTTCTGTTTGTCTGCTTACTTGTAGCAACGGCCGCAAGTTTATTACTAATTTATCATCTAGCCAGTGGGTCACTAGGTGATTTATCTAAATGATACGACATCTTAGGAGATCGCATCTAAATCTGGTTCAGCTTTTACCATGCAGCAATCCTTAATTGAACTCTGGACTTTGCAATGGTCCGTGGTGGTGATCAAAAGAACACATTAGTGGCTCTGGGATCTATACTGGCTTTGCATTATGCATCCTATTATTATTCGTTACGAATGTACGAGGTGCTCAGGCATAGTTTGACATAAAATTAATTGGTATTGGTACTGATTTGTGATAATCTAAATTATTTTGATTCTTTGACGATTGGCCGAGCTCGCCCTAGCTTTCTTAAGTTTGTTCAAGTTGAGAGCTTGGGGGGTTTTCATGCTAGAAAAATGTGAGCCACGTTTGAACTCTTTCCATCTTTTAGTAGAAAATTGTGGCATGCGAACTGAATTTTTCGTTTCTATTTGAAATACACGAGTTTGAACTGAAAGTTGAGTGTATTTTGAGAAGCGATCGTTTGTGTGTTGAAAGTTCATCCATATGGAGTTGAAAGCGAGAAATTTGAGTTTTAAATAATCTATGGCGAGTGAAATGGACACGAATACAAGTTGAAAATTAGAAGTGAATTTTCTGTAGGCAAAAAATGCACCGGAACATCGAATCGTTTGCATGAACAGTCCGCAACTCAGCATACCTGAGATTAAAAGATATTTCATCTGTTCTATTCTATACTATAAGATTTTTTAGATTTGTTTAGATTTATCTATATATCAATATATATTTTTATATATTAGATTTGATAAGACCAGAAAGTCTTATAACATAGAATGGAAGAATACCCTATAATATAAGCCCTATGATCGAAAGATAATCACGTAGTCTTGATATAAGTCATGGGATTAAAAAATATTCCAGTAGTCTCGATATAAGTCCATATTCTAGCACTATAAAAACAAATTAGTTGTATTAAAAAATGGCTCAAATGCCCATTATTAAATATAAGAGATTATATAGCGTGATAGGTATGTATCCGTAGATAGAAGAGTGGTTATTTTAATATCAGTTAATTGATTGGACAACTAGTGCTCTACAAATACACTATTTGTGAGAAATTTGAAGTCTATATTTATTATGAGATAGAGGCAGCAGAAAACTGGAAAACGATATACGCTAGTCTCGCAAGCGAGGCTAGGATTCGTTGTCTTACCTCAACAAAGCATTTTTTGGGGGGTAAGATTACAGGCAAGACACGAGCGATTACAAAGCTAGGTCAGGCTAGTTAACCCTGGCCGTTGTTAATTACTACAGAACTCATTCTATCATTCACAATAACAACAAACTACTACTCCCTGCAAAATAATAAATAAATTAAAAATGACATCAGGATTTGCCCCAGAACGTATGGGACTATGGGGTCTTCACTCTTCACTTCTTCAGGTCCACGTAACGTATCCAAGGGCACATGCAGCGGCTTCGCTTCTGGCCAGAGCTCAGAGTCAGTCAAACCAAAAGGCACTGCACTGCACTGCAAGTCTGCAACCGATCGTGTGGAGAAAAAAGACTGAAGGAGAGAACGCGAGACAAGGCACCAGCACGTCGCCAGCTCGCCATCCGCGACTGCGGCGACCTGACGATGCTGCCATCCGCTTTCACTCGTCCAGCCATTGCTTGCGACTTTCGGTAGCCAGCCAGCCAGCCAGCTTATCAGCTTCACACGGATGCTCGATTCGGCCGCCGCCGCCGCCCCAGCAAGGACGTCCGGTTGATCGCTCTGGGCGCCGTCGCTTTCCACCCGTATCCCGAGCCGGGGGGGGGGGGGGGGGGGGATTGCACATTTGCACCACTGTCAGTAAGGTCGGCGGCGGCGAAGATTCGGCTGCCCGCTCGCCGGCCGCTTGTTTGTGCCGGCATTTTGCATCACCGGCGAGGTTTGCTTTGAAAATTTTGGAGCTGACAAGTAAGAGAAATGCCCTGCAACAAACAGGTTTTCTCAGTTGCATCAGATCATGATCGGAGATGGAATGGGAAGGCAAAAAGCAGATACCTCATTGAGAGCTGATCTTGCCCATCCATAGGCTACCTGGAAACTGGAATCCTGGATGGATGGCAGGCTGAGTCCATTTTCAGAATATGAGAAGGGCTGCAAAAAGGTTGTCCAGAAACCACAAGCAATGTCATTAATAGAATTGCAGTGCAACAAACGGGCAGAACGACCAGCATGCTACAGAAGCACAGAAAACAAAACAAGGGCCATTCCCATTACGACCGTGACTGATGAAATCTGTCCCATCCGTACTAAGTGATTGCACATTTACAACGAGGAGAAATAAGCACAAAAGAAGTTTTCAGCAGGTGGAACGTAACCTGGAGAGCGCACCTCCAATCCTGCGATAAACCAGGAAGCGAAATGTGGCACAACTGCTCACATTCTAAGAGGAATATTTCTCATGACAACGACTAATGCTAATCTGATCATTGGAATATGAAAAAGAGAGGAAACCCAAAAGCACTGACCACCAGTAGAAATGCCATATGCTCCAACGATACTCCCAAGGAAGAAATATCAAAGATGCCCCCTCTCATTGCCTCAGCATAATCTTATATAGCCTTATATTTCGTTCAAACAAATCTAGCCATTACCACATGGCATCAGAGAACATTACCGCACCCGCAGTCATAAACAAGGTAAAACATATAGAGTGCAAATTTGGCATTAGATACCATATCAGGAATGAATCCTTCAGGTGCTTCCCAATCCCCAGTGCCCATGAACTACAAGAGCATCACATAACCACTAGACCAGACTAGTTGCTCAAAAAAGCATCCCTGAACAGTAACTATCACTAAGCGCAAGATAGTCGTCGCTACGATAGTTTATTTGCACGCTCAGGCAGCATATATTCTGTGAAAGCTACGGAAAGCTTCTGTGCTGCGCAAGGAATATTGAGATTAGGATGCCGGCAAGGCGCATCAGAAAAAAGACGAGAACTACGCATCTAAGAGAATTGATGAGAAAGAAAATGTATTGTGCAGGGGTGCACGGCAACTTGAAGATGACCATAGATGCCAAGGACAGCAAGAAAGAATTGATGCTGAGGAGATTGCTTGAGCTCAAGAATCTCTTCGTTCACCAAGCTCATGGTGCCTGGACAAAGAACCTATATTTGCGAGATAAGTAACTCGTGCAACTGGGACGGCTGGTTCCAATCAGATTTGTACTTTACTTTGTGTGGCACCACCAATGACCAATATACAAAGGATGATCAAGAAGATTGGAAAGGAACTCTTCTAAGCAAAAAAGGGTGAGAAACTTGAAAGGTTTTAGTGTTATTGACAATGGAAAGATTCTAACACTAAAACTGTTTACTTATTTACCACAAAAAATAAAAAGGGCAAAGCATTCATCTTCCAGGACAAAATAAAAATAAAAAGAAAAGAAAAAGAAACTTAAGCCCTTCTTTCCATTTATTTACCTGATAATAGTAACAACTATGATGTACTGACTATGCCTTGTTAGCTCATGCAAACAACTCACTGCAATCCTAACATTGAACAGGCAAGTCATGCTTGCAGATGCAGAGGCAACTCAATAGACGAAGTTGAAAGATGATAGATCAGAAAGCTTCAGATCATATGCAACTTACAATTCTAGAACTGCTACAAGGACCAGTCTTTTCAACTGCCTGCGCTCCCAACCTCCCACAAGTGGTGCCACTTTGGAAAAGATGAAGAGCATGGGATGATGCTTTGGATTCTCTATTGATAACTTCTTTATGTTTTGAAAGCAAGACAGCCCACCCTCCAGTACAAACAGCAACACATGCAATATCTTAGGTAGATACGCTAGGAAAAATATACTTTGGTAAGTACAAATTGAAATATAACCTGACGTATCACGCTCCGTAGTCGTCAGCACTAACACAGGAGTAGATACAGCAGCTTTATGAATGGTAAAATGAGTGCCATAACGATCATAAAGAGAAAATAATCTCAAATTATTCATCTCCCCTAAAACGTCATGAGGTTTTTACTTCCAAAAAAGGAACATAGCACTGTAGCATGTAATGGTAACTAATAACAGTGGCCAGTAATCAAAGATCTTAACAGGAGTTGAGTGCAACATCATCTGTGATAGTGAAACAAAAAGCGAGATATATTCCTGATAGTTCATTTCATTGATTAAAGAACAACATTAAATCGTGACAGGTGAAAGTTCTTACTAGTGGTCCCAGATGTCGACATATCCCATTGGCACACTTCTAATGAGGCACCTCTTCAATCAACTCGCAGTAAAGAGAAATGGTACAAACACCATAGACAAATTGCATATGGGAAAAACTTACTTGTTCCATCAAAGCATCAGACAGTAAATTAATAGGAAGGCAAAATGACAGCGTGCAAAGTACTCTGATAAATTTGGCTACAGAAGCACAACAAAACTAAAGATCAGTGTATCTACAGTGCAGGTATTGTTAAGAGCCAGGCAAGAATAGATATAATTGGTATCGACATTGCTGTTTTAGAAACAAAAGGAAGGGGAGAAAGGAGGGGCTAGACCGCATACATTTCCAAACAACTCACATCTAGCTTTTCATGCCGAACTTAGATAAGAAGCACGATGGAACAAACAATCTGCCTCTACCGGCAAAAGTACTGACATGATGATAGTTGTGTAACATATACAGAAACATAGTACCTAAGTACTGTTTGTTTGACTGGTGATGATTACAATCAAAGAGATCTGGTTCAAAAGGAGCTTATCTCACATAAAAAGCATAAGCCTCTTGGTCCACAGTTTTCTGGACTGAAATGTGAATATGTACCAATCTTAGGAAAGGACACTGATGGAACTTATGCTTGTTCATATTCCATATGCTTTAAAGCAGTAAAGGACAGAATAAAATTGACAGAATTTATGTTTCTGTATGTAGGATGTCCTTACCCACAAAGAATCTACAATTGTAACAATGTGTCATTTTTTTTTCATTTAAACAGAGTGCACACATATGATGCACCACCCAACTATAAATAATTAAACATTAATCATGAAAACAAAACAAAATGCAACAGTTTCAAAATAAAACTAAATAACAATCCATCAACCATGATAATAGAGAAGTACTCAAAAGATTTCATCTGGTGATTCATGATGCATGGTTTAAAAATGCATCTTTCACACTCCACATAGATCAGATAGCAGAATAGGCAGAAAGCAATATTCAAAACAATAATTTACTCCATTGTGGGTCCTTATCACTATTATTCACACTTTCAGTGCTTTGTTCATGAGAACAGGAAGATGAAGAGAAAAGGTTAATGCATTTTTTGTAGTTGCAAGGCTGATGTTATCTAAGTAATCACAGACTCACGGTCCAAAAATAAGGACCGACTCTTTGGGGGTTTGGTTTCAGAACTATAAGGACTGCACCTTATGTTAGTTGGCATAAAAATTGTTCGATCGGTGTTTCCAAGATGCTAGATTCCATGTTGCCCCATATAAGGAACCCCTCACAACACACTGCTTATCAACCTGAGAAGACCAAAAGAGTATCAACAAACCTAGACTTGGAAGGAAGAAGAGCGCTGGCTTTGGGATAGGCAAAAGAGAAGCACCCATAACAGTTTCGACGTGTGATAGCAAAGAGAAGGGTCTGGATAACACAAGTAAGAAAGGATAGTGCAAATGCTCTTCTCTTTACTTTTGCACTCGTCTAAAAATGTGTATTTATTCTACAGCAGATGTATCACCAGCATCAAGGTCGGAGTGACCTCTTCACTACTAGGACATCTTTCCCAATGGAGCGGCATTTGTTTCTGCATGGGGGCAATACACAAGGAGACTCTGGACTGGTTCTCTCAACTGACGCTAAACCTAGGTTGAAATGGACACCCGAGTTGCATCAGCGGTTTGTAGATGCAGTCAATCAATTAGGTGGAGCAGAGAGTAAGTATAAATTTCTTATCTTCTCCATGCACTGAAATAGCTGAGTTCTTACAGTCATTTTAATCAATCAGAAGCTACTCCAAAAACAGTCATGAGGCTCATGGGCATTCCAGGACTCACCTTATACCATCTGAAAAGCCATCTCCAGGTAACCGACAACAAGGAAGTCTCCTGTTAAAAATGGTACTAAAAAATTTCAGCACAATTCATAATTTATTGTATGTTTCAGAAATACAGGCTCAGTAAGAATCTCCAAGGTCAAACTAATGTTGGGACAACAAAGAACGGTAAAACCAAGTTTAATTTCCATTGTTACCACTGCAATAATCATATAGCAACTCATGGATGATGATGATTTGCAGCCCTTGGAGGATGTACAGATGTAGCTGATAGGATTCCTGGAACAAGTGCATTAGCAATGGCCAGTGCAAATGCCATTCCACAGGCAGAGAAGTAAGAAAATTTCCCATGTACTTTATAATTGTATAACCCATTTGAATAGTGAAGTAATAGTCCCTTTTACCGATGCAAGAACTATTCAAATTGGTGAAGCGCTACAGATGCAAATTGAGGTGCAGAGGCAGCTAAACGAACAACTTGAGGTGAGGTACTGACCCAGTTCGCATAATAAGATCTTAACCCAGGAAATAATTAGGCACATGGAGTAGATGGACATGAGACAAAAAATTCAAGCATCCAGTTAGCACACCCACATGACAACTGAGTGCATAAGAAAACCACTATGAATGCAGTACCATCTTCTTTTACATCCCTGACCACAGTAATTCCCACCAGGAATGATCATAAGATAAATTTCTACCTCTAGTAAAAATTAAACAATGTTCAGAATGTGTGTGGCCAAATCATGTTCAGAATGCGTGTGGCCAAATCTTTTAGAATTCAGTTACCGGGTATCTTTATGAATAAGATTAGGTAAATTTACCTCAATAAATCATTCAGCAACACTGTTTTACCTATATTTTCAAATTATTGTACAATAGAAAGTGGTGCTCCAAGTTGTACTACCAAGTCAATGAGTGTCCAAATTAACACAATATGTGAATAGACAAGTAGATAAAACTTAGATACTTTCCTCCAGTTTGGCAGAAAACTATTTAAAACAAAGCTAAGACTAGTATAATGCATATAGTATCAATGATATGAATTGGCTCAATGGTTCTAACCTGAAGTTAAATGTTATCAGGTACAACGGCATCTACAGCTACGGATAGAAGCCCAAGGGAAGTATCTACAGGCAGTTCTTGAGCAAGCTCAAGAGACCCTTGGGAAGCAGAACTTGGGCCCTGCAAGCTTGGAAGATGCAAAAGTAAAAATATCAGAACTGGTCTCACAAGTCTCAAATGAATGTCTCAGCAACGCAGTTACAGAAATAAGAGAAAGTTCAGGCATACACGGACTAGAGCCAAGGCAAATCCAGTTTGTTGAAAGTTCAGCCAATAATTGTTTGTCTGCAGCTGAAGGGTTCATCAAGGAACATAGGCTACAAAGCCATGGGGTACTCAAAGCATATGATGACAGCACTTTATTTTGCCAAAAACGCTCACAAGATCAAGACTCTCAATATTCCCTTAATAGAAGCTTAAGCGAGCGTAGAACGGGTCAATTGTACGGTGGTACAGAGTATCATAAAGCAGAGGGAAATGAAAGTGATACAGAGGTTCTACATGAGTATATCGCAACTCAAAAGAATGGTGGAGGCAGCACAACCAGTTCGACATCTGGAAGCAAAGAAGTAAATGTAGAGAAGCTATATCTTGATGAACCAAGCTGCAAAAGACAAGCAGTTGAGTACCGAAGAGAAAGCAAACTACTAGATTTTGAACAACAAAGTTCTGGGAAGAAACTTGATCTAAATACTCACAACATAGATGATAATGATCAAGGTTATAGACATTTTGACTTGAATGGCTTCAGCTGGAGTTGACTAGCTGACAATATGTAATATGATCAAAGAGAAGAAATGAACTTACAAATAAATTCTTCTAACATAAAAACTGTTTTCATTCTGTAAATACATTATGTAGGTCAGGAAAAATGGTGATCCATATAGTTGTATGAAATGGTGATCCATATAGTTGTATGATAGGCTATCCACCTAAATAATTCAATGATGTATGAACAAACTATTGCAAATGTAACAGGATAACTATAGGAAGAGAGCAAATTAATTATGGTCCCCTCCATATGAATAGAATTAAAAACATGGACACATTAGCAAACAGAAATGTAACAAGACAAGCATAGTTTGCACAGAAAAGTAACATTAACAAACTAAGAAATGCACATCCACACAAAGAATACCATCTAACCTGAAGCTAAGTAGTCAGGGGGAAAAACACCAGAACCTTGCCGTCTGAATAACAACATTTCACCAATTTAACAACATAAAGGCAGAAGTTTTTTGTGCCACCGTGGAACTGACATTTCAGTTTTAGAGCTCAGCGTTGCTTGAAACAAAAAAAAAAAAAAGGAAAGAAAAGAAAAGGAAAAGGGGGGGAAGAGATCATATATTAAACTGTTGCAAAAACTGATAGTAAACATTGGGATTGCTTCTTCCAGAGAACCATCCATGTTACTCAATGCTCCATAGCACAGAGCAGAAAGCGCAACCAGAGTATAAATTGAAAGATCTGGTCATCCACATGACATAGAGTTATCGGATAGGAGTCTATCAACTGCGCTTATTTATATGGGAAAATTATAAGCATGCCATTATAATTTTGCAAAATTAGAGAAATGTCATCTTAACCTACATGTCATTGACTCATGTGGACCCCATAATAACTCATGTGGACCCCATGTGTCATTGAGATACCAATGGCATATCTTCAACTTTGCAAAATTATAATGGAACGTTTACAAAATATATAAGCAGGAGGAAATGAGCACTTTGCATAATCCAATTAAAGTAACAACTGCCAACGAAGGATCAGGCGCTATGTATATGATTCAGCGGACCCAACATGAGTTCATAGACATGTATCTACCCCTTTTATTTCTCTCCTTATATCAAATTATACTAGCTACAAGAGCAGAGCACTGTAATATCACTACGTATGTGACAAGCAAAGTTCATAGCCGCCTATGGGCTATGGCCCATGGGGGTAAGAGCAGTTCGGGGGGTGGGTGTGTCTGCCTACTTCTTGATCCGGCGCACCTTCTTAGCGCCCCAGACCTCCATCCTCCCCTTGGGGCACCCGCACGGCGAGCGGAAGATGAGCACGGTGCGGCCGTTGGGCGGCGCCATCTTCCTGAGCTCCGCCTCGAGCTCGCGGTGCGCGTCGCCGAGCTGGACGGGGCGCGCCCCGGCGGCCTCCAGCAGCGCGGCGCGGCCCCCGGGGATCGGCAGCAGCTGCTCCTGGCCGCGCACGCACTCCTCCGTCTCGAGCTGGATGTCGAACTCCACCGCCTTGCGCAGGCCCCGGCACCGCGGCTTCCCGCAGCGGCGGGCCCGGTGGCCCGCGCAGTCCCACGCCACCACCCCGGCCACGGCCGCGATCGCCGCCCCGGCCCCGGCCGCGAACGGCGCGTAGCACGCCGCCGCGGGGCCGGACACCAGCTCCCCGACCTCCGCCGCCGCCATCCTCACGTAGGGCGTCACGAGGAACGCCAGCGCGGAGACGACGGCCAGCAGCGCCACCGCGTCGACCGCCGCCATCGGGGCGTGGTCGCAGAGGGAGGCGAACAGCCGCCGCCTCCCCCGCCGCGGCCCCGACCCGCGGCGGGGCCGGCCCGCCGCGCACGCGACGGCGTCTGAGGAGGAGGGGGCCGGGGCGCGGCGGCGGTGCTCGAAGGCGCGGAGGAACTCGATGAGGCTGCGGCAATCCGCCATGGCGAGGGAGGGGGAGGCGAGGGCGGGTGGTGGTGGTGGTATCGGAATGGGAATGGGAATGGGAATGGGAATGGGAATCGATGGGGATCTCTGGGTGGTGGGTCGGTGGGTGGTGCGGCGCGGTGTCCGTCACCGCCGTGCCGTGGGGAGGGCGGTGCGGGTCGCGTGGGTTTCAGCTTTGGGGGAGGGGTGGTGGGTGGGTGGGGGTGGCTGCCTCGTCTCGGTCTCGGCGCTTCGTGACGTGTGGTCGGGGAAGACGGGAGGATGCTTCCGTATTTTTTCTTCTTTGGATTATCTCTTAATTTCTTTAAAATATACTAACTATTTATATAATTTAAATTTATGTCACAATTATATGCACTTATTCACTGATTCATATTGTTCAATGATATAAATTATTTTAAAATCAATCCGATCAGTTGAAAGGGAATTTAATCAATTCAAAATTTAAATATTGATTATAAAATGACTAAATGAGAATATTTTGACTTCTTAGCTTATGCTAGATAACTAAAATATATTTATATTTGGAAAGGATGTAGTGGTTTATTTGCAATTTTCTGTTTTATCTTTTTTTCTCCTTTGGGGGTGCAAGCATTAAGCTTAGGCCTTGTTCAGTTTATAATTTTTTTTCAAAAACATCATATCAGATATACGAATATATATATTTAAAGTATTAAATATAGTCTAATTATAAAATAAATTACAGATTTCGCCAAGAAACTACCAGACAAATCTTTTAAGCCTAATTAATTTGTTATAGCACATGTATGTTACTGTAGCATTTATGTCTAATCACATACTAATTAGGCTCAAAAGATTCGTCTCACGATTCCCCCATAACTGTTAATGTTTATGTATATTTAATGTTCTATTTAGTTGTTAGTTGTTCAGAAATTCAAGATATTTTTGAGAAAACTTTTTGGGAACTAAACATGGCCTTATAGAGAAGTCAAGCTTCGTGGATGCAATTGTCACGACAATGTCATATGCTCTATTGATCTCATGCATTACTGATGTCCTCTTATATTTGCATTGTTCAGTTAGTTTCTTTTTCCTTTCAAAAAGAATGGTTCTTTTTATCTAAGATCTTCGGTTATAGATAATGTACAAAGGATCTCTTACCTCTAAATATGATATTTCTTTTTAAACAAATACACTCAAAGTGTAAACTGGAAGGCACCTATAAAGCACACTCACCCCTACAAACACACGCATGCACGCAAACTGACAAACCATGTCCCTATGAGCATGTTTGAATATTGGTTTGGTCACATACATAACAAAGTCACCGTAGACGTGTCGACAGGTATATCACTTACCACCGAAAAATAATTAGTCGTATGTTTAGATTGATGCTAATTTTTGCGCTAGTAAAATATTGGCAGTGCCATCACTTTGATAACATTTTGCACTATCAAATTGGATAGTGTGAAATTTGTTCTGGTATGGACAAAAATTGGTGGCTACCTAAACATACCTGTGCTACTATTGATGTTGCCAAAATTTTGGGTCATAAAAGTTTGGTGTCAATCCAAAGAAACCTACGTTTTATGATTATTAATAAATGTATATATTGAGTTTTTAAAAAGAGTGCACAATGGATTATTCTTTCTCCGTCTTGCACCTAAATTCCTATTAAATTGCATGTTCTTTTACTTTTGTTGATGTGAGTCATACTTAATTAGATTGCACATTGTGACAATCCGAAAAAATGTGTCGAGTCAAGCATACAATTCAATGAAATACGTCCATATATGTGTGACGCACTACCTTTCAAAAGATATAGGTTAGATGTCTTTATAACCTTACTAAAAGATATTTAATTTGTGGTTATAGAATCCAGTATTGATAGTTGTGGGAGGCTTCGTATCCAGTTTTGCGGTTGGAGGATGACAACCTGATTCAGCCAACCGTGAGAGAGTGAAACTAGACTTTTTGCAATAGAACGCAGCTTCACTTACACAGTATCTTTCGATGGTCCAAAACATATGAGATGACCTTTAGCTGATTAGAAGCCACACAGACAATCCATCGATGATCATTAGCCTCTTCTCATCCTAAGCTCAAGCTTATGTGAAAAAAAAACCTAGAAATTAAGTACTCCTTCCGTCACTAAATGTTTAACGTCGTTGATTTTTTACGTACGTTTGACTATTCATCTTATTAAAAAAATATCAAATATGTAAAGCTATATATATACATAAAAGTATTTAACAATAAATAAAATGATATAAAAATAATTAAATATTATGTAATTTTTTTAGAGACGAATAGTCAAACGTATATAAAAAAGTTAACGGCGTCAAATATTTAAGAATGGGGGAGTAACTTTTTATATCCAGCCGCCAAAAAGAACCACTTCTAAATATACTGCTCCCGGTGTCCATAAATATAAGAGATTTGATCTCTCTTTACCTACAAATGTAAATATAAAACATTTTATACGACTATTTATTTATCAATGGCTTCTTATTCCAATGTTTGTCTAATTAACTCCAATCATATCATTTCAGCTCCAACTATTCATCGTTTAATAAGAGTCACCAAAGCATTTTACATTCTTACCTTAATCTTGCTAAAAAATACCATTTTCTTTATATATTTATGGACCAAGAGATTAGTAGGAAATGATAATATAAAAGATGATACGTCACATCCACAGAGATCCAAAAGGCTTGAATAGTGGTTAACAGTTATTACTTCATGCATTGATGGTACACACCCTACCCATGCCCTGCCCGTACAGTAGTCAACCATTTAGGCTGCCCGTACAGTAGTCAACTATTTAGGGGCTGTTTAGTTTCTAAAAATTTTCACCAAAAACATCACATCAAATATCTGGACACTTAAATAGAGTATTAAACATATATAAAACGGAAAACTAATTGCGTAGTTATGTGGTAAACCACGAGACGAATCTTTTAAGCCTAATTAGTACGTGATTAGCCACAAGTGCTACAGTAACCCATATGCGCTAATGACGGATTAATTAGGCTCAAAAGATTCGTCGCGCGGTTTATAGGCCAGCCGTGAAATTCGTTTAAATTTGTTTTTTCATTCGTATCCGAAAACCACATCTAACATCCGATCCCACGTCCAATATGACATACAAATGTTTTCATTTCACCAACTAAAAATCTCTCCCCTTAGTTTCTAGTTTCTGCTAAGCATAAGCATAATAAATGATCGAGAGATACCGCTGCAGACCTTATATTCCCAGCCCTAAAATAAACAAACTTATATATAAATATATTGTACTGGTTCGATCATTGTAAAACAGAAGAAGTACTGTACTTTTCTATTTTTTATATAACGTCGTTAACTTATTAGATTCAAGTAAGATCATTTGTCTTATTTTAAATAAATATAATTATTAATTATATTGTTATAATACGGTTTATTATTATGATTTATAATTTTAAATATTTAAATTAAAATTTTAAATAAGAAAAACGATTAAATATAGATTTAAAAATAAATAGAGGGAGTGCTTGGACTTTTAACTTTCTACTAAAGAGTTTACCCTCTCTCGCACCTTCGAGATAGCGACTAAAAGTTAAATTTCTCGTATAACACTTGCACACTTTACGGTTTGTGGGCCTTGGCCCAACCCAACAACAGGAAGAAGAAGAAGAAGCGCTACCGGGCCGAGCATACACAGGTTTGGGCCCACAAAACTCTACAGGATGAACACCGACAGCGAGCGAGCGAGCAACCCAATCGCCGTCGCCGTTGTCGCGCTGAGAAGTCAAGAGACGGTGTGAGGTTTCAACCGAGGAGAGCGAGCTCCACGAACCACGACGCCTTTACCCGCCACGTCGCCCGCCGCCGACGATCCATCCACCGGCGTCGCGTCGACCTGGAATCCGGTCCGCCACGCCAGATCGATCCATCACGGAGGTGTATGTCCTCGTCTTATCGCTAGTACCCTTTAAATTTTCAATTTTAAGATTTTTTTCACTAAAATCTATTTTTCAACATTAACTTTTAAATTGCTATATATATATAATTTTTATTTATAAATTATTTTTTGGCAAATATACTACAGTATTTATTTTTTCTTAAAACACCGAACAATCCTCTCATGAATTACTGGCTAAGGACGCATAAAGCACTAGACTGATCTGACCATGTGCATGGTGCAAGCAACGGCACGATCGAATCTTCGCACCGTCCTCCGTGGCGCACGTGGCCATTAATTCTCACGATTAAACAACTCACTAACGGCCGCGTGTAAACTTTTATTCGTAGTAGTAGTATAATAGGAGTATCTGTGGATAACAAGCTAGATAACGTTGCATATATTATCCACGGCTCTATGAACATTTTTGCATATATCCACTCCAGGAGTCAGAGGATTATTAACTGAAAAATTAAAGGGAGAAAACGGAAAAATCGTGCAGAAATTGAGATTGGTATGCGTGCTTGCTAGCAAGCCTAGCCAGTGGTATAGGTAAATAGGAGGAGGAAGACGTCGTTTCTACGGCCTCGTCTTGTTTTCTACCGCTACGAACAAAACGTCTAACGATTAAAAATAATTTATAGTTAAAAAATTTGTATATATGTTTGTAGTATCTTTAAAAAACAGTTACGAAAAAATAAACTTAATAAACATTCTAAAGTTAATTTTAGTTTTAAATTTTGATTTATAAACATTTGTGAAAAAATGGCTTTCTGCTCGTGATGGTGAAGTCGCAGCCGGCAGCGCCCGGCAATGCGTGAAAGTCAGGCGCCCACGGACAAGCACGAGGGGGTGATGAAAAAAAAAAAAGCCAAACGACATATTTTTTAACGAAAAATAATTTATAAATAATTTTTATATACGTATTATTAGTGATCAAAATAAATATTAGCAAAATAAATCTAATTAACTCTAAATTAAAATTTTAAAATTTAAATTTTAGCTTATAAGCATAAACAAATAGATTAAATCGCGAACACGCGAAACAGCGCCGGTTTTGTACTCACGCGTGCACGAGCGGGCCGGTGAGCGACGATCCGTGACACACGTTGCACTGTACCTAGCGTGACACAATAATGATATTGTTTGCAATAGTGGATACCAGTAGGACCAGTAGTTTTACGGGTTTTAGTCATATTCAATAAACATATAAAAAAAAAAAGGTAACATACATCGACATCTTATTTTTTTCGCTTCTATTTATGCTTATAAAATTTCAACCTTAAATTTAATTTTTTTCACTATAATTTATTTTCTAGCATTTTCTAGCAATGACTTTTATATCATAATATATATATATAAGTTTTATTTATAAATTATTTTCCGTCCACAACCAAGTCAATCGTCCCTAAACTTATGGTACGAGAGGGCAATTAAGGCCTTGTTTAGTTTCTAAATTTTTTTTTCTAAAAACATCGCATCGAATTTTTGGACACCTAAATAAAGCATTAAAATAGATGAACCAAAAAACTAATTGCACAGTTATGGAAGAAATCTTGAGACGAATTTTTTTAGCCTAATTAGCCCATAATTAGCCATAAGTGCTACAATAACCAATATGTGCTAATGATGGATTAATTAGGCTCAAAAAATTCGTCTCGCGGTTTCTAGGTTAGCCGTAAAATTTGTTTTTATTCATATCCAAAAACCCCTTCCGATATCCGATTAAACATTTGACGTGACATTTCTTCTAAAAATTTTCTCAATCTAAATACACCTAGGTTTGATAAGAATGAAACTCGACCCACTTGCCGCGTCACTTTCGACGCAGCCATCGCTGTCAGCTAGTGTACATCGGGGGGGGGGGGGGGCAAAACTGCGTAATGCGTGCCCCGTAAGCGGTTCGTGCTACTACCGCTAGCAATTGTTTAGTTAGAGAAAAAAATTTACGGTGTCATAGATATTTGACATTAGAATGGATTTTTGATACTAATGAAAAAACAAATTTTATGGCTCGACTAGACACTACGAGACGAATCTTTTGAGTCTAATTAATCTGCTATTAGCGCATGTGGGTTACTGTAGCACTTATGGTTAATCATAGACTAATCAGGCTCAAAAGATTCGTCTCACGATTTCTCACATAAGTGTGTAATTAGTTTTAAGTTTCATCTATTTTTAGTGCTCTATTTAGATAACCAAAGATTCGATGTTTTGAAGAAAAATTTTAAGAACTAAACAGGACCTTACTCATCCATCCAAGATAATGCATCAGCTAGCTCACGATGACATACCGCTCAACAATCAATTCAACCGCCCAATGAATAACATGCACTCGCTCCGTTAAAAAAAAAACCTTTATTTTTTACACGAATTTGAACACTATTTGGTCATGGTAAGTATATAAATAGATCTAAGTAATTAATATTTTGATTCTGCAGTAGATACTACAGTTATATAAGTACTGCGTCATGTATTTTGTTAATCAATAGATGACTATCTTCTCTCCCTCCTCCTTTCCCCTCCACGCCATACAAAGGCGTCGGCCATTTTAAGGGGAAAAAATAATCAAATATCATGTTTATAAATAGAAAATAATTTATAAATAAATCTTTTATATACATGTCCTTATTGATCTAATAAGAGTATAGGCCGAAAAATAAACTACGATAAAAAACCTTAAAATCAATTCCAAATTTAAAGTTAAAAATTTAAATTATGATTTATAAGTATAAACAGAAGAAAAAAACTAGGCTGAAAATCCTATGTGGCATGTTCTTTTAGCCACTTATATCACGTCACTATTCATGTCGTAATAAAATGTTAAATCTCAGTTATCTTTCAACGGATATGTATATTTTAGAATAGATAGATATAAAAAATTATAGTATCATATAAAATTCATGAAAAGTTTCTACGTTCAAAGGTAGTGTCTTTTAGAGATCAAGCAGTAACTTTGATCTCGTCTTTGCTAATTCTGCTACTCTTAATCTTGTTGTCTCATCAACTTTGGAAGGTGTTAAAACCATGTCTATGTTTAGATCTTCCTCAAAATATGACACACATTATAAATATATAATTGTCATGTAAAAGCATTTATTTTTATGATGAATCAATGTTTTATTAGTTTATATTACTGTTTTCTCCCCCAAAAGAATTAGTCTTCCTCAAAGCCCCACCCTTCTCTCCATTCCTCCCTCCACCATAGAGAGGGGCATTGGATTGAGATCCAATGGCTATGAATAGATTTATACCCATATGTACCCTGTTTTGGAGCCTACAATTGGTGGTGGAACCAGCTTAGGTGTTACTGTGGGTCATGAACCACCCCAGAATTTGGCCCATAGTTGGAACTATAGCAGATAAATTGTCTAACATCATAAAAATTAAATAGTGGACCATCCTTTTGATTTGTCCATTACATCTCGGAGAACAATCTTTAAATCCTACCAACATCACTGCCTACGATCCCTTGCAGCCTCGCTCAAGTACGTGGCTCCCCCGGAATTTTCACCCTTCATCTTAAAATCTAAAATTTCGAGTTGATTTTAAGATTTTTTTATTATAGTTTATTTTCTAACTTTGATTTTTAGATTTACTAACAACATATATAAAAATTTTATTTATAAAATATTTTTCATTTGTAAATACACCGTTTCTCTTTTTCATATAATAAGCCAAAAGATAGACACATTTGGCTTTTAAAACAATCATATACGAAGTGGAGCATCCAAGAAGAACCTATCAAGCCGGTTATGTTCAGAGATTATCCGCTCGGATCCAAAAATATATTTATGGGTATAGACATGGATTCATAAATACTGTATCTCCATTCCATAATAAAAATTTTAGTTTTATATATAAACCTAGACGTGTACCGTCGATTCCATAATAAATAGAGAGTATTTCATCCCCATCCTTTAGCTTTTGCTTATGCATATAAACCAAAATTTGAATTTTCAACCTCTGATTTGTAGTTGATTTTGATGTTTTTTCGTTGTATAGATTTGGCTTTAAATCACTATAAATATGTATATAAAAATTTTATTTATAAATTATTTTCTGTTTACAAATACATCGTTTGGTTTCTTTTAAAAACTTAAAAGATGATCCCTTATAATTTTTGAACGAAGCGAGTGGGCTCAGTTCGAGACAGCCTACAGGTTGAGTCAGCGGGTGCAATGATTACAGTACACCAATGACGCTGGATTAATCAGTGTGCTAACTGATTGGAGTGGCGGCAGTCGCAGTAGCACTGATCAGCTGGGGATCGCGACGAGATTATTTCCCTTAACTAATCACTCACTTGATTGAATCGATCGACACGATTGGTCTTGACAGGGAGAGGAGGAGGAAGAAGAAGCTTCCATCTGATCAAACCAATCAGTAAATTAATCCTGTATTATATTGACATCCCCAGCGTGATGTGCACATGTATGTAGACAAAAATCACCGATCCAATTACTAAAGCTAGCGAAAGCTGCGATTTTTAACCCTGAATTCTTTCATTCGAGCTGCGGTCGATCGTAGCCCTCGCTACGAGCTAATTAACTATCTGCTCTCTACTAATTACAACCCCCCAAATTACACATACATCCGCTGATTATGTAATTATACACTGCATTAAATTCTTTGGGAGTTGCTAAATAGCTAGCTAGATGATGGAGTCATGGAGAGCATCAGCTTGGTTGATTTCATGCTCTTCCTGGACCTTTGGGAGGGTCATGGCGGTTGTTGGGGCCTGAACCTGGGTAGTCGTTCACCTCAACGTCCATCCTCGCCGCCGGCCTCCTGCTGAGCCCTCGCGCCGCCGCCGTCTCCTGCATGGACGGTCACAAGTTAAGACCTTATTTAGTTCCTAAATTTTTTTTCCAAAAACATCACATCAAATTTTTAGACACCTAAATAAAACATTAAATATAGATAAACCAAAAAACTAATTGCACAGTTACGAAAGAAATCTTGAGACGAATCTTTTGAGCCTAATTAGTCTATGATTAGCCATAAGTGCTACAGTAACCAACATGTGTAAATGATGAATTAATTTGGCTCAAAAGATTCGTCTCGTGGTTTCTAGGCTAGCCGTGAAATTCGTTTTTTCTTTCGTGTCCGAAAACCCCTTCCGACATCAGATCAAACATTTGATGTGACACTCTCTCAAAAATTTTCTCAATCTAAACACCATATAAGTCATGGCCGGTCAAGAACTCAAGATATATCGCTCGCTGTCACCACCAACATTAATTGCTGGGTGTTTCAGAATCTGGCTTCTGAATTTACAGGCTCATTTCACAGCTGGTTTGTGCAGGTAGCTACTACTATTTATTAACTGCAATTGCGATTTTTTTTTGGGGCAGTAAAAGGACGACGAACTTAAAACCGCGAGATTGATGGCATCAGGGCACGGTAGAGATCGAAGGAGCTATAATAATGGAGGAGAAAAGATGAACTTACATCTGCAGAAAAGTTCAGAGACGGCGGGTGCTGGTGCAGGCTGCTCATGCGCAGGCTTCCTGCAAGAGGAGAAGGGCGAAATCACAGTCAGCAACAATTCAGCGAACGGCTCAAGAACTTGATCGGGCGGGGGAGGGAATCATTCAAGGAGACGACGAACGAACGCCGAGAGGCTTACTCGACAAGGGCGCCGAGGAGACGAGCACGGGGAGGAGGAGGCAGGACAGAGCCAGGACGACGGCGACGAGGCGGCGGCCACCACCCGGCCGTCTCTCCATTGCCCGGCGCATCCAGGAGCTAGCTGTTTCTTGATGCGTGTGATCTTGGGAGGAGGAGACGACGGATGGATGGATGGCGAAATGGTGGGTGGTTGGGGTGGTGGTGGACTGGTGATGCTGCTGTGCTGGCCTGGGGGGTTTTATAGTTGGTCCATGTCCATCCGATCCATGTGCTGCTATGCTAGGCAGTGGATGCAGTGGCTGGCTCTTTCATTTTTTTTTATTTTTTATTTTTGCTCTTCTCTACTCTTTAAAAGGTCAACTTCGCATCGCTACACTTGCATGGCTTTATTTAGGAGGCGGACTCCCGTGGATGGATGCAGTACGAAGCACTGCCTTTGTGGACACCCGTGGTGCTTCCGGTTCGGTTTGGTGCGACGTGTGTATTCGGGATGTCTTCACCATGATATATTTATTGGATCTAATCAATTAGCCAATTTTTTTATGTTCCTATAATTTTATCCGATCTCTTATATATTCCTAAGATTTACTTGATCTCTTATATACTCCTAAGTTTTTATTTAGATCTCTTACATGTCCATCCGTTAGTTGACCATCAAACTTGATAGTTTGTTATTGTATAAATTACTTCAGTTTCTGTAAAAAGATTAAAATGTTTAATATATAAATTGTCTGGGTTATGAAAAACTAAGGGGATGAAATTATTTTTTCACAAATTAAAAAACATATAAAATTTTTATATAAATTTCAAATCGAATTTGATGAATTTCGTACATATTTCCAAAAATTTTAGCCTACATAACATATAGTTTTAGTTCTGAATTTTTTTGGTGAAACTAATGTTTGGATTTAATCACAATTTCTAAAAAACAATCAAAAATTTAAAATTTGTTTTTCAGGTTTGGGATACATGAAAATTTATGGAGTAGATAGCGCATAAGTATGAGAGAGATATAATATAATTATTTTAGAAATATTTAATGGATAACTGATGGATAACTAACGAAAATATATATAGAGAGGGTTGAGATGAAAAGTTAGAGGCATGTAAGGGATGAAGTAAAATTTAGGAATATAAAAGGGATTAAACAAATTATTAGAGGTAGGTAGGAAATTTAAGTTATGTATGAGTATATATAAACATATATAGTACTTTGAATATTTTTTAGATGATTATGGGCTCATGTTGTTAGGCGTACAACAATAAATTTTTATGTTTTGATTTAGGATATTATATATTTCTCTTATCTCTATATGTTCCTAGGTTTATTTTAGCTGTTTTTTAGGTAGCTGTTTGCAATAGCCTAATTAAAATACTATTGCAGGCAGGCAAAGAGATAGAGTTGTTAGATGTACATGTGATCTAACTTCGATTGGTTTTATTCTCTTCTTTGCTGTCCCAGCTTCATGTATCATGATGAGGTTCTGCAATACAATGGATTTTCATTGTCATAAGAGCGGGTACAATAGCAGGCTATAAGCCAGCTATAAACATATTTTAAAGAGATAAGAGAAGAGATAGAAGAGAGGTGGGCTACAAGCAGGTACAATAGCAGGCTATAAGCCAGCTATAAGCATATTTTTAAGAGATAAGAGGGGAGAGAGAAGAGAGGTGAGCTATTAATTTGTAGTCAGCTGCACACGGGCTCCAAGACAAAATATGTGTATGATATGTGGGACCATGTATTGATGTTTTGTAGATAACTATTGTATAGATTAGCTATTAGATTGACTATAGATGAATTGAAGCTACTAGTTGGCTATACTATTGAACTTGCTCTTTTGTAGCCAGCTACTCACGGGCTCTAAGATAAAATGTGCATATGACATGTGGGACCATGTATTAATGTTTTGTAGCTAACTATTGTATGCATTGGCTATTAGATTAGCTATAGATAAATATGAGCCAGTAGTTGGACTTGCTCTAACGCTTGCACACGAATTAATGACTGTTTGAAGCAATCAATGATTGGTTTTCTCGAGTACTAGGGGATTATACAGACATTGTTTGTTAATTAGGTACAATTGTCTGTGAAGCAACATTCTCCCATTGAAGTCATGATTGTGATTGACATATTCCGTTTGGCTTAATTATGGATTAACCATTGCATGACGACTCTGGGAAATATTGTACTTGATGCCAACCAATTAAATCTCTGTTAACCTTACTATACCATTAACTTTTTATTATATGTCTGACCATTCATTCTATTTTAGAAACTTGTATAGTTATCATTTATCTTGTCGTGATTGTATTTATTAATAAGTATATTTTAATTATAGAAATTATAAACTAAAATTTCGTATTTGCATAATTTTTTAATAAAATGAATGGTCAAAACTTATATACAAAGTCAATGCCGTTATCTGTTATAATCACATAAACGACGCCACTAATTTTTAAACCTGGATGTAGAATCTTTTTTAAAAAGTCGTTGAGCATCATCCTGTTTAATAAAAGAGTAATTACATTTTGAGCCATCTTTTGTTACCCAAGTCATACTTCGGACCATTCATAATATATATATATATATATATATATATATATAAATATAATTTGGATTATATAAAAATATCGTTTTGCCCGACACTTTTTTCTAGCCATGTCTACCATTTCCTTGAGCAAACATATGGACTGAATATAGATAGGGAGTTCATGTGTATATCAAAGCCGATGCGTTTGAGATTGTAAATGTGTACTGAAAAAGTTATTTAGGGTGGTTTAAATTACAACAAAGATAAATTTGCGTATCCTAAAGTAAAAGAAAGAAAATTTTATGAGCGATTTAAAGCGTAACTCTGGGTAATAAAAGGTGGCATAAATTCTAATTTATTCTTAATAAGAAACTTAGCAGAGACAAGGAAGACCGGACAATTCGTATATGTATACTTTAACATATATAGGTATATTATCCAACTTGCTGGCCATGTCACTCTTGTTGTTATGGTCTTGGCTGGATGCTCCCAAGTCAAAGGAATGCAGCTTAGAGAATTTGCAGATATAGCCTCTTATTATCTGTTCGCTAGCTCATCAGTCTTTACCAAATTTAAATATAATAATTAATCTTGGGATTTTTCTCCTAACAGTAATCCGTTTTGCAGCAGTGGTTTTTAAAAGCACTAATAAAACAAATATGATATTTTGCCCATAATTATTTTTATTATTTCATTCATTTTCTACACTTCCACACTTTAAGCAATCTGAAAAGAAAATGCATCACTTTGCTCATCATCTTCCGGACCATCTTGGAGAGATACACATTAGGATCAGGGGTGGAAAAAAATGCTCCAAGTTCCTAGCTCAAATCAACTTGAATTTATAGTCATAACTAGTCAAACCGAGCTAGGATTGTAGCTCATGAGTTTAATGAGATAGCTCACAAGCTCCTTGTTTAGCTCGATACTGCAAATGACACCATAGTTTAATATACTTAATCCGTCTTAACCAGTGTTTAGTATTTTAATTATATCTAAACAATTTGTATTTGGTGGGGTTATTTATCAGTTACTATTTTATAATTATATTAAAACATAATAAAATGAGAGATTTACAATTATATCGGATGACATAAATAAAGTAAATCTAACTAACGAGCCAGCTCACCGAGTCGAGACAAGCCAAGCCAACATTTTTGCTCGTTAAGGTTCAAGAGTTGAGCTGACTTGTTATTCTCTCCTAACCATGAAGTCAATCACATCACAAGCTGCTCGGTGACCACTGCCAAGTAGCTTAATTCCAAGCGAGAGAAACCATTGGCAAGCTAGAGCTCTGATAATTCAAAGTTTTCTGATAGTCTGCTGACGGAGGAGTCATGAATGATGAACCATGTCACTGTCTGAGCTGTCATCGATCTGCTGTTGGACCGTCCTGTGAGAGCAATTGGATTCCATTCAGATGCAGATAATCTCGAGCTGATCCAGCGATTTCGACCTGTTGGTCACGAGTGGTCGACTGATAGTTGCTGCCACTGTTCATGGACAGAACAACCACATACTACTGATGATTTCTATGTTGTTTTTTTCTTCTGAAATTAATTCAGTGTGCTGCTGCCGCCAATATCTGAGATTAATTCAGTTGACGCTTAAGAAAAAACCATGTTTGGCCAATCACCACTACAGTTCAAGTCAAACACAAAAAAAAACTAAGCTCTCAGTAATGGGCATGGATGCACTAACAGCAGTCATGTCAATAATCTCCAAGCAATCAAATCCAGTTTAAATTGACTACGCCGGCTAGATATTTTGTCAAGAATGGAGATCATCTTAAACAAACATTCATGCTGTAAAATTAATGCCGTACAGCTAGTGCAGTGTGAGTTGGGCGTCACAAGCAAGAAGAAGTGAAGAAGAAGCAAGTTCAGTCCATCACTCTCTGCATTCCCAAAAGCAGTTCAGACTTCAGAAGCGTATGCGTTTATAATAGCAGCAATGCTGACTTTGTTGTTTGTTCTGAAGTGATGTAAACTAAGCACAAAGAAAACTTTTACGATCCATGTGATGATTCAACAAGATTTGACATGCATAAAGTTAGGCAATTACTGGCGCAGATGCATGCATGTTGCTGCTAATAATGTACCCCCAGAAAGGTTAATTAGTAGTACATGCCTTTTTTTATCATGATCTGGTGTTGTCACTTAGAGTTAAGAAATTTTCTTCTCTTAATTTGAGTTAGTGGATGCAGTCATGGAGCTGATAGATGACTGCATGCATGTCTGCATATTGCTGTACTAGTACAATTTTCAGATTAATCTTTTCTGCAGTGGCCGTCGACCAACCGGGCGGCGACAAGTGGCATGGCTAAACTACACACTCGAAAAAAATAAATAAAATCGTTGTCAGCCTCATGACAACGCGTTGGGTCGCACGTGTTGCTATTTAAAAAAAGCTAAAATGGTCGCACGTGTGAATGGAAAGTTTGTGGACCAACAGTGTCACGCACAATGGAAAGGGAGGGGCAAGGAAAATGGAGGGAGTGTCCATTGGCAAACCATTTTAGACATTTCTAACCTAATAACACTAGGACGACGTCCATAACATTAAATAAGTTATTATCTAGGATAAAAAATGATGTGACAAGTGAATAAATGGGGAAATAGAATGATGAGACATGGTTTCTACACAACATCATGTGAGATAAGTAGTATTAAATTGAAGTGTGAAATAATGATGTTTGCATTGAAAAAGTAGTGTATAGTACTAGTTTCTTGATAATGGGGAGTTTATGAAAACTATATCTAGTGTTGTGGATTGGGAATGTCCTTAGAGTGGAAGCAAGCAAACATATGCGTTTTGAGTCGTATTCATGGACCATCGATCTCGGCGTGTACCGTGGCTCTGTTTATCAATTTAAACCCTTTTTTTGTGATTGGAAAGAGATGTGCACTTAAATTGATATGTCTCATCTGACTCAACCTATCAATTCTAGACAGAGATCAATAATTATATCCTAGTTCAAAATACATATTAGGTCAACTATAACATGCTCAATAGCACGTAAAAGCTACGAGATAGTGTCTTGTCATCTTGTCTTTCTTGTTGATAGTGGCGAAACATAGTGTGACTTTTTTCACCACGATTACCGATAAACCCACTATATATAGTACGAGACAGGTATTGAGCCCAAGCAACAACCGAGGAGGCTCCACCCAGTTGATAACTTATACATGGGACCCATTTATAAAGAAATTCATTAACTCATAAATTTTACAACATTTTTGTAGTAAACGATTCTATTCTTATGTTTTTCTTTGAAAATTCTCTAAACCAAAAGAGCCAATTTGAAAGAGACATGAATCATTTGGATCCCTAAGGATGGATTCTTGTGAGTGCCATGCGAATTGTAGAAATAAAATATAGAAAACCAGGGAAAAAATTCTTTGCATAGAAATTTTGCATCCACTCAAATGTCTTAGAAAAATCCATGGTAGGTGCATAGTACATTCATATTCCTTTATTTTTACATAGGTTAAAATTCCTAACCGAACGAACCATTATATACTCCCTATGTATGTTTCTTTTTTCTACTACTGTTCGTCTTATTTAAAAATTTTATATAATTATTAATTATTTTTATATCATTTTATTTATTGTTAAATATACTTTTATGTATGTATATAGCTTTACATATTTGAGAAAAAAGTTGAATAAGACAAACAGCTAAACGTTTATAACGGTGTTAAACATTTAGTGAAGGAGGGAGTATTTCTTTTTCAGAAGAAGATAAACGTCGACATGGCTATGTCACTGCCAAAAGAAAAGAACTTTCAGATGGTACATTGGAACCCAACCAAATGGGTGGATAATGTGTGGATATAGTGAGCAAAATGGCACCGGAGAGATCGATGGTTGCGTATATATTCTTCCTTTTTTCGCAGAGAGAATGTAGCAACACTTGTCGTACGTGGCATGTCTACGTATCTAGCTTGCTTCTTCTCTATACTAATTAAAGTTGTGTATGTGCTCATCACTTGGACTAGTACGAATGAGCGTGATGAGTCTCTCGCTCTTCTTCGTGGAGGTCGGCCACACACACTCATCGTACATTGCTTAGGCATGCGCATCGATCCATGCCAAATTGCTATCTTTGTTGAGAAAAAACACATAGATTTATGGTATGTTCTTCTCCGAAGAGATTTTAAGATTTTTGACAGGTATTTAGTGATATAAATAACTTAAGTAATTATTATAAAAATAGAAAGTAATTTTGAAGTATAGATAAGGAACTTATGTATAAGCGTTTTGCATGAAACATGTAATCTAGAAGCTTGGAAGTACACAAGTGTACAAGTGCACTGGCCAGTGATGACGGGGTACATGTTGACCAAGAGGACACTTCATGATAGTCTTTTTAGGCCCACTTCATAAAAGTTACTGATTTGATCAGTACACTTTTCTACTTATTAATATACTTTTCTACTGCTTTAAAATAGAATCGTCCGTTCTCCCTCCATGAACTTCCATTCTGAGAAAACCAAAATAACCCCTCCACACTAGGGCTCCCACCCAAAGAAAACAAAAAAAGAGAGGAAATTTTATAAGATGACATGTATTCAGGTCTAAGTTAGAGAAAACCATGGCACATGACACATAATGGTTGTTATGGTCGAAGAGTTTCACAAAACTACAATATTACTGATTTAACTTGATACTATAGCAAAAATAAAATGATTAATGTCAGGGTGCTTCAACTTGTAGATGATTTATGAATAAAACTTATAAATATAACATAGTTTTACATGTAATATTATACCTCATATTTAATTAAAATTGTGGTTTTATGAACCTATATGACCATAATACCTATGGTTATTTTCTACATACAAAAAAACACTATGATTTTCTAAAATTTGATCTATAATACCCGTGGTTTTGTGAAATTTACTCAAAAAAAATAAAATAATGACCTAATCACACACCCAAAATTAGGTGGTGTATAGATTGAGAAAATTTTTGGGAGAAGTATCACGTCAAATGTTTGACCGGATGTTAGAAGGGGTTTTCGGACACAAATGAAAAAACGAATTTTACGGCTAGCCTAGAAACCGCGAGACGAATCTTTTGAGTCTAATTAATCCAGCATTAGCACATGTTGATTACTGTAGCACTTATGGCTAATCATGAGCTAATTAGGCTCAAAAGATTATGTCTCAAGATTTATTCTATAACTGTGCAATTAGTTTTTTGGTTCATCTATGTTTAATGCTTTATTTAAGTGTCAAAAATTCGATATGATATTTTTAGAATCAGCTATTGGCTGCAGTGGTTACCACCAAATTGACCATAAATTCTACCAGCACACGAAGTCAACCATTTTGCCTCAAATTAAGCGGGTGTCCCCTATGACTCGGATGAACAAGAGCTGCCACGACGCCGCTTGCAATTTGTAGTGCAACAACAAGAAACACTACCGCCTGTTCCGAACATATGCAAATTTGGGGTAAAGCTAGCAATGGAGACCTATTACTCGAAACCCAATGGATATAAAATTTTTCAATTAGAGTGGATAAATGGTTTGAATTTTTATATCTATTGGTATACTAATGAAAAAAAAACTGTACTCAATTTGAGGTACAAAAGCGCGACGCCTTTAATTTGCTGGCCTTTATCCGATTTCACCGGCGTCGATCGAGCTGGAAAGCGAGGGGGAGGGGACTGAAGGAATCATCGATCGATCGATCGACTTGGCTGCGGAAACTGCGGCCGGATCGAATCCGGTGCCCGCCACAACGATCCAACACGTACGTACGTGGTTTAATTATGTTACTGGCTAAGTACGCACGCTTAAATCAGACAGGAGCTTGGCCGGACTGATCGATCGGAATCGGATCATGTGCAGTGCGTGCGTGGGTAGAGACGAATCTTGCACCGTCCGTGTACATACGTGGCAGCCGCAGCACATGCCCATTAATATATAACTCACGATTAAACAAAGTACTACAATTGCGTGTAAACGTTGCATATACTGTAGAATTATTTACGTACGTGGATTGCATATATATATATATATATATATATATATATCCACTACTGAACTGATGAAGTCAAGAGGATGGATGAACTGAAAAAAAGGGTGAGAAATTAAACGAGAGAATCAATCGTGCAGAAAACGAGATGGATATATATGCGTGCTAGCTATCTATAGCCGGACTGATGATCGACAATGGTACAATATATGGTATAGCCGCGGTGTGCTTGTGATGGTGAAGTCGCACCGCCTGCTAGCGAAATCTGTGTGTCAAAGTCGATCGGCGCCCATGGACAAAGCCAGACAGCGTCGGAGATTTTTCCTACTGCACTGTACTGTTACCTTATATGAGTTTTACGACACTCATTTGTGGTACCAACTAATCTATACCGTTTATTTTTAATTTGTAATATAATGGATCGGATCTGTTTCACCTGTTTCACTAACACGTACATCGTGAACTTTATACAGTAAAAATCTAAAACAACGGTATGGATCTTTCACCGATAATAATTACGGTAGTGGAACACTACAGGTAGAGAGCAATGACTTTTAAACTGATAATAATACAAATATAATTTATTTTACCTATATTTCTTTCTTTCTTTGCTTTGCTCATTTTTCCACGGTCTATCACCCACACTTAAGCAATCTGAAAAGAAAAACATAAGGACTAGGGGTAGAAAACAAGCTCAAAGATCATGACTCAGATCAGATCCAATTTGTAGTCACAATGAGTAAAGACGAACTAGAATTTTTAGTTCATGAGCTTAATGGGCCAAGTTGCAATCCACTCGTTTGGCTCGATGTACAAAAGACACCATATCTTTTCATATAGTTAGTGCATCTTAATTACATCCAACCCTTTTGTATTTGATAAGTTGTTTATTAGTTCATATTTATTATTATGTTAATATATGATAAAATAGTAAGTTTAAAACTACATTACTTGATAAAATAAAATGGTAAGAATGTTTATCTTAGTATTTTATTGGTCATAATGTCTATATATATACTTAAAAGCGGAGTCGTATTTCTTCCACACCTTCTGCGTGGGAAGCGTGTCCCGCGTCGTCATTAAAAAACGAACGACAAAAAAAAAAACTGCACACGTCCAAAGAAAAAGACACACTCGCCGAGAAAAGAAAATGAAAAAGGAAAACTGAAAAAAAAACAACCCACGCACGCACAGAACTTAAAAAAAAAAGGAAAAACGAAAAAAAAAACACCCCATGCATGCCAGGCTTGGCTCGCCCTCACCGCACGCCCCCGCATCTCACCCATCCTAGCCCTAGATCTAGACGTTGGTGGTGTTTGGTTTAGCTAACTAATCTATTAGTCTCTCCATTTAATCTTTTTTAATTTCTAAAAACTTAAATAAGAGGGACACATGTGACGTGTTCGACGTAACGCCGTAGAGAGGGGTGGACTGTGAGATCAGTGCAGGTTCTCTCTGCTGCACCCATCAGTTTCAGCATGATCTATAATCTTCTGTGTTGTCTTCTTTGCAGTGGTTGCAAGATCTGTTTTGGTATTAGTTTCTCAGAGTCCAGTCTGGCATTTCGTGAGGAAATTCCACACCGAAACAACCTGGTAGATTAGATGAATTCACCTCCAAACCTTGGCGTAGTAATGGGATCCCTACTCATCGCATTGGATATCCTGATCTTGTTGGTTAAGTTCGTAGGCAAGAAATAAAATTTATGCTTTAAGATAAATATTTTATTGTTAAATATAGTTTCATTGTAATGTACGGATATGTAACTAGTTCGGAGAAACACGGCTCTAATATCATTTATTAGAAAAGTTAGCCGATAAAATGAAATACCGATTAACGTTCCTGATTTTGCCATTGAGAGGTCAGAGCCATCACAAAATCCTAGCATCCATTGTTTTGTGTTTTTAATCCTAATAAAAACTCTTATCTCCTATATTTACTAAACACGGAAAACACTACTTATCCTTATGAACTTAATAATAGCGTGCATGCAAGCATGGTTGCATGCCTTGCATGTCACAAATTTTTTAGACAATTTAAATAAAAAATTCTGAAAATTCTGTAATATTCATAATATATACAATATGTGAAATATTATTGGCATTTTAATTCAAAATTGCTTGTACTTTTGAGTATGGATTAATTATATTTAAAATATATTGGAGGAAAATGTTTTACAAAATGTACAAATTTATTTGATTCATGTCCCCCTATGAATTTGAAAGTGAAAAAACAACAAGTAGCAACTAGCAACTATTTGATCTCAAACCAATAGCCAAATGCAAAATATTATTTGACCAAACTAGTAATAAGATTATGGCTCAAAATCTGAATATTGTAGAATATACATTCAAGGTATGAATTAATATTTTAAAATCAAGGAAATATAGCTTATTTCCTTAATTCATCAGCCTTTAATATAATGAATGGCATATTACCCTTGAAGAGGTAAGAGGAATATCAGACCCTGAATGAATATATAATGGATGGCTCGCAAAGTTTTGGTGTACCATAAAAATCTCCAATTAATAATAATATGTTGGGGTCAGCCAAAAGTTTTGACCACTAGATAATTTGGATTGACCACTACAAATTATTAATTAGTAATCCTATTCCGTGTGTCCTTTCAGCCTTTCGAATATCCACGAAAGTACTTTCCATTCTCATTATACATACATTGTTCAGTATGCATGCAGTGGCTTTTAAACCGCTAATAACATAAATTTAATTATTTTACCTGCAAACTGCTCTTGATTGTTTCGTTCAGTTTTCTATAGTTTATCAGTCGCACTTAAGCAATCTGAAAAGAAAAACTTTAATTTGGCAATTTGTTTCAACACTTCGATGCAAAAGTTGTGTTATTTTGCTCATCAAATTCCCATCTTGGATAGATATACATCAGGACTAGGGATGGAAAACAAGATCGTATATCCAGGCTGTGATCAGCTCAAATTCATAGTTATAACGAGTTGAGCCGAGGTAGAATTTTAGCTCGTGAGCTTAATGAGCCAGTTTACAAGTTGTTCGTTTAGCTTGATAGTACAAAAGACACTATATCCTGATAAATTTAGTGCTTGTTAATGTCATCCAAGTCATTTGTATTTGGTGTTATTTGTTAGGTAATGTTTATTTTTACATTAATGTATGATAAATAGTAAATTCAAAACTATATAGGTTGAAATAATTGAGATAAAGTTAACTACAAGTAGACATTTTTGCTGTCAAGGATAATGGGCCGAACCAAGCTGGCTCATTTAAGTAACGAGCTTAAACAAGCAAGCCTTTCACCTGCCCTCCCACCTCTGTTGGAGTTAGATTTGGTGATGGGGCTTCGGGGATGGCATGAGACGATGCCAATATGAAGCCACATCATGTTGTCGTCCTATGTACTGATAGGACAGCGGTTAGGGCTGTCAAAAAAGCTCGAGTCTCGTGAGCTACTCAATCTTGGCTCGTGCTAGGTTCGTCTCGAGTTCCAGACGAGTTGAACCTAAGCTTGTGTTGAAGTTAGTGAGCTTTGTCAAGCTGAGCTCAAGTTTCAACCGAGCTTTAATGGCATTGGCGTTTTATTTTTATTTAATAAACCAGTTGGTGAAATATGCCATTTTATATATTCGCATGATGAATTAGCATATATTGGCATGATATATTTATCTTACTCCTTTTACACTATCCCATTAATATTTTTAAATATAAATTAATTATTTTATCTAGAGATTGTCCTTAAAATATGTTGTATTACTTATAAACCGAGCTTGGTAAATGATCTCTAGCTTGATCGAGCTGAGCCCGCTCGAAGTTTACATAGGCTTAGCTCGACCTTGTGTCGACCTCGAGCCTCGACAAGTAGGGTCGCTCGAGCTCTCCTTGTTGGCAGCCCTAACGGTGATGTCATGATTCCCGGTATGAGGTGGAGCGAGCGAGGAGCTTGGGATCCATCACCATGGCTATTTTTTTTAATCCCTGTGAGGATGTGCTCTTGTTTCTTGAGTGTGGTGCAACGGTCCATCCTCGCTCACAAAGTTCAATCAGGCTGGGCAGAGTGAGAGCATACCATGCGGGGGACGGGGGATGGGATAGAATTCCATGCCCTAGCAGCCCTCATTTTCGATATCCATGGTTGTAGCTCGGTAGCTGTCTACTCTAGTACTACTTGCAACCCAAATTACACATACATCCGCTCAACTTATGTGATTAGACATTGCATTATTTCTTGGGAGTTCCAAATAGCTAACAACAGATGGAGAGATCAAACTATACAAGCTTGCTCAAGCAACTGCTTGATTGATTTCATGCTCTTCCTGGACCTCTCGGAGGGTTATGGCGGCGGTTGGCGCCTGGACTTGGATAGTCGTTCACCTCCACGTCCATCCTCGCCGCCTGCCTCCCAGTGAAGCCTCGCGCCACTGCCACCGTCTCCTGCATGAACGGTCACAAGCCATGTTCAAAACTGCTGTCACCAAAATTATTAGTTTATTTTAGACCTCTAAATATATGGACTCATTTCCGAATTGGCTCAAGCTGGTAGCTATGATCAGCATATATTTGCAATTTTGCAAGAACAACAATATAAATTGAATCACAAGGGGCATTAAATAATGCAGTAGATGAGAAAGATTTACATCTGCAGAGAGGTTCAAAGACGACGGGTGTTGCTGTTGACTACTCAAGTGCAGGCTTCCTTCAAGAACGAATCAACCCACAAAAAATCACAATCAGATATGATAAACCAACACACATTAAGAACTCACGGAGAGGAAATCACTAGCCATGAAGGAAAGAGATCCATGGTGTGGAGGAAGCTTACTCGACGTGGGCACCGAGGAGACCAGGACAGGAAAGAGGAGGATGAAGGCGAGAGCTAGGAGGGCAATGATGTCACCCAGCCGCCTCCCCATTCTGCGGCCCATGCAGGAGCTTGGTGCTACCCGGTTCTTGCTGTGTGATCAGGAGAAGATGGATGGATGCCAGTGGTGAGTGGCAGGTGGTGGACTAGCTTGGGGTTTTATAGTTGGACTACATGCTAGGAAACGGTCGGCTCTTTCCATTTTGCTATTCTCTCTCTTAAAAGGTCAATTTTCACATCACTAGTACAGAGAAAGAAAACAGGGATGAATCTGGACACCATGATATCCGCATTTATCCTCATAAGTTGTTTCTTTTTTTGACGGAGGGTATTATCCATATTCATCCTCATAAGTTGTTTCTTTTTTTGACGAAGGGTATTATCCATCTTCATCCTCATAAATTGTTTCTTATTTAAATAGAAGACATTATCCACGCTTATCCTCGTAAAGTGTTTTTTTAGATGGAGGATATTATCCACATTCATCCTCATAAGTTATTTCCTTTTCAGCCGAAGGTGTACATGGATTTATTTGGAAGATTTATTTGCAAGGTGGCAGTGGATGGATGCAATGTGCAGTACTGCCTTTTTGGACTCTTTGTAGGGCTTAGCTATATCGGTATGTTCCTCTGATCTAATTAAGTTGTGCGTCGAGTGTATATTAGCATGTATGGTAATTTGTATGATTTTTTTTGAGATAATGAAGATGGTTCTAGGTTCTGTTGTTAGGCATACTGTCATTTTTTATCTAGGAATTTATATATTTCTCTTATCACCATTATGTTCTAGTTTATTTTGGCAGTTATTTAGGCAGCTCTAAAACTGTCATTTAAATAGTAGTTTGCATTTTTGCAGCCTGTGTATTAATGGAAGAGTAAAATGAATAACAATTTTAGAGTCCTTTTAGAGTACTCCAATATGTCTCGTTGCCTTCAGCATCGTCTTGTGGTATTGCCGCGACCTAGCCATGTCCTTTTTGTCACCGACAATTAGTCACCATGACCGACAATATCTATCGATGCACGATCGCACCTTGTGTTTGTTCTTTCGAATGTCAACTTGATCCAATGCTAAAACAGGGCTATAATACCACTTGTTGTAAAACTTAGTCGATAAAAAGAAATGTTGATTAACATTCTTGATTTTGCCAGCCATTTAGAGGTAAGAACCACCATAAAACACTGGGCATCAATTGTTTGTTGTTTTTTATACTAATAAAAATATTATCTCCTATTTATTAAACAAGATAAGCACTAATTATCTTTTGGAACCGTTTAATGCTATTGCTACCGGGCAGGGGCTGATCTGCACCATTGAAGCCCCTTTAGCCTTCGCAACAACATTTCTAATATTACTGAAGAGAAAGAAGGGCTAAAAGCAGATCTCTTTTGTCTGGCCCCTCCTAATATTTTTTTCTGGATCCGCCAGCCAGGTAGCACACTAGCACGCGCATATTTTATACTGGTAAAAGAAAAGGAAAAAGTGGCTGAGCAGATGTGAGAATAATGGGCCATGGCCTGCTATGCATAGGGTTTGATCGCACGGCCCATGTGCCGATGGATTTCGGCCCACGTTTACTCGTTACCATTTTTTCGAGGCCCGGCCCACTCGTCATCTTCCTCGTCTCATAAGAAACCCTCGCGGAGCCAGCGCCGCACGCTGCTCCCTCCGTTCCCCCCTCCCGCGCCGCCGCCGCCTCGCTGCCGGCTGAGCTCCGGAGGTATCACGTCGAAATGCTACTCCTCTCCTCTCCTCCCCATCACCGAGCCGCTAGTTTCTCTCCGTTTCTCTACGCTCTATCGCAATGCTGTTGTTCCATTTCTCTCGAGAAACTAGCATCAGGACGACCTTGTAGATGGAGATGGTTTCTTGTTTCTTGCACTTTGTAGTTGATCTTGACGCAGTGTAGTGCGACGCATGCTGCATACGTCCGTAGCTAACTTCTGTGAAGGATTCCGGTTTTCTTGCGTATGTAGTGATCCCGTTTGATCTGATTTACGACAACTAGCTGCGGTTCGTCAGTGGAATCTAGATTTCCTAGACGGCAGGGAAAGCACCGGAACTGAGGCGCTATAGCTGTTGTGATGGCGTAGCTACCTATTCCATTTGTGTGCAACATGGACCAGGGAACCCGCTTTGCAGGGGAGATTTGTCAAGTCTCTTCTGCCAGTAGTCGCCCGACAGTTTACCCCTTCCTGGGGTTTTGGATTGCATAGTTGTGTATGGCAATTCGATGCGCATTCGGATCGGTGTGGTATTTTGGGGTCTCTTGGGTGATTTGATCATTTGAAAGAGCCTTGTGTGTGTTGCACACTTGCACTCAGGCGCGATGGCTTTTGCGGTTATATTAGAGTACCCTTGCAGCAGGAGCTAGCTCATTTGTGTTTCTGTTGCCTGTTTAGTCCCTATATTTTTAGCAGCTAAATTTGATTTGATTACCATGTCTTTTCACTGTTGGTAACTTGATGTGGACTCTAATGTTCTGTGCTTACCTCTGTATGATTTTGTTTTCTCGATGCTCATTCCTTTTTCTCCGGTTCTTTGAAATTAGGCAGGACTTTGTGAAGGTTTAAGCTGAGAAGATGGTCCTCAAGTAAGTTTGCTGTGTATATTTGTGTTGTTTCAAAATGTGCATGTTTAGGCTATGTTGTTTCGTTAATGGTAGTATAAGATTAGTGTCAAATATTAGTCCAATGACTTGTCTTCTATATCTAGAAGATATTTCAAGTAATCCTTTTTTTCGTCTCTCAGGACAGAGCTTTGCCGTTTTAGTGGTCAGAAGATTTATCCAGGGAAGGGCATTCGGTTTATTCGTGCTGATTCACAGGTTAGATGGTTAATGCATTCAATGCCAGGATATCTGCATGCTTAGAAGGTTGTTTAACAAGTGTTGGGTATATTCCACAGGTCTTCCTTTTTGCAAACTCAAAATGCAAGCGCTACTTCCACAACCGCCTGAAGCCTGCAAAGCTTACCTGGACAGCCATGTACAGGAAGCAGCACAAGAAGGTAGTGTTACAGGATTTCGGCTGGCATTTTCCTTTTTATATGTACATGCTCACTAACTGCATGAACTTAACTTCTCTTTTGCTGATTGTTACTTCTTAAATTTGCTGGGTTCAGCTGAGATGAGCATTGAATTTTGTAACATTGTGTTGTAATTTAAATGCTAAGCTATTTTGTCCTTAAGCTATTGAATCTGGGTTCAAGTAAACTTCTGTTTCGTGATTGAGTGTAAATATCAGCATTCAGGAGTGTGATTAGTTTTTACCATGCAACTGCAAACGTCATTTTTTTCTTCCAATAAGCATCTTGCAGTGTTTGCATCATTGCATGCACATGTAAAGATTGTACATCTGGACACTTCTATAGTTATGTCTGTGTTAGGGCCTCATCTTTTCGCTTCTGCTTATGCCTATAAGCCAAATTTTGAATTTTCGATCTTAAATTTAGAGTTGATTTTGCATTAGCTTTTAGATCGCTAAGAACATGTATATAAAACTTTCATTCACAAATTATTTTTCGTTTGCAAATGTTGTTTTGCTTTTTCCTTGGAAAAGCCAAATGATGAGTCCCTTAGTGCATTATATTGTCCTCTTTGTAGGTCCATCCCTAATTCCTTATTACATGCAGTCATGTATGTTATACATGGCATCCAATCAGAATTGATCTCCTGTTTACATCTTTTCCCAATTTTGTGTTTAGGATATCCATGCTGAAGCTGTCAAGAAGAGGCGTCGCACTACCAAGAAGCCATACTCTAGGTCAATTGTTGGTGCTTCATTGGAAGCCATCCAAAAGAAGAGAGCTGAAAAGCCTGAAGTTCGTGATGCTGCTAGGGAAGCTGCTCTTCGGTATGCTCTTTGGTTATATAATTATATGCACAAGTTGCAAGCATAGTGTTCTGGTAATATTTACTTGTTTTTCTAAGTGATGGCAGTTTAAATGATGTCTGATACCAACAAGTCTCCACCCTTGGAATAAGCATTGCAACTCTATACCTGTTACAATTTGATTTGTTCACTGCAGTAGTTGTTATGTCAATCAGTTTTCTCTTCTTTTGCTACCTATACTCTGGTCCACTGCATAGTGCAATGCAACAGATGCTACCTATCCTTCTTGGCATTCTGCTGTCGCTGCGTTTTCTGTTCGTAGTCATGCGCAATCCCCTATTTCATTTTGCATTAGAGCGGGGCTCTCGAAACATATACTCTAATGATGCTAAAGGACACAATCATCTGACCTTGTGCATTGTGCAGTGAGATCAAGGAGCGCATCAAGAAGACCAAGGATGAAAAGAAGGCCAAGAAGGCTGAGGTAGCCAAGTCCCAGAAGTCGCAGTCGAAGGGCGCTGCTCCAAGGGGTTCCAAAGGCCCAAAGATTGGTGGTGGTGGTGGAAAGCGCTGAACGTTTCATGCATCCTAGGAGAGGGTCGTGCGGTTCTCTTAAGTTGTCTAAAATGGCATCTCGTCAAAATCAAAAAGCTACTTTGTAGAACATCTGTTTAAATTAGCATGGCTGCTGAATGTTTTATCATCGCCACAGGAGAAAATATCATGAAGCTGAATTGCTATGTGGGGCATGGTTGTTGTTTTATGTTGTGTTCCTGTTTCCTGAGAAGTTTTGATGCTGCTGGACATTTTCCACGTTCTCATCTATGTTTCAACTAATTCCGAATTCTCACTCTGAATGGATGGTACCGTTGTACGATAAATCCTGTTAGTGGCTTCGAAGTGATTTTGACTGGTAACTTATGTTTAGTGAAAATAATTTAGAATAGTTTTGTATTAGTCTCTTAGGCAATCCAAAACCCTAGCAATCAATCCTGTGGGTTCTTTTAGAACATATAGTTTAAGAAAATCATAGGAATACAGGTGTTCATCTTTCCATTTTTTTGAGGGAAAGATAAACAGTATAATTACAAGCGGAAAATAATTTGCGAATGATTATATATATATATATATATATATATATATATATATATATATATATATATATATATATATATGTTCAAAGTGATCTAAAAGCTAAGGTTGAAAAATAAACTGTGATATTTTTTTAAAAAAATTAACTTCAAATTTAAAGTTAAGATTTTAAATTTTAGTATATAAACGTAAGCAACTTTCAATCGATAGAGGTGATAAAAAGCATTGCGTCATCAGATGTCTGCGATGCGACGACCGTAAGCGACGCGCAGGTACCAAAGTCCCCTCCTGAGCCAACAGCACACGTAAAAGGTCGCAGGAAAGACCAGGTTTCTCAGCATTGTTAGAGGAAAAAAAATCCATTTTTCTTTCCTAAACTAACTTAGATCACTTAACCCCTTAAAAATATTTTTTGGCTCATTTTATTCTTGCGCACTACTGAAAATAGAGCAGTTCACAGCTCAGTACCATTTCCTTTTTTTTTTGTTACTGCTAATACAAATTGTATTTTAAGTTAATTTTTAAGAGCCATAGGTGACACCAATATCAAAGTTTTAAAAGTATTTCTAATTTTTTTTATAACTATTTGCTTGAACTTTGAAATAATGATGTTTAAATTAGTGCTTCCAATCTATATAAATAATTTGAATAATTCTTAAGAATTGGTGAGACGTAAGTTATAATGCATGACTTATATAGAGAAAAAAATAGAATAGTGTTGGAGAGTAAATTAATCCGTTTTCAACATTTCGTAATGTAAAATGAACCCAGAAAATGGTCTAGGAAACTAATTGCCCATTAAAATAGTTGGGAGTAGAATGGACTTTTTTCCTCATAACTTGCTTTTTTATTCACCACTACTACTGTCTTCCTCCATGAAACTGAGATTGTAATGTGAGAGGAACTTAGTGATTAATTCCACCGTCCTAAAATATTTAGTATTTATAAGATTTAAATTTTATAACATAATATAAATATTTTTATACTGATTTTTATGATTTTAATTATCTTAATGATTTTAGAGCCAATAAAACGCCTAGAAAGAAAATTTAATTGATTTAAAATTTAAAAATGAGTAAAGTGTATCAGCGGTTCTTAGACTTGTGTGCATGTGTCATCTAGGTCCCTGAACTCTCAAAATATATTTTTGGGTCACCGAATTTGTCTGGAGTGTCATATAGATCCAAACCGGCTCCGACCCGCTCCATCCGCCGACGCGGCATGCCACGGTGGCGCCTACGTGTTGATGGGGACGTGGGGCCACGTGGGTCCCACATGCTAGATACAACTTACACTGAAGTATTGTATGGGTTATTGTTCTTTTCCACGGTATTTCGTTTGATGTCCCGCTGTCATGCAATTTGACTTAGAAATAAGTACCCTAAATTAACTAAAGATTTACATATTTTGATTTTTAAAATGTATTACGTGGTTCCTGCTATCGCTTGCATTTTTCTTCTGCAGTACCTACATATATGACTGCAAAATTATTTCTCTATCATTGGTTGCAAAAGTCGAGAATTTGGTTGGATCAATGGCAGCAACAAGAGTGTGTATTGGGTACGTTAATTCGCAACAGCCCATATTGTTTGACTAATTAGCGCACGTAAAATGATAAAATATAGCACACATAAAGTTTATATTTGTCCCCATAAACATGAACTTTAGGTAAAATATAACCGAATAATATTCAAAAATGAAACGCTGAATATAACCAGCTAGTACTTTGTATATAATTCATCTTAATAGATTAAAATATAACAGAATAATATTAAAAAATAAAACACTCATATGGCCCCACCAACACATAGGCGCCACCGTGGCATGACACGTCAGCGGTTGGAGCGGGTCGGAGCCGGTTTGGACCTGTATGACACCTCAGACAAGTTCGGAGACCAAAAATACATTTTGAGAGTTTAGGGACTTAGATGACACATACACACAAGTTTAGAGATCGCTGGTGCACTTCACTCTTTAAAAATTAATCACTCAAGTGGCTAAAAAATCTTTTAACATCTTATGTAGTCTATATTAAATAATCTATAAGTAATTATTACTCCCTCATTTTTCTATATGATATCTGTGACTTTTAGGTCCATATTTGACCATTTATTTTATTTAAGAATATATAATTATTAATTATTTTGTTATAATATAATTTGTTATTATAAGAACTTTAAGTATGATTATAAATTTTGTATATAAAAATTTAAATAAAACAAACAATCCAACTTAGTGTAACATGCTGCCTCAAGAACCATGTAGCCTAGCCCAACCGACGGGTGACCTACTTACACATACCACTCTACTTACACTTTCGTCATTGCTTAGTGTAAAAGAGTCATCCCGAGAGTGATATGGTTAGAGGGGTGAGACCTTATAAGTTGGTTTTACTATTGCTAAATGATACTAAACATGCGCACCCAGCTCGCATGTGCCACGTAGGCTATATTGAGTCAGGATGTCACATGTAGATTTAAAAGTTAACGACATAGGAAAAAAAAGAGCCTTTCAGTAGGATGAAAGTGTTCTCTTCTCTTTCCTAATTAAATTCTTGCCATGTCATCAAAAAATTTTTATATGACACCTAATTAATATCAAATAAAAGGATATTAAGAATAACATAAAAACATAAATAAAAATGTTTTAATCATAAACTATTGCAATTCACCTGTTGCCCTGTATATGGGGTGACTGGTGGGTTTGGGCAAAAGGATCGCTTCTTCGTCTTCTTCCTCCTGCGACTCCAACCGCCTCGTCTCTCGCGCTCTACCCCCTCATCGCCACTGCACCACAGTCGCTGCCGTGGATCCCCTCATCCCCCTCGTCTCACTGCCGCCACTGCCATTTACTGCCAGCCCAGCCCGGCTCACGCGGTGATGCTGCCTGAGGCGTCGACGAGGCCGTAGCCGCCGCGGAGGGAGGGAGAGGTATCGCGGCCACCTCGCCGACCAGGTGAGCGCTGCCCTCCTCCACCCCCCCCCCCCCTCCCCTCCATTCTGACCCAGCGAGCCGTTTCATTCGTTTCTCCCTCCGTCCCGTCTCCGGCGGCGGCGGCGGCTCGGTTTTCCTCACCCCTGTCGCTACTGTTCTACTTTGAATACTAGTACTCCACTACATCACTCTGCAGCGCTGCTTGCTGCATCGAGTCTCCACTCGACAAGCTGCATTCAGCTCATCTGGAGTACATGCACGGACGATTGTCAGATTTTGTTGTGTTGTTGTCACTCTTTTGCTGCGATCAACTGAAGTAGGAGGAGATAATCAAATGCCCCGCACGAACGTAGAGCCTTCTCCTGTCGCTCATTTAACTTTTCTTTGCCTTATTACTGCTCTTCAAGCACATGCTGCAGCTAAATCTGTTGTGAATATGGTGACAGTTCATTACCCATCCTACCCGTAAATCGGGGCTGCATTGTATCAGCGCCGGAGCTATAAACGCAACCTGATTTGTTCAACAATTTTCTTTGCAAATGGCCTCTAGATGGATTTCATTATTCCAACTTGAACTCATCTTCTTTTATTCCTGAAACAAGATTATTCATGATTAGATGAATCAATTAATCTGGAGAAGCTATTTAGTTTATGTTAAGACTAACTGTTGCTATCAGCTTCACCCTATAAATCTCATGCTGCCTAGCTTGTAGATTACGGCCACAATGGCCAGCGCCGTCCAGTGTATATGGAGAAAGTAGCAGCAGTAACTAATCTTGAGATTCTTCAAAGAATTCATATGGACAGCAATTCGTTGACTAGGGAAAGTAGGTCTCTGAGTAAATCATGTCTTCTTAGGGTATTTCATATGTCTTTCCCATGATTTCAATTATTTTTTTCCCCCTGTCCTGCAGATTTGCATGCATAGTTCCATGCTTAAGGATAGGTATGTGCACATCATAATGGTAGTTCATGCAAAAAAAAAAAGAAAAGAAAAGAAAGAATCAATACATATCTAGAATAAGTGTTTTATTTGTTCCTGAATTGCATAGAATGCAAAAAGGTCCATGCTATTTGGATGCATACTCAACAGTCTGAGTATATGCCTTTTTATATTATAGAACAAGGGAGCATTGCCTGCAAAGGGTTCAAATGAGAAAAATATGGCAGATCCAAATGAAGTTTCATCGCCTTCTGTTAGTCTAAACAACAGTGGACTGCATGAGCATTCTGATAGACACACCAACACACCTAGAAAACATGGCAATGCTGGCATGTCAAAAGACAACAGAAGTGCTACTGGATTCAAGAGACTACAAACACCCATCAACTTATTTGAAGATGAATGCATTTTCTGCCATTCATTTAGAACAAGTCAGGTGAACTATTATTTACATTATCTTTTCAGGGCTTCTTAACCCTTGCTGACATTAAAAGACCTCACTTTTCCCTTTCAGTTTCATGGTCCAATGGTGCATTATCGAAAGGGAAAGCTTGTGTCCAGTGACAATGACAGCCCATCAGATATCATCTATGTCCATAAGAAATGCATGGAGTGGTAAGTCTCGTTATAGTTTTAACTCTTTATGTCTATTCAATGTGATTTAGATTTATCATCATGCTGTTCCATTTCAGATTTAATATACTAGGATGTTGGACCCTTTTATTTATTTTTGGAATCTGGGCCCTTGTATAATTATTAGCTTAATATCTTCTCAGGTTGTTATGTAAGACTAGCATGCATTTTGTATGTAGATGCTTGATTGATCTCATGTGATAGTTTATACAGTTCTTTAGATTTGAGGACTATTTGTTTTTTTTGGTATATGTAGCTTTATACATTATATACTATATTTATACAATCCTGTGCAACAGTACACAGTAGTTAGTTCTCTCAAAAAATGGTCTATTTATTGGAAAAAAATATTTATCTTTCCTTATTTTGTTTTGTGAAGGGCCCCAAGAGTATATTACAAAGGTGACACTGTTGTGAACATGGAGATGGAAATAAGTCGTGCCTCAAAGTTGAAGTGCACCAGATGCAGGCATCCAGGAGCAGCTCTTGGGTGTTATTATAAGCATTGCAATAGGAGCTATCATGTTCCATGTGCAGTGATGACATTGGATTGCCGCTGGGATGTTGTAAGCTCTTCAGGAAATCATGTGATTGATCCTTCCATTGTCACTACTCTGATGTTCTAAGTTCTAAGGGGGCCTATTTTTTCATATTTCAGGATAATTGTTTTGTTATGTGCCCAGAACATGCATCCGAGGCACTACCATGTGATAAGGTAAGCTCACCAACAAAGGAGAATGGCAATTCTTCTTCCATCTCACAGAGGTTAGTGAATATGGGATTTCTATTCAAGCTTCTTGCTTTCTTGGAAGGTTATATAAAAGTTGTGGTATCATTGATCCTTCATTTGCATTTGTGCCTCATTTCTGTATTCAAGTCAATCATCAATCGAACAAAGAAATTCCACTGGTTGTGAAAGGAAAGATTGTATAATAGATCAACGGAACATATCAAGTTCTTTGCCTCAAAGGTATATGACCTTTCTTCCACTGCCTTTGGGAGACACTTTCTAGTAATTTTATGAAATAACTAACAGTTACTGTAAAATTATCTTCTGTTTTTTGTTGTTCCAGACAAAGTTCAGCCAAAGAGGGAATTTCTGCTGTTCATAAAAGGGAAATAGATCAACCGGACACTTCATGTGCTTCCTTTCCTCAGGGGTATGCGATCTGTCCTGAACTTTCTTGTGAGGTGCCTTTAAGGTTCCTGAATCTTGGACCAATTGTAAGTCTTCCATTCCATATGTCTGTGTTTTACTTGATCATTCCAGCCAATATTTGGACAAGGAAGTAATTTACACTGAAGACTGGAGGAAACAAAAGCAAAATCACCTTTACACAGAAAGAAACTGCCCTTCGGATCTGTGGGTTTTGCTTGGTTCAGCTTTAAGTCCATCCGAGAAGGTAACATAAGTGTGAAGTAACAACCGTCATTTTTTGTGTGATGAACACGTTTATGGACAAATAATGCTCTAGTCCTGCTTCATGGAGAAATTCAGCATAGTGAATGGTCTGCTACATTTATAAGTTTCTTCTTCCGTTCCAGCTTGTGTTAAATGCAATTTATGTTATTCAAGCAGGATTCCTTGAAGGAGTTTGCATCTTGGACCAATGCAACCGTTGCCAACGAATGGACTGAAAATGTGACCCATGTTATTGTTGGCAAAAGTGGTGATAGTGCATGTAGCCGATCATATGAGGTCCTGATGGCTCTACTGTTTGGAAAATGGGTTCTCACGATTGGGTGTCAGTATTGAGCTATCTTCCCTACAGTTCTCTATTTCTATTAGCGCTCTAATTTGAACATTTATTCCTGTATGTTTAATTTGTTTGATATGGCTAAGTATCCTTAAGGTCATTCAAGGTTTACTTATCATAAATCTGAATAGCATTATCTATTCCTAAGGTGAATTCCTTCGCATTGCTCTTTTAGGGATTATGAATTCAATGGAAGAGTTGATTCCAAGTCCAGAAAGTTCCTTTGAGTTGAGATTTAGCCATGACTCACGCACATCAATTGGTGGAAACAAGAAAGGAAGAAATCAAGCTTCTGAAGGGGTATGTATACATGTCTGGCTATAAGATTAAACTTATGCAGTGAAAACTATCGTAGGCTGTCAGTTTTATGAGTTTAAGAATTTGATTTGCAAATCTATTATCAGTAATATTCACTTACAAGTCCACAACTTGGTACAGTAATGCATTAGAATACTTTTTACATATCACTGTTCAATGTCAAGGTGTATATCTGGATGCTTCCTGGACCATAACTCCATATGTTCCACAAACTTTGCGACATTTTGTTCTTTCGAAAAGATTTTCTACCGCCACACTCCATGACGATAATGTGATGCTATAGCAGGCACAGAAGCTGTTCTCGGGACTGAATTTTTGCCTCAGCGCCTACATAAACCCTGACGACAGAAAACACATACAGAACCTGATCGCAGCTGCAGGGGGGCAGGTACTGAAGATAAGCGGCTCACATTCGGTGCGTGAAAATCTGGAGAAAGCTCCTGCAGAGCCGCTATACTTCGTCTTTGACGGGGGCGCTCCAAGGGAGTTCACCCCAAGCTTGCTTGATGATCTCCCCAAGGAGATGGAAGAGGGCATAGAGCATGCTGCCTGTGGAGCTCAGGTGATCAGCCATTTGAAATTGTTCGACACCATAGCTGCTTCTGATGCCCATATTCTCAACCACAAGGATCACTTCACCCCTTATGTGTAATGTAATGTAATGCCTTATGTGTAATGTAATGCTGCGTTTGTACAAGGTAACCATGTCCGTAGTTACCTGTTGTCAATCTTGTAGGTGTTTTTGGCAGTGCCTGCATCAAATCTTTGGCACTGTAGGTCGAAAATTTTGTATAAACAGTAGCTGAATTCCTACATTGACTTCTGCCACATATGGTTAGCCTGATATGCAGGATACGAGAATTCTAGCTCTATTAGTATCATAGTTTATTTTTCAACCTTTGCTTCCGATATAACTCACCGTAAGGTACACGACCATGCTTGTTCTAAGCGAAAAGTCACAAACTCACATTCCACTTCACCACGAGCAAGTCATGGTTCTTTTTTTAGATAATGACGAGCAAGCAAGTCATGATGATCACTCGTCTCTCGAACGCCAAACTAAACCAGTTGTCTGTTGCTTGGATCACAACAGAGCAAAATTTTACCAAACCAAATTACCGAAGGAACAAACAGAGCTGATTCAAGATCCAAAATATCGGTACCTGATAATTTAAACAACTGATCTGGTACAGGTAAAACAGGTTTAAACATCCAACATTTCGGCCATCACAAGATCGGAACAGAACTAAAACGGGTTCAACTTTGCTTCGAAACTTAAAATGGGTTCAACTGATTGCAGCCAACGGTGCAGTATTTTGCAGCTACCACAAATGCCGGCCAAAGCAGGAGCTCCGTTTCCCAGAACAGCATGCAAATACCCTGTTCAGAGGACAGAGTTTAGGTCAACAAGTTAATCTGAATTTATTGTAGTACTAAATAAGTGCTTACAGAATCGTTCTCCGAGAGTTAGCTGTACCTTAGTAATAACAGTAATTGATCAAAGCCATGAAACTTAGCCTTCAACACGAAGAACCTAGTGCATTGGCTGCAATGCAAACTTGCATAAGAAAAGGGGAGGAAAATTTGCAGAGAAAATGCATATTCGGACTGCAATTCTGACCTTGTATATTCTCACTGCCAATGTCGGACAGCAGGAAGAAGAGGAGGAAGGGCAGGTATCTTCTCTATATCGTCATAACGGAGAATAAAGTTGTCCTGCAACCAACTTCTGGTCAGATATACTATTTCTGCCATGGGAAAAGGCTGAAAAATCTATCCAAATTTCGTTCGGACATTTACCTTAGAAGTTGCATCCCAAATGTTTGGATTGAAAAAAATGTAAGGTCCTTGTTCATAAGTTGTAGTTTGCACCAGAGGGGTCACATCAGGAACTCTTTTAAGCCACTGACGTAACTCTTTGTGGAAAAGCCACCCGTATTTGTATCTGAAAAAAAATTGAAGCAACAATTTGAGCTATCTGGCATACCAGGGGAAAGTTTTAATAAAAAGAACAGACAAAAAGTGCAGTTTGTACTAACAGTTGATTCGCTGCATATAACTGAGCTGCATCTTGTGGCATACTGCACAGAAGACAATGTCAAATGATGCATAGCATAGTAATACAAAATTCACTGTTAACTACCTGTAGAAGATGTACAATAGCGTCACGATGTGAAACTTCTGAAAGAGCAATGACTACAGAGGAAGAAAATTGAATATCAGATATCACGAGATTAATGGTAGCCCAAACATTTCCTGGCAAGAGAAACAAAAAAGGGAAACATAAACATTGAGAGTCTTACCATAAGGGGTGGAGGCTGCTTAGCAGAGTAGCAATTCGGAGTTTCATAGTAATACTCTTCTTTAACTGGCGGCTCACTTGACCATGGAGAGGTAAATGTCTTGTAAAGAGGATCTGAAGAGTTCATATCCAACCCTAGTGTTGTCAAATCAATCCCTAAAGCGAGAGATGCTGGTCCCTCCTCTTTCAACTTCATTATACTCAATAACCCATGTAAGCCATATGGATCCTGTGCAGCATCAGTTCCATGAGAAGACTTGGGACTCTGAGCATGGTGAGGCTCTGGGCCTGAAGATGACTGCAGCCTAACTGAATTCTGAGCCTGTGGTTCATGGTTTTGCTGGATAACTTGTTCATGAGGCCTCGGATTTAAAGATGAACTTGGAGAATTTACTGGCCTTGGTCCAGTATTTTCAAGCCCAGTATTTTGAACCTAATAAATACAATCAATATGGTCAGTTCACAAATTCCACATTGGAAAAGGTTAGCAGGCACCTAGTATCAATTACTTCGTAGGGTTCTCACTTACTGTTCACCATAAATAAAAGGTACATGAGAACAGTGGTGTAAAATGAAATCCGACAAAATAATTGTAATCCTAATACAGGTCTTTCAATCTTGACTATCTGCTGATGATGTAAAAGGAAGTCCTAACACAGGTTGCCTACCGAATTAGCCGTCTGCTTAGGTTGTTGACGGGGTGGGTAACTGCTGCCTGAGTTAAAGTCAGATGATCTGCCCATCTGTAAATCACATGCTTGGAATTTTAAGGAAAAGGAGATATAACTGTTGTCGGAGTCAAATTATTAAAAAAAAAAACTCACAGGATAATGCTGTGCTTGCATAATATTTGCATTCTTAGGAAGATGATCCTTGCGATGCAAATCCATACCTTACATTCCAAAGAAACATAACATGAGGTAATGTTAGCAAGGAACTATATGAACATGCAGAAATAAACGATGAAATGAAAAGTAGGGTAAGGGTACCTTCCAATCTTGGTAACTCTGGGAAATCCTCATTATGAATTCTAAATCCCTGATTTTGCTGAACAGGACTAATACCAATCGCTTGATGTTGTAGTGATCCTTCAATTTGTTTTAAAAGAGAGAAGTTAGTTAGTTGATATTATCAGTACAAAATATTCAGCATTACCGTACAAACACTGACCATTTCCAGCAGAATTAGGCCGCCCAACTAATTGAGGAAAATCATTGATGTCAAATGGAGAATTTTCACCAAAGTTAGCATCATGTCCCATTCCTGGGGAACCAGACGAACTGCTTCCTGCCTGCAATTGGTTCTTAGATAGTGCTCCTCCAGATGCTGAACTAGAGCTTCCAAGCATATTCATAGCTGGTGATTCTGGTAGATAAACAAAATTGGCTAAATTAGAAGTCCACTTCTGTTTATATACATGAAAAGAGAACTTCCTCTAGTTGCTTTGTTTCATTGATAAATGTAATAGGGTAAGCACATTAACAAGTTGGATGACCTGTAAGTACAGAAAAAAATAATAGCTAGGAGAACCATAGCAAATTGCCTCAACAGAGTGGTATTTACTTAGGCCGCATTTTTTTACCCTCACTTCCCAACCTATATTCTCTCGTTTTCCGCAAGCACGTTTCCCTAACTACTAACAGGTATGTTTTTTGCAAAAAGAATTACAATAAAGTTGCTTTGAGATATCATATGAATACATTTTTGAATTTTTATAGCTAGTAATTAATTAATTAATCATATGCTAATCAGCTGCTATGTTTTCCGCGTCGGTTTCTAACCCAACAAAGAACACAGCCTTAGTAATGGACCCAGTTAACTCTTCAATTCTCAGATCAGCTCAGTTGAATTGAGTCCACCAATAACAAATATGTACTTATTCATTTTGCATTTCCATATGACTGTAATGCACTTTGAAGGGCTTAAATGTGACTATTATTACTTATTGTTCTAGACCACTTCATTATAAAGTCAGAAAGAAAGAGAAATTGAGAACATAAGCACATGCATTCATCAAAGGGTTTACATGTTTAGCATATACCTTGTTGATGAATACCACCCATTTGGTTTGATCCCCGGATGTTAAGAGCCCTACTTCCAGAGAAATTCACAGGGGATGCAACAGTAGGCATAGACAGCCCAGCAGAGCTTATTGTTCTCCCAGTGTTGCCTCGACCAGCAATATTACCCACATAAGTTGTTATTCGCGGGCCAAAATTCCCCCAAACTGGAGTAGCTGCCAATCCAAGATCAGAATTGCAGTTACCAACATTTTTCAATTATAAGAAGGAAGATTGTATTGAACCATTAATTGCACTCATGTTACCGATAAAAACAGGACTTCCCCCAACATGCATACCTCCTCGGTTGCTGAGAGCAGAATACCCATGAGAAATCTACAAAAAAAGGGCAAAAATAAAAATGTGAGCTGGATTAGAAGAACTTTATAAACAGACACAAACTGAGGAGAGAAAAAAACCTGATAAATGGATGCTGGAATACTATTTGAAGGAAACCAAGCACCAGAAATACTACCCCTAGGTTGTTGAACACCTAAGGTTGGACTGCCAGTCATTGAAGAACCCCTTGGTGCTAGTGAACCTGACATGTTTGTAAGATTGAGGTTCCAGTAATGTTGTAGAACAACCCTTTCAAGCTTTTCATGAGAGTTAGCTTTAGAAAAAGGTGACTCTCTAACATGCATAAATGGACTAGAAAAATAAATTACTGTAATGTCACTAACCAGCATGGCGAAAACCTGAAAGTGATCCAGATTGACCAGAGAAGATTGGTGTCAATGGCCTTCCTGTTGAGACTGGAAGGTTTGATCTGGCACCATGATTGTTTGACTGAAAAAGTAGTAAGAGATAAGTTTCAAACCTATAATTGTGACATTTTAGTACGCATGCGTCAAAATAAAATAAATATGGATCAAATTTTAATGATAAGACATACAATTTTAACATAAATCATAGCTAGTATAGAAAGCTGCTATAGCACTATCACTACTCTAAAGAGAACTAAGCTTCCTTCAAGAATAAGAGAAAAGTATCCTTCAGTGTCATGATTCATAACCTTTTGCTTTGAATTCAACCATAGGTTAAGGTCCTTCTAGTGAAAAGAGGAACTAAACAAAGAGAAGCCAAGTTACAAAACTACAGTATCCAGAAGGGTAAATTACACAACACATGCTGTCTTTTTGAATCATCCAAGATTTTTAAAACTAGCAACAGTAGGATCTACTTCACCTGAATACCACCAAAATATTATGCCACACCACTTTGTCACTTTTAGAATAAACTTTGTCCGCATTTGACAGCTCAAGTCCCCAACAAAACCTCCCTCATTTTCTGCATGCATGCTTCCTGAATTGCTAAAGTTACTTTAAAAATCATATTAATTCATTTTTCAAGTTTTTTAGCTAATACTTAAATTAATCATGCGCTAATCTACATCTCCATTTTGCGTGCACAAAAAATTAGTTCCCAACACTGGGAACAAACATAGCCTTTGTGTGGGATGACCTTATACTCGTTCGCCTTTTTCATCCCCATCAAGCCTAAAGGCCCTATTTGGCATAGCTCCGGATCGATTTGGAGTTTAAGTCAAATTAAAGTGGTTGAAAGTTTTATATTTCTTTTCAAATAAGAACAAAATGAAATCATACATCAAATCCATGAATTTCTAGAGCTAAAAAGCTCCAAGAAATCTTGGATCTGGCGTTGTGCCAAAAAAAGCCCTAATACCTAAACCTCCCATTGTGTTGCATCACCGAACCCTAACCCTAGATCTACGCCTCTTCTTGCGAGATTCCTCTTCAATTCTTTTCCACGGCGAATCCTAAAATCTCACCAACAACTCTTGAATAAATACAAAATTGATGCCTTGCCTACTCTGCGCATACTTGTCAACTATCTCTAGCTACCAAATCTCATGCGTACCAACCAAATCGCAACAAGAATTACCAAAATCAGTTGTGGAGGTAGTGGAAAGGGAGGATGGTGGAAAGGGAGGATTACCTGTGTCAACTCCGATGAAGATCTACTGCCGCCCATCCTATGAGTGTTTACTTCAGCAAGAAGGTTGAGAGGTGCAAAGACCAAGAATTGTGGCTAGGAATAGGGGTCCAACCCCTTTTATGGAACAAAAACACCTCAATTCCTTATTTGCCCCAGGCAAATAAGTTCAATCCCATATTTGCCCCTGATACCTCCCTGACCTAAGGGCAGCCTTGAGCCCACGTGCCATTGCGAGAATTAAGGGCAAATAAAAGAATAAGAAACTTTTAATGGCAAAAAAGGAATTTATCTTAGGGTATTGAGCATACAAAATTGAGTGAATTACCTATTTTCCCCTAGAAGTTGATCGCATCAGTTTTTGGCCTTGCAAAACTTTGCTTCAACCCATTGCCCTTCTTTCTCCACTTCCCTTCCTTATTTATCTAATGATGCATCAAAAGACATTTTTGCTCTTGTAAATGTCCTTATTCCTCACCTTTGCTATTCTTTTACACCACGGAAATACCCAACCTTCTATTTTATTTACCAGTCCACTAGCATTATCTTATCTCTCACCTCCTCTTGGTTAGCTCTTCCCCATCTACTCTTTTGTTCCTAGGGCACATAGTCCTAACCTAGTACTCCACTATTGGCGGCATGTTTATACATTGTCGCCCAATTACACCGCTTATCTCCTTGTTGGCTTGAACCACTGCGACCTAGGATTAGTTTTAGGACAAACTAACACACTCATCTGCTACCAGGACAGATTGCCCTATTCCTTATCTCCTCCTCTATTGGGGCTTGTAGCCTCACCCACTTATCCTTCTCCATAGCATAATTGGCTAATACCTAAAGCGGTTGGTGATGTAGAGTAATCTTATGAGCTCAAGCGTGAAGGGCATGCCATTTGTGGAGGAAATGGTATGATGTGTATATTTGGAAAAAACAATAAGTGAAAAGACAATAGGAGAAACAAATAAGGGAGAAAAGTTGAGGTTGGACAATAGAAGAAGAAGCAATTTCCTAAGGGTAAATGAGAAATGTGGTCAACTTCTAGTGAAAATAAAGAATTTTATCAAAATAAATTACAAACTAGAAACCTTTTGATTCAATAATACTCCATTCATCCCAAAATATAAGAATTTCTAGAGTTATCCACGGGTATTAAGGAAGTAGGTGGAATTATGAGGGTGGGTGGTTGTGATTGATTGAAATGTGGAAGTAGATGGAGAAATTAAATGAGATGTCCGTGAACAATAAAAGTTGCCATATTCTAGGATAAATTTTGAACATTACAAGCTCCTACCATTTTTTTGTAGTTTTTAGTTTTTAAAACGAGGAGTCTAGGTGGTGTTGTCCACTCCACACCAGTGTAGTGAAAAATGACCGGTATGGGCAATAAATTGTTCGATTATGCGGATACGGTTACAAACCGTCCTGACTCGGTGAATAGAGAGTTGTGTATGTCTATGAATGCTTAATCAACGAATAGCTGATTAATTAGTCGTATTATTGGCAAATCAGCCATACCAAGACCGACCTTTAGCTCACATGTCTTCAGTTAGTAAGCATATATAGCAACCGAAGTAATACCAGATGTTCTCTAGATTAATATCTTTGGTTGCTTTATTTAAGAACATACCTTTAGACGATCTTTACATTTCTATATATATGTAGCAAAAATTCTAGGAAAAAATAATAGGAAAACTAATGAACCATTACACAAACCAAGCTATAAACCCAAATGAGAGTGTGTGCAAACTGCGAGTTTAAAACATGTATTTTAGAATATGTGACTAAAATTCAATACCTAATTTGATATTCCAAAATTATACTAAGGATAAATCTTGATTGCCTCCAACTTTACACCTCCCTAAAAAGATTGGTGGTTGATCTTTACAAGGCAAAACAAAAGTTTTAATGCTTACAGAAGAATTTCAGATGAAGGGTAAAAAAATGAAATAAAATAAACAAAATAATTACCAATGTTGAACAAACATAGACCTACTGTAACTAGAGACTAGAACGTACGACCCACAAAAGTCTAGGATTAACATTCCGTGAAGAGCTTTATCATTTCTGGTGTTCCAAGTGGCCTCAAGAGCTCATGTATTTATGGACCTTCCATGTATAATCCTGAACACCAAAATTAACTATAATACTAAACCAATAACATGTTTAGATTAGCTTGAGATGCACACTCGAAATTTCCAAAACTTGCTCCTAAAATTAGATGATGGGCAAGAAAGAAACAAAGAAGTTTCATCAGAACAACACATGGACTTTTTCACTCAGAGGTATAAGCCTTGTGCTTTTCAATAGCATATTTCAACATGCTGAACGACAAAAAAACAGAAATGACCTAGAAATTATCATATTAAATAAAAGTATTCAAACATTATTCCGGTTGATCAAATTTCATCAACAGTAAGCCACTTGCAATTTGTAATACTCTTAGATACACAAAAATTTACAATATATTTAGAATGTGCATTCCAAATCCTAGTGGTAATGATTTGTTTCATGTGAAATTCCTACATGACTTAATACCTTACAGGAACGAGATATCTGTCTGTAAGCTATGAACAGGATAAAATCCTCTTTGATTTGAACAAATCCTACCCTATACTTGCACTAAGAACTAAAAAGCAGAATTCCAACCTATAAAAATATGTTAGAGGTGCTTATCCCTCGTTTGACTATACAATATCTGCACGCAACCTCATCCACACCTACAATCTCTCCCACAAATTTCTGGATCAGGCGCATATTGACCAAATCTGAATGCTAGTTGAGGAAACAAATCTATGGTATGTCACTATTCTTTTGCAACAATTTCTACACCTCACAAATACATCACCTTGGTTGTTGTGTATTTGGTTCATCTCCCACATACACCAATTTAGAGCAGTACGAACAAAAGCATGACCACCCATGTGCTAATAGATGTTTAGCATTCATTAATGAGTACAGTCACATAGTACAAACTATGGGATCAGTTAGACTAACCTTCATTCCAAAAGGAGTAAAAACAATGCAGACTTCATGCTTGGTTTCAATCCTAAATTGCATATTAATTGGCAAAAAATATATGCATTACTCATTACAAACAGGAATATTACTATATCAATTATTCCATATTTGGGTTCCATAATAGACTCATTCTGGCCAGGCTCTAGGGGAGTTCTTGAAAGGTAAAATGATCTTGAATCCATAAGATGACAGTCACTTAAGGCATACGAGTTAAAACTTTTTGTACATTGCTCTCTGCTATGGTAATTTTCTATCATGAGATTATGTTAATGGAACAAAAGAAAATTAGAGGGAAAAAAGTTTACTTAAGAAAGGAAACTCACATTGTTTATCTGGTTTATGGTCAGTTCTAACTTCCCCTAGAAGGTAAAAAGTCTGCACCATTGTGTCAACTCCAATGCCTTTTCTCCAAGGATCTTATAGTCTACTGCATACGACTTCTGAATCTCAATTTCTACAAGATAAATCTGCATGGTTAACACAATATATAAGCAGACGCCAAAGAGGTGTTGAGTAGCTAACATACACGAACAATACAGAGGATGTAACGTCAGCACCATTACTTCTCTGCAGATATATAATACAGATTGAGACGAGGCAACTGTGATCATATTTCCTCGCGCTCTCGAGGTAGCTACTTCCAGGAAACTCAGGCTAATTTCAGGCTCCATCAGTGAATCCCATGAACTGAAAAGATCGGTGATGTCGAGGGGAACAGAATATATATTCAGCTTCTCCAAAGATCAAGTTCACCAGCTCAGATCAAATATAGAACCTACCAATTTACAAGAAAAAATTATATCAAACGGAGCCTAAATAACTGGAATTGCACATAGCATCAAACGCTAAAACACAGACAGGTAAAACAATTCGAGCTCTGTAGAACATTCTGTAGCCTGAGCTCATTCAGAATGTTCAGAACAAACCCTACATCCATTACCCCATCGCGGCACCCGGGGCAACCAAAGATGGATAAAGCGTTCTTCAGATTAAGCTCGTTCAGAATGAGCGTCGCCTAGGCCCAAGCAAGGCCACCGGAAAATCGAACCCCGGATTTAAAAAGAACAAAAAAAAATTCAAACTAGTCCGCCGGACGAGACACGCTAGTACCGGCGCCGCAGACGGAGACGACACGGATCCATCCGCCGGTGAGCATCACGCCGCACCGTACGTCCTTCCACTTGTGGTAAGTTTCGGCGAGGCGGCGGGACGATGGCGAGACGGAGGGAGGGAAGGAGGGATGGTGAACTGGCCGAGACGGTGAGGCGGGAGGCGCGGATCTCTCCGTCGCGGTGGAGACGGGAATGGCCGAATGATTGAATAAAGGCAAAATTTGATACAAACGAGTGATAATCGTTTGGCTGGAAAAATCGAAAGGTTATATGTGCAAACAAAAATAAGTTAGCGAATGGAACTTTATATATTTCTCTTGTATTATATTATAACACTTTATCTATATTCATATGTATACTAATAAATCTAAACACATCTATATTGATTATGATAAATCTACGTAAACCCAGAAAATAGATAGAATAAATATTTTTAATGATCTAAAAATAAAAGCTACAAAATAAATCTCAAAAACGGCACCGCTCGACCAGGATCCGCTATGCTAAATGGGATCATTGTAAATACTTCTCTATCTACTCTTCTACTTAATAATCACAATTAGTTGATCACCTAATTTCTCGAATTAATCAATCACATAACTGCACCATTTAATTTCACATCTTTTTCTTAATCTCTACGTAAAAACTTTAGAAGCACGTATATTCAGACGAGCGAAAGTATTTGTTAATTAATGATGTGGATCGGATGGTTTTGTCCTTCCGAAGTCTAAAACAGGTTCGTCAATCACACGGTCACACATACGGGTGATGGTTTGATTTATTTAAAAAACCAAACGAAAATTTATAATAAAAAATAATTTTTAAATAAAGATTTTATATACGAGTTCTTAGTGATCTAAAAACTAAGGCTAAAAAATAAATTACGATAACAACCCAAAATCTAAATTCTGTTTTATATGCCACATAATCACCATGTCAACGCTTACAAGGGATGAACACAAAGTCAAAACAAGCTAGGTTCACATTAGCTAAAACCGCTCGTAATGACAACTTGGTTTACACTGGTTTCAAAAGTATAATGATATACTATTTCGGTTTCGATGTTAAGAGCATCCCAGCATCCATATTTTTATTTTTTATATCTCTTTACAATTCAGCAAATCATTCATATATAACATCTTCTATATCTGTAGAGAGGACATCTAAATATATAGTTTCTCTTCTAATATAAATGACATCCAAAAATAAATGATATAGATATTCCGTTGGAGCTTAATCTTTATCCTTCATTCCCTATTTTAACGATAGAGAATTGAATGGATATCCCGCTGGCTGGGAATGCTCTAGGGGACCCAAATGTAACTCAACAGATAGTTGATAGACTCAATGTGGTCTTTAATGTTGCGGGCCATAAGTTATTCTTACTCTTTTAGATGGCCCAGCCCAGGTGGGCTGGCCTTACTACGCGCCACCTCGATGTGATATGGGCCGGAAGAACGGGCCCGTCAAGCCCATACTCTCGGCCCAAACCCACCCCCACGTCTGACTTGACCATCTTCCACCCGTCGCTGCGCCCTCGCCTTCACCTTCACCTTCACCTCGGGGCGGCGGTAGATCTCGCGGCCGCGTCGCGGGATCGGTGAGGAGGGCGGGACAGCAGCTGCAGCAGGGGGGAGCGGCAAAACCCTACTCGCTCTCTCCCTCTCTCTCCCGCGCCGCCGCATAGATCTCCGGTGCGATCCAAGGTGAGGGGGGCCAGCCACCGTCTCGTCTCTCGTCACGCTTCGTCTTCGTCGGGGAGGAGGAGGTTTCTTTCTCTCTTTTTTGACGGCGTGTTTGCAGATGGCGAGCACGGGGCGGTCGATGTCGCTGTCGCTGCTGCTGTTCGCGGTGACGCTGTCGCTGCTCGAGATGTACCGGGGGAAGTTCGCCTCGTCGGAGCTCATGACCATCGCCGGCGGATTCGTCAGCTCCCTCCTCTTCCTCCTCCTGCTCACCGTGCGTCCAGTCGCCCCTTCCATCTTCTCCTAGCTCTTTAACTTTTTCTCTGTTTCACTAATTTGAAGTGATGGAATCATCAGTGGTAAAATTTTGGGGTTTTTTCCCCGTTTAAACAAACCCCATATTGCAATGATGCTGTCTCCTGTAGCTTTGGGTACATTTGAATGATTCAGTCTGTGGCGGATATCCAAACATCATGAGGAAAATATTGATTTGGTGTGTGCAGAAGTGGGCAGTAATTAGCATTGTGCTTTGCTCGATTATTTATCTGACTAGGCAGTAGACGCATGAGCGAATATTTTGGTTTAGAGGACCTGGAAAACTAGTTTCTTCGTGTTCAATTTTCCTGATATCCACACAAGAATTGCTTCTTAAATAGAATAGACCATTTAATTTTAAGTTCACTCTCCACATAAGAATAGCTTCTCAAACAGAATAGAACATTTAATTTTAAGCTCACTGCGTATTATACAGGCTAAGTATATGCAATTTTCTACAATGCTTTGGGTAATCATAATTCTGGGTTAAGGCCATGCTAAGTATGGAAACTGGAGCTGTGAACATTTCCTTTTCTGAGCCTAGATAATAGAACTAAATGGGGTTTTGTCCAAAAGCCTGCTAAGTCTCAAGAGTTTTCCTAGCGGAAGTAGCCTCTCCAATATCCATACTAATAAATTATCCAATACTCAAGGCAATTATCCTTGAAATGCTGTACGTATCCCAGTTTTCCACTCTGTAACAAGAAAACAGTGCAAACAGACCTTACCAACGGAACAAAATATAGCAAAACAAGGACATAAGACATACTAGTAAGCAGGTGGTATCCACATTTGATAGTCACCCTTTATGGTTGTATTAATAGATCAGTGAGTTTTGCACTTGTGAAGCTGTCTTTTGATTTGGTACACTTTTGCAGTTTATTGGCAATTATCAGGAAGCTAATGGAGTTAGAACTGGGTGGGGTGCAGGTATATAGCATATGATCTTTCTTTCTGCTCCCCATAATTTTTCTTTTTAATTTATTTAATTGTCTGTTTGTTTGCAGTCGTTGTCGCGGAACTTGTTGCACTTATTATTGCCGGTACTGTCCATCGTGTTTGTATCACAACATGGTATGTCACCTTAAAGACACTTAACAGTTCTTTTTACTGACCATCAGCATTTTTCTGTATGAATGTTTCATGTTTGGCAAATAAGATTCCTGGGATTATCTAGAGATGGTAATCTACTAATCTCAGACATATGGTGGAGTAAAAATTCCTGGGATTATCTAGAGATGACAATCTACTAATCTCAGACATACTAGCAGAGAATTTTCTTATGAATTGATGCTCTGTTTAGATTGGGGGAAATGAAAATAACGTATTAGGCAAAACAAAATACTGCACTTGTTTGCATGGAAAAGAGATGTGGTCGTGCACATTAAAAGCATTTTTACCTGGTTGATTATAATATTATTGAAACAGGCTGAATTCAACACTATATTATCTTTAGTTGATGGATGTTACTAAAACTAGTGTTGTTGGTAAAAATATTGATTTATCACATGTTGCAAAAGCTTTATTTATGCAACAATTTCACTAAAAGCAAAGTGCAATCTGCGGTTTACATCATGATTAATCCTAAGAGATGCCTCATGTTGATGTAATAAGACATCATTCATAATTATGGCATATAGAATGGATTAAGCGTAGGTGTTAAACCTATCTAGAGAAAACATAAAATAGGAAATTAATAGCCCTTCTATAGTATGTTATACTTGTAGTGTAAATTGCTCAGCTGCTTGGCATTTTGTTAAAGTAACTTGGCAAATTGTATCCACCTAATTATCACGACTTTAGAGAGTTATCTGACAGTCTGAAGTTGATACTTTGGAGAGTTCTTTGACAGTGATAAATTCATATTATTTTGCTTTGCTCTGTCTGTGCACTATTGCTGCCGTCCTTACAGATGTATTGATCAATTTTATCAATCTTGGCTGCAGCTTCCTGTTTTCTGCTGGGTTCCTCTACGAGGTTGATAAGCTCTCGGGAATGATTCTTGCAAGGAGCGAGTCAAAAGTGAGGCGGCACTAAGCTTTTGTACCATGTCATATTTGTAGATCAAATCAAAAACTAAAGTTCACACCCTCCATCGAACTTTCAACCCAGCTAGCTTTTCCCACGAGGCATACGTATACCGTTTGAATTATCAATGCTGCTAGTGTGATTGCGCTGATGTCACAGTTCGACTGTTATGAGTTTTATGATCTAATGAGACTGTTGTTGACTAGGTAATTTGATGACTTTTGACAGTCTCCCAGTGACATGAGTTTACCATATTTTTGCAAACCAATGGCGTATTTTTGCATTTTAGAGTTTGACCAGCCCTGTTGCAAACTTTGAAAATGTGGCCAGCTGAGGAACTGGCTATGATATGATTTTGTCAAGCAACATTGCTTAATAGTTTATCTCTGTCGGTGGCCAACTGACTGGTTATGATATGATTTTGTCAAGCAATATTTCTTAATAGTTTGTCTCCATCGACTCCGGGGTTCTCTCGAGGTTGCAAAGCACTGCACAACACTGGAAATGTCAACGTGGAAAATTTATATGGGAGGGGGCCGCAAAGATTTCTTTGGGATTGGTGTTCACATCCTTCCAGTTGCAAGTAAGGATGGGGTTGGTCGGCTTTAGTTTAACCAAATGAATTGTTTAACCAAATGAATTAAGATGAATTAAGTTTTATTAAGAATTATTTCATTTAGATGAACTAAAACTTGTTCGTTTAATTCATTTAGTTGAACTAAGAATGTTTTGCTGACTGTGTGACCTAACCTACGCTCAGCCCTACTTGCAAAGAGAAAACTCGTCGTTAATGTGGATATTTGGATAATGAAGAATGGCTTGATTTTAGATTAACCTGCGGTTCTTCGAGCTCAACTTTGTATAAAGTTGATTTTAAAATTTTAAGTACGATATAAACTCTTAGTTTCTATTTTTATAGATATAATTTTTGTTTATGACATAATTTAAAACTTAAACTAGATTTCATATATATTCTTTGCTTATGTTTCCATATATATGATTGTATTTTGAATATAATAGTTTTAAAAAATAAAACTATAACTCTTGGCTGGCATGCATTCAAATGTTATTTTATACTCCCTTCGATTTTAGAGAGATTAAAGTTGATGAAAACAAGTACTGTGATTGATTAAGATGGATAAGTACGTGGGAAGATTATATAAGAGATGGTTATGGTTGGAGGAGATAAGAGTTAGGTGGAGATATTCTTGTAACATTTGATACAACCATTAGATACTCTTGTATCTTCTTATATCTCTGGACAGAGTGAATAGACAACTGTATCGATCTATGTACGTTGTAACTTGTAATCAGGATAGGCTAAGAGCAAGGCTAATATAAGAGCTAACTCCTGCTTCAAAATTTTTCTGCGTCACTAAGAGCTAAAAAAGAGTCAACTTATATAACAGCTACACATAAAACATATGTTATATCATATGGTCCATCTCTTATACACACGTAGCTTTTTAGAGCTTGTACTGTAGTGAGCTGTAAATCTGTAGTCCGTTTTTCTTCAATCTCCTCCATGTAAGCATAAATATAACGTGACAATTTTTTAAACTTGTTTACGTCATGATACAACTGTCTATACTTTTTTCTTTCGTCAATGTAAGAATGTCTAGAATTTAATATAATAGTGAACATAATATAATAGTGAACATAGTGACTGTTTTTCTCTTTTCGTGCTCTTAGCTAGTAATAAGAAGATTAAAATTGTTGCCCAATTACTCTTTAAAAAGTTGTTGCCCGACCTTTATTTTTCAAGATTTATCGTAGGTCAACCTAGATTATTGTCTTAATATCAATTATTATAATTTATAATTATCGTTAGTACGCACGCGTATGAAGCTTTTTTTTTTTTTGCATGAATCTAGTGAGCAGTGATTGCGATTGACACGAACTTTGTGGCATTTTGACCAGGGCTGAGGGCACCTTCCCAGCATCTCTCTCTATCAGGCCCACAGCCACAGCACAATGCAAAAAAGAAAGTCCTCGATCAAATCAGAGAGGGAGAGAGACGTAGGTTAGCAACGCGATGTTCGGCCGTGTTCTTTAACCAAGCTGACTAAGGCCGCGTTTGATGTGGGTACGTAAGTTAACTGCGTTTGACGTGGATACGTAAGTTAAGCTTATACCCTGACACAGAAAAAGTAGTAATAGATTAGTACATAATTAATTAATTATTAATTATTAAAAAATATAAAATATATTAATATGATTTTTTAAAACAACTTTCCTATAGAAAATTTTTATAAAAAATACGCTGTTTAGCAGTTCGTAAAATATGCGCGTGGAAAATGATTGAGACTTAGTTAATTTATGGAGGTGGCCGAAGGGCCTTATAAGTCAGACCTTTTCTTTATGTATGTTTCGTGAACTGCTAAATAATGTATTTTTTAAAATAATATATATAAGTTGATTTAAAAAATTATATCAATCTATTTTTTAATTTTTTTATAACTAATAAGTAAGTAATCATATATTAATCCACGGCTACCAACGTGCCTGTTACTGCAACGTACAAGAACACCTATGGGGCCATTCATGACCGTGAAACTCTGGAATAATTAGCTTTTGCCACTCTTAGAAATGATACTAATATATTTGTCACTGGGCCCACATGTCATAGACACATGAGGCCCCACGTATCATAGACAGCGGATGACAAATATATTAGGTATCATTTCTAAAAGTGACAAAAAGTTAAATGCCCGTAAACTCTCCGAATCCAATCCAATCACTAGGAAATTAAAGTCTACTTAGATCACGCATGGGTCATGACGGCCCCAACTGCCAACTTGCCATTTCTTGCAAAGATGGTTACCTTTTTCCTTTTCATAATAAGGCAAACAGCATATTAGCAAACGAATATTAATTTATAAATATTTTTTATAAACATGATATTAGAGATCTAAAGACAAAGGCTTAAAAATAGACTATGATAAAAAAATTATCTTTCAATTTAAAATTAAAAGTTAAAAATTTGCGTATAAGCATGTACCGAAGAAAAAGACGAGAACGTCAGTTTTTGTCACGCGAACATGACGCGGTTAGAAGCAGCATTTATTATGTCCGGCCGACCTATGAGCACATGTGGAGATTAGTTTTTTAATACTCGCTCCGGTTTTTGATAATAAGTGTTGTTTTGATAAGATATGGTCTTATTTATCTTTGACTATGTTTTTAATTAAAATATATAATTAAATAATTTTTTATTAAAATACTGTTTTATTCATCTATACATGTCGTTAGTGTTTCCAAACTAAATATTTTAAATCTATTAATAGTCAAAGTTTTAAAAGTTTAACCACACCATTATCCAAAACGACGAGAATTATAAATATAGAGGGGTATATTTTTGTATGCTTTTATTTCGATTGGATATTTGCCTATTAATGAAGGTGCTTTTGTATGTCCCTGTCAGGGAGTTATTTGTGCTAATGTTAAGATGATGATCGTTACTAGCAATTTGTTAGGAAAACTCTAGCCGGAGGGCGATGGCGTGAGCAATTACCACAAAAAGTTCTCGCCGCAATCCACAAGACAAATGAGACCTTACTCCTAGGATTATTCTTTAATTAGAACGAGTTTTTATTCAGGTAAAATTGGATTCATAGCATCAAAAATTCCCGTAATTTTGCCTATCTAGGTATGCTCCTTTTTGCTGTTTTTTTTGTTTTATTTTGTACTCGCTGCAATTTATCTCGACCGTCGATTACATGGACAGATAAGACAAAGGGAATCCACAACGTCGATTCCAATCCTGCATTGTCAACTGCACAGTTACGATACAGAACGGCGACTAGCCTGCACTTATTCTTAATATGATACTAGTCGCAGTATATTAATACTGCTCTAATGAAGTCACAGGCCAAAATGCTGGTTGGATTAAGCCATTTCTCGCGCCCAACGGCCAACACAAAATAATGTAGAAATCATGCCGCGACAGCTACCTGCCACCAATAGCCAGCCTGACTGAGAGATTAATTAAGAAGCTTAAGAAGAGGTTAATTAATCAGGTCGACGCTGCTATTTTCAATTGTATCCTTTTTCTCACGAGATTTTTCTATTTTCAATCTTACGAGAACTGAGAAAGTAGCTTAGGATGGAGAGAGGTTTCCAAGATTTACATATTTTAGCTCGGAGGATATAAATGACTGACTTAAAATAAATTTTACTTTGTAAGAAATTCTATATAAATATTTTTACATGAAATTATTTAGGAACTCAAGAAGTCTCATTGATACTCCCTTGGTTTCATAATATAAACTTCCTATTGTCTAAATTCATATACCCTTTCATTTCAAAATATATGATGTATTTTATTGTTACGATAAAAGTTTAACTAATTTTTTTACTCTATTGCTATATCACTTACGTGGCACAAAGGTAAAATCATAAGAAACTGATTTCAAATATAAATATAATAATATCAATTTTATGTCATAAAAATTATCTTAATTAAATATTTTTTTGTCAAGTTGTTGTGATAACTAAATAAAATAGGCCCTATATCTTCAAAATACAAGAGTAGATATTAATAAATTTAGACATTCATACGAAATATATAAGATAAATATCATAAATAAGACTAACAGAACATTGATAAATCCATATAAGAGTAGGAATTATCAGGATAACAACATAGCCAGTGGTAATCGGGGTCGGCTGTTTGACCAAGCGGCGCCGTTTGGCGCGGCGCGAGGAAGCTGTCTGAACGCGTGAGGTGCTCACTCTCAACCTCTTTCCCCGCGGGTGGGCGCGGGCGCTGGCGCGCGGGTTGACCTCTTCCCCGGCGGCGCGCGCGAGGTTGGTTGCCGCCTCGGCCCCCGCTCCTTCCTTCCAGCCACCAATATACACCGAGGCGTGCTGTCCTCCCGCACGTTGCCCGCCCGCGGACTTTCTCCCTCCCTCTTTGGCTCCCTCTCCACCATCTCCGGCCTCGCTCTGCTCTGCTGCCGGTCTCGTTCTGCTCCGGGTGGCTCTTCCCCGCCGCCGGCGGAGACGACGAAAGGTGGCGGCGCGGTGGACGATGGAGCAGCCGCCGGTGTTCTTGGTGGCGGCGCTGCTGGTGCTGCTGCTGGCGGGCGCGCCGGCGGTGCGGTGCCAGGGCCAGACCACCAACGCCCAGGACGGTGAGTGGTAACTGGTAGTCTCTGTCTCCCTCTCGCCGCCGCCGGCGATCGCCTCCGGTTCTTGGGGCGCAGCAGCTGGATCAGGACAGGCTGAATCTTTCTCTGTCTTGCCCGGAGGAAGAATTGTTTTGCTGATGTTGATGTTCTTCTTCCATGGGATTTCTTTTCCTTGGGCAGTTGACGCGCTCCAGTCGGTGAAGAGCCAGTGGACGAACTACCCGCCGAGCTGGAACTCCGGCGACCCCTGCGGCAGTTGGGACGGCGTCATGTGCACCAACGGGAGGGTGACATCGCTGTAAGTTACAGCCAGCTCCTTCTTCTTGCTGCTGCCAATCATGGCGGAGCCTGTCTGACGTCATGGCGCGCCATGCGTCGTCTTGGTTTTGCAGGAGGCTTTCTAGCGTCAGTCTGCAAGGAACGCTGAGCGGCAGCATCGGCCAGCTCAGCCAGCTCGTCTATCTGTAAGCATTTTTTTTTTTTGTCTATCATCACCCAGCTTAGCAAACTGCCATGATATTGCAGCCCATGAGTTTGGATTTTGGGAAAAAGATTGTCCATGATTCTGTAGCATTTTAGATTGTTCAGGCTGGGAACTTCAGATTGAACTAGTCAAGGGGCAGATTGTCAGAACAGTTTGCTTCTAGTTTATGGACTCTGCTTTCTTGCTGCTTAGTTCAGCTGACCAGTTCAAGTTTACTACCAATCTTATGCTTTTGACTATTATGGCAATGTGACATGCATTAGGTTCATTTGTTACCAAATGAAAGAAACAAGATGTGCTTAAAAGTTAAACTATCAATAGCAAATGGACCTGGATGAAATAATCTGAAGCTTTGACTATTCTGGCAATGTGACAGATTAGGTTTGTTACCAAAAGAAAGGCACAAAGTACACTTGAAGTTAAATTAAAAATAGTAAACAAACCTGGATATGATCAGAAACTTTGACTATTCTGGCAATGTGACATGGATTAGGTTCATTTGTTACCAAATGAAAGAAACAAGATGCACTTGCAGTTATACTATCAATAGCAAACAGACCAGGATGAAATGATTTGTGAAGCCCAACTAATTTGTCTGAGAATAATATAGTAGCTGACAACACAAACACTTGCAGGGATCTTTCCTTCAACATTAATCTCGGCGGTCAGCTGCCAGCTGAGATCGGGAACCTTGGGCAGCTTACAACACTGTATGCGCTGCACTGCTAATTGTTGTCAACACTACCTTTCCTATCAGGAATCCTAAACTTGCTTAATGATGTGCACAAATGTTCTATAATTGTCAGGATCTTAGCTGGTTGCAGCTTCAATGGAAAAATTCCAACAGAAATAGGCAACCTGCGGGAACTCTGGTTCTTGTGAGTGGATAGCTAGTTCACAATTCAGATGATTCTTTTTCCTTTGGGTGGATTGGCATACTGAATGTGTTGTGCTCTCTATAGGGCCTTGAATTCAAACAAGTTTACAGGTGGAATACCGCCTTCGATTGGCGTACTCACAAAGCTCTTCTGGCTAGACCTGGCCGATAATCAGCTCACTGGACCTGTCCCTGTCTCAACATCAACATCACCAGGCCTTGACCAACTTGTCAACACGAAGCACTTGTATGTAATTATAATCTTACTTTATGATATTGATCAATTGAGAAATATGATAATGTCTAAGTACTTACAATTGATTGTTTTGCTCCTAAACTCAAAATGATGACCAGCCATTTCAATAAGAACCAATTAACTGGAACGCTTAATGGACTCTTCAACTCCAAAATGACTCTCATACACATGTAAGGGATTGACAAATTTTCATGTCTAATATGAATAAATATATATATATCTTGCTAACATCTCTCCTCATCTTGTCAGTTTGTTTGATAGCAACCAGTTCACAGGCTCAATCCCAGCTGACGTTGGGGGCATTACTACACTTGAAGTTCTGTAAGTATCTTGAAAGTTAACATAGGTGGAACTCATCTTTTTATTCTGTAAATATGTTTGGTCATATCTTTGACTTGCTTTGCATCTTTGGCAGCCGATTGGACAGGAATGGTTTTGTGGGAGCAATACCTGCTACCATTGGCAACTTGGTCAAACTCAATGAGCTGTAAGTGACATTTGATCTTAAAGGAATAATTATGACACTTGAGGTGCCTCTCTTGAAAATGTTGTCCTCTCTAGGAACTTGGCAAGCAACAAGCTAACTGGATCAGTGCCAGATCTTAGCAACATCACCAACTTGAATGTTGTGTAAGAAACTAAATCCCATGCCTCATCACCTGACCATATAAACTGTCCGCATAATTAAAGATTCCATCCTTAAATTCCCAGGGATTTGAGCAACAACACATTTGATGCTTCAGTTGCCCCCAGCTGGTTCACAACTTTAACATCTCTTGCTTCTGTGTGAGCTATCTAAAACATTTGGTATTTTAAATTTTGTGTCGTCTTGAGATGAAAATTTCATACTCATCTCTATGTTTCAATCACTCAGATCAATAGCTTCTGGAAGTCTTTCTGGCCAGGTCCCTAAGGGGCTCTTCACATTGCCTCAGCTGCAGCAAGTGTAATGTTCTGATGACTTATACTCAAATATACGAGTTAGGAGTAACAAATAGTGTCTTATATCTGCCTATTTTGTGGCTAATCAGACAGTGTCCTAAGCAACAACCAATTCAACGGGACACTTGAAATGACTGGCAGCATCAGCACCCAACTGCAGACTGTAAATCTCATGGACAACCAAATAGTTTCTACCAATACCCCAAGTTACAAGAAAGCTCTGCTGTAAGAACCCCGCAAACTTGATAAACTCCCATTCAATTTGCTTATTCTCCCCTCCTACCTTTTCACCAACATTTCTTTGGTTCTCTTGTCAAATACTATCCGCAGGCTGGCCGGAAATCCGTTTTGTGCAGAGCAAGATCCCAACAACAAACCCTTCTGCAGCAGGCAGCAACAGAACGCGAACGCATACTTTACCAACACTGCACAATGCAGCTCAGCACCTCAGTGCCGTGATGGTCAGAACCTGAACCCTACAAACTGTGGCTGTGCCTTCTCATACAATGGCAAGATGGTCTTCAGGGCGCCCTTATTTGTCGACGTGTCAAACAGTGCGCCGTTCCAGGAGCTGGAGTCAACCATGTCAGTACAGCTGAAACTGCTTCCTGGCTCGGTCGCTCTCTCCGACATCCACTTCAACAGTGACAACTACCTCCAAGTACAAGTGAAGCTGTTCCCAACATCTGGGACGACCTTCAGCGTGTTGGATTTGTCAAGGATTGGCTTTAATCTCAGTAACCAGACTTACAAACCACCACCAAAATTTGGACCTTATTTCTTCATTGCAGACCCATATGCCCCATTAGCAGGTACTTGGATTTCACTATGCCAATTCTACCACTGTATTTAAGTAGTTCTATTTTGGTTTGCCCTCCAAGAACACATACAAGGAATTTTTTTTAGAAATAACATTATTTTAATGAAAAATCGTAAGATTAAAGGCCATGCATAAAAAATCGCAATTTTAGGGGTCTGTCAAACTGCCATAGTTCGATAGGCCCCCTATCGAACAGGGGCAGTTCGACAGGCCCTCCGCAGGTGCTTGTCGAACACCACATCGCTCGACTGAGGCAGTAGGGGGGCCTGTCAACCTTTGACAGTTCGACATGCCCCCTCAACGCCAAGTGGTGGGCCCTGTCGAACGATGGGTGTTCGATAGGGTTCCCTCTCAAACAGCAGCAGTTCGACAGGACCTAAATCGAACATCCACTGTTCAACAGGGTGTTAAAATTGCGATTTTTCACAGATAGCCTCTAATCTTACGATTTTTCATTAAAATAATGTTATTTCTCAAAAAAATTCTACATACAAGTCTCTTACTATTTTGGGTGTGCCAGGTGCTCGTGGTGACAAAAAATCCAAGATGGGCATAGGCGCTATAGCTGGAATTGCAGTAGCCGGTGGGCTCCTTGTTATCGCTCTCATTTTCATGTCAATGTTTGCTCTGCGACAGAAGAGAAGGGCTAAGGAACTCAAGGAACGAGCAGACCCTTTTGGTAAGGATATAAATGCTCATGTGCATCATGTCATTGGCAATGCCATTAAGCAATTCCTCAGGGACACAGCAACCTACTGCATGCTAGATGCTACTATTAAAACGAGCCATGCCAAGGTCAAGAAGCTCTGAGTTAACTGAACCACTTTCTGATCCAAAATTTTCAGCTTCATGGGCTGCTGGCCAGAAGGACAGTGGAGGAGCTCCACAGCTGAAGGGAGCAAGGTTCTTCTCCTTTGACGAGCTCAAGATCTGCACCAACAACTTCTCAGACAGCCACGAGATCGGATCAGGGGGCTACGGGAAGGTGTACAGGGGGATTCTCGGCGACGGCACCCGCGTCGCCATAAAGCGTGCAGAGCCAGGCTCAATGCAGGGCGCCGTGGAGTTTAAGAACGAGATCGAGCTGCTGTCCAGGGTTCACCACCGCAATCTGGTCGGCCTCATCGGCTTCTGCTATGAACAAGGCGAGCAGATGCTTGTTTACGAGTACATCTCCAATGGCACACTCAGAGAGAACTTGATGGGTAAATTTTTCAATCACATCGTTAGCATTGTCATGAACCTGATCTGACTGAATTTTTTTTGCACCATTTCGTTTGAATTGCTTAAAAATATTCTTTTATAAGAAGTAAAAGAAAGATGTTTCTGATTTGCAGGAAAGGGAACATACATGGACTGGAATAAGAGGCTGAGGATCGCGCTCGGCTCAGCAAGAGGTCTTGCCTACCTGCACGAGCTCGCCGACCCACCGATCATCCACCGTGACGTCAAGTCCACCAACATCCTCCTCGACGACAACCTCAAGGCCAAGGTGGCCGATTTTGGCCTCTCCAAGCTCGTTGCCGACACTGAGAAGGGCCATGTCTCCACACAAGTCAAGGGAACTCTGGTAAATTCACCTACTGACCACTTCTGCCACTCTCCTGACAAAATTTATAGACAGCAAAACCAGAACAAATATGCTTAATTAGATGTTAAAACCCAACCAAACTTGAAGTAATTGTGTTAAATTTGATGGAATATGGTAATTAAGCATGTCCCATTTGCAGTTCAACTTACTAACCACCTCTGCCAATCTCATGACAAAATTCACCTCACTAGCCAACTTCTTACCAATCCCCTGATATAACTGAACTTTGAGCTTTGATTCAGTACTCTTCAATTTTTTTATAAAAAAATTATGAACGACTTTAGAACGAATTGAATTAGCTATGCTCAATTTGAAATCAAACTTGAAGTATAAACATGGTGAAATTGATGGGATGTGGTAGGGTTACCTGGACCCGGAGTACTACATGACGCAGCAGCTGTCGGAGAAGAGCGACGTGTACAGCTTCGGGGTGGTGATGCTGGAGCTGGTGAGCGGGCGGCAGCCGATCGAGAAGGGGCGGTACGTCGTGCGGGAGGTGCGGCTGGCCATCGACCCGGCCGACCGCGACCACCACTACGGCCTCCGGGGCATCGTCGACCCGGCCATCCGCGACGCCGCGCGCACGCCCGTGTTCCGGCGGTTCGTGCAGCTGGCGATGCGGTGCGTCGACGAGTCGGCGGCGGCGCGCCCGGCCATGGGCGCCGTCGTGAAGGAGATCGAGGCCATGCTGCAGAACGAGCCCGACGCCGCCGCCAGCGGCGGGGACAGCTCGGCCGACCCGTCCGCCAACGAGTTCGACCACTCCCGGGGCGGCGGCGGCGGCGGCCCGCCGGAGCACCCCTACAGCGACGTGGAGATCAGCCGGGGGTCGTACGCCGGCGACGGCGCGTCGGATTACATGCCCTATTTCGAGGTCAAGCCCAAGTAGTTCTACACTGTAATTAAATCGAGGCGTTTTGTTTAAAAAAAAAGAAAGAAAAGAATTTTCCTCTTCTTTTTTCAGTTTGCATGAAATGTATATTTGTAATTTTGCACGTGCTTGTGATTAATCATACTGCCACGTCAGATTTTTTTTTCTTGTGAAATGCATCAAATTCTTTGTTTTTTGGTTCTTCAGATTTTCAGTGTTACGTTCTAGCTATTTCCGAAAAATATATTCAAAGATATCACTCGATTCATCGAGAGTTTATTATTAAGACGACGAAAGTTAAAATAATACATTAACAGCCAGATCATCACAACGGTTATATGGCTAACTAGCTGTACGGGCATAGTTATGTCATCTTATGCAACTCCATAGGCCATGTTTTGGCGAATTTTTTGAAATTCTAATTTATTTATTAAATATTTTATACGCTTAAGTTTATATTTTAAAAATTCACAAAACTAACATTCTACCGCTCTCTAGGAGAGCGAAATGCTGACGTGGCAAACAGCCACCCGGCCGAGAAGGATGGCCAGCAACGGTACATCAAGTCATTTTGCATTTAGCCACTTTTCATCCTCTATAAGGGTGGCACGGGGTGAATGCAAAATAGTCATGCACGCCTAGGAACTTTTTATAATTGAGCCGCGGTTTGATATATATATATATAGTATATATATATATATACATATATACATATATATATATATATAAAACATATGTAATAATATTTAATCATAAGCGTTTTCTTGGCCCAGTGGTCACCATCCCCTCTTCTATCTAAAAGACTAGAGGCACCGTTAAGCCAAGAGAGTACTTATGATTAAGCAATTACATATATTATCCACATATGTATCAAATTGCGGTTCGATCGTCAAAAGTTTCCAGGACACGCGTGGGCCATTTTGCATCTGGCCTTTTTTTCATCCTCTATGGTCATTTTGCATTTAACCCCTTTCCGCCCTATAGAGGACGAAAAGAGGCTAAATGCAAAATAGCCCAATGCGCCGTTGCCGGCCGTCCCTCCTGGGCGGATGGCTGTTTGTCACGTCAGCATTCCGTCTTCTAGAGGACGGTGGGAGGTTAGTTATGTGAATTTTTAAAATACAAAATTAAATTTATAAAATATTTAATAAATAAAATTCAAAAAATTTATGTCTCGGCACTATCGTATGGGTTCATAGGAGCGTGGAAATATTTGGCTACCTCCTCCTATTGGATTAGACACGGGCAGTATGGTCTGTTTAGGTGATTGTTTGCGTTATTAGAAATTGCAGATTTAGAGGACTGATCGTAGAAATTAATATTTTCCTAAGGCGCGGTGTGTGCTTGCTTGTTTTTTTTAGAAAGAAGGGCAACAACCCCTTTCATTTCTATTAATAGAAAAGATAACAATATGTCCAAAACAGTACTCACGTAACACGGACCAAACCCAGCCTCTCTCTAGTGAGCTAACTTCACAAAACCACTTAAACTAACATCATCAGGTGACAAACACAACCACTTGGCTAAAAGGATCCTCAGTCACAACACTCCAGAAGGAACTAACATCAAAAGGAAATAAAAAAAGATCCAGCCCATCCTTTGAGACGCTTTGTCTTCAGACCCCAGCCATGCTTCACATCATAAATTTCCATTGCCACTTGTTTGAGTAATCTTGCTCCATTTTCAAGTTTTCCTGCTCTGTCCCCCTTGATCTGCATAAGAGACCACAATGACATACAATTAGCAATCTGAAAAATTACCTCTACAGGATCGTTTGGAAACTTATCCTGGAAACAAGCATTGTTTCTTATTTTCCAAATAGACCACAAGACTGCTGAAACTCCTATAGCTACCAGATTTTTCGTAGCTTTATTAAATCCTCTCATCCAATTATCAAACAAATCATTTCTATTGTTCATCATGTTAACAGCAAAAGTCCATTTAATCACACTCCAGACCAATCTAGCTAAATTGCACTGAAAGAAAAGATAATCAATTGTCTCGTCTTTTTCACAAAACTGACATTTTTTACTCTTCTTCTTCCAACCCCTCTTATACAGATTATCTTTAGTTAAGATACTATTTCTGAGAATCAGCCAAATGAATACTTTAACTCTGAGAGGGACTTTAAATTTCCAGATTTTTTTAAAAGGATAACAAGCCCCCTGCATCATCATTGCTTGATAAAAAGACTTAACCGAAAATCTGCCATCTTTTGTCAAATTCCAAACCAAGACATCTTTATCCTCAGACAAATTAATTCCTTCACATTTTTCTTTCAATCTTTCCCAACTTTCCGCTTTACTTCCAATCAAAGCTCTTCTAAATCTCATAGCAATCCAATCATTGGTTAACACTTTCTCAACTGTGACATGTTTAGTAAAAGTTATATTATAAAGATAAGAGAATTGTTCAGCTAGAGTTCTTTTATCCAACCAAATATCTTCCCAAAACAAAATGTCTTTTCCATTACCTAAACGCCACCTACAAAAATTCATGAAAGAATCCTTATTCTCCATCAAACCTGACCAAAAAAGCGAGTCTCCATTTTTATGTTTAATTTGAGATAAGGTTTTATCCTTCAAATATTTATTTCTTATTAATTCCTGCCACATTCCTTCTTCATTAATCAGCTTCCATAACCACTTCCCTAACAAAGCGATATTCATGATTTTCAAATTTAAGATCCCCAAACCTCCTTGATTTTTGGGTTTAGCTTAAACTAGAATTAATCAAAGTTATTCGCCCCCCAATTGACAGGAGCTTCCCTTGCCAACAACTCAGTTTCTCTTCCACCTTATTTTCAGTATTTTTCCATTCTTTATTTAAAATTATTTTTTTATCTATTGGAATACCCAAATATTTCATTGGTAAGAAACCAATTTGACAAGTCATTATGGCACTATACATCTCTTCTTTTTTTTTCTAATCCCAATCCCATAAATTTCGCTTTTATGAAAATTTATCTTAAGACCTGACATTTGTTCAAAAAGACATAGAATAAATTTCAAGTTCTTCACATTCTCAACTGATTCCTCCATCAAAAAGATAGTATCATCGGCATACTGCAAAACTGTATTACCTCCCTCTATCATATTTTCTTCTAATCCTTTAATCAAGCCACTGTTTTGAGCTTTCTCCATCAGAATAGCCAGAGCATCAGCAGCTATATCAAACATTATTGGTGATAAAGGATCGCCTTGTCTCAAACCTTTGTGAGTCGGGAAAAATCTCCCTTCTTGATTATTCACTTTAATACTAACTTTTCCCCCTCTTATTACACTCATAATCCAATCATTCCATTTGTGTGGGAATCCTTTTCCCTCTAACATCTGATGCACAAATGGCCACTTAATTTTGTCATATGCTTTTTCGAAGTCAACCTTGAAAATCACCCCCTTTCCTTTTCTATCGTGTAAGGAATTAAGAATTTCATGCAGCACTACCACACCTTCCATGATGAATCTCCCTTTCAAAAAAGCTGTTTGATTTTTTGCAATCAAGTAATTCATAATATGGGTCATTATATTCATCAACACTTTTGTAATGATTTTGAAACTCACGTTTAACAGACAAATCGGCCTATACTTCTGAATTTGAACTGCTTGCTTGCATTTTGGTATCAAGGTGATCACCCCATAATTTAGCCTTTCAACCTCTAGTTTTCCTTCATAAAAATCATCAAACAGTTTTTTCAGAAGATCTTTGATCAAATCCCAATATCTCTTGTAAAATTCTATAGGAAAACCATCTGGGCCAGGGGCCTTATTATTCTCCATCTCAAACACTGCTTTTTTATTTCCTCCAAAGTAAAAGGCTTAATTAACTCCTCTTTATCATTTTCCCGAACTCTGATCATACCCTCCTGCATTCTTATCTGAATACTATCAGGTTGACTAAACAAATTTTTGTAGAAATTAGTTATATACACCATCAAATTTTCTTGCCCATGTATAACTCCTTCTTCTTGTTCCAGATACTCAATCGAATCTTTCCTTTTGCTCCCATTTGCCTTGGCATTATAATATTTTGTATTATTATCTCCTTCAATAATTTCTTTCTCCTTACTCCTTTGAAACCATTTAATTTCATCCTCTCTCATCATTATTTTTAATTGTTTTTCCAACTGATCTCTTTTTTCCTTCTGGATATAAGTCATCCCATTCACTTCACACAATTTATCAATTTCTTCCATTTCATCCAAGATTCTCTTTTTTTGTCTCTTGTATTCTCCTTCCCAATTCATATTCCATCCTTTTAATTTTTTCCTCAAATTTTTAATTTTCAGCTGCCACTCATCCAGATGGGACCTATGTCTTTTTTATTCATTCCAACATTTTGATACTACTTCATCCATATCCTCCCTTATAAACCAACTATTCTCCAATTTGAAACTATACCCTTTCTTAGCTGTTTTGCCAATATCTATCATTAAAGGTACATGATCTGAAAAGACTCTCTCCAAAGCTGTCACCCGAGTTAAAGGGTTTTTTAATTCCCAATCTATATTATCCCGTGTGAAATGGTATGTTTCCGTAAGTGTTTTTGTTAGAACCAGTGGGTTTACAAATAGATTTTTCTTTTGCCAACTACCGATAATTTGTACATCTATAGTTGGATCCGGGTGGTTACTTGAGAGACCTCGCTAGCGAAGGACGCTACCAAGAAAGGGAACACAAAATGTCGAATGCTCCTATGAACGACATGTATGCATGATAAAATTAAGACTCCTTTTAATTATTGGCAACGTTCAACCATAGCTAAACCAGCCATTTTCTGATAGACAGAAGTACTGCCACTAGCCCATGACGAAGGCTGACGACCTAATTAATTAACACTGATTCCCAGCGTCTTAATTTCACACGAGAACAACACACATGGAGAAGGAAATGGTTACATGCAGCAACGCGTAGAATTCAAACACGATCGCCACATTATTGCACCAGCAACCCGTCGGATCGACATTAATAATAAGCAACTAATTATTTGCCCCCGAAAGGACGAGGTTTGGCTAGTATACGGGATTAGAAAGCGGTTAGTGCGAAATGTGGGTACCTGCCATATTTTTTATGACAAACCTAAGGGCATTTGCAAAGGCATAGTTCACTGTGGACTCTTTAGCAATAATAACTTATTTTATAATGGTACGGGTAAAGTTTGAGTAAATTATAGTTTTCTTAAATAATGCTACAAAATATTTTTTATCACACAACTTTTATTTTTATCCATCATCATAAAATAAAATTTCTTTTAATAAATACTTAGTATCGACTCTAAATCGTCGTTATGCAATGACGAGTAGTAGAATCAACTAGCATCATTGCGTGTGGCCTAAGCTCGTATTTATGGTTAGTTATTCCTAGATTTAACACAGAAGCTTATATTTTTGGGCTAATTATTATTTCATCTTATCAATCTCAACTCTCAAGATATATATATTTCCTCCCTCCCTTAGATGTGCTACCGTTCAACAGATTTTATCAATTTTAAGATAGGTTCGCACAGTCGGTAGGAGGAGTGTGCGAGTACCATGATCCATGAATGCGTGCGTTCCTACTTTTTCTCATGGATAAAAAAGAGAGAGAGAAAGTGGTTAGTCACGAGCATGTATAGTAAGTAGTCAACCCAGTCAACGAATCTCAACTTGGAGCAGGTGCTCAAAACACGGGGCCCCCGCGGCTGGTTGGTGGCCCGGCCCAGTATATACAGCGAGGCTTTTCGCTGGCCTTCTTCTATGCCTCTCGCAGTTTGACAAATCGTACGTGGGCGCGCTCTCTCTCTCTCGCGCGCGCTTGCTTCTTCTTCCTTCCTTGCTTCCCTTCGCGAGTTCTTCTCCAGCCTACCTCACGCCACGCTCCACCGCGCGGATGGCGATGGCGAGGACGCTGCTGCTGGCGGCGGCGGCGGCGGTTCTTCTGGCAACGACTGCGCCGACGGGGCTCTGCGATACCAACGCCATTGACGGTGAGTCGACCTCTCGATCGATCGATCGCACCGGCGGCGATCGCCTCTTCCGACGGTTCGTTTTGCCAAGCGTGCTGGACCGACGAGATCAGAAAAGTGCTTTGGCTCTCGTCTCGGCTAATCCCTGAAGAAATGTTCGTTCTTTGGGCAGCCGACGCGCTCCGGGATCTGATGCAGCGGTGGAGGAACTACCCGTCAAGCTGGAGCTCCGGCGACCCCTGCGAGGAGTGGGACGGCGTCATTTGCAGCGGCGGGAGGGTGACGTCGCTGTAAGAACCCAGCCCAGCTCCCTTTTGGTTACCTACGTATATAGAGCATCTCAACAGATCATCTAATGGTCATTCATATTTTCATTTGGATTATCATCTAAAACAGTTTTATTCTCTATATCTGTTTATACTCCAGCAGATCATCCATATATAACATGTTTCATATTTCTTTGGATGATGGGGGAGAACGTCCAAATATAGAGTTTCTCTCTCTAAATATGGATAACATCTAAAAAATAAAGAATATGATAATGTTCTGCTGAAACTCAATATTTATCTTTCATTCTCTATTTATAGGTAGAGGATGAGATAGATTAACTGTTGAAGATGCTCCGACGGTATTCCATTGATGGGCCTGATACCTAGGTATCAGATATGATTTCCGTCGGATTTGATATCTATGTATCAGCCTATCCTTTTCAACCGGATACCATATTCTAGCATTTCTGTTTTAGTTATGTATACCCAAATTACATGTATTGTTTTTGCATTGCATCTTCCTCTGATGTCCTGCATTGCATGTATTGTTTTTACAGGAGGCTGTCAAGCATCAACCTGCAGGGCACGCTGAGCAGCAGCGTCGGGCTGCTCACTCAGCTTGTTTTTCTGTAAGCCGTTTCTATCACCACCCAACCTTCAAAAACGATTAGAGAGATTTTAACTTTTTGCCACTATTTACCGTACCTCTTTAATCCCCCTCACAACTACAGTAAGAGAGAGTGACAAATCTATTGTCACTCATCATGTAAAAATGGTAAATAGTTAAATTTCCCACGATTAGAGGGTCCCCAAAAAATGAAATTATTAGCTGTAATCACCATGGTTTTTCGAAGTATTTGGAAATTTTGGATACTGTAGACCGCAGCGTTTCTGGTTGTTCAGGCTATTGGACTTCTAACTGAACTAGACAGATTGTTGGAACACTTTTTGGTTCGGAGGGCTCCTTTGCAATACAGGAGTTCTATAGGATTTTCACCGGAATTAGTTCAAACACTGTTAAATTTTCATAAAATTCGTTTATTCAAAGCAGGCCTGAGTTGTTTAGAATTCCCTGCCTTTTAAGATAGACTTCAGCTGACTGATTATGTTTACATGTTCAAGCTTTAACAGTTTGTGCAATTTAACATGGATTAGATTCAATCAGTAATACGACCAGTCGCAATTACTATTTGTACTACTCCCTCCCATGATAAATATTTGAGATTTTGGATAAGATTTGGTCAAACTTTTGAGATTTTGATAATTTATGACTTTTAAAATACTTAGCTTCAAACATAAAAATGGTATGTATAGAATTTTGTCTCGAGAAGTACTTTTGTAATCTCTTAAACTTATTACATTTACAAATATCCTTGATACGAAATTATGGCAAAATTTACTCATAGAACATCTTAGAAAAAAGAGCAATTTTACCATCATTAAGAACATACCAGGAGGTATCATTGTTTTCTATGTAAAATTTAGTACCTTAGATAAAAAACAGTGGTACTTCATGTTACCTCCTTAAGGATAAAAAAATGCTCTAAAAAATAATCAAACGTCATATATGTTTGACCGAATGGAGACTTTCTCTATACGCAATTTTTTTAAGTACTTAAGAACAAACAATTTAATTTTATAAATGCATCCAAAATTTAAGTGCCACTTCAAGAAATATATATTCAGTCCAATCTAATATGTTTTATTTTTTAATTTAATAATTTCAAAATATAGAATCTGGAATACAAAGTTGCATCAGATTGGAGTCTCGGTTACAGTTTTTCATGATTTTATGATTCCAAAATTCCAAATTCATAATTATCATGGTGTCCTCCCTTGGAGTCTCAATTTAGTTTTTCCTTAATTTAAAATTCTTGATACTCTAAATTATAATTAGCAATTATATTCTAGATGCCAATTAAGTTACCTGCGAAAGAGAAGAAAGATGTCTTTTTAGAGAAGAATATTTTTACCCAACCTCTATATCTACTCGGATATATGCAGTCATAGGAAAGAATGTTTTAGTAGCTGACTGATGACAGGCGACGACACAAACACTTGCAGGGATCTTTCCTCCAACATTGGCCTCAGTGGTCCGCTGCCTGCTGAGATTGGGAACCTTGGGCAGCTTACGACACTGTATGCGTCGCATTGATCATTGTTGTCAGCCGTACTCTTCCTATCAGGAATACCAAAATTGTTTACTGATCTGCAGAGATGTTCTTAATTGTCAGGATCCTGTATGGTTGCAGCTTCACAGGAGAAATTCCGAAGGAAATTGGCAACTTGCCGAAGCTCTGGTTCTTGTAAGTGTGTAGCTGGGTCAGAATGCCTTAAGAGAAACCCACCATAATGTGTGTTTTTTTTTCATTTCAATGGATTGACATAATGAGTTTGGCACCATTTCTCTATAGGGCCCTGAATTCAAACAAGTTTACTGGTGCGATACCTCCTTCAATTGGCCTTCTGTCAAACCTCTACTATCTAGATCTGGCTGACAATCAGCTCACTGGACATATCCCCATCTCATCACCAACATCACCAGGCCTTGACCTACTTGTCCAGACGAAACACTTGTAAGAAATTCATCCTTACTTTATGCTAGATGAATTGAAGCAATGTGCAGATGTATTAGCACTAACTTTTGATTGATTGTGCTCACAATTAATGAGCAGCCATTTCAACAAGAACCAGTTAACTGGGACACTTACAGGACTCTTCAATTCCAATATGACTCTCCTGCACATGTAAGGGATTGCCAAATTTTCAGTTTACGTCTTACTTTTTATTGGACCGGAGCAAACCTCATTTGATAAGTTTCCTCCTGAACAGATTGTTTGATAGCAACCAATTAACAGGCTTGATCCCGGCTGAGCTTGGGAGCATTACAACGCTGGAAGTTGTGTAAGTGTTTCTTTTTGTTTCTGAGAAAGTTGACTTTTTATTTTTCTTCAAAGATGTTTCTTCATATCTTTGACTTGTTTTGCATCTCTGGCAGTCGATTGGATAGGAATGGTTTTCTGGGTGCAATTCCTAGTAGCATCAGCAAGTTGGTCGGACTGAAACAGCTGTAAGTGGCATCTGATGCTAAGGGAATAGTTCTGATACTTGAACATCTCTCTTGAAAAGTGTTATCATCTGCAGGAATTTAGCAAGTAACAAGTTAACTGGATCAGTTCCAGATCTCAGCAGCATGACCAAATTAAACGTTGTGTAAGAAACCAATAAGCATGACCAGCATTGCCTTGTCATAAAAATACATTTTTCTTGAAACTATCATAAATTATCTGGATAATTATTGATGAACTCATTTTTCCATTGCTAGGGATTTGAGCAACAACACATTTTATGCTTCAGTGGCCCCTCTCTGGTTCACAACTTTAACATCTCTGACTTCTGTGTGAGTTACCTAAACATTTTAGCATTTTGAAAATTTTAAAGTACTCTCAAGGCAACAATTTCACCATCATCTCAATATGTTTGATCACTTTCACTCAGGTCAATGGCTTCTGGAAATCTTTCGGGTCAGGTCCCCAAGGAGCTCTTCACATTGCCCCAGCTGCAGCAAGTGTAATTTCCTAGCAATTTTCACACAACATATAAGCAATGAGTTCATAAACTGAAAAACATATATTAGTGTCTCATGTCTGTCTCTGTTGTGGCTGATCAAACAGTGTGCTGAGGAACAACGCATTGAATGGAACCCTTGAGATGACAGGCACAATCAGCAGTCAACTACGGACAGTAAATCTCCGGGACAACCGTATAATTTATGCCAATATCCAGACCTACAACGACACACTTGTGTAAGAACCTACAAACCCATGACTGCACGAACATTTTTTCCATCTTAATAAGTTACCATGGGCCATCATTGTTTTCAACGTAAAATTTTTATACCTTTTAGCATCTAAAATATTAAGAGGTATCAAATTTTACATATAAAACAGTAGTAACTCAGGGTACCTCCTTAAATATGGGAGAAATGCTCATGACTGCACGCATTCAAAAGCCATTTATTTGTGATCGGAAAGAGTACACACAGCCAGATTCTCCATTCATCAACACTGCCTCTATTCTCTTGTCGATCCCTGCCTGCAGGCAGCTGGTAGGGAACCCGTTGTGCGCCGATCAAGATTACTCCGGCCGACCCTTCTGCAGCATCCGGCAGCAAGACAACACGATAGCATACACCACGAGCACGACGCAATGCAGCAGCAGCAGCTCAGCAGCTCAGTGCCCTGACGGCCAGAGCCTAGACCCCGCAAGCTGCGGCTGCGCCTTCCCGTACAGCGGCAGGATGGTGTTCAGGGCGCCCTTCTTCGCCGACGTGACGGCCGCCGGCGGCGAGCCGTTCCGACGGCTGGAGACGAGCCTGTCGGCGCAGCTGGGCCTGCGCCCCGGCGCAGTCTACCTCTCTGACGTCCACTGGGACAGTGATAGCTACCTCCAGGTTCAGGTGAGGCTGTTCCCATCCTCTGGGGTGGCCTTCAACATGTCGGAGCTGTTGAGGATTGGCTTTGATCTCAGCAACCAGACTTACGTTGCGCCGCCGAATTTTGGGCCTTATTTCTTCAATGCAGACCCACATTCCTCCTCGCCCCCTTTGTTAGGTAATTGGATTTCTTCCCCATGTTAAAAATTAATCAGGTTTATATGCACAGGATTTCACTTGGGTGGATTATGATATCTCGTTTGATGCAGACGATTGGACATATTATGAACAGTTGCTTATAGGGATGAATTATATTATATTTATAAACCTAAAAATAGACCATTAATTAAATCTAAGTAATATTGATTAAGAAGTTCCTAGAGAAATTGTAGCTCAAGAACCATATATGGTACACGTACCCCTTCAGGCCCTGAGGAGAAAAGAATAGGTTGTTAGACATTTGGTCGTTTAGTAAACCGTTTCATTATAATTTATGTTGCAAACAATAGTATTATTCTTGAATGTGTGCCTTATGACAGAGGTTAGGGATGTAACATATCAATTAGAGTTAATTTTACAAAATTACGGTTAATTCAATTAAACTATCGCAAAACTATAAATTTAAGACGTTATATCATAAAACTATAGATTTACCATTAATTTTATCACAAAACTACGCATTTTAAGGGCAAGTATCACAAAGATATGATTTAATGTTGAAATTGTTGGAAAACTATAGATTTCATACTTTAAATCCTTAGCAGTGCCGTTACACTGAAGCTATAACGTTGTAATTTTGGGATGAAATTGACACTAAACATAGTTTTGTGGTAACTGTGTTACTAAATATGTAGTTTTGTGATGATCCATCTTAAATATGTGATTTTGTGATGCTACAACTTAAACTTTTAGTTATGTGATACTTTGGGTAAAATATTTGTAATTTACTCTGTCAATTATCTAAATGAATGGTCTGAAAATATGAAACAACCGGAACATATATAAGAAGTTAAGCAACATATTTTATCTAATTGTGGTTTGATCTATAGACCAAACTACATAAGTTATAGTTTTGTATTTTTTTCCTTGGAAAATACCTAAGAGTGTTGTTTGTCTTTCTATTTTGAGGCATTTCACAATTTTTGAGCGGACAAAATTTACAGTCGTTTAGAGGTACCGAAAAGTATAGTACTTTTTTGTCCCTTTAGATATCACGAGGTATCAAATTTTACTCTAATAATATGTTATCTTCTGTTACCACAAGAAAAAAAAACGCTCTTCCAATAATATAATGCAAGTTGCCATGTATACCTTTTAGTATAAATTTGTATGTTGGTAGAGAAAGGGTAACATATGGAATACCTCCTAGTATATTCTTAATAACCTCATTAAAAATGTTTCTGTTTTTCGGTACAACAGTGTGCAGAGTACTCACTGTGATTTTCTGTGTGCCAGGTGCTGATGGCAACAAATCTAAGAACACCACTCTTATTAAAGCTGTAAAAGCTGTTGGTGGTGTTCTTGCTGGTGTTGTCTTTATTATTATTATTGCCTGTGTCTCGTATCGCTGTTCCCTAAAGAAGAGAAGGACCAAGAAACCTACTCAAAAACAAGATCCTCAACCCATCGCACACACATCAACAGCAGCAAACAACAGTAACAACCTGCTACCCCCACAAAATCCACAGCCAACCATCCATCACCGGACACCTGAGAACTAACCCGACTTACTTCTTGATCCAAAATTTCATCAGCCCCACACGAGGCGGCGCCGCCGCATCCGGCTCCACGCGAGGAGGCGCCGCGGAGAGACGGCGACGGCGACGACGACGACGAGGGGGCTCCGCAGGTGGACTGGCCGCGCTTCACCATGGACGAACTGAACGAGTGCACCGACAGCTTCTCGGACGGTAACAAGGTGGGGGAGGGAGGCTTCGGGAGCGTCTACCGCGGGACGCTCAGGGACGGCACCGCCGTCGCCATCAAGCGCGCGAAGGCCGAGACGGCGCCGGACCTCGCTCGCGAGATCATGGCGATGCACAGGCTGCACCACCGCAACCTCATCAGACTCGTCGGCTATTACTATGAGAAGGGCGAGCTGATGATCGTATCCGAGTTCGTCTCCAACGGCAATCTCCAAGAGAACTTGAGGGGTAATTTAATCGCACTTTTCTCTCACCATCTCGCACCATCTCGCGTGTATTACTCAAGAGAAGTTTCCTTGCTCAAAGAGTCATTGTGAGGTAACATATACTTTTAAAGCGTACTCTATAGTACTTGAGTAGGTATTAAAATTTTATTGTATATCAAATTTTATACTAAAATTTTAGTACCTCCTGATACGTTTTTAAGGATTGTAAAATTACTTACTTTTGAATTGCAAAATATAGTTTATCCAAGTACCAACCTCGTCAAGAAATGTAAATAATAAAGTCTATTCTCAGTCCTTACAATTTGCTCGAGGTCTATTTATCACTCTAAACAACAAAAATGACTATTTTCCAACCCCCCTCGAAACACTTTGAAACATGTTTTAGGAGGTCTTGTGTCTGATTTTAAAGGTTTAAGGATGAAACATAACTGGTTTTGTAGCTTGGAGTAAAAAAATTTTGACCAAAGTTTGAGTATTTTTCCCATCCTTCAAGAGGTACCATGAGATACCACTGTTTTCTATATAAAATTTGGTACCTTCTAGTATCTGAAGTACCAAGAGATACCAAATTTTATATAGAAAGTGTTTTTTACCATCCTTGGAAAGTACCTCAAGGTACCAAGAATTTTAGTACAAATTTTTGGTAGCTCAAGGTACCGCCCTTTTTACACTAAAAAGTGTGGTACCTTGAGATACTTTTTCAAGGATGGTAAAAAAGCTCATATAGAAAAGAGTGGTACCTCCTTAATGATGGTAAAATTACTCAAGTTTAAGAGCTATAAGTGTATTGTACCAAATGTAAAATCTCTTTAACCCAAAAAAGGGTTTTATTTGTAGTGAGGAGTGAATCCATGAATTGGCATACAAGGCTAAGAATTGCACTTGACTCAGCGAGAGGGCTTGCCTATCTGCATGAGCACATCCACCCAGCGATCATCCACCGTGATATCAAATCCAGCAACATCCTCCTTGACGACAACCGTGAAGCTAAGATTGCCGATTTCGGCATCTCCAAGCTATTAGCCAACACCAATGAGAGCCATGTCTTCACCCTAGTGAAGGGAACACTGGTAAGTAATTACTCATATGCTCATTGTATTCCACCACATCGTCCGCCTATGCTAATATCCCAATATTGTTGGTTTTTATTTAGCCTCATTTTAGTCGATCCCCTTTTCAAAAAAATTATGAGCACATTAATTACTCGCTCCGCTTCCAAATAATTGTCACCACATACTAGAAATTTTGAAATTTGGCCACTTGTTTTTAACAATGAATTTTCAAATATTTTAAAATACAATATATGGTTCAAGCCTTTATATGTTAAATATAACAGTTATTAATATTTCATCATTTCAAAATCACTTTGAAGCATCCGTGATTAACAGTAACGAATGAGTTGGAAAAAAAAGGGAGACAAAACCGATCACATTAAACAAACTGCGTCTCATGGTATATTATATCCAACAGGGTTATCTTGACCCAGAGTACGTGACGACGAACGAGCTGTCGAAGAAGAGCGACGTGTATAGCTTTGGGATCGTGATGCTGACGCTGGTGAGCGGGAGGGAGCCGGTCCAGGACGGCGAGAACATCGCCGACAAGGTCAGGCGCGCCGTCGAGAACCACGACCGCGACGGCCTAAGTGACCTCGTGGACCGGACGATTCGGGACGACAGCGCGTGCACCGCCCCGGCGCTCCAGCGGTTCTTGCGGCTGGCCTTGCGGTGCGCGAGCTCGAAGGCGGCGGCGCGCCCTTTCATGGGCGCCGTAGTGAAGGAGCTCGAGGCCATCCTGCAGAGCAGTAGTCCTGCCGCCGGCGACAGCTCGTCGTCGTCGTCGTCTACCTCCGAGTCGGAGGGCGCCGGGGGCAGCAGGCGCGCGCGCATCCCTGCGGCGAGCGACGCGGAGGGCGTTGGGTGCTCGTCCGGTGGCAGCAACACGCCGGATCACACGCCTTTCTTGAGGTCAAGACCGAGCGATCGTAGGACGTTGTAAATCTGACTAATGGTGGCGATGTTCTGGGTTTTTTTTTTTTTCGTTGTTCCTCCCCTCTACCGATGCTGATGATTGATGAATTTGTACGTTTATTTGTATGCGTCGTAATTGGTTATACTATTGTTTGCCGAAAATTTTGTAGTTTTATGTGCAATCATCAAACAATTAATGAGATTACTACGTAGTTTGTATTCCAAAAAAAAAGGTTGGTCAACCAATGAGTAACTTGGTGTCCTCTAATATCTACTCAATTGTCTAGGTTCTAGACATATATATAAATTATATACATTTATCTATGAATGAATTTAGACGAGACTAAAAAGACTTACAATATAAAACAAATGTAGTACTAAACATATGTCTCCTCACTATCCCACGTCAAGTAGAAAAAAAATCAAGTGGTTTTTTTAAATGGACCATGTTTTTTTAATAGGCTCACGTAATTCATCATCAGTTATAAGATCGGGCATATTACTAGTTGAGAAGAAATTACGAATATGTCGAGTGTCAGTAGGGGTGGATCCAACGTAGGATGGTGAGGGCTCAAGCTGCCACTTAGATCCCCACTAAAATTTTATATCAAAAATCAATGAAAGGGGACTCAAGCTATATCTAATTTGTGCATACTACTATAACATTTTTTTGTCAGATTTTACCACAGAGTGTCTGATATGGTACTACGGGATTTAAACCCCATGCCCTTGTCATTGTACTTGCAAATGCATCCCAACATAATTTGCACTATTTGTCAATCATCAATATGCTGATGAACTATCGGGTTTATCCAAAAAGAAGTTCAATATTTTTACGCTACTGATTTCTCATTCTTTTATTCAACATTGTTTGTATTATAGGCTTACAACATATCGTGTTCGTGTACTCTTGTTGGCCAATCCGTCCAACTCATTGGCAAACAAGGTTTGGTTTGAGTACTCCCTCGGTATTTTTTATTTGACGTTATTAACTTTTTGATTTACGTTTGATCATTCATCTTATTTAAAAATTTTATCCAAATATACAAAATTATAAATCATACTTAAAATTACTTTATTAATAAACTAAATTATAATAAAATAATCAATAACTATATATATTTTTTAGTTAAGACAAAGGGTCAAAGTTAACTGCGTCCAACAAGAAAAAATGGAGGGTATTCAATAAAAATATTTTCAGAGCTAGCAATCTGGGCCGGGCCGGCGCAACGATTTATATCAAGTTGGGCCGGAGCACGCAATCCGAGAGGAGAGGAGAGGAGCATGCAGCCGCGAGCGCGGGAACCGGTCAAGCAGTACGTGGACGGGGGGGGGGGGGGCGGGGGACGACGATGGCTACGGCGGAGCGCCAATGGCGGGGGTGAGAGACACGAGGCGACGGACGTGCGGCCGTGCGCGTCTCGGCACCACCACCGCTGGCTCGTCTCGTCGCGGTGGGCGGTGGCCTCCCGCGCGCGCGCGCTATAAATGGCGGCCCCGGCGTCCCCTCCTCACTCCGAAGCTCCCCGGTTGACGACCCCTCCGGTCTCCCTCCCGCGCGCCGCCACCCTCACCGCAACCCGGGACGTCTTCCATGGCCGCCGCCGCCGCCGCCTACTAGACCACCCTACCCACCCCCCACCCACACATTACATCCTTCAAGAGAGCATCACATACACCAGCTGGTCACCCGATCGAATCGATCGACGGCGATGACGACGACGACGACGCGAGTGGCCGCCGCCGCCGCCGGCGTTCTGCTGGTGGCGGTGGCGCTGGCCGGCGTGGTGCGCGGCGAGGACCCCTACGTGTTCTTCGACTGGAAGGTGACGTACGGCACCAAGACCCTCCTGGACGCGCCGCAGAAGGTGATCCTGATCAACGGCGAGTTCCCGGGCCCGAGGATCAACTGCTCCTCCAACAACAACATCGTCGTCAACGTGTTCAACGAGCTGGACGAGCCGCTGCTCTTCACCTGGAACGGGATGCAGCACCGCAAGAACTCATGGCAGGACGGCCTCCCCGGGACGCAGTGCCCCATCGCGCCGGGCACCAACTTCACCTACAAGTGGCAGCCCAAGGACCAGATCGGCAGCTTCTTCTACTTCCCGTCGATCGGCATGCAGCGCGCCGCCGGCGGCTACGGGGGGATCAGCGTCGTCAGCCGCCTGCTCATCCCGGTGCCGTTCGACCCGCCGGCCGACGACCACATGGTGCTCGTCGGCGACTGGTACGTCAAGGACCACGCCGCCATGGCCAAGATGCTCGACAGCGGGAAGAACTTCGGCCGCCCCGCGGGGGTGCTCATCAACGGGAAGGGCGGCAAGGACGCCGCCGCCGCGCCCATGTTCACCGTGGAGGCCGGCAAGACGTACCGGCTCCGCGTCTGCAACGTCGGCATCAAGGCGTCGCTCAACTTCCGCATCCAGGGCCACGACATGAAGCTCGTGGAGATGGAGGGCTCGCACACGCTGCAGGACATGTACGACTCGCTCGACGTGCACGTTGGCCAGTGCCTCTCCGTCCTCGTCGACGCCGACCAGAAGCCCGGCGACTACTACATGGTGGCGTCCACGCGGTTCATCCACGACGCCAAGTCGGTGTCCGCCGTGATCCGCTACGCCGGCTCGAACACCCCGCCGGCGGCGAACGTGCCGGAGCCGCCGGCCGGCTGGGCCTGGTCGGTCAACCAGTGGAGGTCGTTCCGGTGGAACCTGACGGCCAGCGCCGCCCGCCCCAACCCGCAGGGGTCCTACCACTACGGCCAGATCAACATCACCCGCACCATCAAGCTCCTCATCTCCCGCGGCCACATCGACGGCAAGCTCCGCTACGGCTTCAATGGCGTCTCCCACGTCGACGCCGACACCCCGCTCAAGCTCGCCGAGTACTTCAACGTCACCGACGGCGTGTTCAGGTACAACCAGATGAGCGACGTGCCCCCCGCCGTGAACGGCCCCCTCCACCTCGTCCCCAACGTCATCACCGCCGAGTTCCGCACCTTCATCGAGGTCGTCTTCGAGAACCCCGAGAAGAGCATGGACTCCGTCCACCTCGACGGCTACGCCTTCTTCGCCGCCGGGTATGTCGGCGCGTGTTCTCTTCGCTCGTCGTAACAGTAACACACACACGCACGCACGCAAGCTGATAGATATCTGCTGCTGACCGGCGGCCGGTGGTGGCGCAGGATGGGGCCGGGGAAGTGGACGCCGGCGGAGAGGAAGACGTACAACCTGCTCGACGCGGTGAGCCGGCACTCGGTCCAGGTGTACCCGAGGTCGTGGACGGCGATCATGCTGACGTTCGACAACGCCGGGATGTGGAACGTGAGGTCCAACATCTGGGAGAGGCACTACCTCGGGGAGCAGCTCTACATCAGCGTCGTCTCGCCGGCGAGGTCGCTGCGCGACGAGTACAACATGCCGGAGAACGGCCTCCGCTGCGGCAAGGTCGTCGGGCTGCCGCTGCCGCCGTCCTACCTCCCCGCCTGATTGCCCGTCGAACCAATCACGCCATGAACATTCTCTTCTGTTGTTCTCTGCCATTTTTTTTCTGCTTTGCTTAACTCGGCGGAATAAGCAACTGGGGCTCGTGCTTGCATTGCATGTACGTCCCACACACACCAAAAAGAAGAACAACAAAGAGGAGTGTATAACGTCCTAGGAAGAGATCAAGAAGAAGAAGAAGAAGAAGAAGAAGAAGAAGAAGAAACTGAGCGCCGTCGTCAGCTGGATGTAATTTCGATATGCCCTCTAAAAACCATTGTAATGGTGGAGTTATTATAAATATATGATTTCATCCATCTCATACCTAGATCCTGAGTTTTAAACAGAACAGAGCATTTTTTTTGCATGTGTTTGATGCTTTTTCAGTGTTTCAAGTCGAAAATATATGCATATTGCCTTCTACTGCTCAACCTTAGGATAGCTTTGTCACAGCCTATAATTTGCAATGTCCACACAAAGTATCGCCAATAAATCACAAGTGTGATATAGCTTGTCTAAAATATATGCCTATGATATGCCAAACAGCGGCTAGAAAAGTGTTGTTCGACACAGGGGCAACAATCAACCAAACACCTATCCAATAAAGATACATCTAATACATGGCGTGACTAACCATAGTCATGATCCGAACACCACCTGCAATTGTCCGCTCTAGCTACTACTTCTCTAACTCCATCAAAAATATTTATCGCTTAAAATAAGATTTGATTAAAATTCAAAAATTCCGATTGTCAATGATTTCTTAAATAATTAGTTTAAATGCAAGAAAAATGATGCACATATATTCTACTAGAAAAGTATCATAAACTTGTTAGATTTTATAAATTTAATTAAATCTTGTCTAAACAACGATGTCATTTTTTGGTAGTAGGGGTTCTAATTGACGGTCATGGGCTCATGGCGCCGCTCGACAGCGAACTGAAAGGCACGACAACATGGCCCATACTATGGCCCAAACGTACGCTAGACTACTGTTCAGGCCCATACTAGATGGGCCTCCCGCTCTGTCCTGGCCCAACTAAAACGGGCCGCACGCAGCTCAATGTAGTAGTGCTCCACGCTGTGGTAGGCCCGGGCCCAACGTTCAACGTGCATCACAGTCATCTCATCTCAGCCCGCTCCGCCCAAAAAACCAAAAAAGAAAAAAAAATATCCAAAGGACGGCTCGATTCGCCGCACGAACTCCGAGGCGCACGAGCAAATGCGCGGCCTCGCCGCCGCCGCCGCCTCCTCCTCCTCGCCGCGCCGGCCTTCGAGCGAGGGCCACCGCCGTGCCCGCCTGTAGTCCGGCGTGAGCCGAGGTCTGCGAGCTCCTCCCGTTGTCCCCCGGGAGGGGGTGGGGGGGAGGGGGTGGGGAGGGGCGGGGCTAAGCTGCTTTGCCCCGCGCAGACGAAGGGCGGGATGAAGGGCGGCCAGGCGGGCGGCGCGACCCCGGCGAAGAGGCGCTGGAGGAGCGTGGCAGCCGCGAGCGCCGCGCTTGCGCTGCTGTTCCTCTCCGTCGGCGTGCCGCTCGCCGTGCTGCTCGGCCTCCACCAGCGCTTCCCGTCCAGTCCGTACCCACGCCAAAAACCCTACCTATCTCTTAAGTCTCTCCGCTCACAGATCTGGGCTCCTCGTCCGGTTCACTGGCTTGCCAATGATCTCAGGATGCCTCAACTCTTCTTCTCCAAGTTCTCCTGACTCATTTTTTTTTTCTGTTTGGCTTTTGATGTCGCAGTGTATTTGGCCGACGAGGGCGCCGTGTCGGTGAGTGCCAATTGAGATTGAAATTACTTAGCTCATGCTTAATCCATTTGGTTTGTTTAATCCATTGCTATTAAGATTTTTTTTCCCCCACTTTTCTGATGCACAGGTGTTTGGAGGCCGTGAGGGTGGTAGCTGGAAGCTGAACACCTCGCAGGTAGGGATGCTCATCATTGCCATTTCTGGGATATTTTTGTTCCGTTACCTGAAATGTCCCAATCACATGGGCGTGTGGTTAGTTGTCTTTATCTTAATCAGGGTATTGTCAATGATGGCCAGTGGGCTACTCTTGGAAGAGAATTTAATCTTTGGATCAGTGATGCGTGTTTTTCTTTCTTTCAGGAAAATGACAGGTTGCCATTCAACGACATGAACAAATTTCCACCATTAATTGAAAAGGTTTGCATCTGCACGAATAGGACGCAACTGTTTCTTCTCTTTCCTCGTGCGAGAAATTTTATCCAAGTAATGTGCTTGTTGTGCGTGGTTGTCATGCCAATTGTGGTCTCATGGGTAGTGTTTGAGTGGCATTGCCTTTCAGTACTGTTAGAATCTATTTGGGATCACCTAGGTCTAGCATCGATCAGGTATACTATTTGGAATGGAAGAACAACATTTGCACGGGTGGTAAAACTAGGGTTAGGGTTAGAGCACCGACCAGTGGAGCCGCTCGCAGAGGAAGAAGACGATCCGGCCATCGTCGCCGTTGTTTAGCTTGGAGCTGACAGCGGCGGCAGTGGTCGGTGATATCCCGGTCGTGGCGGCTCCGGCGAGGCTGAGGCGCGGCGGTGGCGTATCCCGTCGCTGGCTGCGCCTCCCTTGATCGGATTAGGGTTTGTGGGGTGGAGTGGTGGCGGCGAACTCTGGAACACGTGCCGAGCCAGCCTCCACCCCCTGTTTATATAGCGCAGGGTGACAGGGGCCCACCAGCCTACTTGGGCTGGACGCCCCCGATCAGGGCGCGACCAAGGCCTATTAGCCGTTGGGCTAATAAGACTGGAGATCAATCTAACAAGTACATGGTCCATGACCCCATTTTTCTGGAAATGTCAATCTGATGTTGCCTTGTCTTTGATCTTGTTTCACATGGCCCCCTTTTGCATTTATACTGCAATCAAGGCGTTGGTTCCTATCTTTTTGGCATGGCAGAGCTTAAGGGGGTTCTCAACTTCTACTATCAGTATGCTTTGAAAGTTTACATTTTATCATCCTGCAAATCTTGTCTATTTATCAAATCATGCATATTTTAATTGCAATTGCCAAGTCATCTAGATGTTCGTTGACAGGACTTGAGTAAAACAAATACCAGTAATTCTGAGGCAGAGAGCAATTGGATCAACAGTCAACCAAATATTGACAAACCAATTAGCAATACCTCAATCCATCCAGGTAAGCAGGGCCCATTTGATGTCCACTTATTTAGTATAAAAAATTTAGATACAAAGGTACAACTTTAATTCCTCTTTTAACGTGCAGACCTTATCGAGCAAGTCGTGATTTTTGACGATTCACCATTATTGAATGTAAGAGCTAACATGCTTTACAATTATTTTGACATGCCCTTGTCTGTTCATGCAGTACATATACTTGCCATTTCACATGAATATGTGAGCAGGTTATGCAATATGCACATTGCTTTTGCAATATTTTGAAGAAACATCTCAAGAATCCTTTGTAACTTGTTGTAGTCTGGCAGAACTACCATATATTACATACATTCTTGTTTGATCTTTGTATTTTATTTTCACTTACTTTTTCAGATTACTGATGCTGATCATAAGGAGAATTTTGAACAAGGTTTACCTGGTGATGAGAGTATAAAATCCTGCCAGCTAGAATTGGGAAGCTATTGTGTTTGGTCTGTAGAACGCAAGGAATTAATGAAAGATTCTATAGTGAAGAGACTTAAAGATCAGCTCTTTGTTGCAAGAGCTTACTATCCAAGCATTGCAAAACTTGAGGGGATGGAAAAACTTTCACAGGAAATGAAGCAAAGTATCCAAGAGCATGAGCACATACTCAGTGAAGCCATATGTGATGCTGATCTTCCTAAACTGTAAGTAATCTTACATAAGTACTTTCTTTACTTTTCATTATTAAGTCACTATCTTTAATCCATAAGGCACGGTACGATTAACTTCAAAACTCTGTAGTTTCCCACACATAAAAATGTTGGGTATTCTAGCAGCCTGGCTTTGCATCAAGCAATGGTTAACTAAATCCTTCTAAACTGTTGTGCTTAATTGAAAGGATACACTTGATTGAGCATTACTGAAGGATTGCTTAGGATTTATACCTTCCCTCACCCAAGATGTTTTATAGTTCTTATTTCAGGAAATATTTTGGCAGTCTAGTTTGAACTGTGATATTAGGATTAACAGATTATAATATTTGTAGCAGCAAGTTCTAAATGAGTGGACTGATGATCTGATGTCTCAATATTCTATACATACTTACTTGACACAACATTTTTTTTGCATAGTTGTAGAGTTTGCTCATGTAGTGATGCTTTGTTACTTTTGAAGTCATGGAGTCAATATGGCAAAGATGGCAAAGACAATAGCTGCAGCAAAATCATCTCCAACAGAATGCACTACCTTTGAGAAAAAGCTGAGGCAATTGCTTGATATGACTGAGGATGAAGCTCATTTTCATGCAAGACAAGGTGCATATCTTTACAGGCTTGGAGTTCAGACATTGCCTAAGACCCTCCATTGCCTTTCGATGAGATTGACAGTAGACTACTTTAAGTCGTTTGCTGACATGGAGCACTCTGATACGCAAAAGCTTGAAAATCCAGTTCTCCAGCACTATGTTATTTTCTCTACTAACCTTCTTGCATCTTCCATGACTGTCAACTCGACTGTGATAAATTCTGAGGTATGATATTTTTTTATAATGTAGGCTGTTGACCATATGGAAATTCTGCATCATGTCACTCACCAATTCTTTTCAGTATTTCAGGAATCAGCAAATATGGTTTTTCATGTTATTACTGATGCACAGAACTTTTTTGCATTTAAGAATTGGTTCATCAGAAATTCTTACAAGGATGCTACTGTCAATGTTCTTAATTTTGAAGATTTCCAAGCAACACATTTTGATAATAGGAGAGTTGAACACTTATCACCATCTGAGGAGTTCCGGATCACATACCGTAGCAATACCCGAAAGCGGGACACCGGGATGAGAACTGAATATATTTCAGTGTTTGGGCACTCCCTTTTCTTACTTCCTGAACTGTTTAGCAATCTTAAACGTGTAATTGTTTTGGAAGATGATACTATAGTCCAGAGAGACTTGTCACTTATATGGAATCTTGATTTGGAAGGAAAAGTGATTGGTGCTGTACAGTCTTGTCGAGTTAGATTATGGCATCTCAAACCATACTTGGTTGAATTCCCATATGATGCTAGTTCATGTATCTGGATGTCTGGAGTGAGTGTTATTGATCTCAGTAAATGGAGGGAGCATGATGTGACTGGGGTTCATAATCAAGTACTACAAAAGGTTAGTGTTGAATAGTGATGCTTAGTTGCCTTTTCTTGTATGTTTCAAGAATTTTTTTAAAAAAACTAATTTTGACCTTGTATTTCACATAGGGAGTTTTACTCATGGCCAAAGTGCCAAACTCTTGATTCTCTGTTTGTATTCCACTAAACTTACCCTGCTGAATTGTGACCTTAACTAATATTAAGATGGATTTCCTTGAACTTTGCACACACAATTTGCTGTACTGTCTGGGAGTAGGAAGCTGGAACTGGCTGGTTGATTTAGGATATGCAATTTTCTTCTTACGTGTTAATTGGCTTGTTAAGCCAAGAGCTGCAAATATTTGACCTGATACATGTCTCACTTTTGACAGCTGCAGCATGGCACTGAAGCGTCATGGAGAGCTGCAGTGCTACCTGCAGGCCTTCTTGCTTTTCAAAATCTGGTCCATCCTATTGAAGCACAGTGGATCCAGTCTGGTCTTGGTCATGACTATGGAGTTAATCATGGTGCTATAAAGAAAGCTGGCATATTGCACTACAATGGCAACATGAAACCTTGGTTAGAACTCGGCATACCACGATACAGGAAATATTGGAAAAGGTACCTGCCAAGGGATGATCCATTTATGATAGATTGCAATGTGAATCCATGAATAAGGCAATTTTGTTTGTCCTGGAGTTTGGAAGTTCATGGGCTATGAATGGCACCACCTTGTGCAATATGGGAAGAGTTTGTAACTGTATGAACGGAAGAGGCGGGAGATTTGATGAGAGGAGAGATGCTTCAGTGAGCGCCGCACCAACTAACGAGGGTTTTTCAGGATGTTGTTGAGATACCAAGAGAATTGATCTTTTTGCAAACTGGCTTTATACCGTAGTTTGTTACATTTGTTCTTTGAATCAATGTACAGTAAGGACTGGGCAGAGGTGCTGATTTCTACACCAGCATCACAGCATGGTGGAGGATGTTGTAGTTTAGAAGAGCCTTTTGGGCTTGTAGATTCACTAGATTAGGTTCTTGGGGAATTGACCAATTGTTTTTTCCTGCATATATTCTATGCTCGTTTTGTTGAAACCATGCTTTCAATTTGTTGACGCCGTTGATACTGATTGCACCTGTAGTCATGCAATGGAAAGATTTGTCGTCTCTCTCCAAATGCACATGTGATGATCAATTACTCGTATTATTTCCTCAAGTTTTTTTTGTGCATAGGCTGCTCTCCATTTCTTCAATGCAGTAAAAAGATTGCTAGTAGTAACTTTGCTGTAGAAACAAGCATAAGGTAGAAATATACCAAAGCTGGCCACTGACGAGTTGGCCCAGGAGACACAGTGCATTACATACGTAAACGTGAGTGATGAGACAAAATGTTTACGTGGGCCCACTTGCAAGAGACCAGTCTAGCTTGGCACGGCTGCTTAATCACCGTGCGATTTGTGCTAATCAAAAGGATTTGGTTAAGCTCGCGTATGGGGCGGGGTGCACAACGTCCACGCGGACACCGCGTAGAGCGGGGTGCCCTTCCACCCCAGCCGCACCGTGCCGTCGGCGTCGTCCGCCACCGTGTAGCCCAGCCCCGCCGGGCACGCCCCGGCCACCAGCTGCGCGCGCCCGCCCCCGGCGGCGGCGTGCATGAACCCGTGCAGGGCGAGCTCCGACTGCCAGCTTCCGGGCCTCTCCCGGCCGTTGCTCCGCGCCGGCCCACCGACGGCGAGCACGTTCGCGATCTCCCTGCCGAGCACACCGTGCTCCGCCAGGTGCCTGCTCGCGTCCTCGCCGGCCGGCCGTGACGCGCCCAGGGCGTCGAACACCGCCGAGTAGTGGTGGAGAGCGGAGACGAACCGGTCCAGGAAGCGCCCGTGGCCGCCGGCGTCCCCGTGTGCTCGCTCCGGCTCCACGAGCGTCACCACCTTCGGCTCCAGCCACCGCACCAGCCGCATGGCGGCGCCGTCGACCCCGGCCGCGTCGTACATGGAGTGGCGCAGCCAGTGCACGGCTACCACCTCCCCCGGCCTCCTCCCGGGCACGTCGGCGACCGCGTCGGCGTCTCCCGGCCGCTTCGCGACGGCGTAGAACTCGAACGACATGCACAGCTTCCTCGCCAGACCGGCGAGCTGGTTGCCGGTGTCGTGCAGCACCGACGCCGACATGCCGAAGCCGGTCACGCGGATCACCGGGGGGCCTCCCGGCCGCGCCGCCAGCGCGGGGAGGAGCGAGAGCCACTGCAGCGCGCCGCCGGGCACGACGTCGAGGTCGACAATGTGGACGAGGCGCTTGCCGTGGAACGCCTCCAGGATGGTCTGGTTGCACGCCAGGTAAGCGAGCCTCGCGAACGGCGCGACGTTGTACAGCGCCCGGAACGCGGCGTTGATGGCCGCGCACGGCGGCTGCGCCAGGGGCGCCGCGACGCCGACCCACGAGCCCACCAGCCGCGCGGTCATCGCCCTGACGAAGTAGGCCACGAGCCGCTCGCCGCACGACGCGGCGTACGGCGAGGCCATCTGCGACAGCTCCAGCAGCGTCCCGTTGGCGTCCGCGAGGTTGCCCACCGACATGGCCGCCGCGCACTCCATAAGCAGCGAGATCATCCGCACGCCGTGAGCCTCCTCCTCCTCCACCACCTGCTCGGCCCCCGCCATGGCCGTCCTCTCCTCCACCGCGCCGCCTCCCTCGGAGTACACCTCCTTGCACGCCCTTAGCTCCATCGCCCGGGCCGCCGCCGCCGCCGGCTCGACAAACTCCGGCGCATCGTCCTCGCCGGTGCAACCTTCCCTGGCCTCAACAAACTGATGGTGATGATACAACAAAGGCTGTTGCAGTGGCAGGTTGCTGCTGCTGCTGCTATAAAGATACTGGTGATCATGAAACTGCATCAAGCCTAGAGAATCTTGCATGTTTGAGCCTCTTCCTGTCATCGGTGTCAGTGATCATCAAACTAGGGTTTTTGCATAGCTTAAGATGAAGAAAGTAAAGTGTTTGTATATATGTCATGTGCTAGCTTCATTGCAAACGCATTAACTAAGAACGGGTGTTAAAATCTTAAATAATGAGGATATCTAGTGCTTGTCTTTTTATAATTTTTTTCATTATTATTTATGTGCTTGCTTTACAATTACAAAGAGATTAGAGCGCTCTAGTTATCATTTGAGTAGTATTACTAGGTCAACCTGGAAGCTAGTTAGTGGCAGTGTGAGAGCAATCTACACGGCAGGAATCTGCGAAACAGAAATCTGATGATTCTTTGGCTGTATCCAGATTGGCCCGTGTAAGGCTTGGCCGGCACAAGCGCCAGCAGAGTTGCATGGTTTTGGTGCATGATTCTTTGGTAATTTGTTAATTAGCTCGTAGTTTCACTTATTACCTCCCAGATTACTTCTGTTTCAGATTATAAGATATTTTAATTTTTTTAGATTCATACAAATATTGATAAATCTGGATATAGTTTTTTACTCTTGAGAAAATATCTCTAGTTACCAAAATTTACACTTTAATTTTTTCTCTAGTTACGCTTTAAATTTTTTACCTCAAGGTATAAAGTTACCGGAGATATCAAACCCCCGATACTTTTGTGATGAGACGTGTATAACAACCCGGATTTTCCCAGAAAAATCAGATGTAAAATCATTAGGAAAATGAAGGAGCAAAGCAACTCGATCTGCGTCTCTCTGTACTACAACAAAGCTCCTGCATAACAGTTAAGGCTGACACTGACACTTCAGATTACAAGACTCATAGCTGGACAAGTCATTCTGATGTGTAATCTTGCTAAAGGGGAAAAGTGGGTAGGATGTGAACTCCTAGGGAGGTTTCATAGTACCATTTGATGATTGTGATGTGTAGTTTTTCTATGTTTTTCCCAAGAAAAAAAACGAAACCGAGCTACTAGAAACCACAGGAAGTCACCAGTTCATCACATTTTATGATTGTGATGTTTAATTGAGAATTGAATAAACAAGTACTTCATCCGGATTTAATAATTAAAGCTATTAAATTTTGGACATACATTTGATTCGTTTTATTACATTTTTTGCAAAAAGAAAAGTACAAGTCATACTTAAAATATATTTAACAATAATGCTATAATAGTTAATAATTATAATTACGTATTTAAATGGTCAAACATATGTTTGAAAATCAACGGCACCTAGCTTCTTCCTAATGGCGAGCTAATCGCTTGGTGAACATCGCCGTCGAGTTGATGAGCCAATTACCATGACGACGATTAGCTTCGTTTACAGGCAACGAATCAATGGCTGGCGATATCATCTACCAATTTAGCCAGCTATCTTGCTTGATTCTTCAGCTACTAACTAATTGAGTAATTGGCCGGACTAATTGGCATCAGGCAGCAGAATTCCAGCATCAAGCCACCGGTGCTACTGCCTCCACATGTCAAACTCATCGCTTCCTATGTGCTAATTCATACTGAATTCATAGTGGTTTATAAATATGTTCAAGCGTGATCTATTAATTTGACCTGGTACTCTTCTTGACAAGGTTTCATGTATCCTGCTAAATTAATTCAGGCTGACAAGGCCGTGCGTAGATATATCGTGCTAATTAATTCAAGATATGCTATCATCGATCGATGACAATGCAGTTAAACTAGTACTGAAGCTGAAGCTAATGATGATGCCTGCCGCTTGACTTTGTCTGCACTTGCATGGACCCATGCTGGAGATATTGCTGAGACAAACCTGGCAAACTGACGAGGATCAGAACCCAAATCCAAGTGATTATTTAGTAACCGACTGTGTACGCACGAGTGGTTTACAGATAAGATTCAGTTTAGTTAATCATCAAACAAGCAGTTCAGGCAACGTTCATCTCCTTGACTTTTTTTTATTTTATAAATATTTTTAATAAATAATTTTATTATTAAACCTTAAAGAATAAATTTCGCTATATAATTTTTTTTGCCACGCCACCAACACTAGTGTGCCAAGACAACGTTAACCAGGCCTGGGGCAAGTAGGACTTAAGCCCCAGGCCTAGATTTAAATTCTCACTGAAATTAGGTAAATCTACCATAAGTTCTAAAAATAATTAAGCACGTGGTAACTTAGCTCTAGGCTTAAACAATTTCTGGTTTTGCTCCTGCTTGCCACGTCAATGACACTGATATGGACAACGCTGCCACGCCAATGGCAAGCCTGTTGCGCCAACCAACTTATGTGGCAGTGTTTGCCTTGCTACGCCACCAACACTGATGTGGTCAAAAGATTCATACAATGAAAATACTTTTATTCTAGGTTTAATAATAAAATTATTTATTTAAAATGTTAACAAAATAAAAAAAAATCTCCATCTCCTTCCGTTTAAGTCCTAATCTGTCTTGACGCATTGGCTCCGCCCAGTGCTGGACATGGCCTTCACCATCCCCTTGCAGATCTTCCGGAACCAGAGGAGGTTCATCACCGACATCGCCGGTGGCACTGCGAGAATGCTGTAGAACCCCAGCCGGAACACCGTCCTCACCTGCAATTTAAACAGCTAGGAAATCATTTAGTACACCGCCCCAAATATGCAGTCTCATCTTTTCATTTATGTTTATATTTATAAGCTAAAATTTGAATTTTTAAACTTAAATTTAGAGTTAATTTTAAGTTTTTTCATCAAAGTTTATTTTTTAACCTTTGATTTTAAATTGATAAGAAGGTATATATAAAAGCTTTATCTACCAATTATTGGTTAATCACCAATAAGCCGTTTCGCTTATTCTTACTATTAAGCCAAAAGATGGAACCCTCAAGAAGATGATTGGTTGATTATGATTACCTGATCGAAATGTAGGTACAGATGAGCGAAGAAATATACGAACAGTAAGATCCGAGCAACCTGCATAAGAACAAGATGATCAGTAACGCTTAATTACATATCGACCAAGTCTTTTTAGGTGAACTGGTTTGTGCATCAAACTACACGGAGAACATATGTACAAAGAGAAGTCATACCAACCACCCAGCAAACAGTGCCACGCCGTTGCACAGGTAAAGCTTGGAGTCCTTCCTGCCTGCAAGATCAAGGTACCTGCATTTTCAGGGGAAAAAAATGCATGAATTGTGATCTCAGCCATGAATGAAGTGATGAACAAAAAGATTATTAATTAGAGAATTCCTTATGATAATCGAGAGGTGTCAAAATTTTAAGGTAAATTTTGCCACCTCTTGTACCGGATGTACTCTAAAGTATCATTCTAGTATTTTCTTAAGGACCATGAAAATCAACTGATAATTACTCCCTCTGTTTCACAATTATAAAATTTTTTAGTCTTGTCTAGATTCATTAGATGTTAATGAATCTAGACAAATATATAAATTATATACATTTATCAATTGATAAATTTAGATAATAATAGAAAGTCTTATAATATGAAAGATGGATAGTATTAATTAACAATGTGTGAACGGAGTGAGCATTACCATCTGAGGTTCACCAAGGGAGTGGTTGCTTCAGCTAAGAGGGCCATGAGGATGTACACGTGTCCTTTGCCACTCAGCAGAGCAAGAGAGATCGCATACATGGAGAGTCCATGATGCAACAGCTGAACATATTAATGCAATCAGAATAAACGAATAATGTCAACTCTTGTCATGGAATGGAATTACAGTGAAAAATAAGGGATAATTCAGAATATTAACACTTACATATTCCTTTCCTCCTAGAGAAGGGAAATGCCACAGGATCATTAACAAATCTGTCAAGAAGTAACCCAGGGATACCTGCCAATAAACAAAAAAATTGGAGTCAGGGGATAGATAAATATTTTTCTCCATGGTTTCCTGGATGCATAGATATTCAAAATTACCCCAAACATGGCATCAGACATCCATGATTTTCGATCAATTATTCTGATGGCACCATGGACGTCATTACTGAAGAGGTCAGATATCACCAGCAGATAAAAGGAGACTACAGCAGCAACCAATGCGTGGAATGTAGAGAATCCCCTAAAACATGGACAAAATGAGTAGCGTGAAGGTAATTAAATACTAGAATTAGTTCATTTTCATATAATACTGCAATTAGTTGGTAATAAAAAACATGCCAAATATGTGCTAAAAAAGAACCTGCCAAAGAAAGAAAAACAAGCTAGTAGCTCCAAATTTAATCACCTGTTGTTCCACTCAACTTTGTGCAATTCATTCAGTCCATTGTAACCCTTGTAGCACCGAGAGCTAACTTTGCGAGTTATATCATATACCTATAAGAATGAAGTGGCATCTAGTCAGTGGCATAATACAAAGTATAATGAATAATAAATCCATGTAGTTAATTTTAGCAACATACCCTCTTCTTTTCCCCCTATTTTTTCTTATTATTTAGCATGCATGTAGTTCTCAAGCTACCTAGCCTAAGATTGGAGGATGGAAGGCGACATATTTTTACAAGTAGTCAAGTAGATCAGGGAACAAACTGATCAGCAGCATTATTGACGGCACAATTCAGTTAGCTCCTCAACTTTTTATGGGAGCAGAAATCGTCAGGTCGTTGTACTTTCTAGGTGTGGTACACTGCCATATGTTGTCTTCAAAATTGAAAAATAACACTGATATAAGTAAATTAGTGATTCACAAATCGCTCATAGTTTTATTATACCCTAGTAGCAACTATCAAGGCTAGTTTGCATGCAACAAACGTCTGTCTACAGTCTATTGGTCCAACTAAGTTATCATTATCTATGGACAGATCAAATTCGTCCATATCTTTTAGTTTCTGCTTATGCTTATAAGCTAAAATTTAAGTTTTTAATCTTAAATTTAGAGTTGATTTTGGACGATTTTCGCCGTAGTTTATTTTTCAGCCTTGATTTTTAAATCACTAAGAAGATATATATATATATATAATTTACTCACAAATGATTTTTCGTTTATAAATATGTTGTTTGACTTTATTTCATAAAAAATAAAACCTCTTTTAGCACCTTACCTTCAATAAGAAGGTAACCATGTGTTCTATAATATACTCAACTGGTAGTAGAACTAATCTATACTATTTATTTTTATAATTCAATAAATTATATGTATTTATACTACCATGTTAACTATTCATAGCGTAATATTTTGTTCCAATAGTAATAGAACTCTAAATCAACCGGTCAAAATTTTTATACCAATAATAATGCCGGTAGCATAATACTAACAGCAAATAGCACCGTACCCAGCTCAAAGGGAAGCACGAAAGATAACCCATCTCGTTGGTCAGAGCATGGAAATTTTGCAGCAACATCACGTTCTTACGTATACCAGTCCGATCATTTACCTCACATCTGGGTGACTAATTAAGCAGCGAAAGAGATTGGAACGAGCGAACAAACTTACAGCGGCGCACATGAGGATCCCGGCGAGCACCGAAGCCGGCCACACGATCTGCTCCTCGGGCCCAAACCTCACATCCATCCCCCGCCGATCAATCCGCTCGATCTCCTCCTCCTCCTCCTCCTCCTCGTCTTCGTCTTCGGACCGGCCGAGAAGATGAACTCAACTCCCAGATCCACCTCCAGACGCCAGAAAACCCAGAATCCAAGATTATCCCAAGCATCCAAATCCAAATCGTTGCTTCTGCTCTCTTCTTCTGCAAGTTCTCGGTGTCCCGGGCGTTTAAAAGGGCGAAGAAAAAAAGTCCGAGGAGGTGTGCGCCGGCGACCGACCGATCGAGGACGATAGCCGAGTCGCCCATGTGCAGCAAACTCTTCCATCTCTTCGTTTTCGCCTTGGAAACTCTCTCATGTCCTGCCGCCAGCCGTCTCGCCGGACTGATCGACAAGTTGGACGGGACTTCACTAGAATCACTCCTGACTTGACCGGTCCAATTTGTTGGTCGATATAATAATGGTTTTCTTTTTTCTACCACCACCGACGTCAACGTTACAGAGGACTCGGCCCATGCATGTTTTGGATGGTCGATCTAACAGACGGTCTTTAATCCATTGTGTCTACAAATTTTATGTATAGAAAATTTACGCATAGAAACAAATTTATAGCATATAAAGAATCTAATAAAAGAAAAATATCCCTATGTAAAATAGCATCTTAAAAAATATATACAAATATTATATACTGAAAAGCTATACCTATAAAATTTGTAGATATAAATTCTGTATACGTAAAATTTATACTGTATATACGAAGTGATCACACGGGTTTAGCCTACTAACGTTCACCCGTTAGCCTTTTTCATGCTTTGGATCGCCAGCGACTCAAACCGGCCCACATCAATTTGGGCCACGGAACCTGGGTTGAGTTGAGTTCGCGAGTGACGCGTCAAAATTAGGCAGTGTCTCGAGGGGGCGGGGCATCCGCACGCGCCACGGGGAGCCGGCCAAAAACGAGAAGCGCACAGCCAGCCACCGGCGCGCGCCACCAGCCAAAAACTATACTCCCTCTCGCCGACGTCCGTCCGTCCGTCCTCCACCGCGCGCGCGTCCACGCCCCGTAGCGCCCACCCCGTTCGTCCCATGCGCCGAGATGGCCCCGATCCTGCAGGCGGCGGCGGGGACGGACGGCGCGGCGCCGCTCAAGAACGCCACGCTCCAGATGCCGCGGGCCGGCGCCAACGGCACGGCCGGGTCCGGCGCCGGCGCGGTGGTGTGCTACTCGCCGATGATGGTCACCGCGTACGGCATCTGGCAGGGCGCCAGCCCGCTTGAGTTCTCGCTCCCGCTCTTCATCCTCCAGGTCACCATCATCGTCGCCACCACCCGCGTCCTCGTCGTCCTCCTCAAGCCCTTCCGCCAGCCCCGCGTCATCGCCGAGATCCTCGTACGCCCGCCGCGCCGCCGGCGCCATTGATGCTTCTTCTCAGTTCGTGATGACGCGCTGATTGATTGACTGTCGCTGCCGCCGTCGTGGTCGTGCAGGCCGGCGTGATCCTGGGGCCGTCGGTGATGGGGCAGGTGTCGACGTGGGCGAAGACGGTGTTCCCGGAGCGGAGCCTGCTGACGCTGGAGACGGTGGCGCACCTGGGCCTCCTCTACTTCCTCTTCCTGGTCGGCCTCGAGATGGACGTGAACGTCATCAGGCGGTCGGGGAAGAAGGCGCTCATCATCGCCGTCGCCGGCATGGCGCTGCCGTTCTGCATCGGCACGGCGACGTCGTTCATCTTCCGGCACCAGGTGTCCAAGAACGTGCACCAGGCCTCCTTCCTGCTATTCCTCGGGGTGGCGCTCTCCGTCACGGCGTTCCCGGTGCTGGCGCGCATCCTCGCCGAGATCAAGCTGCTCAACTCCGACCTCGGCCGGATCGCCATGTCGGCCGCCATCGTCAATGACATGTGCGCGTGGATCCTGCTCGCGCTCGCCATCGCCATCTCCGAGGTGAACAGCTCGGCCTTCTCCTCCCTGTGGGTGCTCCTCGCCGGGGTGGCCTTCGTGCTCGCCTGCTTCTACGTGGTGCGCCCGCTCATGTGGTGGATCATCCGCCGCTTCCCCGAGGGGGAGACCATCGGCGACGTGCACGTCACCCTCATCCTCACCGGCGTCATGATCGCCGGCGTGTGCACCGACGCCATCGGCATCCACTCCGTGTTCGGCGCCTTCGTGTACGGGCTCGTCATCCCGAGCGGCCCGCTCGGCGTCGTGCTCATCGAGAAGCTCGAGGACTTCGTCACGGGGCTTCTCCTCCCGCTCTTCTTCGCCATTAGTGGCCTCCGAACCAACATGACCAAGGTGCGCGACCCCATCACCGTGGGGCTCCTCGTGCTCGTGTTCATCATGGCCAGCTTCGCCAAGATCATGGGCACCATCCTCATCGCGGTGTCCTACACCATGACGTTCCGCGACGGCGTCGCGCTCGGCTTCCTCATGAACACCCGGGGACTCGTCGAGATGATCGTCCTCAACATCGGGAGAGACAAGGAGGTGCTCGACGACGAGTCGTTCGCGGTGATGGTGCTCGTGTCGGTGGTGATGACGACGCTGGTCACGCCGGTGGTGACGACGGTGTACCGGCCGGCGCGGCGGCTGATCGGGTACAAGCGGCGGAACCTGCAGCGATCGAAGCACGACGCGGAGCTCCGGATGCTGGCGTGCGTGCACACCACCCGCAACGTGCCGTCCATCATCTCGCTGCTCGAGCTGTCCAACCCGACGAAGCGCTCGCCGATCTTCATCTACGCGCTCCACCTCGTCGAGCTCACCGGCCGCGCGTCCAACATGCTCGCCGCGCACCACACGGCGTCCAACCAGAGCCGCAGCGCCGCCGGGTCGCTCCCCGGCGCCAGCGACCACATCTTCAACGCGTTCGAGAACTACGAGGCGAGCGCCGGCGGCGTGTCGGTGCAGGCGCTGACGGCGGTGTCGCCGTACCAGACGATGCACGAGGACGTGTGCATCCTGGCGGAGGACAAGCACGTCTCGCTCATCGTGCTCCCCTTCCACAAGCAGCAGACGGTGGACGGCGGCATGGAGCCCATCAACGCCTCCCTCCGGGGGTTCAACGAGAGCATCCTCGCCTCCACGCCGTGCTCCGTCGGCATCCTCGTAGACCGAGGCCTCAGCGCCGCCACGGCGAGGATGGCCACCGTGCACCACGTCGCGCTCCTCTTCTTCGGCGGGCCCGACGACCGCGAGGGGCTCGCCTACGCGTGGCGGATGGTCGAGCACCCGGGCGTCTGTCTCACCATCGTCCGCTTCATCCCGCCGGGCTACACGCCGCCGGCGCCGTCACCGCCGCAGCCGCCGGCGCCCGCCCCCCACTCCCGCGCCATCACCATCGTCCAGGACGCCGCCAAGAGCGAGCGCCAGATGGACGAGGAGTACCTCAACGAGTTCCGGTCGCGCAACCTCGGCAACGACGCCGTCCTCTACGTCGAGCAGGTGGTGGCCAACAGCGAGGAGACGCTCTCCGCCATCCGCAACCTTGACAACGCGCACGAGCTCTACATCGTCGGCCGCCACCCCGGCGAGGCCAACTCGCCGCTGACGTCGGCGCTCACCGAGTGGATGGAGTCGCCGGAGCTGGGCCCCATCGGCGACCTCCTCGTCTCCTCCGAGTTCTCCAAGATGGTGTCCGTGCTGGTCATGCAGCAGTACGTCATCACCGCGCCGCTGCCGGCCGGCGTGCCGACGACGGAAGACCCCGTCCGGCAATACCTGACGAACGCCAACCAGCGGCCGTCGGCGGCGGTCGGCGGCAACAAGATGGGCGCCGCCGGACGCGGCGGATGGAGCGGCGGCGGCGGCGGGTACTGACCTCCTCTGATCGAGAGCTACACGCATCCATTTTGTTTTAGGGATTTAATTTGCTGTGTAATACTACAATTAATTGTAGTTGATCCATCGTAGATGTCGTGTTTAATTGGTCAGATTTGTGATTGATCCCTCCGGTAGTGTGAGAGGTGATTGATTACATGTAAGGACTTAACTCTTCTAGGTTCTCAATTAATTGTTCTTAGATATGTTTAATGCGAGATAGATTTTTCGATTTCGTTGTATCAGAATTCAGAAAGTTGTCAAAGCAAGAACAGGATATATCCGCCACATCTTTTCGCTTTTGCATATGTTTATAACCTAAAATTTAAATTTTTAATTTAGAGTTCTTTCATCGTAATTTATTTTCCAGTCTTTATTTTTAGATCGCTAAGAACACGTATATAAATGTTATATTCATAAATTATTTTTCATTTCTCAAATATGGGGATGACACATGCTTTTGGAGTTGATTTTAGAGTTCTTTCATTGTAGTTTATTTTTAGCCTTCGATTTTAGATCGCTAAGAACACATATATAAAAGTTTTATTTATAAATTATTTTTCGTTCGTAAGTATGTCGTTTGACTTTTTCGTTTAAAAAGCGACGTGGGGATGACGCATGCTTTTGGTTTGGACTTGGGAGCATTTCGACACTATCTTTTCATTTATGTTTATGTTCATAAGTCAAAATTTAAATTTTCAATCTTAAATTTAAAGTTGATTTTGAGTTTTTTTTAAGTATTGAGTTATCGCTGCGAATACGTATATAAAAGTTTTATTCATAGGTTATTTTTTAGTTGTAAATATGTCGTTTGGTTATTTTACGAAAAAGCCAACCAATCACCCTTTTCGATCTCCGAATTTTGCCTGAAATTCGGAAAACATAGATACGATGTGCAGAGACCTGAAGGAACTCGGAGAACATGATGCTCAACTACAGTGTACAGAGACTACAAGATGCAGAGAGCCATCAGAAATTAAGAAAAGTTTACAGGGAAAATGAACGGCATCCTCAACGGGCCAATGTTTTCCAGCCCAAGAGCTCAAGGCCCTTACCTCTTTCACGACACCAAAGCCCACAATGATATGCTCTACAATGCAGAAAATTAAAATAAAACAAAACACTGCTTGAATAGCACCGCAAATGAAAATTCTTTGGACGAATTTCACAAAAATTCTTTGAGATTCGGGCTAAATTGAAATGAATTTTTCTGGGGGTTTCGAATGGATTCGTACCATTTCAAATTTGAAATAAAAAATATTTTTAAAAATTCATATAAACAGGAATATTATTACTTTTTAAAAAGTTCATACTTAGTACTTCTACACGTCTTTTCACAGTTTCTGCTCCCATAACTTTTGACGTTCCTCAATCCATCTCCTTACATTCAGTGTGCATTCACACTTCCATGCATTTTTCTATTTTTCTCCTTATTTCTAACATTATCCCATTTTTGTTGTATTTCCAGAGAAAATAATTGAAATTCCAAGGAACCGGAAGAAATTGGAACAAACTGAGGATTTTTAGCAATTTGATCCCTTCATTCATCGTATAACGAACTGTTCAAATTTATGAGGATTTTGATCAAATTTGTTCATGGTCAACAAGTCTCCGAATGTTTGAATTCAAAATATATTTTTAAACATCCTTTGAAATCTCAAATTTCGTAAGTAACCACGAAAACCGTTCTCTCACTAGGGCTCACATTTCAAAGCCTCGACAGTATCCTAAACCCCAAATTGCACACGATGTGTGTTTGGTTTAAGGGAACATATATTTTCCAAACCTATTTTTTGTAATAATGAAGTTGATCAATACAACAGGGAAATACTCTGTCTTATTATCCCGTTTAGTTCCTAAAAACATCACATGAATCTTTAACATTTAAATAAAGCATTAAACATAGATGAAATAAAAAAATAATAGTTATAGGAGAAATTATGAGACGAATCTTTTAATTAAGACTAATCAGTGCATGATTAGTCATAAGTGCTACAACAACCTACATGTGCTAATGAATGATGAATTAATTAGGCTTAAAAGATTCGTCTTACGGTTTATAGGCGAGCTATAAAATTTATTTTTTCATTTGTGTCCGAAAACTTCTTTCGCTCTGGTCAAACGTCCAATGTGACACCAAAAAAAATTCTTTTCACAAACTAAACACACCTTAAGCATACTGTTGGCTGATAAAAGTAGGAGAATGTACTACACTAGTATTACTGCACCTAGCTGTGAGGGTGTGATTGGAACGTCAGGTTTATAAACGAAAAATAGCTTATGAATAAAAACTTATATATATATATATATATATATATATATATATATTCTGAACAATCTAAAAGTCTATATAAAAAATAAATTTAAATAAAAAACTCTAAAATCAACTTTAAATTTAATTATTAAAATTAAAATTTTAGCTTATAAACACGAACCCAAGCGAAAACGAAAAGATGGCAGGGAAGCGACCGAACCCCGCGTTGGACGGTTCCATACTTCCATCTCATCTGCACGCGTCGAGAAACGCATCGCATGGGAGGGCGCATACAAGCAAACACCAAGGCCCAGAGGGAATTAACCATGGATATATATACTTACGTGCTCTATCCGGCGATATATATACTTACGTGCTCTATCCGGCTCAAATCCAGAGCCTTTCTTGGATCACTAAACCGATGCACTTTAGCTAGCTCATCGATCCATCATCCATGACCATGCACATGGCTTGCTGTGGATCAGCTGCGTCCATGGAGCCCGCCGCCGCTGGCTTCTCTTCTGCACTGCTCCCCGTATTCTCTCGTGGTCGTGGATAGTTTGTCCCCTACCCAGTGGATAACCCTAGTGGCACTCTGGCCCAGACATACGTACGTACTGCCTGTGCCACCCACTCCACACCACGGCCTACCTATGCTACAGCTCCATCCGTTCTATAATATAATATAACATATGCTCCATCCATTCCATAATATAATATAAGGTCATCTAAAATATAACATTGATAACTATTTTTATAACTATAATATGTATGAAAAATTATTAGAGTAGCTTTATACATACATTACTAAAACTATAACAGAACTACATAATTTAAGAAATGGTATCATAGAAATATTTTCGGTTATAGCTTTATCACAAAACTGCATATTTTAAGTTGATGTAACACAAAAGATAAAAATCCTCATCAATAGTTGCATAGTATAATGTACGTTTATTGTGTAAATATGACTATATATAACTTGCTTGAAATAACTGTGCTACGGTGTTTGAGTGTTTCTAAGGTTATATGTGCTTCAAATATGTCATTGTCTCTATTACATATTATAAGGCTTGCTGAGATTATTTAAATTCATATGAGTGTTAATGAATCTAAATACATATACATTAAAAATACATAGATAAATCAAGATAAACTTAAAAACCTTATAATATGAAACCGATGGAGTATTTTTCTATGCTCCGGAGTACTGCTATCAGCATCGGTTTTAATTTTTGGATTTACCATTTAAATTCTACTGTCTCGGTTCATATTGTGAGACTTTTTCTTGCTTAAATTTATTCATCGATAAATGTATATAATTTATATATATATCTAGATTAATTAGCATCCATATGAATCTAGACAAAGCTTAAAAATTTTACATTTTAAAACGGAAGGATAGTTAAAAAAATATATGATTACAGAAATAGTTCGGTTATTTTCTACTACCATTTTCAACCCTTCTAGTCCTCGTACACACACTTGGCCGAGGCCGTTGTTCTCTCTACAGGAGGGAACAGCAAGGATCATGTGATGCAACGTGCCACGGTTGGGTGTATTGGTTCTATACTTTCTACTATCCATCCACAGATCAGTTATACGTAGAGGAGACGTTTGGTTTGGTACTTTGGTTAGGGTGCATATCAGCCTTATCGTTTCTACTCTGCCTATGTTTATAAATCAAAATTTTAAATTTTCAATCTTAAACTTAGAGTTAATTTTAGATTTTTTTATTATAATTTATTTTTTAGCTTTTGTTCCTAGTTACTAAGAACACATGTATGAATGCCAGGCGGAGGTGGATTAATTGGTGTGTGGGGGGTGGAGAGCGACGGTAGCTGCTGCAGTTGGAGACAGGATTGGACTCCTGGGGGGACATGCTGCCCTGTTTCCAGGGCCGTTGAAAAGCCCGGCTCCCCATAGGTTCTCTTCGGTGTGGACATTATCATGGTGGTGGCTTTGCTTGATTAGCCCTAATCATGCCATTAGTGCACTGCTTCCCGCCCTAATCACGCAATTTAAGTACTACCACTACATGCACTAGTGACAGATAAAGGGGACGTTTTTACACATGGCTTCTTCAGGCTTCTTCAGAACTTCAGAGCAGCATACACTACTACAAACAAATTAAGGCTAGAGTGGGTGATCAGTGCAGTGACAGGCTGAGCTCCATGCCAGCCTGCTGCTTGATGATGTTTCAGTAGACTGCTGCTTGCCTGGATTGGAGTACATTGTTTTTGTTAATCTTTCAGGCGTGGCCAACTGAAAGGAGCTTAGCTAGGCCGTAATGGAGGCCTTGTGAGATGAGTCATCTGGAGACTTAGAAAAACCGCGAGATAGCTAAGCTAGCCTCCTTTACGAAGGTTCAGAAGATGAATGAATCGATCGAACTGCCCCCACTAACTCTCTCAAGCCTTCTCCTTTTCTTTCCATGAGTTGCTCTACATGTATGGGCAGTGGCAAGCAGGATGCCTGAGTGATGATGCATCGTCTGATCATCTTTGTCTTCGTCAGATAGTAACATAAGATGAGCGAGTACATCGAGCTCCTCTTTTTTTTTTCCTCCCTTTCTCTTTTGATGTCAACAAGTTCAGAAAGAAGAAGATGATGAAAAGATTAGTGGGAAAGTGCCTACTTCTATCGATAAATCAGATGACAAATCTCGCTCTGCGAGATATCAGGAATCAAAAATTAATCTGAATGTTCTCTTGTGCATAGTACCACAGGCTTTTTTTTTTTCTTCTTTAGAGCTCAATAAGAAGTTGCAGAGCATGCATCTGAATATATGATGCACCAAGAAAAGCAGCAGAGCCCACATGCAAATACTCCATCCCCAGGTATTCCTTGCTAAGTTGCTATGCATCCGGACCATTAGCACATGGATTGAAATGCAGCATGGACATCTATAGGTCCTAGCCATGTTACTACCAGTCACGCTAACTGTCAAGGACTCCTGAAAGTCTGAAACTCTTCTCTGTGACTTTCCTGTCTCATCTTGCCTGAAGAAAATTGCTACTTATCCTGCAGATTGCTGACAGATAATGTATCTTTGGCATTCCCAATTCACCCCAACCATCTCTGATTGGCCGATGTCAAGATCATTACAGTTTTTTTCTTGGACTGTTCCAATCATCTCAGCTCAGCAGCTAGATAGCTGTGGATCAGTGGATAGTAGGAGCTGTAGGTTGTTCGATCGAATATCATGGACACTAGTCACTTCGCAATGGGCACCACTGTCCCCCAAATAATCTAATCATGCTATTGCTCGCCCATTCGATGCTTGGCTCATCAGCGACTGGACCAGATGCCCCCACTCAGAAGCCACAGGGAACAGGAAATTAATGAAAAATCGGTTCTGAAAGCTAGGTGCTGCAATGTGACCAGAGATGAAATGTTCTTTTCGTACTGTTCATGTTCGTTCAATCAACTGTAATGGTCAAAGTTCTCATTACTCTTCATTCTAGGAGTACAAAATAAAATGCAGTAAAGCATTTGTCCCAATTAGTTGGTGACAAAGTTCTGAATACCAGTTTTGCTGGAATTTCAGACTCGGTCAAATCCAGTAACTTACCATTTACTGGATTTTAACTGATAAAAATTAAAAACAATTCTTTTATGTACACAAACCGATTTTAAAAGTCAATTTTAAAAACAATCATATCCTTCTCGAGACAGTTACTGGCCGGTAACCACAGGTTTTCAAGAACCATGACTGACACCATACAGACCGTCCGAAAAAAAGTTGATGCCATACAGAGAGCAGCCAAGAACAAGAGGTTAGCAGTTAATAATTATGCTAACTACTAAGGCCGCGTTGATACAGCCAATAAGTTATCTAAACCTTCTCTTTTTTCTCGCGCACGCTTTTCAAACTGCTAAACGGTGTAGTTTTTACGAAAATTTTCTATAGAAAAGTTATTTTAAATAATCATATTAATTTATTTTATATTTTTTAATAATTAATTAACCATGTACTGATTTATTATTACGTTTTTCGCGTCGGATAACTAACACCCATTTTCCTCGCTGCCGAAAACGGCCTAAGTCAGTCAACTTGTTTCCATCTTCATCGAATGAAGCTAATGGGGCAACATCAACACACATGGTCAGAAGTCTAGGCAAATATCCCAACCACCTTCAGAGTTTCAGAGCCAGGTGAGGAGAATGCTCTGGAACACCGGTGGAAGATCAGTTTCTTTAATCCTGGATGTGGACGTGATAAATTGACTTAGAATATCAGTTAATCATTTTTCATTTGGGGTTTAGGAAAAATACTAAATTCCCTTCAAAGTTTCTGACCAATTCATCAACCTTTCTTTTTCTGAAAACCATTTCATCAACCTTTATGATGGGGTTATCTTGCCTGGTACGGCTGATTGCGTTGCCATCTAGCAGGTAATCTGTTCATTTTTCTGCATCCACACTAATGATAAGAGAATATCTAATGATTGTTTATAGTCAGTAATATTGATTCTTCAAAGATTGTATTATGGGACTTATATTAAAAAAACAAATAATGAGGTCAAATTTTCTTAAGAGGAAGATCTGCCGTAGCAAATTAAACTAATCACTTATTCTCTTAAAAAAAAACTAATCGATTGATCTGTTTGTAAGGACAGGTGCACCCATTGATCTGCACATATAAACAGCCTGTAAGTAACTGAAAAATAAATTAAGCATTACATGCTATAATAATTTAATTTATCAATGAGCAAAAGCAGCAAACTGATAGCAAATATAAAAACCTTTTAAAAGTATAATACTTAGCTGGATCTCACTTTCTTTTCTCTGACAAAAAAAAAACAAGTACGCATATCGATCGAACATGTACTGCACCAACTAGTTACGATCAGCTACCAGCCGAAGGATCTACGTCGGATGCAACCGAAAAATGCTCTGGTCGAGTCACACCAGATCGCCAATGATTAATTATTAGAGTATAGTATTAGCTAAAAATTAGTTTGATTAACTATAGTATTTTGCTGGGCGATGGCATCATATCGCTGAAAGCTTTTTTAGATGATCATGTGGATGCATGCCTCGCACTAATGTAATTATCGCTATGCTTGTCCTATATAGCCACCCGTAACCTGGGTTCTTTGATACCCTGACGGACTCAGGATGATCTTTTTTTCATGTCGCAGTGCTCTCAGTTTGATCTGATCATCAGTCTGAAAATATCAGCTTGTTTGCATTATTTTATAATAGTCATACTGAATGTACAACAGGATGATGTTTAATCACATTTTCTTAGTTTTGTGGATGTGGTTTTAAACTGCCAATGTACATATCGGGTTGGTTGCCATTACAAAACAATGTACTTAATAAAGTAAGTTTGAACCTCGAGTAATTATCCCCAGTTGAAATTATTGTTTCCGGCATTCAAAATGCTGAAGAAGATTTTTTTGGGGGGGGGGGGGGGGCTGCGTTTAGTATATGATTAATTTTGCGTTCGCGTGGTTCGATCAGCTAACGATAAAAATGTCGGCCTACGCTGGACTAAAAAATAATTTAAAATAAATGATTAGATTATCATGTTAGTTTATTATTATCTGTATTCTAATAAGCTAATATTATTGTATTCTAATAAGCTAATATTATTGAGTGACTAAAGACCAACAGCCATTAGGTTGTTTAAATTAATTATATCTTAGATCAACTGATAATGATTATATAATAATAATCTAGATTACAGTAATTTTAATTGAAAACGAATACGTCTTAATTAGCACGGGTGGATTGATGGGATTATTTCCGCTTGGCTCCCCCAGTCCCCACGAATAAAAACCATGTTAAGCCGTCGTAATCTCCAGCCGACCACGCCGCGTGCTGACGCCGCCGCGGCCGCCCCACACGCGCGCCGTCTCTCATCCTGGCCACCCGAATCTCCCCCTCGCGCCACGCGTCGACGACACGCCGCCCTTCCTCTTCTTCCATCTCTCACTATCTGCGTCATGAAAGAATTGCTTTGACTCTGCGCCGTAAATTTGGTATCGCCACTAAAAGGTATTATAATAATATAGCTGTCATTAGTGGTGGAGGACAATTTCTAAGATCAGAATAAACCGGTTATAAGTATATTGTAAGGTGATAAGAGAGAAGAGAAGAAGAGTAGTAAACTACTGCCTCTATTTCATAATGTAAGACTTTCGAGCGTATCCTAAATTCATATAGATATTAATAAATCTAGACATATATATATATATATATAAACAATATACATTGGTTAATAAATGAATCTAAGCATAGCTAAAACGTCTTACATTATAAAACGGAGGGAGGACTTCAAGATATATGGGTGTATGATGGGTGGGACCGGGTATTATTTGTGTAGTATATGACTATGATATAAATTAGCTATTAAGTTGGCTATAGACAATCCAATAATTAGCTGTACTACTCTAATATAGCTGTCATAAGTGGTGGAGGGCAATTTAACACGCAATGTAAATTTAGTGTTATTGCATGAGTTGAAATGAAAATTTTCACAAGTAGCACTAGGTTATTAGGTTTGCCCGGGTTCCAAAATTTTATCAACAGCGGTGAAGGATGGAAGTGAAACAAGCAGGTTCTTTAATTTCTGTGTTTTTGTTTGGTTACTTTTGAAGTAATGCACTCTTACATTTTTAAATCCAAAAATGGATACTTGATTTTGAACAAAAAGCTTTAGAATCAGAACAGAGTTTCTCTGAGTTTGAACATTTTGTTTTGCCAAAATTTAAACAATTTCGAATCTTTTGGCTTGTGGCACAATGTAACGGGACCCACCGGCAGTAAAATCCCAAAATTTCAAAAATTATCATTTCAGAGTTGTGCAGCCTTTCTCTAATCTACTTGCTTAATTAAGCTTCCATGGGAAGTCCTTTAATTTGTCCAAAGATTCAAAGTAGCAGTAGTGCAGTGCTAGTGCAGAACCTGATTTAAAATCTCAGTTAGGGCTAATCCTGCTTTGCACAAAGGTGGAAGGGCCATTATTAAGCTGATGGCTTCCCTTGCTCCATATACTGATATACACGTGACAGCCATCAGCCACGTACTTTCTCTAATACGTTTGAAAATTCGTTTTATTTAGAAAATTTATATAACTATTCATTATTTTGTAATGGTTTGATTTATTATTAAAAAACTTTATGTATGATTTATAATTTTACATATTTAAATAAAAATTTAAATAAGATAAAAGTCAAAGTAAATTTAAAAATCGTCCGTGTTAATAAAAAAGACGGAGAAAGTACCTAATTAACCCCTTCCACCCCAGCCTAATTATCCCAGGGGCATTCCTGTCCATCGCCCCTGTATATATACTCCTCCCCTCCACCATTCTTCTCGAACCGTGACCTAATCATCGTTCATCACCAACTAGCTAGTTAACCGCCTCTCTCTCTCTCGCTCGCTCTTTGCGTTTCTTGATTTCTTGATCAGTTTAGCGATCGAGGCCATGGCGGCGAAGGTGCACCCCAACTTGGCCGTGCCGTCGCTCCAGCCGCGGATGGGGATGGGTGTGAGGGCGGTGGCGGCCGGAGGTGGTGGTGGTGGTGGTGGTGAGGAGGTGGTGCTGACGGTGTGGAGGAAGTCGCTGCTTTTCAACTGCAGGGGGTTCACGGTGTTCGACGCGAGCGGCGACCTGGTGTACCGCGTCGACAGCTACGCGGCGGACTCGCGGGCGGAGGTCGTGCTCATGGACGCCGCCGGCGTGCCCGTGCTCACCGTCCGCCGCAAGAAGGCGATCAGCCACCTCGGGCTCGGGGGCGACCAGTGGCTGGTGTACCCCGGGGAGGAGACGCGCCTGCCGCCGCTCTACGCCGTGAAGCGGACGACGCAGTACGTCCGCGGCGGCGGCAACGGCAAGACCATGGCGCACGTCGCGCCCTGCGGCGTCCGTGGCGGCGCCGGCGGCGGGTACGAGGTTGAAGGCTCGTACCTGCGGCGGCACTGCACGGTGTACGACCAGCAGCGGCGCGCCGTCGTGGCGGAGGTGCAGCCGAAGGAGGCGGTGGGCACGGACGTGTTCCGGCTGGTGGTGCGGCCGGGGATGGAGGTGTCGGTGGCCATGGCCGTCGTGGTGGCGCTGGACCAGATGTTCGGCAAGCCCTCCCTCCTCAGGAGCTGGTCCTCCTAATTAATAATTAGCAGCTTATTTCATTTTCTTTTCTTTTCTTTTTTTGCCTTCAATTTCCAACATTGTTTGGGCCCGAGAGCAAAAGACATGCTCTTGGCTGCCTCTTCCTCTCTGATCCATATATGAACCTCAAATTGGGTGTCACTCTGCACTGAAAAATCCCTCTTGGTCAGTATGGTTTTGGGTCTTTTTTTCTGCCGCAAACCATGCACTTTGTAAAGAGGGATAAAGGTGTAAATATTTCCAAGAAGAAAAACAAAAAGGGGTTAACCTGCGCAATTCATCCCTGTCTGTATTTCCCTATTTTTTCTTGTTGTAGACACCACTGCTGCGAACCAGAATTTCCCTAATTAATACGAAAATTAAACAATCTACTGTAAAAATCCATGTGTTCCAAATTTTCTCACAACATGGAAATCATTTTAGGCTGTGCTGTGAGCATGCTTCCCAAAAGTGCATTTCTTCTTCAAACAAAATGTCTAAAGGTTGATTTAAAAATCACATTAATCCTTTTTCAAGTTTATAACTGATACTGCTTATTCTATGTTTCACTGATGAGATACCTCGTTTTACATCACAGTCTGGAACCTGAAACGCATGTCTGAACTCTGAACATCAAACCCTGTCTGTTTTCCACTTGCAATTGCAGAGACCGACCTCTGCTCCTGCTCCTGCTCCTGCACGTACTATCTGAATCTGCAGAGAAAACGTTGGGTGCCTTGTTCCTTTCCAGTTTAGAGAGAGAGAGAGACGTCGACACCGGCCAAGCACTCAGGTCTTGTTGCATCTGAGGTAAGAGTGATATATGCTGATGAGCCTCGCTCTGCCGCTCGCCGAAAGTCGCTCAACCACCGTGGCTGGCATCATGCACCCGCTGGCCGGACACGGTCAGCGATTCAGCATCATCTTGGCTTTTGGAATAGCCTTTTTAGACCGACGATTGCGTCTTGCTCCTGCAAGCAAGCACGGGTGCGCGCGAGTGGAGCAAACACGGCGCCGGCATCGTCACAGTTAAGACAGCGGTGGGCACTTGCTGCTGCTCGCTTATCTCCGGCGGGTCACGGATCGTCGAGGCTCTGTTTGGAGAACAGCAAAAATTTAGGGTCCGTTTAGTTCCCAACACATCACCTCGAATTTCTCTACATTTAAATCGAGCATTGAATATAGATGAAAAAACTAATTGTGTAGTTAGGTAGAAAATCGTGGGACGAATCTTTTAAGCCTAATTAGTTCATGTGTTAGTCATAATTGCTACAGTAACCTATGTGCTAATGATAGATTAATTATGTTTAAAAAATTTGTCTCGCGGTTTCTAGATGAGCAATCAAATTTATTTTTTATTTATGTTCAGAAACTCCTTTCAATATTCAATCAGAAACGTCCGACGTAACATCTCAATTTTTTTTCACGATAGTGCCTCTTTCGGGGGACTTTCACGTGAAATTCCTACCGATTTTGATATCAATGTTCAAGGGCCTTTGTGAAGTGTGAACTACTCCATGTGAGTACTTTTGTGTGCTGGATTGTACTCTGCACCACTGCCTGACACAGTGTTCTGGTGCAATATTTCCGGCGATGCTATTCAATATCTAGCTTGGTGATATCGTCCCAACCCCTACGAAATGTTGGTTTTTCTTTTTTCTTGTTATAATTTTGCCTTCTTTTTTTTTTTGGCTTAGCGTATCAGCGTCGTTATTGATTTGACTTAGTCAAATCCGCTTCACCCTTGAGCCTAGTTTAGCAGACTAACTGGCCGACATGATACTGCCTTTGGGCCGATCTGAATGGGTCTACAGGGCCCAACAGAACAACGGTCCTGAACCGTTTACTCTGGTCCAATTAGGCAATGAAATTTCAGCCGAAAATATAATAGGCTTAGAGCAACTCCAAAAGATCACTTAAAATTGCCCCAAAATCTTATTTAGTAGTTAACTGAAATTACAGCAGAAGTTCAAATAGGTAATCATTGGTACAGGTCTGGATGATGTTGCCACAGGTGCTCAATGAGATCATCTTGAAGCTGATTGTGAATACCTTTGTCCTTTATATTCTTGTAATTTTTAATAAACTCCTCAAGTTTAGGTGTTTCATTATGGGAAATCTTCATCTTTTCTCCCACCCCATCATAATTTAAATCATCTTCCTCATCGCGCTCATCCTCAACTATCATGTTGTGCATAATGACGCATGCCCTCATGATTTGTCCAAGGGTGCCTTCATCCCAAAATCGAGCTGGCCCCCTAACGATAGCAAAACGAGCTTGTAAAACCCCAAACGCTCGTTCCACGTCCTTCCTACAAGCTTCTTGGGCAGTTGCAAAATATTTCTTCTTATTATCTTGCGGTTAAGGTATGGTCTTCATCAATGTGACCTATGAGGGATATATGTTATCGGCAAGATAGTAAGGCATTGTATATTCATTGTTATTAATTGTATAATTCACCTTTGGAGCTTGACCTTCAGCTAGCCGTGCAAATAGAGAAGATCGGTGTAAAACGTTGATGTCATTGTGAGAACCAGGCATTCTAAAGAAAGCATGCTAAATCCAAAGATCTTTATCTGCAACAGCTTCTAGTATAATTGTAGGGTCATACATATACCCAGTGTATATACCTTGCCATGCTGAAGGACAATTTTTCCGCCTCCAATACATACAATCAAGCGATCCAATCATACCAGTAAAACCTCTATGCTCTCTAATTGCAAGTAACCTAGCAATATCATCTTCATTTGGTGATCTCAAGTACTCATCTCCAAATACCTCCACAACAGCAGTGACAAACCTTCTCAGACTCTCACCAATACGAACATAATCATCGGTAGCATCAGCTGCCACTCCATAAGTTAACATCCGAAATGCCGCAGTAATCTTTTGCAAACTAGAAAGGGCAAGTATACCGGCAGCGTTCCTTTTTTGCACAAAATATTCATCGTGGTGTTCTACATCATGCCATACACGTACGAACAGTGTATGGCATATATTCGAAACCTGCAAAACAACAATAATGAGACACATATATGAATTTATAAAAATCTAGTCCACATAAATCAATTTTATACATACCTACATCTGAAATAACTAGGTCCGTATGTAGGATCATCTGAAAAATAATCATTATACAACCTCTGATGCCCTGCCTGCCTGTCTCGCTGAAGTACTTTATGGCCATGGATAGAACCACGATGTTTGGTTCCATCATCCGCATTCATGGCCACATGAGCAACAGAGAATAAGAAATCATCTTCATCATCCGACGACGACGATTCCAACGCCAGATTCATGAGAAAGCTTCGTCGACTCATTGTGATTCCGTTTTACCAATCTCCAATAGAAGTCGGAGATCACAGGGTGTGCCTCACGGGCAGCGGCAAAATACTCCTGGGGGATGCCGGGCTAGGGCGGTGCGCCGGTGCCGACGTGATAAGCGTCCTGGAGGCTGAAGTCTCCGTTGTGCCGTGCAGACGCGCGTCGTCGCCCTGCCCAGCCCCACTGCCCTAGGACGCTATGAGTCTTCTACGAGCCTCTGCCTTGGCTGCAAGGCTACCTATGCAATGCAGTCTGCATGCATGGCCTAGCAATGGTATGTATGGGCCCAATTATGATGATGTGGCCTGTTTTGAAATATTTAAGGGATATGTATTAGCGTTTTGCTGTGGGTTAGGATGTTTTTGGGGAAAGAAAATCTTAGAATAGCCCCCAATACATTGTTTTGGGGAAAAACTTTTTGGCAAACACTTGGAGTTGCTCTAATAGTTAAACCGCTATGCACTGTTTTGTGGGCCATTTCTTGCGGACGACAAGGTACTGTTTTCTGGGTGGATATCATCGGGTTTAGCCTATTGAGCCGAACAGAAATAAGGGGACTACAGCGTTTATATATTCTGTTCCAAATTACGCATTGAAATGTCAACTGAATATGCAACACTTCTCACGGACTACTTGGTCTTGTGATGCTGAGGTTTTATCATGATGACAGGCTAGCAGCCTAGCACTACTAATCAGGCGACCAGACATGAAACATCCAATGAAATTTCCGATTGTTAGAAGCTACAAGTTCTAAAATTCACCATTCATTTTCCCACCTGTTTAGATTAACATAGCAGTTACCGACATACATGTGTTACTGAAAGCTTCTGATCACCACGAATCAATAGCCTACTCTTAATTGTTCAGCCAGTTTCTCTGCTACTGAATTGTACTGTACTAAACATTTACAACATGCTACTGAAACTGATATGTGATATCTCAATGCAAGTAATTTGAGAAGCTTGAGATGCAAAATTATGAAAAGTGAAGGGTAGCATTAGCAATGAAGTAAAATTATGAAACATGCAGTAGCAACCCGAGTATTCTGCTAAGATTTTCAGAAGAGAGGTACTATCCTAACCCAGTTGTCCCATCATGAACAGTTAACAAAGTGAAATCAGACTTCAGAGAAGAAATTCAGTTAGGAAAACTAAACGCTGCTAATTGAGCATATTTTCGCATAGCATTATTGTTAACTGCATATATGAGATCCAAGTAATGAACGCCAAATCGCTACTGCATTCATGCAAATCATCATATAGTATATCACATTTCAATTGCATTGTGTCTTAAAACATTGCAATTGCATTCATGTAAGTCTATTGACAACTGAAGGAGGATTATACTGACAACTGATTGGTTATCGCATCAGATCTCGACTGAAACAACAAACTACTGGCTGATCATCAAGACTACATCATCCATCGCAGCAAAAGTACATCAGCTGTAAGCTAAGCACATCTCAGCCAGATCGGCAGCAAGCATACCTGTACCAACTCGGGAACTCTCAGGGGAGAAGCCAAGCCGGCGGTGAGTAGTCCGATGGGCCTTGCTCCGGCAAGAAGTTGTCCACGCGGGGAACCGCCTCCAGCGATGCCAGCCACTTGCGGCTGTCTCTGCAGGGGTAGCGCCGCTCCGCATCATCCGTGAACTTTGTCAACTCATCGTAGAGTCTCCCGTCGTCCAGGAAGTAGACGCCCTCCTTGAACCCCGGATACCTGGCCACTTCGTAGGATCTGGAGCAGCCTCGGGCGACGAACAGCATACGGCCATCCAAGGAATCCAGCTCCTTCCAGCCGTACTCGGTCTCCTCGTTGTTGGTGGGGATCGTCTGTCGTTTCACCATCTCGAACACCCTGAACGCCGACGTCGGCGACGGCATGGGGAGAGGACCAGGAGCGAGCCTAACCACCATGAGGAGACGCCGGTGAGACTCCACCAGGTAGCGAACAACAACGTCGTTCGTGTCGTAACGGCCGAACCCACAATAATGAGGGAAGAGGAGATCCTCGAAGATTGGTATCGCCAGCTCGCCGCCGTCCACTTCGGCGAACTCAGATACTGGAAACACAAGGAGGCTTTCTTCTCTGGTGAGGAAGTAGAAGGCATTATTGTGGTGTATGACATCCTGCAGATTTGACATCGACCAAGTGTTGCTGACGTCGTCACCATTCGCCACCACCGGCACCGCCGCAAGCGCACCCGCATCCGCACCGACGCGCCAGAATGCATAAATGTTTGCATCGATGACATTGGGCAAGCAGCAGAGGATGCCGGCGCCGATGCAGTGTTCGTTCTCCGGTGGCGAAGAGAGTGTCGCCGCGACCATGACCATGTCCTCCTCCGTCGGCCGATCTTCCAGGCGAACTTTCTCGGGGAGGACGAAGTGCCGGCCGGTGCGGAGGTTGAGGATCGCGTTCCCGTCAGTGTGGCCGACGGCGAGGAAGAGCCAGCCGCCGGGGTAGGCGCCGAAGAAGCGGGCGTCGCGCGCGAAGGGCGGGACGCTGAAGCGGTGGGTGGCGCAGCCGCGGAGAGCGCATGAGAAGGAAGGACCTCCATCTCCCGGGAGGAGGATGTACGGGAGCGGGACCTCCTCCGGCTGAGGCACCTGCGGCTTGACGGCGACGCGCCACGAGTGGCAGACTCGGGCCATGGCGCGGCGGTCGACGAGGCACGTGAGGCGCGTGTGGATGAGGCGGAGGGCATCGAACCTGAGGTCGCGCGCGGCCGTGGGAGAGGCGGAGGCGAGGCGTGGCGGTCGCGAGGGTTGGGCAGCGGAGGAGGCGGAACGCGACGAGGACGCCATTTGTTTGAACTTGCTTCTAGAAGACGGAGCAGGGGAAGAAGGGTGGTGGTTGGTTTCTGCTTGGTTTGGAAGAATTTTGACATCGGCGCACGCAGTTGGGCCCAATTTATAGCGCCGCATGAGGCACAGAGAACTCTTTCGTGGGCCTCAAGTTGGAGCGATTCTCAAGTCCATTTGTGGCAAGAAAAGTAAATTATTTGGCACAAATAGTAGTAATATCAAAGAAGAACAAATGAAATTCAGACGATCATACAACAACATGACAACTATTACTATGAAGAAACAAATGATAAACGATCTACAGCTCTCACAGCTATCTGAAAGGCTGAAACCGATGTGTATGAGTAATTTCAGAAGCTTGACATTGTGAGCAACCGAAGAAGAGTATAAATGGAGCGAGGGGAGCATTGTAGCAGAAATTTAAAGTTGAGCTAGGATCCTCCAAACGTCCAAAGAGTGGCGCTAGTAGGAGAGTCCTGAGCCGTTTATTCTGTTCACCGTTAGTCCTGTGGTTTGATGCTTTCGTAGGCTGATCAAGCTATTCTCGGTCCAGATACTGTTACTGCTAATGTGCTACGATTAGTAAATTAGTAATCAAGCAACTAACCATGAACAATTCGTACTGGTAGACAGATGCTACATGTTCGATAAAACGAATGAGGAATGCAAGATTGCAAGATAAACATCCTTCTCTCCTTGCCCAAATTTACTACAGTACTACTCATTTCCCCCCAGGATGATTAATACTAGCGCATACCAACATACATGTGTTAGTGAAAGTTTCTGATCACTTCCTCTGCTAGTAAGCTGTACTCAACATTCTACATCATGCACATAATCTAGGAATAAATCATGGCAGTATGGCACACTGACACAGAAAATAGATTCATTAGCATCAATAGTATAGTAGTAGCACCGGCAGAAGAGCACATAATGTTCAGACGATCGTAAACAGAAAAGTTCTGCTTCTTAATTTCTCATGATGTAGAACCTCACAAAAGAACATCAAGTGATCAGTGCTATCAGATTTGACACCTATCATCTCACTGAAGGAATGCTGAGAACTTCCGATCAAGAACCATCTCTTAACTGTTTAACAACTGAAAAGGAAAGAGTAGTTATGAAGGAAAATACTTAGTTGGCAGAAATCTAAAATTCAGCTAGGATCCTCTGAAGAGTGGCACTAGCTAACCTCAGTCCATCTTGGACTATCAGAAAGCAACTGAAAGCATGATACGGAAGCAAATTCAGCTTCATTGTACATCCATTTGATGCAAAATAAGCACTGAAAATTACACGATGCAATACTATGGTGTGGACTGCAATAACATTGCTGCATTCATGTAAATCACCAGATAACATTGCATATATGTTTCATGTATGTTTGACTTGCAAATGTTTTCAGCATTGTAGTAACTGTAACTAGAGAATTATCACATCAAATCTGGACTGAACCTGCAGCTGTTGACTGAAACTTCACTATCCATCGGCCGTCGCAGGCTCTCAGCGAGAGGAGAGGGAATCAACAGCGAGAGTAACTTGCGAACTCTCAGGGGAGAAGCCACGCCGGCGGCGAGTAGTTCGACGGGCCTTGATCCGGCAAGAACTTGTCCACGCGGGAATCCGCCTCCGCCGCTGGCAACCACTTGCCGTTGTCACTGCAGGGGTATTTTGGGAACCTGCGCTTCAACATCCTTGATCTCCGAGGGTGGAGTCTGAGTCTCTCGTCGTCCAGGAAGTAGAGACCCTCGTTGAACTCAGCGCCCGGATAGTCCGCCGCGTCGTACGATCTGGAGCAGCCTCGCCCGACGAACAGCATCTGACCACCCAGAGACTCCAGCTCGTTCCAGGCGTACAGGGCCTCGTCGTTGTTGGTGGGAGTCCCCGGCGGCGGTTCCACCATCTCGAACACCCTGAACACCGAATTCGCCGGCGGCTTCGGGGGAGGATCAGGAACGAGCCTGACCACCATCAGTAGTTTCCCTCGGGACTCCACCAGGTACCGAACAGCGTAGTATCCGTCATAATCGCGGCCATCATGCGAGAAGCGACGAATCACCATGGGCGGTATCTTCAGACAGCCGTTCCCGTCTTCACTGAACTCCTGTACCGAGAACACATGGAGATTTTCTTCTGTGTTGAGGAAATGGAAGCCTCCGTTGTGGTGTATGACATCCTCCAGAGCAAGCCCGGCGAAGGGAGTCCCTAGCACCGCAACCTGATGCTCCAAGCGCCAGAATGCATGAACGCGTGCAACACTCAGCGACCAGTAGGAGCTGATGCCGGCGGCGACGCAACTCTTGTCCTCCGGTGGCGAAGAGAGGGTCGCGGCGAACACGATGATATCACTTTCGTAGACTGACTTCGCCAAGTTTACCAACTTGGGGAGCGAGAACCGCTGCTTGTTGCGGTCCTTGCGGTTGCGGAGGCTGAGGAGCGCGTGATCCTCGTTCCGGCGGAAGGCGACGAAGGCCCAGCCACCATCGTAGGCGCCGAAGTAGTGCGCGGCGCGTGCGTCTTCCGGAAGCGGGAGGCCGAAGCCGTGGGTGGCGCAGCCGCGGAGGGGGCACGAGAACGCAGGCCCGTCGTCGCGCGGGATGAGGATCGATGGGAGCGGGCGACGCGGGGGGTGCTGCTGCTCCGCGACGGCTTCGCGCCAGGCGCGGCAGACTTGGCCCATGCGGCGCCGGTCGACGAGGCACCGGAGGCGCTCGTGGATGAGGCGCAGTTCGTCGTAGCTGAGCTTGTGGATTGGCGTCTCCATTGCAGAGGCAAGGGCGAGGGCGAGGGCGAGGGCGAGGGCGCTTTGCTTCTCGAAGCCGGAAGAGACGGTGGCTTGCTTTGGAAGGAAGATTGAAGAAGCAGGACGGGTTGGAAGGCACGGTGACATCAGTCTGGGCCTAATTTATACGGAAAAGTTCTCTTGGGCCCCAGGGTTTTGAATGGGCTTCTCGTGAGGCAGATCAATGGGCTCAATGTATAAATGGGCCTGTTAGATTCGGCCTTATAAGAGCCCATGAGGCCACGACCAACTGTTGTGTTCAATTTTGAAAAAAAAAATTGTTATGTCAGCAAGTTCCAAATCTACTCTGAATTAACCTCGTCCAAAATAGTTCCGGATCAAAATTTCAAAACTCATACAAAGAGTTCGGTTGTTTTGAGGTCATGTGGTTGCATGTCTATGTTTTTCGGCAAAAGCACGGGTTGGCGTTACCAGTAAGTCATTAAGCTACCAGAGCGTCTAATTAAGCCATAAATTCAGAGAAGTGAATGGGGGAATGCAGGAGTAGAGATCAAGCACGCCTTTTGTGTGTATGAGCATTTATTCCTTCTTTGTAAAGGGAGAACTGAGCATCGTCAATTCAGTGTTAATGAAAAGATTAACCATTTAACCTGTAAAGAAAGAACTGCTGCTGCTGCTACTACTAACACTAAAGATGGTGATCGCAACGGTGGTTAACCAGCTCCCATGAGTTTAAGACAGCATTGTGCATCATATGTGAATTCATAAGCTAGCTGAATTATCAAGAGAACAAAGACTAAACGGCTTGTTGATTGAGTATTTGAGCGAGGCTAGCTGAAACCGATGCATGTTCTTTTGCCAGTATTACTGAATTCAGAAGCTCTTGCCATGTGGAGAAGAATAGCAGAATTAGCAGCTATAGAGTAATTTGTTCTGATAGGAACTTCAGAAGAGAATCAACTGAAACTCTGAAGGCAAATCAGAAGCGATTCACAGCCAATCCGTTCTATGCAAATCATGCCAGCTTAAGTTCTGGCAATAACCACATCCCCACAGTGCCATCGGAGTCATCAACACCAACCATTTCTACATTGAGAAACCAATACTGATGTCTGCAATGCTTAAAATTCCAGAAATTACGTACTGAAGAGATGATAGGATAGATAGCACACATGGATCTCAGATGAAAACCGCAGATTATATTGACCTGTCATTTCATCAGAAGTTTCTGATCACTTCCTCTGCTAGTAAGCTGTACTCAACATTCTACATCATGCACATAATCTAGGAATAAATCATGGCAGTATGGCACACTAGAAAATAGATTCAGTAGCATCAATAGTATAGTAGTAGCACCTGCAGAAGAGCACATAATGTTCAGACGATCGTAAACAAAAAGTTGTGCTTCTTAAATTTCACATGATGTAGAACATCTCACAGAAAAACATCAAGTGATCAGTAGTAGTGATCAGATTTGACACCTATCATCTCACTGAAGGAATGCTGAGAAATTCCGATCAAGAACCATCTCTTAACTGTTTAACAACTGAAAAGAGTAGATATAAAGGAAAATGGGGCCCACTCCGGTGCATTTTACTGTTAGTAGAATTAATCCATACCGTTAAACTATTTTTATCGGACGACTACGATTAAATTATACTACCAACGATATTAGGTGGAGTAGAAATTTAAAGGGATAATGTCGTCCTTTTTATTGTGATCTTTATTAAAAAAAACGAAATTACAAAATAATACTAATCAAGTAATTAATAAAGTACAAAAATATCATTTTTTACTGATAGTATAATACTAACAGTAAAATACACCGGAGAGTTGCTCAAGAAAAAAGTTATATAGTTAGCAGGAATCTAATATTCAGCTAGGATCCTCTGAAGAGTGGCACTAGCCAACCTCAGTCCATCTTGGACCGTCAGCAAGCAACTGAAAGCAGGATACAGAGGCAAATTCAGCTTCACTGTACATCCATTTGATGCAAAACATGCTTCTAACAGAAAAACAAGCACCGAAAATTGAACCGTGCAATACTATGGTGTGGACTGCAATATCATTGCTGCATTCATGTAAATCACCAGATAACATTGCATTCATGTTTCACGTATGTTTGGCTTGCAAATGTTTTCAGCATTGTAGTAACTGTAACTAGACAATTATCACATCAAATCTGGACTGAACCTGCAGCTGTTGACTGAAGCTTCACTATCCATCCGTCGCAGGCTCGCAGCGAGAGGAGAGGGAATCAACAGCGAGAGTAACTTGCGAACTCTCAGGGGAGAAGCCACGCCGGCGGCGAGTAGTTCGACGGGCCTTGATCCGGATAGCTCAGGAAGTAGAGACCCACGTTGAACTCAGCGCCCGGATAGTCCGCCGCGTCGTACGATCTGGAGCAGCCTCGCCCACGAACAGCATCCGACCACTCAGAGACTTCAGCTCGTTCCAGGCGTACAGGGCCTCGTCGTTGTTGATGGAGTCCCCGGTGGCGGTTCCACCATCTCGAACACCCTGAACACCGAATTCGTCGGCGGCTTCGGGGGAGGATCAGGAACGAGCCTGACCACCATCAGTAGTTTCCCTCGGGACTCCACCAGGTACCGAACAGCGTAGTATCCGTCATAATCGCGGCCATCATGCGAGAAGCGACGAATCACCATGGGCGGTATCTTCAGACAGCCGTTCCCGTCTTCACTGAACTCCTGTACTGAGAGCACATGGAGATTTTCTTCTGTGCTGAGGAAATGGAAGCCTCCGTTGTGGTGTATGACATCCTCCAGAGCAAGCCCGGCGAAGGGAGTCCCTAGCACCGCAACCTGATGCTCCAAGCGCCAGAATGCATGAACGCGTGCATCACTCAGCAACCAGTAGCAGGAGCTGATGGCGGCGGCGACGCAACGCTTGTCCTCCGGTGGCGAAGAGAGGGTCGCGGCGAACACGATAATAACACTTTTGTGGACTGACTTCCCCAAGTTTACCAACTTGGGGAACGGGAACCGCTGCTTGTTGCGGTCCTTGCGGAGGCTGAGGAGCGCGTGGTCCTCGTGCTGGTCGAAGGCGACGAAGACCCAGCCACCATCGTAGGCGCCGAAGTAGTGCGCGGCGCGTGCGTCTTCCGGGAGCGGGAGGCCGAAGCCGTGGGTGGCGCAGCCGCGGAGGGGCACGAGAAGGCAGGCCCGTCGGCGCGCGGGACGAGGATCGATGGGAGCGGGCGACGCGGGGGGTGCTGCTGCTCCGCGACGGCTTCGCGCCAGGCGCGGCAGACTTGGCCCATGCGGCGCCGGTCGACGAGGCACCGGAGGCGCTCGTGGATGAGGCGCAGTTCGTCGTAGCTGAGCTTGTGGATTGGCGTCTCCATTGCAGAGGCAGAGGTGAGGCGAGGCCGCTCTGCTTCTCGAAGCCGGAAGAGATGGTGGCTTACTTTGGAAGGAAGATTGAAGAAGCAGGACGGGTTGGAAGGCACCGTGACATCAGTCTGGGCCTTATTTATACGGAAAAGTTCTCTTGGGCCCCAGGATTTGAATGGGCTTCTCGTGAGGCAGATCAATGGACTCAAATGTATAAATGTTTAGAATAAGTCTACATTGCGTCCCTCCAAATATTGCTCGTGGTTGTATTGTATCTCTCAACCACAAAACCGGGTATAACACCTCCCCGTCCTAAAAAACTGGTACAAATGGTCTCCTTTGGTGGTTTGAGAGGTGGTTTCATCTGACGTGACAGTTTTGACCATACTAATTGTCCGAGTGAGTGAGCTTTGTAGACACCACTTGTCAGCTACTTCTTCCTCACCAATCCTCCCCCTCTCTCTTTCTTCTTTTTCCCTCCTCTCTCACCTTTGAGGTGGCATGGCGAGCTGGATACGAGGAGGGTGGCGGTTGGCAAGTCAGAGCCAATAAAGGTGGTACCCCTAAATCATATGAGATGGGTATGTCGTCAACGACGCATAAGCTCCCTATCCTCTATGTGGTCTACTCCCTCTTTCCCGGTCCACCTGATCTCTGGTGTACTTGGGGCAGTAGAACTCCAAAGGACGACGACAGCGTCCATCAAGCGGAGATGGCAAACCGGTGAGAAACCACGAGGACTCGTCGTAGATAATGAAGAAGTGGGAGCGGTGTGCGATCGCCAGGCACCAACGGTGCAGGGCCGCGTGAAGCAGCCGACTGGCCGAAAGTCGACGCGCCAAGGAGACACCGAGCTGTGGAGCAGGTCATCACCTCGTCGGGGGCGTGCAACCGGCAGGTCGGCGGCGGCATCGGGCCGCACGACGACGCGAAGCATCCGAGGCCCGAGGCGAGACGCCGAGCAGTGAGCAGGTCGTCGACCGTGAGAGTGAGTAGCACTAGGCATAAAACCCGAAACCTGAACCTGAAAAAACCGACCTCGAACCCGAAAGAATTGAAACCCGATGCCCGAACTGTATTTTGCAGGCTCTAAGTTTGAAAACCCTAATATATTTTAGGTAAATTGGATTTATGTCTCCGGTACCCAAAATATCCGAATACCTGAAATAATAGCAACAATTCCTTGCTCCGGTACTTCAACCTCCACATCAAAGACACATAAGATGCAAACACGAAGCAACTTCAACTCTACGGCCAACGTGGCAACGTGTGAGCTGGTGGCTTGAGATTAAATATGTTTTTTTTGCGGTGGTTTTATGTTCTGATTTGAGAATTGAGAAAAATATGTTTTATGGGTATGAACTTTAACGATTTAATGTGACTTAAGACAATATGAGTGGCTTTACAACTAAAATATTGCTGAAACAATATCGGTATCTTTTTTAGGAAAATGATACTGAATCACTATATTTTTTTTGTGCAAAAAGACATACAGAATATCTGTTTTCGTATGTTGAGCACTGTTCGGGTTGTAACGAGTAACCTGAAACCTGAGCCCGATTTTACAGGTACCCGAAATATCGGATCTTAGAATTTTTTTTTACTAATTTCGGGTATTGATTTTGGAAACTCGAAAAACTCGACCCAAAATTTTCGGGTAACCCGAACGTCTAATGCTAAGAGTGAGAGCGTCGCGCACCCCGGCATGAGCATGGTCGCGACATGGCCCAGTGGCGCGTCAACCGTTGGCCCATTGGGGCCATCGAGCGGGTCGGGGTGGGAGGCTCGGAGTGGGTGAGGTCAACGAGTGGCGTCGTGCAGTGCTGTTCGGCCTCCGGCTTGGCGGGCTGCACCTGCTGCGTGCACTAGTGCACTAAGAGCAAGTACAATAGCAGACTGTAAGCCGACTAAATGCTGATGTGGAGGAGAGAGGGTAGAGAGAGAAGAAGCGGACTGTAATCTTATAGTTAGCTTGGGCAGAAGAACCAAAAAATTCTGTGAGAGGGACATGTAGGTTATGCATTAATGATAAAGAGTTAACTACTATATGGGTATGCTAAAAACAGACTATGAAGAGTCTTACAGCCAGCTTGTTAACTATATTATTAGCCTTTCTCTGAGTGCACTTCTCATGTAGGGACAGGACGGCGCGCGACTCTATCCTATACCGTGCTATCTTTTTTTTCTGATCTTTAATTTTCCTCTTTAGTTCTTGCTTGTGAATATTGGTTTTCGTTTGAACTTTCTCATAGGATTAATAAACTCAGAAACTGTTGGACAAAACCACCTCCGAAACTGTTCGGGGAGTTGATTTAAAACGGTTTTGGGAGTTTGAGGGTGGTTTATACCCGGTTTTGCTATTGAGGGATGCGATTCAACCAGTGACATGACAGGAGGGAGGCAGTATAGACTTGTTCCTAAATGTTTTCCTTGTTCTTGCGGACCTGTTAGCTTCGGCCTTATAAGAGACCACAAGGCCACGACCAACCGCTGTGTTCAATTTTGAAAAAAAATGTTATGTCGGCAAGTTCCAAATCATTAAACCTCGTCGAAGATAGTTCCGGATCAAAATTTCAAAACTCAAACAGAGAGTTCGGTTGTTTTGAGGTCACGTGGTTCGGTGGTTGCATATCTTTACAAAAGCACGGCTTGGAGTTACCAGTAAGTAATTAAGCCCTAAGTTCAGAAAAGTGGAGGGGGGGAATGCAGGAGTAGAGATAAGCATGCTTGGTGTGTATCAACATTTGTTCCTTCTCTGTAAAGGGAGAACTGAGCATCGTCAATTCAGTGTTAATGAAAAGATTAATCTGTAAAAAATGAACCGCTCATTATTGCTTCTACTACTACTACTACTACTTAAGATGGTGATCGCAACGGTTAACCAGCTCCCACGAGTTTAAGACAGTATTGCTGTGCATCATGTGTGAATAAATCAAAGCAGGGAAAAACAACTAGTATTATCAAGAGAACAAAGACTAAACGGCTTGTTGATTGAGCGAGGCTAGCTGAAACCGATGCATGTTGTTTTGTCAGTATTACTGAATTCAGAAGCCCTTGCCATGTGGAAAAGAATAGCAGAATCAGCAGCTATGGAGTAATTTGTGTGAAACTAAGAGTGGTTTGGATTAATTGTGATGAAAAATTGGCAAGCGTGTGTTAACCAATGAGGATCAGATCACGAAATATGTACCCGCAAAATGGTGGTTCGGATTGTTGTGTGCAGGTGCTTGGGGTCAACCTTGATCAACGACAGACCGGGATCAAACTCAGGGGAAGTTGTGGTGTAGCACGGTCGAGGACGTCGGGTGATAAGGTGGGACACAGGCGCATACGCGATGAACGGGTATCGTGCGGAAGCGTTGGATTTTGTGAAGAAAAAATCAAAGAAAGAGGAGTACGTGCATTGCTGCATGCATACGTACAGTATGTAACATGCATGGGCTTGGCTGTTGGTTTGCCCATGTGTACTATGCATGCACACTTGCTGGGCAGCTAGCTAGCTTGCATGTCTGCATACGTGTACATGCGTGGAAAGTTGACTCAGTCAACTGTTCACACATGTATGGCATGGACTGGATGGTCAGCTTGCGGGCGAACGGCTTGGCTGACGTGGGCCATGCATGCGCGGGAGAGAAGGCCAGGAGCTGGTTCGACACATGCAAGCGGAGACGTGACTCGGCGTCGCTGACGAGTGGGTCCCGGGGGACACCGCGGGTGCGCGTGGCCACACAGGAGGCAGCTGGACTGGTTCGGATCTTCTATGGCATCCAGATCCCCTATGGCAAATCAGTAAAGGGCTACGTGGCTTATTCTGGAGCGTCGATTTTGGATCGAACGGCTGTGAGTACTTAAAGTAGCCGCCAAGTTTTAGGGGTACTTTGGTCATTTTGCAATGGAGGATTAGCCCTATAAATAGGGGAGGGATGATTGCTTAAGTTTGCAACTTTGTGATGGAATGAAAAATGTTTTTCGAGATATTCGCTAGATGTGATAATAACTCTCATGAATTGTTATTGTTAAGCTTGTGAACCAAGTTTTGTAAACTTCAAAAATGAAATTTGAAGTTTACTTGTGAAATGAAATTTTATTTACCGCATTTAAATTTTACGCTTTGTGCATTTAAATTCCTGTCGATATTTTTTGCTCTGTTTTATTTTTAATATCTCCATTCCTATCCTCTTATTTTCACGAAGATATCTTTTTCGGAGTTTTACGATCGAATTGGAATTTTGCTCTTTTCGGGTATAGTTACACTTTAGCTATAGCTATATTGACCCCCTCTATAGCCTGACCGATCTCACAATTTGTTCTGATAGGAACCTCAGAAGAGAATCAACAGAAACTCTGAAGGCAAATCAGAAGCAAATCACTGCAAATCCGTTTTGTGCAAATCATTCCATCAGCAAAAAGCTTAAGTTCTGGCAATGACCACATCCCCACAATGCCATCGGAGTCATCAACACCAACCATTTCTACATTGAGAAACCAATACTGATGTCTGCAATGCTAAAAATTCCAGAAATTACTGAAGAGATGATAGGATAGATAGCACAGATGGATCTCAGATGAAAACCGCAGATTATATTGAAAGCGACTGCTGTTCACTGATCAGCACGACACATACCAGCCAGATCTACAACGACAATCTAACCAAGAACATGGCGCTCTCACGGGAGAAGCCATGCCCGCCGTGAGTAGCTCGACGGGCGTTGCTCCGGCAAAAACTTGTCCACGCGGTCCTCGCCCGGCAGCCATTTGCCGCTGTCTCTGCAGGGGTAGCGCTGCCGCTGGTCGTCGCGGTAGAGCCTCCCGTCGTCAAGGAAGTAGACACCGTCGTTGAACTCGGCCCCGGGATATTCGGCCGCGTCGTAGGATCTGGAGCAGCCCTGCGCGACGAACAGCATCCGCCCACCCAGCGACTTCAGCTCCTTCCAGGCGTATGGGCCTTCGTTGTCGTCGCTGATGGGCGTCTCCGGCGGCGGCTCCACCATCTCGAACACCTTGAACGCCGACGTCGTCGGCGGCAGGGTAAGTTCGCCAGTGGTGAGCCTAACCACCATGAGGAGATTCCCGCGGGACTCCACCAGGTAGCGAACAACGGCGTCTCTGGCATATTTGCGCCGGCCAGTGGAGAAGCGGCGGATCTCCATGGGCGCTATCTCCAGATTGCCGTTGCCGTCGTCGTGGAACTCCGGTACTGAAAACACATTGAGGTTTTCTTCCACGGTGAGGAAATGGAAGGCCCCCTTGTGGTGTATGACGTCCTCCAGAGCCGGCCATGTCTCGGTGTGGAAATGGAGGTTTTCTTGAGGACCAGTCGTGATGAATATGCCCTGAACCCTCCTTCCCCTGAATGTTTGAGCGCATGGACCAGTCGTCATCACCATGGCCTCATCCCGCAAGCGCCAGAACGTATGAGCGCATGGACCAGCCTTCGAGTTGAAGAAGCTGATGGCGGCGGCGACGCAGTTCACGTTCTCCGGTGGCGAAGAGAGGGTCGCAGCGACCATGCCATAGCCGCAGACGTACTGCCGCACCCCGTCCCAGCGGACGCGGTCGGGGAGGTCGATGCGTACGCGTTTGCGGAGGCTGACGAGCGCCATGTCGCCGGTCTGGTGGAAGGCGAGGAAGGCCCAGCCGCCGCCGTAGGCGCCGAAGTAGAGCGCCGCGCGCGTGGCGTACGGACCGCGGAAGCGGTGGGCGGGGCAGCCGGCGAGGGCGCACGCGAAGGAAGGGCCGTCGGCGGTGGGGAGGAGGATCCACGGGAGCGGCGGCGCACTGACGGCGGCGCGCCAGTCGCGGCAAAGTTGGCCCACGCGGCGCCGGTCGAGGAGGCACGGGAGGCGCTCGAGGATGAGGAGTAGTTCGTCGTGGCCGAGCGCGTGGTTCAGCGTCTCCGTTGGAGAGGCCGCGGAGGCGAGGCGAGGCGAGGCGGCGAGGAAGTCGAGGAGGCGTTGCATTGTGTGGAGTCGATTTGCTCCTCTGCTTCTCGCAGCGGGAGGAAGCAGAGGCTTTGGTTTAGTATTAAAAAAAGCAGAGTTGGGCCTTATTTATTGGGCCAGATTTCTTGAGCCCAAAAGATTCAGCGCCAAGCCAGGCAGATTAATGGGCGGAAATTCAGAAAGGCCTTACTGTTTCACAGCCCAGAGATTGTACTCCGTACTTGTTGTACCAGAATCTCTCAAGTTCAACACATATTTTTGGAGTAAACAGAGACATAATTAATCTGATCATTTCATCACGATGGATCAGGGCTAATACTATTGGGCTTATAAGAAGCACTTGATCGCTTAATATATCGGAAGGATAGGTGATAGTTTGGGTGTTTCCGTGAAACACGCTGAACGACATATGTGCAAAAAAAAATAGAAAATAAATTTCGGTAAAAAAAACCCTAAAATCAACTCTAAATTTAAAATAAAAATAAATTTTGACTTATAAACATAAGCAAAATCGAAAAGATGGTGTGTATGCGTCAATTTGCACAATATTTAGTACATTCCATGATCAACCTTGTGAACAAACTTCAAAAATTCAAAACTCGGTTTTCATGCCATGGCGCCGTGAACATGTATTCTCGTCTCGGGAAAAAACAGCGTGTTTTCCCACGAGTATAGTGACGTGTTCGATTGTACCATCAGACAATGCAGAGAAAAAACACCCTCATTGTGTATCAAAATTCTCCTCTCCGATCCTCCCCCTTCTGTGGATCATATGAGCAGAACAACCTCTGTCCAATAGCGTTTAGCAGAGTAACTATGAGCAGAACAACCTCTGTCCAGTAGTGTTGAACACTAAAGATGATGATCACATTGTACTAACAAGACAATAGCCATCTCAGCTGGCAACCAGCTTCTATAGTTTTATGTTGTTAAGGCTCATTACTCTACATCATGTAGTCATGTAGCCGTGCACATAGTCTAGGAATTGACGAACAAACGTCACAAAGACAGTATCCCCATGAAACGGAATGAGCCAATCATAAAGCAAACGAGCACTATCAAGAAAGCAAATACATGAACGATCTACTTCTTGCTCAGCTAGCTGAAACTGCTGCTCCCGCGAGAGTGGAAAAGAATAGAAAAACAGTCTTGAAATTATTTTCTCATCCGACCAACGACTCTGAGTTTCTGATTAGATCCTCAGAAGTCAGAATTCGAGAGAGAATTGAAGCAACTGAAAGCACGCTGCAGAAGCAGTCGGTTCTTCAGTTCAAAATGCAAATGCATTTGATCCAAAGCATGTACACTAACGCAATCCCCATACTGCATTACTGGTTGCCATATAATCATGCACTAACAAGTTCTGCATTACACTAGCACTGAACGGATGTTATGATAGATCGAACAACTGCAACTGCATAGGATCTGGACTCTGAAATGAAAACTGGACAAATCAACAATTACCATATCTGACCACGAATGAAACAGCAACTATCGACTGATCAGCACGACAACAACGTCAGACTGAAAACTCGCTGCTCGCTGGCATACCTGTACCAGGACGATCTAACTAAGAACATGGCAGTCTCACGGGAGAATCCAAACCGGCGACGAGTAGTTCGACGGGCCTTGCTCCGGCAAGAGCCTGTCCACACGCTCCGCGCCAGGCAGCCATTTGCCGCTGTCTCTGCAGGGGTATTGCCGCTCGCCGGCGGCAGCCTCCAACATCGCCAGCTCGCGGTAGAGCCTCCCGTCGTCCAGGAAGTAGACGCCGTCCTTGAACTCGGCCCCCGGATAGTCGGCCGCGTTGTACGATCTGGAGCAGCCTCGCGCGACGAAGAGCATCCGCCCACCCAGCGACTCCAGCTCGTTCCAGGCGTATGGGGCGTCGTCGTCGTTGTTGTTGGGCGTCCCCGGCGGCGGCTCCACCATCTCGAACACCTTGAACTCCGACGTCGTCGGGGCCACGGGGAGAGGACCACGGGCGAGCCTAACCACCATGAGGAGATTCCCACCGGACTCCACCAGGTAGCGAACAACGACGTCTCCATCTCCACCGTAATTGCGGCCACCACGCGAGAAGCGGCGAATCTCCATGGGCGGCACCTCCAGATTGCCCTTATCGTCTTCGCGGAAGCCCGGTACCGGAAAAACATGGAGGTTTTCTTCTCCGCTGAGGAAATAGAAGGCTCCTTTGTGGTGTATGACATCCTCCAGAGCTGCTCCGCTCATGATCCTAGGAACAGTCATCGTCCTCCTCGCCGTAACCTGATGTCTCATGCACCAGAATCTATGAACGCGTGGACCGTTCTCCCGAGGGGTCAAGTAGCCGATGGCGGCGGCGACGCAGCCTTCGTTTTCCGGTGGCGACGAGAGGGTCGCGGCCACCGTGTTCCAGGCCACGTAGGGGTAGAGGATTCGGAGGACATCGTGGGTGCGGAGGCTGAAGAGCGCGTAGTCGTTCCGCTTGCCGAAGGTGACGAACACCCAGCCACCGTCGTAGGCTCCGAAGTAGCGCGCGCCGCGCGCGGCGTCCGGTAGCGGGCGGCCGAAGCCGTGGGTGGCGCAGCCGGAGAGCGCGCACGAGAAGGAAGGCCCGTCGGCGCACGGGACGAGGATCAGCGGGAGGTGCCTCTTCCACGGCAGCGGCTGCTTCTCCTTGACGGTGGCGCGCCAGGAGCGGCAGACATGGCCCATGTGGCGCCGGTCGACGAGGCACGGGAGGCGCTCGTGGATGAGGCGCAATTCGCGCTCGCGGAGCTTGCGGTTTGGCGTCTCCATTGGAGGTGAGGCGAGGCGAAGCGAGGAGATCGGGTTGCGATGCGACGAGGCGGCCTCAACTGTAACCTGTAGGGGATCCGTTGCTCTGCTGTATTTATTGGGCTAGTTTTCTTGGGCTCAAAGGTTTGAGTCGCTTTGGTGGAGTGAGGAAGATGAATGGGCCCAAATTAAGAAAGGCTTCCGTACACCTATTGCTTACATGTCATCTCAATGTTACTTTAAAAAAATATGAAAAATTATGTTAAGATAGTTTAATATGAGTTATATTGTTCCATCAACATGCAAGTTTAAATTCAAATTCTACAAGTTGTAGCAAAAATAACAAAAACAATTATGAATATGCATATACTTAGTTTTAATTTTGTTTATTTTTTCTACAACTTGTAGAAGTTAAATTTAAACTTGTATGTCTGTGGAGTGATATAACTCATATTAATCTATCTTATCAATTTTTTTATATTTTTATGACTATTTAGATAACATGCAAGTACATGGGTATACATACACCCGTGTGCTAAAAACTATTTCTCGTGCTGTCATGTGATCTCGTTATTACCAAGCGGATAGAACCAGTCTGCTTTAAACCAGCACTCTCTCTGATTTTTTTACAGGACATTATTTATCATATTTAACAATTTTAACCATATATACAAAAATTGTAAGTCATATTTAAAATAATAATAATAAATCAAATTATAACAAAATATTTAGTAATAACACGAAGGGTAGAACGTGAACATAAAAGTCATCGAAGTCATATGAAAAATGGATTGAGTATTTCACAGCCCATACACCAATGTACTCATACCATAACGTCTCAAATTCGATAAATATTTTTTTAAGTAAAATCAGGTTTTTTTTTAAAAAAAAGAAGAATTAGTGTCGAGTGTGATGTTATTTAGCACGCACTAAAAAAAAAGTGAACCGATTTCATTGTTATCAGTTTTTGCTCCTCCGGTCCTCACCCTTTTGTAGAGCAGATAAGCAGAACCATCTTCTGTTCTAGTGAACTGATTAACATGTTGTATTTCTAGATGATGAACACAGTGGACCAAAAACCATCACAGCATTTACTTAACGCTCAACTTTTACGTCATTTACACTGTCTACATGTACATTGTCTAGGAGGCTAGGAATAGATCATGGCACGTAAAAAACAAATTCACTGGCATTCATGATAGTAACTACAGAAGAACAAATAACACAAGACGGATTATTAATCAATACGATGTACTGAAGAGATGTTATTGTAGGTCGAGCAATAGCAAGTACACATGGATCTTGAATGAAACGTCATGATCGTACTAACTGGAGTACTCGACAATCAACAACTGCGACATCTGAAGTTCAGAACTGACTCAAAATCAACAACTCCAATTACTACAGAAGTTCAGCAGGACAACAAAAGGCGAAAAACTCGCTGTAATCTAAATAATACGGATTAACTAGGAACATGGCGATCTCACGGGAGAATCCATGCCGGTGGCAAGTAGTTCGACGGGCCTTGCTCCGCTGCAAAGCAATTCTCCTGTCCGAACCTTTTTTTTTTTTTTTTTGCCAACTGATTTGGTCTGAACTTTCGTCTCATTTCTCCTGTTTTGTAGTAGCTCCTCGTCCCCTGCATACGCAACGTGTGGAATGAACGGCGATCGGACGACACGGCGCGGACGGCTCCACCCCTGTGCGATATCCTCTACTCGGCTTAGCCCAATCGGCTCCAGGCCCGCGAATAGAAGGCACTCGGCTTAGCCGACTCTTTGCTTCTTTCATCGTTGACGAGGGCGCTCCACTTCCCTTCCCTTGCCGTCGTCCTGCCTCCTTTCTTGTCTGTTATCGCCTCCATCACCTCCCCCCATGTTTCCCCTCCTTCCCGATCCCCTTCCCCTGTGTTTCCCCTCCTCCCCCTTCCCTGCCTCCATCTCAACCATGAGCACCATTGGCAGCGACAGGGTCAGCTAGCTTGGTCCATAGGACATGTTCCCCCTTTTGCATCCCTCCTAACCACACGGGTGGTCGGTGACAGCTGCGGTGACTGATTTGACGATGGAAAAAATGGGGTGTCGAAATAGCTAGGAGCTAGACCACAACACGTCGGCAGCAGTGGATGTGATTATATGGTTGGAGCTAGTCATGAACATATCGCTCTATGGTCTGTACAATTTCACATTTTCAGAAAATATTATGGCAGAGCTCTTGCATTAGGAAGGAGGCCAGAAGATGGTTGAGTTTAGAAGATGCATTCAGGTGGCTTTTGCTTATATAAGTGATTTGACTAAAGATGACTAGATCAAGAGATAATTGTTGAGCTAAATGATGTAATCTTGTGCACGTTTTAATTATTTCAGTAGTTTGCTGATAGTTGCATTATATTCTTTTTGGTTGTATGTCAGCTTTGGATTCCTTATGCATGTAGATGCTGGCTGGGAATAGAAGTAGCAGAACTAGCTAGTGTTAGTTTTCAGTTAGTTTTTCAGTCAGTTTCTTGACCAAGCTAGAAAACCCGAAAAGTTACAGATAAAGTTTTACGCATCACCAAAATACTCTGTTTGTTCTCTGTTCTTGTTTCCTCGGAAAAGGTTCAGCTTTGTCAGTTACTGTTTATCATCCGAAACATTCAGAGTTCCACAAAATTCAGACAAGTGAGATAGATGGTTGCTGAGTGAATATGCTGACAATGATTGACAGGAAAAGAGAAAAGATGTTAGTTATGTAGCTTAGTGACATCAATGCACCTGAAAGCATATTATTGTACGCACTGCTGCTGCAAAATTACGAATGAGATTTATTTATAAATAAATTGATTTCTTGCCATGTGGAAATAAATAGCTATGTCTGTCTTTGTATATCTTCTTGGTTATTTTACAGAACTAACAGGCAGGGGCTGAAAAGATGCAAAGGGGTGCTACTGCTAAACCAAATAACAAATGGAATCTGGAACACTATGCATGGTTGGCGTTAGGAAGCTGGATATTACAGTGAAAGCAATGCCTATGCTAGTGGACAACCATGAAGGCAATAAAGATGACAATCGAAGTAGGTTTCCCTACCGGTGTTTTCTGCTCCCCATTGCATCCATGATCAGCAGCGGCATCATCATTTATATGTGCAGGTTTAGGAGCCATGCAATGCACTAGGGCATGCAAACACATCTCATGCAAGGGCAACAAAAGCGTAGTGGTTGGATCCTTGTCATTGAATCCTGTCATGGTGGCTGCGGCTGCAATCGCAGCTGTGGCGCCAACACCGGCGCCGACGGCAGCGTCGGAGGATTCTCCTGCCATGACAGTTGCGGCCCCTTCCGTTTTGAGCGGATTTTCTTTAAGATTTTGTAAGCCGACGTGAGCAAGCCGAGCTGCACCTTCTATTCGTGGGCCTGGAGCCGATTGGGCTAAGCCGAGCAGAGGGTATCGCATAGAGGTGGAGCCGTCCACGCCGTGTGGTCCGATCGCCGTTCATTCCACGCGTCGCACATCAAAGCAGGGTATGCAGGGGACAAGAGCTGTAGCAACTCAAAGCATGCTTCAGAAGAAACAATATTGTTGATTAACGGCTGTCAGTTAAACACATTCTTACACTGAATTGTTGATGCAATAATCATACAAGAACAAATGAACAAATGTAAGGATGCAACAGTGCAAATATGCAACCCAAGTCAAGAACACAACCATATCTGTGTTCCGTAATCATACAAGCCTGAAATGGTAAAAAGAGCCAGAAAATACTGAAGTTATGCTATGAACTAGTAATGACAGTCATTCGCGCAATTACAAGAACAAATGAACCTCAAAGGCTCGAACGGGACATCATAGATTGTAATAACTGGACAAATCATTCCTCGAAAGAAGAAGCAACCGCCGAAAGGCACGGCAACATCATCCTTTGCAGCAAGAGTAGACGGGCTAACAGAGTACTGACATGCTGTAAGCTAATTAGCTAAGCACATATCAAACACATCAGCACCAAGCATTACCTCATAACCATTTACCAGTATCATGGGAGAAGCCAAACTGGCGGTGAGTAGATCGAAGGGCCTTGCTCCGGCAAGAAGTTGTCCACACACGGCGGCGCCGGAACCGCCTCCGCCACTGGCAGCCACTTGCCGCTGTCTCTGCAGGGATATTGCCAAACGTCTCGGCGGGTCCTGAACAGTGTCCCCTCGTGGTAGATCCTCCCGTCGTCGAGGAAGTAGACGCCGTCGTTGAACTCAGCCCCCGGATAGTCGGCCACCTCGTAGGATCTGGAGCAGCCTCGCGCGACAAACAGCATCCGCCCACCCAACGACTTCAGCTCCTTCCAGGTGCACATGGAATCACGCCGCTGTGGTTCCACCATCTCGAACACCCTGAACGCTGCCGTCGTCGGTGGCTCGGGACGAGGATGAGAAACGAGCCTGACCACCATGAGGAGACTCCCGCGGGACTCCACAAGGTAGCGAACAACGGCCGCGCGTCTGCCGTAATTGCGCTTACCAGGCGAGAAGCGCCGAATCACCTTGGGCGCCACCTTCAGAATATTGCCCTTGTTGCCGTCATCGTGGAATTCAGACACTCGAAAAACATGGAGGTTTTCTTCTTCGGTGAGGAAATGGAAGGCCCCGTTGCGGTGTATGACATCCTCCAGAGCTGGCTCGTTGATGTCCTCGGGACCATGCCCCATCACCGCATACTCATGCCCCATCCGCCAGAATGCATGAGCGCGTCGACCAAACTCCAAGGGCCAGTAGATGATGATGGCGGCGCCGACGCAATGCTCGTCCTCCGGCGGCGAAGAGAGGGTCGCGGCGACCATGATCATTGCAATGTTACGGACTGGGACTGGCCGCCCAAAGTCACGAACCGCTATGTCCTGACGGGCAAAATCGGGGAGGCGGAAGCGCCCCCGCACATCGCGGAGGCTGAGGACCGCGTGGTGGATGATCTGGTGGAAGGCGAGGAAGACCCAGCCGCCGTCGTAGGCGCCGAAGTAGCGCGCGGTGCGCGCGACGTCCGGGACGCCGTCGAAGCCGTGCCCGCCGCAGCCGCCGAGGACGCACGAGAAGGAAGGGCCGTCGGCGCGCGGGACAAGGATCCACGGCAGCGGGCGCTCCGGTGGGTGCTGCCGCGGCCCGACGGCTTCGCGCCAGGAGTGGCAGACTTGGCCCATGTGGCGCCGGTCGACGAGGCAGGGGAGGCGCTCGTGGATGAAGCGGAGATTGCGGGCGTCGAGCTTGGCCATCGGAGAGGAAAGGTGAGGCGACGCGGGAACCAGGAGAGGAGATCGAATGCTTCGAGAAGAATTTGGTCGGTTGCTCTGCCTCTGCTTCTCGAAGCAGGAAGAAATCGCGTGGTTTGGAAGAACTAGAGGTTGGGCCATCAAGCGATCAGGGCCCTATTTATTGAGCCAGTTTTCTTGGGCCCAGCGAGAGGAGCGAGTGCCCGATTAGAAGGATAAATGGGCCAAAATGTTGTGACGGTCTGCTTGAAAGCCCAGTAAATGGCCCAATTCCGGTGTAAATTACGGGCCCACCAATCTTTTCCAGTTTGGGGTTGCAAAGAGGGGGGAAAAATCCAATCATTTGGTTGCGTTGTTTCATTTGGTCGCCGCCGTCGCCTGGATAATTTTTGGTCTAAATCTTAGTATCATTTCTCCTGTTTTGTAGCTCCAGATGGGTGTTCTGATGTATGCTTTGGGTGCATATATTGATTCATCAATGTGATGGTTTCCTTTTTTTCATCCATTTTAATTTTTGAACATGACCTTTTCTGTTATTGTTTTAAAGTTATTATCTTATGGATTGTGTAGCCCGTAGTAATATTGGAACCTGATTTTTTTATTATTCATATAATTCATAATTTATACTTGCAAAAATATATGTCTTGCATCAAATCAAGTTAATTTTAGTAATCCAAATTAAAATATGTTTAGAAAATAAATTGTGTGTCAGTGTCAGGAATAGACATGGATGTCCAAGAGCTGCTGTGCAGCTGGGAGAATATTAGGTCACCGGTGTTTATCCAGCTCATCGGCCGCTTCTAGGGCGAGCTTTGCATGGACCTCTTCTCCAGCCGTGACAGCATGTCACGACTTGTCGTCCCAACCCGAGGACTTGTGTTTTGATAACTACAGCAAAAATGAGGCTTCTGAGGTGGACTTGGTAGTGCGGTCATGAACTTAGACGAATTGACGTACGATATAATCACTATTTATTTTTAAAATACTAAAGATATTATTTTATTTAAATATTTATAAAACTATATTTTATAAAAGTTATAGAGGGCATTTTGAAAAGTGCATTGCCATTTTACGTGACGTGACATATAGTCATTATAAATTTGAAAAGGAATTCATATTATGATTCAAACTCAAGAATGTACCAATAGAAAAACCTATAAATTTCTAAGATGGTTTAGAAACTAAAAAAATATAGGAATAAAAAACATATTTTTAAGCAATTAAAAATAAATATGAGAACGCATAAATAGAAAAAAACGTAAAAAGACTAATATGACGAGAACATTGCAAAATAGTGAGTGCAGGCGCAGTGCAGCTGGTGGATGTTGTCTCGCTGGAGATAGTGGCCGGAATTAGTGTAGGAGGCGGCGTTACTGGAGGGAGTAGAGCCCGAGGGTGGCGACTTGGGCGCGTCGACGAGCACGTGTCAGTTTGTCACCGGCGCCTGGAGCCGTTTTGTGTTGGCGTGAGATTTTGGAAACGATGAATTTAATTTTAGTAAAAAAATAAATTTATTTAGGAAATTAAATGTTTGGATTATATTAGGACTAAGAGTTTACTCTAGTTGACGTTGGAGTTTTTTATATAAATAGATTATGGGTTGACACCGCAAGCACTTTGTATACCTAATATTCTTGAGTATTTGTCAAATTGTATTCTTTTTTTTGTTCTTTGAGCAGTTGAACCATCAGCACAAGAGAGGTTAATATTGAACCGGCAGCATAAGAAAGATCAATATGGACAGGTTAGCCCATAAATTTAAAGTTTCTTTTATTTATCCTAAAATATTTGGTTGATTGGTCAATCATTCAATCTCCTTGGTAGGGTTATTCTTGTATTTTGATCCTATGACATGGACAACACGGATCAACGAAAAGATGCAACGACCGACCCTAGGAGAGAAGGAGGAAGCACATTGTCGAGTGACCGTCGAAACGCTTCGGGCTCCGGATATGCAGAAGGCAGTTCGTCCGTTCGAAACCCCTCATAAGGGGTGAGAATGGTGTCTGGTCAGTGGTGTACCAGCGGGCCATCCAGATGACGCGTTAGAGCTATTGAATATTTTATAGATCTAATGTCGATAAGCTGGAGACGTGGTACAATATGCGCATGCGGGAGTGTAGCATGGCACGGTGGCCGGAGTACCGCAACCATGACAAGAAGAAGGTCCGGGCGTTGATAGGCAAGGTGAAAGAGGTACAATAGGTCGCATGCCCGAGCAACGGAGGAAAAGTTCGTAGTGAACGTCACGGAGAAACGACGTCTCGAGGAGAGGGAGCGACAGCTCACGGCGGCGGCGCCAGAGAAGCACCAGTCAATGGGGCCTTGTGCTCCCCTGACGATTATTGTTACCCGCTTATATCATTGTCTGCTACTCAGGCCCTGTTTAGTTCAAAAATTTTTCGCCAAAAAAAACATCACATCAAATTTTTAGACATTTAAATAGAGCATTAAACATATATGACATAAAAAACTAATTGCATATTTATGTGAGAAATCATGAGACAAATCTTTTAAGCCTAATTCGTCCATTATTAGACATAAGTGATACAGTAACCCACATGCACTAATAATGAATTAATTAGACTCAAAAGATTCGTCTTGCGGTTTCTAGGCGAGTCATGAAATTAGTTTTTTCATTCGTGTCCGAAAACCCCTTCTGACATCCGATCAAACGTCTAATGTCACACCCAAAAATTTTTCTTTCTCCAACTAAACACCCCCTCACTCTAAGGCCGTGTTTGGCCCGAGTGCTAAGATATCTAAGCTCTTGTTTTCCGCGCACACGCTTTCCGATCTGTTAAACGGTATATTTTTTTACAAAAATTTCTATAGAAAAGTTGTTTAAAAAATATATTAATCTATTTTATATTTTTTTAATAATTAATTATTAATTAATCATGTACTAATCTATTACTATTTTTTTCATGACAAATAACTAACCCATCACATCCCTTTTACCGAATACGGCTTAAGTAGTTCAACTCTATTGTCCTCGTGACTAATATTGTTTCGATGTCTGATGGGTGTTTTTAACTCCCGGCCCCGCGGCCAATAATCTTTAACGTTGGGACTTGGGAGTGCTAAAATTATTGATCCAAGCTATAGTATGTATTTTCGGCGAAAGCACTTAATTAAGAAATCAGCTGTCCAATCGACTACGGTGTATCTTTTATTTTACCATCAGAAAGATGGTACGTGTTCAGATAGAAGGGAGTTAGGAACATGGAAATGCATCACTCGGAGCAGAGCAGAACAGCCTCTGTTTAGTAGTAGTGCACAAACTTAAGATAGCGCCTAACAGCATAACCTATATTAAAAGATAAAAACATCTCAACTTTTATTCCGCCCTATATTAAAAATACTATAGGAATAAATCATAGCACTGGAAGAAATTTCAGTGTATCAATTAATCGTAGCACACGTAAAGAACAAGAAGTAATACAAGAACTACTCGTTGTTTGCCAAAAAATTCAGACATTCAGAAGCTTGAAATGAAAGCTATGAACAGGCGAAAAGGACTGCATAGTACTATGAAATTTGCAGCACCTGTTGCAAGGATTCTACTTGGATCCCCATAAGAGAAGCATGCTTCTATTAAGAAAAGCTAAGTGCTGGTGCTAATTAAACACATTTTCACCCCGCAGAATTGAAATACTAATGCAATCCAAGTCATGAACACCAACCGTTTCTCCATTATGTAATCATGAAGAGCCGAAAAATAGAAGGAAACGCCGAAAAGATGAACATAGGTCGAGCAATTGCAAGAACGCATCGAACTCGAAGGCTCGAATGAAACATCATAGATTGCACTAACTGGACAAATCAACAGCAGCCAAATCACACGAATGCAACAGCAACTTTTGATCAGCACGACAACATAATCTGCAGAGAGGAGACGGACTAGGGTACTTACAAACCGCATTAAGCAAGAGCAAGGCACATCTCAGCAAGATCAGCAGCAAGCATCACCTGTGCCACGGCGATCAAACTAACATGGGCACTCTCAGGGGAGAAGCCACGCCGGCGGTGAGTAGTTCGACGGGCCTTGCTCCGGCAAGAACTTGTCCACGCGGGGACCCGCCTCCACGGCCGGCAGCCACCTGCCGATGTCTCTGCAGGGATACTCCCGTTCGGTGGCATCGAAGTCGAAGAACACCTTGAGCTCGTTGTAGGTTCTCTCGTCGACGCCGTCGTCCAGGAAGTAGATGGTGTCGCTGAACCCCAACCACTGGTAGCTGGCCACCTCGTAGGATTTGGAGCAGCCTCGCGCGAGGAACAGCATCCTCCCACCCAGCGACTCCAACTCGTTCCAGGCGTATGGGGTCTCCTCGTTGTTGATGGGCGTCCCCGGCGGTGGCTCCACCATCTCGAACACCCTGAACGACAACGCCGGCGGCAGCACAGGAAGGGGACGAACGATCCTAACCACCATTAGGAGATTCCCGCGGGACTCCACCAGGTAGCGAACAACGGCGTGTTCGCCGTAATTGCGGCTATCACGCGCGAAGCGACGAATCTCCATGGGTGGTATCTCCAGATTGCCGAAGCCGTCTACCTTGAACTCCGGTAGTGCGAACACATGGAGGTGTTCTTGCGCGGTGAGGAAGTGGAAGGCTTCCTTGTGGTGTATGATGTCCTCGAGAGTTGATCCAGTGTTGCCCCTGTTAATGGTCGGCACGACCGCATCCTCACTCCTCATGCGCCAGAATGCGTGAACGCGCGGGTTAGCCAGGGGTAAGTACCGGCAGTACGATCCGATGGCGGCGGCGATGCAGCGTTCGTCTTCCGGTGGCGAAGAGAGGGTCGCTGCTGTCATAAAAATCCTCCTGTTGTATCCACGCAACCATTGGAGGTGGAAGATCTCGGGGAGGAGGATGCGCTGCTTGGTGCGGAGGCTGAGGAGGCCGTAGTTGTTGCCGAAGTTGAGGAACAGCCATCCGCCTCCGTAGGCGCCGAAGTATCGAGCGGCGCGCGCGTAGTCCGGGACGTCGAAGCGGTCGGTTCCGCAGCCGCCGGCGGCGCACGAGAAGATGGGGCCGCCGGCGATCGGCAGGAGGACCAACGGGAGCGGGCTTGGCGGCGGCTGCTGCTTCTCCTTGACGGCGTCGCGCCAGGAGTGGCACACCTGGCGCATGCGGCGCCAGTCGACAAAGCACGGGAGGCGCTTGTGGATGAGGCGGAGGACGTCGGCGCGTCCACTGGAGACTGGAGAGGCGGAGGCGGAGGCGCGGCTTGCCGGTGGCGCGGTGGTCCGGTGGAGATGGAATGGAACGCGGCGAGGCCGCTGCGCGTGTTGGATTCCTTTTCTTTTGCTTCTCGAAGCGAGGAGGAGAGACAGGTGGCCAATTTATTGGGCCGTGGGCCTAAAGTTCGATCGTTGCAGATAATTCTAGCCCAGATGGAATAAGCCTTCACTTTTTTTTCAAGAGAAAAACTACGCAACGGCCTTCCGTCCGGACCGGAACGAACAAAACACCATGCCTTTACATGTGCTTCTCACAACGGCGCCGCTTACCATGTGCCACTCTGCCCCTCCGCCCATCAACGTTTTCCCTCGGCGGATGCCGACCTCTCCACCGCGCTGCTCCCCTTCACGTGGCTTCGCGGATCGACGCCCTTTCTCCGCACTCTGCTGTTTTGCTCATCTTCTCCACCGACGCCGACCTTCTATCGAGTTGCTACCGTTCACGACCTTCACGCGCCAACGCTAGCCTCCCCGGTGCTCCGCCTCCGCCTCCTCGTTGTCTCGTCGCCAGCGCGCGACGGTACGATGATATCAAATGATATAAATTAGTATCATCTAGTATCATATCTCTACCATGGCTCCGCGTTGTTTCATCGTACGGTGTCGATGATATCATATAATACTAGTTGGTATCATCTGGTACCAATTGATACCGAGTACTTAGTACCAACTGGTTTTATCGGGTACCAGGTGATACCAATTAGTTTTATCTGGTACTAGGTGATACCAATTGGTATCATCTCGTTTTAACTACTTGCGGCACGACACGAGGTGCAACAGAGCAAGGAGCGCGTGACGGTGCGAGCATGCGGTGCGAGGTGCACGACAACGTGCAGTGAAAGGCATACGATAGCATGCACACAACGTGGATCGCAGAGGCGCGCAGATTCGCAGAGGTAGACTTTTTTTTCGGTTGGTTACGTATGCCGATCGGGGGTATGCCAATCGGGGATCATTAAATTATCTCGTTACTGAGGCGGCATCCCGTGCCGTAGCAATCCTCTTTTTTCAAGGGCCACTTGATCTTTTTGATAGTGTGAACTTGTTAGGTGGATCAGCCGGGCCAGATCTATACTCCCATAAAAAGGAGTAGTGGCGCCATCAATCATCACGTTAAATATAAAATCTTTTCAAATAAGATAAACGGTGAAACGTTCAACATAAAGGTAAGAAGTACTCTTCTAAACAGAGATGGTAATAAATAAAATAGATAATTATTAATTAAAGTATTTAAATAAAACGAAAAGTAAGATAGAAAAAATCAACAAAGTGAAATACTCTATCTATTTCATAATATAAGATTTTCTAACCTTACATATATTCCTATAAATATTAATAAATTTAAATACATATTATATAAATTATATACGTCGATAAATTTAGTGGACGGGCCGCGCCTCGTTTCGCGCACACGGTCTTCAAGCGGTGAGGTGAGAGCCACTCCCGTAGTACTAGTATTTTTCACCGAGCGGCTGCGAGAGCGTCTCGCCTCTGTTTCGCGAGGCACCCTCCCATCCTCTCTCCCTCTCTCTTGCTCCGTCTCGTCGTCGCGTCCGCGAGCAGCAGCTGGGCAGCGCCGGGATCTCCTACCCGCTCCATTATCTCCCACCGGCCAGCTACGACACAGCTCGTCCCTGCATCCTCCGTCGCCAAGGTAAGGAAACCCCGAAACCCTAGCTCTGGGTTTTTCTTTCTATTTCCCAGATCTGTTTGATCTAGCATGGGATGAAGTAGTAATAGATATGAGCAAGAGCTTATTTGTGATGTGGGAAAGTAATTTCTGATGAGATGATTTTTGTTCAAGACTATGACATGGCAACATTTTTTTTCTGGAATTTGCATTAACCCTAGTTTCTCTTCTGGATCTGGCTGGCTTAATAATCTTAGGGGAGATTTATAACAGTTATTTTTTTGTTTCCAAAAAGTTCGGGGGTTCAACTGAACCCCCATTTCCCACATTAGATCTGCCCCTGGACAGATGTGTTTGAGATATTTAGTTTCATGTTCTAACTTCGATGTCTGTACATCTGTGATTTTGGTAGGTTTAATTGGTGATGGGGAGCTCAGGTTTCTCGTGGACATTGCCCGATCACCCAAAGCTCCCTAAGGGGAAGACAGTGGCCGTTGTTGTACTGGACGGATGGGGCGAGGCCAGCGAGGACCAGTATAATTGCATCCATGTTGCTGAGACGCCAACAATGGATTCGCTCAAGAAGGTATATTTCTTAGCGTTTAGTATGTAGTTAAGGCCTTGATGGTAACACTATAGATGCTATTTTCTTAGAGTTTAGTGTGTAGTTAAGGCTTTAAAGGTAAAGCCATAGATGCAATTAGATGTTGGCTTCATTTTTGAAGAATCTGTGGTGCTTAGGTGATCGGTGAACTTGAAGCACAGATTCTTTGTTTCCCCCAACTAATGAAGTTCAGAGTACTTTTGCTAGGGATGGCATGGGTCGACCCGCATGTAATTTAGGGTCAGCTTTAATTCAACTCAATAAACTAAGTTGATATTAAAAATGGAACTTAGTTCGTTTAGTTGAAATAGAGCTGACCGTAAATTACCCGTGTGCCGACCCGGGCACATCCTAAATTTTACTACAGCTTCTCCTTCATGTAGTTGTCCTAGTAAATTCAATTCTGTATTACAATTCGCAGGCTGGTAAGGTTGGTCTGTTTAGACAAGTTGTAATAGTGAATAATTACTGTACTTGTTCAGTGTGATACCTGAATTACTATCTTTGATGTTATTTTCATACTCACATTCCGTTATGAGTTTTAAACAACGAATCCTGACCTCATTCTCAACATATATTGAGACAAGTTTTGTATGCTATTGTTGAAAACATTATGATGATTGTTCTTACACTTTTACCAAACTCCATGCCTTATTGTTTTCTATGTTTAAGGGTGCTCCTGAGAAGTGGAAGCTTGTAAAGGCCCACGGAACAGCTGTCGGTCTCCCTTCTGATGATGACATGGGTAACAGTGAGGTTGGGCATAATGCACTTGGTGCTGGCCGGATTTTTGCTCAAGGGTACACATTTTCTCTTGTTTCTCCTTTTTATTAGCATACTTTAAGTTTTATGGTATCTGTGGATGGCCAAAAGTACTATGTTAGTTTGAAAAGGTCTTTTACTACATCAGGTTTTGGTTGCTATCCGGATTATCTTTTTATTATGCCAGATTTATTCAAATGGCAACCATTGGTTCTTCTGGCATCTTTAGTGCTAAATTTGTGCAGTTTACTGAACATGCAGTGAGATATCATCATTACTATTTCATGTTAATATACTACTCATGCACTTCTTTTAGCAGGTGCTAACTAAAATGAAATCCCATGTACTGATGTAAACACTTCATGTAAGTACGAGGTGCAGTTTGTTTACGAACAACTGTTTGAGATCTATGTGATCCTTGACAAGTTGACATGTAGCAAGCTTTTGATGGCGTATGCCAACTGTTCGTGATGCTGTGTAGTTCAAGTTATTCCTCTATTTTTCTCTTTAAATTTCTGATGTACATTTTAGGCATTGTCATTATGTAGTAGAAGTCCTGTTCGTGATGCTGTGTAGTTCAAGTTATTCCACTATTTTTCTCTTTAAATTTCTGATGTACATTTTAGGCATTGTCATTATGTAGTGAAGTCCCCCCACCCCCTTCTTTTCTTATTTTAAAAAATAGAAGTCTCAGACTGATACAATGTTCTCCATTTTCTATAGGGCTAAACTTGTGGATACTGCTTTGGCCTCTGGAAAAATTTTTGAAGGAGAAGGCTTTACCTACATTAAGGAATGTTTTGACCAAGGCACTCTTCATCTTATTGGGCTGTTGAGCGATGGAGGTGTCCACTCACGGCTTGACCAGTTGCAGGTATAGATACACTTTTCTGTAGTTTGCTATGTATAATATGAGGCGCTAGGGGTGGGCTTATGGTTTTTTCATTTTTAATCGGTTTGATTTATTCGGTTTCTACAAGCTTTGTTTTTTTTTTTCAAAAACAGCAACCAAAATAATTGTTGGGAAAATGAAAACCGAGCCGACCAAACCGAGAAAAATCGATTCTATGCCACATTGTTGCCTCTGTTGTTTGGGACAGGGTAGGGAAAGAACCAACTGGAAAAAGGAAATGAGGGATTAGGAGGATGGGTCGTATGGGAAGTGGTCCTGGCCCATGTATCCTTGGGATGCATGGTTCATATTATCAACTCGGTTTTTAAGGGACATTCGGTTTTCCAAGGGAGGACACCGAAAATAAAACCAGAGAACGAACTACGTAAAAATAAAAATTGAGGAAAGTGACACCTGAAAAAATGCTAGTTCGGCTCGGTTCAGCGTGGTTCGATCTTCGGTGGACAGTTTATTTTTGCCCACCCCTGTGAGGTGCTAATATTTCTTTATCGACATTTTGATCCGTCCAGTTTCTAATTTGTATGTCTACTGTCATTCCTGTTATACAGTTGCTCCTGAATGGTGCAAGTGCGAATGGAGCGAAAAAAATCCGTGTTCATTTTCTTACTGATGGACGTGATGTTCTGGATGGCACAAGTGTTGGTTTTGTTGAAACACTAGAGAATGATCTCTCTCAACTGCGTGCGAAGGGTGTTGATGCGTGTATTGCATCAGGCGGTGGAAGGATGTATGTTACCATGGACCGTTATGAGGTATGGCTTCTCTCCCTCTATCTCTGTCTGTTTGGGTAGCTCAGATCTACTGCTCCAAGGATCATGTTTTGTGCTTGATAGTTGAACTTCTCAGTTCTGTTTTTATTGTGAATTTTCTGACTTAGGATAATCTGCACTAATGAAAGTATTTAACTATTTGTTTAATATCTCTGCAGAATGACTGGGATGTTGTTAAACGTGGTTGGGATGCTCAGGTGCTTGGAGAAGCATCCCATAAGTTCCAAAACGCTGTTGAAGCTGTGAAAACTCTCCGGGCAGAGACCAAGACTAACGATCAGTATCTCCCCCCATTTGTGATTGTTGATGATAGCGACAAGGCAGTTGGGCCCATAGTAGATGGTGACGCAGTTGTGACCTTCAATTTCCGTGCTGATCGCATGGTCATGATTGCTAAAGCTTTAGAGTATGAAGATTTTGACAAATTTGATCGTGTTCGTGTTCCAAAGATCCGATATGCTGGTATGCTTCAGTATGATGGTGAGCTAAAGCTTCCAAGCCACTACCTTGTTTCACCACCGGAGATTGAGAGGACATCCGGTGAATACTTGGTGAAAAATGGCATCCGTACCTTTGCTTGCAGGCAAGTATTTTCCCCCCTCTCTCATTGGAAACTAAACTGGTTAATTCAAGCGTGGAATATTCTTTCCATGGACACATGGCTGTTTTTATTCAGCTAATCTTATATTTCAGTATATTAAGCAACATAATTGAAGAATAACCTATAGCTGCACTGCGATTTATTTCTAAATTTGCCATTTTTGTCGGACTTTACTTCCTACTGAATTGACATGTTTTTTTCCAGTGAAACTGTGAAGTTTGGGCATGTCACATTTTTCTGGAATGGAAACCGCTCGGGATACTTTGATGAAACAAAGGAAGAGTATGTGGAAATCCCCAGTGACAGTGGTATCACGTTCAATGTTAAACCCAAGATGAAGGCGCTTGAGATTGCTGAGAAAGCTAGAGATGCAATCCTTAGTGGCAAGTTTGACCAGGTAAGAAACAGCACTTATATGACTTCGATAGGTTTCTTAAATTGTTTGCCTGTAACATTCTCGGCATTTGTTCTCACAGGTCCGTGTCAACCTTCCAAATGGTGATATGGTGGGTCACACTGGTGACATTGAGGCCACGGTGGTGGCTTGCAAGGCTGCTGATGAGGCTGTCAAGGTGAGAACGAAGATGACCCTTCTGTCTCATGCTTTGACCTTCTGCTATACTGAATTTTAAACCTTCAAATTTGACAATAATGGCTATTCCTTCGTTCGCGACAGATGATTCTGGATGCCATCGAGCAAGTGGGTGGCATCTATGTGGTCACTGCAGATCATGGCAATGCTGAGGATATGGTGAAGAGGAACAAATCCGGCCAGCCACTGCTTGACAAGAAAGGCGAGATCCAGATCCTTACATCACACACTCTTCAGCCAGTAAGTGCAGAGGAGGATCTAGCCTTGGACATTGATCTCTAACCCTAAATTAACCTCTGCTTGATTTGGCGCAAGTTTTTGTTGGTTATTAATGAGTGTGTAATGTGAATTTACAGGTGCCAGTTGCCATTGGAGGCCCTGGCCTTCATTCTGGTGTGAGATTCCGTAACGACGTGCAGACCCCTGGCCTCGCCAACGTCGCCGCCACCGTGATGAATCTCCACGGCTTTGAAGCCCCTGCTGATTACGAGCCAACCCTAATTGAAGTAGTTGACCAGTAAACTTGTAAAACAGCAAAAAAAAATGCTGTGATTTTGCTATGTGGATCACAGAAACGATCTCCTGTGATGTTGAGCACTTTTTATAAGCAGTCTGAACATTCGAGGGATTTTTATAAGACTGACTTTTGATTTTTTGCAACCTGATGTCAAAAATCATCGGTCTGACTGTTGCTTGTTTTAGCCTTCATTATTCTTTTTTTTTTTTTTTGGAAATCACATCGCTGCCGATTTGCATAAACTCCTGCGTGATAGATCCAAATAGGCGTAATACTTGGTAGGGCTTTTGATAAAATTTTGGTTACTTGTACGTGTCTATTTATTTATTTTTGATAGGGTGTCCTTTCAAATTAAAATTGATACTACTTGAAAACCATGTAAAAAAGAAGGAAAAAATTAAGAATATGCCGCTCTACATGGTTGGCTTTTATAAAATGGCACGGTGGCACCCTTTACAATATAGCTATTAAAATACCACTTCATAGCTAGACTTGTCAATAAAATATCACTATAAGTATTTATAGTATTTAGTTATTTTTTCACCTAAGGCACACGAATTGACTAAAATGACCTGGTTTCATTTCTCAACAGATCAAAGGTGAACATCTTCATTGCGGTGGTCGGCGCCGGCGTGCTTGGGCTGCCGTACACGGTCTCGCGAACCGGGTGGGCTGTGGGTCCACCTCTTGCAGGAGAGAGGAGGTAGATTAGTTATCCGATATAGAAAATATATTAACTAATTAATTATTAAAAATATAAAATAGATTAATAACTGTTTGAAGTCTTAAATCGATTATTGCGCAATTGACGGAGCTTGCTGACGTCAACGAGGAGAGAGGGAGGCGCGCCGATAGGTGGGGGCTACCTATCAGTGGGAGAGAGGGGAGGAGGGACTGACACGCGGGCCCGGGGAGGAGAGAGGGAAAAGGGCGGCGGCCGGCGACTGGCGAGTGGGACCCGCCGGTCAGCGTGAGAGGGAGCGAGAGGGGAGAGGCGGCCGGCGACTGGTGGGTGGGACCCCGTTCGTCAGCGCCCCGAACAGAGGAGGAGGGGAGAGCGCAGCCAGGAGGGAAAGACGGCGGCGGCCGCGAGCGAGCGACGACGGCGAGGACCGACGGCGCGAGGGGATTTTATAGGGGGGTGGCGCGGCTAGGGCGGCGAGGTAGTTGGAGACCGAGTCAGCGACTCGGCGGAGGCCGTTGCGGCAGCGGCGCGGCGTCCGGAGGAGTGGGGGCGGAGGCGGACTCGGCCGGCGCCCGGGCTCGGTCGCTGACAGGCGGGGCCCGCCTGTCAGCGACGCAAGGGAGGAGGGAGGTGGCGGCGGACTTCGCGGGCGCGGACGCGGTGCGGCGCGCTGGGCCGAGGCGGCGGCCAGGAAGGAGGGAGGAGGACGCGCGCGCGGAGGGGAGTGGCCGGCTTGGCTGGGCCGGCCGAGCGGGGAGAAGGCCGGCTCGGCTGGGCCGGCCCGGGAAGGAGGAGGGGAAAAGGAAAAGGAAAAAGAAAAAGAGAGAGGAGGAAAATTGGATTTCGGCCCAATTTGAGAAGGAAGGGAAAAAGAAAGAAAAAATGGGAGAAAAAGGAAAGCCTCACTTTTGACGAATTTTAAATTCATTTGCTTGGCCAAATTTTATGCTCTGTAATTTGAGTTTAAATCATGTTAATCGATTTGGAACCTTAATTTAATTTAATTAATTTATTTTAGAGGGATTTTTCCTGAGTTAATTAAACCAGTTATTATATACAATTTCTTTTTACGAACTTAGGCTTGGGACAAAACTCCGGGTGTGACAATCATGCCTTGTTAGCGGTGGGGCGCGCTCGCGCCGTCGACGACGACCGTGAGGCACTCTCGGCGTCGGCGATAGGGGCTCGCGTCGACAGTGATCGGGAAGGGATCATGCGTCGGCGGCGGCGGGCGGGACGCGTGCTCGCAACGTCGACAGTAGGGACTCGCGGCGTCGGGGGCGACCGGGAGGGGCTAGTGGCGTCGGCGGTGAGCGGGACACGTGCTCGCAGCGGCGGCGGTGACCGGGAGGGGCTCGTGGCGTCGGCACCGAGCGAGAGGCGCTCACGGCGTCGGTAGCGACTGGGAGGGGCTCGTGGCGTCGACGGTGGATGGTAGGCACGCTCACGGCGGCACCGGCAACTAGGTCGCGTTCGGCGCCGTTGATAGCGTCGCCCCTCGCCGACCACCCCTGGCCATCCATCCTCTTTAAAAATGGGGGATCCTTAGTCTTTTATCCTAAACCCTAACACCGTTAGTCCTTTCATTTAAAAAAGGGACATCCAGCTTGTTCGGTTTAAAAAAACAGGGATAAAAATAAAAACCCTAAAAAATGTAGGGTAAAATCAATATTACAATCTGAAAAAAAAGGTAAGAACGAAATTACGCCCAAATTATATTAGCTAAATGTGCATTTGAAAAACATGTATTGAGGCATTTTTCAATGGAGGGTTTTTACTTTTTAGAAGAATTCTTATGGGAATTGAACTAATTCCTATAAAAACTGTAAAATTCTTGGTTCCAGCAGAGCCCTAAGGCCATATTTGGTTTAGATGACTAATCCAGTAATCCCTTCATTTTAGTCTCCTTTAGTCCTTAAAAACCCAAACGAAAGGGACTAAAAAGGACTAAAATTATATTAATCTATTAGTCTCTTCCATAGCTACTTATTAGGACTAAAACTTCCTTTTACACATGCCCCGATGCACTTTTAGTCTCTCTAACCAAACAGTAGGGACTAAAGTTTAGTCCAGAGACTAATTTTTAGTCTTATGACTAAAGAACCAAACATCACCTAAATGTATTTAGAAAACAACTGAAACTATGTAGTGATCACCAGAATTGGATAGTTACTTGAACGGAGATTTGGGATGAGATTTCACAGCCTTCTCCAGGCATTGCTCAGCAGAAAGTAATCTCACTATTTCATCGGATAGCAGAGTGGCTATCATTAAGTTACATTACAGCCGTACAGTGTGAGAACTCACTTGAAACTACTAAGTCGAAAGGTATCATAAACATTTCCCCAATGCTAGAGTCTGTGAAGCTGACAACAAATGTTAATTCTACAACAAATGTGGGGGTTGAGAACGGTAGGAGACCACTATTCGCCGAAATAAATATGAATCACCTCAACAGACCTCTTCGTGGCCGCCACCACCTGAGGCAGTCGTCAAATAAATTCAATTACAGATGACCAACACCTTGTTGGCAAAAGCTTGCATTTGTGGTCAATTCGACCACACATGAACGAGGCCCTGCCGGTTACCAGTGTAGATCTCATCACGCTCTTCATCGTAGTACAGAGCGGTGATGTCCTCGAGAGCCTCCAAGGCTGTGCTCTGGAACTTCCAAGCTTTCTTCTGCTTGCACAAATCGCTGGCCTTAATTTTTGCCAAGCATTTCCCAGTCAGTATGTTGCTGATGTTTATCGATCCAGCTACATTTCAGTAAACAAAGAAAGTCACACTTAGATTATGGAAGCAATGTTTTCATGTTTAGTTGTTGCCTCTCCACAAGAGTGGGGAAAGACTATGAACGAACTTGTATATAAGTTAATGATATTGAAGTTTTTTATGACAATCTAACAATATCATTGACGTGCCCAATCTAGTTATTTGGTCAAACGTTAGAAAACATTAATAAGATCATAGGCCCTTCTCAAACACATTACCGCACTATCATTTTCAGACACCAGAAGGTCCAAGGATTATCTTGCAATTTGCATTTTTCAAAAAACACAAGAAAAAAATGAAGCAGAACTACAGTTAGTGCATCTATCGAAAATATCACCACCAACATAGACAGAAAGAGTACAACAATAACTATTGTGACAACTAACATAAAGTGCAAATGGGCATTTGACTGAACTGAGCAAAACGCCAAAACTAGAAACCTCTGTATGATTGGTCATGATAAAGCATGATATTATGAAAAAGAAGTCGAATTAAAATAGTTTGATGTGAGAAGTGGATGGATTGATGGAACATAGATGAACAAAGATGCAAGTGCAAAACAAAGGTAAATAGTAAAACACATCAACCACTGATTTCAATTGTACAAGGACAAGAAACACCAAATAAATCTTACCATTTTCTTCTGAAGACGAATCATTGGAATCAGCTTTGCAGTACGAAATAATTAGATCTTGATCACTAGTTATGTATATGTTATTGGTATTGCAGTCTGGGTGCCACAACAGGTGGTCTTCAAATGATGTAACTAGTTCACCTCGGAAATTCCAAACTGCTACAGATCTATTCCGGAAAGTCAGGAACAGTTGCAGCTCATAAAGAAAGATAAAGGCTGATGGAGTCATGAACTCGGTCCTGCTCACTTCTGTTGATTGGAAGTTCCGTACCTACAATAGTGAGAATTAAAAACCTAACCAACAAAAGTAATTTGTTTTGTTTGATTGTACAGGCTCAACTGTAGCATAGGGTAAAAAATATTACATCGAGTATTTGAAGATTCTCTCCTTCCTGCTTGACCAGGAGCTTTTCATTGAACTGTTCAATGAAATCAACCTTCTTGTTCCGATGGAGAAGGTGGTTGAAGGATTTCAAAACAGTACCATCCTCGATAGAAAGAATCTTCAGAGGAACAGAGCTGCTTGCTCTTGTATAAATCAATAGCATTATACCAGGACTGCCACAACAGAACAAATGATTAGACATATAAAGAGGCATCCTATTGTGATGAATAGCAAAATAAAATAATTTAATCTAAGAGTCTATAGAAAAAGACAGTTATGTTAAGTTGCATGGCAAAACCACAGGTATAATATGAATATCTCTTTTTATGTGCATCATAGATATATGAGCATATAGTATATTCTGGCCTTATAAGTTCAGTCAATCTAAAGCATGCATGTTTAGTTTATAGTTAGTTTGTCTTAAGAGAAGTGCACATCAAAGTGATAAGTTGCATCCAATAGATTTTTTTAGTTAGGAAATCTGCAAGAAATTGGAACAGAAGAAAAATGGTTGGTAGAGGGTACCTTATCTTTATTTCTTGAACATTCTTATCTGATATAGAATACAGCAGCGTGTAGTTTTTCAAGTCAAACACCTTGTAAGTACTGTTTGCAGAACGCAATGGCATCATGACAGTTTCAGAATAAGCATGCTTTATAATCATTACAGAAGCTAGCGTGTACCTGTCTTGAGCAGAATAAGTTAAAACCTTCCCATTGACATCATCAAATTCCACGAATCCAGGCCATTTCAGGGACTCACTCTCAAAAAGAGGAAAACCAGCATCTGGTTTTGCTCGACGTATGTACCTTTAAAGAGTTCACACAATCTTAATCACCTGGCATAATATGGAATCTCACAACAATGTAACTAATTTGGAACCACAAAGCTTACTCTATCCGGGTTGTCCTGCATCGCAATGCACTGAAATTTTCAGAACCATATACTGATACCGTAATGAGTGACTCATTGTTCTTGTTGTAAAATAAACTACGGATAACTTCGTCTGGACTTCCATTCAGAAAGCATATTCTCCTATTTGTCTCTGGTAATACATGAAGGGGTTCTTAGTATGATACTATGATCACAAGAAGCAGAAGTGCACCGCAATGGCACAAACATACCTCTACTAAAAGCAGCACACACTCCGGACTGTGATAAAGCAAATACAATGTCACGTGCTGCAACTATCTCAATAATTTTTGATCTTTTCCTCAAGTAAGGTAGTAGCAAACTGTTCTCCTTAGGATCATGGGTGTCAAACTCTTCCTGAAAGTGCCAGCAAAGTGCATAATTAAAATATATTAGGTAAAAGGTCAAGAGAAACTACTTAAACAGCCAGGAAGTAAAACTGTTACTACATAAACAACCAGAGAGGATCAAAACTGCAGTTTCATAAGGTGACTGCAGACAACTATAAGCATTAATTAGTCCAAGCAGGGTCCCACACTGTTTTTCAATGGAGGGTCAACACCACTAAGATAGTTATCTGAGCAGCGAAGTGTCAAAGGTCATGAACAACAAGTAACCAAGACAGCGATAGCCCGAGGGAAGTACTAAATTTTACATCTAAAAAAATGATTGCTTTGAAGGACACAGACAGCTGACAGAGTCATTTTCTATGTACGATTGCAGCAATCTTACAAATCGATAGTTAATCTACATTATAACATTTCCAAGTATTGCAAGAAATAATATGCTTCTGCCATAGCTGAAATTAAATACCAACATGGTAACATACAAAAAGACGAAATTCTAGCCAAGGGAAAAAGAAAACTTGGTGAAGCCAGGCAGGCAACTGTGAGGTGTGAGTAAGGAATTTGGCACTCATCGAATCAGCACTGCTCTCTAAGCTGCTGAACGAAACACATAACCTTCTCATCACATCTGCCATGCCAAAACCAGCATAGCGGCAGCATGAACCATCTACAAATTGAATTATCATCAACAGATAATCCAAACCTAAACAGATCTCATGTTCCTGTGCCCGGTCAATCGGCGAAACGAAGCCAATCACTAGAGTCACGACCACCCAGAGCAAAAATTTCTCACAGGCAGCGAAACAAACCACCTCGCCGCAGGCGCACGCCGAACAAAATTCGAACAAAAAAAAAAGCTAAGACAACGGCAGTGCAAGGGGGCGCGCGCGGGTACCTGCAGCTGTATGTTGCGGAAGCGCTCCTGCGCGGCGCTCATGGAGAAGGCCCGGTCGCGGCTGGAGCTGATCTCCCGCCGCTGCAGCTTCCGCACGCTGTTCACGGCCGACTCCTGCCTCGGCCTCTTCCTCGCCACCACCCGCCGCCCGCTGCACGGCCGGGGGCTCGCCGAGATCCGCCGCGCCTCCATCCCCTCCCCTCCCCTCCCACCCTCGCCCCTCCACCAACACACCGTCCCCTCACCCCCTCCTCCACGATGCTCACCCACCCACCCACGCGCGCCGCCGGAGCTGGCCCCCCGGCGAGAGGCGGCTTTAGGGTTTGGGAGGAGGAGGGGGCAGCTCGCCTCGAGCTCTCGGCTTCGCAGATTGGGGAGAAGAGAAGAGAGAGGAAGAGGAGAGAGAAAGAGAGAGGGGGGAGGAGGGAGGGAGGAGATTGTCTCGTGCAGGAAAAAATGGACAGGTGTTAAAGATGAGGCGCGGAGGCGCACCCCTGACACGCGGGCCCCACCCGTCAGCGTAAGCCCCCGCGGGGCCGCGGGGGCGCGGGGCGGGATCGAAACGTTGGCCTACTGCTGGTTTGAATATTTTCGGGGTCGTGTCCGAGCCCCCTCCCTCCCAAACGTCTCTTACATGTGGGGCCCCGGATCTGTTCGGACCCACATGTCAGTGAGTAAGGTAGTTGTAGATGCGGTATGTCCTGGATGGGAAACTTGCTGCATTTTTTTTTCCTTAGCAGCAGCAGCAGCAGCGGCGCCGGGTTTGGAGTTTGGACTACTACACTGCGGTGCGAGGACTTGCCCTTTTTGGGATGGATTGGTTTCGGAATTCGAAATTTGAAATGCAGCGCCTGGTCCTCTCTTTCGTTGCCGTAAAAGTTACAGAATTTTTTGGAGGCATGTCTGATCATTTACCACACGCCTAACCTTGCTAATTTAGCTCTAAAAATGTTGAGGTGGGGAAATTACGCGTTTTTTATGCTCTAGAGTAAATTTTGCCATTATAATATTACCTAGCATAAATAAAGAATGAAATTTGTTGCCTTTGTATAGGGAATGTTCACCTTAATTTGATTTATAAGTTGGTATCCATTTATTTATTTTCTTAATATATGAATAAAACTTATATATATATTCCTAGCGATCGAAAAGGCCAATGCTGTAAAATAAAATTTGGTTAAAAACCTTAAAATCAGCTCTAAATTTAAAAATTAAAAATTTAAATTTTGGGTTATAAGCATGAGCAGAAGTGAATGATACGGATGATAGGCTGCTCTGACCATTTCTTTCCCCCGAAAATTTAGAGGTTGAGATCGATGCTTTCGAATTGTATATTTCTAGAGTAAATATAACACGAGGCTATAATATATCTGGTAGAGTGAAGGGTCATAAAGTTCAGTTACTTTATCAGTTTCACAGTATTCGTGCCACGTAACAGATTCTCTCTACCAAATGGACACAATTCAACCGCTTTTATCACTTTGGCATAATATATTCTGATTGAAATAATGGACAAAAACTGAATCACTATATTCTGGAATTTTCGATGGACAAAAAAAAAACGAAACAGACACCCCTAGAGTAGACAAACACCATGAGGTTGTTGTCATTTTCAACAAATACTTTCTTTTTCACAGAGAAAAAAAAAACTTATTGCCGGTATAGCGGTATAGCCTACAAATTTATTGCCATGATATACTCGTGCACATACACCAGATATCCGTATTCTGTTTTTTTTTCCAAATATAATTTTGAAAATCTGTAGCACACGTACCTGTACAGATGCTAGACAGCGTATATATATATACGTATCACGTACTATTATCTATGGCAAGTCACAGCTTGGACTCGTTGTGGCACTCTTGGCGCCGGACCTTCACGTCGGCGACGCCGATCACGACGCGGCACAGCGACCTCGCCACGGCGCTCCGCCTCACGACGCCGAGCAGCTTGACCCGCCCACGCACCTCCGTCCTCGCCTCGAACTCCATCTCGCCGGCGAGCACGTCCCCGAGGAGGCCTCCGATCCCGGCCGCCGCCACGAAGCGGTCCGCCTGCACCGTCATGTTCAGCCTCAGCGTCGCCGCGCCGCGGCTCGGCACCGTCCCGGCGGGGACCTCGGCGGCGCCGACCTCCGCGCCGCGGTAGAGGAGAGACGTCGAGGCGGCGCCGTGGCGGAACTCCGCCGGGTTCGGGTTGCGCACGCGGACGACGAGGAGGAAGGTGACGTTGAGCTGGACGGAGACGGCGGGCAGCGCCACCACGCGCGGGGTGGCGCCCGTGGCGTTCACGGAGAGCAGCTCCGTGGTCGGGTCGCGTGGCCGGAGCACGGCGAGCGCTGCGATGGCGGTCGCCGCGGCGACGAGCAGCAGAACGAGCACGGCGAAGCCGACCCAGATGAGGATGCGCCGGCGCCGGCCGTGGTTCCGGCCCGGCGCCGCGTCACCGGACTCCGACATGGCTGGCGAGCTGGTGCACACGCTTGCTCACAGCTCACTGAGCGTCGCGTCTTAAGTAACAACACCAAATTTGCTTCTACTTTGAGTTTTTCTTATATAAGTAAGACACGCACTTATCTCAGCCAAACTCCGAGGGTAGGAAATTTACATGCATTTTGGAGGATTGGATTCCTGTAGAAAAAAAATCAATTTCTCGAGTAAATTCCGTTCAAATTCTTATATTGATCTAATTTATAGGAATTTTGGAGGAAATATTATAATGAGTTTATACATCGTGTATTTTAAGTTTATGCGTTTTCCTGCGTCATCTAAACGGCATTTTTAGATTATTAGCGTGTTTGTTAGGAATTTAATGGACATGACCATTTATTAGTTTTCACAAAACAGTCTTCGAAAGGAGCCCATAATCTACTTTGTGTTCCAAAGTTGAATTCGGAGGTACTTTCCAAAGTTGAATTCAAAAGACCATACCAAGCTATTACCTCCGTCTCATATTAAGTTTATTTTTTAGTTTTTAGCTACAATATTGTGACTTTTTATCTTATTTAAAATTGTTTTGTGATTAATATTTTTGTTCTTACTGGATGGTAAAACATAAATAGTATTTTATGTATGACTATTTTTTTAAGTTTTTTATAAAATTTTTAAATAAGACGAATGATCAAACGTTTAGACACATAAATTAAAAAATAAAGTTATTATGGATAGTGATAGGAGATCGATGTACTTATAGTTCAGTAGTTAACTAGTTATAGTACATACATGTACTGATGTACAGAACAACATCGCGATCTCCACTCCACTTTGGTGATTTTAACTGAGCAACCAACATGTTTTTATTAGTGCCATAAATTTGAAAGTTGAAACGAAAGGACACCAGATCGTCGGCGTCCCAATCAAACGGCCGATCACTCAACCACAGGCCTATAGCACAAGAGAATGGCACAACAATTTCCTCCAAGAAACCATCCTTTTCCACGGTTTCTGAAGTTTGATTTTGCCTTTTGCTCTGCTCTGTTGCTTTCAGAGAGGAACAGGCTACAGATTGTTCAGACACCTCAACTCAACAAAATGAATTAGATTCTTCTCACTGAAAAATGCATGTACTTTTGTACTGTGTATCATCATGTTAATTAATAATTATAGTTTGCAAATTGTTTTGATAAGCCATGGTCCATGGATGTATGCTGGTAAATGGTAGTAATTTTCTCTTCTGTATGTGTGTGTGTGATTTTTTCAGTTCATGTATTGTACTAGCTGTTGGTGTGTACAGAAGCCAAGCTATTCTCTGAGGGCTATGCATTGGGTGCAGCTGGTGTGCGAGGTTGCGTCGTGGCGGCGCGGCGGATGCGGAGGCGGAGGCCGAACTCCGGCTCGATGATGAGCCGGAACGCCGGGGAGTGGATGTACTCCGGCGAGAGGGTGAAGGCGAATCGGGCGAGGACGACGGCGACGAGCGTCTTGACCTCGACGAGGGCGAGGTTCTGGCCGAGGCAGGTGCGCGCGCCGAGGCCGAACGGCATGAACGACGCCTGCGGGTGCTTGCAGGCGGCCGCGACGCCGCCGCGGAAGCGGGACGGGTCGAACAGCCTCGCCGTGGGGCCCCAGGCGGCGGCGTCGTGGTGCATGGTGGAGACCGGCACGAAGAGGTAGGTGCCCTTGGGGGCGAGCAGCCGCCCCAGCTGCATGTCGCGGAACGTCTCCCGCACCACGAACGACGACGGCGGGAACAGCCGCAGCGTCTCCTGCACCACCATGCCGACCGTCCGCATCCGGGACACCATGTCGAAGTCCGGCGCGGCGGCGCGGCCGGCGCCGCCGCAGACCTCGAGCACCTCGGCGCGCGCGCGGTCCTGCCACTCCGGGTGCGCCGCGAGCAGCATGAGGCACCAGGTCGCCGTGACCGCGCTCGTCTCGTGCCCGGCGAAGTAGATGTTCTTGCAGTTGTCCACCACGAAGTCGTCCGGCCGCGGCTGCTCGCCGCTGTTCTCGATGATGGACCCGAGGAAGTCGCGCTCCGGCGGCGTCTTCCCGCCGTGCTCCCTCGCCGCCGCGGCCGCGTCCCTCCGCTCCCTGACCAGCTCCATGATCAGCGACCGGATCTCCCCCGTGAGCCGCCATATCCTCCGGTTCTTCACCGTCGGCAGGTGCCTCAGCGACGGTATGCTGAAGATGACGCTGGTCTCCGACATGAGGCCGGAGAGCTCCCGGAGGCGGAGGAAGATCTCCCTCCCCCTCGAGTAGTCGCTCCCAAAGCATGCCCTGGATATCACGTCGAAGGAGAAGCTCCGGAGGTCGCCATCCACGACGACCTCCGCCGCGCCTCCCCCGGCCGTGGCCGCGCCGTCGACCCTCGCCTCCCACGTCGCTACCAGCGGCTGGGCGGCGTCGACCATGATCTGGACCATGCTCCTGACGCGGGCCATGTAGAACTCCGGCGCGATGACCCTGCGCTGCCGCGCCCAGCACGCGCCATTGGCCTTGAGCACGCCGCCGCCGAAGAGCGGCTCCTGGCCCTTCTGCAGGTACTTGGGCTTTCCCATGTCCAGCGACACGCACCGCCCGATCTCGCCGATGAGCTCCGGGTCCGTCACGTACAGCGCCGGCCGCCGCCGCAGCCAGTACAGGTACGTCTCACCTGCACACCACCAAGCGACTCTTAAGATTTTTGAAATCGATCTCTGGGCCAAGGTTTCGTGGGCCCAATTCGTTGCTTAGGCCGGCCCATGTGGCCCGATCAAAAAATTCAACTGGCCTAAAGCCCTTGACAAATGGGCGAGCCTTGGTATTATATCATGATTCTACTTGAAGTATTAGAAGATCCACAAGAATATATATCAAGATTAGAGTAGAATCCAATTGAGCTTATGCTCTTATAAACTAATAAAATTTAAAATTTTAACCTTAAATGTGGAGTTGATTTTAGGGTTTTTTCATCGTAGTATATTTTTAGCCTCGATTTTTAGATCGCTAAACACACGTGTGTATATATATATATAATAGTTTTATTTATAACTTTTTTGGTAAATGACTTTGGCTTTTTCAGACGATCATCCACTTGATATTATGTCTAAGATTCTACTTGCAGTATTAAAAGAACCCACATGAATATATCAAGATTAGAGTAGAATCCAATTGAGCTTAAAGGCTTGATGCATGTTTCTGTGATCTAAGCACATGTAGACATGCGAATACGTGATATGTGTGCAATTGCACGGTATCTCCGAGGGTATAGGGCAACCCATTGACCGGCCTTAACAAAAAATTCCAGTCAATGCTGGTAAAGAATCAGTAGAATCCTTAGCAAGATTATTCTCCCAACCTCCAGGAAAGAGGAGAATATTCTCCGGAATCAGTGGTATTACCAGTGCAGTTAGTAGTAGTTTATAGATCCCAATCTACCGGGGTGTTTAGATGGGGCTAAACTTTTTAGCCCCATGTCACATCGGATGTTTGGACACTAATTTAAAGTATTAAACACAGACTAATAAAAAACTAATTTCATAAATGAGTGGTAATCCGTGAGACAAATTTTTTAAGCCTAATTAATCTATAATTAGAGCATGTTCACTGTAGCATCATATAGGCTAACCATGGATTAATTAGACTTAACAGATTCATCTCGCGAATTAGTCCAAGACTATAGATGAATTTGATTAATAGTCTACGTTTACTATTTTATAATAAGCGTTCAAACATTTGATGAGACAAGGGACTAAAAATAAGTCCCTTGTCCCAAACACCACCTACGAGTAGCTAGAGTCTTGGCCAAGGAATAAACTAGCTGCAATTTCTGAAACCGACGCCTTGAGTTTTTTACTTTGGTTCGTTTCGAAATATAAAATTTATAATATTTAAATTTTATGTTATAATATAATTATGTAAATATTTATGCACTGTTTTTATAATTCTAATTATTTTAATGATTATATAACCAATCAGATGTTTAGAAATGAAATCTAACCGATTCAAAATTCAAACCAAAATGAGTCAGAGGGAATCGTTTGACATATCATTTATTTATGCTAACGAACTACTCCCTCCGTTTCACACCGTACGACTTTCTAGTATTGCATAGATTCATATGCACGTTAATGAATCTAGATATATAAATATAAATTATATACATTCATTAATAAATGAATTTTGATAAAGTAAAAAGTCTTAAATATGAAATGGAGACCGTACATGTTTATATTTTAGACAAAGCAAAGATGAATGGCCAGTATGTCACACTGTATTACTAGTGCCTGATCGAGTTTGAAAATTCCGATGAAAATATGCCCTGTAGATAACTCTTCAAGGTACAGACAGTAACCGTGTTGACCAAATGCAGGATTAACTCTTCGCGCACGTCGCGCCACGTCGGCCTCTGACGTGGCCGGTGAAAAAACGTGCGCGTGTACGTACGTAGGGTGGTACGTTTTCTCTAAGCTATTTTGCTTAGGGTTTTATCCGTTCGTTTTTGTTTTGCTTATAACCTGTACTTGAAATTAGAACTTTAGTCAATTTTGATTTTTTTATCATAATTTATTATAAAATAAATATATAAAATTATTATAATTTCTTTTCAATTGTACCTATCGGTTTGATTTTTTTTTTGCATTGAAAAACTAAACAATGATCCTCTGGCTCACGCGAGCCGGAGTACGTGAAAACGACGGCGTGGTATATGTATCATCACACACGTGTCAACGTCGACGTCGACGTGGACGTGCGTGCGACCGTGTGCATGTGTTCGCCTGCGTACGTTTTTGCTGATCGATGACATGTCGTCGTCGTCGCCGATGATCGATGGTTCCTCGCGCAGCTGGGTGGTGGCTAGCTTAGCCGTCCAAATCATTGACTTGTGGTACAACTCTCTGTGTGCATGTCCACTACGAAAATAATTGTATACACATTTTATTATGACTTGCTTTTTATATCTTTTTAATTGGAATGGATGGGTAGTTTGGTATAATTGTTTCTTAGAAATAATTAGTACTGCTAAAGTATATATTGTGAGTGTCTGACTGTCTGGCCCCTATCTTAATTATGATGTTCCTACCTTTTATTTGGAAATTGTGTTCCTACTCAGTTTAGTTTGTGAGTTATTTATGAGATATAGTATCAAATGATGATCTTAGTATGGTTGAATAAAACACAATATAATTTTGTTTTAATTGGATCAAAGATACCTCTTAAAGAAAGAAAACATATAGGATGCGTAGACTGCCTATGCATGTAAGTTGTATCAGAAATTGATATAGCAGTAAGGGTTAAATAACTCATATGTTATACCACACTGTTTAAATATATGATCCTTAATTTGACTTTTGGATATGATGTTTGACAACTCGTATTATTCAACTTTTTAAAGTACTATTAATTTACTATAACTTGTTTTATCACTTTAAACATAATATATATTTTCAATATTAATTTGCACTATTTTCTAATAATGTGAATGGTCAATCGTGTTAGGTGTGTTTAGAGGCTAAAAACATCATACAAGTAGTATAATAAATAAAGTTAAAAAAAACTTCCATTTCTAAGATTTTAATAGATAGTCACGTCATCTCAATTCTACAACGTAGATTAATGCGTCGGTTTTGAGAAATCCAACAAAACCATACAAAATGGGTTGGTTAATCATGCATGGTACCATTCCATGATTGTGGTCAGATGACCTTATTGTTAATGATTCTCAAGAATATGTTTTTTTTGAAGCAAAAAGATACTAGTGACGACGAAATAATTGAAGCCAGTGTAATACTGTGCCCCTTTTTGAGCTAGCCAGGTTGCTGCCAATTATCATGCTAGTAGCACAGCTGGACATTGCACCTTTGCCAACTAGGCAACCACCATGACAACCATCAAGCTAGCATGTGTGCGTGAGCCTAGCTATCACCATCCACCGTACATGTTGCTAGGGGTATCTAGTTGTACGGCTCAGATCAACAACCGGCTGGACAAAAGAAAGACAAGAACATTCATGCATATATTCATCTACTTTAACTTTATGTTTTATTCAGACACGATAGCGACTTATGTCACTCATATAATTTGAACAACGATTTTACTGTTGTTAATAAAATGTCAACGTATACCAAAATTATATCTTAGGTACCAAATTTTACATTGAAGATGTTGACGTACATTTTCAAGTACCATATTAATATTAATATGAACTATAATTCATATAGTCACAAACTTCTCTTTGTTGAAATTTTTGTTCAAATGGATCACTGTACCATCTGCCACTATACGACCAAGCATGGCTAAGTTTAACATACAAACACATGAAGGGAAAAAACACCCATCTCTGCACTGTTCATAGCAACACCGATTTCTTAATTCCTATCTCAATATATTCTTAAATCAAATCCATACCTACCTGCATGTTTGCAATGTGATATATATTCAATTTTTATGCTAGTTTTTTTAGTTAACCATATAGAATGCAGGGAGTATGCAGGAACTAGCGGATCTATCCAACAAGGTTACAGGGGTTTAGATAAAGTTTCAGCCTCTCTTCTTATTTATCTTTACCATAAAACTTTAAGTGAGGGTGGTCTTTGTGGGGCTCTACTGACTTTAATGAGGGTAGCAGGGGCTCGAGCCTCCGCCGGCCTCATGCTAGATCCATAGAGTGTGGGCTGTACTTTTTCATTGGTGCATGTGTACCTATGCATGCGCACATCACCATGTGGAATCCTTGTAGGAGAGACTATGCCCAAGGAAAACAAAATAAAATATTGCAGTCCCCACGTCCTTTAAAGGAGCAAGAGGTGGGGAAAATGCATGCATGCATGCATGGTTGGTGGTGTGTGCGCATGGTACGTACTACACAAAAGTGTACAGTGTCATGCATGCATGATCATATCGATCGATCATGGATAGCTTCGTTCCCTCTACTAGCAATCTATACATATATCTCGAAATGGGCGATATGTTGCTGTCATGGTCGACGTGCCTAGCTAGATAGGGTATTGGCCGATCTAGAAAAAAATAGTAGGAGGGTTGGATGAAAGATAAGTAAAGACCCATGAACGAATGTTTACTTCTAGCCCTTTTTTCTTTACTAATTCCAAAAATTTTGTAGGGGGCTACGGGAGGCTACAATGGCAACGACTGGGTAGGGAGGCTAAAGTCCCTCTAACCCTGTGGTAAATCCGCCCCTGAGCTAGACTTAAGAGTAACAGCCTATCTCAATGGCACTGAAGGAGATCAATAGGCATGCAACATGTGAAATGGTGGATTACCTACTTAATTAGCTTAATTATAAGCGGGCTGGTGGGCTAGAGTAAAGTATAATACTACATCGTCCTTAAATTTAATGAATTTCGGGAATGAATTTGGAGAGTTGCTTGTCCAGAGATTTATTCCTATAATCACTTCCATTATAGGACTGTGCGAGCAGTTTGGTTTAGAGCGTGGGGGCGCCGGGGTACTTACGACGATGGACGAAGTACGGCCGTTGGGGCTGGCCCGATAAATTAATTGAAGTCGTTAATTAATGTTGATGATCACATCGATCTATATTAATCATATCGACTGTTCTTCTTTCGTTCATTGTTACGGTTTTTTTATTGATTTCTTTAATTATTTTTCGATAGATAATTAGTCATAGGCTAGTATATAGTTATTACATTTGTTATATATTATAAGATTTTCTGCTTTTATCCAGATTCATATGTGTTCTAGTGAATATTGAATGTAGACATATATACTAAACATATATATTGATATATGAATGTGTGTTAAACAAATCTAAAAGTTCTTATAATATAAAACAGAGGGAGGAACTATCATAGAAGTTGGGAGTTTTGTCACATCACATAAATCACTTTCTGTTTATTTGTACGATATTCGTTTGAATGTGTGCATTCGATCGTGAAGCAAAGGCCGGGACCATGAATCGTGGGGGGGGGGGGGGGGGGGGCAAAAGGAAAAAAAACATCAAAGTTATCTACTGCCACGATATGCATTCATATATATATATATATATATATATATATATATATATATATATATATATATATATATATATATATGCATGATTAAATGTAGAATAGTTATTTTGGATTTCTTATATGTTGTCCTAATTAATTAATGGCCTGGAAGATTCTTGACGACGAAGCAATGACATTACAAATTAAATCGTCCATGTTGGTAGAAAATGTAGTTTATGACTAATAAGTACTGGGCCTGGAAGATCAGTTTAACTATTCGATTCTGGCTTGGTCAAACCGGCCTTTACTTAAACTAGGAGGGGAACGTGTACCGGAAGATAAACAATAGCAAACGATTAGATGTTCCAGTAAATTAATTAATGTTGTCATGTCGATCCTACGTGCGATGCATCATTACATGATCTAGTGGCCGTCCTCCAATTATTGGTGTTTCTTAGATGGTTAAACAGCAGCCATTTTTGACATAAAAGATGAGACTAGCATGTACTCGCTTAGATTAGAAAAACCAGAGAAACTATAGGGTTTTTATTTGTACTTTATTTAGAATGGATAAAAAACTATGGTGGATCTTAATAAATAAGTAATAAATAGGGTGGGATGACAGGTGATAAAACAGAAAATATTTTATGAAAAGTACTTGATGGGATAACGATAACTAGTATTATGAATATAGTCCAAAATAATGCTTATATTATGAGATAAGATGTAAATTATATGAATACTTATATTTTAGAATAGAGAGGTATCATTTATGTTAGGCAAGTACTCAGATCTTTGATTGGAGCGATTAATTATTTAGCTAATTAAGTACATATGTTAATGAATTTATTAGAAAAATGTATCCATGATCACATTGATCATTATTTCTATCTCCATTTCACTCATACATGCATATAGACAACACAATTAATACAGTGTTAAATTCATTCTAAGATTAATTAACTAAGCCCGACATACTGATCTCGATTGCTTGCAGAAATGGCCAAGGATCGGCGAGATCGAGCTGATGTGAATACGTGATCACGAGGGTTTTGAGCTTTGGTCGGCGTGCTCGGACAGCTAATGGCAACATGCATGGCCGTTTCGGGAAAGCCTAACTGACCGGCCGGCTTAATTAGCTTAGTCAGGTCAAATGCTAATCACACTTAATTATATGGGTGATTAGCACATGATGACCACAATAATTATTCAGCTTTGCACGTCGAGGCCACCGATCAAAAAGGGAGGGAAAAAAGAAGAAGAAGAAGAAGCAGCTCACTGCCCACAGCAATGCATTCTGTGGGTCGGCCTCAGAAAATATTTGTTTGGAAGAGTAGCAAATATTATTACTAGCTAGCTCTGGCTTAAGATAACTATTGATGGAATGTTTTGTAATAATCCACAAAAGCGATGTATTAATTGGTTCCATGACTTAGCTCTCCATGAGTTGTATTGTATTCACAATCGTTTTTATTTTTGTTGCGTCCATAATAGGTACTTATCAATTTTGGTTTTTATCTATATATAACACTTACTTTTGTTGGCTTTGGCTGGGCATACTTTGATCAACACTATTAACAAAATCAGGCAATTATATATATTACGCTTAAAATAAGTATATCCATTTTAAAATATATATTTTATTATTTTATTTTTACACAATCTCCACCCTTATATTTAACCATTAATTGTTTTATAACATGTATTATCAACAACTCTCAAAATCAGCATGATGAGAAAAATATTTTCAAATACGAATATAACTCTGTGCACGAAACAAAAACACATATCATTTTCGCTTTAATTATTAGTCAAAGTTCTTAAATACTGGCTACACGAAAAATAAATTAAAACATTTATATTTTATAAAACATGGATAGTACTTCACCAGCTATTCACTTTCATGACTCTTCATCATAATGAACAGTGAAAAACATATTAGCCAAAGTCAAAAAAACCGATAAATTTATTAACGTACGGACGGAGAGAACAATTATTAATGACATAGAGTCGTACTACACAGCTAGCTAATTACTAATTAATCAAGCTGCTGGTGAAAGAGGAGAAGAAGAGGCAAGGCGTCATGCAGTCATACGTCCATGCTAGCTAGCTCTAGGTCAAAAATGGCGGGGTCCCCGGCAAAACAACGGTATTTTGCGAGCCTACTCACCTCAGCAATTAATACACACGCATTAATCGATCATATGCAGTGCAGTTTAGTACTAGTAAAACCCAAAATGTCGCCTCCATCACCGGCCAGAGAGAGACAGAGAGATTAAGAAGAAGAAGAAAGCCTAGTCATTATTGGTAATACGTCGCCGCCAGGGTGCAGACGTATATGAATTAGCATATACCTCTATATATCATACCAAGGCAGATGGATTATTCCCATAAAAAATATTTTGGTTAATCGAACCATACAAGAAAATTGATTGTTTAAATTGAAAATGTTCAGGTGTGGTGTGTATGAAATTTCTGTGAATCCAACTGTCTTTAAAATATTTTTAAAATCCATCCCAATAGATTTAGTATTTACTTATATATATATATATATATAAGTGAGGGAGTAGTATACATATATGTTATACACACTGCCGTTAATTAATTAATAATCAATAATCCGTAGCTTAATGATGCAGGACAGTTGACTGCAGAGAGCACCGAGCAGTTCCCAACCACAGTTTCCATCCTGCATTAAATTTGTTTCCTCTCTCTCTCTCTCTCTCTCTCTAGTATTTTCTTGTTTGCCCCCCTCTCTGGCTGATGCTGACTTGATTGACAACCCAACCTCTCTCACTATTAGGGACAGTATTAATTATTCTTTCCACACTGTTCTTTTGATATTGAGAGCTCTTGACATTTTAGCAGCTAAGATTTTTATTTATACTCCTAGTCAACTTGCTACTAGGGCAGCCTATAGTAGCTAATTAAGCTTAGCTTGCTGCAAATTTCTTGGATCACTTAGAGAGAATTTGTATTTTTCCAATTAAATTTTATTGCCAGCCTATTATTATATACTATATTGATTTATGGATAGAAGGTGCAAAAACAACCTAATTAATTGAGAGCTTTGCATGAATTAACAATTACGAGGATTGGATTAATTAAGCAAACATGAGCATAGTAGTAATTAACAAGCAAATTAAGCATCACGCGTCATGAAAATTAATCGGGGTAGGAGGCGTGTGTACACGTACCGTAGGCTTTCCTCCACTTGTGGAAGTAGGGGAAGATCCTGGTGCAGTAGTCGTCGAAGCCGTCCTTCTCGAAGTCCCGGCCGGCGACGACGACGCCGCCGCCGCCGCCGGCTGCCTCCTCCCCATCCGCCGCGGCCGCCGCGGCGGCCACCCTCGCCTTCATCTCCGGGAGGTTCCCCGCCAGGAACGACGACGGCGGCGGGCCGTCGATCCCCTGCCTCCGGAACACCTCCGCGACGCGGCGCGGCGTCGCCAGCCACGCCGTAATGCAGTGGCCGACGATCACCGCCGCCGCCGCCGCGCCCAGCCCCGCCGCCACGAGCGGCAGCGCCGCCCATACCCCCTCCATGGCCGCCGCCGCCATCGCCATCGCCATGGCCAAGCCCTCCTCTCTCCCTCTCTCTCTCTCTTCTCCAAGAGATAGATTAATTTAGCTAAGCTAGCTAGCTTAGCATGAAGCTTTTTGTTTTTTTTTTTTGTGATCTCTTCTCGATGGATTGCTCACTTCGACCTCGTCTTCCTCTTGCGGCTTTATATAGACGAGGTTCCACCTGGCAGAGTCGCGTCGTCTCGATGATGTGTTTAGGAAGAAAAAATCGTGGTTAATTAATTAATTAATTGATTGATTAGTGGAATTGGGCCAAACGGGACGCATACACACTACAGTGCGGTGTGCTGCGTGCAAACCAACCGCGAGAGGTTTTATTGCCTTGTGGGGGTTGTGCTGGCTGCTGCATGGGGACGCGTTTACACGGTGCTTATCAAGCATGCAATGGCTTATTTTGGTGTTTATGGTTGAGGATCGTGTTTTCATGTAATTAATTGAGTCTGACAGGTTTTATCTGGATATATAGTTGCATGTAAAATTTAAACTGATCGTGATGTTACAAAACACGTTCACGCTATCTGAAATACAAATATAGTTAGGTTTTGAATTGTTTTGTCGGTGTGTCTTATTAGATACTCTCATAAGATATTTTGTCTTTAATTGCTATTTTTCTCTTATATTCATTACTAATTAATTATTGATGTGGCACGGATTAACATGTTCTTCCCTTATCTTATATTATAGGAGTATGATTTTTTTACATTCTAATTTCTGAAGTTTTTTATTCAAAATCACATTTGCCTAATCTAGATATTACGAATCAATTGCCTAAAATTCAAATATAACATCGAAAAGCTGGCCAATCTAATTACGGATCCTGTGCCTACACTTGGATTGTCAAGTTGGTATGTGCTATCTATCACCTAGAGTAACAGCAACAAACATGCTGGATTTCTAGAGATATTCTTTCTAGTTTTGATCAAACATGGTTGCTTTCGTACCAAGATTTATTGTTCCATGTGCAGATTCATTTTCTATGTTTACATATATATATTTCGAACTTCTACTTATGTGCACAGAATTAAAGCATCTGCCAAAGATACGCTACCCTTTTGCTTACGAAAACTAATGTGGTTTTCTGCTCGATTGAGACCTATAGTTTAAAACAAAAGGTGTATTTGATATAGGTGCACACTCTTGTGTTTTAGTTACGTGTCTACGTACGTAAATACCTTTATATTATACATATCTATATATCTCCTATTTTTAAAAATTTTCCTGTATGAACGTGCTAAGTTCAATGAATCTTGAGTGACGAATACAGTGACACCTCCAAAACTGTTCACACATAGATAGATAGATGGATCTTTTATCTACAACAAGTCAACAACAGTAAGAGGAGATCTTTTTTTTTTACAATACCCTTTCTATTTGATGGTTTATTTTTCTTAGTATCATGCTCCCTTCATATTTAAATGTTAGACGTTGGTTAACAAAAAAAAATATGAGGGAGTATATATTTTTACTATTACACCAACTACTAATAACCCCACAATTTTATTTAAACTAAAAGCATAAATAATTCTTAAATCAACAATCAAAATTATTTATATCAACAATAATAATCCTAACTATTCTAAAATATTATCAGCCAAGAGTACGGCATGTTAAATGAGACATAGAGACCATACAAATAGAGAAGCTAAGGGTGCGTTTAGATTAAAAAAATTTTGGCAGAAATGTTACGTCAGACGTTTGACCAGATGTCAGAAGGGGTTTTCGGACAGAAATAAAAAAAGAAATTACCGATTTTCAAGAAACTACGAGACGAATCTTTTGAGCCTAATTAATCCGTCATTAGCACATGTTGGTTACCATAGCGCTTATGGCTAATCATGACCTAATTAGGCTCAAAAGATTCGTCTCATGATTTCTTTCATAACTATGCAATTAGTTTTTTTCATCAATGTTTAATGCTCTATTATATGTCTAAAGATTCGATCTGATGTTTTTTGAAAACTTTTTAGGAACTAAACACGGCCTAACCTAAGATAGAGCTGGCGTGGCAGCGCTGCCATGATAGCCAGGAGCCGATGGATCCAGCGTGTGGGCGTGCGGTAGTACGTGCGTACGTGATCACATGGCTGCCCCTCCACGACGGAGCAGGCAGAGACGAGATAGTAGCTTTTCCCCGTTGTTCCTAGGCAGCCAGCATGCTAGCTACCTAGGGTGGGGTGGGCCCACTGCTCAGCCAGCCAGCCAGCCAGCCAGAGCAAACTGTACACACTGTATGGAAAGAGCGAGCGGGCCATGCATGATGTGATGATGAGTTTAATGCGCTCCCTCCCCCCTTAATTAGTGGCGTGTCTAACCGGTAGGTTTTGCGGTTTCCGGCATTCAATCCTACATTCTTCCTGTATGCTCACCCGCCGGGCAGGTGCCTGTGGGTGGGACCCATGCAAATATTAATCATAGATATCTACGTTTCTTTCAGACGGTGCTGACTTTTATATCCCGGCTCGTCTTACTTAATAAATTAATAAAGTTTATGCTTATTAATTATTTTTTATGATTTAATTTATTACTAAAATTAAGAATGATTTATAATTTTATGTACTTGTAAAAAAAATAAATAAGATGAGCGGTCAAACATAGATTTAAAAGTCTTATATAAAAAAACCGGAGGGTACTACGGCCGCTTTCGGCTCAACGAGGTAAGTTAACTTATCCCTGGCATGGAAAACGTATTAATAGATTAGTACATGATTAATTAATTATTAATTATTAAAATAAAATAGATTAATATGATTTTTAAAATAACTTTCTTATAGAAAATTTTTGTAAAAATACACATACGCGCGAAAAACGAGGGAGGTAAGTTACCGTCCCATACCAACGCGCCCTACTTCTATTTCGTACTAGTAAGTTATATTTGGGTTTTTTCTAAGTTAAACATGACCTAAAATTTGAAAAAAATTATATATAGAAAACTATTAATATCGACACCACCAAACTAATTTAATTAAATGTATTCTTTTATAGTATATTTACCATGGGTTGAAAATATTTATGTTTTCTATACATTTGGTTAATTTTGAAGGGGTTTTGATATAACACAATCTTAAGGCTTTTTAGCCGTCCTTAAAAAATATCTTGAGTTATCACATATTTTAGTGCAAAATTCTGTTAACTTAAGATGCATTGTATCTTAAGGTACCAAATTTTACACTTAAAAATATTATACCAAGAGATATTTTTTAAGGATGGTAAAAAAAAACTCTAACGTTGAAGTGATCTATAGTTCAAAAGAAGGAAGTGTGTTCATGTTTCTTTCCTTGTAGTAGTATAGTAGTAGTATATCTAGTGCATGCAACAATCAAGCAAACAATCAGAGAAAGAAGTGGGTTTCTTCGAAGTTGCGCCGTCGAGAGTTCGATTGATTTAATTAAGATATGAGCAGGAGTAGTTTTGTTTATTTGGTAACCCTTTTTATGATTCCGAAAATGTGGCGTGTTTTCGGCTCGATTGGGGGACAGGGTGTTCCTGGCCTCAGGTCGTTTTCGCACCAACATAAGCTACCTACAACTACTATAGGATATGTTATCATTTTTCTGCGTTATAAGATGTTTTGTTTCACACCAAATTCATATAAATGTTTATATATATATATATATATAAAATATATTCATTGACCGTTAGATAAATATAGATAGAGACAAAACATCTTATAACATGTACGTGGTCATTGTATCCTTCTGTAAAAAAAAAAAGACAAGTACCGCAGGTAGCATCTCCAAGAGTTTGCTATCTCACTCCCCATCCTTGTTTTTTTGTCAAATTGAAAAAAAACACCCTCCAATGGATTGCCATATAACTTTCTCAAATTTAGCAATTTGTCATATCTTCTCGTTTGCACCTATATTTGGGAGTACACGTTTGATTTGCCATCCACAGAAAAATATGACGCACTTCTCTCCCGTACGCGCACGAAACTCGTACACACCGACTCCGCCTTCCTATGTGTGCCACCGCCGTGACGCGCGTCGGCACCATCACGGGTCACCGCTCCCAGCCGCCGCACGCCGTCTCTCCGCGGCGAGCGTGGAACGGCGTGAGGCAGGAAGCATGGCGGCGCGCGGCACGGAGAGGCGGTGGCACGCGTGGCAGGACGGGGCGGGGCTGCGAGCGAGCAGGCGGTGGGGTCGAATACGGATCGACGTGAACAAGACTTTCAATTCCAGATTGAAAATAACATATTGTGGGGCCCAATTTTAGTTTTGCTAACTGAAATATACCAAACTATTGAAGATTAAGTACAATTTTCTTTGCCATATTATTTAAAAACTTGCCAAAACACCAGATTTAAGAAATGAAATTTGACTAGCTGTCGGAGATGCTGGTAGGGTGGAGTTGTAAGTTCCTATCATGTCACTATTCTTAAATTACCAATGCTATGGTTCCTACTATATCAAATTGGCATTGTACTATATTAGTGAGGATCTGAAGATCTTGTGGAGGTCAGGCACGAAAACCAGCTACCTATACCCAAACTATTGGTATCGTCTAATAACGGCAGAGCGACGTGTCTCCCTTTCTTACCACGAAGGACTGAGGGTAGGATATATCGCGCGCATGAGGTTATTGGGTCTATGGATAGCTATTGATCGCAAGTGGTGCCATCAAATTAATCGTCGGTTTTTTGCTTGTTTCATAGTAATGTCTTTGTCATGCCAATATATAAAAACGTTCCATAAAAGATTCATTCCTAGAAATATTTTCAACGACTTATTGGTTTAAGTTCATATAAAAAATAAGATATCATCTCCTATCCCATTGGAAATAAGAGTATAACTTATGGATAAAACATACGTTATACACATGTATAAACACTTATCCAAATACATAACCAGAAAAAATATATCCTATTAATAATTCATGATCAGCTATAGTTTAACTAAATAAATATATTTTATTTTATATGTAAAATAAAATAAAATTTATTTAACTTGAGTAATAAACTATCTATGTGTGAAACCACGCCATCAACGACCTTAGAAAGGATGCGTTCGGCAGCTTGGTGTTATTAACCGGCACGGAAAACATGGCAATAGACTATTGCATGATTAATTAATTATTGATTATAAAAATTATAAAAATAGATTAATCTGAATTTTTAAAGCAAGTTTTCTATAGAAAATTTTCATAAAAACATATCATTTAGTAGTTTGAGATGCGTGCGTGTGTGAAAGACGAGAGAATATAGACCAGTGAGATGGGAAACGAACGGCTCAACAGTGACCAGAGGTCTCAATAAATTAGATAGTGCTCTGGCTCTTATTCTCACTGATCTTTATCCTAAGTTTTTAGAGAAACATATAGCAATGGTTCCATGATCGCAGACTCCAGCCTCATCATCTCAACGGTAGATCCCCTGCCTAGAAAGAGAAACAAAAAAGATGACATGGATGATCTGAGAGTAACGAAGTGGCTGTTTGGATCGAGAGATTTTTCTTGTTCTTTGCAATATCGGATGTTTGGACGTTAATTAGAAGTACTAAATATAAACTGATAACAAAACTAACTGCATAAATAAAGACTATTTCATTAGACAAATTTTAAGCCTAATTAATCCATGATTAGCAAATACTTACTGTAACATCACATTCGTTAATCCTGGACTAATTAGGCTCAATAGATTCGTCTCGTGAAATAGCCCAGAGTATAAAGTGAGTTTTATTAATAATTTATATTTAATAATTTTAATTAATATTTAAATTTAAACATTTAATGTGACGCGGAGTTAAAAAAGAAAAGCCAGAGAAAAACCACTCCGAAAAGGTCGGAGAGAGAGAAAAGGAGGTGACCTGTCTCGGGGGCATGAACATGGGCCGGGTCCTTGGGCATGCAGGGCCACGCACAGTGCGTGGCATGCAGCAGTAGTAGCCCACAAGCACAGGGGCACTCCCACGTCCGTACGGGTGTTGTGTACGAGGGAGGACCTCTCCCTCCCCTCGATCGCGAACCTGGCCGGATAAAAACCAGGCCCAACCTACCCATCTCTGCTGCCTACTCCAACCGCAGGCAGAGCGCGTGGTGCCTATGCCTGCCCTTGCCATGCCATCCCACACCAACTTGATATCAAGGCTAGCAGGAGTAGCAAACATGTGGTTGCTTCGTTTCAGTTTGTTGAGCTAAAGCAATCCTGGTTTTTCGTTATTATATTTTTTAAACTACTAAATGATGTATTTCGTATAAAATTTTTTATATAGAAATTGTTTTAAAAGTCAAATAACTGTATTTTTCAAATTTTTAATAAGTAATACTTAATTAATCATATATTAATTACGTTTATCGTTTTTTCTACGACTAATCAGTTTTTTAACCTTTAGGTTTGAACGCAGCTGATCAATCTTGTTTGTGGTGGCGAAGCTAATTAAGCCCTTTAATAACTGTATCGATAAATATAAATGCAAATGTGCAATGCATATCAGCATATATATACACTAAGGTTACGAGTTCAAATATCTATTAGAGCGAATTCTAGATTAGATTATTTAAAGGGCTAAATTCTCTATAACCGTAGCTAAGTTATCAATTTGAAAATGTGACATATATATATATCCGGTTAGATACAGAGATAGTAAAGAAATATACCCTTCCCGAAATCAAATGCGTTCGATCGATGGGAGATGCTGCATGCCTCTGTACTCCCCATCTGTCTCTCCATGATGGCTTTGTGAGAATCTACAGGTAATTGGATCGGTATGTGGTGCCGATCGAGCGCCGACCATCCCATGCTGCAGCTGCTGCTGCTGCAGGACCAGCCTAGCTAAAGCAAAGCAAAGCTAGCTATGGCTAAGGCGATCGATCGATTGCTCGCCGGCCGGCCGGCCACGGCCTTCCTGCCTGCTCTGCCTGCCATGGCTCCTGTGTCTCTGTGGTGTTGGATCGCTTTAGCTTTGCTAGCTAGATGCGTGGCCCTGCACGAACGAGCTAGCTATCGCTGGTCGCCGCGCCGCCCGGGTGCATGCATGCCATCGCCATGCCAGCCGATGCACAGTGGAGTAGCCAGATTTTTTTTCTCCTTCTTTTGCTCGGTGTGCATGCTTTTTACCATAAAGTTTTGATACCACCATATATTTACAAAATTCGTTAAAAACATACGCTGTATCTAGTCGAAATTTTTTATGTTAAGGACAAGATTTGATCAAATTTCTAAAATTCTGATAAATAATTTTGTATTAAAATAAAATTTTAAAACCTAACAAGTTCATGGTATCGTCGTAGTATTTTTTGAGTAGGATACATGCATATCATTTATCTTGTATTTGGACTACCTAAGCATTTGTGAAATTACGGATAGTTGAAATAAAGTTGCGACTAAATCTGTTCCTAAACGATATATATGTGCATACATATAATGTGGTTGAGTGTTTCGATGATGAATAATTTAAACTAAGTTAGATTTAGAGGAAAAAGATGTGTTAGTTAATGCGTATAAATGTTTGCATGCATGCTCTATATTATGGGATAGAGAAAAATAATTACATCTTATATTTTTATAATTCAGAACAAAGATAGTAGGATATTTCAATTTCACGTGCTGAATCACCACTAAAGAACAACCCATTTATGTTGGATCTTAAGCCTCATTTATAATGGATATGGACCCAACACGAAATCCCCACACCAATGAGGGAGATCGTCAGTGTCAGATTCAATAAACGTCACAAATGAGTGGAACATCAGTGCAGGGTATTTGTTACAAACCATCACAAATGAGTCATAACACTTAGCACATATAATTGTATGCATGCATGAATCATGATGATAATTAAGCCATCGTATGTGTAATCACGTATGCTAATTAGCTCAAAGCTTCAGCCACAAGCCCACAGGTCGATCTGTCCGTTCCGCAGCCTCCGTCGACGGCCGGTGGCGCTGGCGCCACGCATTACGCAACGTCCTCCACTGACTTTTTTGGTAGCTGTGTGGTAGTGAAAATTTCAAATTCGATCGATGCATTTTATCTGGCACAAGTTTTTTGAATTTAGCAAAATTACAACAGTCCAAGGTACGTGGCAACATTTGAAAATTGCGAGCTGAATGCCTGAATAACTTATTATAAACATGGTGGACAAATTAATCAAGCGCTACTACACCTAGAAAATAAAACCTCCAATTTCTATGGTAATTTCTATAAACTCCCTGCGTTCCAACCGGAATTAATCACAAACGCCCGGGCGGCGCAACAAAGAAAATGAAGCTTACGTGTGGTGGCACACACGGTCACATTAATTCTTACGCAAGCTGGGACCGATCGATCGTGCGTGCGTGCTTGCTTAGGATTAATTGATGATCTAGCTGGAGATCAACACATGATCGAGAATTCAAGATGCTCTTTTTGTCCTTTCATTTTGTTCTTCTGGCTCTCTAACAGACGAGTAATTTTACCATTATTGAGAAGATACTAGAAGGTACCACTTTTTTTACGTAAAATTTGATAGCTTTTGGTACCTTAGATATTAAAAGGTACCAAATTTTACATAGAAAACAGTGCTACCTCGTGATATCTCCTTTTGTTTTGACGTTGTTAATCTTTTTATCTATTTTTTTACTGTTATCTTGTTCAAAATCTTACATAATTATTAGTATTTTTTTATATTTTATTTATTACTTGGGACAATTTGAGCATTACTGAAAAGCCGAAGTAATAATACCTTAGCCATAGCCAGCATACACGCGAGAGGAAGGATGAGTACGCACGCGTCCATTGTAACGCTCTCCTTTGCATGCGCCCTGCGTGAACAGATACGTATAAGAGGGAAACAGTGAGCGCCCAGGGTTTAATGCCGACGGATCTTTTAAAATACGAAAATAAGTTCTAGATTTATACGAAATTATCATGAAGTTTGCGCGAAATTCATCTGTTCAAAGATACAGAACACTCCATATTTGTTCACTTCTTCACGAGACGAGGGAGATATGGCAATATGGCATCCAGCGTAAGATTTAGTAAACTTGGGCCTACTTTTTCCCTCCGAACTGGGCTTCCATTTCTTCTTTGTCAGTCCTGCAGTGAATGTGGGCCCAAATGTAGTAATCCTGCTTGGTCCTAAACAATCAATTCATGTGAGATCTACCCACAGTGCATTTATTTATTCTAACTTGTTTATTCATCACAACTAAAATCATGTTCTTAAGATCGGACGTGTAGGACGGACTCTATCTCTTATTACACAAACTTTATGTATATTAGAGATTTCTAAATTAGAAATAATCTTATCAATTATGGAGTCTCCAAAGGTTAGAAATTATCTTTTCAATTAGAAACAAGACAAACACTTTCAATATATTGCACTTTATATTAAGATAAAAAATAAACTTTTTAATTATAAAATCTCAATAAATATGTGATATGTATCTTAGAACCAAAGTTCAATACAATATCGGCGCGACTGACATGGTAGAGCAAGTCGATGGAAAATGTCATTAGAACACCGCTAATGATGTCAAGACAATAAATTTCGTATTCATCGTCACGTCGCAGTTGTGCTCGTTGTCAACCGCGTCAAACATTTATGGACGGAGGCGGTAGTACTTAATTATGGTGCTTAATCTATTTAATTTAATAAGGTTAGACCAGCCACACAAACTAACTAAGCAAATGCTCACAATGTCACATCTAAAACCATACGGCAAAATGGCTTAACTATTTTTTACACCGACCATATATATTTCTTTTCTCCATAATACAAGCTTATTAGTCTGGTTCATCAACAATATACGGCCATCAATTACACCTACAACTTCTCTCTTTCTAAATTACAACTTTACGATTGCCTAAAGAGTAAATTACACCTCACACCAAGTAAAACGTACCTTGTTTTATTTTGCAACAGGTTTAGCGTATACTTTCACATTACATCAGGGTACGTCAAAATAAGTTTCACTTTACACCGATTATATCATATAATTGAAAAAAATATTAAATGTATGAGTAGAGCTTTAAAATTTTGAATGTAAGATATGTTGTGCGAAGTTGGTTTTAGATTTTTCAAGTTCAACAAAATTTTATTAAATTACTAATGTGCTAACCGGGTGCAAAGTACGTAAAACTTATTTTGATACACCTAGTGCAAAGTGAAAGTATTCAATAAACTTTGTGTAAAATGAGACAACGTATGTTTTGTCTAGTACGAAATACAATTTACTCTTCGTAAACTACTTTAGTATGGTATATGATATGGATTGCCTCCGTCGTTCCTTCCCAATAGACTCTTAAGCCTTTGCATAAATAAACAAAGTAGAAGCCGGTATATGGAGTTGTGTATTCTCCTTATGCAACGCTAGGCTCGCCCAGGCTCAAGAAAATTTTTAGATCCGCCATCTTAAACCCTAAATTTTCCCTCCTAGAAAAATTATTCCTCTCGGATCTCAACCCGTCATCTATTTAAATAAAAAACTCCGTCCTAGATAATTTCCGTGAGAGTGTTCAGGTTGGTTTTATAGTCCTGTAGCAGAAAACGCCTTTGGCAGCCGATCAGGCAGTTGGGCCAGTTCGTTTGGGCCTCAACTTTGGGTCTCTGCCGTTTGGGCTTCTTGGGCCACGGGTTTATTATCTAATCCAGCGGGGCGAGATTTCGGCGGCCCACTCGTCCACGTCACGTGGGCCCTGGAGTGACCGGAGAGGGGTAGCCCTGGCCCCACACGTCCGACGTGGCGCTCTTCTTCCCTCTCTCTCGTCGGCGGCGTCTCGTCGTACCCTACCACCACCGCCTCGCCGACCTCCGACGAGCCCCATATCACCGCGCGATTCCTCCGGCGTCAGGGGCTCGATTGCACGTAGAGAGCTCGGATTAGCACTAGATTTCGGGCGGTTTTGATCCTTGAGCCGTCCGACTCCGATGCTGATTGTGTGTTTGGGGATGCTGATCGATCCTGACACGGAGGGGGGAAGGTGGTGGCATAACCTGGAGGAGGGGGGTTGCTCGAGCTGTCCGTTTCGGGGAGCTGCTTGTTTGCTTGCTTGCTATTTTTGGCGAGTAGTTCGCCGCCGGGCAGCTTCTGGCGGCCGCCGTAACCAACCCAACCGCGTCTGTTCCGCTCGTGCGGTTTTGGGGGTGGGGAGCCCTGGTTAACGCCTCTGTGTTGCTGACGGGTTCGTCGTACACTTTGCATCCCGGCGCCGGTGCAGGCGACGATGGTGGGGAGGTCGGCGCTGGAGATGGCGGCGGCGCAGGGCGGCGCCGCGGGGGAGTCGGTGCTGGACATGCTCAGGTACGCCGTGCTGCCCATCGCCAAGGTGTTCGTCGTCTGCTTCATGGGCTTCCTCATGGCGTCCAAGCGCGTCGGCCTGCTTAAGCCAAGCGGCCGCAAGCTTCTCAACGGGGTAACCGTAACCCCTCCCTAAATCTTTCACCATCATCATCATCAACTCATGGATCATGAAGCTCTCACTAATTTCTCTCTCTCTCTCTCTCATCATCATTTTTGCAGCTTGTGTTCTCTTTGCTTCTCCCTTGCCTCATCTTCGCGCAGCTCGGACGAGCAATCACATTCGACAAGATTCTGCAGTGGTAAGAAAGAAGAACAAGTTGCAGATTCCGTCGGCAATATTTGGTGTCTTGTTGCATCAAACTATCCCCGCGCCACTCTACTGAGCACTTTCTGATTGTTATTTTACTTATGTTTTTGCAGGTGGTTCATTCCAGTAAACATTGCTCTGGGTGCAGCATCTGCATCTTTGATTGGTCTTATAGTGGCATTGATTGTGCGACCCCCTTATCCATACTTCAAGTTCACCATCTCTCACATCGGAATAGGTTTTGTGCTTTCTTCACACCCTTACGAATATTGCTAGCTTCTGATTCATCAAGCTTTCTGATTATATTTTTTTGACATTCATTTAATGCAGGGAACATTGGAAATATACCACTTGTCCTTATTTCAGCATTATGCCGTGACCAATTAAATCCATTTGGCGATTCAAGCAGATGCACTCAAGATGGAAATGCATACTTATCATTTGGTCAATGGGTATGTCCAAATCCGTTTGTTTATGGAGTTTCACATCCTTTTTAAAATGCAAGTGCAAAATACTTATTGTGACGATCGGATTGTTTGCCGGGTGCAGGTCGGTGCAATTATTATTTACACATATGTGTTCAAGATGCTTGCTCCACCCCCTGGGATGACCTTTGACAGCTGCGATGAGGAGAAAGAAAAACTTCCACTTAAGGCTCCTAATGCCATGCCAGGTGTAGAAAAATATCCATCAAGTGCTCATGACGATACACATGAGGAAGAGCCCCTGCTATATTCAGAGGAGGAGCAGGATGTTCCTTCTTTAGGTTCAAAGGTAAGTAGGCAAAGCATATTGTTAGTTCATCATGCTGGAAAACAAATAGAGGTACCTCAGTAGCTGTTACCAAAATAACTAACAATACTCCATCTATGGCTCAATGCAGATAATGATCCCTATCAAGTGCATGGTTAGATTCCTACAAAAGAGGCAGCTCCTTCAACCACCAATTATTGCATCTGTAAGTGCTCCGTATCTTTGGTTTTTGGCTCTTATCACTTCCTAAAAATTGCCTTTTTTTCCTCAGTTAATTGACTTCCTCTGCATCATGTAACAGGTTCTTGCAATTACTCTCGGTGCTGTGCCATTCTTGAAGAATTTGATCCTCACAGATGATGCACCCCTGTTCTTTTTAACAGATGGCTGTCTCATTCTTGGGTATTGACCCGTCTCACACTTCGTCCTTCTTGCAATATATTTCTCGGCTCTAGCTAAATTCACATTTAACAGCCATCTCTTACTAAGAATGCTGTCTCTATATGTTTCAGGGAAGCTATGATTCCATGCATTTTGCTTGCTGTTGGTGGCAATCTTGTTGATGGTAAGCTCGTGCTATATTCTCAAATCTCAAATCTCAACAGAACCGTGCAGTGATACGAAGTGTACTTCTAGTACACTTATATTTCTGCAATTAAATATGTTTGTCTGAAGTCCATACTTGTGGTTGATTATGGTTTCAGGCCCCGGTGAAGGAAGTAGGAGGCTTGGGGTCCGAACCACCATCGCCATTATATTTGCACGCCTGGTCTTGGTTCCAATTGCTGGTGTTGGCATTGTCTCATTTGCTGACAAGCTTGGATTTATCCCGAAAGGTGACAAGATGTTCAAATTCGTCTTGTTACTGCAGCACTCAATGCCCACATCTGTACTGTCAGGTATGGAAAACTATATCAGGATGCCACCCCATCTTTGGCATGTTAATCAACCTTAGAGTGGACTATAAAGTATAATAAGTTAATCTGTTATTTTTATCGGCAGGTGCTGTTGCAAACCTAAGAGGTTGCGGCAAGGAATCAGCTGCGATTTTGTTCTGGGTGCATATCTTTGCCGTTTTCTCAATGGCAGGATGGATTATCTTCTATCTTGCCATGCTGTTCTAGGTAGAGTATTTGATTTTGAACCCACTTTGTACTGTACCTGAATATGCTGTTCATGCTGGGTTAACTGCATCCTGCTTCCTGCAGTGTGTATGGTCGAACATTTTTCCACCGCCCCTTGGGTTTTTCTAGTTTCTAATGTTTCAAGTGATTCTTTTGCAGATACTGACTCTACCTCACATGATGAAACTGTATGATTTGTTTATGAAATACGTGTTACTGTCAAGTGCATGATGTCTGTGAAACAGAGCCACAGATATGGGTTGGCTGGGTACACCCGTTCCCGGTGTAGACGCCGGGTTTTAATTAATCATTTATCTAACGAGTCGCAACTATGGAAGTGACCGGGGTTTCAAAAAGAAAGGAGAGAAACTTTTTTTTTTTTGGGGGGGGGGGGGGGGGGGGGGGCTGGGCCATGGACAAATGCCAGGGACTGCCATTGTAGGTTTTATTTGATGTACCTACTGAAAACAAGAGATGAAGCCAAGGCATTGGTGTAACAAATCAGATCATTCGTTTACTGGACCATCTGTGTATTTGTAAAATATGTCCATCTAGTACAACGTTGTCTTAAAACTGTTGCTTTTGGTTGGTTAGGACTACTAGATAGAAGTGCAAATATGTAAATAGCGAAAATCTTGTTTACAGAGGCATATTATGAATTTGAGATGCTTCATTCCATGCCATACTTTTTTCCCGATGGAAACAAAAGCTTATATTATATCTGAAGCAGGATTACAATCACGAGCAATACAATTGCTCAAGATGATTGCTAGATTTGAGTTATTCTCTTGCTAGGCATGAATCAAGTCATATACTGATATACATACCAACAAAACATGCACATCAGTATCCTTGCTGTTGCCACAGGTTTCAGTAAAAAGCTGATCCTTTCAATATGTCGAATATAGAGTTTGTCATGTAGAACCCGCCACCAGAAGACACGAACTTTGGACGGGGTAGGCATTTTCAAAGCTTTTTCCAGTATGGCTTTTCAGAACCCAATGATCGGTTTTCCAGTATGGGTTTTCTGAGCCAAATGTTGTCAAAGCATCAACAGATTTATCCATGGGATTGCTTCCAAGCAGCAACCGGTATGTGGAACGATCCGTATAGTTTCCATGCTTCTCTGGTGCCAGGCCCAGGTATCTTCCTCCAGTTTCCCCAAAGGAATACCCATTGCCACATCAACAGCAAGCAGGTTAGCATGAAGCAAATCATAGTTCCATGAATAACCATCTGCATTAATTAAATCAGAAATATGATTTTCTGTTGCACCTTGTAATCAGTGTTCCATGCCATACTTTTCAGAGACATACAACATAATATGCATGAAAGCACGTGGAAAAAACAAATGATAAAAATATTAAGATGATCTAAGATACAATGGACTAAACAACCTACATAAGTACAGTGTATTCTACTTGACTGCATGGCAAAAATAGAGGATAATTAAAAAATCTGGTATATGTATTTTGTTATACCTAGTGATCCACAAAAATGGCCTAAATAACTGAAGCATGCCCAACAGTCCCCCTAAACTCCTATAAATCCCCAAATTAGGGGATTTTAGGTAAAAATATCTCAACAGATCTCCTAGCAACCCCCCAAGAATTGGAGGTCCCTTCCCTTGTAAAGTCAGTCTCCACAAGTTCGGAGCGACCCTCACTCCCTATTCCAGATCGCTGCTCCTTCCCGCAAGTGCATAAAATGTTCCCGCCTCGACAAATAAACTGATTTCTGATGGTAGATTCGTATGGGCCCACTTTTTATGTTTAGGGAGTCAATTTAGCCAACCTCTTGGAGGAATAAATATTTTCACACGTTAAATTCTGTTTAGGATTCCCCAAAACAAAATTTCAGGGATGGAATCTAGCCAATCTGTTGATGAGCTCTAAAGGTTCAACTCTTTTTCATGGCACTGGACAGGAACAGCAATGCTGAAATTGAACTTGTTGAAGTGAAGAGCCACACAACCTGATTAGTACTGAACAATGCACAAAGAGCATGTTATTCACATGATAATCCAGTAGAAGCACATCATATATACCTCGACCAAGAAGTCTTGTGGCCAGTCTACTCTTTGTTGGCTTGAGTTTGCACTATGGTAGAACAATCTCAAATAAAGATTCATGTCTCATCAGTACAGGACTTGTCTCCAGATAACTTCTCTTGCATATGCGAAGATATAGATCAGAGAAGCATGTTATTGTTTCTTCAAATGCACATCAGAAAAAAGCCTGCAGCCATAATAGTTCATAGAGGTTTCTAATCTGGTTCTCTCTGCCTGAGATCATTGCATATGTTAGCAATCATCATGCTTTTGTAATCAAGCTTTGTGGTTATCTCATTCTTAATGAGATACATTCTTTGAAAGATTTCAATTTATCCCAGAATCTTTGGCTGGAACAGTGGATGAGCACATGTTGCATGCAAACAAAATATTCAGGCCTGGAAGATCATTTGCGATTATCTCGCTTGTTTTTGTTGATCTTTCTACCCTTAAACTTCCGCTTAAAATCTTCAGGGCCTAGTAATTCTGAAGCACTTGATTTCATCTCTTCAGAGAGCTTTTCTGCTAGCTCAAACTGTCCAGCCTTTCTTAAGTTACTAATAAGGGCTCGGTAGACATAAATTGAAGGTTGATATGACCTTTTCATCTGGTCAAACATTTCAAGGGCTTCAGTAATATCGCCAGTCCGCCCAAAAATATCAATTAGTGCAGTATATGTTCTTAAATCTGGATTGATACCTCTCTCAATCATTTCTCTTGCAAAGATTTTGCACTGATCTAACCTTCCAAGCCTCCGCAGGCAGTTTATCACTGTATTATATGTAATAATGTCAGGAGAATGGCCAAGTTCATCCATTAGTGTCATCTCATGAAGCATTTGATCCACCCGACCAGCTTTTCCTAGCATGTCCAAAATAGTATTGAACGTGACAACATCCAACCCTCTTTGATCTTTCTTCAATTCTTTAAATATGATCAAACTTTTATCAATGTGTCCATATTTAGCCATGGCAAAAATAATGCAATTCATCACTGTAGGATCTCTATCATGTGTAATTTCCAAAGTTTGTCTTACAAACTTAAGTATTAGTTCATACTCGTCCAACGTCTGAAGGGCCTTTGCAACATTTTTATAAGAAGTCAAATCAGGAGCAATTTTGGAAAGCAGCAGGTACCTGAATACCTTGGCAAAAAGAATGAAGTTCACTTCACCTGTTTGCTCCAGCAACATATTAAAAGTGTTCAGCCCTACATGGATATTCTTATCATGTAAATGTCGGAGAATCCGAACAGCGACAGAGAAGTTGCCTGATCTGCAGAGCTTCTCAACGTAGGCAGTACATGCTGAACCATCCATAACACCGCCATCTGAGTCAGTACAACAGTCCCGATTGAAAGCCGCAAGAACCTCATCGTCATCCCTGTCTTCTGAACTAGAGCATTGGTGGTATTGCACAGCCATGGCCGGACTCGTGTATATGGAGGGGCTTTCGTCAAGAAAAGAGGCACGCACCAACCGTCTCTGCAGGCAAGATGAATACAATTAAGAAAAATCTAGCAATTTGAATGCCACAAAGCAAGGCATGTTGCATGTGACAACGAATCTTAAAACAACGCAAATTAAATCCTATAATAATAACCAATGTTAGTCCTAATAATATCTAAATGCTTAAACATGGCTCAAGTCATACAAACTCATTATGTGCTCTCAACAGTCAATAAAACAATATGATCTTCGGCTTAGCTCGGGGATAACTAAATCAACAAAGTAACCTAAATCTCTACACATACCAACCATCCGAATTGCAATCTCATCCACCAATCCATGCGACAACAATCATCCTCGGCTTCGGTGACTTCAGCCAAGTAGTATCTTTTTCCTTCTATTTCCATGTGCAAACTGAAATATTTAAAAGAGGGGCAATAGATGTACCGGACCCGAGCGCAGCTCGGCGGAGGCGGCGGCGGCGAGCGAGCGTCGGAGGAGGAGGAGCGCCGCCGCAGGGGGGAAGCGACGCATCTTACGCCCGGCCCCCGCTCCCTACTACCGCCGTCCGGGCCGCGCCGGGACGGGAGGGCATCCGCGGGGAGCCGCTTCGGCCGGCGCGGGGTTTGGGGGCGAGGCGGCGACGGCGAGGGGATTTGGGCGGACGGCGCGCGCGGCAGGTGTTCGAGGAAATGCCTCGCAGGGGTTTACGGCTTCGCGGGGGCGGCTGCCGAGGAAGCCGTGGGACCGGAGCCTGTGAGAGCCGTTCATCTCATGTTTGCACAAATCTTAAAGCATTAGTCGAATGTGCTGGACCGCAAGTAACGCGGCAACGGGTTGGTGGATACCAGTGGCGGATTTAAAAAAATAATAGTGGGGTTAAATATGTTTTCTAAAAAACTTTAGAAGAAATTTTAGTCCTATTTCCATATACCAAAAATTTTGTGAGGGTTTATGGGCTAAGAGCCAATAGCAGAGGCTACAGATCCATTCGTCCCATGATATTTTCATAGCAATAGTTTCGTAAGCCTACTATCTCATATATTTGTACCTTAAAAATTTATAAATTTTAGTCTATTTTTTAAGACATCGTTTTTAAATTTTATATATGCTACTAAAATGAAATGTGTATTACTATTTTTGGGCCATCTAGCATTCTTACTTCAGTTTAGTTCTAGATGACAGGTTATAACGATATCATCGTTAAAAAAAACCATGCTATTACTTAGAAAAAACAAGAGCTATTTGTACATGATTAATGTGTAACCACGGTAAGTAAACCTTGTAACATGGGAGGATCGTTCGGAGAGGTTCCCTCCCTTTCTTCTTTATAAAAGAAATTCACATAGGAATAAGGTAAACTTTTCAGAAAATATGTCAAAATTTGGACCATTAGATATGCTCGAATATTTGTGCCAGCATGAATGGAAAATTTCATTAGCAAGGTGATAGGATTCGATCCACACCCTTCGCTTTGTGACAAGCGCGCTAACGTCCGGTATTTAAAAGTTATATACATTGCTATAATATAACTACACATCAATAAATATATTTTTTAAAGAATTTATAAGGGATTTTACGTTGAAAGTTGTATATCAGCCTCAATATATTTTAAGAATTTATAGGGGATTTTACGTTGCAAGTTTTATTTAGCGGCACTGCACTGCACGTTATCCCTTGTTCCAAAAGGGAATTTAACTATTTGCCACTTTTAGATTTGTCTCCTCTCTAAATGTCTCTCTTATATTTGCATTTATAGAATTGCCACTGATGAGAGATTTTTTTAATCATTTGTCACTTTTGACCATATAGGCGACTGCCTATGTGGAGAGGGACGTGAAAAAACCTGGATACCCTTATTATCTTAGTCAAAATAGTGTTATCTCCCTAATCAATTTCTCGTCCCTATTTTGTTTCATCGTTAAATTTACTGGTCATGTTCGGTATAGGGTTAGCTAACTGCGCGGAAAATGATGCGGTGAGTTACTATATAATTAATTAATTATTAGCTATAAAAAAAACTTTAAAATGAATTCATATGATTTTTAAAACAACTTTCTTGAAAAAGAATTTTTAGCAAAAATACATACTTTAATAATTTAGAAAGCGTGTGAGCGGAAAACGAAAGAATTTGGTGTAGTTAACTTATCAAAAGAACTCGGCCTTAGTTGTTCCTATTATATTCCAGAATTATTTAAAGTGTTCCATTTTTTTCAATATACTATTGTATATGCTTGCATGAATTTGACTTGATTTATTTATGATTAATTGATAAAATTAGAGTAACATGCTAGTTGGGTTCTTTTGCTGGAATACAATGGGTAAAATGGTCTTTTTGTGTCCACCATCCATGCTGGCACTCCTATGTGGCGCTCCACGTCATCAAAAGTGGCAAATAATTAAAGATGTTTCTCTAACCGATGGTAATATTGTAAGTGCAAATGTAAAAGGGGTATTTGGAGAGGAGACAAATCTAAAAGCGGCAAATAGTTAAATTCCCCTATTCCAAAGGATCAAAGTAGAATTTTTGAGTAGAATTCTTACAAGTGGGCCCTATCCTTCCTGGCCAAAAGTGTGCAAAATGCCTGGAGTGCGAGCTGCGATCCAACGGGAAGCGCGCGGCCTCAAAACGCGGGCGAAGCGACGGCCATGGCATCGCCTCCCCACTGCATGCGCTCCCCGCGGCGGAGATGGGAGGAGGGCGGCCATGGGAGGAGCAAACGCCACCACCTAAGGTAGGAGGAGGAGGAGGAGGACACCGTCCAAACCAACGGCGAGGCGAAGCGCGGCTCGACCGCCCCTCGAGCAATCCTGACGGTGGTGATGGCGTACCGGAGGAAGCAAGGGATGCAGAGGTCGGCCACCTTCGTGGAGGACCACCGCCAGCAGCCGCCGCCGCCGGGGGACACCTCCTCGCCGGCCATCGCGTCGCCGCGCGCGACGCGGTTCGCCGACGACAGCCGCCGCCCCGACCGCTCCCTCGCCGCGCATGCCATGCTGGCATCCGCCGCCCGCGGCGACGTGCCGGCCTTCTTCGCCGCCGCCGCCGCCGCCTCGCCTCTCCAGCCCGACGACCCCACCCTGGTTCGCCGCTCCTCCTCTTCCTCCTCGCCTCCCATACCACAAGGAGTCATGGAAAACTACAGCGTTAGCTAGGGCCCGGCCAAACTGAATTCCCCTTTTGACAAGTTCAAAAACCTTTCAATTCTGAGAAAAAAATCGTTTGAATTTGTGAAACCAGCAGTTCGATCCGCTCCAAACAGATGATGTTACTCAACTTTTGCAGGATCCTATCGCTCAGCTGTACACATCGACGCGCGGCGCAAAGGATGATCCCAAGAACGAGCAGCTGAAGAGCAACGAGGCAAAACACGGATTCTGGGGAGTCCTGGCCCAGCAAGCCAAGGTGATGCTCGACGAGAACGGCGGCACCGATGATGGCAGAGATAATCACTCTCTGGTAAGATCAGAGCTCTGAAACAAGAACACTACCACCCAAACGGAAAAGAAAAAAAAAAGAATTTTGTCCATCAATTAGCCTCATGGTTATGGATCAATAAATTCGATGACGTCTTGTTCAGATTTTGTCTGCAAATTCAGCTTTGACATTTAAAATTGTGCTTGATTCTCATGCATGTTCAGTTCCATCAATTTAACCTTTTTCTGAATATGCATTTCAGACATCTCAATCTCGTTGGTCCTACGACCGGGTCCGGAAGCCGGAGAACCCTACGTTGGACATTGGAGGCAAGATCAAGAACGCTCTCGAGGTAGCATTCAATTCAGAGCTCCATTAGAGCATTCAGAGATCGATGGGTGACGCCATGATCGATCGATCGATTCGATTCTGCAGGAGGGCCTGACGAAGGCGGAGGGCAGCAGCAGGGCCGGCGGCGACGCCGTCCATGGCCGGAAGCTGCAGATCAGGAGGAAGACGTGCAGCATGGACTTCCGCAACATCAACCTGGGCTTGGCCAGCCCGGACATGTCGCCGATGATGTCCGACACGGAGTCGCCGCAGATCAAGGCCTCTCGCGACGTAAGGTGCCCTCCTCTTTTGTGCCGCTCCAGCGCGCTGGATCTTGTCTTTGCTCTGGAACTTGATCGGTGCTGGCGATCGGGCTCAGGTGGCCAGCGCCATGGCGGCCAAGGCGAAGCTGCTGCAGCGGGAGCTGAAGACGGTGAAGGCCGACATGGCCTTCTCCAAGGAGCGGTGCGCGCAGCTGGAGGAGGAGAACCGCCTGCTCCGGGACGGCAACCACGACGCCGACGAGGACCTGGTAAGCTCCATTCCATTCTCTGCTCCTCTCCTCCCTCGCCGGCTTGACTGAACGGGCGGCGGCGCTCCGGTGGGCCGGCAGATACGGCAGCAGCTGGAGACGCTGCTCGCGGAGAAGGCGCGGCTGGCGAACGAGAACACGGTGTACGCCAGGGAGAACCGCTTCCTCCGGGAGATCGTCGAGTTCCACCAGCTCAACATGCAGGACGTCGTCGACCTCGACGAGGACATGATCTGCGAGGAGGAGGAGGACGACGACGCCGGCGCCGGCCAGCAGTACGGTTGTCATCTCCGGGTGCATGAGGCTGGCGGCCTGGGCACCGCGCCGCAGTCGCCGCTGGGCCACGCCGGCAGGATGCGGATGTCGAGGTCAAACAGCGGCGCCGCCGAGTCGCCCATGCGCAGGAGCTTCGTTGGCGCACCGGAGACCCCGCCCACTCGCCGGAGCTTGAAGGAAGAAGACGTTGATGCGCCAGAGACGCCGCCTACTCGCCGGAGCCTGAAAGACGTCGACGTTGACGAGCCAGCGACGCCGCCCACTCGCCGGAGCCTGAAGGACGTCGACGTTGACGCGCCAGAGACGCCGCCCACTCGCCGGAGTATAAAAGAAGACGTTGATGACGCGCCAGAGACACCGCCCACCCGCCGGAGCTTCAAGGAAGACACTGGCTTGCCGGAGACAGCAACGACGCCAACACGCCGGAGCTCCAACGACGAAGACCACGGCGCGGCAGAGACGACGACGCCCACTCTCCCGAGCTTCAAGGATCATAATGGCACGGCGGAGATGAAGAACGAGGATTGACAAAATTCCTCTTATGATCGCTGAAACTGCGAAGCTTGTTGTGTATGTGTGTAGAGAGTATATCGTGTCTACTAACTTTAAAATTTTTTGCCTGTTTTGCTTCATGTAATTCCTAGCACATTCGCTCATGGTGGAAATAAATAAAAAAACTCATGCAATCGGCATCATCTCATCCGACCTGAATGCAATTTTCTCACGATGAAGCATTAAGTTTGATTTTCAAACCGTCCCTATAATCCAAAGGACATGACTTATAAAATGTTCATATCGGGTTGATACTACCAAATTCTTAAAACCTTCGTTCCCCTGCTAATGTTCATTTATCCAGCATTGTCGGAAAAAGAAACAGCTATGAGAAGACGACTCGATGCTACAACTATAACAACTCGCAATTTTAGTCCCAGGGATGGCAATCATACCGCTACGGTGCTACCGCTGTGACTAGCTCATTTTGTACAGTACAGAGAACAGAAAACACCAGAACAACAAACAATACTTTCTTCATGATCAGCTCCTGGGAGAAATGGGTACAAAGTTGACAGGGGACACCCACTTTGTGTAATTAAACAGATTCCAGATACACATTATTCATCCAATGTTCGAAAAGTTGTAAAAGAAAAGAAAAGCATAAGCCCTGCTTCCCATTATACAAGGAAACTAACAGTAGAAGTTCTGGGCATTTGAAAGAGCTTCGTCAACATCCAGGCAAGATCAATGTTGATCAATATCCTACAAACATGCATTTCAAACACAAGAATATACAGTCAGCATTACCTAGAAAACAGATATAAAAACATGTAGCCAATGCATAACAGAGCTACGTTTTTTTCATTGTTATATAGGTGGTAAAATACACAAAATCACATAAACATGTTTCCAGAAAATCCAACAGAGTGTTTTCTTTAACAAATTAATTAATACACATACTCTTTTTCATATCAGAGTATATTCTAGAAAATTCTGCCAATAGGTATAGTTTCAGGGGAAGATGCGTTATGTTTCCATCTAATATAAGTAGAGATTTCCTTCACTGTGATCAGCCAAGTAGTGGCACAGCCAATTTAATACTAGTAGTCACTGCCTTTGCATTCACTGACATGTGCATCCACTTTGCTATGGGCCTACATGTCATGACCATAAAGCCACATAACTTGAGGTAAGAGGATCTGAATTCTGGTTCCGAAACTAACACTACGCTGTACATTAAATATTCTGAGGTGATTTCCAACGTGGTGTAGTGCCTCAGAAGCATTCATGTGGTACAGATACAAAAGGCAATGGTGACTTATTGCGCTCAATCAGACTGAAGGTAAATTGGCAACATACATGCTGTGGCTATTTCAACATCAATAATTGAACAGAATGCAAGGAATCACAAGAAAAATAGTTCCATAAAGCAAACATTAACAAATGTAAGGTGGAGTGGTAAATAAACAACAAATTGATGGATTGACATGATCACTGGTGTTATTCATGGTTCACAAGATAAAAGAAAGGAAATAGAGAAGAATATAGCGCAAAGATGATGTAGCACAACTTCTAATTGATATACTAGAGGTCAATGTTCCGAGTAGTTATTGGAGTTAGTTTGTGTAGTTCTGCACTCCTGCAAGAGTTTTACGGAGATTGGAGAGAAAGATAACGAACTAAGTAGCCAACTCTATACCAATTTGTGAAGTAAAACTAGCTCAGGTACATTACAGTTACTGAATAACGCAGCTAAAAAGGCTATCTAGGCACAAAACATCATCACCCTACCCTGAAAACCAATCAGATGCCATTTTTCAGGAATGTGCTCTATGGCCTCCTAGTTTTACACAAGCCCACAATTATACAATGCAGGAACCTAAGCAGTATCATCAGTACTTCGAAGTAGCTACTCACACTGAAATAAAACCAACCAGGCCAAACTATACCACATTCCGACACAATTTAGTCCCAGGGTTAAAGTAACCTAACATAATTGTAGAGTCTAGGACGGTTCATAACATACTATTATATACTAACTCCGTTTCATAATGTAAGATTTTCTAGCATTACCTAGATTCATATGAATACGAACAAATCTAGATATATACAAACAATACACAATGATCAATAGATGAATCTAAGCATAGCTAAAAAGTCTTACAATCCAAAACGGAGGGAGTAACAACTAAACATACTATCCTGCAGTGGAATCCCCACTAGAAATTTGCAAATTACCAACAGAAGCATAAGGCACTCGCTAAATTGGAATTTCAAGCAACAGACCCAAGGCCCCCACACTAAATCCCCTATCGGAGGCAGGACATAAGGCACTCGCTACAACACAATCACAGTGCCAGATCGAGCCCAAACCCTAGAATCCAACATCCCCCGCAAAGGCCATGCCCCGCGAGAATCGAAGAGAGACCACCGCAGGAGCTCTAGCACGCATAAGCCAGCAGCGTGGGGTCAGATCCGCACCTAGTTGCCGGAGGCCTGTGCCTGGCGGAGGAGGGCCTTGTCCCGGCGAGCCATCGCCATGTCCCAATTGTCGTTCCCGATGTGCTTCGGCTGCATCCATCCAAACGAACAAGGCGAGGCGTTCAGAACGCGAGAGGCTCCTGGATCAGGCGGAGGCGGAAAGCAAAGGGGGCGAAGAGGAGGAGCCGCATACCCTGCCGTGCGCGGCCCTGTGGATGTAGTACTGCGCGTTCCCCATGATGCAGAGCATGCCGCCGATGATTCCGAGCGGCAGGATGGCCTCCAGCCAGTGCAGCCGCGCCATCGGGACCCGTTCGGCGAGTAGGCGACTGCTCAGATCAAGCCGGCGGCGGCGGAGGCGACGGCGACGGCGAGATTCCCCGAGCCTAAGCTAAGGTATCCACCAGCGGTGGGGTTGGGTCCTGCCTCGGGAGGCCGATATGCTCGACTTGTGGATGCAGAGCAACGGGCCGCATCTTTCTGGGCCCTTCGGATAGGCTTCGATTTCTCCCTTGGGCCTTCACTTGGGCCGCAGACATCTATACAGGCAGCGCCGTGGGCCCTCTGAATACAGATTATTTCCTCTATATCTCTGCCTCTACGGCTCTACTTAAAATCGAAAATCGAAGTCGTTCATCTACTTTTATGCAAAAACCACCTATTCCATAAAAATCAAAAATAATCAGATAGTTTTTTAAAACCATTTTTTTTTCTAGTTTTAAGGTACTGTGTGGTCATTATCAATTATATAAGACCATTGTAATGCACGGGTATAAATAATTCTGACCCGGATATTGCAATGGTTTTGACTGGTACCAATGGGTCAATGACCACTGAGACGGATACCTCTTCCTGGTGGCGACATAGTTGTGGTACCACGTACTGCAACTATTTCTCCTTTGGCTCGTTGGCTATCATGGTGGCATCATTTGTGAAGAATTATTACCGTAATTTCTTTTGTTGCGTCGATCAGTCAGGCCACGTCGTTCGCTGGGTTACACTACCGTGACTCATCCAAGATTGTTAGGATCCTAAGTAGAATGGTTGTATCCAATGGTACAATCGGGCCCTATAAGATTTTCTTTGTAAAACTTATTTAAATATTTGTATCAATTATATATCCATTTGGTAGAAGATAGAGCAATGATAATGCATGAGATATAAAACATAAAATATTTGTCAGGAGAAAGCCATAAACCAGGGCTAATAGTTTTATTTGATGTAGGATCTCATGTGATCCTAACATCAATGGAAAATTTGTGTCTTCTCTCTCGTGTTCCTAAGCTTGCCTCTAGTTGTTTACATGCCCCTCCATATTTGTGTGTGTTGCCTTGGTTGAATTCCTAGAGAGGAAATCAATAAAGGGATCTGAAGTTACGACCTATTTTCTTTATCGAACAGAGAAGTTGATCAAATGTTTCAATGTTTCTGACGTAATTTGATTTCGTTGCTAAGCGTTTCAGGAAACGTCTATTAAGACCTCTCTAGACAACTCAACAGCCCTTTCATGTTTTACATTAGTCATCACGCAAAAATAACATATTAATCGATCCATCGATAAATTTAGATACGAGCAAACTATCTTGTAATAGGGAACAAAGAGAGTATATGTGTTGTGTTCCTTTACTTTGATTATTCTTTATTTTTCCTGGTGTTTGCACGCAAGCTTCCTAAAGCTGTGTGTTTTTTAGAAAAAAAATCTATGTATAAGTTTATTATTTCACCTTTATAACTATATTTTTTTAAACTTAATAATAGATAATTCTATATATACCACTAAATGACTATTAAAAATATGATAATTTTTTATACTTCATCAGCCAAATCGGCAAACTGGCATCCTCGATTGTCGCTAAGCACAAAAACTTAGACTAGAACCATAGTTAAGCAAGATAATAAATACTACTCTCTCCCTTTTATAAGAGCAGGTACAATAGTAGGCTAACAGAGAAGAGAGAAGGGCAGTAGACTATTTATAGCCTGATGCAGCATAGACTCTAAGACACATGTGCGTATGACATATGGTGGTATTAATTGTGTAGTATATGACTATTGTATAAATTAGCTATTAAGTTGATTATAGATGATTTGGAGCTAACATTTGGCTATACTATTGAACTTGCTAAGACTTATTTTTGTTTAGATTCATATAGATGCTAATAAATCTAGACATATATATTATATATCTAACCATTGATGATCAATGAATTTTAGACGAAGTCTTACCTAGGGGTATTACTCAAACTTTTTGCCCTTCTTTTCTCACCGGTAGACTCTCGGAGGACTGAACCGGAGGGGGGGGGGGGGGTGACAAGGACGCCTGGATTTGTGCCGAAAAGCAACCCCCCAAGAGCAGCTGCAGCAGCGCGCCACCCACGAAGCTCGAGCTCGCTCGGAATTCGGAAAGCTGGAAGCGGCGGGCAGGTGGGGACGGCGGGGATGGCGCTTTTGTCTCCTCGGGTCAGGCTTCCCCTTTTTGCAGCTCCTGCTTCGCCTGTGACAACAAGCTGCGTGGGCGTCGCAGCCAAAAGCCCAGAGGCAGCTGCAACCGTATCGAGGAGGCCAGGGGATCTCCATCTCCGCTGCTTTTTTCACAACAACCACAGCTCCTCCTCCTCCGCGTCACCGTTTCTTTTCTAGCCTAGTACGAGGCTGGCCAATACTAGAGCAGTACCGGTACTTACTATAATATTTTTCAACAAAAATTTACCCATCTTTTCTTTTTTATCTATATTTATAAATAAAAATTTAAATTTCTTTAGCTTTAGATCGTTAAAAATACATATATAAATTTAAATTTCTTTAGCTCTTAGATTGCTATAAATTATTTCTTATTTACCATCAACCGCAGCGAGCGAGCGAGCTCCGTTCGTTCCAGCGGGCCGGCTCTGGCACTGCGGGCAGAGACTGTGATTGCATCAGCAACACCGCTTTCCAACTGCTACACGCACCCAGCCACTGAGCCACATGTATACGAACATACTCATGCGTCCCAACACGCACTGCCGTGTAGTAACAAAAAGATAAAATAAAATGCAGGGCATCCAATGCCGCCGCACTCGTGCAGCAGCACGTGCAGGTGACGCGTCCATGCACGGCTGAAAAAATATTACCTCCGTTCCGCGTTGTAAGTTTTCTTTCTATCCAAAATGAATCTAGATATATATATTTAGATGAATTTAGATAAAACTAGAGAGAACGGATGGAGTACTATTATATTCGTTTAAAATAAGATTATCTTATTTTTATCTATCATTTCATCTGAAGTTATAAAAAAATAGAAAATAAATACATTTTGCATTCAGAACGAAAGATAACCTATAAAGTGAAATGTATTTTTATTTTTATTAGTATGTGTGGAAAGAGAAAAGAAATAAAACTATTTTGAGACAGAAATGGACTGTTTCCTCCGTCTTCGTTGATTTTTTATATATGTTTGACTATTTGTTTTATTTTAAAAAAATATATAATTATAAATTATTTTTATATCACTTGATTTATCGCTAAATATACTTTTATACATATATATATATATAACTTTATATATTTTATAAAAAATTTAAATAAAATAATGATCAAATAACATATGTTAAAAAATCAATAACGTTAAATATTTAGCGTGGAGAAGGTGGTACTATTTACGATCTCCGTGATCCGTGGATGCATGTGGGCGTCCCCGGTTTCCGATGTACGGATGCCGGTTTTAGAAATCAGCGGGGGCAAGGCACGTACTAGGGTGGTGGCCTTTTGTCGTGGCTCTCCCGATCGGTTCGGTCGGTGGGTGGGTTGCCATGCCAACATGCCATGCACGGCGCGCGCGTGTCCACCGCCTGCGACTCGCTTCCTCCCTCTCTCTCTCTCTCTCTCTCTCTCGGTCCCAATGCATTGATGATGTGTTCGTGCCGTATGTTAGATCATCGGTCAACCATACGTGTGCGTAGCTCAAATTTAAGCTTGCAGCGACCGTACGAAATAAAGAAGAATACCTGCGGATCATTGGAAGTATTTTTCGTTAAATCTACGATATATGTACCGGTGATGGAGCGATGGTAGCTGTCCGAACAGTCCGGTTGCTGTTCCTACTCTAATTAGGACTTATTCTTTTTAGCTTATCTATTATATTGGATTATTAAAAACCGTTCACATCATTATATTACCTCTATATTTTAATAGATTGTGTCATTGACCTTTTGAAATACGTTTGATTTCTTTTACAAATATGCAAAAGAAATGTTATAATTAAAATATGCACACCAACAAATCCAAACACATTAAAAATAAATGATAGTTACATAATTAGATGAATTTTCAAATATATGTCAAAAGTCAACGACATCACCATTAAAATATGGAGGTAGAATGTTTTATGCTTAAAAACACGAGTTAAAAAATACTTGCAAATCACATTTAAAAAACATGAGTTAAAAACAATCGTATAATTTGAATGTTGTTCCATAATTTGAATGTTGTTCCATAATATAAGTACTTATGACACTATTTACGGTACTACGTATAACATCAATTGTTTTACATTTGAAATTATTCATATTTTCTCTCTGCCTATGCTTATGCACATCCATTCCTTAATTATTGCAAGAAAACAATATATATCTTCTTGAGCAAGGGATCATGATAGACCCTTTTTCTAGGATTCATCTCAGGGGACATGGTTGAATAAGAGCTAGGAAAAGGTTTAAGAATAGGAGAAGGTTTAAGAATGGTGGATGAATATGCGCAAATGAGGAGTGAGCTAGCATGCAAGTTCAGGCCACATTGAGATGTAATACCATATCTTGTTATGAGATTAATAGCATGAAAAATTGTTTTCTTCTCCTTCCTAAGCATGGACTTTTTTTCATTATAAGGGATCAACACAGTGTCTAGAAGGAATGGCTACAGGAAAGAGATGAATACCCATTGATCAACGGTAACATCATGAATGCTTCTTGTGGTCTCCTGGAGAGTGATTAAGTATGGCCATGCTACCATATGGTTGTGCAGTGCGCACACACTGCTTGATCCTTCCATATTCCTCTCGACGGTTAACACAACTCCCAAGGCCGAGCAACTTCATCCTATCGCATACACCGGATAAGACATACATCACTCTGATGCAAACGAGTAATAATGATAACAGGGCTAGCAAGACATATGTGTCAAGGGTGTGCGTGCAACACATTTCCTTTCAACGATAGGCACATACGTCCATTAAAATGCTATGATACGGAGCTGACACGGGCTCCCTAGGGTGTTAGTCTGACACCGGACGCATATGTAATTAATTGTTCATGCTCCCACTCATCTGAGGCATAGGCGTCGAGCGACAGCCAGCCCAACACCGCCTCTGCTAATTTGCCGGGGTCAGGCTGTCTAATGTCTTATCTCGCATGGAACCATTAGGGAGGTCCCCTTTCTACGGAGATCACTTTTCGCCGACGGTGGAGACCCTAGCTAGTACCCATATCGCTAACCAACATATTTCTTTTTTAATGATCTTAATCTCAAACCATTTAATTTATCTTCTACAATCATGCAGATAATATATGCATAATGCATTAAATAATTTAAATCAAACGGACCCTATGTTTCGTTTAATTTTTCCCGGACATAGAAAGCGACACATACACCACAGTGCACAGGACAGCATCGTGTTTCATGCGATGATTCCACGGTAAGGGATCTACTACTCTAGAATTGATTGTTGACTTTGAGGGCCTCGATGTGTCAGCAAATCGATGGCGGATCAGCTGCAACGCTCTCTACACAGCTGTGGTTCATGTATACACCCATTATACCGATCGGTGTCATTTTGTGAGGAACACGTGACAAAGAAGTGGTACCATTTAGACACATGCCATATGATAAACTTGGCATTAATTTTAATTCCCCTGTCACCAACCCCAGATCGGTGTTGGTTGCAGATTCCTAATTGGCCATTGACATCTTATTAAAACATAAGATGGTATGCTCCGGCAAACGTCATCTCGAGACAATCCAGATGCACCAGTCTTACTTGTTTAGTTCACAATTTTTTTCAAAAACTTCACATCGAAAATTTTTAGACATCTAAATAAAACATTAAACATAAATGAACCAAAAAAACTAATTGCACAGTTATGAAAGAAATCTTGAAACGAATCTTTTGAGCCTAATTAGTCCACGATTAGTCATAAGTGCTACAGTAACCAACATGTGCTAATGACGGATTAATTAGGCTCAAAAGATTCGTCTCGCGGTTTATAGGCTAGCTTGTGAAATTCGTTTTTTCATCCGTGTCCAAAAACCTCTTCCGACATCCGGTTAAACATTTGACGTGACACTTCTCCCAAAAATTTTCTCAATCTAAACACCACCTTATTCGAGACAACTTTATGGTGGGGTTTTATGTGTTCATTTCTTATATTTTTTAAAGAGTTTTTTGCTGTTTCATTTTATGATAACTATAAACAAATAAATTATAAATAACTAATAAATTTTTTTAAAAATGCTTTACATATGTGAAATAAGAATTTCATGTAACTATTTTTTACATGAAACACATCATTTACGTGCTTAAAAAACGAGCATCCACGATCAGACTAAGAACATGGGCACATGGCCTTACTACTAATAAAAATATTAGAACAATTATATGTGAGAAATTCAGGTTCTGTACATTTTCTTGACACGAGCCGGCTGCTAGACCTGCAATTCGGTGAACTGTCTCTACTGGCTATTTCGGCCTTGCGTGCTCCACCGGTTTATGTTTGCCTGTGGGTTTTCGTTTACGTGAACGATAAACTCCAAATGGTATTTCAACTGATCGATTGCTACTAAAATGTTTGAAAATGACTCTGGTCATTTGCCATTATTTGTATATTGGTCACTGTCAAATGAAGATGATACTTTTATTTTCTGAACTCGCCATAGCACACCACGGGTTTGGCTGTGCTCAAGTAATTGCTGTACTTATTTATTTCATAATGCTGTAGAAATAATGTAATGTTGGAGCTTTGTTGTGCAATAAAAACTTTGGTATTTAACCATATCGAATGCATAAACAAGAAATTAGAAATTAAACACTACACTGAATTTTGGCTAACCACTGTAAACAAAAAAGATACAATAGGCACCTCCTGACTCCTGAGTAATGGTCATCCCAATTAATCCTAATACCTGATCCCGTCAAATAAGCAATTGTTTGATCATCCTATACACGATGACCAAAAAACACGGTATGTTTTGCGTAAAAGTTTTTCTATATAAATTTAATACATTTTACCATTATGAAATAAAATTTCAACTTTGTAATAATTAATTTAGTTGTTTGCACACTCAAATAAATACTAAAAAATAAATTATTCAGAAAAATATAAAAATCTCATAAGAATATAACAAGGCCATGCAATGTAAATATTTATCTATTTAATTTCTATAGACTTTAGCAACGTGACATCACCGCTTCTTGACTACGTAATAATGATCTAGATGTGTCTATAAATATTACGACTAGAGCGGTATAATATTGTCATATCTGAACTACATAGTGCTAAATGTATTTACAGGTATTGCTAACTTTAGCAGTAAGATATTAATATATATATCTTCAAGCGTGCAACTATAGACAAAACATGCATGTGTACATAGATCTTCGTATAGCTATCGCACCATCACATCTCAACTATCTAGAACGAGGGCATGACAAAAATATGTTTGTAGCTATTATCTACTTTCATAACAACATGTATATGTGTATCAATGATCTGGTAAGATAATAAATTATAATGTAAAATATTTTAAAAATGATAAATCCCCTCGATTCTGTAATATATAGAAAATCACACATTAACATATCAATACGCTATATACCAGTGGAGTACGATAAAACCGGTAATGGAAGAAAATGGCGACCGACCGGCAGGTACTCGTAGCCGCATCGCAGCGGGAGGGAGATAGGCTGCGTATATCTCGCGCCGTCACCCGTGCGTGTACACCGTCACGAGGGGAGAGAGGGCGGGGTTTATAAACCCTACCGGCGCGAGGGAGGGAGGTGACGACGGCGGCGGCGGTCGGTGCGTGCGTGGGGGCGCGCCCCTAGGAGCAGCGGCAGGCAGCGCAGGGTTTTTGCCGAGATTTTCCTAAAAAAGGGACGTCGCCGCCGTACCTGAGAAAAAGAAAAAGAATACGAGGCGAAAACAAACACCTCCCTCCGTCCTCTTCTTCTTCCTCCTCCGTCCTCTTATTCTTTCTCCCCGTTCGGTTTCATCCCAATCCCGGGGAGAGGGGGCGGAGCCGGCCGCCGCCGCCGCTGCCGCGACGCCTATGGACGGCCTGCACGGTACGGACGGGTGCTTCTCGCCCGGGAGGTCCATGTCGCCGCAGGTCAGAGCCCCCGGCCCGCCGCCGGACGCTGGCGGGTAAGAAACGACTGATTTTTTCTCTCTCTCTCTAGAGAGAGAGAGAGAGAGAGAGTGGAATGAAGGGTGGACAAAAAAAGATTGCTTCTTTTTGGGTGTTTGGTGGATGGCGGAGTCTGAATTGTGGCTTTTGTTTTGTTTGTGGCTTTGCGCTCGGGTTTGGGCGGCGTCGGCGGCGGCCGGATTGGATTGGATTGCGGCGGCGGTGGTGCAGGCAGTACTTGGCGGAGTTGTTGCAGGAGCATCAGAAGCTGGGGCCGTTCATGCAGGTGCTCCCAATCTGCAGCAGGTTGCTGAATCAAGGTGAGAGCTCGTCGGTTGCCCTGCTTCTTCAGTGGATAGCATTCTTCTTGGATCGGATCAGAATTCGTCGCTTTCTGATTCACTGACTGGCTAGTTGCTCTTACTCACCAACCTCTGCTTGATGCAAAAACTTAGCTCGGAGTCTATGAGCAATCCTTTGTGTGTCATAGGTGATAGGACTTGAAAGGTTGTGGCTTGCTTGATTCATGCCAAGAACCGTGTCTTCCCTTCAGTGCCATCAAGTGTTTTCATGTGTCCATGCTGATGATGCGCATGTGCTAATGTTTGCTGCTGACAGAGATAATGCGGGTGTCTGGAATGTTTCGCCAACCTGGTGTAGGGGATTTCGAGAGGTTGCCACCTGCAAGTCCAAATCAGATGCATCCGTCGCAGATCATGCCCAATTTCTGTGGTAATGGTTTCGGTCCGTGGAACGGGATGCGTCCAGAGGTAAGCATTAGTTATCGAAGTTCATGAACGTGCTACATTCAGTCATGTATCATATTTGATCACCGGGCAGTTAAACATTTCTACAAAAAGACTGCTATGTAACATATCGCATGAGTTAAGCTGTGTTATACTTGTTACGACTACGATCTGAAGGAAGGAAACAAATGAATGTGTAACTATTGCGGTTCTGTTAAAGGCCACTCCATATTTATGGGATGTCATCAAGTCAATCCATCAAGGTCCTCTTGAAGTATAACTGGATTTTAAAGAGTACTATGTATACCATTTTAAATAAAATGTTGCTTTACATGCCGCAACAAGCAGCCGTGGCCATCGTATAGCTTTTCTATGTTGATAACCTGGCATGGTTTATAAAAGAAGTCGGCCATTTTTAATTTGGATTAGGTAACATTTTTATCAGCTCGTCTTGACCTTCTCATGTAAGATCCACTTCTCCCTTGCCTCCTCTTAACCTTCAGAGTCTGAACTTCTGAGAATAATCACCACAGGTACCTTTAAACATGATATCTATGTACATATGCGTTAACGTTTAGAGTTTATATACTCTATAGTATTTCATCCGATACACAATTTCTTAAGTATGAATGCAGTTTGAACTTTGAACCCACAACCTCAGTCACCTCAACATTGAGCTTTACAATTGGGCCATGCATTTTTTTTGTCAGCACCGTCACCTGTGGTGTTACCTATTACTCTCGTTTCTTCCATCATGTTCCTAAGTCCTAACAGCAGATCATCATCAGTCCAACCTCTGATCTAAATTTTGAAATCCCTTAAATTCCATAACTCTTTCCCCGCTTATTAATGCAATTCATGTGCTGGTAACAAAATTACAGCACCATAGCATCAGCTATGATATGTTCTGCTTGTCCTGGCAAAAGAAAAAAGTTTAAATTTGCAGTTTTGGTTGACCATTTCTCAGTTAGCTTGACTAAAATAATTATCTTGCAGTATGTCTTCCTTGTGTAGGCAACCAAGCAGATAAACTGATAAATTGCCCTAAACTGGCATTCATATTGTCCTAATCATAGGTAGTCTCTGAAATGTGCGGCTGCAATTGCTTCAATTTATGCGAAATGCCTGAACAGAAGTCACAACTCACAACACATTCCGACAGAGGGCTTTTTTTTCCTTGCGCTTCTTGAATTACTTAAATGCAACTATATTTTTGAACTAGCAAATCATGTCTACCTCCTAGCGTGCTCAAGGAATTCCATGTAATTATTAGGAAGTGTAACCTTCTTTTACTGAGGGATGCAATGCCATACATGTAATCAAGATCTTTACGTACTTGTAACTCTGCATTTCATAGTGTACTCTTGACTAGAGTTTCATGAACTGAGGATGTATACCATAGGCCATAGCTACTGATAAGAAAGACAGGATGATTTCCTACTTCCATTAATCCATTTCTTTCGGATCTTCAGTTGTGTTTTGCCTCCTCATTCAGTGCTATATTTATTGTAGTTTACACATTTTATCCTTAGTGGTACTTAACCTTGTTATGCTCACATTTACCAGAGAGTAAGTTTCTCTCAAGGACCTATCAGTTGGCAAGGATCACCACAAAGCCCCTCTTCATACATTGTCAAGAAGATCTTGCGGTTGGAAATACCAACAGATGCTTTCCCTAATGTATGCTCTGTCTGTTTCTCTCTCTCCATATTGGCGATGTTTGGAGTCAATATTTACACACTATATTATACTCCCCTTAGTTCAATTTTATCGGTCGCCTTCTTGGACCAAGGGGAAATTCGTTGAAGAGGATTGAAGCCTCTACAGGTTGCCGTGTTTTCATCAGAGGAAAGGGCTCAATTAAAGACCCTAACAAGGTAAACAAGACACACTTTTAAAAAATAAATCTGGAGTTGAGCATATATGGATTAGGTTTGTGCATTTGAATGCGTGTTTCGTCATTTTTTTGTTCTGTCTTTCAAGCCAACAATGCTCACATGTAATTCCTTTCATTTCTTAAAAGGAGGAACAACTTAAAGGAAGAGCTGGGTATGAACACTTGGATGACCCCCTGCATATCTTGATTGAAGCTGAGCTACCTGCCAATGTCATTGATGCTAGACTTGCAAAAGCACAAGAAATCCTAGAAGAGTTGCTGAAGCCAGTGGTATGCGTATGCATCTCGACTCGCCTATCTTCCTTACAGTTAATTAATTAATATCCATTAAACAAACTAGCAAAAGTTGAAAGGTCCAAAACATGGCAACAAAAGAGCCTGTATGCAGCTTTCTTATCTTTCATTCTCTGCTAATCCAGACGGTTCCTCTAAAGATTTACATTTTCATTAATAAGTATAACTGCACCTTGCCCCTCTTCTCCCACTGATCTTCACCACTTCTGCCTTCCTATGGCTGCTGATTGTTTTGTACTGCACTACTTAGTACTAATGCATCTGGCCATTATATATTTGCCTTTATAAATCATGAATTATATGCTATTTTTGCCTCTTTCTAAATCTTACTAGTACTAATTATTTCATGTTGTGCCCTATAGGATGAATCACAAGATTACTACAAGAGGCAGCAACTCCGAGAACTTGCTATGTTGAACTCACCACTTAGGGAGGAAAGTCCACTTCCTGGCAGTGCTTCTCCCTTCAGCAATGGTGGCATGAAACGGATGAAACAATAACTGGATGCTTGCTCCTCCCCCTTGACCCTCTCAAGAGAAATCAATCAATCCATGCCTTCACAACTTAATTTTTCATGAGCAAGATTTCATGATGGTGTTGGCATTGCGCGGCATCTGTTACAGCTAGAATTTTGATCTCCATGTGACATTTAACTCATAACTGACTGATATGATCGATGAGTAGCGAGCGAATCCTCCTCTGTGTCTGTATAATTAGAACATTTGATTTATTTCTTACTGATAGTGCTGAGATATTGGTAGTGTGAAGAGTTCTGAGTTACTGTGAATTCTGAGTTACTGTGACCTGTCTGAGGCTCTGAGCAACATATGTTTGCAAGCTGCTATCAAAGCATCTGTCAAGATGAAATATTCTTGAGTCTTATACTAGGTTGATAAGTTGATAACCATGTCATATATATATGATGTTTCTCATTGCTGGGTTGCTGCTGATGTTAGGATACACGTTAGAAAGCAAAATTCTCCTGCAGTTAGATGCACAATGCTTTTATGGAACACTTGTTTTTGGCTAAGCTGAAAGAGCTTTCGCAACGCATGAAGACGATGTGCGCCTGCTGGCTAGCGTGTGCGCAAAATAGATGATAAATAAAAAAATGATAAATAAATAAAGCATGCATGATCCATTTGAATGTTTAGGCCTCCTTTGGAACAGATAAATTTTAAAGAATTTTTGCAGGCATCTAAATCCTGCAAAACTCCTGTAAAATTCATAGCAGCCTCAGTAGTTAAGAAGCTCTTTGAACGGAAAGGAAAGAAAATGCGGGAAATTGAAGTGACGTGTTTCTCTAATCTCACAAGAATAAAACCCACGTCAAGATTAGCGAAGCTCTTTGGTAGCATCATGAAACAAAGGAGATGAAAGTTTTAATTTGTTATGAGATTCAACCGTATGAATGCAATCTGTGGCATTTTCCTTTTCTTTCTTATGGACTAAAGGGGCCACAAGGAATTCCCTTTTTGTTGGAAGTTGAATATTTCAAAATTCATATGCCAACCTTTCATTCCAAAGGGGTTCTAATTGAAATAGTAGCCTTTATGATCTTGACACGACCTATGGGGAAGAGAGAGGAGAGAGATAATGTATTTTAATTTATATGGATACTCTTTGTAGCTAAACATAGCTTATACTATTTCATTTCTTATTTTCTAATACCCCTTTCACAATAATTGTTGAAAATATAAGCAAATAATAATTTAATCTATCCCTTAAATAAATCATGACATTGTATAACGAAAGCATGACAACACATGGATCAACCAACATGAACAGATTAATATTTAAATATATATACAAAAGAGCTACACACGAATAAATTAAACAGATTCAGTACTAGATTAAACATGATTAGTCTATACCGAATGTTGTTCTGAGAAGGAGGATTAGACGCAGCACTGACAACTCGCGGCGGAAGATATGGACGACGGTGAGTCGCAACCGATAGACGAGGAAGACAAGCTGTGGTGTACGAACAACAAGCAGTCGCCATGAGCGCTTCCCATAAAACTTATTCGTCCTCTCCCGGTATAGGATTTCATGACGGCGACGGTTCCAGAGACCCGCTCTCCCAATCGCCGGTGCACGACAGTGGAGACGATGGAGTAGATTACGGTGGCGGCACATTACAGAGAAAAAGACAAATCCTAGATTGTTTTTCACCCCACTTGGGAAGAGATAGCGGTTCGGTATATATAGGACGTGTGATCAGTATGTCTTCCATATCACAACCAAATTGGATAGGTTCACGTCTTCCATATACAACCGAACTGGATAGGCCGCACGTAACCTATATGAACTCTACGCCATCTCACATATGGAAAGATCCGATAAGTTTCAAAACTAACACCAAAATTTCCGTTCAAGCATGAGTGGCGGTGGACCATTCATGCTCATGTCGTGTGTGCACGTGCACCCGACCCGACCATGTCCAGCAAGCGAGCGAGCACACGTGTTCATCTACTTCTTTCTTGCTCAAATATTTATACTCTTCCATTTAAGGATGCCCCACTCTTATTGAGCTAGTAAGTTGGTGCTAAAGATTCATACGTGTGCTTCCCGTCAGATAAACTTTGGTGATTTTCTTAAAAATTAATCTACACATGAGTCTTAGCCCATTCGTTAATTTCAATAATAATAAAATATGCTATAACTTTGGAGTATAAGAGCATCTCCAACAGCCTTCTTGTCCTACTCTCCAAGCCAAATTTTAGCCATTCTAGCCAAAAAACATGCTCCAACAACCTCTCTATCTGAATGGCTAAGCTATATGGCTGGCCAAATCCCTATCTCCACTGGCCAAATTTGGCCACTCTATTTGGCTGGCCAACAGTGGGCCACACAACCATCCATCCTCACACACCAAGCAGCAAGCACGGGCAAGCACAGGAGGAGCATGAAGCTAGCCGCCGGCGCCGCCCTTAGCATGGCGCCGCTCGTCACCCGTCGTTGGCCTCCGCGCGGTGCCCGCCGCCGGCCTACGCGTCAGCTTGCCGCCTCTGCTCGCCGTGGCCACCGGCCTCCGCGCGCACGCCGCCTCCGTACTGTCTCCCCGGGAACGGACGCCACCGCGCCGCGCCGCCTCCGCCCGTGCGGACGCCACCGCGTCGCCTGCTGCCTCCCCGTGCCGCCGCACCCGGACGCCGCCGGCTCCGCCGCCGTCTCCATCTGCCGCCCCTGAGGAGGAAATGAAAGAAAAAGAAGAAAGAGAAAAGGAAAGATGGAGAAAGAGATTGAGGGAGAAGGAGCATGTGTGACCTAAGTGTCATAGACTTAGAATAGATGAAGAGACTGTTAGAGAAAAAATAAATTTAAGTGACCAAATAAGATGAAGAGTTGCCAAATAACTATTTAGAAAATAAGATTTGAAGAGACGGTTGGAGATGCTCCGACTTTTGACTCCCTGTAGCGCAAGTAGTGCAGGCATCCAAGACGGCAGTGCACGTGTCAGCTGAAGCCTGCCGCTGGACCCATCGGTACGTACGGCCCGCAGATTCCCTCGCACGGATTCCGATGCATGAAAAGTCTCGAATTTGAAGTTTCAAAACGAATGGGGGGGGGGGGTGTTTGTTCTTCAATAAGGCAAGCGAATCCTCTCTCTCCTTTTTTCTTTTTCCCCTTGCCTCCCTCTCTCGCTCGCGTGGGGGGAAGGATTCGGAGGAGGTAGTGAAGGAGCAGCCATGGCGGCCGAGGCGGGCAGCGCGGCCTCCGGCGCCGCCTACGAGGAGGAGCGCCGGAAGCGGGTCCTCGAGAACCTCAAGCAACTCGAGGTGCGTCCCCCCCCCCCCCCCCCCCCCCCGGCGCGCGGTAGAGGACACCGCGAATCACCCATGAACCCCAGTTCAGATCGATTTTTTTTTTTGGTTCTCTTCTCTTCTCTGTTCCTCTTTGTGGATGGATGGATTTGAGGTGTTCTTTCTTTCCTTTTTTACACAGTCGCCGCATCAGTTCGTCCTTTTCTTTTTTTAATTTTTTTTGGAGGGGCTAAGATTTCGGTTTTTTCCTTCTGCGCAGGATCTGGGTATAACGAAGATGTCCAAGAGCTTGCTCCAGGCGGCGAGGTTGCAGAAGGTGATTGCGCCGAACCTGCGCCTACACGCGGGGTTTGGGTCTGCTGTTTCGTGGATTTGATTTGTTTCGCGTCTTCTTCGCAGAGCACTCGTGCGAGCCCGAAGCAGCGGAGGAAGTTTGAGGCCACCGAAGTGAGGCGTTCATCGAGGGCGCGCAACTCGGTTTCGTACAAGGATGATGATGTGAGTTGTTCACTTTAAACCGACAGTTATTTGTAGTAATATCACCGTGCATCGCAACATGCTCGTTTAACTAATGATGGGCAGGCACATAGCCACATAGAAATTTTTTTTACATAATCTACTTGATTTTTATTTGTTTTTGTGGAACTTGCATAACGTGAGATTGGCAAGAAGATGGACTGCTTTTAAGTACTACCTCCATTTCATATTGTCCATTTCATATTGCAAGAATTTCTAGCGTTGGCTAAATTCATCAATTAATGAATATATATAATTTATATATATGTCTAGATTTATTAACATCTATATAAATCTAGCCAAGGGTAAAAAGTCTTACATTGTGAAACGGAGGGAGTAGTAGAGAAGTGGACAGTAAATTATAAAAACCTGAAATGGTTGGTGAATATGGCTTTTTAAAATAGATTGTATCCTTAATGTCACGATGTTAGTGACCTTTCTTGTGAAACTGATGTAGAATGAAATGATTACAGCAAAAATACTGTAAGTTTTTTTTAGACAATGGAAATGGTAATTACATAATTTAAAGTGCAATGAAGCTTTGTTTTGTTCTTGGAGTGATGAAATATTTTTTTTTCACGCCAATGTTGATGCTAAGTTGTGCTCTTTTCACTGTACCAGTTTGGTGAACTTGACAGTTTTCTACGCCGTAGGAGGTAATACTTCCCTTTGGTTTACTGATTTGTGATAAATGTGACTGTGGCTAGGCTTAATGTAATTGGATACTCCCTCGGGCCCAACAAATGTTCACTTTTATACATGAGCCTGGGCACAATGTCTGTCCAGATTCATATACAAAAGTGATTTTTTTATGGGACGGAGGTAATACTTGCTTATGTTGAACAGGGGCAGTAGGAACACAGAGCAGGGAAGAGATTACACTGGAAGGATTGCCTCTTATGAACAACAACAAAGTGCTTTCAAAAGAGCTGAGAGACTTCAAAATCGTTTAGACCCTGAGAACCCATCGTTTGTTAAGACCATGGTTCGATCGCATGTGTCTAGTTGCTTTTGGCTTGTAAGATGTTTTCTGGGATCCATTAAGTATTTCATGAGATATGTTATGATCAAGTGATACTCATAGCCATGATTTTTCTATCCTACAAGGGTCTTCCAAGTCGCTTCTGTAAGTTGCATTTGCCTCCTAGAGAGTTTAAGATGGTATTGGAGGATGAAGAGGGTGGCGAGTTTGATTCTGTCTACATTGGGAACCGCACAGGCCTAAGTGGTGGATGGAGAGGATTTGCAATGCACCACAACTTGGAAGATTGTGATTCATTGGTCTTTGAATTGGTTGAGCCTGACAGATTTAAGGTACTATTTGATATTAGATTCAGTGACATGTTTCATGGTAATCTGGACCTGACAAATTCCCTTCCAAGAAAAATCAAAACTTGCACACTTTTAGATGCTTGTCCCAAGTCCCAAATTCTGACAGGAATAAAAAAAATGGCAGCAACTGACCATATTGTTGATTTGTTTTACTTCTCCCTAAATTTTATTGGTTTAATTAGTACCCATTCATCTCACCTTACTAAAGACCTGACTGCTAAATGGTGTATGTTTTGCAAAAAGTTTTATAGAGGAGATCATCTCACCTCACTAAAGTAAATTGTCAACTTTATAGTAGTTAATTCCACCCTTTATACCATTAAACAACTATAAAAAAATCAGAAAATCTTTCATCTTCCATCTTTCAGCAAGAAAGAATACAGTCAAGTGCTATCCTGTGAATTTTGACTCTAAATGTAATTTGGGTGGTAACCAGCTGGAAACTGGTCAAACCAGGCGGTAACTGTCCAAATTAAAGTTTCATATTCGTTTCCGATGTTTTCTCCTTAGCTGGTTCTTGATCCTCGATATCTTACATGTCCTAGAAAGTAAGAAAATATAATCAAATACATCAACACAGGGATGAAAGTAAGAAAATAAATACCCCACTGCAGCTTATCTGTTTTCACCAATAAATGAGTGTGGATATCATTGTTGGTAGTTCTGTTACTTTCTTCACTCAGATCTTTATTCTGCTGTGTGTTCAGTTGTACGTTCTCTTTTTGTTTAACATATGTAGCTTTGATATGGAATTTATTCCTCTATACAGATCTACATTAGAAAGGCTTATGATGAGGATGCAGACGAGTCTGAATCTGTTGACTTGGAAGCCGATGGGGACAAAAAGGACGCCAGTGCAAAGGATGCAACTGAGCAGAATGACTCACCTAATGCTGAATCTTTAAAAGGTGCTAAGAGGAGAAAACTCCGTGCACGACGGTAGATATTAGTTATACATGGTGACTTGAAATGGGTGCTCTCTCTGTACAAGAATGCTGCATGTTACCAATGTGCTCTCCTGTCAGGCCATCCTTATTAATCTTTTTTGTTGGCCTGTCTATTTCCTAAGTTATGGCCTTATGGGTGTTCCAATTACCACCCCTTTTGTTGCGGCAACGGACAGAGTATTCATCATCGTAGGTAGGTAGGCAGGCTTAGGTAACATGTAAAGAAATGTTATGACCATTTCCTAAGTTATGACCTTACGGGTGTTCCAATTACCACTTGTGTCCTGGAATCCATCTGTGTTTTGCTGATTCACTGTGTTCAATCTACATAATGGATGAGAACCTTATTGCTTATGTGGCAAAAACTGATCTAGAATGGAGGAAAAAAAATGGATAAGCCGAATATTTATATATTTCCCTGCATTATCATGTTATGCATTTTCCAGCAACACTGATCCATTGAAAAGGAGAAGTGTGAAATACATAATGTTACAAGGCATTGGTGCATGTTTAGAGCTACCAGATTTTTACAACACTAGGAATAGTATTACCGAGGAGTCACCATCCCAGAAAGCACGCTACTACTTGCATCAGCACTAGTAAAAGTTTGAGATGAGACCAAGTAATTCCCATTTCTTGAGTTTGATGTGGATTTAGTCATAGGTCCCGAGTATGTTTCTGGAGTTTCTAGCGGGATAAGCTCGGCCTCTGGCATCATCTTCAAGATGAGCTCAAGTTCTCTAACAATGTCTGACATGGATGGCCTGGTATCGGTCTCATCCCTCGAGCACTTCATTGCCAATACGAAGAAACTCTGGACACACTCTGGTGGACACAAGCCCATCCGGCTATCCATGATCTCAGATATATTGCCTGATTGGTAAGCCTTTTTTACCTGCAGAGTAAAATGCAGTCCTTTCAGTAATCTATTATCGGTTAGCTTCAACGTATGTATGCTGAAGAATATTTATCTTTTCTTGGAAGCAAATAACTTAAGAACCACTGATGTTCCCCTGATAACACTATAGTGGATTTTGATATAGGTTTCCTGATAGTAATGAACGGACTATGCTTTGTATGTTTTCCAGTTGATTTACAATAGTTCTAGCTGAAAGTACTATTGAAAGTTGAGGGGTTTACCTCTCTCACTATGTTTTTACCATGCTCAATAGGCTTCATCCCAGTCAACATCTCAAGAAAAACAACTCCAAGGCTATACACATCGCTTTTGTCCGTCAATTTATGAGTCAGAAAGTACTCTGGATCAAGGTAACCCTGCCCAAACGAGAGGGATGTTGTTAGTATAACTGCAGAAGGGAAACCATAAATCTGCATTACTGCCAGTGCAACTAACACTTACAGGGGTGCCCTTAACAACAGTCGAAACATGAGCTGGTAATGTCCCTTGAACATCTGGCACTGGAGCAAGCCTCGAAAGTCCGAAGTCAGCTACCTTAGCAACATACTTGGAATCCAACAGTATATTGCTGGCCTTAACATCACGGTGAAATATAGGAGGATCTGCTTCGGCGTGTAGATACAGAATTCCCTTTGAAGCACCCAATGCAATGTGCAATCTCAAACCGAAACTGAGATGTTGTTTTGACTTTGCTGCGGTTGCAAAATATAAATGAGATTAAAGTAGAATAAGTATTACACAATTCACTCTTTAAGCAGGTTCAAGAATGCACATCAATTGTAAGATTCAGGAAGCTGACAATTGAATGGCTGATCTTGATATCAAAGCCATAAGAGTCAGTTCAGGATGACAGTAGATCAGTGGGATCGATTACACCTAAACTGGGCCTAAAGCAACAGAACTAGCCCTGTGCTTACCAGAAAGGTGATCACGTAAAGTGCCATTTGACATGAATTCATAAACCAGCATCTGTAAAAGATACAATTTTATCTTATCAGGATAGTTTTTCCAGAAAACTATCTTCACACAAATAACTAAAATCAAAGAGATGTACCTGTTCATTTTCTTCATCACAGTAACCAACCAATGCAACCAGATTCCGATGATGCAATCTAGACAACAACTCTATTTCTGTGCAAAACTCTGTTGAACCTTGAAGAGAATACTCATGTGCCCTTTTGATTGCTACAACTGTTCCATCAGCTAGAGTTCCTTTATAGACTATTCCATAACCTCCTTGACCAACTTGAGCTGATAGGTCAAAATTATTTGTAGCAGCAGCCATTTCTTCATATGTGAAGCACCTAACCCCATCAACTTTGACAGAAAATCTCGACACTGTAAACAATAATATTACATATTTTCATGTTGTCTCTTGAAAAATCAAAGATTAAAATTACCTTACACAGTCAGATATTCAATAAGCATGGAACAAAGAAACGATTATGAAGATAATGGGAGTGCCACAAAGTACAGACATTCATAACTGCTTGAAATGCCATGGAATGATAGCTTAATTCTTACAGAAGTACAATGACTTACATGAACGTCTTGAAATTGCCTTAGTTCTTGAATGCTTTCTCATTATCAGAGCAGTAACTACTGCAGAAAGTGCAATGGCACCAGCTATTGCGCCTGCTAAGATACCACCCAGTGCAGCTTTGCTTAAACCTGATGAAGCCAGATTAGGATATTCTACGAGAAAAATACAAAAAACAGCAATATTAGTAATCAGTGTGAGCAACCAGGCAAAAGCAGTGCATGGCAACCGCACAAGTTTTTAAAAAAATCTTTGTTTTATATTTGACATATGGTTAAAAAATAAACATGATGATTATTTATTTATATTTACAATAATTTTATTGAATATTTATACATTAAAATTTTGATGATGAACATTAAATAATACAGAACTGTGCTTCATTATTAATAAGTCATTATATAGAGCTGAGAGATGATCCATCACAACATTTTTCAAAAAAATAAATGTGCAGAAAAAATTCCAATTTATCCTTGATAAGTTAAAATGAGGAGTTTCATGGCAGAACAATTTGTATACACTTAAACTTCAAGTGTGCATACCATTTTCATAAGAACCAAGCGTGAAATTGAGAAGCTCGTATGGGCCAAATACATCTAAAAGTGTAATTTCCCATCCAGCAAGTACGTGTCTGAGTCGGACAATCTCAGACATATTTAACAAACTTGTATTGCTTGGAAATAACTTTAGATGCATATCTAGCCTTGGACCAACCTCCCATATGTAGTTGTCAATATATAGCTGGTAAGGAAACAGCTGCAACAAAGAAGTTAGATCAATCTTGAAAGCATCTTCATATGGACGAAAGTCTTTGATTCCTGGACTCTTCAATCGAATCCCTACTCCAAGTGGCACCGCACAAAAACATTGTTCCGAGAATGAAGGATTGTACTCGTAATCTTTTTCTGTTGGGCAAGTTCCACAAACCATGGTAGTACTTGTTTTCTGTTTAGATGTTTCCAGGTTTACTGACTGGGGTCGGCAAAGGTTAGTTACCAGAGTTCCATCAGAATTCTCACATATAGGATTTCCATATAGCCTGCACAAATAATATTGATTGTGATAATGATCTATTGCATAAGAACTTGAGTACTTTATCCCCTTGAGGAAGGGCAATATTCAGTTCAATTCCTGTTTTCACTCATAATACAATGAAAAAAACTGTTTTGATTATGATGTCTATTCTCAAAAAGAACAGTGTGGCCTGAAAACTGTTATATATAAGCAATATAAGCTGCTCTAAAAAGATGAAACGGTGTAAATCATCAAAAGGGAAATCAGGTGTGGAACTTGCGTGCTCAAAATTAAATATCCATCTACAACACAGAATTTTTATGTAGGAATGCCAACTGATAGTGAATCACGTAGATATATGAGAACGTACAAGACGGTAACATTTTGTGGAGGATTAATTCCAGCCGGAAACATCTGGAGGGAATTATTTTGGAAGTCCCTGCACAATTAACAAGTATGTCAATTATATATTAGCGTTACAACTTTGAGCGTAAAAGAGAACTTTTCCAAAAAGAATCGTACAGCACAAGACTTCTGTTTCTTGAAAGGTCGACGCCATCCCAAATTGTTGAGGGAACAGAACCATCTAAATTATTGTTTTTAACTGACCTGCAAAATTGCAATGTTGACATGTTTTTTAAAGCAATGTTTTAACTGTTAAGGATATACTATATGCAATGGGCAATATAGTCCTTTCACATCCTTGTATGCACTTTATATGTGGGCTTTGCCTAAGTCAAAACTTACAGTAAAATCCCCAAAATTTCCTAAGGTTAACAAAATAACGCCATACACAATTTGTGTTGTGTCAAAATGAAGTTATATTGACAGCAATAGAAAATGGCTAGGTCAAATCTGCAGCTAATAAGATATGATGTAAAATTCATGAGAAGGAAGGAAAATAGAAAAAAATTAAATTCCCTCAAACCACCAGGTTGATCATATGGAAATGCCTCTTTAAACTTGGTGTCCTCTTTCGTGAAGTTTTAGAGTGCCTATTCGTTGCTCAGTCTTCCCCCTCTTGTCACTCTTATGTATTTATTCCTTGCTTTGTCCCATTCTATCTAAGTATAACTGGCAGAGATGTTGCCTCTCCCTAAACCAATAAAATTCGTTCTCTTTTTATAACAAGATAGAAATGTGCAGGAGGCCTGAGATTATATTTGGAATAAGTAAGTGGTTACAAAAACCCACATGAAGCAGTCTGGAGCAAGATTTAGCGAAGCTAAATATTACACTTACAATAACTGAAGATTAGGAAGCCCTGAGAAGTTTGATGGAATACTTCCATTAAGCATGTTTTGTGACAAATCACTGTCATAAAACTAGATATCAGCTCAGAGATTAAAAAAGTGAAACAGAAATTATAAAAGCTGCATACATTGTAGTGATATTTGAAGCAAGCTTATTAGGTGGGATAGATCCTGTCAACTGGTTCCAGCTAAGATCCCTGCATATGCATATGAGAGTTAGTTTTGGCATTTGTTGAGTTATTTCCTCAGCTCATGTTCGAGAGAAATGGTCACACATTGTTAAGGAAACTCTAACTTTCTTTCTGGCAGAAAACTATTAATCTAAACTTCTTCAACAAAACTTATAGGCCAGAGTTGTAAACCATTTCCATTATCTTAAAAAAATACTCTAAACTTCTTTTCTGATATCAAGATATTTGAAGTGGCTTTCAGTGTCCATGAACCATGATATCAAGATACACAGGTTGGAAAATCAAGATGGCATGTCCTTTCAGCAGGATTAGTGTACTCACAAATAACCAAGTTGACGCATTGCACTCAGATCGGGAATAGCACCCTGCAAACTGCAGTTTCGAAGACTCCTGATGTAACAAGAAACATAACCCTCAGCCTTTGCATTTTAGCATGGGAATAAGCAATATAAAAATTAGGTAGCAGCATACGGTAATTGGCATTAGAAACTACTCATTATATTGAAAGTATTTAAACTTAACAGATTGAGATAACATATAATGCTCACAGTTTAACTAGTGTTTGTGTGGACATGTTGCTATACAGAGCAGGGATGGAACTTCCGCTGAAGTTATTGTTGTCAGCCTGACTAGACGCCAAAAAGATAAATACAAATATAAGAAGAAGGTGTACGTAATTGTATGAAGCAATTTTTAATTGAGTACGACAATTGACCATTGGTACATACAGTATTCTCAAGGCTGGTGCCGCAGCTAGTTCTGGAGGTAGAGGCCCAGACAAATTGTTGTTATCAACAAGACTGCAAGGTTTTGGTTACATATATAATAAGTTTAATTCTGTCTCACCTGATAAAACATGCATAAGGAAAAAATGTAACAAATAGGCTTCCTCTTACAGGTGAAAAAGTGTAGGCAGTCTGGACAATTCGGACGGGATTTGCCCACTTAAAGAATTATTGTTCATGTGACTGAAATGAATGGGGCAATTGAGTTTAGCAGTGGACTCATACTGAACAACAAATCATGAGAAGAAAAGGAAATGTACAATCCTTACAGATGTTTCACACTCTTTAAGTTGGCAAATGATTTAGGTATTGGGCCAGATAGTAGGTTTTGATCAACCTGTAACCTTGTTAAGTTTTGAAGGTTGCCAATCTCGTCTGGCAAAATACCCGATAGCTGATTGCCATTTAATAATCTTGAGAAAACATGAAAAATAACAAGTAATGTATTTTGTAAGTATAAGAAAAAATAACGAATTATGTAAGTAAGGAGTTCCATTGTTTTCTGTGCATATTGAAAAAGGGAAATAAAAGTAATATAATGAGTATACGCACATAAGTTTGAGTGTAGTGATATTGCCTATCTCTTTAGGGATGCTACCTGTTAAATTGTTCCACATAAAATCCCTTCAAGAGAAACAACAATAAGTTAATATATGGTATAAGATATTGATGAAAAAATCAACCATATACTGATCCATTAGTATTTTCTTTAGTAATTTTCCAGGAATGTACCATTAATTTCTTTTTATGGAAAATATAGTGAGGTGAAGCTAGCAGTAAGGACTAAAATTTAATAAATGCAGAACTTACAAAAATTAGAACTCCACCCATCATAGTATACTTACAATATTTTCAGCTGAGATAGAAGACTGACCTCAGGTACCAAATTTCCAGAGAGGTTCCTCTTAAACAGTTGTCTACATGGATAAAAACAATACAACCAGCAGCAGATTGAAATTGACAGAAAGAGTGTGCCCTTATCATATTCTTTATTGTGCCAGGATAAAGGGATAAACATAATAAGTTATATTTCAAGCAAATAAAGTCCTTGAAAAGCTGCCCCAACAATGATTAGAAATTTAAAAAATTATCAAATATCAAAAGAGATGCATGGTTACCAGTAAATGTATCACCAAGTCACGGTGTCACCATTCAAGAAAAAAGGTAATAATTTATTTTAGTATGCATGAAATTTTTATTATGGCAATAAGACACCTGTAAGATATCAATTGTTAGTTTCTTCAATAGCTTATACAATTAATGATGCATGCAGAAATTTGTATTTCCTAATAAGCCATACAAAATATAGTCTTTAGCATTTAATATAAAACAGTTTCCTATGCTCACTAGCATCCATTCATCCATTGTTCCAGAAATATGACAACCAAACTGAAACTGAGGATATGATTGGTAAATTAAATAGAAGTTTTGGTCATACAATTCTGTCACATGAAGGTATGCATCATTCGTATCATGGCAGAAGACCCCTGTCCAATTTAATCTGCATGGATCTCCCCTATTCCAATTCTTGAGGTAGTTCATAGGATCAACTAAGCCTCCCTTGATAGCCATAAGTGCAATGACTGCATAGTGGGAAAGACAAGATACATTTTTCAGAAAATACTGAGAACATTTAAGCAAAGGAACCCAATATATTAAGTGAATGAAACACTGTTGGCACTGAACATCTCATATTTCTGCTGATAGAAGTGGTTATCTAGCAGAAGGCATAACATTTCTTTTTCTTTTACGAATCCTATGAGAAAATTATTTCATATGTCGTTAGCATACAAGTTTGCAACTCTTTACATTTTTCATATAAGACATGTAAATGATACCATTCTCTGGTAGGCAGACATACTAACGGGTAGGTATATATCTCCATCATCTAAAAAGGTAGAAAAAATGTGTAACCACAGATACTGTGATTGTCCAAAATTAACCTACAACTCATGCCTCACAACAGGCATAAAATAGAATTCTGGTATGTTTTAATTAGATCAGAGTTCTGGTATGTTTGTAATCCATGAAGTATAATTTCTTATTTATTGCTTTTCAAGGGCATAAACAAATTACTTTATTCAGATCTATAAAGTGTGCATGCTTTAAAGAAATCACTATTCACTAGTGGGAGAATGGAAGCACCCCTCTAGAATTCTAGAAATGAATGTATCGAGGGCCCCATCTTTTGGGCTAAAATGCATATGCTGCTGCCAAAATGTAAACTTGAAAACTTAATTTTGGAATTGTTTTTTGGTTGGGGGTGGGGGTGGGGTGGGCGGGTTTTGTCATCGTAGTTATTTTTCAGTATTGGCAGTTAAGTCTCTAAGAACACAAATCTAAAAGTTTTAATCACAAATTATTTTTTGACATATTATCCAACTGATGAGGCCTGAGTATTGTGCAAATAAAAGGGAAAAAAGGCTTGTAGATATTATCTGAAAACAAACTAGTTTAAAACAATTAAGCAGTCCAACCAAGCTTGTCCTGCCCCAAAGCCTACTTTAAACCTAAGCCTACCCCGTGTCAGGCACTCAGGCCCAGCACCAAGCTCAATATATACTCCCTCTAGTTTTTTATTTGACGTTGTTGGCTTTTAAATTAATATTTGACCATTCATTTTATTCAAAAATTTTATACAAATATACAAAATTGTAGATCATGCTTAAAGGGCTTTTAGTAATAAATCAAATCACAACAAAATAATTAATGATTATGTAAATTTTTTAAATAAGATAAATGGTCAAACGTAAATCTAAAAGTCAACAAAGTTAAATAAAAAAACAGAAAACAGAGAAAGTCATATGAAACATGGGATTAGGAGAACATGTTGGTCCAAAGCCATCTTTGAACCTGGGCTAGTCCGGCCCAGCCCAGGTTTCAGGTTTGGCTCGGCATGAAGCCATGAAGTATATGCTTGGAAAGATTACCTTCGTTAGGATCAGTAGATTTCTCATCTTCAGCCTCTAAGAAGGGGAGCAGCACCACAAGAGTTACTGCACAGAGTACAGCTCTGAAGAAATTGGCCATGTCTGTAAGATAATCAGCAGCAACCACTCATATCGTCGACAGCAGAACTCCAAAATTTCAGGATCCTAGCAAAGAGAAAAAATGAACAAATGAGTTTATGAATACCATAATTATTTGTGATGTCTCAATCATATCTCACTTTTAATTGCAAGGTTGGAAGTTCGGACGTATGCTTCATTTGGTACATGAGCACAGAAAATTCCCCCCCAAGATCTGAAAACAGATTAATTTTTTCTATGGATCATTGTTTAACGGTAGTTTGATACTTGGATCGATGGAAAATGAAACGGATGGCCGAATTCGACAGTATGCAAGCGACGTGCAAAACTTGAGAAAAGAAAAGGTCACGCGTCTGTGTCGTGTACTCGTACCTACTCTGCCTGTCTCTGTAACAAACCTGCCTACACAGTCGCTTCTGTGCGCTCGAGCGGAGCAATCGAATCGACGAAGCCAGAGACAAGACCCAGCTTCCGCGGCAGCAAACATCAAAGCCAACGAGACTGACAACAACGCCATCCTAATTCGTAACCACGACGTGCCAACCAAACTCGCAGCTTGCATGCTGCTTTTGCGGCAGTACTCACTACTAATATGTATATTAGTACATGATTGAAGTAAAGGTAAGTTAATTTTTCCTGTACAGAAAACGTACAGATTAGTATATGATTAATTAAGTATTAATTATTAAAAAATATAAAATAGACTAATATGATTTTTTAAAACAAATTTTCTATATAAAATTTTTATAAAAAATACACTATTTAGCAGTTCGAGAATCGTACGCCCGAATAACAAGAGGATAAGTTAACTTATGAGCAGCAGACGAACACAGCCTAAGGCTATATGTTATGTTATTTCGGTCGACGAAAGATTGATGCAATGATTATATATAAATATAAATGATAAAATTAATTTATATAATTATGTATAACAGGTTGATGATAATTTTTTATATAAAAAATATACCGTTTAGCGGTGCGAGAAAACGAGCGGACAAAAAGTAGGCTCAAAATAGTACTTGTTGCGAGGAAGACAGAACACCCCAGCTGCTCGATCCGTCCCCAAGCTCGAAGAAGAAGGTGGCAGAACGAGGAGGGGGAAATCGAAGTATCAAACCTTCAGGATTCCTTCCTCTTTCGATCGATCGTATATATCCTCTCGCTCGCTCGCTTGCTCCGAAGCCGCGAGGACCGATCGAGAGCGGCGCCTAGCTTCTCCGCGCGCGCGCGCGCAGAAGGGGAGGGTGGGGGTCGGAGACTTCACCGGAGTGGAGAGAGGCGACGCCGCGACGGAGTAGTAGGAGTAGTAAAGTGATGAGTCCTATGGACGACGACGTCGGAACGGGCGCTTTTTTATATGGTGGGATCAGGATGGAAGCCCAAAAGTTCGTTCGCCTAGATGGTGAGTGCGGGTTCCGTATATGTGGGAGGCAAAGGCGAATTCGGCTGCGTTCGCAAAGGCCTCAGCGGCTAATGCATATATTTAATTTCCGCGTGCACGTATTCGAATGAATTAAATGATACGTAGTTAGCTAAAAAAGTTTATATAAAAGTTGTTTAAAAAATCATATTAATTCATATGTTAAGTTTATAATAGTTAATATTAAATTAATTATATACTAATCACATTTCTCGTTCTCCGTGCGTGGGTTGACATCACTCCTACCATCACTTTAGAACGCGTCCGAACTTTTCCCCGGGTTATTCTCAGTTTTATTTTCACTCATTTTTATATACATGTTCAAAGTACTGATCAGTATATTGTTTTAAAAAAGTTTATATATTGAAGACCATTATCTTATATTTTTAAAATAGTTTACAAGTTTATAGTAGGTAAATTCATCGATTACACCATTAAAATAGATGATTTTTCATCTTTGGTTAAAAAAGAACACGATCTTCACGAGCAAAATGATTTATTAATAGTTAGAAAATAATTATAGATAAAACTTTCATATACCGCTCTCGTCGGTTTGCTTTTTGGAATAAAAAGTGAAATTGCATTTTTGCAAAGAAAAAAAATTTATGGGTGAGATTTTTTATATGCATGTATGTAGTGACTTAAAAATTGTAAAATAAACCATGATAAATAACCTTAAAATTAAATTTAAGTTTAAGTTTAAAATTTAAATTTTAGCTTATAAGCATAAGCAAGAAAAACAACAGGCTTTCTATTCTAATAAACATTTTTGACAAAAATTTGAGAGCAAGTCCCCTCCACATTATACAATGCCTTCTTTTTTTTAAAAAAAATACTGGTTATAATCGAGTTTTACCATGTTAAGGAGTATTTATTATCCCAATGTGAGATGCACATGTTAGTGCAGCAGAAGGGTAGCGTAGTACTTACCCTGTTTTATACGTTATACATTTTAATCTCGTGTAGACTTATCTAATTAACATATATTTTTTATATATCTAAATTTATTAGCATCTATACAAATTTTGGTAAGATTAGAGTCTTACATTATAAAATAAAACAGACTTACTGCCATGTAAATATGTAATTCTCAACATGCTTGCACTTTCTTGTTAGTTACTCCTCAGTCATAAAATAAATCTATTTTTTAGTTTTTAAATATAATGTTTGATTTTTCGTCTTTTTCAAAAAAAATATGATGAATATTTTTGTTTTTATTAGATGATAAAATATGAATAATATTTTATGCGTGATTTTTTTAAAAAATATTTAAAATTTTTTAAAATAAGACAATGTCAAACACTCGACACGGTAAGTACCTTTTTAAAGGACAGAGGGAGTATTCACCGAATACTGCTATTCATAATTTCATATCATACGCTTCGACTATAATTGGTACATCAGGATGCGAAATAAGCACAAATTTCTTTATTCTAAAAAATGTTAAGACGGCTTTAAAAATATCTTAAAAAGTTGCAAGTCAGGATTCTCCTTTTTTTTTCCATAAATTCGAAAGCAAACAATAACAGTTGTAAATAACTAAATGTAAATCAGTGATGTGGGATACTGGTATGAAAGGGACGTGGTGCCACTCTCTATGTCGGGTCATGGATCATATTTGCCCTCATATCCGTTCCTTTTGTAAGAAGATTTGGCGTGTGTATACGGATAAAATATTTTTTAAAAAACCATCTCTCGTTTTCTAAAATAAAATTATTTCTAGTATCATTTTTTAAAAAATAATAAGTAAAGGAAAAAGACTAAAGTGTCACCCATTACCGAAAAGTATTATTAATATGCGGTTAGATAAGAGGCATCGAAGAAATAAACTTATAACTTCATATATCAAGGGTAGGTAACTTATTAAGATAATTTTTGGGCCCCTTTAATTTATAGGAAAAAACACAGGAAATATTTAAAACCAATAGGAAAAATTGCTATTTGGCTCTTTGTTTCAAAGGATAGAGACCTCAACCATCCTATGAAATTCCTATAGAGAGATCAAATAAGGAGATTTTGGAGGAATGTTACTATTAGGTTCAGCGTTATGTAGACTTTTCTTTCAATATATCTCTCTTTTCTAATTTACGTGTCATTCATGTAGTTATTTTTGTATTTTTCCGGTGTTTTTCAGTTGCTGTTTTACTATTGCTCTATTCATTTCAGAAAGTAAGATTATTTTTTAATCTAGATGATAATAAACTTAGATATATATATATATATATAAATTATATGTATTTATCAATAGATGAATTTAGACATGACTATAAAATCTTACGATATAGAGCGCATTCTTATCAAAATACGACGCTTTTCTATTCAAAGTTTTTCTTTACAGTTCATTGTTTCAAAAGAACCTTATATTTTACAAACCAATTTACTACTGTATTTTATTTTACTAGACGGAGGAGGGATTAATATTTGATGTGATCGAGACCAACCACACCCACAGCTGACATGTCCGGGCCCTGAGAAGAAAAAGAAAAATAACAGTAAAAACTGCCGCTTTCATCTCGCTCTCGCATCACATCACTAATCCCAGTGGGATTGTGTGTCTAATGAATCAGACGCTCTCATAATTGCAAGTACCGTGAGCTAAGATCAGAGCCCCCATACGCTGCACTTGACCTGAGGTCTCGAACAACTTACCTGTCCACAATTAATTCAAGCTTTGAATCGATCAACCTGTCTGCAGCCTGAATCCTGTTCATCCCTGGCGCCTCTGGATCTGGGGTCTTCTTCCCGGACTCCGGCGTCCTCTCGCCACCAACGCCGCCGTGTTTAAATGCGACATGGCCCCCGCTTGATCGCTGAGCACTTGCCCGGCGGCCACCGAGTAGTGGGGGAGATGATCTTGTCTGTCCGGAGACGATTGAATTGTCTGACGGCGACCTCACGCTTGATTTGTGTTGCATCCGTTTTAAAATATAAGTTTTTCTATTGTTTAACAAAAATCAAGATGATATCAGAAGATATTTTGGTCAGTGGTGGCTTTTGAATTTTAAATTGACTATATTCCCTAAATACCTGATTGGATCCGTGACCATCGTAATAATTATAAATTACAAGAATCGGTATAAAATATTTATATTATGGTATAAATTTAAATTCTAGAAACATTTAGATTTTAGAATGGAGGGAGCAGGATTTAACTGACATGGACATGTAGTGATGCATGCTGCACAAGGAAGTCAAGATGACAAATTTGACAACTAGCCTATCAAAAGAGGCAGTATTATTTCTAAAAGTAACTTCCTACCCATGCAATAAGAGAACTGGAATACCCTTAACTTTATTAAATCTTAATAAAATTATTCTTGACTTTATCTCGTTTTTATTACTAACAATGAAGTTATTTTGAGACAAACAATAGAGGCACACAGATAATCCTATTTTCGAATGAAGGTAAAGCTAATTAATGGAGAAGATAAGTAATTAGTAATTAGTGCAGCACAACCAACGGGAGGCCTTAATGATAAAGTGAAACAACATATTTATATAAAAAATAATTTGTGAATAAAACTTTTATATGTTTGCTCTTAACGATATAAAAGCAAAAGTTGAAAAATAAACTACAATAAAAGCTTAAAATCAACTCCAGTTTTCAGATTAAAACTTTATTTTTTTAAATAAGCATAAAAATACAAAAATATGAGACTGGGAGTACTTTTGTCACTAGTTGGTTGATTATTGCCAATGGTGTTCCTTTTTCCAATGAGCCGTGAGCTTTGGTCAGATTTAAATATACGAGTCAAGCTAGCTACTTGGCATCTCCAGCTATCAAATGGTCTCATGACTACAGCAAGCACTCTCTCTTTTGTTATTTGTCGTTATTAACTCTTTGATCTATCTTTAACTATGTCTTATTTATTTTTTTAAAATATGTAAATTATAAATCATGTTTGAATTATCTTTAATGGTAGACCAAATTAACTAAAAATTAGGTAAATCTTTTTAATAAGATGAGATGAATGATAAAAAATAAACCAAAAGGTCAACGAAGTCAAATGAAAAAGATCATGTGCTCCTAACATTGATATTCTATTTTCACACATGCTTTCTGAACTTTTAACAATTATGTTTTATGTAAAAAAATATTTAAAAATTTTTCTCATGTTATTTTTAAGGAAAATTTTAACCTTGTAGCAGTTAAATTATTCATTTAAATTATTAAATAAATCAGATAAGCAATACTAAGTGATAGCATTCACGTGGCAGATTATTCTCAAATTATGCTCGGCGAACCGTTAAATAGTGTGTGTGTGTATATATATATATATATATATATATATTTTGTATGTATGTATGTATGTATGATGTTTTAATTATATCATTTATACCATTAAATAGTTATAAGAAATAACAAATTTTTTTCATCTTTGAACTTTTAGCAACATATGAATGCAACAATGATGGTGAGTGAATCAGATAGTTTATTGCCAACGACCAGTGCACTAACAAAATAAGGTGAAGAGATAGACTACGGCTGCCCTCGGGCATGGCAAGTATCGCACGCATATTTTTTGAACTGTTAGGGGTGTATATTTTGCAATAAATTTCTATAGGACAGTTGTTTCAAAAAAAACATATTAATCTATTTTATATTTTTAATAATTAATAAATAATTAATCATGTACTAATCTATTACTACGTTTTCCGCGTCAGAATAAGTTAACTTATCCCCCTCGAAGAACGCAGCCGTAATGTATGATACTAGGCTGTGTTTGGTTCACGGTTAAGGCTGGATGGGATATGACGGTCCATATTTTATTGGATACGACGATATAGTTTTTTGTTTGGTTAAACGAATATGGTAATCCAGTCTTTTGTTTGGTTGTAGGGATAAAGATGGATTTGGTGAATCAATTATTTGTTTGGTTGGAGGGAGTAGGATGAATTTGTAGGTGTGGTATAACCCCATCAAATTTTATTAATATACAATACAAATCATAAAATTTCCAATAATTTTTACACTACTATCTCCATTATAAATACACATAGAAAAAGAAAAAAAAGAAAAGAGCAGCTGGATCTGGCCCCCGGGGGCTCACCGCCACCGCCGCCTCCTCCCGCCGGCAGGGTCCTCGCGCCTCTCCTCCCCCCAGCTGCCGCCACCGCCGCTTCCCGCCTCCTCTGCCGCCTCTCGCGTCCTCCGCCGCTGCCTCCTCTCGTCGACACGCCATCTCGTCATCGTCGGGCACGCGTCGCCGTCGCCGCCGCGCTCGTCGCCCACGTTGTCGCTCGCCGCTACTCCCTTCTTCCGGCCGCACCACGTCGTCGTTGTCGCCGGCACGCATCGGCGTCGCCGTCGTGATCGTCGCCCGCCGCTGCTCCCTCCGCCGCGCTGCTCGACTCGCGCGCTCGCTCACTCGCCCGACTCGCCCAGCCGCCCAAATCCGACCAAATCGGTCGGATTCATCCATCCGGTATCTAGGGGAAATATTTTCTTCCGGGCCGCCCTATCCCGCTCCTGTGCACCAACCAAACACCTAAAAAAATAGCCCACCATGTCCTATCCACCCAAAACCCTCCATCCAAACACACCCCTAGCGAGGCAACACAACCTTAAAACCCAGGACATGCACGAACCGATGAATATTCATCTATTAAAATTGATAGGATTAAAAGTTTTAGAGGCACTAGAAAACGGTATCTGTTAGAACGTGATAAACCGGATAATCTATTTCGTTTTAAAGCGGTACGTTCTGTGGCCTCCCACTACAAATTTATTATAAACTCTTAGAATACGTCCTATTACAGCATAAAAATTTCCTTCATTCCAAACTAGGTGTGGTGACGTCCACCATGAGTACACACGCGGTCCGTACAGAGCGTCTTTTATACTGCTGGGAATACGTACCCCTGCATCGTAAAATCCATTTAGACCCCGGTTAGTTCCCAAAAATTTTCATCCAAAACATTATGTCAAATCTTTGGACACCTAAACAGTGTATTAAACATAGATAAATCAAAAAAATAATTACACAGTTGTATGAGAAATTGTGAGACGAATCTTTTGAGTCTAATTAGTACATGATTAGCCATAATTGCTATGGTAACCCATATACGCTAATGACGGATTAATTGGGCTCAAAAGATTCGTCTCGCGGTTTCCATGCCAGCCGTGAAATTCGTTTTTTTATTCTTGTCCGAAAATCTCTTCCGACATCCGGTTAAACGTCTGATATGACACATAAAATTTTTTTATTTTACCAACTAAATACCCCCTTATACCCAAACAAAGATGTCAAAACAGTCAACCTCAAATGGATCATCACGATGGGTAGATAGATAGGCACGGCCCACGGCACAAGTAGCTACCTGCTCCGTCTGCCGCTTCAGAATTTATGGAGAAACGCACAAGTTGACTTCAACTATCAGCAGCTGCAGCTGCTAGTTTTTCAAACAGATGACGTGGATGATCTTTAAACGTACTTAAAAAGTTTTTGAATAAATCGGCACCGACTTACGCTCCCATCTTCTCACTTTTATTTATACTTATAAACTAAAATTTAAATTTCAAGTTTAAATTTAAAGTTGATTTTAAAGTTTTTTGTCGAAATTTATTTTTTAGCATTAGAATACGTATATACGGAGTAAAATTTTTATTCATAAATTATTTTTTGTTTATAAATATATCGTTTGGTTTTTTTCATGAAAAACCCAAACCATCACCCCCTTAATTTCAGAGCTGGTTTTAGAGGTATTTTTTTATAATTTACTTTTTATTATTAGCTTTTAAATCACTAAGAATGCATGCATATATATATACATACACATACATACATATACATACACACATCAACAAGTTAAATTTTAGATCTACGTTTAACCATTTGTCTTATTAAAAAGTCTATATAACTATTAATTTTTTTTTGATTTGATTTATTATTATAGAAACTTTAAGTATGATTTAAATTTTTGCATATTCAAATAAAATTTTTAAATAAAACGAATAATTAAACATGTATTTAAATATCAACAGTATCGAATAAGAAAAATCAGATAGAGTATATGATTCAGAGAAACGATACATGGATACATGTAGAGAACTAGTTGATCATAACACGAGTGTCATGGCCAAGTAGATTAGCTCGAGTGTTATGGTCAAGTGGAGTTAGCTCGACCGGTTAGTTTTCTTATGATATAAGCGACGTATCTTTTGGCAAGTCTTCTGATATGGTCAGCCCAAATTATCGGAAATGTACCTGTGTTACGAGCGCACGTGTAATGTACTGTGTTTGGAGGAGGAAAAAAAAAACACCAGTGGCATGCAAATGGCGCAGCCGAAATATCTTTGCTGATGGACGGCGTCAACCGCAGCTGCAGCCACGGCCTCAAAAAAATACAAAAGTAATGGGACTAAAACCCGATCGACGTGTATGTTTACTGAATCGTTGATGTGAAGCTTCTCGCCTTCTTCTTTTCATTTCTAATTTGATTTACAAGCTAAAATTTTTAAAAAATAAAATTTAAATTTGAAGTTGACTTTTAGATTTTTTTTATCGAAGTTTATTTTTTCTGACATTTAGATTACTTAAAAGTATATATATATAAATTTTATTCATAAATTATTTTTTATTTGTAAGTGGAAACCCAAATAATCACCGCACGTCCCGTGTTGGATAGGAGAGCATCATCGATTCGCCGGCTCTAGCCGTGTCGGTCAGTCGGCGCTGATGTCACCGTGGCGCGACCATTTCGCACGCGTCCGTCTTCCATCCAACCTCAAGGTCACGAAGGCACGCTAGCTGCAATGCATGGCGCTTTCAGGAAGAAATTCCACGCACCACGTACACGGACAACACAGGTTACTGTAGAAATGTTGTGACATCTCTATTTGGCGATACTTCGACATCTAAGCCAGCATTTAGATTGCAAGAAATATCATGTCGGAAGCGGTATTTAGACCTAAATGAAAAAATAAATTACAGATTCCATCAAAAAACTGCTTGACGAACTTTTTGAGCCTAATTAATCCATTATTAGCGTATATTAATTACTATAGCACTTATAGCTAATCATAACCTAATTAGACTTAAAAGATTCGTCTTACGATTTCTCCCATAACTGTTTAATTAGTTTTTTATTTCGTACCTATTTAATACTTTATTTATGTGTCCAACGATTTGATATGATTTTTTTGAGAAATTTTTTAGGAACTAAGCAGGCCTAAGCCTGCACAGGCTTGTTTGGATTATCGTCAGATTTTTTTTTCAAGGTTTTTAGGAGCCAGCTTATCACTGTTTTTTTTAACGAAAAGTTTATATATTATAGATTTTTAAACTTCATCGTCTATATCAATAAATAACTATCAAATATTAGATATTTTTTATCTACAAAAAGAACACAACGTTAATCTAACACTAATCTAACACGAAAAGAACACAGCCTTAATCTAACTTCCAGAGCAAAAAGTCTGTCTGGGGCGGAGCTATAAAGCGGTTTAAACCTAGCTCTAGTTCGTTTCTCTTTTAAACATTGCCCTAGCCAGTTCAGCTTCTTCTTTGGTGGATCTGAACTGTTTGGCTATACTCCACTACTCCAGTTACATGACAGGAAAGGTGGATCTAAGATTCTAAGAGCGTGGCGCGACTGTCACTGTATGTGCGTTTTCAGCGATCCTGCGCTGCATTTTTTGCAAGTGACAACAATAAGTGTGTTCAACTACAAAGTTGAGTGAAAAATTCAGCTGAACATGGCCCAGGGTGCAGGCAACCAGATGTTGCTGAAAGCAGGGAACACTGTTCAGTTGAGTTAGCGTTATACAGCTGAGCTCCTGGCTTACGAATGTTACTCCAACCAGAAGGTAGTCGCTGCTGTTGAAGAACAAGAGGCCGGCACTTAAAATCTGGGGTACCAGAACATGCCCTTGATGCCTTGAGGGTCAGCTTCGAATCCCAAGTTCTTGTAGAAATCTACAACTGCACGATCAGAAAGATGGCACACTTGTTAGTTTCGAAATGACATTAATATGCTGCATGTTCTGATTATCAGGTACAGAATGACCATTTCCCCAGCTACAGGCGATAGTGATCCTCACCACATTAGGAAAATCTTTAGTAATGAAAGTTCAACATTTTGGTTAGGTAAAGTGCGATAGAAATAAGTGGAATAGCTGCTGAAAGGAAAGTAAGTCACCAGTTCACCCACTGTAAAATTCAAGGTAAGATGCGACTCATATTTGGAGTAAGAAGTGATGACCTTATTAGGATAAGCTCTTTTAATTGCTTATAAGGATAGGTTGGTGCAGATAAAGCTGCTTTTATCCATATCACAAAATTTCGGAGAGTTCATCTTTTATGGTTTTTCAATTACATTTTCATCCACGAGAGTAGAAGGTCATGTGGCACTATCACTAGAGATAGTGCATATTTGCATTGCTCAAAGGATCAAAATATTCACCTGTTTTTATACGTCTCACAAAGATGAGTTACTTAAGAAGAAGCCAAAGGTACATAGGATAAATAAAATAGGGATAGCCAATTGTTACTTAGACATGGCTAGTAAACTTGAATTGCTTTTGTAAACAAAAACAAAACTGTGAATGAACCCAAATGTATTTACCTTTGTTGTCTGCAAACAATGTAATATTGCTGATGTCTCTCTGGAGCAATGTACGGATTACTTTCTCCATCAGGGCTTTACCAAGACCTTGACCCTGAAACAGTTACATGTCTAAACCATTGAAAGTAACCTTTAATATAACACATCTGAAATAATGAATCCAAACAGTTCCAATTCACCTGATATGACGGGTCAACGAGAACATCCCATATTGTAGCATTGAAGGCATGATCTGAAGTTGCTCGCGCCATGCCGATTAGTTGCTTACTCTCTTCTCCCTCTGTCAAATAACTTCTACAAGTACACTAAGATGTTCATCATCCAGAAAAATGAATTTCTGCAAATAATCTGAACGATTAGGAGACGCGGTTTGACTAATGTGTAGGATCACGGAAGAGCCAGCAACAATGAAACAACGGGGTAGGTACCTGCTTGTGGAGACCTAATAATTGAATGTAGCGTGGCAACCAGGTAGCTGTTTCTTAAGGATGCTGCTATTTTGGTTAGAGGTCTGCGTGGCCATCCCACCTATGAGATAAGCATTATAAACACAAATATTTATTAAAGAAGAAACCACCAAGGAACAGCATGGAACTGAATTATTGTGGCGTTCCCTTCAAAAACCAATATTCCTTTAGGAGTTTAGGGCCCTTTTTGTGGTTTCTCATATACACAGCTGCATAAAGTAGGCACCACACATTTTAATCTATAATAGGCTGATAGGCAGTTAGGCTGTATAATAGCTACTAGGCAGGTTACTGAAATTTAGGCCCTGTTTAGTTCCCAAAAACATCACATCAAATCTTTGGACACCTAAATGAAGCATTAAATATACATAAACATTAAAATTAATTACACAGTTATGAAGGAAATCGTGAGACGAATCTTTTGAGCCTAATCAGGACATGATTAGCCATAAGTGCCACAGTAACCAACATGTGCTAATGACGGATTAATTAGACTCAAAAGATTCGTCTCACGGTTTCCAGGTGGAATCTGAAATTTGTTTTTTCATTCGTCTCACGTTTGATGTGATATTTTTGCCAAAAAATTTTGGCAACTAAACACCGCCTAGAGAATCAAGGAACTTTGACGAAAGATCACCTTGTCACATAAGGCTTGGAGGTCATACACATCAACATCTCCAGCTGAAGAAAATATAATCTGCTCCGTGCTGCCATCAGCTAGTGTCCTTTCTAGGAGTACTAGTTCCTCAGGCAAAGGTTCTTCCTCTTCAAATGGTGTTGGTGGTGGCTCTACTGTCTCTGTACTGTTATTACCTTTCAAAAAACTGGAAAACAAAAGAATTAGGTTCTTTTCACCATACATGCCAGATTTAAGGAGCATGATATAAGGATATTAATGGAGTTAAAAAAAGACAAATTATAACAAGGGTACACAATGTACTTTACCCTGATCTGAGGGAGTCCCATAGACCAGCCTTCAAGGACCAAGTTGTCGCAACCCGATTCCTAACTGCAGCCAAAACATGATTATATGTTATGTATTAGTTCAGCAGATAAACAGCTATGCTTGATGAGCACATAATGGTAACAAAAAAAGGATCAAAATACGAGCAATCAGGCAGATGACAAAACAACAAAGAGAGGATCCACAAGTTTATTTTCCTGTGAAGCTAGGAAAAATGTGCAGCTTATGATCATCTAGCTGGTAGATAACCAGCCACGGCCATATCGAATATGTACATGCAAATCTAAGGAAGAATCTAAAGCATTATTTCACCCAAAACCATATGGATAATGTCGGTGTAATTTAGCGAGGTGCAGTAGTAGGAAATGCATGATCTACAGACTGATGCTGCCTCCCAAGTGTTGTACCACAAACTCAATCTTACTGTACTTGCCGAATTAAACACTACATCAGTTCGTTCTGTTCGTTGCAAGCTCTTCGCGGACTCTGCAACAGCCATTCCTAATCTCATCCAGCCTTGAAGCCAGATTAGCACCTACCTACTCGGGCCATTGTCAACTGAAGTCGCGTACGCACCAAACAAGTACTACACCGCGATTATATGAGATTGTCCGCTGCAAACGCGGAAGGGAGCGCCGGACGTACCTTGCGCCTGGCCGTGGAGCAGCCGGCGCGCGGGGAACTTACCCCGGGCGTGCATGCGGCACGCCACCGTGGCCGTGAGGACGCAGGCGCCGCATCTGAGAGAGGGAGGGGCGACGCCGACGGTGGAGGCGGAGGCGGCGGGCGCCATCCTTCCCGGGAGATTCCGCGGCGCGGCGCGGCGCAGCGCGCGTTTGCGGGCGAGGCGGCCGGAGTCGTGGGAGGGGGAGACAGCCGAGGCGCTCTCCGCTGCGACGAGGAGGAGGAGGAGGAGGCGGCGGCGGGTCAGCCGTCGTCGCGCCGCAGATAGGGTCGGGGTGGGTGGTGGTGGGCGGTCGTCGCTCTTTTCTATTGCCAAAACTATCACCCGTAAAATCAGCAACACTAACCCTAAAAACCCTCCAAAACACCACTAGTAAACAAGGGTACTTATGTCAAAACGCCAAAATTCATAAAACAGACATTAAAAGTGACCATTCTACCCCTAAGCCTTTTATTAGCCATATATTATTTTAGAAATTAATAAAAAAATAAAAAGTATTTATTTTTAATAAATAATCATAGAAAATATGAATAATTATTTTTTGGCCCAACACTGGAGTTGGTTCCTATTGGGCCGTGAGGTCATGGGCTTATAAGACTTTTTGGTTTTTCTAAATTCATCGATATATTATTGTATATATTTTTATATGTCTATATTTATTAACACATTTATGAATTTAGTCTAGATCAAAAATTCTTATAACATAGAACGAATTGAACGAACTGAGTAGCATTTTTTGGGGGCAATCTTCGTGTGAACTTATCCTGCTCTGTGCGGTTCGAAATTTTTATAACATGAGATAGAGGGAATATTATTTTGTTCACAAATATTATGAAGAATACATATATAAATTTTTTATTCACAAATATTTTTCGTTTGCAAATATATTGTTTGGTTTTTTCGTAAAAAACAAACAATCACTTCTATTATGCAATTTCAGAGTTTGGCAGAAATGTCTCGGTGGACACTTGACGTTGATCTCTCTGAATGGATGCAATCCGGCACCATGGGCACAAATATATAGGTGTCTTACAGACAGTTTAGTTATGGTCCTGATTACATAAATACAACTCTATCTTCTTGAACTACTGAACCAAACTATATCTCTAAAACACACCCTGTTACATACGATATCCAACAAATTTCCAATCGTAGGGGCGTTTCTGTCAGATTATGCTATAATTTGTAATGCAGAGAGACACCAAACACATAGTATAGCTAACCGTGTCGATCTCTATTGGTGCATTTAATTTACAATCAATGTTTTGTGATGAACTCATAAGGTTCTCATGGTATTGACCTGACTCCAGTATGGTATAGAGTAGTGTTTTACATAAGGAGATAGGAGTACTTGTTTTCACTGAAATGAACATTCTGGCCTTACTAGTTTCATGTACGGCCTGTGTACTTTAACTGAAAAAAGAGAACAGATCTCCAAATACAGCAAAAGAGATTTATTTCAGTCCAACAAAAAGTAATAAAAAGTACCTCGAGATTCCGGTGGTACCGGTACCTCGTGGTACCAAATCGTTTCTGATCGTTGGATCTAACCGTGCACATCCTACTCAGCTAGATCCAACGGTGAAAAATGATTTGGTACCTCAAGATACCGGTATTTCGAGGTACTTTTTGTTGGACCGGAGCAAATCTTCAACAAAAATATACATGTTGCGAACCGGCGTCTGGTTTATTCCTGAATATCAAGAAACCGAAAAGAGAAAAGCTTATTGTGACACTTTCTGGCTGAAGAGCTTCTTCCTGATCTGCAAGAGAAAGACAAGGTAATTAACACTCGTATCAAATCCCTGGATTACCATCGATCGATCGATGATGACAAGACTGTATATACCTCAGGAAGCTTTTGCTTGAAAGAGACCTCCACCCTCGCATCCAACGTGTTGTCGCAGACGATCTTGCCATCCTGCGACGCAAGCACCACTCCTCCAGAGCTGCAAAACCATGGACACAAATGATCAGCTGTCAATAACAACAAGTCATATATATACATGGCTGTAATCTTCTGACGACAAAAAAAAGAATGAAAGATTATCTAATTTTTCGATAGCTATTTAATTGTATATAAATGATGGAACGTATAGAAAAAAATACAATTTAGTAGTTCGAAAAGCGTGCACGTGAAATTCGAGGAAAAATATACACTTGTTGATATCTAGAAGAAGGCAGCCATACAGTATCGATGGCATGTTGTGTACGTACCAAGACGGGCCATGGGCGTCGCGGGTGTTCATCTGCGGCGGGAGGTAGACCTTGCCGTCGATGAGGATCTTGGGGAGGTTCACCTTGGCCTTCTCGGCGTACTCCTTCTTCGCCACCTCCAGCACCGACTCGACGTGCCCGCGGTCCGCCTCCCGGCACCGCAGCACCACCGACGGCTCCCTCAGCCGGAGCAGGCTCTGAACAACTCACCATCTATCATCTCTGAATCTTTCTTCTTCTAAACCAGAAACGTTCATGGATAGATCGATGTGAGAGGGGATTTGGCGGCGATCACCTGGACGACGAGGCCCTTGAGGACCTTCCTGTAGGCGGTGGCGTCCTTGGTAACGCGGAGGAGCCCCCTGCCGGCGTCCTCCTTCATCTCGCCCACCACGCCGTCCTGCGCCTGCAGCACCTTGATGCGCGCCGCGTTCAGCTGCGTCGAGTACTCGCTGCACGCACGCACGCATGGTTAATCCATCAGCGACACTGATTCGATCGATCGATCGGTCGATCAATCAATCGCGGATTTGATTTCGCGAGTGGTGCGTGTATCGATCGCTCATACGTACATCTTCCTCCCGACGTCCACCTGCTTCACCTTGCGCTCGTACTCCTGCCGGATCCGCCGCTTCTCCGACTCCACCAGCTGCAGCTTCTCTATGTTGAACTCCTGCACGCACGCATCCCCCGTCAGATCAGAATTTTGTTTCAGTTGACGGTATCATTCTTGAATCGTTTATGGAATCGTTTACCTCCTCTGCGGCGACCGAGATCTCGCTGGCTTTCTCCTCGGCCTCCTGCAGGATGAACCGCACCATCTGGTGGATCTGCTTCCCGACGTCGGCATCGTTCATCTTCGACCACGCACCGATCCGATCGAGGCTCTCCTCGCGGCGGCGGCGGCGCGTGCGCGTGCGTGTGCTTTGGTTTCCGAAATCTCTACCTCTGCTCGCTAGGGCTAGCTTTCGCAGACGACGAAACCGTTCTTCCGTCTTTGGATGGACGAGAGGCGGAGGAGGAAGGAAGGCAGGCCTACGCAGAGCTCGGATCCACGCGTGAGGCTGAGGAGGAAGAGGACGAGCGCGGGAACCGGTCGTTGCCTTCCCGCCAAATCTGGACTTCGGTTCGGGGTGGGCCAGGATCTCACGCGAATTTCTTCTTTTTATTTTTTCTTGGAACAAGTTCGACCGTCGTCCCTCGACTTTACATCGAGTTTAGGAGATATTCCTAAATCCTAATATTAGAAATCTTCACCCATAAACTATATAAAACCGTTTAAATTAGGTCCTATAATAGTATACATAAATGGTTTCGCTGACGTGAAATCTTAGTCAGCAAGAAAAAAAATTTAAAAAAAAATAAGACCCACTTGTAAGTCCAATGTCAGTTGCAAGCCACAGGTTCCACCGTTATCTTCCTCCCTACCTATGAGCTGCCGGTATCCTTGGACGCATCGGTGGTGGCGCCACAAGCATCGGTGGCCGGCGAGCTACGGGCGGATGGCAGACGGCGGCGGATGACGGGCTAGGGACGGACAGCACGGGCGGTGGCGGTGGCCGGCGGGCTGGGGACGGGCGGCGCGGGTGGTGGTGGCCGGCAGGCTGGGGACGAGTGGCGCGGACGGCTACGGACGGCGTGCTGAGGAGTGGGGACGGACGGCGGGCTGGGGACGGGCGGCGCGGGCGGCGACGGACGGCGGGCTGGGGACGGGCGGCGCGGACGGCGACGGACGGCAGGCTGGGGACGGGCGGCGCGGATGGCGGGCCGCGGGCTGGGGACGGCCGACAAACTGGGCAGATGGTGAACGACGGCGCAGGCAGTGGGGCGCGCATGGGGCGGCCGACGGTCGCCGAGGGGAGAAGGCAGATGGACGACGAATGCGACGAGCCAGATGCCGCCACCAGCGTGGCCGCACGGAAGAAGAGATAGAAGACGACCGACGACGGAAGAAGAGATAGCGCCATGGTGGAGAGAGTTAAAAGAAAAGGAGAGAAGTGAGAGAGAGGGAGAGTGTTTTTTTCATTTTTTTAATCAATATTTCACTGACTAGTAGGCCCCACAAACTTTGCATTTTTTTTCTGACTAGGATGCCACGTAAGCAAAATCACCCCTTCATACTGACTAGGGACCTATATTAGACAGGATATGTGAATTCGAGTTCCAATATTTCTGGTATTGGGATTTAGGGATGATTTTGAATCTGAGCGTCAACATGAGGGATCTGAAGTGGACTTATTCCTTTTTTCTTCGGGTGTCTCGGCCCGTTCGTTCGGTGATGGACGGCCCATGATAGGCGTAGCCCAATAGCAGCCCATGACCATGTCGCGCGCGCCGTGGGGTTGCTTCGTCGTCGTCGTCGTCGTCGCCGTCGCCGGCGGCGGCGGTGGCTTCGTCCTCGTGGAGAGATTCCACGCTGTGAAGGCAGAGCTCGGCTACTCGGGAAAGCACACGGTGTCCCCGGGCCGGCGCTGGTACGAACGCGCGCACTCCCGCCTCCTCCGCGGCTCCGCCCTTGATTCCTACTGTCTTAGCTCGCCGAAAGCATCGTCCGCTCGATCTTCCCATCCCGTAATGGGTGATGCCATTCGTCACGAAATGCGAATTACTGGGAGCTTCGTGCGGGCGGGATTTATTTTTCTTTTCATGATATTTTTGGGTCCAAAATTCGGGGACTTGGTGGCGGCACCCCATGCGTGCATGCGAGGTGTTCGGGGAAATGCCGATTCGGCCTACGTTTTGCAACGCGTCATGGATTGCTCAAATGGTCAGTGCTAAGCTGACTTCGCACGATGATCTTCTGGACTCACCGTGCAAGCTCCATGGATTGATGCCCGGAGAGCGAAACTGGTCTACTGATCATTTGGGAGGCTCGGATGAGAGCACTTGTGAGTCTGCGACCGCTCTTCTTCGTGGGCTTTTGCTCAGTCTCTCCGTCACAGGGGTATTAATTATGGAAATCCAGGATAAAGCAGAACGTGTAAAGGTTCAGTAACCATCTAAGCAGAGTTGCATCATTGTTTGGTCCTGCGGATTAGTGGAAAAGAGAAAATCTTTGATATGCTGTGCTTGGTCAATTTTATAGTTTGCCGCACTTGTTGTAAAGTTTGCAATGATCTTGATGCTTTTGTCAAATGATTTATTTATATTCTCAAAGTTAGTATAGTGTGCTTCTCAGTGTATCTGCTCACTGCACGGCTGTATTAGGTGTTGCTGTGGCGTGGATGTCTCCGAGGCCTGAGCTACTGCAATTTTGGCATTTTGATCCTTTTGAAAAACTTATTTTACAAATAGACCTTTAAAAAAATTTATTGCACAGATAAATCTTTTTGACGGTGCCAATGTCATTAACGCTGTCCTTGTAGAGGACGGCGCTAATGGCACATAGCATTATCACTTGAAGATGACGTTAACGTATTGGAGCCGTCCTATACAACGACAGCGTCAATGATGTTGGTGCGGTCAAAAAGGTGTATTTGTACAATAATTTTTTTAAGGATCTATTTATAAAATAAGTTTTTCAAAAGAACCAAAATATCAAAATTGCAGCCTAAGCTACCTGTGGTTTCAACCAATCCATTGAGACTTCTTCTACGGTTTGTCAGATACACTTTCATTGAGTAATCTTTTTCTTTTTTGTTTGTGTGGCTTTCAAGTTTCAATATGTACTAGATTAATTGTTGATCATCTGAGTTTGCATTAAATTGTTCTTTATTAGGTAACATTGATTAACATGGTACTGTGTACTTTATTGAACTGGATTAGTCATGAAAGTTTCACAGGGTTGGTAAAACTGTTCGGTAGTAAGCCGGTTGCATGGTTAATTGCCGCTTGAGGAGGCAAGAGAACCGTAGATGAAGTGTTTCATCTCATCCTTTCACTTCTGCTTATACTTATAAACTAAAATTTGAATTTTTAACTTTAAATTTAGAGTTGATTTTAGAGGGTTTTTATTGTAGTTTATTTTTTAGCCTTAGCTTTTAAATCATTAAGAAAACTTGTATAAAATTTCTATTTATAAGTTATTTTTTGTTTACAAATATACTATTTGACTTTTTTATGTAAAAGCCTACCAATCACCCATATGATTGCATGGCTTTCCCCAACATCGCAATGGAAGAGCGTGCCAGCATGCTTTCCATGCCATGCACAACTATCTCTGGATGTATCGTGCTTCGTGGAAGTTTGTTGTCCAGGTAGTGTTTTCATCCTGATACATAGGGCCATAGGGGTGATTGTATCGAAAAAAATCAAACAACACATTTGTAAATAAAAATAAATTTGTGAATAAAATTTTTATACAAGTGTTTTAATCTAAAAACCAATGTGAAAGTAAACTATAATGAAAACCAAAAAATCTATTTAAAATTTAAAATTGAAATTCAAAATTTGACTATAAGCATAAGCATAAGCAGAAGAAAAAGAATATTTTTTTAGAAAATAGATTAAAACCCGGCCTCTACATCTATTGGAATGTACACAGCCAAGAAGCAAAAGGATATGGTTGATACAATGCCAACATTTTGGATTGTTGAGTGAAATATAATTTAGGTGGGCTCGTTCAAGTCTTGCTCAAGAAATAAAAAGTTGGGAAAGTGAAATGACACACAAGTACAAATGATTAATGTCTCATTTAAAGGAAACTGGTACTTGAAGGTGCCATCATTTTTCAGCTAAATAATCAATCAAACAACAGCTAGGATGTCACTTTTGCTTTTCCTTTCCGGTGAAAAAATAGGCTCTAAATCTTCATGCCTTTGACATATTTAAGTTTGGTGAAGTACTTTCTTTAATAGCAATGATTGAGGCTGTAGTTTTGCAGGAGCTGCAAACTTCTAAGGCTTCCCAAGTACAATCCAGGATCCATCATTTGTCGAACAATGTAATATCTAGCAACAACTAGAAGCAATTAAGCAAGCACTACAGGAATGATGTTATAGTAACACACATTAACGAGTACATCAGTAATCATATGATGACATGTCATGGATTAAGTAGTTTATATGATAATCTTCATCATGCAGTAATCAAATTTCAGTGTGTTTGATGACTATTGAGCACAAATAGAACCTCCCCCCCCCCCCCCCCCCCCAACAACTTCACAAGCTAGGACCTTATCTTCCTCCTGTACCTGATAGAAAATGCATGTCCATCCACAGCATGACACTGCTAAACTTCTTGTATTATTTTCTCCCCCCTGTAGTTGAGAGGACAAATGATACCTCTGATTGCATTGTCGTCCAATACAGACAGTTTCTTAAGAGCAGGACCATGGCACATTATCGATGGGAGGACGATGATCAGGGAATGCATGGCATGTGCAGACGGGCTTGACTGCATGTTACATGTATCCTCCCCAGAAGTTTGACATGAGGAGCCAGCAGTTCTTCCACTGACAACCGATGATGAAGATTCCGGCCATCTACATCAACAGGTATTTGTTTCCTTTTCTTTAATATGGATGTTACTGCATAATTAATTTGCGAACTGGATATCTTACACCGTTCACTGTAACATCATCACCAGTTTTTTTAGTACCCATTGCATCATTCATACACTCACAAAAAAGAAACACCCATTTGGGATACAATTTTGATCTAGCTATTTCCTCTGTAAATTACTACTCCATGTTGCAACGGATGACCAAACCGTGAGCTACAGATGGAGCCATGGAGGACACTGCATCTGGGTCAATCATCAGCAATTATGAACATTTCCTTCCTTCTATTCGCTCTGCCCACACATCTCGAGGACCACACGCACCTACCGAGATGATGAACCGTGGAGAGCAGCACGCCGACCCAGATTTCCCGGTCGAGACGACGAGGAGAAGCTTCAGGGTTTCCAGCGAGCGGCTCGATCGGCCACGGGTGCACGCAGGCAGGCACTGCTGTGTGCGTGACCAGGGTTTGCGATATCGCTCGTCAGGTCATGATAACGATAAAACGCGGTTTGAATTCAAAAGTTTTGCAAAAAATTGAATGACAAATTCAAAAAAAAAACATGAAGATATATCGTGATAGTTGCGACATATCACATGGTTCCGTATAAAACTGCGATTATCAATATCGCAAAAAACCGCTGCAATTATTGTCTTATATGCCGCGATTATCGGTTTCGCCAAAACTACGGAGATAATCGCTACAAACCGTGCGGTATTCCCTTCAAACCGTGGCAATTTTGTTCAACAAATCCAAATTCAAATTCATACAATTCATGTGTGATTATCATCGATAATCGTGATACCACGGAGTAACAGTTTTGACCCCCTCCATGATAAATGAAACCCTATGCGTGACTATGGTTGACCTATTTTACCAAATTAATTTTTTTTACGTGTAAGGTATATCTTTTTTTTTAAAACAATTCTGCACCGATTTTATCATCATATCTTTCTAAACCAGATTTATAAAATAGTAGGGTTTATTTTTATCATTTATATCATTAAATAACAATAAAAACATAGGCTGTGCTGTGCAGGAGAAGCCAGATCCCGGCACAGTGGCAGGGAGTCCCCCCATGTCCGGCTCCTGGCGATGCGGCAACTACCGGTCGCCATCGCCCAACCGACCGTCGTCGCTCGCCGGTGCCCTCCCGCCCTCGCCCGAGATGCAGCCACCAACCTACGTGTGTGCGCCCGAAACTGACCACATCTGCCATGATGGCTGTACATGAGCTCCCCTGCCCACTGCCATTCTCTCTATGATACACGGACACGCCCACGAATACGTCGTCTCGTTTTCGCTTAGCATGCTTTTTAGTTGAACTGGTCGGTATCACTTAAAAAAATGAATGATGTGAGCGAAAGAAAACTACTACCATAAGATAAGATGTTTGATTTTTTTTACAACATTTGACCATTCGTCTTATTAAAAAATTTTAATATAAATATAAAGAATGACAAGTCGTGTTTAAAGTTCATTTGATAATATAGTAAGTCACAAACAAAATAAATAATATTATCATAATTCTTTAAATAAGATAAACAGTCAAACATTGTAAAGAAAAAAATCAAACATCTTACGTTATAAAACGGAGGGAGTAGCTATCAAAATAGAATGGGGAAAAATATGGATGTAAAATTTAACCTAGATTTAAATGGTGAAACTAACCATGGTGGATTTGTAATTTGCGCGTGTGATCTGGTCAGTCTGGTCAGCACAAGGCATGATGAGCTTGCTCCTTGCTGGGAACGAAACAGCCGTAGAGATGAAATTCCTTTTGTCAGTGTAGTCCAGTGCATGATACACCACCACTGCTGTGAGTCCATGCATGTTGCAACTGGGGGGTGGGCCCACATGTAGTACATTATTGCTTTAGCGATGATGTACTGTTCAGCGTACATGACCCTCCTTGCAAGTACCCTACAAATGCCAAGATCTGAAGATCTGACCTCATGTTCGGTACACTGTGCGCTCCTCCATTTAATTTCCTGATTACTACCCCATAACACGAGCTGCTTTTTGCACGGGTTTTTAGCTTTAAAACCGTCCTGTCATGGATCAGGTGAAACACAATCAGTACAATATTGACACCCTAGAAAATGTGGCAGAAATTGGCTTATCATGGCCTCCAATCAGATGGATGAGATGAGATCCCCGTGTTCTTGATCCAGGCTTAGATCCATCCAACCCCAGGCATGACCAAAAGTGTCAGCATGTGGTGATGATGTGAAGTGCAAGAACCATCTGGGACGCTCGTTTCCGATCGGACGGCCCATGAAGGAGATCCCGCTGCACGTGCACCTTCTAGGATCCAGAGCTCCGGGGTTAAGCTGGTGCACGTTGGCCGCATTTGACTACCATTAACCATCCTTTGCCAGGCTGCCTGTTCATTACATTACACTGCATATGATGGGAGTATTATACATCAGATTGTTCCATCTAATTACTCCATGGTCCCTCCTGTTTTGATAGTCAAAGTTAATTTTATGAAAAAGAAGTACATCCTAAAACTAGTTTAGGCATTATGTTTTAGTGCCCTCCAAGTAAAACCTTGTTTAGGAGATTTTAAGATTATGAAAAGCCAACTAATGAAAATCTGAAAAAGTTACGTTCTGACTTTTAATTTATTTCTAAATTTTACATATACAAATTCCTCAAATTTATGATGTTAATTTTAGGTAACTGCACATTCTGTAAGAAACTGTTGTTGCCGGAAGTTTTTTTAAGGAATAGCTATATACTTCAAAAGTTACCAATAGTTAAAACTTTAATAGTTTAAATATATAATTATACTGAAGTATATTTCAAAATTGGTCCGTACATAGCCTCATGTTTTTAAGTAAATATAAATTGAACTTTCAACCTTATTCTAAACGTTAAATATGAAAGGGAGCAAAACTGATGGAATCCGGATGGGGTAATATCATCTCACAGCACAAAAAATCAACACTGACCAGTGACCACCCACCTGGTTTACTCTGACCCAACAAAACATCTCTGTACTTTATTTTCCAAAAGAAAAAAAAAACATTTGTTCCTTTTCCTTCTAACCGCACGACACAATCAGCAACTGACATGTGGGCCCACCCCCCGCCGACTTCTCACCTCCCTGACCTATTTACTCCACCGCTGCAGCAACTTACCCTCACTGACAGGCGGGCCACGAGGTACGTGGCCCCCACTCGCCATCGTCACGTGTGGGCCCCGCGTGGATCACGATTCGCGAAGCCTTTTGCGGCGAAACGAAAACAAAAGCTTTCACAGCGGAGAGGGAGGAGGAGGAGGAGTGAGGAGGGGGAGGGGGAGCGACGACGACGACGCACGCGCCTCCACTGCTCCTTCCACCGTCGCATCGCATCGCATCTCCGCCTCCTCCGTCCCTCCCCGCGATCTCGCCGGGCGGCGGGAGTCCCATCCGCGGCAAGGAAGCGAGCAGGGGCAGGAGAGAGCGGCATTGGTTGGAGGAGTGGGGGGTCAGGGGCGAGGGCTCGGATCGAAGCTTCCGGAAGCTCCCGGGCCCGGATCCGGTTCCGTGGGTCGCCCCGCGGCCGGAGGTACCTGCCTGGTCTAATGCTCGCTTCGGTTTGGAGTTTGGAGGGTTTAGTACTGATGCTTTGCTTTGCTTTTTTTTTTTTGGTGGATTTGTTGCAGTTTGAGGGGGCAACTCCAAGGTTGGTTTCGCTGAGATGGAGGACCTGCTGGGTGCGGAGATCGGGAAGAACGACTATGACTGGTGATCATCGATTTTGCTTGCGTTCATCTTTGCTGACTTTGATTGATTTACTTCTGTGGGATGATCTCTGTAGTTTGTGTGTGTGTGTGTGTGTGTGTTTGAGGTGAACGGTGTATTTTTTCCCTGCTGGATTGGGTTGAATTGGTGTGTTCTGGGCTGGATTTGTAGTGCACCCTGTTTTGGTAGCGAGCAGTCTTGTTTGTCCCGTAGAAGAGGGTACCGCATTTTGCCCAAAAACGTGTCAGTCTTTCGGTTGTGGCTGTGATCCTTTCTCGGTATGGGTGGGCTTGGTGATTGCTGTTGGGAGGAATTGAATCGCTGTGCTGATCAAATGTGCAATTGGATGGATGGATAACTGTGGGGGCTCCTCGTCGCTTGGAAGGCCATCTTGAAGATGTAAATATAATGAATACGCTGATGCCAGTTTGGGGATATTTGGCAGGAGAATGCCGTGAAAAGAAAGAACAAGGGTTTGTTGTTTGGGGGTCAAATGTGCCATTAATATGTTTTTTTCCACTGTATTTAATGGTAAAGATTTATGACTTCTTGCTGTGAAACGCAATCAATTTGTTTGGTTGTTTTCTCTATTAGTTTAAAATCGTGTAGTAACTAATTTCTTGCTTGATTGGTTGTCTGCTCCTCTAGTCCATACATGTTAGCATTTGATTCTACTGCAATGGAACTTAATTTGTGATGCACTTCTCAGGCTTCTAACTCCCCCGGGGACGCCCCGTACTCCTAGACTGGAGGTTGCAGAGAAAACACCATCCTCAAATATATTACCTAGGCGGACTGCCACTAGATCATCATCAACCACCAGAGCGTCAAGGGTACGTACTTTGTATTATTTTTATTAAATATGGAGGTGCTGAATTTTGGAGATTTGCTTTTTTTTCAATCTAGTTCAAGGCTCCTTTTCTGCGCAAATTCTTCAAAGTTCATAGTCACAGTGGCAACCTTTACCTAATTTTGGAAACAAACAAGGAACACCTTTATCTATGTTGCATTGTACCGACAGTCATTTTAGGGGGCAATACCTCCTTGAAATATACTGTGATGAATAGTTGCTGTTGGGGCTATGTGTCTTTTTTCTTTGGTTGCGTGATCTATGGTAGTATGAAACATTCTGAGCTCCTTCCTTCACAGTGTAGAACAATGAGGTGTACTAGATGATATTCGAATAACTGAAGTGACCTGAAATGCCTTCCAATGATATTGCCAGTTTTCTTCAGGGAAAAATAGCCATGGTTAGCAAATAGCAATTGATAATAAGCAACGCGCTGAAGTATTTTCCAGTATATGCCACAATTAGTGGTACAAAACAACTCTATTTACAAATTGCACATTGGAATTCAAGACCACCCAATCCAGGGAACTTGGTCATAAATCACATATTGCTTCTTTACTTCAACTATCTAGGCACTAGTAGCATTATTGTTCACTGAGCATTTCATTCTCCTTGATTAATCTTGGTTATAACTAGAATTTTTATGTTAATCTACATTATATTGCAGCTTTCGGTGTCTCAAACAGAGAATGGACTTTCCACAGTTCCCGCTAGACCAGCTAGAAGTAACTCTGTCACTCGTCCTTCTATTCAGTCCACTCTCATGTCTAGCTCCAACAGGACAGCAGTTCTCAATACAAGCATTTCTTCCGTCAGCTCAAGACCCACAACCCCAAGCAGGCGAAGCAGCACTGTTGTTCCACCAAAGCAATCAGTTCTCAATACAAGCATTTCTTCCGTCAGCTCAAGACCCACAACCCCAAGCAGGCGAAGCAGCACTGTTGTTCCACCAAAGCAATCAGTTGCAGCTTCACGCCCTGTGCCAGCAAGATACTCTACTCCTGTTAAAACTCGTCCATCTACACCAGCCAAAACTCGCCCATCTACTCCTGTGAGAACTCGTCAAGCAGCCAATTCTACAAGTGACTCAACTGCTGCCAAGATTACATCAGCTCAAAATTCAAGGCCATCAACTCCAACCTCCAGATCCCGTGCTATGCCCAATTCATCTTCTGGTGCAATTCCTGCAATGAGCCGTCCAGGTGTGATTCCTGCAACAAGTCGTGGTACAGTTTCAGCAACAAGCCGCCCTGGCTCATCCTCAAGTAATGTACCTGGGATAAGCCGTGCCACCTCATTGTCTTCAAGTACAATTCCTTCAATGAGCCGCTCCACCTCACGTTCATCCACACCTACACGCCAGCCTGCAATACGTTCATCAGCCCCAAATATTGGTCGCTCACCTTCTGTTGGGCGGAGTTCTAGCATCAGTAGCTTGACATCATCTATCAATCGACCTGCAGCAAATGGTGGCCGGAACTCAGCACCTTCATCAGCTCCATCATCTCGTCCAGGTTCTCCTAGTCCACGACCTCGAGCTCCAGTTCGTCCACTTGATATCCCTGATTTTCCAAATGAAACACCACCAAATCTTAGGACAAAACTGCCTGAACGACCATTATCTGCTGGTAGATCACGTCCGGGCATGGCTTTAGGAGTAAGATCAACCCCAAGTAATGAATCATCAGCTGCCTCAGCTCCTGTAAAGAAGGTGTCTGTGCCTGCTATGAGTCGAAGTAAATTTTCTGATGCACCATCAAAGACACCTACTCTCACGAATGGGCGCCAAAACAGACAGACTGAAAGGTCTAGTATGGACAGTCAACCTACTAAAGGCTCCAGGCCTGTCACAGGCACAGATAATGGATTTGGGATGACTATGTCAAAGAAGTCACTAGACATGGCAATCAGGCACATGGTACGTTTCTTCTTGTGTTTCCATCAGATTAACAAAACCCTGCTTTGGATCAGTTAGGATTGGTTATGATTCTATTTGCATTTAACAAGAATCTTTCATGTGCACTAGATAAGTGGATTACTATCACGGTGTCTCTTCTTGCCATACTCAAAATACAAGTTGAAAGATGCTAACACTACTCACTGTACTCGTTACAGGACATTCGGCAGAATTTGGGTGGAATACGTGGTGCGGCCCTCTTCCCCCATAGCATCCGCTCAACTGCCGGCAAGGGCAGGCCGGCTCGAATGTCTGATCCTGGGCATACCATCTCGAATGGGGACCGGCACTACGGCGACAACGGCAGCATCAACGGGCACTTCTCCGGGGACTCGAACGGAGCGCTCTCCCGCAACGGTGGCAGCTCCACCGACTCGCCGGACCGGGGAAGCATCGGGGGCAAGGAGACGCTGAGCGAGCTGGACATGTACGGCAGCTCGCGCTACGAGGCGATGCTGCTGAGGGAAGACGTGAGGAACACGAGCTGGCTGCACGGCTTCGACGACGCCAAGCCTGACCAGAGCCCGCTGTTCGACCACCGGTTCGAGCCGCTCCCGGAGCCCTTCAGCCCGCTATGACGACTGCACGGGGCCCTTCTGCCTGCCTGTAAATTTTTCTGCCCCGTGGTCGGTCTCCCTCGCAAGATGTGTATGCCCGTCGATATGTTTTCTGTTTGATTCTATTTCAGTTTCTGCACTCTCTTCGCTTGGATACCCATACGTACTTTTTACGGTGCTCTCTACCGGTAGTATTTTACCCGCTGCGTCGGAGAGATTGTGGGGGGTGTGGCTCTTTTAATATATCCCTGGAATAGTGATTGGTTTCCACATACTGTTGTACCGAGGATCCAAGAGTATAGGAACTGATAAAACAGTAAAAGGATTTGTTGTAAGTTATTGTAATGCCAATGGTTGCTCATGGATGTGAAAGATCTTGTGTCTAAGGAGGGGGTTCCAAATGCGATGGACATTCGTGGTTCGTGTTGTCGTCATCAGGAACAGTACAGAGCGGTAATCGTGTACATTCGGGTGGTGTTTAGTTGTTAAATTTTTTTAGCAAAAACATCACATCTAACGTTTGACCGGATGTCGAAAGGGGTTTTCGGATACAAATGAAAAAACAAATTTTACGGCTAGCCTAGAAACCGCGAGACGAATCTTTTGAGCCTAATTAATCCGTCATTAGCACATGTTGGTTACTATAGCACTTATGGCTAATCATGGACTAATTAGACTCAAAAGATTCGTCTCAAGATTTCTTCCATAACTGTGCAATTAGTTTTTTGATTCATCTATGTTTAATGCTTTATTTAGATGTCCAAAAATTTGATGTGATGTTTTTGAAAAAAAATTTAGAAACTAAACAAGGCCTCCGTGTGTCGAAGATCGCAGTGGATGCTTTTCAGCTGCGATAGTAAGAGCAGTACAATAGCTCTATAGGATAACTGTAAGTATATTTTAAATAGATAAAAGATAAGAGAGAAGAGGTGTGTGCTACTAATTTGTAGCCAGTTGCATATACGTTTCAAGATAAAATGTGTGTATGACATGTGAGACCATATATTAATGTTTTGTAGATTATTAATTGACTATTAGATTGACTATAAATAAATAGGAGCGAATAGTTTGCTATACTATTGAAGTTGCTCTAAAAACGTGAGATGGCCTCGACAGCATGAAAACGCATTGAATTGATAAAGTGTGTTCCGCCTTCGCCCAACCAGTGTGGCGAGTGCGGGATGCTGGGGGCCCAGCACCCCGGCCCGTGCACGGCACGGCATCGCATCGCGTGAGGTGCGTGGTCCATGGGCAGAGCGCCAGTCCGCCAACATCTCTTGCCCGCCAGAGGCCGCGTCTTGGGCTCTTTCAGTAGTAGTACAATGGCTGCGTTATTTTTTTAATTTTTTTTAAGAAGGGTAAAAACTCGCGCTCTGTATCCATCGAATATATACAGCCATGCCTAAGTAGAGGACCTAGCCTCTCAATTAAGCCCAGGACGTTGGGTGCTACTCAGATCATTGCAACCATTAGGCTACATGTCCTTCACGGTGTATTTGCGTACATGCTACCTGAAAATTGCTAAACATGGTGTATTTGTTGTATAAAGTTTTTATGAAGGAATTTATTATCTCATATTTCTAAAGTAGATTTTTAACCTTGTAACGATTAATTTCATCTTTTATACTATTAAATAGCTATTATAAAATCCAATAATCTTTCATCCTTCATCATCAAAAGAACGCAGTAATAGTACATATTTAAATATCAAAATATACAATTTTTTCTCATGATTTTGCAGAAATATACCATTGTATTTTTAGAATCAAAAGATACACTTGGGGCGACTAGACGATCAGGACTATGACGAAAAGGGGTGGCAGTAGGGATGAAAATGGTCATCCCTAGTATTGCCATATTCCTTTTTTCTCGAAAATGGAGTCAAAACTGAAAATATAACGATATCGGTACTATTAAAATATCATGATCGAGTAATTGAAACGAATATATAACGATAATGGCTGGAAGCCAAAAATTTAGGTAGGAAAACTGTACCATCAATATGTATTTAAGAATGCACGATTATATAACTTCATACTTGCGTCATACTATTATTTATGTTTTATTTATGATATATATATATATATATATATATATATAACCGTATAATGTTATTATATTATGATCACATAATATGGCAATAACTTAATGAAACACTGTAAGTTTAATAAACAATATAACCACAGTCACAATAAATATATCGGGTAACAAAAATAATCAAAATGCACAATGTAATATTAGAAGAAAATATATAAATAACTGTTTGAAAATATTTCTTGAACTAAAATTAATTATGGTCTCATGGACCAAGAGACAACTGATGAGCTAGACTGGAGACTGAAAAAATACTTTCCGAATTTTACCGATTTTATTTAAAAAATACTGATTAAATACGATTATTGACAAAAGAGTCAAAAAAAAACACATCTCTTAAGTTTCCGTTACCGTTTACCAGAAGCATCACCATTTACATTTCTATTACCATGAAATTTTGATACCGACATAAGCAGTCAGGAAAAAAAACGACGCAAAAAACGGTCCAGATTTTTCACACCGTTTTGCTACTACTTGTGATTGCGGCAATGCATGCATTCCCTTTCATTTATAAAAGGTATAATTCTAGAGAATGTAAGAAAATAAAGTCTATTTTCAAAGAAAAATTAAAATTCAAAGTACAAACATGGTTTCATTGGCTTCAGCGACTTATCATGCAGATGACAGCGTATAGCCGCTGAACAAACATGGTTTCACTGGGCGAGCATGTAAAGCTGGGTGGGTTGTTAAGCCTTAATTTGTTTTTCTCCTTGTCCTCAGGCTGCATGTTGACATTATACATCCAAGGCATTTATGAAACCAAGAGCAACCGATCACCAACCATGCGCCTTGCCAATGCCGTCTTGGTCATGAAGCACAAGAAAAGGCCAGTTGTGGTTCATCACGGTTCTTTCTACATATCTTTTCTTGGGCTGCCTAGTGCCTACTACTACACACCAAGGCTTCTCTACGATAGGCCTACGCTACGGCTGCTTTCTTTTCTTATATCAAGATATAAGATGAAAGTTTATCTAATTATATATATATATTATAGTATAAATAATGATGATTAATATATATATATTTTTAAAAAATATATCGTTTAAGCATACGAAAAACACTGACATAAAAGTTAAAAAATAATGAAAAAGAAGAAGGCCGTACATATCTCTCTGGGATGGATACATCAGTATCACACGTCAGGCTGATGATTACACGTGACCTACTACTCCAAAGGCCAAACAGGCGATTCCATCGAGCGTTTAGTACGAGCAGAGCAATTACCCGTTTGCTAATTTGATGGTTACGGTTAGAATTTTTTATCATATATATGTGCCCGCGGTTAAAATACGAAACCCATATCCATACTTGTCGGGTACCGGGCGAATATCAGTTACCCGTCGGGTCTATCATTTCACATATCAAAAGCATATCAAAATAATAATTCCAATATATATACCAAACTAAATATACCTCTCATAATGTAATATTGCATCACACGTGAAAATTTCAACAAATATAACATATTGCTCATAATAAAATATTACAACAAATACAACAAACTAATCATAGCAATAATAACAGCACATAGCACATTATCTGACGTTTAGATTCAACCATTTAATATTGCATCACACGTCAAAAGTTCAAGACATATGTCACATCAAAGTTTTTAGCTAAACATGAGTACATCACAAATATTATTACATGAATAACATAATAAATTTTTAGCCAAAATTCAATATGTGTGCTATGTTCCGGTACCCGCCGGGTTACCCGTGGGTGGAGAAAAATACCCGTGTCCATACCTGTGTTGATTCGGGTCAGATATGGATACTACCCGTGGGTAGAAAATTATATATTTACCCGTCCCCGTCGGGTCGGGTACCTGGTACCCATACCTGAATTGTCATCCATAGCGTCGCTATACACGGTTTGTACGCTATCCATCGTACGCACAGTGTTTTCGGATTCCATCATTAGCCTCGTTTAGAAATTTTTGGGAGAAGGTCGTATTGGCACGTATGGTCACACATTTAAAATATTAAATATAGCCTAATTACAAAATAAATTTCAGATTCTGTCTAAAAACCGCGAGACGAATCTTTTGAGTCTAATTAATCTATCATTAGCACATGTTGGTTACTGTAGTACTTATGGCTAATTATGCACTAATTAGGCTTAAAAGATCCGTCTCACGATTTTTCCATAACTGTGTAATTGGTTTTAATTTTTATCAATATTTAATGCTCTCTTTAGTTGTCCAAAGATTCGATGTGATATTTTTAGTAAATAATTTTGGGAGCTAAACAGAGCCTTAGTGTTCTATGGAAGTTCAATAGTATAGCCAACTACTAGCTCCAATTCATTTATAGTCAATATAATAGTCAATTCATACAATAGCTATCTAATAAAACATATACCTGCCATAGTATTTTTGACGTCCGTGCTATAGCTGGCTATAAATCTGTATAGTTCATATCTGTTTTCTCTCATCTTTTATCTCTATAAAATATATTTATAGTTACCTATAGTCTGCTATTGTACTGCTCTGATCCAAGTGAATTGAAGGAGCCCACGAAAGAGGAAGGGAGAAAAAGAAAGCACAATATCGAGGTCGATTCTGTGGTAAACACGTCGCTTTGTATCGTGTGATATGATACGGTGATACCGTGATAGTCTGTCGTGCTTGGGATCCCTCGAACTACCGCTTTGACCTCGACTCCCCTCGGCAAATCGGGCGTCAGCGGTTTTCCGTACAAGAGACGACTCGTCGATTTCACTGTAGAACAGGTATAAATATATTTTTTTAAGAGAGGTGAGGAGAGAAAAACATCGAGTTATAGATTTGTAACCAGAGACGTAGCGTGAACACGACAGGTTCATGGACAGATTTGGCCTAGAACTTGCCGTAACCTTTCTTCTCCCTTGTTTGTTTTTTAGCTGCCTGGGGTACTATATTTAGGATCATTTAAGTCATACGACTTTACCGTCATATATGTTTAACCATTATATCAGCGACAGTAAAACCAATGATTTAGTAGTTGTTTGGATCCAGAAATTTTTTTTTATTGTCACATCGGATGTTTAGACGTTAATTATGAGTATTAAATATAAACTGATAACAAAACTAATTGCATAAATAAATGTTATTTCATTAGACAAAATTTTTAAGCCTAATTAATCCACGATTAGTAAATGTTTATTGTATCATCACATTCGCTAATTATGGATTAATTAGGCCTAATAGATTCGTCTTGCGAAATAGTCCAGAGTATGAGATGAGTTTTATTAATAATTTATATTTAATATTTATAATTAGTGTCTAAATATTGAATATGACTGGTACTTTAAAAAAAACAAACAGACACTTAAGCAGAGGATCCAGTTTCAGGGTACTGAGGGTACCCACTCAAAGGCTGGACAGCGGAGCAACTAGGCAGAAGAGTAACAGAGCAGCGTTTGGTAGGCAAAAGAAACCGGTGTGAGGCGTGTGCCCGTCCATGTGCTGGTCGACCAGTGACCACCAGGCACTGTTTGCACAAAGCTGGATGCGATTGCATGATGCAAATCTCTCGTCCACTCTCATAATTGATGCATGTTGCTTGCGCTGCGTGGACCTTTTCTCACCGCCATCTTCTCTCACTTCCACTTCTGTTTATAATTCAAAATTTAAGTTTTTTTATAAAATTAAAGTTGATTTTAAAAGGTTTGTTTTTCATCTTCGTTATTAGATCACAAAAAATACATATATAAATATTTTATTTATAAATTATTTTTTATTTATAAATATATCATTTGGATTTATCCATATATAACCCAAACAATGAACCCCCTCTCCCTGTGGATCGGAGCTGTATAGGTACTGCACGCGCAGCAGCTAGCAATCCAATCGCCCGTGTACTGAGGAGGACAATGGAGTAATTAAGCAACTAATGTGGCGATTACTAGGAGCACCGCACACAATTGCTCTCTAAAACTTTATTAGGATGTGTAATGCAGCACTTTGTTTTGAGTTTTCACTGCAAGAATGCAGTTCTTCAGAGTTCAGACCAAATGATATTAACTTACCAAGATGCTTCACTGAACTTGGTAAAAACCATGCTTACTACCAAATCGAAAGAAACAGCCGTTGAGTGCAACTACTATTCCATGTTGTACAGCTTAGGCAGATTCTGTACGACAGTCTGGCAAAGCAGATATAGTAGTATCACTTAACTTTTGAGAGATAAGTAGCCTGATTGAGTGATTAGTACTAAATGCACCAATAAAATGTGTACTGTTGCTAGTACTAAGAAAATCAATGGTTTCCAGCACTTATGTACAGGTACAACCACCACGAGCGTCGTACAAGATGCGTATGACACCGGGAAGATTCAGAGTTCTGAGTTCAGACAGATAGATATATCTGTTCCTCTTAAAAAAAAACGTTTTTCAACCTTTTTATTTTTTTTATTTTTAAAGCTAAACTCCACTAGGGTTTACTTGTATATATAAATACCCAATCTCATCTTCACTTTTGATTATACTTATAAGCCAAAATTCGATTTTTTATTTTTAAATTTATAGTTGAGGTTAGGTTTTTCATAGTAGTTTATTTTATAGCATTTTGCTTTTAGATCACTAATAACACATATATAAAAAATTATTTTTAATCATTTCTTTATTTACAAATATATGGTTTTTTGTTCTTTTTTCTAAAAAAACAGAACGATGACCACCATTTTGGCTACATCAGTCTAGACATGGCAGTACATAGTTGTCACGTTGGTTTTCCCAACCATCTAGTATGAGTTACTGTGTGTTGGTTAGAACTATGCCCGAGGTAGCTTGGACTTCTCATGATAAAATTTAAAATTAGCCCATAGCAATATTTTTGATTTTTTTTGCTGGTTTCGTATCTTACGCTCACGGTTATCACGGTAAGCACGAAAACATAAAATTTTAAAAACTAATAATGTTACACACAAGATACATACATGGTAACCATGAAATCGTGTGATAAGATAAATTTGGCCTGGCAAAAAAAATCAGATATGAGAACAGATGGAATTTAATTTAAAAATTAAAAATATTAAAAAGGCAAAAATAACCCAAAAAATCATTCATCTTCCTAGTATCCTACCCACACGTGAGTGACAGCAAGCCTGGAGTCATCTTCCTCGCGCGGTTTGCTCTTCTCTTCTTCCTCGCGCGGCCTCGCCCACGCCGGCCACGCCGAGGGGCAAATCCGTCATTTGGCAGCTCCCTTCTTCCTTCCTTCCTTCCTTCCTCCAAAACCCAACGCTACGCGCACACTTCTCTTAAATGCGCCGGCGAAGCTTTGCACACAGCCCGCACGCCACAGTGCACACGTCTGTCCCTCCCACTTCCGTCCACTCGCGCACGCACTGCACGGAGACCGGAGGAGGCGGGGAGGAAGAGGGAGAGGGAGTGGAGGCAGAGAGCCCAGCTGCCGAGTGCGACAGAGGTGACCGGCCGGTAGGCGGCGGCGGCGGCCGGCGGGACGGGGGAATGCCGGCGGTTGGCGGGGCCGGCGGATCGAGCGGGCTGTTGTTTCTTGGAGCAATTCGTGGTCTGACGCCGCGGGACTCTCCACCTAGCTAGCCAACCGGAGAGTTGAACGGCGGTGGGCGGCGCGTCGGAGGGGGAGGGGGCGGTTTCTTGATCCGTGCCTCCGCAAAGGTCGGGTTTTTCTTGCGCTGGTTGAGACCGACGTCGGGGGGAGGAGCATGACGCCGGAGGAACCGGAATTCAGCTCTGGCCGCAACTCCGGTGGGATTCCGGCGGAAGGTATGGCGTAATTCAGTGATTCCCAGTTGGAGTGCTGTTTACTGTAGGGGGAAAAAGAAGGATTTTTTTAGTGAGAAAATCATGGTTGAGTATAATGTAGGTTCTTCATCTGATTTCTGTTCTAAGTTGTAACCAAATCGTTCTTTTGTCTTTCGTAAGATAGGCTGGTTGGTCGTTTGACGCGTGCTCTCTCTTTTTTTTTTTCTTTTCTTTAGGAAAAGGAAAAAGAGAATACATGGGGTAGTCCTTTTCTTAGTGTTTAAGGACTTTGCAGTTTGCACTTTGAATCTACTACCCTGACCATGGCACACACCACTGTGATACCGTGATTAACTAGCGGCATTGTTAGGTTCTGATGGTGATACCTGCTTCTTTCATTGACCCTGCTGAAACCGTAGTAACTTGTAAATGTAGAATACTTACACAGTAACTCATATATGTGCAGGAAGCAGTCTTCACTTGTGCAATTCCCAAGTTGGATTTAGGCCTTGTTTAGATTGCAAAAAATTTTTGCAAAAACATCACATCAATTTTTTGGACGCATATTTGAAGTATTAAACGTAGTCTAATTACAAAACAAATTTCAGATTCCGACTGGAAACCGCGAGACGAATCTTTTGAGTCTAATTAATCCGTCATTAGCATATATTGGTTACTGTAGCACTTATGGCTAATCACGTCCTAATTAGGCTCAAAAGATTCGTCTCATGATTTTCTTCGTAGCTATGTAATTAGTTTTAATGTTCATGTATATTTAATGCTTCATTTAGATATCCAAAAATTCGCTGTGATGTTTTTAGGAAAAAAATTTTGAGAACTAAACAGGGCCTGAACATGAAAAATCTTTACTATGGCACTGGCAAGCATAGCAGTACGGCAGTACAGTCGTACTGTTGCAGGTAGTGTGAGATAGCTTTTGCTTTGCACATTTGTCCCTTGGTGTGAATGTGAGATGTCGTTGGCCCTAAGCAGTGTGCCAGAGTGTGCAGTGCTGCCCATGATCGCCCCCATCAGCGAACAGATCCCCATCCTGCCTCCAAAACCCTCATCTTTTTTTCTGCTTCCCTTTGGTTACATGCATCTTGAGACCACCTGCTTTATGTGCTGGACTTTTGGTTTTGTGCTTCTGCCTTTTTCCAAAGCACTTGGTCCTTTAGATTTTTAGTAAAACAACTGAAATGAGGTATAGCGATTGAGCCTACGTTAGGTGCTTTGCATGTTGCTTTTGTGCAGGTTACATCTTTGCAAGAGAGAGCACCAGTGTGCTATACCAATTACCAAGTCCTATTGGAACGGTGTCATGCTCATTGTCACTATCCTTGTGTCCTTTCTGATTATGACTAAGCACACTGTTTAGTTCCCGTGGCTATTTTGTTAAGAGAATGGAGCTATCCTTTGCTGAAAGGCTAACGTGGATGGGTACTTTATCAAAGAGATACATGTTTCGTTTTATATGGCACATGGTCCCAACCGCTCCATTTCAGAAAAGCTTGAGATAAACCAGCAAGATTAGTTTGAGTGCGGATCTTTAGGACAAGACTAGAGAAAAAACAAGGAGGGTCATTCTGTTTCGGTGTTTCATTTGGGAGGGAGGTTGCTGTCTAGCAGTTGAGAAATTTTGTGGTCCCCTTTTACGTATCAAAGAGGACCAGCACTTTGTCATCGTCTCTCCAATTTATCAGTTTATGCTTTATTCCAATAATGCACATTATGAACTAACACCAGCTTTAGGTGCCAATAATAAGAATCAATTGTGATGTAAACTGGACAAGTGGGCTCCTCATTATGCTGAGAGATAGCTTAGGGTGCGTAGAGTCTTCTTTCGTATGCAAATCCTTCAGTCTCCCTCTAAGTCCTGCAATGGAAGCCATTCTGGCAACACATTTGTTTGTATTCTCTAGCAGGACCAGGAATCTGATACTCAGTGAGCTAATGCTCTGGACACCCGTGATATGAATAGTTCAAAACTTGAAATGCTTCTGGTAAATCGTAAATGGATGAAAGCGATTTTAGTGCATTCAACTCCACGATTCCTATGCATCTTTCCAGTTAGGTGCTTAGTTACAAAGAAGATCTGTACAAGAAAAAAATGAATTCTTCATGAGTTCATGTTTTGTATTCAAACCTTACGTTTTTTTTTATATTTTTCCCACTTCATAAAGTACATTTGTTACATTTAATGTTTCATGTGTTTTTATGGTTCTTTACTCCTGACGCTGTGAACAATTTTAACTCACTCTTGACTATGACCATTTTAATGTGGCAGGAATTAAGCACTGAGGTGGATCATCGGATTATAATTCTGGTCCTCCTTATTGGTCAAGTTAATCCTGACGATGCAGCACCTTATTCTCATAACCTTTCTTTCTGCTTCCTTTTTCTTTCTTCACATACCTTGTGCCAGAGGTGCTGACCTGAACTCCGACAGGCAGGCCCTTCTCACATTTGCTGCATCCCTTCCCCATGGTCGAAAACTCAACTGGACTCTCACGACTCAAGTCTGCACATCGTGGGTCGGGGTTACGTGCACAACAGATGGGAAGCGCGTACGTGAATTGCGTCTGCCTGCAGTAGGACTCTTTGGTCCTATCCCCTCAGACATACTTGGCAAGCTTGACGCACTACAGGTGTTGAGCCTTAGATCCAATCGTCTCACTGTTAGCCTCCCACCTGATGTAGCATCCATTCCTTCCCTGCATTCTCTTTACCTTCAACACAACAACTTGTCTGGAATTATACCAACTTCACTATCTTCCAATCTAACATTCCTAGACCTGTCATACAACTCTTTCGATGGACAAATCCCATTGAAAGTGCAGAATATCACTCAACTTACTGCATTGTTTCTCCAGAATAACTCTCTTTCTGGACCGATTCCTGACCTCCACCTCCCCAATTTGAGACATTTAAATTTAAGCAACAACAACCTGAGTGGGCCCATACCACCTTCCCTGCAGAATTTCCCAGCCAGTTCATTCTTGGGGAATGCTTTTCTCTGTGGACTGCCATTGGAACCATGTCCGGGAACAACACCTTCTCCCTCTCCGATGTCACCATTGCCCCAAAAGCCCAAGAAAAGCTTCTGGAAAAGGCTTAGCCTTGGTGTCATAATTGCAATAGCTGCTGGAGGAGGGTTATTACTCCTGATTTTGATTGTTGCGCTCTTGGTATGCATCTTCAAAAGAAAGAAAGATGGCGAGCCTGGCATAGCTTCATTTTCATCCAAAGGGAAGTCTTCTGCAGGTGGAAGAGCTGAAAAATCAAAGCAAGAGTACAGCAGTAGTGGTATTCAAGAAGCAGAGAGGAATAAATTGATATTCTTCAATGGCAATTCGTATAATTTTGACCTGGAGGATCTGTTGAGGGCCTCAGCCGAAGTCCTTGGGAAAGGAAGTTACGGGACTACTTATAAAGCTGTTCTTGAGGATGGCACGACAGTGGTGGTTAAGAGACTGAAGGAGGTGGTCGCAGGAAAGAGGGAGTTTGAACAGCAAATGGAGATAATTGGCAGGGTTGGCCAGCACCAAAATACTGTTCAATTGCGCGCTTACTATTACTCCAAGGATGAGAAGCTTTTGGTGTATGACTATATCACACCTGGTAGCCTTTGTGCTGCTTTGCATGGTATGCTATTATTTCAAATCATGAAGCTCTCCATTGCAACAACCTGTTATGTTTGTGCATCTTGGTCCTTGGTTGATATCCTATGAATCAAAATACATAGAAATAGTGCAGGCTAGATTGAACATATTTGCAAATGTATTATCTGGAAGTATGACCTCATGAGTAACTTGCCCTTGATGTGCATATGCATTGAAACAAAAGTACATATGATCTAACCTATTGTTTATTCTAAATATTTAGGGAATAGAACTGCTGGAAGAACTTCATTGGATTGGGTAACTAGAGTAAAGATATCCCTGGAAGCTGCACGCGGGATTGCTCATCTTCATGCTGAGGGGGGTGGAAAGTTCATCCATGGAAATATCAAGTCAAGTAACATTCTTCTCTCGCAGGGACTCAGTGCTTGTATCTCCGAGTTTGGTCTTGCGCAGCTCATGGCCATCCCTCATATTCCTGCACGGCTCATTGGATACCGTGCACCGGAGGTCCTTGAGACTAAAAGAGCAACACAGAAATCCGATGTCTACAGTTTTGGTGTGCTACTCCTTGAGATGCTAACGGGAAAAGCCCCTCTTAGATCTCCGGGGCGCGACGATTCCATTGAACACCTCCCCAGATGGGTGCAATCTGTGGTCCGAGAAGAATGGACCTCCGAGGTTTTCGATGCCGACTTGTTAAGGCAACCGAACAGTGAGGACGAGATGGTTCAGATGCTCCAGCTTGCCATGGCATGCGTTGCAATTCTTCCTGACCAGCGACCTCGGATGGATGAGGTGGTCAAGAGGATTGAGGAGATCAGGAACTCCTCCTCGGGGACCAGGTCGTCCCCTGAGGACAAGCCAAGGGAGGAAGCCATCCAGATCACCTGATGGCACAAAGATAACAACATGCCACTGAGACGAAATAGGTTCAATAGTTTCTACCTTGAGAGCTGTGGGTAGCAGTGTGTTTAGTGAAGCTTTTCTGTTGATTTTCTGATCATTCTTTATTGAATCCTTTCTTCTTTTCTTGATTCTGTGCTGTCATTCCTTTTTTAGTTTCTTCCTTTGAAAGAATTTGGTGTTAGGCATTGTGATTGTTTGATTTCCAGTAGCTCTGCTGATCATCACTGGGTGACATGGTGCTTTGATGTAAGTTAGCGAGACTCTTGGAGCTTGTTGTACTGAATGAACACTCAGCTCTGCCACCTGCCTGTGTGACTTGCATACCCCTTGTATCTGTCCATGGTGTTGTTCAGAAAAGAGAAGAAAATAGCATAGAGTACATTTTGACTCTTTGTGACAACTGATTTGGTTCTCTCTTGGTAATGCAATTGTACAAACTTTTTTTTTGCTTGGCATGCCACTCTGCTGCTACTGGCATTGCAGATCAGTTTGCTCGCTGCCTTTCTTGACAGACTGAATACAATTTGACGTATGCTAACATCTTTACACTCGATAACTTCGGGATCATTATTACCATCATTGCATTATCGGATGTGATTAATCTACATCGAATTGTTTAGATGGGCCTCTTCTTGCAAGGTGAGCACGACTGCTGGAAGCCGGCATGCGGCGGCGGCGGCGAGATCGGCGCCGGGGAATCTGCAAAAGGAAAAGAAAAAAAAAGGTGGCTAATTTTGGACACGCTGGGCTAGCCTGTCTCTTCTTGCATTTTGCACAGCACAGTTTCCTAGATTTGCTGGTGATCGCGCGTTCGCGCCAGGACGTCGTTTCAGCGAGCGGTTGACAAGGAGCTCGTCCCCCAAAGGGCAAATGGCGGCCGCACGTTCCGCTCGTTAGCCCCGGCGCCATCGCCCGCCCGTCTCTCCGTGCTTCCACCCCCGCCCGCCGGGGGCCGCCGCCGTCGACGGCCGGCCGACGTGCGCTCGAGACAGAAACCTAACATCATCATCCGCGTCTTCTCGGACGGTGAACCGACCCTTTCTTAGCGTAGCAGAGGTGGGTAGCGCCTTAGCATTTCTTTTTTAGCATTTTTTCTTTTTTTAGTAAAATTTTAAGTAGAAAACAGTGGCATCTACTGTATCTTTCCGAGGAGTAAAATTGCTCTTCTTTTTAACCGTTCTGCGTTTCAAAATATGAGTATTTTTGTATATTTTTTAAAATGAATCTGGATGGAGAGACGTCTAATGAGTTTTGAAAAGAACGTCGACAATGTATTTTGTTTGTTTAGTCCTAATTTATATATAGGGTTTTTTTATCATATTTAAAAAATATTTCAAGGTACGAAGAGTTTTAGTACTAATTTTTGATACCCCAAGATACAACGTATCTTAGCATTTCATACTTTGTGTGTTATCTTGAGGTATTTTTTTAAGGACGGTAAAAAAAACTTATATATATGTCTAGATTTATTAGCATTTGTAATCCTATCTTATAGTATAAAATGAAGGTAATAATTATTTTCATTGTCTATTTTGCTACTGCTCCTCCGAAGATGATGAGACTAGGAATGTGATAATGGTAGTAGAAATATTGTGATTGGTTAAGAAATGAATGGTGTGAAAAAATTAAATAAAGTATAGTTATGATTGGTTGAAATGTTGAGATGGGTGGAAAAATAACTTCATTTTGAACAAAAAGATGGGTGGTATAAACAACTCCCCCCTTTCCTTGATGAGTTGGTCCAAGAGCTTGTTTGTAATGGACAAAACTATTGAATATGTTCTTTACGGCCACATCGATGATTGGGCCGTAATTCTGGCCTGGAATTTACATTTATGATGTGGATATTGGTATATATTTACGGTCCGGCATTATTGTTTTCTTTTCCTTTTCTTCTCCATTCAAATGTTCAAATGACTGCTGAAATATGTATGCAAACAATATTGAATTCAATTGTACAAATACAATATGGAAGGTTCACATAAACACCGCTAGAAAGGCCTTCATCATTTGCCTTCTTTAAAAAAACATTATATTTGCAAACAAAAAATAATTTATGAATAAAATTTTTATATACGTGTTTTTAGCGATATAAAAGCAAAAATTATAAAATAAACTATAATGAAGAAAATCCCAAAATCAAGTCTAGATTAAAATTTAAGCACAAAGATAAGTCCGAAAGTTGAAGAGCTTTTTTAGGTATCTCAAGTTACCACACTTTTTAGTATAAAAAGTGTGCTATCTTAAGGTACATTATACCTTAAGAAACCAAAAATTTGTACTAAAATTTCTCGTAAATTAAGTTATTTTTCAAGGCAGTAAAAAGACCCAAAGTTGAAAGAGAAACCTCAAATAGTGTTTTGACCATTTGAACGATCAAGCCACTACAGAACAGGGTCTTTCTCGGGTTCCATCTGGAAAAAAGAGGTTTCTTTCCATTAATTTGGCTATTGTTTGAAACATTTCACTATGAACTGTTTCATGTGTTTTCCTTTCCAAATAGAAAAAAGTTTTTATGTGATGAAAATCGTAGGAGTACCACGTAATATTTTCTTCTCTCTCTTGGCTTGGTGCCATTGACATCGGTACTGAATATGTGCCCACACTTTTCTTTTCACCAGCGGAGCCCAGGAGACTTGCATCTTGAGGAATTATCTCAAGTCGATGGGTTGCTGTGGCAGCGTAAATAATCTCCTCCTCCAGTACATTTCTTATTTTTGCTTACTGAACCAGCCATCACATGCTGCAATGCCTAATCCACAGATAATCAGTGCTGCTTGTTTATTTGCTGCTTTGAGTCCATAATTAGATTACCTGCATTATGCTTCTATTTTGTTCAGAGCACTGTAGACGCCGAGGACCATCTGGACTACAGTGCCGGGAATGTGACTGTGGTAACTGATCAAAAGTGCTGGGATAGCAAAATGAAAGAAGTAGATGAACTTGGCAAAACAGTAAGTGGCTGATCAATAGCCTGACAAAAGGATAGCTGTTTAGGTTAACCATGGGTTATCTTTTGAGGTTTTAAAATAAAAACTAGACAACATATTTACAAACAGAAAATAATTTTGCTACAGTGCCGGGAATGTGACTGTGGTAACTGATCAAAAGTGCTGGGATAGCAAAATGAAAGAAGTAGATGAACTTGGCAAAACAGTAAGTGGCTGATCAATAGCCTGACAAAAGGATAGCTGTTTAGGTTAACCATGGGTTATCTTTTGAGGTTTTAAAATAAAAACTAGACATCATATTTACAAACAGAAAATAATTTGTAAATAAAATTTTTATATAGATGTTCATAGAAATCTAAAAGCAAATGCTGTAAAATAAATTTCGGTAAAAAAAATCTTAAAATCAACTCTAAATTTAAAATTAAAAATCTAAATTTTAGCTTATAAACATAAAGAAAAGCCAAAGGACAGGGGTGATGGTGTTTGGTTCATGTCCCCGTGAACAGGTTGTGGTAAAATTCAGCGCGACTTGGTGTAGCCCGTGCAGGAATGCTGCTCCTTTATACGCTGAACTCTCACTGAAGCATCCTGAAATTGTTTTCGTGTCCGTGGATGTGGACGAAATGCCGGTACAGCAAATATTCTGATTTTTTTTCCTGCTGACATTTTACTCTCTGGAGATAGATTATTTTGCCACAGATAGCAAGCATAAATGGCATTTTACTTTGATTCCCCAGGAGCTGGTCACGCAATTCGACATACGTGCAACCCCAACATTCATTTTCATGAAAGACAAGGAGGAGATTGACAAGCTTGTTGGAGGCAACCATGGAGATCTTACAGACAAGTTCGAACAGTTCAACCGGCCAAAGCTGTATGACGATGTATGATCAATCTCTTTGCCGGTTAGCAAATTTACTGGATTGGATGCAGCAGCAGTTACAGAAAAATCTACATAGGTTCAAGAAACTGACCAAACAGAAGTAGGATTTCTCGGTAGAGATCAGTCCGAAATACGGGCAGTGAGTTTAACGTTAGCTAGTGCCTGCAACTCTGCACCGCAATGTTCAAAGTAACCTCGTACAAAACAATGTAATTTATTACCATATTGATTCTTGCTTTCTTTTCTTTTTCTTCACCTCTGTCTCGAATCAATCTTTGAGTTCTTGATTACTCTAATGAAAAATGCCAATGCCATTGGTGATCTCAACCTGATCACTGCATGTGCTTCTTTCTTTGAACATTTGTATGAAATTGTTCGTATAGCCTACTTGCTCAGTGACAGCTTGGACAAGACGGCGGCGGCCTGGTCGCCGCCGAGGAGGAAGTAGGGGTGGCGCAGCGCGGCGGCGGCGGTGAGGCGGCCGCGCTTGTTGGCGCCCCTCTGCGAGATGAGCTTGGTGGCCAGGTCCCAGCCCCTGCCGGAGTCGAGGTCGAGGATCTGCAGGTCGGGTCTCCGGCGCGTGGTCTCCCGCCACCGGTTGAGGTCGTAGCCGGCGGCCTTGAGCTCGGAGTTGAAGTTCTTGAGCCCCGACGGCGACCTCAGCATCGGCGACGCCATCTGCATGAGGACGATCCCCGCGGAGTACATGTCGAACAGGTCCGGGCTGTTGAGCTGCAGGGAGCAATGCACCAAGCGACGACGGTGATCGACCGGCGGCGGCTGGAATCCGAGGAAGAAGAAGAAGAGGAAGGAATGGGTGAGCTACCTGCCAGAGGATGGGGGAGAGGATGGCGGCGATGGGCTCGGCGGGGGGCTGGGGGGTCTCCTCGGGGAGGACGTAGAGCTCGGGGGGGCAGTAGTCGGGGTCGAGGAGGGCGCGGTCGGGGACGTAGTTCTTGCCGATGCGGAGGTCGGTGGCGGCGCCGAAGTCGATGAGCTTGACCTGGCCGCGGCGGGTGACGACGAGGTTGGAGGGCTTGATGTCGCGGTGGACGATGCCGGTGCCGTGGATGCGCTTGAGGGAGGTGACGAGCTGCCGCATCACCTGCTTCACCACCAGCGCCGCCCGGCTGCCGGAGTCCAGCCCCTGCACCGCCCGCCCGAACATCAGCCCCTCCAGGTTGAAGGGGAAGTTGCGGTCGCTCATGTAGTTGCCCAGCGTCCGGTCACCCTGCATTCCCGCCATTACCTCACTAATTAATACGTTTATACTAATCACTTTTTACCAACAACAAAATGGCCTATTAGCTCAGCTGGTTAGAGCGTCGTGCTAATAACGCGAAGGTCGCAGGTTCGAGACCTGCATCGGCCAGTTTTTTCAGTTTCAAGTTATTTTGATCCCCCTAATATCAATTTTTCATTTTTGCTGTTTTGATCTCCCTAATCTCAATTTTCAGTTTTTGACCCCCCTATCTCAATTTTCAGTTTCAAATTGTTTTGATCTCCCTAATATCAATTTTTCATTTTTGCTGTTTTGATCTCCCTAATCTCAATTTTCAGTTTCATTTTAAAATTTGAAACTTTTTATCCCATAGTTTCAGAGCATACGTTTTTATTTTTGCATAGTAGTATGCAGTATAAACTTGGTGATCCCTCGAATTGTTGCGGACCTTTTTATGTTTCAGTTGGTTATAAAAAATTGCAATTTTAACAACCCATAGTCTTAAGAACATGCTGATTTTTTTTTTGCACATTACAAACTTGGTGATCGGTGATTCCTCAAAATGTTGTTAATTTTTTATGCTTTGATTACAGCAAATCAGTAAAGTAACTGTCACTAGCTAGCGTTTGAGCACAAGCTGATCGAGTAGTTTCATGGCAGTGGCGTTACCTCGAATTTCCAGACGAGCCACTTGCCGCCCTTGATGAACTCCGACTTGGTCTTGTCGGCGACGAAGCTGCCGAGGAACTCGGCGCACGACTCCGGCGCCGCCCTCGCCACCCGGTAGTTGAACCACTCCTCGTAGTCGCCGCACTCCTTGGCTCCGGCCGTCCCCACCTTGATCTTCTTCAGTATCACCTTCTCCTTGAACCTGTCGTCCAGCTCCAGCCTCGTCTTCGCCTTCCCCACCCTCGCCGCCGGCGCCGGCCCGCCCTTGGGCACCACCGCGCCGGAGTACACCACCCCGAACGACCCCTCCCCGATGCGCTCCCCGACCACGAAGTCGCTCATCTTCAGGCTCCGCCGCCCCAGCGCGCTGTCCAGCGCCAGCTGCATCGGCGCCAGCACGTACGCGTCCACGGCGCCGCTCAGCACCCCCGGCCGCGCCGTCAGGTACAGCCACGTCGCCGCCAAGAACACGAGCACCGCCCACCGCTGCGTCTCCGACAGGCCGGAAGTCAGCTCCTCGAGGCGGGACAGCGCGCCGCCCGCCGCGCGTGCCACCGGGTTGGACGCGTCCAGGTGCAGCGCCGCGAGCAGCTCCTCCGGGTTGAGGTCCGCGCCCGCGCCCGCCCCGCCGCCGGGCGCCATGCTCGCCGACGGCGGGTCCGCGCCGAGGATCGCGTCCGGCACGACGACGCCCGTGTCCGCGACAGCCGACGGCACGCTCAGGAGCTCGTCCGGGACGACAACACCCGTCGCCGCCGGGCTGGACGACGAGTCCGCCGCCTGCAGCGCGCCCCTGATCTCGTCAAGAAGAGACCCCCAGCCATCATTCCCCGTGTCCCCGCCCGCCACCGGCGCCGCGGCGTCGGACGCCTGCGCCAGGTAGAGCGCGCGGAGGAGCTCGTCGTCCGGGACGGCGGCGCCGCACCTGATCAGCCTCGGCGCGTGTGACCTGCAGGCCGCGCTGCCTGGCGGGTGGAGGGCGGCCAGGTGCCTGGTGGTGGCGAAGGTGGCGCGCGGCAGGAGCGAGGAGGCCATGGAGAGGAGGGGGCTCTCATCCCAAGGGAGCCGCAGCCGCAGCAGCAGCAGCGAAACAAGGGAGAGAGAGCTCGAGCTCGACGAGCTGAGGCTGCGAGACCGGACACGTGGCAGTCGGAGGCTTGTTATCCCCCAGGTGAGATAATGCAATTACTATTATTATTTATAATATTGTTATGTGTTTTCTTTTGGGTTGGGCCGTTGGAACTGGGCCTTGCAGCAGGCAATGAAGAAATATTGTGTGTTTCTTTTGATTGGTGGCCACAATTAAGTTAGTCAAAGTTGATTACTGAAGCTCAAATACTAATGTACACATTTTAGCACACCATTTTCAAGATTATTCTGTGGGAAGATGTCATAGTAGAACACTACTATCTCAATATTGGCAAGTTTATGCAAAGAGTGTGTAAAGTTCACTTTTAAGATTATATCAAAACAAAATGGTGAACAGCTTATGTTATGTCTGACAGACCATGGCATCCAGATGCTTGCCTAGTGATTAGTATTGAGTTGACTTCTACCTAAAAAGTCATCGATGTAGAAGTGGTTGCAGTTTAACACACACACACACCAAATCACCAATTAAAACACCCTAACCAAGCCTGGTTTACACAGTCCGAGGTAAAAAGGTTCAGAGCTAAGCACACACAGCATTTGCACCACGATGGAAAATCCAGTGGACTGGAACGGAACAAGCAATTGACCAATTAAAAAACGCAATTTTCTTCTAAGCAGTAATTGACCAGCGCCGCCCTCTTCTGCTAATGATCCGTACTAAAATATTTCCTTGGAGGGTACGCGGTTTTTTTTTTAGAGAAAATGGAGTGCACGCTGTGACTTGGCTGGCTCAAGAAACCGAAGAAGAAAGGAGGACTCTTTCTCCTTCTACTTCCTCCTCTTCCTCCTACTCCCGTTTCTGCTTTCTTCCATGGTTCGATTCGGCTGTCTCGTGTCAGAGAACCGAGCTGAAGAGCTGGAGGGGTTCTGAAGATTCTGACGGACAGGTGAGATTCAGTTTTGTTCAGGGGTTTACTGAGAGTTTGCCTGTTCTTTTCTTTGATTTCATCTTTTGGTATATTCTGATTTGATGATAGATTGGTAGTGCCATGCTCTCCTAATCTCCATGTTGCTCTGCAATTAGTCTGTGCAAGAAACCATCCTGAACTCTCAATCCACAAGCTGATAAAGAGTTACCTGACATGTATGTATGGTATACTGGCTGCCACTGTCACCGTAGACCGTATTACTAAGTATTTCTTCACCATTTTCCATCTCCATTAGCGGTCAATGAGTCTTCTTTTTCGTATGGAGATCGATAAGCTGAAGCAGTCAACTCCACCGCAAAATCGGTTGATGTCTTGATGATGAGTCGCAATTTAGCAGTTACGCTGTGTTAGTGACATGAAATTGATTGAGCTGACCCTGGACCAAAGTACGCATTGATTTGGAGGGAAGGATTGATTGCTGTGGAGCAACGCGCGCGCGCAGAGTTTGTTCGAGTGATCATCACAAGGCTTTCTTCCCTGTCCCTGACCAGGAGTCTGATCGATGCTCAGGTGCACTGCGACGAGCTCGCCGTCGCTGTCGCTGTCGCCGGCGGCGATGCAGTCGGGGGAGGTGAAAATGCGGTTCGGGCGGTGCCCGTACTGCCGCGCCATGGTCTACCAGAACCCCAAGGCCGTCATCTTCTACTGCAGCAGATGCCGCACTCCAATCCGAGGTGAGCCACCGGGAGGGGCCATGGGAATGGATCGATCTGTGCTCTGCTTTTTTGCCATGGATCTTACGCGCGGAGGCTCTGATGGGTGCGGTTCTTGGTGTTTTTGGTGTCTCCGCAGGCAAGAACCCGGAGCCGACGGACGAGACGGAGCAGGCGCTGAGCAGGCTGGAGATCCTCTCCGCCGACTCCGCGTCGGTGTTCTCCGACGAGCCGGAGGACGTCGGGTCGGACAGGCGCGTCGTCGATGAGGTCCGGCTGCCGTCGTCGAGGCGGACGAGGCGGCCGTCGAGCTCTTCGGACTGGACGTCGACCACGACGGATTCGGAGCGAAGCGAGGAGGCGTTCTACACGCCAAGGAACGCGCAGGATGGGCAGAGCTGGCAGTCGCCGTCGCCGTCGCCGATGAGCTCGCAGGAGGTCGGGGGGTCTGGTGGTGGACGCCCCGATGAGCCAGGCGCCACCGCGGCGGCGCGCCTGATGGACCCGGCGTTCCACAAGGAGCTGCTCCACGCGCTGGACAACCTCCGAAGCCTGATCATCACCATCGAGCAGCCGCGGCCGGCGAGCGGCGACGCCTCCGCCGTTAGGGCCGTGACGCGGCGCGACTCGCGGCTCTTCCGCCGGCTGGAGTCGCAGCTGGAGCGGGCGCTCCCGCTGGAGGAGACCGCCTCCACGTCGACGTCGTCCAGCGGCCGCGGCGGCGGCGGCGTCGAGCGTCCGGCGGCGCCCGCGCAGGAGGGCCGGGACCCCTGCCGCCCAGTCCTCGGCGGCGCGCCGTTCGTGATCTGCGGAAAGTGCTCGGAGCTCCTGCGAACGCCGCCGCCGCCGCCGCGGAGGAGGAGAAGGACGAGGACGACGTGGCCCAGCAGGATACGGTGCGGCGGGTGCCAAGAGGTGCTCGAGCTGTCCCTCCCCACCGGCGCCCCCGCGCAGCACCGGCCGATCAGGACGTGCTCCGCACCGGGGCTGGTGTCCGACCACCACCTGCCACTGCCACGACGGCTCGAGTGAGGCGTATAGAGCGCAGCTCCGTGGTGATCATGGTCGATCGGGCGGCGCCGGCGGTGCACGACGATGCAGTGCTGCCTGATGACGCCGGTGCTGCGACGGCACCACCATTGGTGTCGAGTTGAGAGGGCGAAAACCTCAACATTCGTAGGATTCTCGAAGGAAAATTTTGAAGAACCATTCTTGAATGAAGGATTCGTTCATCTTCTTGCTATTCTGCATCGATGTTTTTCCGATGCTTGCACAAAGTTCTTAGCGATTTGGCGATAGCAGAGGATCTCACGCTCTAGACAGAACTTAGGCTATGCCACTGATACACCAGTTTAATCGTTGTAAGATTTATTGTTATTCATATTGTCAATTTCTACACTGTGTCATTGAATTTATGAATTGATTTGTACGATATGTTGGGCTAAATTACAAAATATGTTAAAGTAAGTAGGGGTGCGATTTATAGTATTAGAAGTTACAAAAAAGGTATGAATTTTTTTGTGGCTTATTACACAATAGAATTGGGTGTATATGCTTTAAGATTTCTTTCATATAGGTTGATTTTAAAGCAAAAATAGTGGTATATGTGAGAGAAATCACTTATACAAAATATAATAGATAAAAAATATTTGTTTCGCATAAGAAATGTGATTTACATAAAAAAAACAACACAAAAGTGCGCTATGTAGCACGTATCACATAAATAATATTTTAAGGCAAGAAAATTAGTAATGTCTACAATAGCGTACTGCAAAAAAATGATAAACTCGGTAACATTCAAGGGAAAGAATCAATATTTATAAAAAAAACCATGGAACTGTTATAAACTCAATTATACAGAATAAATATATGATAAAAAGGATAAAACTATAGGTCAGGCTCCCCAACCAGGGTTCCCTTACCGCGCAAGCTGCCAAAACCGCGCTTCCGCGGATACCGCATGGTAACCGCAAAAACCGTGATGAATTTGAATCCAAAAAATTTGAATTTAAACTCACGCGGTTTTCGCGGCTTACCATGCGGTTTGCCGCGATAACTACTTGTTGGAACAACACATGAGAACGGCAGTTAACGCAGCTTCCCGCATGGTTTTTATAGCCGAAACCGCGGTTAGTGCAAGGAGACCGCGGATGTGATGTCAAATGCAAAAAAAACTTTAAAAAGTCTAAAAAAATACATGAAAAATAGGAAAATATTTTGTGACTATATTTATAACATAGGAAAAATAGGACATGTTATAGGGAAAACAAGAAAAGTTTCACATGACATTTTCTAAATTCTTGATATTACAACATACAAACATACACCTTCATATCACCCTTCACCAAATAATTTACATCAATAACTTCATTTTGATTGTTGCGTCACAACTATACCTACTATCCATTATTACGAATAAAACTATTATGTGTACTAAGATGCACGTATAATTTTTCTCTATACATATTTTCCGTATTCCATCGTCGTTTATTTGTATTTCAACATTATGTACCCTAGTATCTAGTGTAAATAATAATGACTAAACACAAAATTTTCTTGACCATCTTCCTATTAAATATTATGCAATAGGCTATTTTTTAATTTTGTTTCCCGAAATACTCGTTTATGATTTTTAATTACGCTGGGCATAATTTTTTATTAATTTCTTTGACAAAACTACACTATATATCAAGATATACAACACATATTTTTTTATTAAATTTTCTCAAATTTTTTAAATTCTCCTCAAATTTAAACTCGGTTACCGCGACTTACCGAAACCGTGCCTCCGCAGAGGGCGCGGTTACCGCCGCGGTAACCACGGTTTCGGTAACCCTGTCCCCAGCACTAGGGCCGGGCAAATAGCTCGGGCTCATGAGCTCGGATCAAGCTTGGCAAAATCGGCTCGAATCCTAAACGAGCCGAGTCCGAGACTGAGTTTTAGCTCGTTGATGAACCAAGCCGAGCCCGAGCCAGCTCGAGAACAACTCACGAGCTTAGTAGGCTCGGTGGAATAGATCAATTTCTAGCCCAAACCCAACAAAGCCCATCGATATGACCCATTACTTCTAATTAGGGTTGACTCCCATGACTCGTGACTGTCCTTCTCTCGTACGCGGTACGTTGACACCGCCCCATCCGACTCTACGAGTGCGACTGTATGCCAACGATGACGCCATCCCCACCCTCTACCTTACGCGAGCCAGAGCCGGGAGATGCCGTGCCGCCACCTATGTTGCGCTTACGCCGTCGCCTCGCCACTTACGCCTTGGCCGCCGCAACCTACCGAGCTCACGAGCCAGCTCAAGCCTGTGCACGAGCTGAGCCTAGTGTCTAGCTCGGTGGGAGTATCGAGCCGAGCCTGGCTTGACTTGGCTCGCTTCCACCCCTGCCCGACACAAAGCAAAATATCAAAATATCAGATGTTCTTCCTGGTCTCATTGCAGTCGAAACTGTATAGTTGTGTGCAAATAATTCGCTTAAGTTTGAAGTATTTTTTTGTAAATATTTATCTAATCAATGATCCGATTATGCCGTTGTATTCAACACAATTAGATCTTTATAAAAAAATCTCACATGATTATATAGGATAAGATATCAGAAGATCTTAATTCAAACATTTTTATATTACATGTGAAACATCAAATCGTAACCATTGAAATATTATAAAATAAAACATGAAACATCCAAACAACACTACGTGCAACATTAGCAAGTCAACTGGAGAAACATGGTAAAGTGCTTATTGAAACATTTAAAATAACAACATGTGCAACATTTTAACAATATACATTGCAACTTGCAACACAAAAACCGGTGAGATAATATGACATACTTATGATTCAAATAACACACCAGGCGACATTTTAAAAATAAACGTCGTAACAAAAAAAACTTAATGTGCCACATAGTTGAATTTGTGTTGAAACATTAGTTTCTCACACATGAAGCATCGAATCTTAATGGTTAAAATATTTGTTTTCTTACATATGAAACACTGAATCTCAATGGTTGGAACATATATATTGTTTTATTTAAAATAAAACATGTGAGACATTGTTGTAAATATTTAATTATAACAAATATAATAGTGCAATCAAATTGTAGATTAGATAAATAGTTTAGAAGAAAAACCGTTGAGAGTTTATTAAATAGTTATTACATAAGAGATAAGAGAGATCACCATGAAAATATTTAGTAGCTCGTAATAGACAGCGGTAGCACAAAGTCATGCAAACATATAGTAGCAAAGAAAGAAATGGCACACGATATTATGATATTTCTGTGTGGATTGGACATCCAGTATTTTTGCGCGAATTGGGCACCCTACAGAAAAAAAAATTCTGGTAGAAAGTACATATGCGGTGTTAGAGGGTAAATTTGGTGGATTCCATTTTGTGTTCGGTCCAGGGAGCATGGGGAAGCCATGGGTTGTAGATCCAATGGCGTGGTGATGAAGGAGAAGGAGAATGTGTGGAATAAATCCTATGGACAAGGCGATTATATAGATCTACGCTGCCCAAAGGCGTATCGCTCTACTCCTGTGGTGTTTATATGATTTTTAGTGTAATACAGGTAGGAGGGAGCTCTAGCTAGAATTCTCACATGTCTCTTTGTCTCCATCTCTATTTCTTTTCCTCCATAGATGACCTTACTTTTATAATCTCAAGGGGTTCCACCGAGCCTTGGAGGGGATGGCTGCAAAGGCCTAAATAATGTGGGAAAGGCCCAGGGGGGCTATGCAGCTGTCGATTGTCCATCATAAAAGAGAGTTATCGCACGATGCTGTTGATGGGGCATGATAGGGGTGCCTCCTTTTACACGGCGTCAAAAGGAGATGACACGATTGTGTCACTTATTTTTAATACATTTGTGTGAGAAAAAAGTTTACTAAACACCATATTTGTAACATGATGCTCGTGCTTTAAATGTGATAAGTGTATGCATTGAATATGGTGGATGCAACATGCCCCTACTAGCTTGTTCTAGGTGGGGGGTGGTCGAAGCAACCCGTTTTCTCTCAAAGGGGTGTGTCTAGGTTGTAGGAGGACTTACTTGTTATACAGAATAAGGTTCGAGTGGCCCCACCCTCCGAGGGGGAAGGCAACCCCTAGGTCTGGGGACTTGCTTGGTTTGCAGTCATGGCGGTCAACCCTCGTCTTCAAGGGGATGGGGGTGGGGACACCGAGGACCTGAGAAGATTGTCATGTTTGACGCAAAGATTCAAGGTGGCCTGATCTCTTCTAAGGAAGGCGACTTTAAGATGATAGGAGATACTGACATTGATATGAGAATCTGATTATCGTAACACTAATATGTTTGTAGAAAGCTAACAGAGTCATTTTATAAGCTTGTGCGGTGACATGCATATGTGCTGTGCTGCGCGCGTGCATCTAATTTTGCTCTCTTAAAAAACAACAAAAGAAAATATGGATAAGTTTATATAGAGGAAAACAGAATACAGATTTTGAGATGTATATGTGCTGAGAGCAAGACTAATAATATAGCCAACTTGTTAGCTACAAGAATTCTTATAGCCTTCTCTTTGTACACCTATATAGTAGTAGTAGTTAGCTGTTTATAATTAATATATGTCCTACTTGTCTCTCTCACATAGTTTTTTGCTTCTCGTGTCAGAGCTGGCTATAAGCTTATAGTCTGCTTCCCCTCTCTCTCATCCCTTCTCTTCTCCACCTTAGTATTTAGCTGGTTTATAGCCTGCTATTATACTTGCTCTGAGAGATCCATGAAGCATGAAACAGACGGCCCTGATTAAAAAGCTCTCTTCATCCGTTGCGGCCCAGTACCGACGCTAGTTGCCCTAATCAGCTCACCTCTTTCCTATAAGAAAGCGCTGAACCCTCGCTCTCCCTCGCCGCAGCCGCCGCCGCCGCAAATCTTCTCACGGATAGGTCGTAGTCGACTCGTCGTCCCGCGACCACGGGCACATCCGCGCGCGCGGCGGCGGGAGCCAGACGAATCTGAGACGAACCCTCTAGTCTCTAGCCATCCTTGATTTCTCAGCTGCTTCTCTTTCGCTTTTTTCCGTTTCTGTTGTCTCCGGGAGTGAATCGTTTAGATTTCCATGGCTGGGAAGCCGGTGCGGCCTTGTGGCGATCGATCGAGTGGTCACATGGCTGAGAGCACCATGGCTCTTGCTCTTCCCTAGAGGAAAACCATCGCAGGATTTAATGCTGGACGGCCCCGTCTCAATGGTCTCCCAGTTTGGCTTTTCTGTGACAATCTGGAGCGTTCTTGATGTACTCTGTTTGTCCTCTCGTCGCCGGCCAAACTTATGCGTTTGTTTGATAAAAGGGAATGGATTTCTCGTCGCCGTTCCTCCCATCAGAGATACTGGCGAATAGTAAGAGGAAAACATAACCAGTCTTTTATCCTTTTCTTTTTTTATACTTATAAATCAAAATTTATTTTTTTTATCTTAGTTTATTTTTTCTGTCTTTAAATAAGTAAAAAACATATATAAAAGTTCTATTTATATAATTCGTTTTTATTTCGTAAACATACCGTTCTGTTTTGTCCAGCTCATTTCTATATTTATTCATTGGGATAATCTAAAAAATATCATTGACAAACATTTAAATCTAAAAATTACCATTGATGAGCGTAAGTTATAGAAAATGCTACCGTTAGAACGAATTTATCTTAGAACAAATTTATCTAAGAAATGTCATTACTTATTTTTGGAGAGAAATACCGACGTAACCTAACGATGACATTTCTTTTTTATAGACATACACTTCGATGATGATATTTTTTATAATTAAGTGTTTGTTAATAACATTCGTTTAGATTTTCTGTTATTCATCGTAGGCAAGTCAATAGGGTTGAAAACTTCCGTCCCGACCGGCACCGTGTATCGATTTTTTCGCCCGAATATAGCATTTTCTCGTCCGAATATCGTTTTGATGGGAAAAACAGGACATCGAGAAAAAAGTAGGAAAAGCCGGCGAAAACGGTTGAGGTGTTTTCCCGACCGTTTTCACGGTTCTCGTATTTTCATGGGATAATTCCCGTGGACATTTTTATTTTGAATTCTACCGTGTTCTTATATTCTTATGAGTATGCGTTGATCAGTATGTTCTTATCAATTGTTTTATGTATTATGCTAGTATCATATTCATACTAATTTTGTTGTGAATATTTGAAGTGGTTATATGGTTTGTTATTCCCGTTTTGAAATATCGATTCCCGATCGTTATCGCCATGTTCCCGATCGAAATGAATCGTTTTTGAAATACCGTATAACCGATTTTGTTTTCCTGACCGGCGGTTCTGCTCCCGTTTCTGAGACAAAAATGCATGAACAAATATGGTTAGATAGTTTTCCGGACCCTACAAGTCAATTTAGTAACCATAAACAAAACAACGTGCGTAGATCCAACTTGGCAGATAAATTAAAGCGTTATAAAAGAACGGGTGAGAATATTGGGATATTTTCACATATTTGGTTTATTGAAGTATTTCTTCCGTTTTTTAGGATAACTATTTACTGTTGTAAATGTAATTAGCTCATACAAAACTGAAATTATAATTTTTTAGAAAAGAAAATATTGTTTAGCCGTTTTAAAAAAACGTGCGTGCCAGGCAAAATGCGAAAAAAATGCGTTGGGAAAGAAAGCAGCCATAGACCATGACGAAATTGGGTCACCATTGCCAGCTAAACCTAGCCCATCACGAACTAGGATGTTTGGGCCGAGTCAAGCAGCATGGCCGCCTCTGTGGGCCGTGCCCTGCCAATATTGTCGACTCGAGCCCTTGCTATTTGCTATCCTGGGCCTTCTCTCACTCTCTCTAAAAAAAGCCATCCTGGTGGGACCACTTCAGCAACGGTACTTCGTTCCAGGCGCCGGCGAGGGGGTGCGGCGGCGTCGCGCACGGCCGCGTCGGCGTCGTGTCAATGGGAGTGGGAGAGCATGGGAGGGGATTTGGGAATTGCTGCCAGTACGAGCGGGAGTTCCTGTTCCTTCCGTCCTACCTACCTGGTGTCCTCGACCGGGAACCCTCGCCTGCGTCGGCGCAGCCTGATTCGGTGGATCGATCCGCAGACGGTAAGTCCTCCTCCCAGAATCTGATTATTAACGTCTTAACGAAGTCCTCCAATCGCGTTGATTTGTTGCGCCCATGGTGAAAGCAAGGTTCTGTCAGAATTACAACTCGGGGACTCTATTTTGACCGATGCAAACATGTTTAGTTTTAAAGATCTAGGCATGCAAACTTCCACACTTTCTGCAACTAGTAACTGCATGCCGCACACACAACACAACAAGTGCGGAAAGACAGAAATCTGGATCATGTAACTGACCAGCAATCTAGTTTTGCAGGTTTTTGTTGCAAATTTTAACTGGTCTTTAATTAAGGTCTACTTGCTGCAGTGGTATATTGTGCTAGAGCCTAGAGATTTGCCAAGGAAGGCTGGGGTGGTGCCTCAGTGGCAGTTAAGACCACCTGTTGACTGTTGTACGATCATACGAAGTCGCGAAGAAGAAGCTTCTGAAAGTCTCATCTTATTGAGGCCGTCTGAACTTGTTGGTTGAGCTTTACAAATTTTACTCTGTTCCCTTACCGCACAAGTTCTTTCATTGTCCTCTCTTTCCACTAGACTAACCTTTGTGAGGAATAAAACTTTAGGCCTATTTGGATGGTTCTTTGCTGCCTGTTCCCATTGTACATCCACTCCAGAGTTAATCGTGATTTCCTTGAGATGTTTCATGTGCGTGATCTCGATGCCAGAAAGACCAACTAGACCTTGACAGAGCAGCCCAAGTGAGATGAGATTTGGGAGAGCTCCATGCTTGATTGTTGGCAGAGCTGAAGTGACACTTTTCACCACAAAGCACAGGCGTCGCAGGCTCGGGAATGCACCAGGTTTTATTTCGAAATTATTGAACTTATATGCAACCAGTTTGATGTAGAGCAGTCTGTTCAGATTGATCAGTGCTGATAGATGATTTCGTGTCAGCGTAGCTGATGAAATGCAAAGCTCAGTGAGGCCTGACAACAAAGTAACAAATGGTGGCAACTGGTGAAGTTTTCCATTTAACTTTAGCGACCTCAAAGCATATTTGGAACCTTCAGAGCATGTCTTCAAATCAAGTGAACTCAGGAAATTTTCAGGGCATTCTTCGGAATCAAGCGAGAGAGAATGATCAATATCCCTGTCAATGGGAGCCTTGGTGAAATCCTGAATGGCCTGTGAAAGATCAGCGATGTAATTGTTGCTACCTGCAACATGTTTGATCCATATCTTAACCTTCCTCAGCCTTTTCATATCGCCAATATGTTGCAGAAAACCTTTGCTTTCGTCAGTGATAAATCCTGCTAAAGTGTGCAGATTGCTCTTTTTGGAGGAGAAAAATTTTTGCAGTCTACTCATCTTGTTCACACTCTTCACATCATCTTTATGAAGCATAAACTTTCCAAACAGGTGAGCTAAATGGGGCAGCATGATTGCTTCAATGGGCAAAAACTTTATCTCGGTTCTCCTTAAATCCAGTGTCTCTAAACAGTGAAGGCCCTCAATGCTCCTTGGAAGCTCACTGATATTGCCCCCAAAGCTCAGGTATTTCAGATGCCATAGTTTGCATATGTATTTCAGATGATCGTCATCCAAATCATTGCACTCTTGTAGATCCAAGACTCGTATCAGCTTGCACCTTTGAACATAAAAAATCGCTTCACCTGCATCCCCAAAGATTGTCAGAGATCGGACACGAGATAACTCTTCATCAGATGCCACACACTCTGTCAATTGATCAGCATGGAAAGAAAGGTGGCGTGCATTAGTATTGACACTGAGTCTTGGATGATCACGAGATGATTTCGCGATGAATATCTGTGACAAGGACTTGTTCAGCAAAAACTCGTGTATAATTCCATGAGTTTTACAGGTTTTCACTTCAGAATTGTTTCTTGTGTCAACTGGCCGAATAATGTTCCTGTCAATAAGCTTACTGAAATTCTCATCTGCAATATCCTCTTCGCTACGGAGAGAGTCACTTCGTGCATATCCTTCGGCTAACCACCTTCTGATTAGAACTTTCTTCTTCAGAGGACAATTGTTTGGGAATATACCAAGGTACAGCAAGCAGCTGAGAGTATAGCCAGAAAAATTGTCATAGTTGTCATGGAGCACCTTACTGAGTTTTGAAAAGCTGTAATGGCCATCCTGCTCTTTCAGATGAGAACCAAGGTTGCGGCACAGCTTTGCACACAGCTCTCCTGTGGGCTCACTTGAGCTCTTTAGATAATCAGAGACACTAACCAGAGCAAGAGGAAGACCATCACATTTCCCTAATAATGACGCTGAACCTTGCTCCAACTCAGGTGATCTAAACCCTGGAAAAGCTAGTTCCTTGGAATCTTCTTCACCAAGTGTATTCATTTGATACACATAACCATTGCCATGACTGCACATATTTGCTACTGACTGAATCATTGTGGTCACTATTATCCTGCTGCTTGTACCATTGTCTTCAAAGGTCGATCTTATAATGCTCCATTGATCCATCCCAATGTCGTCGATGACAATTAAATACCTGATAACCAAATTGAGAGATGAGTAACTAAGTTGAGTAATTACGTAAATTCTGCTGATGCAATAGTCAGTACTATAAACGGTTATCAATATCAGGGTTCACAATCTCGATCCAAAAAATTGGGTCTACCGGTGAGTGCAGGTGAAATTTTTATTTTTTTAAATCTTTTGAATAAATAATTTTATTATGAAGGGAAATATTTTTAATGTATAAACTTTTTGGCCACGTCACTCCTCCGAGCGTGGCAAAAGGCTGGCACGTCATGATTGGTGTGGCGTGACCAAAAGGTTTCTTTCGAGGTTTAGTAATAAAATTATTTAATTAAAAGATTTAAAAAATAAAAAAGTCAGTGCCGGTAGGATGTGCCTCCGACAGAAAAACATCAAATTTGTTTGAATTTTAGCAAAAAAGTATTCAAAATAAATTCTTTTTGTTTGAAATTTCATTCCCCTGAATTTTTTGGATTCTAAAATAGTTAACACCAAAAATTCAAAAAGAAAAATTAACCACCGATTAGTATAAACTTGGCAGTCAAATTGATAAATGAGGAGCAAAAGCTGACTTGTAAGTTAACTTCTGCAGGTGAAATAGTCATCAATCAGGCAACAATCATTGGGATCATTAGAGCAGCTAATTAACACAAGAACATTCCATGGTAAGTAAATTCACCAAGGCCAAGTCCAAAACAAAGCGAAAATGCACTAACCTCTTGTCCTTCAGGTATTCTTTGAGCGAGGTTTCAAGATCGTGTTGCTCGTCAACACCCATGGCGTCGTCTTTGGGAAGAACTTGCTGGAGTACAGCACGCAGGATCGCCGTCGTCCCATTGCTGTTCTCCGGCGAGCTAGCGACGGTGACCCAAGCACGGCAGGGGAATCTGTCCTTTGCGCGAGGATCGTCGTAGACCGCCTTCGCGAGGGTGGTCTTCCCGGAGCCGCCGAACCCGACGACGGAGATGACCCTCGTCTGCTCCGGCTGGCCGTCCACCTCGTCCAGCAGCGAGAGGAGCTCCTCCACGGGCTCCACGAGGCCCACCGGGCTGCGTGCGGCACGGCACGGCAGCGTTGACGACGAGCCGGCGGCACCGGTGGGTTGGCCGTCGCCGCCGCCGCCGCCACCGGTGATGACATCCACGATAGGTTTGATGTCGATGACGCGCTGCTGCGCTTCCCTGATGCGCCTCTTGAGCTTCTGGATCTCGTCGGCGAAGCTCGACCGGCTCTGGACCTTGCTGAGCTCGTGCGCCATCCTGCGCACCAGGGACGACGACGACGCTCCGGGCCCTGCGCCGGCGCCGGCGCCGCGCTGCCGCCTGCAGGTGAGGCGGTGCAAGAAGCGGTCGACGCAGTCCTCGATGTCGTGCGCAAGGTCAAGCATCTCCTCGGCGTGCAGCCGCGCGACGGCCGTGCGCGCGCGGGCGTCGTTCGTCCTCCCCAAGGCGCGGAGCTGGTCGTCCATGACGGCGGCGATCATGCGGAGGTCCTGCTGGAGTGACTGCGCTTCCTGCGAGAGGCCCTTGTGCTTGTTGTACTCCTTCTCCAGCGCCATGAACAGCCTCCCCATCACGGCCTTCAAGAAGGCGCTCGCCGCCGCGGACTCCATGGATCAACCGGAGGGAGGAGCAGCAGCCGAAGACCTGCAGGCGGCAGCCCACAACTCTCCAGCAAGTCCAGAATATATGCACGGACACGCCCAATTTAGTGCAAAATTAGATGCACAATGTCTTCGGGCACAAGTACGTATTTTTTTTTAAACACAAACTTCAGATTATCATGTTACCTTTGCTCTCATTTACTTATCGTTTCAGGCATCGAAACCACTTTCTTAAATATTAAAACTATAATCTTATGAAATTGCTTTCCATGACAAATCTATCGATATCATTTTCATATGCCAAATTCTAATATTCTTGCACTAATTAGTTATTTAAGATTTTGAGGTTTAATTGCACGTATTTTAGGATATCATCTACTCCCTCCGTTTCATAATGTAATCATAATGTAAGATGTTTTATTTTTTTTTGCAATGTTTGACTATTTCTCTTATTAAAAAAAATGAAAATATCATTTATTTTGCTTGTGACTTACTTTATTATCAAAAGAACTTTAAGCACAACTTTTTCTATATTTGTACTAAATTTTTGAATAAAACAAATGATCAAACGTTGCTACCAAAAAAGTTAAACATCTTATGTTATGAAACGGAGGTAGTATTTGAGAATGAGGGAGGTTGTATCAAAAAATACTTTAAGAATCTTGTTCACAATGGAGAACATATAAATTGAATGGTTTTTATTCATAATTTCACAACTTATTTCACATTTTAGTACAGTATAAGTGTGGTAGAAAGGATTATGCTTATTTTGGTGTGTCTAAAATCCAATTTACTAATTCCTCCTTTATGTATGTATAGTGTAAAAGTCTTGCTCTCTTAGTTAACCATACAAGTTTATGTTAATATGGAATTTTGTCAATGGTCCACAGTATCATGCCATGCGTTTGTAAATCATAAAATGTCGAAAGCATAATATGGGGCAGAATATAATTTATGAGAATTATGCAGACAGCTCTGCGTTTTGAGACAAATGTTAATCATGTGAAGTTTGAGCATTGAAATGTAGTGAATCTCAATTTCAGGGATATTTGAGGATAGGTGTGTGAAACGCATAATAATATTACTAGAAAGATGATATCTTAATTGAGAGTTGCTACCAAATAAGTACCCAACAACTAGATAAACAAATGTCCCTATCCGAAGAAAACTAATTATAACAGGAGAGTTGCTACCAAATACGTCAGACTTGGGAGCTAGGAATGAAGCAAAATGGAACAAGTCTCTGCTAAGTCCAATCTCCTCATTTGCTCGGAGAGCTCGCTCATGCTACTCTGATCATCTGATTGCCTTCAACCTCTGGGTTCAGTGATCTCTCTCTTTCTCGTTTCTTGCTTCTTTTGTTCAGCATCGATTTTTATTAGCAGCACGCCTTGCAAATCTGTAACCTGTAACCTGCACTTGATTTGTCTTCAGGAAAGATATCTATGGAGGGCGCCATGTTCAACCTCCCAGAGAGGCTCGACCGGCTCCTGCATCGTCACGGTAGCATCCTGCCCAAGGGAGCAGAGAATGAGATACCGCTCATCAAGCAAGACATCGAGCAGATAATCTCCATCCTAGACCTCCATCGCCACAATAACAACACAGCGAAACTGGAGGACCATGCCATGGTTGTCAGGTGCTGGATGAAGGAGGTGCGCGAGCTGTCCTACGACATCGAGGACTGCATCGACCAGTACGAGGACTACGCAGAGCAGCAGTATGAGCACGTTGCTGTGTTACCTGTGTACCGAAGTTATACTCGTCGCCGTAAGTTGTTGCGTCGGCGGCGTGGTGGGAGCAAGCAGATCCCTTGGGTTCCAGAGAAGCTGAAGCAGCGCCTATGGATGGCCAACAAGATCAGAGAATTCAGCCTACGGGTGCAGGAGGCGCTTCAGCGCCACGGCGACGCCGTCTGCAGCCTCGGTGGCACTGCAAACACTAATGCCTCTACTGCTAGAGACGATGCATCTTCCGTGTGCAGAGAGCGCGCTGGTGGCGTCCGGCATGTCGGTCTCGATGCTGCCATTAACAATGTCCAGGAGTGGGTGACCGATGGAGAGAAGAAGATGCTGAGGGTGGCGTCCATCGTGGGAGCTGGAGGAGTCGGCAAGACCACGCTTGCCGACGAGCTGTACCGTAAACTTGGACGGCAGTTCGAGTGCCGGGCATTCGTGCGTTCGTCCCAGAAGCCTGATGCGAGGGGGCTTCTCATCAGCATGCTCTCGCAGGTTCGCCCGCAGCAGCCACCTGGCAATTGGAAGTTGCATAGCCTAATTTCCAATATCAGGACACATCTGCAAGATAAGAGGTGCGTACAATGCTTTGTTGCTAAACAAAGTGGGAGTACTTTTTAGATAATGGATAAACGGGCCATTGTGTCAAAGACACACAAAGCACAAAGATATATAATTACAAACGCTCCATACTATGACATTTTATTTTTGCTCATTGTAGCAGCCATTGTTAGGTACTTGGGGTTAATATTAGCAATATATTTATTGTACGAACATATGTTTGAGGAAAATGTTTGGCAGGTACTTGATCATAATTGATGATTTGTGGGATATATGCACATGGGATATTATTAAGTGCACATTACCAGATGGCAATAGTTGCAGCAGAATACTAATCACGACAGAAATTGAGGATATAGCTCTGCAATCTTGTAGTCATGACTCGGAGTATATTTTCAAGATGAAACCTCTTGGTGAGGATGACTCAAGAAATTTATTTTTCAGTACAGTTTTCGGTTCTCATTCTAATTGTCCTCCAGAACTCAGTGAAGTTTCATATGATATTGTAAGAAAATGTGGTGGTTTGCCGCTAGCTGTTGTCACTGTTGCAAGTCTTTTAGCAACTCAACTTCAGAAACAAGAGCAATGGGATTGCATAAACAAGACCTTAGGTTACAGTTTGTTGACAAATCATAATCTAGAAGGGATGGAACAACTACTGAACCTTTGTTACAACAATCTTCCTGAGCATTTGAAGGCATGCATGTTATATCTTAGTATGTATCAAGAGAATAACATAATTTGGAAGGATGATCTGGTGAATCAATGGATAGCTGAAGGCTTCATCTGTCCAATTGAAGGGAATGAAAAGGAAGAAAGTTCAAGAGCCTATTTCAATGAGCTTATTGGTAGAAATATTATCCAGCCTGTACATATCAATGACAATGGTGAGGTTTTATCTTGTGTGGTTCACCATATGATCCTCAATCTTATTGCGCGCAAGTCAACAGAAGAAAATTTTGTTATTGCAATAGACCATTCACAGGCTACTACAAGACTTGCTGACAAGGTTAGACGATTATCTATTCACTTTGGTAACGTAGAAGATGCAACTCCACCAACTAATATGAGATTGTCCCAAGTTCGGACACTTGGCTTTTGGGGAGTCTTGAATTCCATGTCTTTTATTGTGGGGTTTCAGCTTCTTAAGGTTCTAATTCTACATTTTTGGGGTGATGAGGATGCCATCAGTTTTGATCTCACTAAAATTTTGGAACTTGTCCAACTGAAATATTTGAAGGTCACCTCCAATGTCACCTTAAAACTGCCAACCCATATGCAAGGTCTGCAATATTTGGAGACACTGAAAATAGATGGCAAAATAGGTGCAGTTCCATCAGACATCATTCATTTGCCAAGCTTGCTGCATCTTAATCTTCCTGCTAAGACAAACCTGCCCAACGGAATTGCCCACATTTCATCGCTTCGTACACTTGAATATTTTGATCTCAGCTGCAACACAGCAGAGAATGTACAAAGCCTTGGTGAACTGATCAATCTCCGGGATCTTCAGCTCACCTATTCTCCCATACATTCTGACAATCTGAAGATCAATATGCAATACCTTGGATCCATTCTGCGAAAACTCGGTAATCTCAGGTGTTTATCTCTATCACCTCCAGGCTCTTCGTTTGCAAGTACTCTGCATATCGACAGTTCTACTAGAACGAGGATCTCTGTAGATGGCTGGAGCAGTGTGCCCTCTCCACCAGCTTTGCTTGAGAGGCTAGAGTTGTTACCATGTGTTTGCATCTTTTCTAGCCTCCCGAATTGGATTGGCCAGCTTGGAAATCTCTGTATTTTAAAGATTGGGATTAGGGAGATAACAAGTAATGATGTTAATGTTCTCAGGGGATTACTGGCTCTGACTGTTTTATCACTTTATGTCCACACAAAGCCTGCAGAAAGGATTGTCTTTGATGGTGCAAGTTTCTCAATCCTCAAATACCTAAAATTCAGATGCAGCGTAGCGTGGATGGAATTTGAGGCAGGTGCAATGCCTAATCTCCAGAAGCTCAAGTTAGGTTTTGATGTCCATAGAGCAGATCAACATGATACTATTCCCATTGGGATTGAACATTTGTCAGGACTTAAGGAGATCTCTGCAAAAATTACGGTCAATTGTACTGCTGATGATCTTTGTAGAAGATTTGCAGAGTCAGCTTTGACTAACGCCATTAGGATGCATCCAGGACGTCCTAGTGTCAACATACGGTTTGTAGATTCGATCTTTGATGATACTAAGGATAATAGCAATGTCTGGACACAAGAGGAAGCACATGGAACTCTGCAAAAACAACAATATTGGGTTTATCACAGAAATACCAAGGATAATAGCAATGTCTGGACACAAGAGGAAGCACATGGGACTCTACAAAAACAACACCATGTTGTGAAAGAGGGCTTAAAAGAAAAATCCGCAGTTCTACAAAAGGACCCCGGAGAAGGAGAAACTAAAAATATTGAGAGCAGGTATGGATTAATTTTTCCTTTACACAACATGACCAGTTTATTATGAATATTTTTGCTAGACTATAGAAAAAATCAAACGATATATTTAAAAACTAAAAATAATTTGTGAAAAAAATTTATATACATGTTATTAGTGATATAAAAGTCAGGGTTGAAAAATAAACTACCATAAAAAACTCTAAAATCAATTCTAAATTTAAGTTAAAAATTTAAATTTTGTCTAATAAGCATAAACGAAGATGATGATGTATCTCTAGCTTGACTCAAACATAACAGTTTTGGATTAACTAGTTGTGGGCCCAGGAAAATTTGAGGTGTGCCCACTCACCGAAGAGAAATGTGCAAAATTCCTCTTTCACACACAATTAAAGTTTAAATTCGATTGATTCAACTCGACTAAGTCTAATCACAAATAAATGTCTTGAATCTTTTAACACCCACTGATTACCAGTTTTACAGTGAACAACTAGTAATTCATACTAGAACATTGCTGCAAAACACTATTTCAAGATCGACTACATACGGAAAGAGTATAAAAGTTCAGTTTTATGAGTATATCAAACATAGTGATCAGCTTATGACTGACAAAGTGAGACCATGACACGACAATAGCACTGCCCTAGTTGGTTGCCTAGTGATATTGGATGCATATCCTCCATCCTCTGCAGTACCGCTCACTGATATAGGGTCCACTTGTCAGTGAATAGTACTGCAGGTGATATTTGTTATGAGTTGGACTTAAAAACACTTAGAGCATTTCCAACAGATTATTTATCTCATTCTCTATTATGAAAATAGAGGATGAAGACTACAAATTGAGCTTTAATAGAACAGTCATCCTATCATTTATTTTTAGATGTCCTCCATATTAGAGCATCCCAATAGCTCTTTTATCCCATCATTTATCCCAAAAATAGATGATGGAGAGTAAAAATAGTGCTCCAATAGAACATCTATTCCATCCTCTATTTTTAGATGTCCTCTATATCAGGAGAGAGAACATCTAAATATAGATGCATGGTAGTTACATGTATCAATAAAATATAATAGACTAGAATATAGATGCTCTAATATGAATGATCTGTTAGAGCACACAAACATATAGAGGATAAAACTGTTTTAGATGATCATCCAAACTAAGATATAAAGGACCAAATTTAGATGAGCTATTGGATGCTCTTAGAAGAGAGAACTTTCATATTTAGATGATCTCTCTCCATCATTTAAAGAGATATAGAGGATGTCATATATGGATGATCTAGTGGAGCACAAAGAGATATGAAGGATGAAACTAGTTTAGATGATCATCTAAATAAAGATATAGATGATCAAATTTAGATGAGCTGTTGGAAATGTTCTTACGGTCCTATCTTTTCGTTTTTACATATTTTTATAAGTCAAAATATAAGTTTCAACCGTGGTTTATTTTTCACTTTGGTCTTTAGATCGTTAAGAACACATGTATAAAAATTTTATAATTTTTTTTAAAAAGAAACTTCTCGTGGCTGAATTGATTCCTGTGGAGCAACGCCTGCAAAATTTGTTCCAAAAATCTGATTTTTCTTTTAATGTGTGACAACTGGTGTGGTAGAGCTGACAGCGGTGGCGAGTTCTTCGGCCCGACGTTCCACTCCGTCGGCGTCTACATGGACCGCAAGTTCGGGCTAGACAATGTCCACGTCGACGACGGCGGCAGGAGCAGGAGGAGGAGCAGCATTCCCTACTTCTCCAGAGTCACAAGGACGGGTCCGCCGCAGCAGGAGGGCTCCGAGTCCGGGACGGCGCCGGTGTTCATCCCTGCAGAGGAGGCGGAGGCCAACGAGCTCATCTACATGCCGTTGCCGCCCCCCGTCCCGTCTTCTTCGCCTGAGGGCGACACCGAGGTCGGCGAGAGAGAGACAAGCGGGGGCAAGGGGTCCGGATCAGGAAGAAGCAGCTACGGCGGGTTCTTCGGCCCGACCTTCCTCGCCGTCGGCGGCTACATGGACCGCAGGTTCGGGCTAGACAGTGATAGCGATGTCCGGAGACAAGAGGAAGCACATGGGACTCTGCAAAAACAACACCATGTTGTGAAAGAGGGCTCAAGGGAGAAATCTGCAGTTCTACAAAAGGACCCCGGAGAAGGAGAAGCTAAAAATATTGAGAGCAGGTATGGATTAATTTTTCCTTTACACAACATGGCCAGCTTAATTGCTATGGGTATTTTTGCTAGACTATCTCTTGTTGACTCAAACATAACAGTTCTGGATTAACTAGTGGTGGGCCTGGGAAAATATTAGGTGTGCCCACGCATTGAGGAGAAATGTGCGAAAGTCCTCTTGCACACACAAATAAAGTTTATATTCGATTGATTCAACTCGACCAAGTCTAAATCACAAATAAATGTCTTCAATCTTTTAACATCCACTAATTACCAGTTTGGCTTTTTCATGAAAAAACCAAACGGCATTTGCAAACTAAAAATAATTTATAAATAAAAGTTTTATATTCGTGTTCTTAGCAAGCTAATAGCCAATGTTAAAAAATAAACTACGACGAAAAAACCCTAAATAAACTTCAAATTTAAAATTAAAATTAAAATTTTGGCTTATAAATATAAGCATAATCATAAACGAAAAGAAAAAGATGTGATGCTAGAATTTCATGCTAGAACATTGCTGCGAACCACTATTTCAGGATCGACAAACTTATGTGTACATAGGTCGATCATATGCAAAGAGTATAGAAGTTCAGTTTTAAGAACATATCAAACTAAACATAGTGATCAGCTTATGACTGAGTGAGACCATGAAATGACAATAGCCCCGCGCTGTTTGTTTGCCTAGTGTAATATTTGTTTTGAGTTGGCCTTGAAGTCGATAGCTCATTTTTATTTCTGCTTATGCTTATAAGTCAAAATTTAAATTTTTAATCTTAAATTTGGAATATATTTAGGATTTTTCATTGTGATTTATTTTTTAGCCTTGTCTTTTTTTTATTTTTTATTTATAAATATATTGCTTGAGAATAAGCCAAATGATCACACAATCATCTCGTGGCTGAATTGATTCCCGTGGAGCAACGCCTGCAAAATTTGTTCCAAAAATCTGAATTTTTTTTAATGTGTAACAACTGGTGTGGTAGAGCTGACGGCGGCGGTAAGTCTTACTGCAATATCTACGTCGACGACGGCGGCGGCAGGAGCAGGAGCAGCATTCCCTACTACTCCAGAGTCAGAAGGACGGGTCCGCCGCGGCAGGAGGGCTCCGAGTCCGGGACGACGCCGGTGTTCATCCGTGCAGATGAGGTCAAGGTCATCTACACGTCGCCCTCCGGTTCGTCTTCGCCCGAGGGCGACATCGAGGTCGGTGAGAGAAAGACAAGCGGGGGCAAGGGGTCCGGATCAGGAAGCAGCGGCGGCGGCGGCGGTTTCTTCGGCCCGTCGTTCCACGCCGTCGGCGGCTACACCGGCCGCAAGTTCGGGCAAGACAGAGAATGATGTCGGCCACGCCATGGATGCTCCATGCTCTCCCTTTTGTTTCGTCGTCTCGTCCCTATGTGCATCGTCTCTGTCTCTGCTAGCTGCATATTAGATATGGTTTACTTTACAACATCGCAAACTTTATAAAAAAATAAATTTATAACCACAGTTTAAATGTCAAACATACCATTACAATCTTAAGTCGCGAAATAGGCAACGAAAGACAATTTTCCTTAATATGACTTCAAGAATGTAATGTTTAAGAAACATCATAATATTCTTTTACATATCCTCCCCTCATACAATGAAATTTTATAACGTCAGGGTTACATGAGAAAGTTAGGGTGTGTTTAAATGATGAGAAATGGGTGGATAGAGTCTGACGATCCGATTTTTAGGAGTGTTTGGTTGGTGGACGAGAAGAGGATACGGTGGCCCAGTGCAGAATATTCCGCCTATACCGGATGGGGAGCTCCGGGCGATTTGCCCGGACACAGCCGCCCGCCTGGATGGGATGACCACGCATGTGTTCGTATCACCCCTCACCATTCCCTCTCGCGTGGTAGGCGGCAACCGAGATGACGATAACCGGCGGCGGATCTGGCGAGGCGATGGAAAGAGCAGCCGACACGGGGAACAGGGACGATGACCGACCTGGTGCGGCTGCCGGCGCGCGAGCGTAGAGCGCCGACTGATGCGGCACCAGGGGCAGCAGCTGGCGCGGGAGGTGGGACGACGGTTGGCGTGAGAGCGTCGGCGACCGGCGCGAGAGCTGGGGGCGGCGGTCGACGCGGGAGCTTCGACGACCGGCGTGGGAGTTGGGGCGGCAGTCGGCATGAGAGCTTCGGCGACCGACGCGGGAGCCGCAACCGACCTCGAGCAAGCGGGGCGGTGGCCGGTGTGGGAGATGGGGTGGCGGCTAGCGCGGGACACCGGGGGCGACGGCCGGGGCAGGAAACTGGGGGCCGCGGCCGACGCGGGAGCTGGGGCGACCTCGAGCGAACGGCGCGGGAGTTGGGCGTCATCCTGCTCGGGAGAAGACGACTGGGGATGACCCCGTTTGTTCTTTTTTTTTTTCCGGTTTTTTCCTTCATTTACTATTTGATTTTTGTACTTAATCAGTTCTCTCTTTTTTTACTTGAATCAGTTCTCTTTTTACTATATGATTTTTTTTACTTGAATCAGTTTTCTTTTTCTTTCATTTACTGTATGATTTTTTTTAAAAAAATTGCTTTTGGCGGTGTTTTGGGTATTCTCACCAAAGGTGATCATAATAACTATCTATTGTAACAAACAAAAAACTGACTCAATATATCTACCTCTTATCCCTCGAACCAAACAAAACATTAGCTAATCCCACTCGCCCAACTAAACAAAAAATAGATGACATATCCCTCAAAACTTGGATGGTCATATCCTATTCATGCTTTGATCATGAACTAAACACAGGACTACTCATCAAAAGGGTAAGGGATCATACGAGACTAATATAGTGACGTGGATAGAATCTTAGACTACTTCGTGAGCTGACGTTCACATTCCATTGCTGGTCCTTAGTAGTATAATTGATGTGAATCACTTCGTCCTTAGTTAAATTCGTACTCTGAGAAACTACTTGATTCCCAACTAGTTCTCTCGTCTTTCTTCATTCCATGCAATAAGAGAGTTCATCTAGGCGATTTTCTCGCCTAATGAAAACTAGCCTAGCTACTTTCCACATAGCCTAATAACAACTCACTTTTCTACTTGCCACATTGCCTAATGGTAGCTAGATTATTTACTTGCCACATAGGCAAGTTGCATGTTCCCTACCTGCTCATAACCAACACACTGGCTGAATGGGGGCAAGACGTCCCTATACGATATACATTAGGTGCGATTACATATACATAAAGAAATGATCGATTGAATCTATGCCATTGTACCTTATACTATTTAATTTGAAAAATACTATTACTAATCGTATAATAAGAATAATACCATTACAAATTTTTAGGAATTGGAACCATGCCACTACTTACCCATCTAGAATAATAATGAAATTTGTTAGACCAAAATGAAATTTGTCTCTCGTCCCATCTTTTCACTTCCGTTTATGTTATAAGCTAAAAAAAAGTGAATTTGCAACATTAATTTTGAAGTTGACTTTAGTTTTTTTTTGTCGTAGTTAAATTTTTAACCTTGACTTTTAGCTCGGTAAAAACACGTATATAAAAATTTTATATATACATCCATTTTAGTTTAGAAATATATCGTTTGGCTTTTCTATCTCGGTCGACGTGAAGCAGTGTGCGAGCTACCTTCTACCCTCAATCTGTGTGCTACTTGAATTGCGAGTTTGCAAGGAGTGTAAGATATAATATATGTGAAATTGGCGTGATAGATACAAATACTAATACATTTTAAATTTTGGATGATGGTCGATCGCTGCTAATTAAGTAATTAACTGACGCCAAAGTCCACAGGAGGATCGATAGCGGTTGGAAACTTGGTTGGCACGTTAGTGTACACTGATAAGTTAACTTCAATACTCACCAGGATTAAGACAGGGAGATCACAGGCAACCACCGCTGTTTGATTCGACAGCAGAGAAAGCATTTCAATATGTATTCTGATTTAAGACAGGGAGATCACTTGCCATGAGTACTCTGGCCTCATTTTACAACGAAAAATAATCTGTGAATAAAAAAATTATGCACGTGTTTTTAGATTAAAAGCAAAAAATTATAAATAAACTTTGATGAACAAAACCTAAAACTAACTTTAAATTTAAGATAAAAAATTTAAATTTTATCTTATAAACATAAGTAAAAGAGGAAAAGATAGAGGTTACCATCTCCTTTGTTTCCTTCCACTATTTATGGTGACGGAGGTATGGGCTAAAGATCATTGGTTCTCAGCAACCTACAGGGTTATCTTTTTGCTTGTTGAAGACCAAATAACATATTTATAAATAAAACTTTATATCCATATTCTTAGGGAACAAAAATCTAAAATTAATTCTAAATTTAAAATTAAAAATTTAAATTCTGATGTATAAACATAACCAAAGTGACGTGGTGCGTCACCAGCATCAGCGCCAGCACCGTCCCCACCAGCGCAACGTCGTCACAACTTTCCCTAGCCATCACAACTTTCCCTAGCCATCAGCAAGATGAAACAAGGTGCCAGTAGGGGTAGGGATGGACCAAGGCCCGCGGGTTCTTTCGTAACCCTATTTAATTCTTAAAAAGAATTAGCTCAAAACTCTGTACAATTTTATTTTTAACTCGTTTTGAATCCGACCCTTAAATTCTATAGGCAAAATGATTTGATCCATTACCACCCCTAGGTGCTGGCTGCGGGCTTGTCCAGCCTGCACAATATGAGCTCTGCACACACAAATCAAGCTCAGAAGGCGTGCTCTTCTGTTTAAGATGGATGCTTGTAGGGACAGTTTAAATTACATAAAAACATGTGTAGACAATAGTATGCTATGTAGCAAATAACAGATAAATTACATTTTACAAACTAATAGTATTGTTTTTAAAATCATTTTGTATAACTTTTGAAAATAATTTATCAAATAAAGTATCATGGAAATAATCGATCAACTCAATGATATATTACAGAAATAGTACATCGTATATAGTTATATCATAACAAATGACACAAGCCACGCCTCTAACCATTCTCAGCTGCTGCAGATGCAGTGGCATTCATGTGTTGGGTCTTAAAAGAACAGCAAAAAATTTACAGATTTTTTAGAGTAAAAAGTTTCAGATTTTGAGGTGCAGATGTGCTGACCGCTCCATGAAGGAAGCATACTCCGGCCCAATTGGTTAGCTGTACTAGGCCTGTAATACCGGCATGCTCAAAAAGCTCTCTTCATCCCGGTTGCAAGCCAGTATCGAGGTCGAGGCTAGTTGTCCTAATCAACCCAGCTCTTTTCTCTATAAGAGTAGTAACTTAAGTTATCTAAAATTTAGTATCTTGAAGTACAAGGTAACTTAAGGTATAAGAATTTTGCACTAAAATTTTTTGATATCTTGAGCCACTTCTTAGGGATAGTAAAAAAACTTTTTTCTTTTGTTGTCAGGTGAATATAACAAGGACAATCTCTTAAACCATGTGTACATAGCCAAAGAAAAAAAAAGAGCAAGAGTACTTAGCCTCACTCTTTACAAAAGGATTCCCATATCCATAGTGCAACATACGTATTTAGAATCGTGCTCTTTAGAATACATAGCGCAACACTAGGCCCTTCGAAGGCCATATGCTAGTTGGACGGCTTCACGCCAACCCCCCCCCCCCCCCCCCCCCCCCCCAATTTCAGGAGGACCTCTACCCCACCCCTTTCCCCCGTGGGCCTATGCATCTCGGTGACCTTGGTCAAAGTGAGCTCAACTAGCTACTAGTAGTACAACTATCGAAAAATTATCGTCCTTCCCAGCTATGGCCACGACTTGCGATGATAGGCACGTAAGTACACAATGGGGGAGGAGACCACATAGCTGCAGTGGCCAACGGCGACGGCAAGGCCACGAGGGTCAACTGGGTGCGGGCGGCTGGTCATTAGGCCCCCATGCTGGTTAGTTACGCTACGTGGCACATTAGCTCTCTATCAGGCCATGCTGGTGCCAACCTCGCCAGAATGCAAGGCTGTTGGCGTGCTACACTGCTGCCTTAGAGCATCCCCAGAAGAGGAGCTATCCGGTCCTCCATCCAAGAAATATCGTATGCAGCTCAAAAAACAAGCTCCAGGAGAACCGGCATGTTGTTCGCCAAAAATGGAGCATACGGCAACCAAGGAGAGAGAAGATACAAGAATAGCGTATCTCTCTCCTCACACCATTCCAACGAACCGAATCAAGATCGAGGCCCCGCCACCACGCGGACTCCGGCGCCACCTCCTTCCTGCGCCTATTTTTCCAGCGGAGGGTGGAGTAGGAAGGTGTAGCATGGAGAGAGTAGAGAGGGGGATGCGTAGTACCACATCTGGAGCACATCGGCCCCCTGCAGCCGTTGCCGTGCGCGCGGGCCAACGCCCGGCGGCCGCCACATGCCTCCTCCTCCTCCGGCCGTGGCCCGTCGGCTGCCCACCGCCGCTTGCCGCCTCCGGCTGTGACCCGCCCGCTGCCGCCTACTGTGTCCGCCTCTGGCCGTCGGCCGTCGCCCGGCCGCTGCCGCCTCCGGCCGTCGCCTGACGTCCACCCGCCGCCGCCTGCCTCGTCGGGCCGTCGCCCGGCCGTCCGCCGCCGCCTGCTGTCGTCCACCCGCCGCAGCCTGCCGCCTTGGCCTTCGACCCTCCCGGCGCTGCCTGCTCTCCTCCTCGACGGCTCGACCGCATCGCTTACTCTCTCTGTCTCTCTCTGCTCTGGATTTTTTTTATTTACAGGAGTATGTGAAGAGGATTGGATAAAAAGAAGGGAACCTTGATATATATATATATATATATATATATATATATATATATATATATATATATATATATATATATATATATATATATATATATATATATGAGTTTTTGAATGAATACATCTTGATATATATGCTGTTGTCCTCAATTTAATTATTAGCGTGTTAAATAAATTTAAAATATCAATTACAAAATAAACCATTAAACATATATACATTAGAGTATACTGATTTATAATTATTACCGTGTTAAATAAATTCAAAAATATCAATTACAAAATAAACCATTAAACATCTATCCACTTAAATATACTGATTTGTAATTATTACCACGTTAAATAAATTCAAATATATCAATTACAAAATTTGACATTAAACATAAATCCATTTAAATGTACTAATTTTATAATTATTACTGTGTTAAATAAATTCAAATATATCAATTAGAAAATTAACCATTAAAAGTGTATCCATTAAAATATACTCATTTATAATTATTATCACGATAAATATTAACAATAATATTTATTCGTTTAAAATATATCCGTAAGTACAAATGCAAGGTTAGTCGGAAGATATTACTAAAATATAGATAGGAGGGTGTGATATGGATGATGTAATATAGATGATTTGTTGAAGTGGAAACAAATATGGATGAGAATCTTTTTTGGATGACCATCCATATAGGCATTTGGATGATAAAATATAGAGGATCTACTGAGGATGCTCTAACGCCCTCACTGTCTCCATCTTTTGTATTCACGTTTGATTAATGTTGATCTTATTTAAAAACTTTATATAATTATTAACTATTTTGGTTTATTACTAAAGTAAACTTATAATTTTATATATTTGTATAAAAATTTAAATAAGACGAACGGTTGTAGATTCAAAAGTTAACGACGTGGTTATCTTTTCGCCTTTGCAAGTAAAAAGAAAACGTCATATTTGTAAATAAAGCTTTTATATGCATGTTTTTTTATCCAAAAGTAAAGACTAAAACTACGATAAAAAACATCAAAATCAACTCCAAATTTAAATTAAAAATTTAAATTTTAGCTTATAAGCATAAATAAAAAAAATATGGCGAGAAAAACCGGAGGGAGCATCAAATAGCAATATTATAACCTCAACCCTGTCAGTACAAGCAAGTCGATCAGCACCCCAGCAGAGTCAACACCAAGCAGCTAGCGTATCGGCATAAAGGCAAAAATATTCTAATCAATGTCCACTTATCTTTCTTGCTTGAACGTACTTGTTGCCTCGTTGAGGCTAACCGAAATTACGAGCTTGAGTCGAGCCTAATGTAAGCGCATCCTCCTGTGTTGTGCTGTGTCAGGCTCATTGCACCCGATCGAGACAAAAGCCACATGCAGAGATCCAGCATGCTCCGAGTCCGGGCAACACAGACCAGAAATACTTGTTAGTGGCTGTTTGAATCCAGAGATTTTTTTAAAGTTTTTTGTCACATTAAATATTTGGATGTTAATTAATTATGAGTATTAAATATAGATGGATAAAAAAAACTAATTGTATAAATAAAGACTATTCATTAGACAAATTTTTTAAGCCTAATTAATTCACGATTAGCAAATGTTTACTGTAGGATCACATTCGCTAATCATGGACTAATTAGGCTCAATAGATTCATCTCGCAAAATATTCCAGAGTATGGTGTGGGTTTTATTAATAGTCTATATTTAATACTTCTAATTAATATCCAAACATTCGATGTGACAGGGACTAAAAAATGTTTAGAGGATCCAAACACCCCCTTAGTCCTAAACCAATCAATCACATGTCAAACGGAAAATATTTAGCCTAAGAACTTGGTATATAAACAAATGGCGCTTTCACCGGACGACTATTACTAATAAGTACTACCTCCGTTTCATATCATAAGTCTTTCTAGATTTGTCTAGATTCATTCACGAATGAATGTATATAATTTATATATGTGTCTAGATTTATTAGTATCCATATGAATCTAGACAATACTAGAAAGACTTATATTGTGAAACGAAGGGAGTAATAAACACTTGTAATAAACACTTGTAGTATTTCATTCACACGTCGAGGAGGCAAGTTAATTTTGAAGGTAGCAGGTAGAAGTTTCATTTTAGAACCGTACGTATACGTACGGTGGATCAATTATTTGTGGACCAATCTGCGTCCATCAATAGAAATAGGCTAAATTTTGTTAATATAGCTAGTCAGCTAATTTAAACTGTTTCACTCTGTTGCAAATTAAGAACTAAAATGACTTGAATTATTTATTTTTGGTAGAGACTAATACAGTAAAAAATGTTCCATACAACTGTCCTTAATTGCACCCCTACCCCCATTAAAATCTTTTTATGTATGGGCTGTTATGCATACGGTTTTATATACAAGTTGTGTACTCAAGTTACCTGGTACTTATAGTGCACTACAGTTATACTAGCTAGCTAGTATGAGCATTTTTCCAAAAAAAAGGTGCATATATGGTCATGCAACCGGGGGCGGATCTACCACTGGAGCTAGAGGGCTTCACCCTCCGTGTCATTGAAGTCCCTCCTTAGCCTCCGCAACAAAATTTTCGGTATTACTGAAGAGAAAGATGAGCTAGAAGCAATTTTCTTTCGTCCAGATTCTTCTAATATTTTTTCTGGATCCGCCACTGCATGCATCCCTGCGTAAAGGGTTACAGTTTAAAAAGGTACCTAATACTATTGCAACTACGTATAAGCTAGAAATTAACATGAGAGCGACGGATCTTCGCAGACCCAACCCTCAACCATCTGTGTTTATAAAATGTGTTTCCATACAATTCTTAAGTAGGATTAATACTTATTTAATCTGCAAATTAAGAAGATTACTATTAATTAGAGCAACTACAACAGCTCCCCATCATAATTTACCATCTCTGCTTTTTTGGCAAATTGTAAAAAAACTGTCTCCAACAGTTTGCCATCCAGGTTTCCAAATTTTAGCAATTTGCCATATCCTCTCGTTTGCGCGCATATATGGGAGTCCGGATTTCACTTGGCATCTAGGAAAGTACGACGTTGGGTTTCTCTTGCGCCTCCACCTGCAAAATTCACCTGCGACGTTTTGTTTTGGATGGAGTCCCGGCCTCGCCCTGGTCGCCGCGCTTACGTCCGGAGGTGCCGCCCACTGCCCGAGCCGTCGCCGACCAGCGTCCTGCCGCCGCCGAGGCCCATTCCCGGCGCCCGCTCGCCCACCGTGCCAACGCCTTGGTTCTTTATCATCAATTGCATCTCTGATGGATAATCCTCCACCTTGGTGACTGCGTCCCCTTCTGTGTCGTCTCGGTCCTCCACCTTGGTGACTGTGTCCCCTTCTGTGTCATCCCTTGTCTCTCTCCTCTATTCCCTCCCGCAGTCATAGCGGGAGTGGCATGGACGAGAGCGGTGACACAGACGCTTTTGACTGGAGTTATCGAGGATGATTTGTTGTAATGTATGTCGAGATAGTTGATCATGTGGTAGCCGTGGTCGTTGTAGACATGGTAATTGATATAGCCGCGTATAGCCGAAGGCGAAAAAAAATTGAAGACGGAGCTGCGATGATAGATGAGGCACCTTGCAGATGTCAGAGGATGTCGTTGGAAGCGTCTTTGCATATGTCAGAGGATCCCCTTGAGTCATCTTGCAGATGTCAGAGAACGCTGTTGACGTTGGGTCACCAATTTTTGGTTGTACTCCGTACGCCGTGTTTGGAAGACTAATTCTGTTGAAGTTGCTCCTAGGTTGGCGTGGAAAACTAATTCTGTTTGGAAAATTGCTAAAACAAAAATTCTTTTGCCATATTATTTACAAATTTGCTAAAACTCAGGATTTGGAAAACAAAATATGGGGAGCTGTTGAAGTTGCTCAAAGGTTGGCGTAGCTGTTGACATTCGCGTCCGTCACGCCGTTTAACTGGAACGTGTACTGTAGCTGGTTGATTTAAATTCCTAGTATCCAAGTTCACATGGTACGTACGGCCCCTCTAAAACCGGTGCAAGAGGAAACAAAATTAATCCTGATCACACAGATGATAACCTCTTTCTAGCCTTGATTAGTGTACAAAACAAGAGAGATACCCTTTTAAATTGTCAACCAATTGCCCCATGAGATCCTTATTTTGGTCAAACCGACTTGGAAAGCTTTTTACTCGAGCAGGTGCCGGCTTACTGGTTCAGTGAATATCGCCACCTCTGGGGTTGTGTTGCAGTGTGAGTGTGACTGAGCACAATCCAGGTAGCACCTCCCTGCCTGCCAATCCTACCAATAATCTTGTTGATTACGGTCCTAATCTCTAGCGACTGTAGAACAGACAACGTACAACTTGTAATTTGAAAATCTTTCTCCTTTCTCCTTGAAGGAAGTAATATAAACCCTTTCCCACTCTTAAAAAAATCATATTTCTAACTAATTTAGGGGTAAAGGGGGAAGGACATAGGAAAGAGGGATGCCTTAAAAAAATCAATTTAGTCGGCAACACTATTCACATAGGGCGCCTCATGAGAAAACAACGGCCGGAAATATGAGAAGAAAATATTATAGCGCTTAACGAGAAGTAGTTGAAAGTGAGGTTAGTTTGGGGATAAGATTGGAGAAAAATAAATAAATCATAGATGATTGGTGGGACAAACAATACTTTAGAAATTTTACTATGTTTAACGAGCAGGTACAATAGCAGGCTATAAGCTGGTTATAAACATATTTTAAGGAGGTAAGAAAAGAGAGAGAAAGAAAGTGAGCTATAAATTTGTAACCAGCTACGCACGGACTCTAAGACACTGTGTATGACAGGTGGGACATAGTTATATATGTTTGTAGCTAGTTATTATATGAATTGGATATTAGATTGACTAAAGATAAATTGTAGCTAGTAGTTGGCTATGCTATTGAACTTGCTTTTAGGAAGCTAACAATTTGACGTAACCTACTGGAAGAAACCAACACGGTTGACATGGTATAAGAAATCATCTATAGAAACCATATTTCACAATAGAGGTGTCTTTGAGTAATAATGGTTTTCTCTTTCTCTCTCCTAACTCTATATATTCCACCAATAATGAGCATGACACATGCCTTCTAGAAACTAGTGGTTTCTCCACGATGGTGAATTTATGGTTTCTTGGTGTATTGGGTGAAGAGAAGACTTGGTTTCTTTATGAGGAAACCATTTCTAGGCTTTTCCCTCTCTTTCTTCATTAATTATGTTGCCATATTATCATTTTGTTTATATGGCAAGCTATTTATTGAGAATAGAAACCACCATTGATGTACCATTGGGACTGCCCTAACATCAGTAGCAACAGGATCCAAAAAGTGAGCTAGAAATCACAAGTTACGAAACTCGATCCTTTTATATTCTCACCACTTGCTACTTACCTACCAGCTACTTTTCATAATTTTAAGCTTCTTAAACAAAATCTTGAGCTATGGTCTTCATCTCTTGAAACAGGACTAAACAGCACATACAAGTATACAACATGTCTTTGCATCTATCGTACAATTGAAGATCAATCGTAGATATGTGCAGGGGACGGAAAAAGAATATGGGCAGTACTGTGCCGGTAACACCTCCCTTCTAATCTTGTTAATTACGGCCCGAATCTCCAGCTAAACAACGTCAACTTCCAACTTGAAGTGGTTTTCAAACTCTTTTTACATCTAAGCATCTCCTATAAGTTAAGGGGCATAGAAATTGTACGAGATAAGGGCACGTATAATGGTAGAGTCTATTATGGGCTCTATCTAAAGTCACGTCAGCAGAAAAAACTTTTTTACAAAGGATAGTCTCTCAAGCTGACTCTAGACTAATTAATTTCTCGTTTATATTCCATCTGGTTAGCGTCTCTGATTAGAGTCAGCACACATACAAAGCAGATTTTATGGTTGTCTCCTTGTTTTATGTGCCAAGAGTCGATGTTTTGCTGACTCTATGCATAACAACCAACTTTCTCTCTCCTATCGTCTCTCTTTTCCACGTCAGCGAGCATACAGCAATAGAGACAACAATTAGAGCCCTTTGTACGTGCCCTAATAATTCAGTCATGTTAGTGGAGTTTCTCTTTTTCCTCCTTTCCTTTTTCTTTAGCATTTGGCTTGTCCTACGTGCCTGTGATCTCTGCAACCTCTCGCATAATCTTAAAAAATAAACTAGAAACTTAAAAAAAATCCAGTTTTTTAGTTTCTGATATTTAAGCTAGCTTCTTATGAGATACTTCAAAAAATCTTAAGCTCTGACCGTGATATGTTTGTGACAAACTATTGGCAGGCCAGGCTTCTAAAAGGCCGGTATTTGGTTCGAGTGACAGCGAGGTGCAGGTAGGTACGCAGGATGGTCTAAGTAAAGATTTGAAGTGGCCCAACATATCGAATTTAGAGATTAACCGCCGCATGCAAATATCACGACACAAATTCACCGTGTTCAATAGACGGCCCAGATGCATCCCCGAATCTGGATGGATGGATGGGCCTTTTCATGCAGTTGCTTCGTACGAGCAAGAATCTGAAATTGCATATATACATCTGCTACCTCCGACTCGAGCGCCTGTCTGAATGCGTGTGCATCCGGCAAATGCATCGTCGGCCTATCTCACGATTCCCGTCCTGTATACATGCACCCAATAATTTATGGACATCAGAACTGAATTTTGGCAAAATTGATTACAAAGTAATTTGCTGATATTTACGTATGCCTGAGATCAACTCTCTCGTCTAAGATCTAGAGCAGATCAACCTATGTATGCTCAATACAAGTTGTTCAGTTTTTGGTTTCTTTTTAAAGATGATATACTTTTTGTGTCCAATATTATATTTGGATTGACGCAATACCTGATTTTGGAGAGTAAAATGTTAGCATAATATTGAAGATGCTCTTACAACGGTTTCAGATTAAAAGATATTTTAGTTTTTTCCAAACTTATATATATATATATATATATATATATTATGTATGTATGTATATGTATATATTGATTTATGAGTGAATAGAAAAAAAATGTCTTGTAACCTAAAACTCTAAAAGATGAGCAAGCACGCAAAGCAAGGAGAGCATCAGGCCATGTGAGAGCCAGCCTCGCTTGTATTCGGATGACGCCCTTGAATAGAATACGATCCCAATATACATTAGCGGCGAATGCGTCGCATTGCATTGCAGCAGCCTTAATTCCCACGTTTGCTGACGGCATCTCCGCTTACGCCACACCCCCAACGTCATGCTCGCGTTGCATATGATACGTACATCACCCGTACTACTACGTACAGGACGTGCCACTCTTCTAGCTACGGTCTGATGTACAAGAGCAAGTTCAATAGCCGAGCCAACTACTTACTTACAAATTGTCTATAACCAATTTAATAGTCAATTTATACAATAGTCTTATACTACCGATTAATATAAGGTCCCACATGTCATATACATATGCTCTTGAAGTCCGTGCTGCAGCTGGCTACAAATCTATAGTCCGCTACCCTTCTCTCTTCTCTCTTATCATCTTAAAATATGTTTATATCTCTTATCATCTTAAAATATGTTTATAGTTAGCTTATAGTATGCTATTGTACCTGCTCTAACATATGCAAGTGATCTTTGATCCGATGTATTTGGTGGGACACTTGAACCTAGGCTAGCCACCTTCAGATTTTAGAGCTGCCTTCTTATCTGCAGATTTTAGAGCTGCACTTGAACCTATGCTATTCTCATGTTTTACACACACTCAAGCTTACCGAATTACTGGATGTCGTATTTATTATAAGAAGTTCCTATATTTAAGTTTACCGTATCATATTTCTATTTCTATAGTAGGATATCAATTTTGTAGTAGTTCATTTTGTTTATAATATTAAATAGATATCTAAAATCAAATATTTTTTTTATCTTTCCGCAACCAAAAGAATACAGATAAGTCATGCCTTTAAGGGGTGGTTGTATACTTGTGTGTAAATCGTCAATCATGCACGCTTATCGTTCCTTCTTCCTTCTTTTATTGTTTTTGTTGAGAAGTTAATTTTGTGTGTTAAGCTCAGGGAGCAGACGGATGGAAGGAGAAAAGAAACTGCTGGCCGAGTGCCTCCTGTTTGAGTGGTGATCTAATCCGTGTGTACAAGAAAAATATATACTTCCTCATTTCCTAAATATTTGACGTCATTCATCTTTTATACACGTTTAACTATTCGTTTTATTCAAAAAAATTACATAATTATTAATTATTTTTATATCATTTTATTTATTGTTAAATATACTTTTATGTATATATATGGTTTTACATATTTGAAAAAAATTGAATAAGATAAATAGTCAAATATTTATAAAATAACACGAGAGTACATGATCTAATGATCAAACAAACTACATGCAGTGATGCAGAGAGCTAGATAGCTTAATTATGCTCCAGGCTGATTTGCATATAGGAGCTAGCTCTAGGAGTAACCAGAACACGGTCTGACTGCTTGCATAATGGCTGGATCTTGATCTGAACGCAAACTCACATGTGAATCAGGCAATCTCTGAATTGATTATCCCAACAAACTTAGCAACAGAGATAAACTAATGTGTCCCTGTCATCAGATGAACTTGCCTTGTGAGTGTTTAAGTTGCATAGGGGTGATGTATGTGGCCATGTTATCTATTTCAAGGCATCAGTTGACCAGCATCAGCTCAAGTGTGCACACATTGACACACTGGAGTGACCTGTGGTTCACCTACAGCGTGCGTTCACATGACACGTCTCTGTGCTAGGGATATTTAACTATTTTCCATTATTAGATTTAACATTAAATTGGTGTGTATATGATAAGTGGGTATGGACATACATATTATATAGGCATATGGATGGACAGACATGTAAATATGATACTGTAGCAGTGGAAAAAATGAATGCCCCATTTACATAATTATTAATTATTTTTATTATGATGTGATTTATTATCAAAGAAACATGAAGAATAACTTATAATTTTATAAATTTTGAATAAGACAAATGGTCAAACGTAAATATAAAAGTTAACAGCGTCGAAGAAAAACTCGAAGGGAGTATGTCGGAGTAATGTTCAAAGTCGAATTTCAAGCACCTAAAATAAAAAAGAAAATCAGAAGTAATTTTGAAATTACAATGATAAAATTGTACGAGGAACTTTATAGTTCTTGAATAGGTACCAAGAAATTTGGTATCTCATATTACCTAAGCTATCGAGAGGTACCAAATTTACATAGAAAAAAACTGTGCCTCGATCCTGATACGTTTTTAAGAACTATAAAATTACTTAAATTGTAAAAGTATTATCCCTGTAGCATGTGGTACTAAACATGCATATAGTGTGTATATCGCACATGTCAAATGTGTTTGTAGTACTAAACTAATTAACTAACATTACTCCATAGTGAGAAATTTCAATTTCCATAATCTACTGCACATGGCCACCTCTTGCTATAAATTATGAGGATGATACACCGTTAATTTACAAATCTTGCCTGGATTCCTTATGTTTATGAAAACGTTCATGCTGTCCATATATAATAAGGACATAATTAGCAAACACAACTGCCACTAGGTTAGGTTGGTAGGTTAGAGTTGACTTTCACGTAATTTTCATCCTGATTTACTGAAACTTTGCTACTTATAATGTCTAATCAAGAGCATCAGATCCACATGGGCGGCCACTCTCAAGTATTGCATGGCGACAAATTGTAGTTATAGGCACTCGGTTCTAGCTTGTAGGATATAAGACATAGCCTTTTTAAATTGATAGCTCACGCAATTTGGGATTCTAATATTTTGGTCAACGCACGGTACGTTGCACCCTTACTTAAGCCGGTGATTAATTTAACCTGTCCAAGTGGGCACGGTCCAGCTTAAGAACTCACTACTGATCTTACTAACTCCTTAATTATTGTTGTTAATCCCAAATGATTAAAATAGAGCTTCCAACTTGGAGTTTGATAATCTTTCTCCTAGCTGCGAGCAACTCCTATAAATACGGAAAGTCCGTGTACGCAGGATCCAACGCAGAATTCGGACTAGACTGAAACGCAAATTTGTTGCTGCTTGACCAAGAAAAGGTCGTAGCTACTAGCTAAGAGTGGCTAAGAGCAATGGCGCATACTATGGCTCTCGCCGCCGGGGAGCTCAACGCGTTGCCGACGCAGCTCGTGACCGAGGGGAGGGAGTCGGCGGCACGTCTGCACGATCTCCTGATCGGATGCGTACAGGCGACGGCGGCCGGCTCGACGGGCTCGTCGACGCTCTACGACACTGTGGCTCTCGCCGAGCAGATCCTCCTTTGCTTCGACTGCGCGCTCGCCAAGCTGCACGCCGTCGCCGCCGGCGCGGAGGAGGACGACGCTGCTGCCAGAAGCGGCGGGAAGCGCAAGCCGGAGCGCCGTTCGGCTGGCGCCGCACCGAGTTCCAAAAGGATCAGGTGATGACTGATCTTTACCTATGTGTAATTTGATCGTCCAGGGGTTTAATTTGCTTTGATTAATTGCTCTGCATGTGGGCCTAATTAATCTCTGGTGATGATTGATCTTAACCTATGTGTAATTTGATCGTGCAGGGCGAGCAATGGTGGAGGAAATGGAGGAAGGGTTCAGAGGAAAGCCACCATGGATGACAACTTCCTATGGAGGAAGTACGGGCAGAAGGAGATCAAGAACAGCAAGTACCCGAGGTTCTACTACCGGTGCAGCTACAAGGACGACCATGGCTGCCCGGCGACGAAGCAGATCCAGCAGTCGGAAACCGACCCCTCCTTCGACATCACCTACTTCGGCGAGCACACCTGCCGCCCGGGTAATGACGACGCCGCCGCCGCGATCGTTGACTCCAGCGAGGAGCTGTCGGCGGCGCAGCTGGTCATCAGCTTCGCTAATTCCAGCGGCGATGCTTCCGTATGCTGGCCGTGCTCCGGCGACGACGCCCGGATCAAAAGCGATTCATCGCAGGATTCGAGCTTGCCGTGCACAGTCAACGTGTATGATGAACCGATCATGGAGTCAACGCCGCCGGTGCCGGGGCTCCCGGACCTGAAACCCATGGATGGGTTCCTCCTGGACGGCGAGAGCTTGTTTGACATGGATGAACTCATCTACTTTCATGAGCTCTCAGCTGCTCTTGGTCTACTTGATCGAGACGACGGCGCGCCAGTACAGAGTTATAGATAAAATTTCACCAGCTATCTGGATTAGAATTTTTTTTTCAGGTATTCGCGAATTTGCAGTAGTTCTAATTACGGTTATTAATTATTAATTAATCGGGTCATGTAGAAATCGCCGGGAAGCAATGTTGGTTTGTGAATCATGAGCACTCACCAGTCACTCAGGCTTCTCAGATATATGAGGTGATGCATGTAATAATTAAAATGCTCCTTGATGAGGATTATATAATTAACTTAGGCACTTGCACATTTACGGCATACCATTCGAGTTTGAAGTGTCTAGAAGTTTCCAACAAGCTGCTCATGTTTACATTTCTTTTGGTGCTATTGCAATGGAGTATGAATGTACATATGTGATAAACCCGTTTGGTGCAGCTGCTTTTATAGTTTCTGTGTTACGAAATGTATATTGTTCCTCTTCTAATCTATGTACGAACGATAAAATTATTGTGTTTCTAAAGTATGAAACAATAAGAGAGAGATGGAATTTGGATAACATATGTTTTTTTAACATTAAGAGTCCCTTTTGAGATACATGACATGATTGACAAGATACGGAAATATAAAAACTGTATGATTTTAATGGAAATGCAAGCATAAAATGGAGAATGGAAAAACATGTGCAAAATGTAGGATGGAAACAGAGTTAAACGTGTTTACTAGAGGGGGGTGAATGGTAGGTAAAACCAAAACCCAAAAATATTCTAGCGAAAATAAAAGATTACCTCTGGTTAGCCGCTCCTGCGATTACCTCTGGTAACGCCGTCCAATGCCGCCAATCTGGTTACGCCGCTCCTGTGCCGCCAATCAGATCGTCGAGATCCAGAGAAATACCGGTAGATGAAAGCAGAATATGTAGATTGAATGCTCTCAACTTTATTGCTTTAACTGATATTTACACAGTGCAACAACAGCACTCCTCTCAAAATTGTTGATCTAGAATCAACTATTCAACTCTAATTTTCTAATTCTAAATCTCCAAAAAGCATACCGAGAACATACTCCTCGGCTCTAATCATAACAAAATAAATATATCAATTAGACTTGGACTCAGCCAACGACGTACGGCCGGCCGAATCGAACTCCTGTCCGAACCGAACTCCCGCGGCCGGCCGAACCAAATTCCTGGACGAACACGCTGCAACGGTGCATGCTACAGGACGACACGCTACAGTGTCCGAATACTGTGCGGTTACTGTAGCACACTTTTCCTTTTTCTTTTTCCATCCCATTTTAATCCGATTTAATTCACGATTTTTCCGGCGCTTACACATACAATATGTGAAGCCCGTTATGATTCCATCACACACGATGTTCCTGCACCATGTGTCACCTCGTATTCAACATCGTCACCCGGCATCCTCGATCGTCCGGATCTCAGCTCCTCCCTGAGCCTAGTCACGATTCCCACCGCCGTTGACCGATATTGACCTCCGAGAATCACGACTCTAGTCCAACCATGTCACATGGCATCCCGACCATCCAGACCTCGGTTCTTCCCTGAACTTAGTCATGGTCCTCGCCATTGACCACAGTTGACCTCAAGTCACTTGCACAGATAGAGACAAACAAATCGTTTCGGGCACAGATATCGCAACCTGACCCACATTAGTCACACACACTCACACCAACACCATAACTGTTTCCAAACCAAATCATTCAATTTATAAGTCAATTGTTCATCACAAAATATAGATACTGACTATGATCTTACATAAAATACAGAAATGATTCTTCAAATAGACCGAAAGAAAAATGCATGAATTAGAGTACAGAGATAGAACTAATGTAATGTTTTCATCATGTTGGACCACATGCTAACTTTTCTCCAAAACTATTTTCTAAAAAACAACTAAAACTTGTATAAAACAAGGCATTCCATAGGAATTTTGTAGGTTTAATATATAGGATCCAATTCTTTGTTTCATATAGAAAATAGAGCCTATAGGATTCAAATTAAATGGGGCCTAATTCAAATTGAAAAAACAAACTACATCATTATTAATTTCTATTTTTGCTACCTGGGTGCCCAACAGCATAGGCCAAGAAAATAATAATGCATTTTCATTTCAAAACTATTTTTGTTTCCATTAATTGAAGGTTAGAGAAATAAGCATAGTTCGACAGAACACAACAAAACAAGGCCTAAGTCATCTATGTTTGGATATATAGATGCATGCTCCTTGGCACCTTTAATATTTCTCTTTTTAGGAACGCATTTCGTATTTGACCATGCATACGCATGTATTTCCTACTATCTGCGCACAGATCATTATAAGATCATGCACAAGCTATGCTATGGCGCCAAGCATTTGCTTAAGGAAACAACATCAAACCCCGCCCTTTCTGTTGAAGACAATTGTTGGATTATTGGTGAAAGGGTGAGTCTAAGGCCGCGTTCGGCCGCATGGCTAAGTTATCTAAACACTCTCTTTTTCCGCGCGCATGTTTTCCGAACTGCTAAACAGTGTATTTTTAGCAAAAAAATTCTATAGAAAAATTGTTTTACAAAATCATATTAATCTATTTTATAGTTTTTAATAATTAATTAATTAGGTACTAATCTATTACTACGTTTTTCGCACTGGATAACTAACCCTCCCACCCCTACTCCCGAATGCAGCCTAAGTGGCTCAGCTTTCATTGGTGAGCTACACATGATAAGCAATAGAAAAATAATCGAAGCAACAAAAAATAATTTATGAGTAAACTTTATATCAATGTAAAGTAGTTCAAAAGCCCAGTTTAAAAATAGATTACAATTGAAAAGACAAAATCAACTATAAATTAAGTTTTAAAATTTAAATTTTGGTTATGGCTGATAGGCCAATAGGCAAATGATGATATTCACGAAGATCGAGTACACTACTGCAAAAGTCATTTTCGTGGGCGATCGTAAGGGATTTTCACGTGTGGATGAATGGGTCAAATCTAACTATAAAGCCCTGTTAAAAAAAGGTGGTTCCACAATTACCCATAAAAATCAATTTTCAAATGCAGGTCACCACTCACCACCTATGAAAATAGATCGTCACAAAGGCTAGGCTTGAGTCATCAGATTACAAAATTGATTTTTCTCCCCAAAAGACATGGAGAATTTAATTAACATTTGGGGTTTGACAATTTCTTCGATGTAGTTCACGTAGAGTTTAACACATTCTTCAATCAACTCAAATAAAAAAATTCAATCAACTCAACTCAACTTAATCCAACTCAAATCACAAATCAAATCGGTTAAGCATAAAAAAAATCAAAAAATCACATCCACACAGCCACAGTCCTATGTACTGAGCTACCATAGCTAAGTACCATAGCATGCTGCGATAGAGAGAGTAAGAGGGTACAGGACGAAGGTGATGAAGAAGTTGCCAACGTAGCAAAAGACCATGATGGACCGTCGGATATTTCCAGAGCCATGATTCCTTAAACACGGTGGCTCCTCCCCCATTTCCCAACAACCATAGTTTGGTGCATAGGAGGTGGCATGGGAAGCCAGATCTGGCAAAACCCCGGGCAGAGTGTCACTCATGGCCCCTATGCTACTAGATCTAGCCTATAATTGCCCTATGGTGACAGTATGGAGGGGGAAGGGGGAAAAGGTGACCATGGGAGTTCATGGACGTTGCCTCCACTTCTCGAGGCCCGAGCGGCACTAGATCCACCATAAGCAAACCCTCGGGAAGCCACAAATGTTGATGCTGCTCGCCGAGGCTTGTCGGCGTCTGATGTTTGGATTGTGGTAGAGAAGAGGCTACTCTTTTTGTTAGACCACTAGCCCATCATCGTCGCTCAAAGATATGACAAGTGGAGCCGCTTTGCAACCCGCGAGAGGCAATGGATGTCACCATTGTATATGAAAGGGAGTAGTGATCGATGTACATGTGAGAGGGAGGGTGGGAGTTAGGCATTTGTCAATACGGTGCTTGGCATGCTATCCGATCTAATTTTGAGAGTGTGATTTTGCACATCTCTATTCTTAATTATAAAAATAAGTAAACTTTAGAACCCCCGGGATCTAGAATGAGAGCGGTGGGGCTTGAGCCTGCGCTATCCCCGTTAAAGTCATTGAAGCCAACACAAAGATCCCCTTAAATTTTATGGCAAAAATCAATAGAAATAAAGACTGAAACTCTGTCTAACTTATTCAAACCCCTTTAATCTTCTTGACTACCCCTCCCCCGATAATCCACACACCTTCACCTAAAAAAGGACAAGGACTATCATCTTATGCTTAATGTACAGATGCATGGTACACATTTTAAGGTGTCGTCATGCATGCTTACGTCTGCATTTGATCGTCATTACTGACGCCAGCTGCTTTGCGTGACTTGCGTCAAGCAACTCCTAATAGGTCAATGAAGGTTCGTAAGGGAGAGCATGACAGCAAAGTGATTAACAATCAATCACGTGAAGCCCTCCTCTTGCTGGATAATGCTAACAACATTTTCTTAATTTACTAATTAACCTGCTCCAATCAAGCATCAGCACCTTTCAGGAGAGAGAGCAGACACATGATTATAAAATAGCCATTAAAAAGATCATCTATACTGTATATCACAACACAGATAGTGGTCTGACCACTTGGATTTTTTACCATTTCCATAGTTTTTTTGTCATATAAAATAGTACTTCTACCTATCATGTTAAGCACAGTGGAAAACGATGTAGATACAGATCACTCAGTATGAACGGTCTTACATTTATACTGCAGTAGGAGCGAGCCTCCCAAGTTAAACGGTTAATTAGTCAAGAGTGCCTCTGTCACACATTAGCAAAGCAACGCCGATTGAACAAATGAATACTGTCCAATTACATTAAATGAATAAATTATTCATCTGGTGTAGTATAACTTTTTTAATAAAGGAAATAGTTTACTTTCCCAGCCTTTACCATAAAAAGCACAAGCAATAAGCTTTTAATTTAAAATAAAGGGTGGTGGGACAAATTAATCCCCATCTGCACTTGGAATTAAAGGAAAGTCAAGACGATCTAGCACACGAGCAAAGCAATGCACGTTGGATTAAGGGTACCACTTGTTCATTAGGTAAATACTACAGTTAGTCTCTCAATCACTGTGCCTAATTAGAAAAATGTGAAAGTTTGTTAGGTCTAAAATGAACTTATCCTCATCTTTTCGCTTATATATACTTATAAATCAAATTTTTAATTTTAGATTTAGAGTTGACTTTGGTGTTCTTAGTTTTAGATCATTTTTAATTATATCGTTTTATTTATAAATTATTTTTTGTTTCCCATCGTATCGTTTCGTTTTTTCTCTGAAAGGAAAGATGGCCTCCTTAAGAAAGTGATCATTTTTGCCCAGATGTTCATACACAAGCATACGTGTCAACGGTGGATGCACCCGGCGGTGATTGGAAGTTGGGACACGCAGAGAAACCGATGGTGTGCATGCACTGTCATAAGCTGAAGCTCCTTCCACTTGGCCGGCAGATCGGCTACCCGGCAGTAGTGTATACTGCTTGCTGGCAGATCGACTACCCGGCGAATCTGCCGCCAGAGACGGACCTCCCAAGAAGATGTCTCCAGCTCCCGTTTGCTGTTGCTTCCCGGATTCCGCGAGAGCTCCAGTTGGGGTTCCATGCTCCCGAGGCTCCCGGCTAGTCTGAAACCATGTGGTGGTTGTCGGGGAATCGATCGATCTCCAAAATTCTCCAAATCTATCGCACGCATACACCAGTACTATTCAAAACGCCACCTGATATCACCGATCGATACCGTTAAGATCGAGTCAAGCACGCCGTATAAATGAAACTTGTATATAAAGGTGGTGTTTAGGCCTTGTTTAGTTCCCAAAATTTTTTTCCAAAAATATCATGTCGAATTTTTGGACACCTAAATAAAGCATTAAAGATAGATGAATCAAAAAAACTAATTACACAGTTATGGAAGAAATCTTGAGACAAATCTTTTGAGCCTAATTAGTCTATGATTAGCCATAAGTGCTACAGTAACCAGCATGTTCTAATGACGGATTAATTAGGCTCAAAAAATTCGTCTCGCGGTTTTCAGGCTAGCCGTGAAATTCGTTTTTTCGTTCGTGTCCCAAAACCCCTTCCGACATCCGGTCAAACATTTGACGTGACACTTCTCCCAAAAATTTTCTCAATCTAAACACCACCTTAGATTGAGGAAATTTTTGAAAGAAGTGTCACGTCAAATGTTTGACCAGATGTCGGAAGGGGTTTTCGGATATGAATGAAAAAACGAATTTCACGGCTACCCTAGAAACCGCGAGACGAATCTTTTGAGCCTAATTAATCCGTCATCAGCACATGTTGGTTATTATAGTACGTATGGCTAATCATGGGCTAATTAGGCTCAAAAGATTCGTCTCAAGATTTCTTTCGTAACTGTGCAATTAGTTTTTTGGTTCATCTATGTTTAATGTTTTATTTAGGTGTTTAAAAATTTGATGTGATGTTTTTGGAAAAAAAATTTAAAAACTTTAGAAGAACTTTTCCACTTTTCTCTGCAAAAACCTCGCGCGGCTGCCGGGGATCGACAATCAGATCATGGACGGCGATGTGCGAGCGTCACGCCGCTGACGCTGCCTGTGCTGACGTCCAAGGCCTGACGCAGGAGAGAGGACGTATGTACAGCACCTGATCGATGAGTAGGGTGGGGCAAGCTTGGGTTTTGTTGGAGAACGTGGGTAGCAACTCAGGTGGTCTGGATAACCGTTAATGTTTGATTTTTTGGGAGTAAGAAAGAGAAAAGTGTTTATGGATGGTCAGATGGTCACTTTAAGAGTTGGAGGATCCTAAACCCCTCTTGAAAAGCTTACTCGTAAATGGATTTTGGTAGAAACCTCAACTAACAGATCTCAGAACCACCAATGGTGTTAAGAGCATCCCAACAACTCTTTTATCCCATCATGTATCTTAAAAATACAAAATGGAGAGTAAAAATAGTGCTCCAACAGAACATCTATTCCATCATCTATTTTTAGATGTCCTCTATATCAGGAGAGAGAACATCTATATTTAGATGTTCTCTCTCCATCATCTAGAACCCAATTGTCCCTACTTTGGCCACTATAAAACATAAAACAAATACATGATAGTTACATGTATCAATAAAATATAATAGACTAGAATATAGATACTCTAATATGGATGATCTGTTGGAGCACATAAATAATATATAGAGGATGAAATTGTTTTAGATGATCATCCAAACTAAGATATAGAGAACCAAATTTAGATGAGCTGTTGGGGATGCCCTAAAGTCCAGCCTCTCGGCAGTTCGTGCCTTGCACACTGGCAATCCATGTTAACGGTGTTTTTTTTCCTATTTGAAAAAAGATAACGTTAGAAACACATAGTTCAAGTCGAACCCAATACCTTATGATAGGTAGAAGGGCACCAACCACTAGACCATCCAAACCACTAGACCATCTATCGAGGTGGACATCAGAGCTAGCATAACAAAGTCTCGAATACAAAATGTATAACGTTGAAATGCATGTTGGACATCAACGTTATCAATATTGCCACTAAAGTTAAGGTCCATTTTTAGCGGAAGTTTTTTTGTTAGGGTCTATATATTAAATATCTTTTCAAACAGGTCATATAGTGAAAATTCAATGAAATGATGATATGCTTAGAGTCTTGCACACCATAGGTCAAATTATGATGTTCACTTGTAATGGTATGCTTCGAGGCTATAGTACTCACCATTATTATATACAAGCTAAGTACACCAACCTTTGTAAGGAGTGCATTTTAGTACATACTACACCACAATTCCTACGAGGTTGATTTTACCCTGCTTCTTTTCTAGTTTGTCTAAACTACAGTGTGAATCCATGTTGTATGTTCCTGCTTTCAACGTCACATTTAATTATGCTAGCAATTATTGTCATATTTGTCTTTAGCATAAAAATTAGTTTACGTCATTTCTCCTCTTTCATTATATGACTCTATAAAATTTTGTTTTCTTTTCATGAACATTGACATTTGATTTTATTAATGTACCTTCAACAAAAAGAGGTAAAATGGATGTTGATGGAATCGCCTAATATATTTCTAGGCATCATCTCTGAATCTAAGTTCAATCGTTGACTCTGTTCCAGGGGCAAAAAAAGGCTTGTCCACAATGAAGATTTTTCATAGCTATTGAATTTTTTATATATTTTGTTTTCATGGAAAACGACCTCATGATACTTATGGAGATAGGTTATGACGATTGTGCGGTGTTGATGCCAAAAAAAAAAATCTTGGCTGAAGAAGTACTGTATGAATACCTTCAAACTTGTTTGTTTGTCACCCTTACGTTTTTTATATGAGGTTAGCTCTCCGTGGCTCCACTTTATTGTCCATACATATACGTACGTAGGTGCAGTATGCATCGATAGATTTTTTTTTTATCGGAGAAAAGCCATAAGTGTGGTGTATATAAATTTCTGTTAAAAACTAGCATATTACCTACGTGCTGCAAAATTAAAAAAATTATAATTGATATGGTATTATCATCACTTTATACATGTATTATTTCTTGACTTTGTACATATATTTATTGTGGACTCATTTTGCCCCATGTCTTTTTCACTTTCCACGTGTCATTTCTCATCCTAAAAAAGTAAGAAATTGATTGATAGTGCCATAGCTGACATGTGAGTAGAGGCGGATCTAACATAGGGGCGGCGGGGGCTCGAGCCCCCACTGTCCCCCGTTAAAGTCATTGGAGCCCCCAGAAAAACCACTCCTAAAATTTTATGACGAAGATCAATATAAAAGGGGACTGGAGCTCTATCTAACTTGTTCAGACCCTCCTAATCTCGTTGACTAGATCCTCCATTGCATGTGAGCCATCCAACTCCATGTTTTCATTTTTTTTCTCCTTTCCACAAAAGGAGGGAATTAGTGGTGGTGGGCATATTTAACACTTATCACCGTCACTAGCCTATTTTAAAATAGTATGTAGATAGGAGTATGCTGGTTTTTTTAAGGTACCTCAACACTAAACCTCCTCTAGAATTAGAGTTGGTTCTTATTCAAATGATAAAAGTTGATTATGGGCAATTACATACTCTCTCCAGTCAAAAATAGTTATCTATTGGTATAAGATTTGGTTAAAATTATAACATTCTGACAACCAAATTTATATTAAAACAATTTATAAAACCTAATAAGGTTACGACATTATGATAGTTCATGTAAAAAAAATCTATATATATCATTTGCTTTATATTTAAACTAAGCTTTAAGATATTATTGATATCATGGATGGAATTTCGATGGTTTGATTAAATCTTATTCTAAATAACAAATAATTTTACCAAATGGAGTATGTTTATAAAAAAGGTTTGTTATTTGTTAAGTTAATTTATTACTACCTTTGTCCCATAATATATAGGATTCTGACTATTCACTTATAATTTTTGACCATTCGTCTTATTTAAAAATTCAGTGCAAATAATATAAAAATATATAAGCAATACTTAAAGTACTTTTAATAATAAACAAAAGATAAACAAAAAAATAATACTTTCAAATTTTTTAAATAAAACAAGTAGTCAAACATTACAAACAGAAAGTTAAAATCACTTATAATGTGTAACGGAGAGAGTAGCTTAAAAGTTAAACTCCCTAGACTACTGATCTACTCCTATATATCTTAGATAGCTAAGCCAGCCAGTAAACAAGTGTCGAGAAAAGACCCCTGGTCCAAAACCAACCTGACATCGTCTCCACCTGCCGAAAAGCTACTGCATCTCAGCTAGCTCTCCCCAATGGCGACGCGCATGCCCAACTCTGAGAGGTCGCCGTCGCCGCCGTCGCCGCTGGACCAAAGGGACGCTGCCATCCAGGAGCTCCAGAAGGGCAGTGACCTGGTAAAGCTGCTCGGCGAGCAGCTGGGGCGCCTCCCGGTGCAGCTTGGCTGCCGCGACGACGCGCTGACCAGCGTGAGGGACATCTCCATGTCCCTCGACTCCTCGCTCTACGCCCTCCAGTCGGAGAGAGATCAGCACCGCGGCTCCTCCTCTGGCGCCGGCGGGCCAGGCGCCGTGACCTCCGATGGCGGCGGCGGTCGCAGCAGCACCCGCGCCAGAAGGACGACGCACCGGCGAGGCAAGCATGGCGAGGAGCATCCGCGGTAAGTGCAGTAAACCATGCACTATGTGTGGTCTCTCTTCTTCTCCTATCGCTTGCCGTACACAGATATTGGACTGATTAGGAGTTTAGGATGCAAATCTATGAGGATTTGATCATTTGAACGAGATAAGAACTAGAATTAGTGGGTAGATCTATCTGTATGTGTTCCATTTGGAATTTGAATCATATAGACATCAACCCGTTCCATATTTACGCTGTTACTTCATTAATTTGCTTTCTTGTTGTCTCCAACTATTAATTAGCTTGCTTTGATGGAACAGGAAAATTAAAATGAGTGGTTAATTTATGCCGAAAGAAATCTGGATCTAGTACCTTCAAACTAGCTGGGTTTTGTTCTGCCCCACTCAGACTATTAGGGAGGGCTTGATGCATATATGTATGCTTTGCTTCTCACGCGAGTAGTAACGGCTGGATCTATATTATTTCATGGTTAGGAAACTTGTTGGCAAGTTAATTACATGATTTATGTTTATATTGTCTTCCTTTTTTTTTGTTTCAGAAGGAGGATATTTACTACTACGACACCAGAAAATGATGGGTATCACTGGAGGAAATATGGCGAGAAGACGATCCTCAATACTGAATTTCCAAAGTAACCATTGATTCATGGATTTCTGATGGAGTTTTCATTGATTCAGTTTCTGAATATTTAGCATTACCTTAAATATGGATCATAGTTCTCTTCTGTTAATGATGCAGAAATTTTGATTCAACCCTAGTTGTTTGTAGCGTCTCATGAAAAAGGGGGTATTGCTTAATTAGAGCAATTAATAGATAGTGACAGCAAACGGATCACAACAAGATCACTGATGTGGGCCCTTTGATCAAACATCCTCATGGTGCATTTAGAGCATGTACACGGCTAGATAAATTTGCTGATATAGAAGAGAGAGGGGAGGAGAGAAAAACATGAATGTTAGTGTTAAGCTTCACACCACCTTAACCATATTTCTTGGCATCTATAAAAGGAAATTTTGTAGGATATGGAAAAGGGGGGCATTTGCTGTCTCAAATGTTATAAGGAGATGGTGTCTAAATGATGTTCATTATCTAATAGACCATGCTGAGCTCTACCTTTGAACCATTTTAAGGACCTATGCATATACCTCACATTGGGTGGGCAGAATAATGAACCTAATTAAGTTTTCTTTCAAATGGTCAATTATAGTTGCAAACAATAAGCTCTCATTTTTTTTGGCACAACTTTTAGCAGAATAAAGTATCTGCTTCTAATTGGAAAGTAATTCGTAGAAAGTGTCGCAAGGCTTTCTTATGATTACATATCAAATTACCTTGAGCGCTAGCACCATGATCGTATGATTTGAGGTTAAATATATATGTGCAGTTCTTAGTACCTAAATAAGACGAGAAAATTTTAGTAAGCAAAGTTTCTGGAAATCCTTTTCAAATTAAAAGTATTGTTTATATTTAGTTTTGAAGGTAATTAATTCATTTAAATAAATGAGAACACTGAAAAATCACATGGAACATACGTATCGAGAGACATATACTACCTCCGTCCCATAATAACCTTATTTTTCGTTTTTCCGTGTCCAACGTTTGACTATTCATCTTATTTGAAAATTTTGTATAAAAACTTAAAAAAATTAGTCACGCATAAAGTACTATTCATGTTTTGTCATCTAGTAAGAACAAAAATATTAATCGCAAAAAAATTTCAAATAAGACGAATGGTCAAACGCTGGACACGAAAAAACGAAAAATGAGATTATTATAGGACGGAGGTAGTACCATATGAGTACAGTGCACTAGGAAGTAAGATATACTAATTGATATGGCATGGTAAGTGCAGTGCTTGCATGGAAGAAATTAAACTCTTTTAATCCCTCGAGAGAGGGGATGTCTCCTCATTTGCTTAAATATCATCTAAAGAGACCATGTCCATGTATTCATATGTGTGTAGACATGAAAAGTTGTCTGAAGTCCATCTAATTACACAAAAATCATTATCAAATAACTGTTCACAAACTGTACTAAAGGATTAATTTTTGACTACGAGAGTGTGCCCATATATTAACTAAAACTGCACCTCCTACAAATAAACTCAAACAAAAGGTGTGCTAGTTTATTCACTGCATTTTGGTGCACATTAACTCTCACACAACTGTGTTTGACTAATGAATGGATATTCATTCCGCTGTGCTTTCTTGAAAGATAAGTGTATCAACTGCAAAACTGATAATCCATACACATAAGATTATGTAACAATGTTAAACCAATTCATTTGCACTACTGCAGGTTGTACTACAGATGCGGTTACAGTGATGAGCGCAAGTGTCAGGCAAAGAAATATGTGCAGCAAGCGAACAGGAAGCACCCTCCAGAGTTCACGGTCACCCTCACCAACGAGCATACCTGCAACACATTGCTCCCAGATCAGCCCAGCTCAAGCAGTACTTCCCAGGTGCTGGATTTCACAAAGGCATCCATGTCCTCACCAATGGATCCTCATGCAGACACGGCGATGTTGAAGGAGGAGGAGGAAGAAGAAGCTCCCTCCATTGATGAGAGCACAAGAATCATGTCCACAAGTGTGTCTAGTTATGGAGCCTATGACTACAATGAGTTGTCTCCACAGTCATGGAAGTAGTGGAGATTATTGGCCTAATTAAACTCGGTTAGTTTCTCCTCAGCTAGCGTTCTTCAGGTTGTAGTACGTAGTTTCCCAAAGTGAGTGATCTATAGATCGCTTCTGGCAAACATGTTGCAGGTAGCTTCCCATTGCAATTGCCAGACCGCAATAATCATCCTTTTAAAGTTATCTTAGGACTCATGAGGTAGATATATAACTTGTTGTAAACTTAACTTGGATTTTGCAAGAGTTGATTTGGTTTGCTACCAAGCCAAAATCTAGCCTAGTTTTTTTTTTTTTTTTGGCATTACCAGATTTTTGCAACATGTGTGTGGTGCAGAGGCGCGCAAGTTCTAGTAGCAAACGAAATATTGCCAAATCACTATTTAGAATGCTAACATTTTGGTAAGGCAAATTTTGGCTTTAAAAAAAAAGACTCTAAGCCACCCTAGCACGTAGATGTTGTCTTATAGGTTCGAAAAATATGCACACAAAAACCGAGGAATAATCTAGGAAAAACTACACAAAAGAACACAATGTCCTTGTTTCTAAGCATCACCACAGCGATTGAAGAGAATGAATGCCCACTACAGATCTCCATTCGAATCTAATGGCCGCAGTTAAATTCGATTGGACTTCAAGAGTCTAAAAGAGTGGATGCATGTTTGTTTTTATTCCTATTTGGAGCCTCACCTTCTACAACAGCTGGAAGCTTCCAGTTAAAGAGATTCAATATTCAGGAGATACAGCGTGCAGAGAATTGTTTTATTTCTAAAACTGTTCATGTAAAACACGTTTAGCTACAGGAAAGCTAGGTTGGAGTACGTACCGTGCTGCTTCCCCATGGTCATGTGAAGAATATTTTTCATCTCTTGGGGACAGCATGGCCATGTGACAGTTCAGAGCTATCGTGCATATTGTTGTGCACGGGTACTTTAAGAATGCGTTTGGTTCGTGGATGAGGTGGGTTGGGTTGGCTTCATCCCTAGATTGTAGGATGTGTTAGTTCTATTTTTCTGTTTGGTTGGATGGATGGGTTGGACTCTGTTTTTTGTTTGGTGGGAGGGATGAGATGGAATGGGTTGGAACTGTTTTTTGTTTGCTTGAAGGGATGAGATGGGATAAATGTTACCTCTCATATCCAAAATAAAATATTAAATACTAGGATTAATATATGAATAACTTAAAGTAATTGGATGTATATTTATATAAGTAATATATTTTAAATAAATTTAATAAATAAAATGGGCACCCTCTCTGTGTGTCATGGTCGTCCTGGGACGGATCCGTCCCACCATTTTGGTGGGATGGATTGGACATGGATCTGAGAGGAATATTTCTCTCCTGGATCCAACCCATCCCACCCATCCACCAACCAAACAGGGTCAAGGATGTGTTGGCTCTATCCCAACCCATTATATCCTTGGAACCAAACACATCCTAAATCGATCTATTACCATCACGAACAATAGCATATTGTTGGATGATGTCAGAAGCAAATGGAAAACTAATAAGATAAAGTAGAAAGTCTGCCGTGCATTCATATAGCCTCTTTATATATACATATATTCAATTGATTTGATGTTATGTGTTTGACATTATTGATATCTATATCTATGTTTGATCATTTGTTTTTTATTTAAAATAAAGTTTGTAATTATTATTTATTTTATTGTGATTTATGTTATCACTAAACAAATTTTAAGCATGATTCATATTTTGTATAGTCAAACATATGCCTAATGTCTAACAACATCAAACATAAAAGATTGGAGAGAGTATAATCTAGAATACACTCTCTCTGTTTCATATTATAAAACATTTTGACTAAACCTATATTTATTTATTGACCAATGTATATTATTCGTATATATTTCTAGATTCATTAGAATTTATATAAATCTACCAATGCTAGAAAGTCTTACTTTATAGATTGCAGGAGGATGTTGTGGCAGCGGTGGGATGGTGGCGGTGGCGGCTGTGGTAGAGTTTTTTTTCCTCCAATCCTATTCTGTGCGTCCTTCTCGTGATTATCGCTCGCCTAAGATGTATGCTATCGTTTCCCGAGCAATGGCTAGTGACATGTAGACACACTCTTGATCGAGAAATGTGCCTGTAGTTCGTAATATAGAAATTAGGGTATGTTTATGATTTCTCATGTTATCGCTCGCCTGAGATGTATGCTATCCTTTTCCGAGCAATGGCTAGTGAGACTCCAATATGTTATCCTGTTTGCATAGAGCTAGAGGTATTTGGTAATAGAAAGTTGTCTAACTCTATGCAAACAAACTATCGGTATATCTTCTAACTCCAATATTGGTTTATGATGTGTAGTGGAGTTACGAGAAGAATCAATTGATACTGTTAGAGTTTGTGTTGAATATGTGTACAAAGTCAGATACAAATAGAATTTGAAGTTATAATAGGTGTTATGATAGTATTAGAGTCAAACTCTTATCGTAGCTCTCTCTCTTAAATAGAAGGTCACGCCTATCACAACTGTATGAAAACTTTGAATAGCTGAGAGAACGTCTAGTTGGCAGCATTGTCGGTCGAGGTTCATTAATACCATGATAATGGTGTAATTATGTTGGATCGGGGATGATCGAGCACCTATAAATAGTGCCATGAGATGTCGGCTATAGCTGAAAAATATCATGCATCAGTGTTATCATCAAGTTTGGATCCTCTCTCGTATATTTTCATGTTTGACTACAATGTTGATTTTCTAACAAGTGAAGCTTGGTGATGGAGAAACATCCATGGATGGAGGTGTCACACATCATACCTCCCACATTTGAGGTCTATGGAGGGGCATGTGCACAAGGTGGAGCATGTCAATGATCAATGGATTGGTTAGGGGGATTCTGCTACTTTGAGCGAGCGACTCGAACCGCTCAATGAGATACTTTTAATGGAAAGATGGCCAAACGTGACACTTAGGATTGATTGAAGTTAGAGGTGATTAATGACTCGATAGGTGGAGTCAAACACTCTATATAGGTGGTCCGGACCTTTTGGTAACCTATGGTCTGCGGGGAGGCAGCTAGATGTAGTGCTTGGGTTTTTTTAGCGGCTAGGAAGATGGTATGGAGATTCATAAGCTTTAGGCTCACACTAGATTGGTGGGTGGTCAGTCGGAAGTCGGGACCGATAGATTCTAAGGTTGTTTTGGAGGTGTTAATGAGGTCATTGCATGACAGATTGATACAACGGCAGCATACAAGCAACATGCAGGCATTTTAGAATGAGAGCGGTTAGATCAACAAGTCGAACATATCACAGAAGCCATGGTTCAACCATCAGGCTAGATAAAACTACAAGAGATGTCTAGTAGGGTCAGATTGGCTACGTCTATCATCTACAAGATTGATCGAAGGTGCTCGGTAAATATGTGTCAGGTCACGGAGGTACAAATTAAGAACCTAGAGGATCGAGTCAGGAGCACAATTTTATGCATGTTCTTCTATTGAAACCGTGTCGGTCGTAGAGGGTGGAATGGTTCGAGCTATATTGGCTCAATGAGAGTCAGGTCATGCAAGACTTGACCATGAGGACAGTTGAGGTGGGTCACCATGATGGAAAGAGTTGGACACAATGATGTGTTTGATTCAGCATTGCATACAACAGAGAAGAGATCGATTAGAGTTTTTAGGACACACAAAGGGGAGAAGAGTAACCTCGTTAGAATAGTAGTAGTAAGTTCAACTCGTGTCTCATGCTCTCTTGTTAGAATGTTACCAGTCGAGATATATAGTTGATACCCTGGTACATTTTAATTATGCCAGATTGGGAAGGAGGAGTGTAACATAGTACTGTTCATAGATTCAGTACAAAGCTGCGCCACCTGATGACATGAACGACACGACGGCATCCATGGCACGCAGTGAGTTAATTAGTGAGTAACTAACGCGTGCAACTAAACACGCTTTCGATATCATTTAATCGGCATTTTTTTATTATTTTTTTGCTCTTCGTCTCTGCTTCCTCTTCAGCCAGCTGCTGCTATAAATCCACCACCTTTTCTGCACATCGCGGCGGCAAGCCAGCCGGCGACTCGATCGGGACTCGCTAGCAGGGAGAACGATCGAGTGGCTAGGTTTGTGGGTTGCGGTGGCGGTTGCATATGGCGCTAATTGCCACTGGTGCTACTCCGGCGGCTTCCGTGGCGTCGGAGCTGATAGCGCAGGGGCGGGAGTCCGCCGCCGCCCTGGAAGCCCTGCTCCAGGGAGCGTCGCTCCCGCCGGCGCACGGCGGCCTGCAGAGCCTCGCCGCTGAGATCTTGCGCTGCTGCGACCGCGCGCTCGCCGTGATGCGCGGCGACGAGGCCGAGTCGTCGACAGGGGGCGGTGCCGCCGCCGCCTGCGGCGTGAAGCGCAAGACAGCAGCCGCTCAGGCGACGCGGAAGAGAAGGTAACTAACATACGACGGACGTCACGTTTACTGCGGCGAGCAGGCGATCGAGCCGGCCGGCGACTGAACGCGAGATCTTTAATTCGTTTTCGCAAATCGCAGAGTGGGCGGCGGCGGAGCGGCGCCGGCGACGAGGGTGGAGACGGCGCGGACGTCGGAGGACGGTTTCCTGTGGAGGAAGTACGGGCAGAAGGACATCAAGAACAGCAAGCACCCAAGGCTCTACTTCCGGTGCAGCTACAAGGAAGACGACGGCTGCAAGGCCACGAGGCAGGTCCAGCAGTCGGAGGACGATCCCTCCCTCTACGTCATCACCTACTTCGGCGAGCACACCTGCAGCGGCAAGACGGCGGCCGCCGCCGTGGACGACGTCGACGACGACGACGCCGCAAGCTCGCGGCACTTCGTCATCAACTTCGGGTCGGCCACCGCGAGCAGCGGCGCGCCGCCTCTGCTCTACTCCTCTGACAGCAACGGCGGCGTCCTGAGCGAGACCACACTGTCGTCGTCGCCGCCGCAGTCCATGCGGTCGCCGGAGCAAGACAGGGAGGACTCCGGAGTGATGATGACCAAAGAGGAGCCAGTAGACTCGCGTCCGGCGTCGGCGGTGAGTTCGCCGGCCGACGATGCTTCTTGTGCGTCGCTGGCTATGGAGCCTTTGATCGACAACTTGAACTGGGATAAATTTGGAGACAGCTCGTTCGTCGACATTGATGAGTTCATGAATTTTGGCGAGATTGATTTGTTTCAAATCTAGCAAGGTTTTCGATTAGATTCCGTGATAAAATAATGGTAGGTGAACAGTGTGTGCTTAAATTGTTGCAACTGTGAGGTGAACACGAGTGAGATTTGTTTCTTTTTGTGTGTGTAACGTTCAATATGTTGGAATCCACAGATGAAGTTCTACGGGGCAGAAATTTCCCCCAAAAAAAATCCTCTAAAAAGAAAAAGAAAGTCTAAATTTTTCAAAAAAGAAGTGTAAGATTTAAGAAAAAATTAAAGCGGTTTTGCTAAATCTGAACAAATTTTTGCCACAAGTTTTTGGCTGGAGACACAGCCTGCCAAGGGAAGATCCACCGGCAGACTCGAAATTTCAGACTTCACACCGAATTAAAACATGAACCCTGAAATGTGTGACCATCCAAATACCCAATAGGCAAGGAATCTGGATTAAGGTTCGGATCCTGGTCAACTCCTTCACATTAATACCAACTTGTCGCTTTTGAAACATATTTGAAGCCTAAAGTTAGGATCAACATGAAGCATCAGATAATTTATGTGTTCATGTTCCTCATCCATGAAGTTGACAACGAAATCAGAAACAATTCAATACAAGACTGTAATTGTCATTATGATGGCAATGCACTTATGCACATAGTTCCTATGATATATATATATCAGGTCACATGAACACCAAGTTTGTGGGCATCCTGATGCTATCAGACCAAAATAATACCCATCCGCACTTTCAGACACATCCCTATAATCGCTTATGCTACGTCCGTCTCATAATAACTTTATTTGTCGTTTTTCCGTGTTTCGTCTTATTTAAAAAATTTATACAAAGACTTAAAAAAATTAGTTGTTTTTATCATCTAGTAAGAATAAAAATGTTGACGCAAAAAAATTTCAAATAAAACGAAGAGTCAAAACATTATATCAAAAAACTGAAAAATAATCTTATTTCAGAGCGGAGGTAGTATTTAAGGGTGGATTTAATAATATCGTAAATTTTTATAGTATCATGGTCTTATCTTTTAGGTTCATACGATTCTGCCGAATTTTTACTTAGGATCATGTCCTAGTGATCCTACAAAGTATTAGTTGAAATAAGATAGACTACAAATAATGTGATTAAGTGTGCTTAAGTTGAAAACAAACTCACTTACACTTACACCATAATCAATATTATTTGTATGTTTAAATTTATAAGACATATTACAATTTTTATGTATAAACTATATATTTTTAAAAAAAAACTGATAGGATCTCGATTTTATCATATATCGTACGGAAAAAATATCATATTTAGTAACCCGATAAACTACCTTCACCAGTAGTCATCTCCCTCCGTGCAGGCCGCTGCAGCCTGATAAGCTTGGACTTGAACTCTGCAAGTGGATGCTAATTACGAGAACCGAGCGGTGCTCGGTTGGTTAGCCGTCCAAGCGAGTTCGATCCATAGGATCCTAACTCGTGCATCTTGCTCGGAGATTTTTTTCCTCACACACATATGCACCCTAAAATTCTAAGCATGTGTTAGGGACGCGCACGCACGTACGTGATAGTATGTATTCGTGTGTGTTGTGAGTTATACCCTTAAAAAGTGGATGCTAATTACATGATGCAATCTAGCATCAGATCGGAGGACGACCAGTTGCCAATTTGATTAATCCACCCTATGTACGCGATTAATCAATGGCGACGGGAACATCATCTTAATATATACGTACTATGTTGCACGTTGATCACGCGATTAATCCACCCTATGTTGTACTATGTACAAGACAAGCATGCAGCAGTGTATTCTATTGCTAGTTGTCATTAACATAGAGTAGCTAGGCGGCATGGACATCTGGTCGAGTTTGTCGCCTTGCACCATCTGATTTCTGTTGGCAAGCAGATTAGGCTAAGGGGATGATTGTTGACTTTTCTTTCAGACAATAAGTGAAACAGTATATTTGTAAATAAAAAATAATTTATGGATAAAGTTTTATATATATGTTTTTAGTGATTCAGAAGACAAGGCTGAAAAATAAACTATGATAAGAGAACTCTAAATTTAAGATTAAAAAATTAAATTTTAGTTTATAAGCGAAAGCGAAAAGATTGACATGTAAAGTACTCAGGGAAAGTAAAAGGACCCGGGTGAGCTTGAACCAACCGGGAACTTGGAATTGGCTTGGTAGGCAGGTGAGATTAACAAAATCCTAGTCTACTGCATGCATGCGCCGTGTGATAGTTACATGCCAACTAAAACTCCTCCCAGGGAGTATTAGCTTTGATGTTGACACTTGTTTTAAAGCTCTCTGCTAAACTGCTAGGATTTTCATGTTAGTACAAGGCCTAGACTAGTGCCATTGCGACCGGTCGCTACGGGTGGCAGTGGGTCTAGCCTCTTTTTTTTCTCCGATAAAATTTAAAGGTTGGATTTAAAATAAGTTGGACTGAAATTTCGTAGCTTTTAAGATAAAATTTTTTTAAGGTTAGTAAAGTTGTGAAATGATGCAACGGCATTGACCTATTATCATCCCTACCGGTTAAACATCGCCGACTGACCAGAATAAGTGGCCAGCTTTATTGGGCTAGCTCGATTCTGTAAATGGGCCGCAACCCAATTTATGTGGGCTGATTTGGTCGCAATCATTGTAAACGATCCAATCTCGACTAGACTTATATGCATTCGAGTAAGCCTACACGGGCTGCAGCACCTGCCTGGGAATCTGGCTCAAGAGGCCCTAAACTTTGGGTAGTCCAAGAGCCCAATGACACAATTTCTCCTCTAGTTACGTTTCTGTTTGCAAAGCAAAAGGCCCAAACTCTAGATTATATATCTTTGGGGTAAAGATGCAAGTTTAACACAGGGCATCACAGGTGACCACCTGATAACATCCCAGATTTGATGTTGTGGTCTCAGGTCGAACATAACTTCAAACGGAATTAGCCAAGTAAAACATTGAATTTCGAATGGACACTCGGTATGATTTTCGAAAAGGGACCAAGAACTGATCCGAAGCAACAGCTTCAAAGCCCTGAAAAATCGCAAGCAGACTAAATCACAAGCCAGCTCCTAACATTCTTTGGTCTTTGCAGTCATCCCATATCATGACGACAATCTGCCTATCAAAAAGACTTTTTGAACTAACGAAGAAACAAAATCGAACCAATAAATAGATTTCAGACCAGTTCATCTTCTGGGGTGCCCTGAGAGCTCCTCACCATCTCGAGCATACTGACTACCTCACCCATGTCTGGCCGGTGTGAGGGCACCTGAGACGTGCAAACAAGGCCCAGCTTGATGATCAACATGGCCTCTTCCATGGAGAATTCACCTGACAGCCGCCGATCCAGGCAGTCCTCCACCCTGCCTTCGTCAAGTGCAGCTCTGACCACATCGGACAGCACGATGACATCGTCTTCTAAGTACTCAACTGGCCTCCTGCCTGTCAAAATCTCAAGAATTAGCACCCCGAAACCATAGACGTCGCACTTCTCTGTGACATTGACAGTCCTGCATGTGAACTCTGGTGCCATGTACCCTAGCGCGCTCTGTATCTTGCTGCTCAGAACGTAGCGATCGAGCATAGGCAGCAGCTTCACGAGACCATAGTCACCAACCCTCGGCTCACCATTACTATCTAGCAAGACATTGCTTGACTTCAGGTTGTAGTGGATTATCCCATGGCGGTGCAGGTGCGCAAGCGCACGGGCTACACCAATGACTATGCCAAACCTTTCCATCCATGAAGCCGATCTCTCTGCTGAGCACTCATGCAGGTGCTGATACAAGTTGCCGCCAGGCACAAAGTCATAGATGAGGAGCTGCAGTGAGGAAGTCCAGTAGAAGCCTCTGAGGGTCACAATATTATGGTGCTGCACCTTGCCTAGAAGCTTAACCTGCCGCCTGAAGTCATCCTCTGACTTGACCAAGCTTGACACTGTCAGCTTCTTGATGGCCACAGGCTGGCCATCTCTTAGAACTGCCTTGTAGACCGTACCAAAGCCTCCTCGCCCAAGTTCGCAATCCTTGTTCAGCAAAGCATGCCCACCTGCACTGAAATCTGGGCTGCCCCTGCCAAACATGACAAGCTTGCCAGGATTGGCTTCATTCTCTGGGGATTGGCTATCATAATCATCAGATAGTGCAGTGGGAACAGCAGAGTGGGAGGCTGCAGTGCGGACACGACGGTTGAGCACTGTGATGGTTACCACGCCAACAACAATCAACGCCCCACCCACAATGGCAATCAGTGTAGATATGCTCAATATGATCTTCTTGTGGTGCTGGCTGCTGGGGGCACCTGGGGAAACCTCTGAGATGGGATCCGATGAGGCGTTGGGGTTAAAAACAATTGGCTTTGGCATGATTCCGCTGCAGGAATTGTCTCTCTGTGAACTGCAAAGTCCAGCATTGTCCAAGATGAAAGAATCAGGGATGTTATCAAAAAAATGACTGATAGGGAGGTTTCCTGATAGCAGATTGTGCGAGACATTGAAGACACGAAGGCTTGTGAGTTTAGAGAGCTCCACTGGAAGAGTCCCATTCAGCTTATTCTCCGAGAAATCAACCATTTGGAGACTGGTGAGGTTGCCTATGGTTGCAGGAATAGGCCCTGTAAGCTTGTTCTGAGATAGATCCCTGCAATACAAGAAAAGAACCATACACTTATAAAATGAAATAGTGACAAAATTTTGATATTAATGATGCAACATACTTCGCCTTGTACATTGTAATTTATATGTTCTTTAAGAAGCATTAGCATTTCTTATATACTTTGACTTAAGCTTTTTTTAGTCTATCGAAGAAAAGCATGGGCACAGACACTAGGATACAACCAAAGCAACAAGACAGGCATGGTTCCGGCATTGCTGGCTTAGTGCTTACAAACAGAAAATAAGACATAGCCATCACTTTCTCCATGGCATCTGCAACCTAGGAACCAGAGAGCAGGCTAGTGCTAACACATCAAAAACAAAGTAGAAGCTACTGCTAGTCAAACAGCAAGACTGGGTAGTTATGTTGAGAAAAAGATCACTTACAGCGCAATCAGTGATCTGCAATTCCCAATCTGCTCTGGAATGATGCCAGCGAGTGAATTACTCCCCATCAGCAATTTCCGGAGCGCGACTGCACCTCCAATCTCCGGCGGGACGCCTCCACTGAACTGGTTTCTGCTAACATCTATCACCTCCAACAATGCCATTCGTCCAATGCTCACCGGAAGCTGCCCCGACATGGTGTTTGAGGACAAGTTTAGATGCTGCAACTTGGAAAGGCTTGCAATCTCTGGCGGGATCACGCCGGAGAAGGCATTGCCTGACAAGTCTAGTCCTTGTAGCGCCGAGGCATTGTCACTGGGAGCTTTGACCCAGCCGGAAAGCGCATTGCCGGCGAGGGAGACACGCTGCAGAGCCAGGCCGAACACCCACCACGGGAGCTCCCCGGTGAGCGCGTTCCGGCTGAGGTCGATCTCGACCAGGTTCTTGCACCCCGAAATGCCGTCCGGGATACTGCCGACGAAGCGGTTGCCGGACAAATCTAGCCTCTCCAGCGCCGCCATCTCCCCGATCCACGCCGGGAGCTCGCCAGCAAGCGCATTGCCGCCCGCTCCAAGAGAGCTCAGCCCGGAGAGCCGACGTAGCGACTCCGGCAGCCCGCCGGTGAACAGGTTATGCCCGACATCCAACGATTTGAGCAGCCCGGCCTCGCCGACGTCCGCCGGAATCTCCCCTTCGAGACGGTTGCGGCTCAAATCCAGCACGCGCAACGAGCTGCTCCGTGGGAAGCCCCCGGGCACGCTTCCGGAGAGCTGGTTGCCGGAGAGGTCCAGCGAGCGGAGCGAGGGGAGAGACCAGATGCCATCGGGGACAGGGCCCGAGAGGAGGTTGCCGGAGAGGTTGAGCGAGACGAGGGAGCCGCAGGAGGCGAGGGCGGCGGGGAGGCAGCCGGAGAGCGCGTTGGCGGAGAGGTCGAGCGCGCGGACCCGCGGGGGCAGCGCGTCGGGTAGCGGGCCGGAGAGGCCGTTCCCGGGGAGCGCGAGGGAGAGGAGCGCGTCGAGGCGGAGCAGCGCGGAGCGCGGCAGCCTGCCGGAGAGCCCCGCGGCCGGGAGCGCGAGCGCGTCGACGCGCCCCGTGCGCGCGTCGCACGAGACCCCCGGCCAGGCGCAGGCGCGGTCGGCGTCCTCGGACCACGGCGCGAGGCGGCCCTCCGGGTCGGACACCCCGGACTTGAAGACCACCAGCGCGAGCACGTCGTCGTTCACGGCGTCCGCCGCGGCGAGCGGGAGCAGGAGCAGGAGAAGGAGGGGCGCGGCGGCGGCGGCCGCCATTGGGGAGGGGAGGAGGAGGAGGAGGAGGGGATCATGCGGCGAGGTGTTCGTCCATTGGGAGTGGTTGCTTGTTTGTTTCCGCGAGGTGGGAAACCCCTGCCATTAATGCCCGCCCGGACCCGAAGAACCGGAAGGATGAGCAGTCCAAAACCTTTCCACTCATTTCTTTGGTTTCAAAGTATTATTATTTCGTTGGTTTGTTTGTTAAAATTTGTAATCATTTATGGCTGTTGTGTGAGAACAAGGATGGATTTTAACTTTTTTAAAAAATCGGTCGATAACATGTAGTGCTATTTATGTTTTTGTAACATAAGATTTTCTAGTATTTGTTACATTTATATGGACTTAATGAATAGGCACCAGCAAAATATATATTGATCGATAGTTGAATCTAGACATAAATAACGCTGGGTAGAATAGTTTCTATAGCTATCCAAATCTAAAAATCGAGCGGTCAAAAGTGTTTTCAGTTAACCTGAAATATAAAGTTTAGTCCATAAATTATTTGAAAAAAATACTATATGAGAAGTTGTGTGCAAACATTACATTATAACTATTTTCATAAATGGAATGTAAATTACAAAAATAGAAGAGTGAAACATTGTTGAAACGTGTGTATTTCTTTCGTTAAAACATATGAATACTCTTTTGAATATTTAATTATAATGAATGACAGTGTAATCCTATCATATATCATATTAATGGTTTAGAAGTTGAAGAAATATTTAAAGCTTGCTAATGGATCCATATCTTTGTTGTTAGATACATCATACATGCGCCATGCAACAATCTAATCACGATTAAGCCGACAGATAAAGAGTGATGCATAGTGCCATGCATGGAGCAGGCCATCTATATCCTTTTTTAATTAAAAAAAAAGGGGGCAGTGGAAGTGGGAACTGATGAATATGGCACTCCATCTATTTATTGTAAGTTTTGCAAAATGCCCCCTTAAGTTTTTTAGTATTAAAAATTTTAATCTAAACAGATAGCCATTAAATAAAATTAAAGTGAATATATCATATAGCAAAATGATAAATGTCTTTTTATTAATTTTACACAATGCTATAATATCATATTTATCCGCAGTAAAGCGTGTGCATTCTAGTAAGAGATAAAGTCATACATGGAGGCACTTAGTAAAATACACGCGGGCGAAACGGTTGGTTTTTCATATAGAGCGATCGATGAAGAGCATTATCGCACTTTCTGTGGTTTTTTAGTTGAAGCTGGGTATTATTACTTATATATGTATTTTGTTGTGCATGATACTTCACGGTCTATTTTATTACCATTTCCCTAATTTCAAGTATGTTTATTCACCACTTTCCACTCTAAAAAATGATTCCCTCAATACGAGCGATGCATACACAGTGCAAGCTACACGGTTGAGGAGCTCAAACTTGCTACGTAGGACGAAGCTACATCTCCCACGGTACATGTTGCCTCACGTGGGTCCCACGAAAAAAAGGTGACAGCTTTTTTATTGCTTTTCCCCGCTCTCTCCTCTCTCACTGTCAGCACCCCTCTCTTTTCCCTCTCTCCTCTCTTTCTCTCCTCCCCCTCTCCGAGCTCTCTCTCCCATCTCCGGCGCCGGCGGCGGGGCCAGCTCCGCGGAGGGCGGCGGCCGCCGCGTCGGCATGAGCTCGGCGGCGGCGGGGCGAGCTCAGCGTCGGCGCGGGGAGCTCGGCGGAGGGTGGCGCCGGCCGCATCGGCGCGAGATCCGCAGCGGCGGGGCGAGCTCGTCGTCGGCGCAGGGAGCTCGGCGGAGGGTAGCGCCGGCCGTAGTGGCGCGAGATCGGCAGCGGCGGGGCGAGCTCGCCGTCGGCGCAGGGAGCTCTACGAAGGGTGGTGCCGGCTGCATCGGCGCGAGATCGATGGTGGCGGCGGAGCTCGGCAGCGGCGACGACACGTCGAGGGTCGCATCCGAGCAGCAGCGGAGGTCGGCACTGGCCGAGTTGGGCAGCGGCGCTTCGGGGCCGGCGGAGGCCGGCGGCGGCGCTTCGTGGGCCCGGAGGCAGGCGACCGGAGGTGATGGATCTGGGCGGCCAGCAGAGCTAAGCGGCCGGAGGGATCTGTACGTGCAATAGCGGCCGGTATAGGGCTTTTCCATGCCATTCTCTTTGCCAAACTGACGAGGACGTCATCCCCTCTGCAGGACGCGAGCAACCCCGCGGGGGCGCGGTCCATGGCGAGCTGGCGATGCTGCGCCGACGTGGTTGGCTGGGGCTCCTCACCATGTCAGCGCACTGTGCATGGCCTAAGGTGCGACACTTCCACCGCTCGATATGGAGTTTTGATCACGACTAGTTTATTTATTGATAAATATGTATGGTTTGTATATGTTCAAATTTATTTGTATTAATATGAATTTAAACAAATGCACGGAAATTTGGCAAATGGAGAAGAACTGGCCAGCATTTTTTTCGTACGAATGAATAGTGTTTCTGTTCAGTCTCCAACAACTTCTGATTTGAAAACGAGGTGCCTTCTCCGGTGATGATAAGATCAAGCTGCTGCTTGTTGGACATGCAGTACAAACGGTTGTTGAGCTGTCTGGATTTGGTGCACTGGAAATATGAGGGTCAAAACTGAACCAAATAAACAAATAAATAAAACTCTGCCAAACATTTTGGACGAACGCCATGCCTTGATGCAAAATGCTGAAAAACAAAATTGGACTTGTAGAAGTCTAGGGTCTTTTTTTTTCGCTTTTGCTTATACTTATAAGTTAAAATTTGAAATTTTAATCTTAAAGTTAAATTTGATTTGGGAGTTTGTTTATCATAGTTTATTTTTTAATCTTTATTTTTAAATCACTAAGAGCATGTATATAAAAATTATTTTTTTCATTTAAAAGTACATCATTCAGACGAGCCTCGTCGACGCGGCCTAAATATCGCAGCATTTCCTTTTCTTTAATTATATCATCACATAATGTAAAACATGGGGAAAAAACAAATTACTCGTCCGTCTAGTGTCTACTCGCCCATGATATGCCGCTGCAATCCTAAACCTGCAAATGTAATCCAATCAATAAACAAACTTAGCGGCAATCACATCAAGCATCAACAGCTGCTTGCTACTACTATAAACAAATGGCAGCTACCGTACTTGGCAGCAGCGATTTTCCTGTGAAGCCAACGGCGCAGCATGTGCATCCCTCGATCGAGCGAAAGAAGAAATGGAGAGGAAAAAAAAAAGGACGGTAACACACAGCGAGGAACAGAAGAAAGCCAGCCGCGGTTGGTAGAGAAAAGAAGCACATCATCAGAGACAGCTCGGTTGATGGACTGAATTCACTGTGATGGTGTGTTTTGTGTTCAGAGTCTCAGAGAGCTGTTTCACTTTCACAATGCAATCCTTGTCACAATTTGTCATTCTAAACACCCTCTAAAAGGGATGGCCCCTCTTGCCATTCTTGTCATTTAGGAAGAGAGTAAATCAGAAAGCAACAGTTTACAAAGACAAGTGACTTCGGTCTTTAGCAGGTAAACTGCACCTCTGGGTAGTACTGATTACTGAACTGCTCGACTGGAAAATGCCAAGGAGAACATAATACCAGAAACTGCGGTACTAGTGCTTTTATGCCTGCCACAGAAAACTCTAAACAGAAACGTACATATGAACTGTTGCAGATCTAACTGAAGCGAGGCTAATGATGGCCACTCAACTTAGGTAATGGCATAATTGTATCAATGATTGCCACTCAAGAGTCAAAAAGTCATTCATGCTGCTTGATACAACGACAATAACATGACGTGAACAACTCACAAGTCCAGATTAAAGTGCTACTCTCTCGGCTGTGATCTCAGAACCAGCATCCATTGTTAACAATGCGCATAGCCAACAGTTGCATTGACGCCTTGAGCTACTGACCAACTGATTGATTAGAGACCATTGTTACATGCAGACAGACAGCGACAAGGAAATCAAAAGACATGCAATAACAAGGGGGCAATGGCATTCAGAAAAGAGCCCAAAAGATGCTGTACCTCACAGAGATCTTTGTATTCACGCAAGGTCAATATAGCCTGAACTGAACAGATGCATGCCCAAAAGGCAAAAGTAGGAGAATGGTGCAGAGCAAAAGAAACGGACAAAGCGAAAAACGGTGGAGAATGCCAGTGCTGGAAAGGGCGACAGAGCAATGCCCACTGCGTCTGCGCAGCTCTAAAGACTAAAAATTGAAGTGACAATACTATACTCGTGCAAGAGTTTCAGTGTGGTTTTTTTATGAAAAGAAACTAATGATAGTTTACCTCTGCCAAAAAAATTACAGTTCGTGTTTTGGTCATGTAACTAAGAAATCGTGCTGTGATGTTACTAAAGAAATTACAATTTGTACCCACTAAAAGTGTGTGTATCAGCTAAGAAACAAAAGCAGTACTGCAACACTATGGTACAACCGTATGAAGATAGAGAGGACTATCTTCCAGAATGCTGGTGAGCTTGTCAATCACAGATGCCATCAGTTTCAGCTTCAGATTTAGTCTGGAATTTTCTATCTTTTCTGCAGCAGCTAATCCAGATTCTCTCTCTCATTGCACAAGGAATATTCCTCAGCATTCTATTGCAGCTTAGTCATCCCAATCTACATCCCAACCATCTTTGTTATTGGTCTGAGGTCTCAAAGAAAGGCCATTGCCAGAGATACTTCCAGATGGTTTCTTATCTGAAGGTTTTGCTGGTGCTTCTTCTTCATCCCAGTCATCATCCCAGCCATCTTCCCAACCATCTACGCTGCTCGTAGTGTTTTCCACGCCTGATGAGTTGGGAGCCTGGGTTCCCATCTCAAGTTGCTGATATGGGACTCCACTAGCACGCCTTCTTGCAAATTTGCAACAAGCACAGACCACTCCCACCAAGACAACAGTGAAAACAAGGAAGGAGGCTCCATATATTGGATTCATGCGTGTTGCATAAGCTGCAAACTGCTGAAATTGTTGTTGCCAATCAAAAACTGCTTGCTTGGTGTGTAAGGAACACTGCCTCGTCCCAGACTTCACTGTAATCTCTCCATCATTTGGATTACTGTAGGTTACTTTTACCTGGTAATAAAAATGGCATAAGCGGTTTTAGTAAGAGAATACAAATCAAGAACAAGATCTTAAAACATTAAAATTGCAAGAGAAGTTACAAAAATAATGAAACGAAATAAAGTTAAACATGAATTTAAAATATTACAAAATGATAACTGTTCATCTCTAGACTACCCCAACTTGCTTGGGACTGAAGACTGATGTTGCTATAGTAGATTTGTAATGAGATGAGCATTCATTTGTAAATATTGATAAGGAATGGCAGAAATATTGTAATGCTTCAGGACCAGGTTGTAGGCGTGCTGGTTCCCAAACCACCCATAGGGGTAAGGTAAGGGTTACCAGAGGTAGGGTTTGATAAAATTTGTCCGAATTCAGAATTTGGAGAAAATGTGAAAAGAAACTAAAAGCTCCTATTGGTACATGAATTTTAATGATATCTGGTGATAAAATTTTGTGAAGAAGTTAGCCTGACTCCATATTTTGGCATGACTACAATGCTATGTATGTTGCTTCAAAATCAAGGTTTGATGCCCGAGGACATTTTATTATGGATTTTCTATCGTTGTCAAATCATGTGAGGTTGTGTTTTTCTTTTTCCTTGTGATTTTATATTTTTGAGTCAGACCATGGTTACCACACGTTACCATGAGATTTAAAAATTTTGGATTCAAATTTCTGGAGATGAAATTCACATGGACTTTGGCAGTTACAGGGGTAACCGCCTTACCCCCGGGAGGAGGGGGGCACTAACCACCCATGAAACAGTAAGGAAACCCTGCTGGTTTGTTACAGAGGTCATGCATGATGTATCAATATATTCAAGAATTCATTCAGACATGTTTACTTGTATTCATAGTTTTTTACTCGCGTCGATTAGGATGAACATAAACAGTCATAACATTACTGTAATCCCTCTTCAAAAAATAAGAGGATGATCCTCTACTCTTTTTCTGGGAAAGCAGTTGCAACCAATAGCCAATTATGCAATCTCAAGTCCTGGGACAAGTATACATAGATAATCTAGCTATCTAATCCACAAACACATATTGTGTTCCTGCAAATTCAATAAGCACATACTGATAATCGAGAACTATAAATAGCAACGCCTTAAAGTGAAATCAATCATGAAATATACGGTACAACAGGACTCAGGTAACTATCACCTTCTATTTCAAGTGTGAGATGTGATACCAGTGTATTCAAGGAAACCTGATGGAAATGTTAGAACAAACTAACTTGCATACCTCTTCAGAGATGCCCTTGGTCAGATGTAATGGCAGCTTACTATCAACAACGATATTAGGAGTTGCTTCAACATTGACTGTAATATTATTCTGCCCTTCATTCTGAACTATAACAAATGACCCAGTTGAATCTGCAAAATAAATAAATAGACCTTTTAGATTGATAAAGGTGAAGTTCATGCATATACAGTAGGGGATATCTATTTTATGATTTATGTTGCCATATCCCTGTCCACCCTGAAACAAACGCTATTATACTGCAAGCAATTATTTGTCACAAAGTATCTATACAACACCCAGAAATTGAAATTCTTTTAATTACAGCAGTAGACTAACAATGGTGAATCTAGACACAAGCATCCAAATATGACCATTATCCTCCTTTGGAATGCAAGAATTTTGAAAGATTTCCCCAGGAATCAGTTCAATTCCTTCAGGAACCAGGAAAAATTCCAACGTGCCACATGACGCATTCCATTTACAGTATTTTTCTTGGTTCTTTCGGAGGAAAAAACAACTGTGTCCATTCAACAATATCATACCATATCCCCTCATTGCTATTCCGCTGCGTTCAATTTTGACCTTAAATATTACTCCCAAGGAAAGCAATACCAACCAGCACATGCCAACTAAGATTTCTAAACTACAACAGGATAATACACTTTGCTGGTGAACCAAAACATAAGTCCTGGAACTTTAGAGAGCCAATTTATGGACCTATGGTCTCATTCAGTTCTTTGCAAACAGGTTATTGTATTTTGAAATTGGCCTACCTCCAGATGCTTTTAACAAAATAAGTTTAGGGCTTTCTAGACCTGAACATATTGACATCTCCCAGGTTCTTTGTCTGAGACACCCTTGACTGATTTTAGCTATGAGAATATGTGAGGTGTTTTTGTGTCAAAGATCAAACTAAATTTCCCCTCGGTTCCATTCAAACAACATTAGTTCAAGTGATGCAATACAACTCCCAGGGTTTTTGGTAAGCTATGGGCAAATGCAAGTCTTTCCTATTGTTCCATGATTCCTTCAGATACATTCCATCTTCTATAAATCTCCCTGTCTATTCATGCCGATGTTAACTACCACGGGGCTTTCATTTCTGATCAATTCAACACTGCACAGAAGTGCAGTTTTAATAGATTGATTTCAGTCAGTACACCATCAATAATACTTATCAGTTACTACCTCCATCCCAAAATAAATCAATTCCTAGAGTAGAAACTTTGTCCCAGAATAAACGTCCTACCTTCTTAACTCTCCTCGGTCTACGAATCAAGAAATTTTACCGCTTAAATACCCCTGACTTATCCACCCATCAGTACTACACTTCTACTAGTATTAATATAGGCTAGTATAGTCTTTTTTCTACATCCCTAAAGTTACCTCTAAATGCGAGGGATTATACCTTTTTCTGTGACAGAGGGAGTATCAAACAATAATCTAGACAAATTGGCTAGTCTAAACAGTGCAGATTATAAGCAAGACAGCAAAAGTGGCAATAAAATTAGCTCAATTTGAATGCAACTATGCAGGCATGGAACAAACCATCCTTTCATAAATTACTAATTCAAGACAGCACACTTTTTAAATCAATGGAGAACAGACAAGATGGATAAAATATTTCCTACCCAATTTTTTGTTAAAAAAAACACTGAATCAATGAACCAAACCTAGAGAAGTTCAAGACAATAGCAGCTTTACCATCCTGGGAAACCTGAAGACACGCAGTAAATTCTCCTGGAACAAAACATTTGTCCATCGGATCCTCGCACTTCAACACCTTTCTAGTTTCTTCTGCCGGCGTCTTCCCCCCACTCCCTCCTCCTTCCCGCTCCATCCCACCAGTTGGTCCGGGACCTTCAGGCGTAGGACTCTTCGTGTGCACATCCGTCGGGGGCACCGGATGTCCAGAGTCCTTCCTTGCATCCTCTTCGGGCCCTTTGCTCTCCGACACACCTGGCGGCGGCGGTGTTGAATCCTTTGCTGGCTTTTCCGGCGGTGGCGTCTGGTGGTGATGCTCCTTGGTCACAGGATTCGGCGCATTTGATGAATTCTCCGATTGTTTATCTGATCCACCTGCAGTGACGGCGGTAGGTGCAGGAGCTCCCTGAAGAGATCCAAACAACCAACCACTAAGTAATAATCCAAACCACCAAAGTGCTATGACCTCGAATTCCTCACCTCGCTGGAGCTGGCCTTCTCGCCCTGCAAAGCCCTACCCGCCGCCGCCGCGGGGGCGGGGATCAGGGCCGAAGCAAGGAGGAGCACGACGAGCGCGGCGAACCTGCAGGAGCCCATCGACTCCCGCGCCTGAAACCACCTCCCGGCGTCGGCAGGGGTCGTGAAGCGTAGGGGGAAAAAAGGCAGCGTCGGCGTCAGCCGACTCGTCGTCGGCTCCGGCGGCGGGGGCGCGGCGTGGATCGCATCCGGGCCAGCGGAGGCGCTCCGGCGAGAGATCCGAGGGGCCGATGGGGGGGTCGGGATCTGGTGGAGTGGGCGGCGCGGGGGGCGATCCGGTCGACGCACGCGCCACGGGGGGGGGGGGTCGAGATTTCGATGCGAGCGAGGAGGGAGCAGGCGGGGATCGGATGCGCCGGCGCCGCCGCCGCCGCGCGCCGACGAGGACGAGACGAACGCAAGCGCGTCTTTGGTCGCACTTGGACTTGGAACCTGAGCGTGCGTCCTTGGTGGGTTTGGTCTCGATTTGGAGAAATTTTGCTCAAAGTTGTGTGATTGCTCGCAGAAATACGGCAATTTGGGTGGATCGTACTGGCAGTTGAATCCAATCCGTCCAACTCCAGTCCGGATGGCTGAGCACTTTAGAGCAATTTCAATAGTATAAACAGCTCTAATAATCAATTAATGCAATAGTTACCTACGAAACATTACTCCATCCGTTTCATGATGTAAGACCTTCTAGCATTGCCTAAATTCATATGGATGATAATAAATCTAGACACATATATAAATTATATATATTCATCAGTGAATAAATTTACGCAAGCCTAGAAAGTCTTATAATATGAAACAGAGGTAGTAATACCTAGTCTCATATGTCATTCACACGCTGTGTCTTAGAGCTCGTGCTGCAGCTGACTACAAATCTAGAGCTTACTGCTCTTCTCTATCATGTTTATCTCTTTAAAATATGTTTATAGTTGGTTTATAGTCTGTTATTATATCTGCTCTTAGAGACCTTTTATTAACTAAGATTTACTTTATGATCCTTAAACCTTTTTTTAATTTTAAACCATGTATATTTGTCCTTGTTATGATTTAGACCAACCCGAATAATCCTTTTGTCATATCTTACCTTTATTTCGATAAATACATCGACTACTGCGTATACATACAAGTTCATCGTAGTCTCGTAGAAATTGAGTGATGTGTTTAAGGCTGTGATGGCAGTGAAAAAAATATTCTGAGTGGTCTAAACGGGAACATATGAAAATTTAAGTGGTTCAAAGTGAAATGATAGGTTAGAATCCACATTGAAACTTATGTAATAAAATTTAGTTTAAAGTGCAGTTCTCTAAAATGCAGGGGCGGATCTACCATGAATTTCATATGGGCTCGAGCCCTGTACACGCTAGATCCCCATACTAGATCCCCATAGAAAATAAGGGATAGTTGAGGGGAAGAAGAGGGGGAAAGAAAACAAGAGTGTGATAGGAAGAAGAAGGTAACCAGTCCTCCTTCTCAAAACTTCATGTTCTGGATACGTCCCTGCTAAAATGATATGTCTCAATTTAAAATTCGGTTGTAATTGATGAACTACTAAACTGACGATAGGAAGATTGAGTACTCATAAGTTCATTCTCTCAGCGTTTCATAAGACATCATATATAAAAGCCAAGTATTTGGCATGTCAAGGAATATATGAAGTAAATGAATGAACAAGTTTTACTCCCTCCGGTTCTATAATTTTTGTTGGTCTAATGAGAGTGTGGTTAAAATTTTAAACTTTGATTACTAATAACTTTTAAAATATTTAGTTTAAAAACACTAAGAATATTTTCATAAAAGTAATATTTATTTATTTATTATATGTATTTTAGTTAAAGATAGATTTATAAGGCCATACTTATCTAAAATGGTAAGAATTATCATGGTACTTTTTTATCCAGATAAAATCAGGCGTACTCCCACTTGACTCTGTTCTTGGAAATACAAAGATACTCTACTGTGACTGAATCGTTTCGTTCCTGTATCTAAAACTAAACTGAAACTCCACAGTAACTGAATCGTTTTGCAACATAATTCAATAACTGGATACGGTGGCTACTTGAGGTAAAACCATCGCATATGAAACTGTACAGCGAAACCATGCATCAAATTTTTTGACTCATTCACCAACACAAACCTCTTTTAGGCGAGGTGGTACTTTGCATAATGACATCCTTACAAATTGCTCCTCATGGATGGAAGAGGGTCCGGCGTGCGTGTACTGTACGTACTTCAGAATTCAATTAGACGGCAAATGCAGCAGCAAGTGGTAGTGTGGTACTACTACTACTTCAGGAATAAAAAGGGTTGTGCTCAGCTCAAAAACTTCAGCATGTTGCTTGCAGCTGCAGCGTGCAACTTTGCATTATGCTCTTGCTAAGGAGCATGGAATTTTCTCTTCCATGGGAATAAAAGCGACAGAGCTGGAATCTCGTACATGACAGTTATGGTGCAAGTTTCCGTTGGTTCGTTGCGTATATGTCCATGACGGAATGATTAAAACACCATCGAACATTCGAGCTGAGTGAATCGTCGATCAATTTGGCGCCAGATTTGCATCGGATAAAGTCGATCTCGTTTATGCGTGCTAATTTGTTCACGAGAATCCGCACGAGACAAGCTCAGTCGATCGATGGTAGCGATCCTTGCCGTCGTCGCCACGTTAAGCTCGCGCAAACTTTCGCCGAAAAAACAATGGCGAGTGTAGTGAGGCTAGCCGCGGCGCGGCACGGCATGGGAGGACCACCACGCTGGCCTAAATACAACTCGCGCGACGTTCATGTGACTCGCAGGGTTGCAGCAACGGTGAGTGTGCATGGAGAGATCAAGGGAGGAAGAAGGAGGAGGAGGCGGCGGCGGCGTGGTGGTGGCGCGTTATAGCCTCGACGTGAGCGAAGGCTGCGGCGGGCGACACAGCGCGCTGCTGGACGAGTACGAGCGGATGGCGTTCGAGGCGCAGCTCAACCGCGCCATCCTGCGACGGTGCTACTCCGAGCCGAGCCCGGCCAGGTTCCCCGTCGTCCCCGTCCCGCCGCCGCTGCAGCGCGGCGCCGAGGAAGACGACGGCTCCTGCACGGCGCCCTGGAGGTACTGCCGGCTCCACGAGGCGGTGTCCCAGTGGCTCGAGGCGGTGAAGCCGGTGCTCTGCTGGCTCCGGAGCGCGTGGGAGCGCCGGCAAATGGGTCGCGCCGCCGCGGCGCGAGGCCCGCCGCCGACGGTGCCTCGGGTGCAGCTCATGGACTACCTCTGCTAACGCTCCAGTTGTAATAAAGCGCTACCGCTGGCACATACTTCGTCGATCCACGCACACGCCGTGCGAAAGCAAAAGACAAAACGGTGGTGAGGCTGACTGTTCCTTTCGTTTCTCTGGGGCTTTGCATATGCACGGTGCACCGTGCACGTGACGAGTTGAACCGATGAACTGGAGTGCCATGGTGTGGTTCAACTGACGCGGTCGTACTCGTATAATCGTATGCGCGTGTGGCTCGCGCGCAGGGTGCAGGCAGGCAGCCGTGGCAATCGTGGTTGGCGACACGGAGTAATCCCGGCGGTTGCCGCAACGCGATCGGCGTCGCGTCGCGTGGGGATCAAGGCAATGCCGTTGGCTGGCTCTCGGGGCCCACGCGCGCGATCTTCTCGGACTCCGGCGGAAGTCGATCCCCACGACGGCCGGCCGGCCGTCCGGGGCGCGGATCGAATGCGTGCGCACGCGACTATGCATATGTAAGTATTGTAACAGCGTTTTTTACATGATCGTAGAATGTTAGTGGTACAAATGTTTCGACGACGACGACGTCGAACGTGTACTGTGTACAGCGACCAATTTGACCAACTGGGCACCTGTCAATTACATTCGCCGCAAGAGGCCGGCTGAGTCACTAGTCACTAGCCGTCGCCGGAAAAATATCCGGAGCGGGAGATATTTTCGAAGGGCCTTGGAGCTAAGCTTGCTAGGAGAAGAAGACTACCACCACCACTACTGCCTTGGCGTGTTAATTTGTCGATGTGCACGGTGCACCCTCATGCCACGACCACCGCGATGGTGTCGCTGTCCGGCGGCGTGGCTATCCGGGAGACGGCACGGCCGCCGCCGCCGCCGCCGTCGATCACCTGCCGCCGGCACGTCGGGCACGATCCGCGCGAGACCAGCCAGGCGTCCACGCACCGGACGTGGAACCCGTGCCCGCACCGCGGCAGCACGCGCACCTTCTCGCCGTCCGCGAACTCGCCGAGGCAGATGGCGCACACGTCCCCCGCCGTCTCCTCCCCGCCGCTGTACACCTCCACCGGGATGCTCCTCAGCGCGCGCCTCTTGATGCCGCCGCCGCTACCGCCGCATGCCACCCCGACCGCCGCCTCGCCGCCGCCGCCGCCGCCAGGCGGGCCCCGGCCCCCGCACCGGAGCGCGCACCGCGCCAGCGAGTTGAGCCCGATGGCGAACAGCAGCGCGAAGAAGAGCGCCGCGAGGATGATCACCATGTTGGTGTCGAAGCTCGCGTCCGCGGCCCCGGGGGGCGGCGGCGCGCCCCCGCCGCCGCCGCCGCTCTCCAAGGCCGGCCGCGCCGCATCGAAGACGCTCGCCGGCGGCGCCCCGCCCGCCATACGGCCCAACGCCTGATGACCTCACCGTCGCTGTTGCTACACTAACCCCAGGCAGCTGGTTAGCCAACCGCCAGGCCATGCCAGATATATACGAGCCGCCACGCTGCGAGTGTGGCCGGCATCCCGGCCCCAAGTTGCACCTTGCGCATCGGCACGGCATGGCGCGAAGTTGTTACATGGATAGCGACACGCGCGCCTTTAATTTGTTTTGTTTTGCCTTTGTAGGCAAAGCTTAGCCAGCATCAGCTATATTAGCTTAGCTTAACCACGAGCTTGCTTAAGCTTTTCATGGATAGAGATTCTCTGACGTTATTGCACCTATCATGTAATGGCTGACATTGGACCCACGGTTGTTAAGTTTACGTATTAGCGACCATGGCGCTGTCTAGTTCTAAAAAATTTTCAAAAAAACATCACATCGAATTTTTGGATATCTAAATAAAGTATTAAACATAGATGAAACGAAAAACTAATTGCACAATTACGTGAAAAATCATAAGATGAATCTTTTGAGCCTAATTAGTCCATGATTAGTCATAAGTGCTACAGTAACCCAAATACGCTAATGACGGATTAATTAGGCTTAAAATGTTCGTCTCGCGGTCTTCAGACAAGCCGTAAAATTAGTTTTTTCATTCGTGTCCAAAAACCACTTCCGACATCTAGTCAAATTTCTGATGTGATAAAAAAAATTTCATTTTCTCGACTAAGAACATCTCCAACAGCTTATCTAAATTTGGTCATCCATACCTTCATTTGGATGATCATCTAAACTAGTTTCATCCTTCATATCTTTATATACTCCACTAGATCATTCAAATACGAAGGTTCTCTCTTCTAATATGGATGACATCTAAAAATAGATAATAGATTAGTCGTTCTATGGAAGTTCAATTTACAGTTTTCATGAATAGAGAATGGCATAAATGAGCTGTTGGGGAGACTCTAAAACACCCCCAAGTCGAGAGGGAAGATCCGTCCGAGGAGCTGTGCCCGCTTTTCTTGCGTGCATTGGCCGCACAAAACAACCCTGCGGCCCCGGTTTCTGATGGCGACCGTCCGACCGAGCTCGCCGCGCGCCGGCGTTCGTCTGGTCCGTCGTCACTTCGACGGCCGTGAGCTGCCCTCCTGCGGAACAACGGCAAAAGCGCAGGCGCGAGAAAGGACGACGCAAACATAAAGAACGTGTCGGTGTGTGTCTCTGCAAGCTGCTCCTACGTAACAGTAGGGATTTGCCACGAACAGCCCATGCTCTTTCGGAGAAGATTGTTTTTTTGCGAGCTTTCGGTATCGGAGAGCTGCTAGTGCGTTGGCTGAAGTAGATAGCAGTAGTTCTCCGTTCAATCGTGTGCGGTTGTCCAGAGGTTTGAGATGTGATCGTGGAAGTGCGAATAAAGAAACATTTGTAGCTCCTTGGGACGCATGAATTTTCTGGTATTTTTTATAGGAAACGGTTCAATTGCTCTAAGATTCATGTGAAGTTCATTCAAAACGAATGGACCCTTGGTTGCTTCCTTTCTGTATCAGTTTATGACGCTATGCATCTGAGAGCAAACAGATTCAGAGCATAATTAAACTGCTAGTGTGCATGAGTAGTAGCTCACACTTGTAATTAAACTGTTAAGTACACACCACAACACAACACACGTTTGATTATTCACTTCACTGTCTTGAACACGTTGGAGCACACTCCCATGGGCCCGTCTCGTCTTTCAGCCCACGCTCTTTGTGGCCCAAGAGTGGTGCTCTCAGTTTACCCTGCACAAGAAGCCGATCACGTTAAAAACGCCCCAAAACACAAACAAATTTCACACTAAACACGTACGCGCACACGGGGAGGGATTCAGTTTCCTTTTTTTTTTTTGGTTACGTACGCGTTGCAGTTGACGTTGGGGCTGATCTTGAACGGCACGGAGACGCCGCACCGGCCGGGCAGCCCGGCGGCGCGGCTGATGTAGGGCCCGCCGGAGGCGGCGGCGGCGAGGTTCTTGAGGCAGGTGCAGGCGGCGCGGCGGTCGGCCGTGGTGCGCGCCGCAGACACGACGCTCCGGATCCCCGCGCAGCACGCCGCGGGCACCGCGCCGCCGGACTGCACGTACGGGAGGCACGGCAGCAGCGTGTTGTACACCGTCGAGCACGACAGCGCCGCCCTCGCCACCGTCACCGTGCCCGTCCCCGGCAGCAGCACCAGCAGCGCCACCAGCAGCGCCGCCGCCGCCGCACCCCGGCTCCTCGCGACGGCCACCATCTCTCGAATCCTCCTCGAACCCTCGCGCAAAATTAACGTGTGCGCGCAGCACTGATCACTAGCAGATGCGCGAGTGCTAGAGCGTGAGCGTGTATATGTAGAGCTCGAGGCGACCAGGTTGAGTGGCAGCTGGGATGCTCGCCCTCGGAGAGAGATGAGCACGACGTGTACACCGACGATGCTGCAACACCGTGTTCTTTTGCAGTTTTGCCCATCTTTTTCTTAGCCTTTTTTTATCAGCTTTTACGCGTGTCTTCTAAATTATAAAATGGTGTATTATTTTTAAAAATATTTTATAAATTAATTATATTATATAGTTTTTTAATTTTAAATTATTGAATTTTATCATTTATATCATTAAATAGCTGTAAAAATCATATATTTTTCAAATGTTCTATATGAAAACACAAACTAGCCACCGGGTGACGTGCAAGCGAGGGCAAGGAGAGTTGGGGGAATTCTCTTGGCTTTTCGCTTTGTCAATTGTCGTGTGTTATGGTGAAGTGCACAAGTTTGGACAGACGCATCGACATCGTCATCGATGTGAAGTGTGAAATTGTTCCAGTTCTGCTCGAATAGTCACGCTGATCAGATAGGAAGGGGGCATCCGTTCAAACGGGGCGAGATGTGTTTCATCCGTTCCAAAAACATAAACATTTTCATCATTTAAATTTTATATTATAATATAAATATGTCTATATTAAGTTCTATCATTTCAATCATTTTAATAATTTTGAGGTCAGTCGTATGCTTAAAAAATGAATCTAATAAATTCAAAGTAACTTAAAAAAAGATCGTTTAAACACCTTCTTATTTTGGAAACGATGTATTATCTCATCTTTACAGGAAACCTGAATTCTTTCTGGGACGTCACGTCGCTGCCGCCAGGGTAGCTATGTTGTCTGGGACATAGTAATACGGATCAATGGACAAGTGGCCAGGTCTATGATTTATTAGGCCTTGTTTAGTTCCTAAAATTTTTTCCAATAACATCACATTAAATTTTTGAACACCTAAATAAAGCATTAAATATAGATAAACTAAAAAACTAATTGCATAATTACGAAATAAATCTTGAGACGAATCTTTCGAGCCTAATTAGTCCATGATTAACCATAAGTACCACAATAACCAATATATGTTAATGATGGATTAATTAGGCTCAAAAGATTCGTCTCGCGGTTTCCAGGCTAGCCGTGAAATTTGTTTTTTCATTCGTGTCCGAAAACCTCTTCCGATATCCAGTCAAACATTTGACGTGATTCTTCTCCCAAAATTTTCCCAATCTAAAGCCTTGTTTAGTTCCCAATTTTTTTTAAAAAACATCACATCGAATTTTTTGACACCTAAATAAAGCATTAAACATAGATGAACCAAAAAACTAATTGCACAGTTATAGAAGAAATCTTGAAACGAATCTTTTAAGTCTAACTAGTCCATGATTAGCCATAAGTGCTACAGTAACTAACATGTGCTAATGACGGATTAATTAGGCTCAAAAGATTCGTCTCGTGGTTTCTAGGCTAGCCATGAAATTCGTTTTTTCATTCGTGTCCGAAAACCCCTTCCGACATCCGATCAAACGTTCGATGTGATGTTTTTGCCAAAAAAAAAACGGTGGCAACTAAACACCACCTAAGAGCATCCCCAACAGCTCATCCATCCCATCATCCATCCTAGAAATAGAGGATGAAGAATAAAAGTTGAGCTCCCACAGATCATCTATTTTTGGATGTCATCCATATTAGGAGAGAGAAACTCTATATTTAGATGTTCTCTCTCCAATCCTCCAAATAGATATAGATGATGCCATATATAGATGATCTGCTGGAGTACAAAGGGATATGAAGGATGAAAGTGTTTTAGATGATCATTTAAATAAAGATATGGATGACCAAATTTAGATAAGCTGTTGAGGATGCTCTAAACACCCCCCTTAGTCAAAATTTTTTGGAAGGAGTTGGGCCAAACTTTAGCCGGCAGACGGTAGTGTGGACCAGACCACACTAGTTGACTCAGCTTTAGGCGAGTCGGGAGATGGGAGAGGCCGATGGCGACCACCAAACAATGTGACCAAAGCTGACGACGGCGACGGCGGGCTGCGATATCTGGCACGTGGAGGCCCAACATTTGTTACCCAACGAAGTGGGTCTTGTGGGCTTGTTGATTTGATTTTACTGTATGTCACAGTTGGGCTTGGCCGACTCTAAACAGGCCACTATCCCATTGTGTATTTAGTGTGGCCCATGTAACAAATTTAAAAGAAATAAGTTCATTTGAGGCCCCTTACCTATACAGCGAGTTTGATTTTTGTCATTAAACCATAATATCAGATACAACAGATCTCTCAACTGTTAAAATCGGTGTAAAATAAGTTTCAAGGTGGTTTAGACAATCATTTCGGGTGATGTGGCACTTACGTGACTAGTTTGACTCGATACTTGTCCTACGTGGTAGTGATGTGGCACTGAAAACAAAATTTAAAATTTAAAAAAGTTAAAAATTGTGCCATATGCAGCGATACCCTCCATCAGATCGATTTCCCCGGTTTCTGATAAATTCGCATGAAAAGAGAAAAGATGAGATGAGATGGAGGGAAGTGGGGGGGGGGGGGAGGGGGGCAGTGAAATGTGAGTCCCACTATTTTTTTATTTTTTTATTTGACTTCAATGTGAGCCTGCATGTTTTGTTTTATTTTTTAATTGTTAAATTTTTCTTCATGTGTCACGTCAATGCTACGTCGGGACGAGGACCACCGTCCAAACCGTCTTATGCTTATTTTGTACCGGTTTTGATAGTTGAGTGACCCGTTGTATCTTGTTTTCTGTTTGGAGGACGAAAATCAGATTCATTGATATGATAAGGGATCTCAGATGAATTTATTCTAATTTAAAATATGTGTTCAAATCCATATAATTTAAATTTACTGTATAATGTCAATGTTCATACTACATTCACTTATTTTATTATGTCAAGTTCAAATATTTTCAAATTTGAAACATATTTTAATGTTGTTTCTTTTATATATATATATATATATATATATATCAAAACATGTAATTATAAACCTATTTATTTATTTATTTTTAGAAGTGTAATATTTATTTGCACATTTCTAGAATGCATGATTAAAATTTGGAAAGAATAATTATGGGTTATTAATGCTTATTCTTATCCTCTGACTTATTTATTAAGAGATGAAAAGGATATAGAACAATTTAATAATTTAATGCCCAAGATTGATTCTTAGCTCTTACCTCTTGACAATTGGAGGTAAGATTGAGGGTAACATTGAGCACTCTAAAAGAGTTTTATATTTATTAAAAAAATTATAGCTATCTGCAACACACATAAGCAACATTGTATGTATTATCTAGGCATTACAATTTACAAATACATTCTCCATCCTGTTGAACAGTATTGCTACGGTATCTCTCTGTTTCTCTCTATGCTGTCCGTAAACAGTGTGTTACGCTGTTATTGCCATGTCCGTAAAGAATAATGCTCACGAGTCTTCCATATAATAAAAGTAATATCTTGAAGAATATTTTCATTTTCGTTTCCATGAATAATGTGCGCCATTTTGTGATATCATTAACTATGAGATGGCCGCTAGACACGCTGTCGGAGTGTCTGTGTCTTGTGAATGTGCTTATATAGTTACTAGATGAAACCCCGCGCGTTGCGGTGGGCACATTAGAAAAGATGAAATATGCATGTAAGTATAAACAACCAGATTGTATTGTTTGAACCTAAAAATAAATTGAAAGGAATAATGTGCACTCGAGTAAGAAATACTTGAAACGACATTGAGCTCATAAGGTAACAATGCGGAGCTCTTTTTTACTCTATAGCATATGATGACTTAGAAACATTAGAAGCAACAAAAACTCCTTAAACCCTAGACGAAGGATATGGTGGATGATACGATCTCATTTCATCTCATCTTGACTTGAAATGGAACCCATTGGTAAATTCTTATTCATTGTCATCACAGTTCTCAACGAACTTACCTATCCAACTAACTAAACATGCGGAGGAGGATGGTTATGTTGGTGAAGAAATTCCCCTCAGATCTACTGCTGATGGCATTCCACTCAAGTCACCAAGGGCCACAGAATCGTTTGGCTCAACATTATGACCAGCTAATGCTTACAACCGTGCTTCAAATGTTTATACCAGCCACCAACTCCAACGCTCCTAAAGGTGTAAGGGAAGAATCTCCATTCTTGCATTGGATACACCCTGAACAAAATACATACCGAGTAAGTTGCTGCTACTTGCTATGTTAGGACAGCTATATAGCAATCCTCTGGGTCCTTCCCAACTGCTCAAATAAATTGGAGTGTTACAACATATAAGTAAGATACGGAAATCACGAATCTCTTATAAGCAAACTAAAACAACAGTTCAGGTTTTCCAAATAGAATAAATTAACATTTTTTTCAGAAATTGAAATCAGTACTCAGGGCAAATAACCAATTCAGACATATAAAATCAGTAATAGGCACAGTTGAGCAACCTACATAATAGTGAGAATGTGGCATCCTCTCAGAAGCGAGCAAAAGACTGAAAGGCACGTACTTAAGGCTTGATATATAAAAGCAGGCCCCTTATTGATCGTTGCATTAGAGGTGTAGTCTAAAGCCTAAAACTGTGTAGAAGTTGTAACTGTAGATGCCGGCACATGGTTTCAACAAATCCAGAGACAGATGGCAAGCAAAAGAGCATTCGGGATATAACTACTGATATGAATAGGCAGGGCAGTAGGAGTATTACTCCTTTTCTGCTGGGAAAAGCAGAGGCATGCAATAGGAGTATTACTCTTTTTGTGCTGGGAAAAGTAGAGGTATGCAAAATAGAATAAGTTTCATGTGCATCACTATCTCATTGAAACATTTCCATCCACTGTCTCAAAAATCAATGTCTCATTTCAATTCCATAAATACAATCACGGTCTCACGCCAAGGCTGACCATCTATCTGCTTTGACTAAACTATCTTAACTTAATTGTATCACTTCAACAAAAGTTAAACATGCAAATTCAATCAGTCATTCGGTTAACTATCTTGCTCATGTTATAATAGAAATTTATAAAAGTGAATGTATAGATGAAATGGGAAGAAACTTATAAAAGATCAATTGTTTATAGCAATACTGTATTTAGATCTATAAATATGTGAGAGAGATAGATAAGCACTCGATTTGAGAAACCATAGCAAAGTCATGAATGAATGTTTCCAAGCACAACATGAGTGTTTGCAAGGGGAAACTTGGGCAGCTAGTGTTAGTTGATACTAACTAATCCAACTGGGATAAATAACTGACAAACTAAAGTTCTAGGGAATATAAGTATCAGCTGCATAGAAAGTTGTAGGAAAAACGTGAATAGTGTAGGATGAGCCGAACAAAATACATACCGAGTAAGTTGCTGCTCCTTGCTATGTCAGTACAGATATATAGCAATCCTCTGGGTCCTTACTAACTGCTCAAATAAATTGGAGTGTTACAACATATAAGTAGGATGCAGGAATCACGAATCTCTTATAAGCAACCTAAAACAACAATTCAGGTTTACCAAATAGAATAAATTGACACTTTTTTCAGAAATTGAAATCAATTCTCAAGGAAAATAACCAATTCAGACATATAAAATCAGTAAATAGGCTTACATGCAATGAATTGATAAAGTTGGTTGGCAACTAACCTTAAATCACAAATCTCTTATAAACAAACTAAAACAACAGTTCAGGTTTACTAAATAGAATAAATTGACACTTTTTTTTCAGAAATTGAAATCAATACTTAGGGTAAATAACCAATTCAAACATATAAAATGAGTAAATAGGCTTACATGCAATGAATCGATAAAGTTGGTCGACAACTAAACTTATATGACTCGATTACAATCATGTGCGCTGGTAGGATGAAGGGGTGCAGGGTTGAGGCTTGCACACAGAACGGTTGATGTGGGGGAGGTATGGAATTGAGGAGAGGCCGGGTTGCAAGAAGCCTATCAAAAGTTTTGCAAGAGAATTAAAAGACAAATCGGAAGGGGCACATAAAATTGTATTAATTAACCACTGCACCTCCTGACCCAATTAATTTAGTGGTTTCTATTGTAAATGCAGGTGATTAAGAAAGGAAGTAAATACCGGCACTGCAGTGGCTGGCTGTAAAATTTCTAAGCATGTCTGCAGGCAGAACATCACGGCGATTCCATGGACAAATCCATCTACTCCAACGGTCAAAGATGGCTCCACTAAAGCTAATGCCGCAACTGTATGGCTATTTGTAAATTAATCGCTTGGATGGATTTCAATAATATGGGTGACACATAGTCCCATCTGTACCATGGATTTGGAATCTATACTCTCCAATGGGCATTCTTGCTTTAGCATGTAAATTTCTCCTACTCTTGACATCTTTATGCTCCCCTTTTCCTTATCTAACCGACTGAAAAATTAAGAGAAAATCAAACTCGTACTTATTGTGGGGAAACAATTAGTACACAGCAGCATAGCAGCTCACCTGATCACTGGCGAAATCGAGTAGCCTCCCGGCGCCGCCGGGACCGGGTTGACACTGCGACGCATCCGAAACGCATGCTGCAGCACCTGTGCAAGCGAGTTGGCGAATGCCAGCGCCGTAATCGCGAGAAGATACCCAGCGACACTGCAGCACACCCTCAGATGCCATTAAGGGAAAAAAAACTCGAATCGAACTCCATCCAGTCCCCGTGCTGGTTGGAGGCGACGAGCACGAGCGCGATGAAGACGAATGCCGCCGCGGCATCGTGCAGCCCGAGGGGCTCTTGAGCATGTTCTCCCGCCGCCACTGCGCCACCACCAGGTCCACCGCGCCCCCGCCACCACCTCGCCAGTCGCCTCCGGCGGCTGCGGCGGCAGCGGAGTTGGGAGCGCCGTGAAGACGTGGAGAGAACGGCGTTGTCTTTGGACCCGGATCTTGCCTCGGATGTGCGGCACGGCGCCATGCGAGGTGGAGAGGGAGGGGCGCAGGAGAAGGGAGAGAGAACGCACCTGGCGGCGACATCAGGGCTGAGTGCGGGGGCGCAGGAGAAGGGAGTGCGACCGCAAATGGGCTGGCTTCACGCGTTAGTGATCATCCAGATTAGATCCAACGGCTGAGATTTGTGGATGACGTCAACCACAATGCAGCTTTGGGTCTTATCTATATAACTATATAGAGAAGGGATTTGTTCATTATCTAGGTGGCCAAAGGCTTCTGGAGCGTTAAATATTTTTTTACATAAAAAATATAATACCGCTTAGGCCCTCTTTGATTCAAAGGAATTTCATAGGAATTTTAGAAGATTTCATTCCTATAGAAATTTTTCCTATAAAGCCTTTTGAATTAAAGGAAAGAATCTTATGAAATTCCTATGAAATGTATCTTCCTATACAAGTTTTGGAGGAAATTTAACAAGAGGTTGAACCTCATGAAAAAAAATCCTTTGAGTCTATATCTCTCCTCAAATTCCTGTGTTTTTCCTGTGGTCCAATCAAACGGTCATTCCTACATTTTTTCTATTTTGCAATCCTATGTTTTACGCCTAAATTCATGTCAGAATCCTATATTTTTTCTATTTCTTTGTTTTTTCATTCTTGTGATTCAAACGGGCCCTAAGTATTACGTTTTTTTTCGGGTTTGCACATAGGTAATCTTGGAACACGTCAGGTAGAAGCCCTACTTTTGGGAAGGACCAGGGTTTCTGAAACGTTATTGTCTCTGCAAAAGCTTCTTGCGTTCTCATATCCTTTTCTTATTTTCCAGTATTTCCAAATGGTCCTGAGCTCAAATACAACCCTCTCGCACTAACAGAACAGCACACGCAATACTTCGAGTTCGTTGGACGTCTTAACGAACCCCCATGTTACCAGATAACACCATCGATGCTGATACGCTTTGAAAGCAAAAGCTTCAGAAGAACAGCACCGGAACAAAGCCTCAAAAGGGGGGTCTCACATGAACGTGCCTTTCATCATGATGCGCAAAGATCTGAGGTGGATAACGCAAAGAAATGGCTCTGGGATTATTCCACAGCCTTTTTTTCTGTGACCGGTGACGCGGCGTGCTCTGTTCCAGCTAGCTACCACGCTAGATCGTAGATGCTGTCTGCAAAATTTTGCATCAGACGCAGAGTCAGCAACGGTTTTCATGCAGGCCAGCGTGATGCATCGCCCCGGAAAGAGTACGTACACTGTCTCAGGACCATTCGTGCAGATGGAGTATTCCAACCCCCCTGTACACATCATGCACCGTCCAGATTGCCATAAAAGAGAACTAATGAATCGGAGACAGCGATGCACGAGCACGATCTTTCCGTCGAAGCCAATCAAATCAAATGCAAGCTCAAAGTTATACGTGATCGGCTTTTTTTTTGATGATTATACGTGATCGGATAAGAGCAGGTACAATAGCATAGCAGACTATAAGCCAGCTATAAGAGCAAGTACAATAGTAGGCTATAAGTCACTTATAAGCATATTTTAAATAGACAAGAGAAGAGAGAAGATATGTGGATTACTAATTTGTAGCTAGCTACACACGAGCTCCAAGACAAAATGTATGTATGACATGTGGGATCATGTATTGATGTTTTGTATGAATTGACTATTAGATTGACTATAGATTAATTGGAGCTAGTAGCTGGCTATACTATTGAACTTGCTCTAGCATATTTTAAAGTGATAAGATATGAGACATAAAAGTAGCGGACTATAAATTTATAGCCAGCTACAGCACGGACTCCAAAATACATGTGTGTATGACAGGTGGAGACGGATATTAATTGTGTAATATATGACTATTGTATGAATTGTTGGCTATTAAGTTGGTATGGACAATTTGTAGCTGGCAGTTAGCTATACTATTGAACTTGGTCTAATGAAACTTTCAGATATTGGTGATGACATCTCATGTCTCAGAGCAGATACAATAGTAGACTATAAGCCAGCTATAAATATATTTTAAGAAGATAATAGAGAAGAGCAGTGAGCTCAGATTTATAGCCAGCTGTAGCATGGACTCCAAGATACAATGTATGTATGACCGGTGTGATATTGTAGTATATGTTTTGTAGGTAACTATTATATGAATTGGTTATTAAATTGACTACAGATGAATTGAAACTAGTAGTTGGCTGTACTATTGAATTTGCTCTCATCAGGTTCAGCTGTAATTCACCGAAAGTGTTTAGGAGCTAAGGAGAGAAACTTACATCTGTATCTACATATGTTGGATAGGAAATTCAGAATAGCCAAATAGCCATTCTTGATTGTCCAAGCAAAGAATATTCTTGGCAATCATGCACGAACCTTCACCAGGTAGGCTGGCAAAGCTAACTGGCAGCGTAAACTGTGCAGCGAATCAACGCATGATTGTGCCTGAATACATAGAGCACTCTGCACGTATGCAACGAATCAACGAACTAGCAGCAGCAGCAGCATACTACTACTAGCCTGTATGCACGCACGTCGTGAGATGATCAGAAGGAGCAGAAGATTGATTCCCTTCACGGACAGGAGAGGACGTTTCATTTCCCGCAGGATTTTGCAAAGATATCTGTGTGCAGCCGAGGGGAAGATCGTGTGATCTATTTCGGTGTGTGTGTCCCCCACCCCACATGGCTCCTGCCCTTCGTCTTCCCGGAGGCGTCCCTGTCGCTTGTTCATGCGGTCCGCGTTCACCGGGAAACAGAGCGCGAGCAGAGCCACGACGCTGTTATCACAGTGTTCAGTGTCCTGTTCCTACTCACAGCGACAAATTATCACATGTCTTGCGGATGGTAACCTGTGAGTGTTCTGCTAAAATCTGCAACGTTTCTGAACTTTCTGATGGTATAGTATAGTATACCAACGTAACTGAAAGTTACTGCAGATTTCTTACACCGAGTTTTGTAAATAATCAGGTAGCAGTGACGGTACTAGCCTAAAACTTGGGTGTGCGGTTGTTATTGTGCAGGAGCAGCACGATTCATCGTGGATCGGAAGTGTTCCAAGAGGGAGGCGGTCAGGTGACTCGGGCTAGGCTACGTTCTTTTGTACACGAAAGATAAATATCAATATTTTTATAAATAAAAAACAATTTATAGAAATAATTTTTATATATTATTTTTAATGATTTTAGAGCAAAGGTCAATAAATAAACTATAATAAAAAAATCAAAAATCAACTCTAAATTTAATATTAAAAATTCAAATTTTAGCTTATAAACATAACCCAACAATAAGGCTGAAAGCATGAAAGATTATCTAATTTTTAATAGCTATAAAATGATATAAATGATGAAATTAACTATTACAAAATTGAAAATCTACTTTAAATATGAGATTATAAAATTCTACATATAAACTTACTTATTAAAAAAAATACACCATTTAATGATCCAAAAAACTTCGATACAAAAGCCAAGAACAAGCTGCATAAAGGAATACAATCTTAGTGACAGGAGCTTATTAACCGTAATGGCAGGGGGCGGCCACGCCATGTGCGGCTAACATGGATGAGGGCCATCACCAAATGTTAGTCTGGAGAACTGTTGCTTTCACCGAAACTGAAGAAGGGGGAGCAGCTCAGGTCCGTAGCTAGCTTGACACAAATCCTAGGCCTTTTGCAAGGGAAGATCAAAATTCCCGGTTGCATAAAAAAAAGAAGGGGGGGGGGGTCAAGAACGTACGGCATATTGCGTTATCGGTAAAGATGATGTTTTCGAAGTTTACAAACTTGGACTTGTGCATGGATTGCATATGATAAGGGAGCAGCTTTGTTTGAAGGCTGCTGGATTTATATACAGCCTACACGGCCATAGCCATGTTCCACGCATGTGAGCGTGTGTGTCCATGTGAGGCGTCTCCGTCCGTCTACTAACCCCTAGTTGGCTAGTTGCATTCTGCAGACGGACGGGAGCCCACAGGGGCAGGTTTTTGCCCATTTTCACACCCTTGTCCACCTTAATACTTGCACTCACATCATTGAAGGCTTGAAGAAGCCAGTAATCTGGTGGCATTAATACTACTATAATAGCCTCCTTATTAATAAAATTTTCACTTGTCCATCTCCGCTTCAGAACGATTATTCCTTCCGTGTGTGTATGTGTGTGTGTGGGGGGGGGGGGGGGGGCATGTGGCTTAAGGTGATCTGATGTGTGCGTTTTGTGCCCCGACAAAAACACGCTTTAATTCTGTCCTGACGGGCTCAGTGTGCACTTTGGAGGGCTAATCAACTCGTCTGAGCTTAACTAAACGGTCGTTGACACTGTCAAAGTTTACGACTACTATTTCATTCTAGCAGAGTAGCAGGTAGTAGAAGAAAAATTGCAGAAACGGCAATCAGCTGATCAGAGATGGTCACTCACATCACATATGGGCATCACTGCCGTCCACTAAACACAAGCCGTAGTAGTAGTATTAAACAATGCCACCGAGTTGGAATCGACATGCACGTGCACCCGCGCCCCCGCGGGGGATGCCGATCACATCCTTATCGCGCAACATATCACATTATCACGTCGTTAGCAGTATGCCCACCACCGGACCGGACACAAACACCCCCATGCCGCGCGGCCGCGCCGCGCATTTCACCGAGCCGCCCGCCCAGGCCGAGCGCAACACCGCGATCCGCACCGCACGGTCCACCCACGCGCCGCTGCGCCAGTTGCAAACTGGGTGGGCTGCGGCTGCGCGGCGCTCGCGAGAGCCATGTGGGGGGACGGGGCCCCCGCACGCGCGCCACTTCACCGAGCAGTTGGTGCGTGGGGGGGAGGACACTCGCATGTGCGCCTGATTTGTATGTATTAACTGCCGGTGTGGCCACCGTGGCCGTCCGTGGTCACCCGGCACGTCAGGGGAGCTGGCTAATCCGGCCGGCCTCCCCTCTTCTTTTTTTTTTCTTTTTTACTTTCTCTCATCAAATCGGCGGGGGGAGAAAAAGATGTGCACGGCGCCGAGGCGGGGCATCCATTGAGAGTGTGTATCCATCCAACCGCCACCGGCACTCGCTAGCGTTGGCCTTTTGGCCTGGCTATAAATACCTTCGGCTGGGAGGGCCAACCTCTTCACTGCCAACCTTCGGTTCGAGCGAGTGAGGTGAGCGATTAGATACCCTCGCTCTCGAGGTGCGTACGTAACACTTGCTAGGCACAAACGCAGCGAGCAATGGCCATCGCCGGCGTTCTCTTCCTCCTCTTCTTGGCCCGGGAAGCCTCGGCCGCCGGGTACGGCGGGTGGCAGAGCGCCCACGCCACGTTCTACGGCGGCGGCGATGCGTCCGGCACGATGGGTGAGTAGCTAGCTAACTAGCCCGGCGAATGCAGCGTGTTACTGTATCTAGCTCTAGAGCGAGAGAGAGAGAGAGACTTGATGATGGCGAAGTGATCGGGTCTTTTTTTTTCGCGTGCTTGCAGGCGGGGCGTGCGGTTACGGCAACCTGTACAGCCAGGGGTACGGCACGAACACGGCGGCGCTGAGCACGGCGCTGTTCAACGACGGCGCGGCGTGCGGGTCGTGCTACGAGCTGCGGTGTGACAACGACGGGCGGTGGTGCCTGCCGGGCTCCATCACCGTCACGGCCACCAACTTCTGCCCGCCCAACTACGGCCTCCCCAGCGACGACGGCGGCTGGTGCAACCCGCCCCGCCCCCACTTCGACATGGCCGAGCCGGCCTTCCTCCACATCGCCCAGTACCGCGCCGGCATCGTGCCCGTCTCCTACCGCAGGTCCGACCCCGATCCACCATCATCCTGATCAGCTGGCTGGCTGGCTACCGTAGAACCCAACGTTAGAAACGTACCACTAGTGGTCAGTAATCGCTTTGCGACTTTAGTCGATCCTGTACTGCCACGGATCAATTAAACACGCGACGTCGGTCGGTTCCGACTTTACACCGGGCCCACGTTAGGCTCGGCCGTGCTGCTGTGCCCATTTAGTTTTCGATGGGACCAGCCTGCAGATTTGATACGTTGCATGCGGATAGGCTACTGCTGCTACCATGGTTTACGCATGTGCATGCTCTGCGTCGTGCCATTGTAGCCTCTGACACGTCGTACTGCTTCACACTGATTCGGCCCGACTTCAATTTCACCGGCAGGTTGTTAGCATTAACCGCGTGTGATTTCTTTGTAGGGTGCCGTGCGTGAAGAGAGGAGGCATCCGGTTCACCGTGAACGGGCACTCCTACTTCAACCTGGTGCTGGTGACCAACGTGGCCGGCGCCGGCGACGTCCGGTCCGTCTCCATCAAGGGCTCCCGCACCGGGTGGCAGCCCATGTCGCGGAACTGGGGCCAGAACTGGCAGAGCAACGCCTTCCTCGACGGCCAGAGCCTCTCCTTCCAGGTCACCGCCAGCGACGGCCGCACCGTCACCAGCAACAACGTCGCCCACCCCGGCTGGCAGTTCGGCCAGACCTTCGAGGGCGGCCAGTTCTAGACGCCGCCGCCGTCTCACATATATGGTCTTTCATGTCCTTCGTCTTCGTCGTCGGCGTCGTCTCTTCTTCCTTTTCTTCTTCTTTTGAGAGATTATTTATTTTCCGCAAGAGAAAGAAGCTAGCCTCTTCGTTATAGTGGAGAAGAGGTTGTGGGCTATGCTGAGGCTGCTAATTAGCACCCGCTTAGACGTTTTCCTTCTCTGGATCAGTCCAATAATGACTGGACCGGTCCACCATCAAGTGTAGTGGTAGTGGTGAAGAGTACTAGTACTGGGAGAGAAAATCAATAATTGTATTGATTTAAATTTCTACTTTTGAGCGTTCTAGTTCTTGTACCTGGGTGATGGCCTTTGCAGCGGAATTTAAAACCGCAAGGCCGTGTTTATTTATCAAGGATTATTGATGTTGTCCTAGCTAGTAGCTTTAGCTTCGGTCTCCTATAGCACCATATATAGCAGAGTGTTGGATTGGTGGCATTTCTCTGTGTTCTGTTTGTTTGGCCGTAATGAAGCAATCAATTAAGGTGTACTTAGTGTTTTCTTGGAGGGATTTAATTGGTGTGTACTTAATCCCCGGCCGTATCTTCTCGTCACATGGGGATGGGCGATGTGCGTGGGGGCATGCTTGTCGCGCCTTTCTGCGGCCACGAGCATTGTCGGTCGCCGTATGCGAATGGTAAAGCTTGTGATGGCCTTGATTATTCGCTCGCTTGCGTACACACGCACGCATGGGCATGTGTTCTTCGATGGCTCTAGCAGTGCAAATGTGCAATACTCCAGTAACCAGCTAGCTAATGCTGCTTTGGTTAATTTCGTGCAAGCTTTGGAAGGTGTGCAGTGAGGGTGGCGGTGGTGAGTGCTGTACCGCGCGCTGTTGCTAGTCGGTGCCGTGCAGTGCTCAGACTCCGGCGCTTTATCGCTTTTGTCTCCTGTCGGGTTCGGTCGCCGCGGCGAAACACGCATGCACGCCCGCGAAGAAGCGAAGCGGGGAGACGGCGTCGAGCCAAGAGCGCGACCCGCTATCGCGCGCGGCGCGGAACGGAGCGGGTAGCAGCTGGCGTGGCGAGCGACGACGACGAAGCGGACGGAGCCCCGTCAGCGCAGGGAGACCGAAGGCGTCACGGCAAACGGACGCACCTGCCCTCGTCAGCTCGCCGCGCGCAGCCACGACGGCGGGCGGTTGGGTTTTGGCGTGTTCATCTTTAGTCTAAAGCGGCAACCAGGCCAGGCGTTTGGTCGGGTCCTGGCCTGGGCTGGGCTGCTGAGCGGCGTGCGTGACGCATCGTTGACAGCTACGCGGAACCGTTCGCTAACTCGTGGTTGGATTCGCTGGAAAGGGTGCAACGTCTTTGCGTGCACCTTGCATGCAGCGTACACATGGTTGGTGACTTGTGAATCTTCCGGACATCGAACGACTCAACCATGCATTGGAGAAGCTCTCAGGTCCAAGGCCTCTTTTGATAAGTCCCATATCTCACAAGTTTGTTGTTCTTGCATGTGGGACGGTTCGCGCCGGTGAATTTCGGCCCAGTTTGAGATTCGGGACCGGACTCCCGTCTGACCCTGGACCTCCTTACCCCTCCACGCATCCTACGCTGGGGTTGATCCCGCGGCGACAATCTATCTCCATGGTGATGGTGGTCACGGACAGGGTTGCACAAAAATAAACCGGTATCGAACATCTAACCAAACTGCATCGAACTGAACTAAAGTAGTATTTTTTTTTGTTTTTTTGGATGTTCGGTTCTTGTTTTTGATACAGATCGGTTTTTGGCTCAGAGATTGGTTATATTCGCTGAACCAAATAAACCGAAGTCCTCCTAATCAACTGCATCGTCCCGGGCAATTAGCATATGCATGTGCATAATTTTGTTTTCCCAAGTAGGTGTGGGCCCCATCAACCATCGTGACTTGTGCGTCATGCATTTGTGACATAGTCAATAGGTGCGGGGTGCATCAACCCTTTATTTCTTGCGCCATACATGTATGATGTTTCTCTTGTTCGGTAAAAAACTAAACCTAAAGAAACCGAACCGATTTTCTTTAGATTTTTTATTTCGGTTTTGCTTTTTTTCAGCTAATTCAGTTTCTATTTTGCACAAATCGATCTTAACTTAAACTGAAGAAATCAAATTAAGTAAATGAAAGAACCGAACATCCACCCTAGTCGCCGAGTTGTAGCACGGGAGCACCTGGTCGACGCGTAGTCGGAGCTTAGATAACTTAGTCTAAGAAACGGCTCAGAGATGGAATCCACAAAAGATATGCTGTGACTGATCTAGCAAATGATACTATTGAGATCCAAACAAAATTGCTATAACTCCAACTTATCTTTCTATTAATCTTTGGTATAAAATTTTAGGTGGGGGTCAGTGAGGACTCACATTATCTTAATGGATAATGGGAGCTCGAGTCCTATCACCCTCATGATAGATCCATCCCTAAAGGTACATGTGCACACTTAGAGAGCATCAAAAGTCTAGGTAAATTAAACTAGCCAAAATAGTTGTATGCCTAGCTAGCCGAAAAACATGTTTATCCATATTCTCTATGCACTTTAAGGGACTAGCCAAACAACATATGAGTATAAGTAGAGGATGGCTAGCTAGTTTGGCTAAACAAACATAGAACATCTTGAAAAGAAATATCTATCTGACTCTTCAAGCTGAATTTTGACAATTTAGATGAAAATTCAGCCCTAATACACTTGCCCTCCATGTTGGCAAGCCAAATGAATGGCTAAAATATTCTTCTCACTAGCCAAAGTTAGCAAGCCGACCAAGTTAGCCAAATAGTAGCACCACCAGTACTGCACTCTGCGGTCCGTTCCTATTCCCCTCTCTTTCAAAGTGCATCGCTGTTCCTAAAGGCGGCGACATTCATTGCATGCAAACTCCAGCTACAACACCCGCTCCAAGCAACACTAGTCGACGTACAACCGTAGCATCGAGTCCTGTTTTAAAATATAACAACTTATAGTATTCAAATCCACCTCCTCTTCTTAATTAGATCCATCATTCACCTGAATTATATTACTAAGTCTATATCTTAAATTACTATTGATCCTATCCCTCTGTCTTCCTAAGGATGTAATATGAGATTGCACCAGTCCTAGCTTCTGTAAACTTGCCTGAGAAGGCTGAGATTTCACTATGAACTACTCCCTCTATCCCTAAATGTTTGACGTCATTGACTTTTTAATACACGTTTGACCGTTCGTCTTATTCAAAAATTTTACATAATTATTAATTATTTTTATATCATTTAATGTATTGTTAAATATATTTTTATGCATATATATAGCTTTACATATTTCATTTTAATAAGACGAGTAGTCAAACACGTATAAAAAAGTTAACGGTGTCAAATATTTAAGAACGGAGGCAGTAGTTTGTATGTCAAACTGAATTGCATTCATGCACCAGATAGTATCGTTTGTAGCTCCACGACATATTCCATGCTGGATAGATTTATATACAATTTGGGAGCTATCTGTGTTACTCGCATTTTACTTGTGACATGAAACTTTTATTTAGAAGCATCTCGGCATGATGTGAAGGTTGCCAAATGACTGGCCTTTTCTTTCTCTCCATTTCCCCCTTTTGAGATGTCCACAGCTCGGTTAGATGTTCTGTTCTGCTGTTCTCTTTCTTCTTAGCACTACTAGCTAGCTCTCGGTGTACAGCATCCATCGATGCGTAGATTATAGTCGAGCTACAAACCTTGTGAACCTGGGCACTTAGTCACCATTTCCTGTATGTTGTATGTTTTTCCCCCTTCTTAAATCAATGAAGGACAGTACCCATGTCATTTTCCCATCATTTTTACTACTCCCTCTGTCCAAGTATATGCAATTGGGTACATGTATTAACAAAGCAGGTGAATCAAATGAAGAAAGAATATTTACGAATGATTGAGAAAAGCAAATGGAGATATGAATGATTCCGAAAAGTAAGTAAATGGATAAATTAAATGGGGGTTGGTTACATGGTTGGGAAAAGTAAGTATGTGGAGAAATTAAAAGTGAGATAGTTCCGATTTATCGAGACAAGGGTGTAGGCTGTGGCCTGTGAAATTGCTTTAGTGTGGAACCAGTTCGAAATACTAAAAGTTGCTATATTTTGAAAGGAGGAGGTTGCTACTGCTAGCCTGCTAGGTTGATTTATCTGAAAGCAAAGGTATATTCCAAGGAAAAACTATTAGGCGCAAGGCCCATATCCTAAAGTGGCCACTCTGTAGGCGGCCCATTAAAACAGGAAAAATAGTGGGTTTTCCAGCAAGGCCTTATGTGCCAGAGTATCGATATTTTTTTAATTTTAGTTAATAAATAATTTATAAAACTGTATTTCGTTTACAAATTTACAAATCCAACCTCCTGCCATCCTCTAAGACGGTGGCGGAAGGTTAGATTTTTAAATTTCGCAAATAAAAATATACTTTTTTGTAAATTATTATTAAATAAAATAAAAAATAAAAAAATCCCAGAGTTTCAGGGAAGGCAAGTCTAGATTGGGCCGGACAGCCCACGAGAGAAGTCTTCGTCGCCTATAAATAGGCCACCCCTCGGTTTCTTCAAACCCTAGTAGAGGAGAGCACCTATCCCCCCTGCGCCGCCACCTCCGATCGGGAGCCATGGTAAGAGACCTAGCACTTCCGGATCCCGCCGCAAGCCGCTGCCGCCGGCGCGGCGACGGCGGCGTCGCCTTCTTCTCCCGATTGATCTCCTGGCAGGTACACCCTTCTGATTGGTTTGCTCTTTGTCCTCGCAGACCTTCAAGCGCAGGAACGGCGGCCGCAACAAGCATGGCCGCGGCCATGTCAAGTACATTCGCTGCTCCAACTGCGCCAAGTGCTGCCCCAAGGTGCGGTGGATTTAGGTGTCTCTTGTAGATTTAGATCCATCCTTCTTCCAGGTTGCTGCTATTGTGAAACATGGTGTTCGGCTTGCTGATCCGGTGGTGGGTTTTTTCTTTTGGTCGTTGCTGTCGCAGGACAAGGCCATCAAGAGGTTCCAGGTGAGGAACATCGTCGAGCAGGCGGCCATCAGGGACGTCCAGGAGGCTTGCGTCCATGACGGTAACCAATCTTGCTACGAGCCGCCTGGTGTGTTTAATCTGCTCGTGTCCTGAACGATTCTTCGCTGAACAAATATCGTCGTGTCTTGTGGTTCAGGTTACGTCCTCCCGAAGCTGTACGCCAAGGTCCACCACTGCGTCTCCTGCGCCATCCACGCCCACATCGTCCGTGTCCGCTCCCGCGAGAACCGGAGGGACCGCAGGCCGCCGGAGAGGTTCAGACGCAGGGTATGGCCATTAGTCATTCTTTGTTTATATGTTCGCAGCTCATATTTTAATTGATTGATTCTTTAGTGGAATTCATGAGCCTTGTGGAAGTAAAACGCCGTTAGACATATCAGTAACATTTACTGCTGTTGAGTCAATTCGTCTTATAATAGTGTCGTAGATAGATTGTGCTGTGCTGATCTGTTTATTCTGTTAGATGCAATGCGTGTTTGTACATCTTATAGCTAAGGGATTTTTATGTTGCCCCGATGGCAGTAACAGTGCCTGTGGGATGAACAGGTCCCGATATTTACCACCATTTTATTCACTTTGTCAGCTAATAGTCATGTTTTAGCTGATCATTGAGAATGGGAATACTATATACTAACTCTATGCAACATGTTATCTTAATTTAACTTGTTCGCTGGCAAATAGTGCACATTAAAATGATCACCAGTGGTGGAAAGTGTAATGAACAGAATATGTTTGCTGATGTGGGCTACTCTTAACAATAGCTGCAATGTTTTCTGTGCTGTTTAATGCATAACTGCTTCCCAGTCTTGTGTAATAAAGGGTGATGTTTAATTGACTATTGAATGGTTGCTTGGGACTTTTACGTTGCCCCGATGGCAGTACAGTGCCTGTGGGATGAACAGGTCCCGATATTTATCACCATTTTTTTCACTTTGTCAGCTGATAGTCATGTCTTTAGCTGATCATTAAGAATGGGAAATGTTATATATTGCTCTAAAACAATGTTAACTTTTCATTGATATGCATAGTTTCTAGTATTCATTGCATTTAGCAACAATATTCAATCTGTTTGTTTCACCACCTTATTTGTATGTTACATATTTTTATTCTTTATACGAATCATTTTTTTTTGGATTTAAGACCTGTTGTTTCTGTGGACGTCATGTTTTTTGGGACTTCATGTCTGCCCCAATGGCAATTGCATAGTGCCTAAGGGATGAACAGGTTCCCATATTTACAATCCATTTTGTTGACTCTGTTGGCTAATAGCTCTATATTTTTAGCTGATCATTAAGGTTGGGAAATTTCAATACTGATTATATTCCTCTGAGTAGTTTATCCCTTGTAGAAGTGCCACATCACTGGTTTCCCATATTCTTTCCCTATGTAATTTTTGGGATTATCACACTAATATAAACATAGTTATTGTCTGTAGCCTTCTCAATTTTCTCTGCAAGACCTTCCTGTATACCTATTATTTAGTACTTGTCCGTGCAAGTCTTGTACAATTTCTATCAGAAGTGGTGGCTAATCTATCATTGTTATTCAATTTGCAGGAGGATAGGCCTTCTGGACCTCGGCCTGGTGGCCCTGGTGGACCTGGTGCTCCTGCTGCTGGACCTGGTGGTGCCCCAAACGTTGCTCGCCCCTAAACATCTTTAGTTGCTCCTTGCTACCCTATGTTATGTCATGTTGATGGCGCCATGGATATCATCCCCATGATCTTTCATCAGGGCCAAACTCTTTCTTAGAACTACCTTAGTACTTCGTGATTGGCAGTGTGACAACGGAAGTCTGAATTTTTGCCCGGTTGTTTATCCATTCTAGACCGCCATATCGTTACTTTTTTGCAAGTTATTATTTATTCAAAATCCAAAGTCACTATTTCTCTTGCTTTCTGGAGGCTAGAGTGCTATCGAGTTGTAAGTTGTGAGGTGCAAGGTGCAAGGTGCTTGCCCATTTTGTAGCGCTGACCGACTGGTCGACTGGGCCGGCGCCACTTCGTCCCAGTTGTGCTTTGGTGCTTGGGTTGACACGGACTATTTGATGATAGCATGGTTTCCTCGTGCGAGATGAGGCCAGGCATTCATAGTGCACCATGGTTTCCTCTACGAGTAATTCTCAATAAGATTTCATGAAGATGCATCCACCTTCACTTAAGCTGTTTAAGTGATAATTGTTGTCATTAATTAGTAATTATTTCGTACCAAGTTTAAATTAGTGTTGATGATATATATTTCATTGTTAATTCTAACTAATTAGGATAAGGTCCATGTTAATTAATTAATATTATTATTTTTCATTAATTAAATATGCTCATCCCATCTATACTTATCTAACTAAACAAAACATTGGATCATCAAATCTAGATTACTATGATGAGTCAAATTCTATCTAATTTTGATCACCAACATCCTCCGAGTGCCCGAGGCGAGGTGTTTTCTCTCCTCTCTTGGGCTCTCCTATCCACCGCCTCCTCTTTTCGCAGCGATGCACCCCACCTCTTCTCTCCTTGCTATCGGGCCCCCTCACCCCCTGCCCCCTCTCTTTCGTCAAGGAGGCTGCCGGCGGCGTGGATGGACACGGCCGGCGGCAGTCTCTCTTCTTCCTCACCCCGTCGGCTCCACTTTCTTCGGCAACTGCCTGTGTCCTCCCTCCCCCCCCCCCCCCCTCTGGTTCTTCTTCTTGGGCTTGACATTAGTGGCTGCTCCTACTTTTTGGGACGTCTGGAGCTTGTACGTGGCCACATAGGTCCCTGTGAATGTCCGGAGGCATCGCTTCGGACAATAGCGTTGCGTTTCCTATGCGAGCTGAGACATCAGTTGTGAAGTGGGTATTTCAAAAATGAAAATTCACTTCTAAGTTGTCCACGTCAACTGCCGGGAGTTGTTTTTGTTGATCAGGCGATTTTGCAAAAGTGCTGACCATTGGAAGAAGGCTTGCCGGCGTCCCCATGAAATCAGTATCGTCGGCCGTCGAGTGCGCGTCTCTCGAGTACTCGCGGTGATCGGCATAGGATGGTTTACCAGCCATATCACACAATTTCTAAATGGTCCTCCGTCTTTAAAACCTCTTGGTTTTGTGTGGTTGGTTACCTTCACGTATTTCATGGTGATCGTGAAATCGCTGGCAGCGTTAACCATGGTAGGAAATCCTGAGGGAGGAGCAGTGGAACGGACGAGCATGGGCATGGCGACTCTTGGAGGATCAGATACGATGCCAATGTCAAACAGCCGACCGGGTACTGCATGTGGGATTTTCCGCTAATCATCGGAATCATTGGAGACAGTGCTAGGCCATCTTTGCTTTGTTGCTCTTCTTTTTTTTTGTTTATGATTATTTATAAGTTAAATTTTAATTTTACAATTTAAAATTTAGAGTTATTTTTTTCACATCGTAGTTTATTTTTAGCATTTGTTTTTATATCACACGTATATAAAAGTTATATGTATAAATTATTTTTCGTTTTTAAATATATGTCATTTTTCCACTCTCTCCTCGCATTTCCTTTTCACGTCTTTTGCAGCTTCCAAGCAAGGAACAGATGTTGCCACAATGCCACGTTGGGAAAGGCTCGCATCTTTCCCCACCATTCTCTGTACACCTGCGCCGTGGCTTACATATCTCCGGTTCTCTGCTCATTGACATGATATCCCAGCGTTAGGTTTGGCTCGTCCAGTCACTAATCGCCGGGCAGCACCTCGCTACAAAAGACACCCGGAAAGACAGTGAACTCGTGATACAAGTGTATCACACATTCACACATCGCTCTTGTCGATAAACACACAAGGAACCGATTCCTCATACATCATGAACACTAGAATGCTATAAAATACCATTTCAGCAATTTGTTCTATTTTTCTGTTTGTTTAGGTGGATGAGTTGTAACCTGTTTTTTTGTTTGGTGGAAGAGATGAGATAGGATGAGTCGGACCTATATTTTTTTTGGTTGAAGGGATGAAATGAGATAAAGATTACCTCTCATATCCAAAATAAAATATTAAATACTAGGATTAATATATGAATAACCTAAAATAATTGAATGTATATTTATACCAGTAATATATTTTAAATAAATTTAATAAATAAAATAAACACCTCTCTGTGCGTCGTGGTCGTACTGAGACGGATCAATTCCACCGTTTTGGTTGGACCTGAATCTGAGATGAATATTCCTCTTCTGGGTCAAATCCATCCCACCCATACACCAACCAAACAGGGTCACCAACCCATCCCATCCTGGAACCAAACACGTCTTTAGAGTGATTGGCAGGGTGACCATTTGGCCTTTATTGAAAAAAAAGCCAATTGACATATGCACGAACTAAAAATAATTTATGAATAAATCTTTTATATACGTCTTATTAGCAATCTAAAAATAAAGCAGATAGAAAACCCTCAAAATGAACTTATATTAAATAGGGTCCATTGATCAAATGTTTGAAAATTTTAATTTCATCAATCAAATCCGGTCATAGCTGTTGGATGATAATCTAAAGGCGCACACGCAAGTCGCGTCAAAAGACTCATACATGCCCTCTCCCTATAGCCCCATGTACTATGCGCGTGTTTGACAGAAAAAAAATCAAACGTTTATTCAATAGTAAATATGTATTGAATATAAGGTTAAAAATTTAATTTTGCCTTATAAGATAATGCTACACCATCCTCCTGCGAATCGCAAAACCGAAAACAGAAGCGAAGCAGCCATGGAAATTTGACCGTGTATGACCACGTACAAAACGCTGGGGATGGTCAGACAAGACACTTTTCTGAACTTTTGCTGCATGTTTTTTGGCCGAAGCCGCGACAGATCGCTGCACGGTTGTCACTGCTAGAATTGACCCCCCGCGATCCATTCACCTGTGACGTCTCCCATGGAAGCTTCGGCAAACAGTGACCTGCAAGGGCTGATCTCTTGCTGTCTTGCACTCTGAGCGAGGAGGCACAGCACAGTGTCTCAAGATCACAGGAGGCTAGCTTCTCCTGTTCATCCGCCTCTGTGCACGTACTGCATGTGTGTTGACCTAGAAGCCCAGCCAAGATGCCCAGGAGCACGGGACAAAAGCTGGAGCAGTGCGATGTGATGGGGTGATTTGGCTAGGGCCACGAGGGATCCTTGCATCTGCACCTTGCAGAAATTTCAGATACAACAAAACTTACATCCACCCTCTGCGTTATGGATACCACGTTACAGTCCTAACACATGAATTTTAAAGAAAATAGTTTAGCTCCTCCAAATATTCTTTGAAAATCCTCCGAAGCAAAGAGGCGCTGCATACCGAAGTATGTCTGGGATGACAAAAACATGTATCTTTCAGAAACAAAAAGGTAATCTGATTCAGTGTTTAGCACGATCTCTGAATCTATCTCTTCAGTAAAATCAATGTTCTCTTTCTTTCTTTTCTTTTCTCTTTGCTGAATCAGTTTAGCGGTAAATACCACCGTTTCGCCTTATGGTCAATGGGAGTATGGATGAATCCTCCAGGATAATTTTCAGCACGAAACCTTCAGTGCCTGCCCTACCAATTATGAGGGGCAGTTGCACAAATCTTGAGTTAGTTACTGACTTACTGTTCTCATGCTGCAGCCAGCATTGCCAGTGGATCAGCAACCGCTGGGCTTCCAAAAATCGGCCTCGTCTGGCTTACTTCAGTGTGTCGACAAGCGGCTATACCCTGTACCATTTGAGGTGTATCACCCCATGTTTCTGACCACACGAAAGAAAAGAATCTTTCACTCTTCACCGCTACTTATGTGTTGCCTTGGGTCCCTGTGTTTTGATCAATATGAAATACTGGAATCTCGATCATCTCTTCATATACACTATCCATAAGGATAAGTACAATTTTGATCTTCACAATAAGCTAAATTGCTCATATACTTGCGAAACATTAGATAGTAAATGACATGCTTCCCATTTGCAACTTTGCCATGGATTGGTGGAATCTCCATTGCTACACAGGTTACTCTCTGTATGAGTTGAAACGAATATGAAGGATGATTGCTCAATGCTTGTCTTGCTACATGCTAGGCTTTTTCATGTCAGGAGCTAGTAGCTGCAGCTGCGCCCCCTGTCGTGCTATCTCCCAGCCAGCTACTACCTTATCTCCGTCCCATAATAATTAAATTTTTCATTTTTTCTGCCAACGTTTGACCATTCGTCTTATTTAAAAAATTTGCACAAAAACTTAAAAAAAATAGTCACGCATAAAATAATTCATGTTTTATTGTCTAATAAGAATAAAAATATTAATTACAAAAAATTTTTAAATAAAACGAAAAATCAAAACATTATATAAAAAAATTGAAAAATAGTCTTATTTCGGGACGGAGGTAGTAGCCAGTTGTTGCAACAGTTGGTGACTTGCACGGGTCACCAAGATCCCTGCTACTAGGGGTTCAAGAACACAAGGATTAAGACGTGGTTACATTACCATCGCCGACATGTTAACGATCTGAAGCCGTACAAATCCACATGGATATTATCATGTCAGAAGTACAGCGACGCATCAGCTAAGGGTCTTGTTTAGATTGCAAAATTTTTTTAAAAAACATCACATCAAATTTTTAAACATATATTTGAAGTATTAAATGTAGTTTAATTATAAAATAAATTTCAGATTCCGCCTGAAAACGACGAGACGAATCTTTTAAGTCTAATTAATCCGTCATTAGCACATGTTGGTTACCGTAGCACTTATGACTAATCACGTCCTGATTAGGCTAAAAAAATTCGTTTCACAATTTCCATAACTGTGTAATTAGTTTTAATATCCATGTATATTTAATGCTTCATTTATATCTCCTAAGATTCGATGTGATATTTTTGGGAAAAGTTTTTGAAAACTAAACAGAACCTAATTAGAACGTGTGCTACGGTGGATTGGATCAAAACAATCAGTAGTTTGTCCTTCTGAAGCGCCTGTACCAAGCATACATTTTCTTCAGCCTACTGTACGTCCTGACCAGCCGGGCTTCAAGGCGTCAAGGCAAGGATTTTCTTTCTTTTTTTCTTTGCAGGATATAGACAATCTTGGAAGGCTTGCAGTAGCTGAAAAATCTACTGGCGATTAATCATTATGTGTATTAATTAGCTAGTAGTGAACTGGTGATGCAGTGCAGTGCAGCTCATTACTACAGTTTACAAGAGTGACGCTGAAGAAAGCAACTGACAGATGAGGAAGAATCACCTAGCAAGAAAAGAACCAAACTTTTGGATCGATCTTATTTCTTTTGTTTATGGAGAATTTCTTGCTGCTAATTAACAATTAGCTAGAAGTCAAATAACTAAAACTAGTGAAGTACTGTAATCGATGGCGGGATTCAGTAATTCACCGAGCAGCAATCAATGAGGATGCATGGAGGCTTGGTGAGGGTGAGATGACCTCTTGGCGTTTTCTCATGGCATGGCGCCACTGGCAGTGGCGAGGCCGGCCCAGACCTGCTCGAACACCTCGACGATGAGGTCATGGTATTCGGCGGAGTTGAGGGAGAGGTAGCAGGCGAGGAGGTCCTCCAGGTCGCCGGCGCCGCAGATGCCGTTCTCGGCGATCATCTCCTCCATCGACTCGAGGAAGTCCCTCCTCGGGTCCGACGACGACTTCACTACCGCGAAGCTGTCCGCGAGCGGCGGCGGCGGCTGCTGCTGCTGCTGCGGCAGCGTCGATGGCCGAGCCGTCGGCTTGCACTTCCTGCAGGCGGCTAGGCGCGGGCTGTTGGTGCGCGTCTTGAGGCGGCGCCTCGACGACACGGACGAGCGCCTCGGCTTGCCCCCCGTGCTGCTCTGCTCCGAGGCAGAGCTCGCTCTCGGCGTCATCAGCTCGGCGAGGTCGACGTGCTTCACCTCCGCCTGCTCGCACCAGTCGAGCCTCTTCCTCGCCGACCTGGTCATGATAGGCCGGAGCACCCTCTCTGGCGTATCGTCGTCGCCACCGAGATCGATGATTATGTCTGCGTCCGACGTGATCACCTTGACATCGACGGTGTTCACCTCAGGAACGTCCACCGTCGTCCGCCGCCCGAACTCTCTTCCCCGGCCGCCATCACGCTGCATGAACATGTCGCGCCGGCGCCGGGAGCTTCCGGACGCATCAGCCACATGCTCCTGGTCCTGCCCTCGCACGCAGTGGCAGTCGTTGTGTTCGCCGGGTGGCGGCGCCAGTACGAGCTCGACGCGATCCGTCTCCGTCGAACCAAGCCTGACGGGCCCAACCCTGTGCCGCCTCCTGCGGCTCCTCGTCGGCGACAGCGTCAGGGAAGAGAGCCTATCATCCACGCCCCTCGGTGGCGGAGGCGACGGCGGGGGCGGGGGCTCCCTGTCCCTGGTGGTGTAGTAGTACGACGCCCTGTGCGGCAGCGACGAGGAGGGCCCCAGCCCCAGCCTCGGCGTGCCGGCCGCCTGCCGGGCCGACCTGCCGCTCCCCCTCATCAACGACGTCGACGGCGACGACGACAGCGGCGGCTGCATTGCACCTGCACCTGCACCCCCGCCGCCGCGGCCCCGCGCTCGCATGTCCCGGAGCTTGTAGAACCACGCGTTGGGCATCATGTCGGAGAGCCGGAACTTTCGCCGGCCCATGTCCCTCGCCCTCGCCGGCGCCGCCCTGTTCGCTCTGTACGAGGAGGAGGTGTGGTGGTGGAGCAGGGAGAGATCGAATGGCGGGGGGGGGGGGGGGGGGGGGGGGGGGGAGCAGGCGAGAGCGCGGCCGCGGTGACCCGCGGGATAAATAGCGGCGAGGCTGGCGAGCGTGCGGGTGCTGCTTCTCTTTTTGTCCTTTCTCCTCTCACTGGAGTGTGGGGCTCACCATCTGGTCAGCACACTTGGTTCGCTGGACACCTGTGGCTGGCTGCTTGGATTTTTGCAGCATTCTCTTTTTAATATATGGGATAACTACGTATGACAGGATAAATGCATTCATGGTGCTGTAACGTGTCTCCGTATTAGCGTCATATCGTCTCGTTAGATTTTTCTATGCCTCTATAGAGCCGCTAGTGGCTTGGAGAGGCTAGAGGGCATGCGCATCTCATGAGTTATAATGGTGAGTGCACGTCATGACCATAACTTTATATCGATTCGTCGCTGATATGGCTCCATTGAACTTTTGTAGGAATTTTTTTAAATATGAGATAACTATTTATAGAAGGATAAATGCATTCATGATGCGGTAACGTGACGAGTGTCCCTAGACCTTTGTATCAGTGCGAGAACATCTCATTAAACTTTTCTGTATCTCCATAGAGCCACCAGTGGCTTGCGGAGGGCACGTGCGTCTCATGAGTCGTAATGGTTAATGCACGTCATGACCATAGCTTCAGGTCGATTCGTCGCTGAGGCTGTTGTTTCGAGCACTTAGGCCCTACTGGAGAGCTCGATGATGACCGTTTCAATCTGTGTCATACCTCGATTCCGAAGTTGAGAGGCAACGGTGGTGGTAGACATCATCGCCACAGAAGAGAAAAGCCACCGCCGGTGGCTCATCGCTAAGAGAGGACAGGAGAGTGCAACGACGAGTTCGCTCGTGCTAGCCGTGAGAAAGGACATGGCGATGGCTAATGGGTAGGGGTGACACCGTGATCACCTGAACCTTGTATAGCCTCGAAAAAAAAACTCTAACTCAATACATCAGATACGAGAAACTGGAGGTTGTGCTGTGAGTGTTAGGTTGCTCAGTTTACCTGGATTGAGTTACACCATAGATCAACCCCTGGAGTAAGAATCGATCGACCGTGCGGAGTGTCCAATGCACGTGTTTTCATCGATGACGATTTTTAGTAGTTGAGACGAAAACTACCCTGTTTAACTCTTGTTTTGGGTGCAGCATGCAGGACAAAACTGACACAGAAAAAACGTCATACCTGTTACCATTTCCAGACACGTTTTCTTTTTTCTCGTTTTTTATGTCGAAAGTGCCTTTTGCAACGTCAGGTCGGAAGTGCCCGCCGTCTGTGTTCTTTTCTCCCCGGGTTTTGGTCGCGTTCACGCTCATACGAGCGTTCACGTGTCCCCAACTCCCAACGGGATTAGCAACAAACTGACGATGGCTTGGCTAGAGATCGCTTACGGCCAGGATTCAGAGCTTTCTCCATCTCGAAGTTGATTGCCTGTGCTGCGTTGCTCACATGGACCGTTCCGTGTGTCTCTGGCGTGAAACGCTCGGGGTCCGACTCGGTAACACGGCCGGCCGGGAAACGATCGCCTCGTCGTACGTCTCACCGATCTGGCCGCGCGCAACCACGCGAGACGTCGCGAGGGAAAAGAAAAAGCAGGCCGGCCGGCCCCCGCACCCGCTGCCGTTGCTCGGTTGCAGGGCGCTCGCGCGAGGGAATGCGCGCGGTGATCGAGGGCTGGTTGGGCGGGGCGCCACGTCCGCGCGCGCCAGGGATGATGGCTCGATAGCCAGTTGGCGGGCGGTTGGTCGCGGTCGCTGTGTGTGTGCGTGTGCATGCGTGCCCCGGTGTGATCGTGCTCCCGTCGGGACGTCGGGTTCCGGTCGACTCGATCTCTCAGGTGGAGGGGCCCGGTACGTAGTGGCTAATCAAAATGGGGGAAATGTGACATGTACAGTGATGTTTTTTTTTAAAATTTTTCCTGTGGTCAATGCAATGCAAATTCAGTTCAAGCTTAGATGGCAGGGTATTTTTAACGTACTTAAAAAGTACTGTGCGTATCAAAAATTTTAAAGTAAAATATTAGCACCTCAAGGTATCAAATTTGAGTATTTTTATCATCTTCGGAAAGTATCCCAAGGTGTTAAAAATTACAAATTTTTAGTACATAAAGATATAATATATCTCAAGGTACTAAACTTTTACACTAAAAAGGAGGTACCTTGAGATATTTTTCAAGGATGATAAAATAGCTCATCAAACTTTTACACTAAAAAGTATGGTACCCGAGGTACTTTTTTAAGGATGGTAAAAAGTCTATAGATGACGATGGGATGAGAGGCAAGAGAATCTTATAAAGAGTTGCTAATTAAAATTAGAGCTATATTATGGACGGCCTCCGTGTATTTTTATTTTCACCTTTCTATATGTTCCAAGACTTTTCATATTTTATTTCCTATATCTTGTGGTTATATATCAAAATAGTTGTATTAACGTTTTCAAGATGAATTCCTGGACGGGGAGTCCAGGAGACTTAATAATTTAGCTTCTACAAGCACTTCTTACAAGTAAAGAAAATCTAACAAATGTCATTGATAAACACTTAATTCTAAAAAATGTTATCGACGAGCGTGAGTTCTACGAAGTACCATTATACAAATGAATTTATCTAAGAAATGTCATTGCCGTTAAGGTTCCGTCAATATTTTTTGTTAAGTGTTATAGTATGAACAATGTAGTTAACAATAGAAATGGACGGAACCCTAATAACGATAGCATTTCTCAGACAAATTTATTTATACAATGATATTTCTTAGAACTTACACTCGTCGATGACATTTCTTAAACTTAGATGTTTATCAATGGTATTTTTTAGATTTTATCTTACAATTAAGATTAAAAAAGCAACACATTTGGATAGTCTATTGGATATCTACCTTTTTCTTAGTGGATAGCATTTAGCCCAATCTACTAGAGATGCAAATCTATTTGAGCATGCAGCACACACATTTGTTTATTGCGTAATGACTTAGTATAAATGCAAATGCTCACATACATGTGCATACTCATCATAATGAATGCATATATACACACCCTAACACCATCTCTATGAACACCTTAAAACACCACGTCGGAATATTTTAAGATTAATAAAATCACCAATCTTCACCACAGGTACCTCATCGTAACAGATATACCATCTAGCATTGAGAGGATAAATAGTCCTAAAAGCGAGCGTATGTGTTAAATTATAAGACTTATAACCCATATGGATAGATTTTACTATAGTAATCCTAATGAGCCGAGCTACGCTCACTTAGCAGCGACACATACCTCTTCCCTTGCGTTAACCCCACTCTGTGATCACCTTTCATTTTTCGAAACAAAATTTCTTTTTATTAATATTTCATTTCCCACCCATTCAGTTGTGTTGTAAGGGTTTCTTTATAGAAACTTACTTGAATAACCCACTCTACGAGTGAATGAAATTTAAGGGAATTATAGAATTAACTTACAACTTACATTGATTAGTATCATTTAGAAGGCGGATAAGTATAACAAGTGCAAATTCTTTGTTTAGAAGCTCGTACGTACATAACACGATCCTAATAGCAAGACATGGAGATCCGCAGGTGGCCCATCATCAGTTGGGTTGTGTGCCCTATGTACCTTGCCCCGTGTCCACCGAGACACTTGCACCCATATTTTTCTTTTACTTATTATGCGTATAAACAAAATTTTAATTTTTAATTTTTAATTTATAGTTCATTTTGGTGTTTTTTTATCATAATTTATTTTCCAGTTTTGGCTTTTAGATCGCTAAGAACACGTATATAAAGTTTTATTTATAATTTTTTGTTCACAAATATATCATTTAGCCGCAGCATGCCACATGATCATGGAAGCATAACCTCCTCGAAACAATGAGGTAAATGCCCAAGGACTAGTGAAAATGCCATTGCATGACGGTTAACAATTAATATTCCAAAGGAATATCTGACAAGAGAAAAAAATGGGACATAGGAAAATAAGTCCCCAGTTTAGCATTCGCAATTCAAATGGAATTGGGGTATAGAATTGGGACATTGGAATTTATAAAGGGGAGGAGAAGCATTGGAATTCTCATAAGAAAATTGAAATGAGGTTGGGCCTCATGTGTAAATTCCAAGAATTGGGGTATAAAATTGCAATCCAAAATAACTTAGCTAGTTTCAATCATATGTTCCAAAACAATCTAGTTAGTAAAATTTTCTTAGGATTTGAATCCTTTAAAAATTCCTATGCAAATATTCCATTCCAAAGGGGCACGAAATCAGCTTTTTGGGCTAACAGGCCTTGATCTAATGGGCCAACAAAGAGAACGATGGTGGAAAGGGCCCTTCAGACCGTACGCCCACCTAATAGCATATGGGCCGTCGTGCAAACACAATAACTCCACATCCTTCTACTATTTGGATTTCTTTTAAAAAAAACAAAGCCGGCAGAACTGTATTTTATTTCATATAAGTAGAGTAAAAGTTCATACCAGATCAGAGAGAGAAAAAAAAAACACATTTGACAGAGCCCAACATAGACGACCAAGCTAAGCTCTTCACCAAATCAATAGACCGGTTCTAAGTTTGCACAGTGTGTCATCGTTGTTAATCTTGTCGGTCTAAATGACATACCAACTCCAACTTTACAACAACACGTCGAAGTTATCAACCCTGTCACCAAGAAGAAAAGAAGACACTAGCTAACCACCAAAGCACCGCTTCCTCCTACCGTTCGGATTCGCATGGCAAGATAACTAGTACTAGATCGGATGAGGACACCGCTTGGCCTTCGTGGCACATAAATTGATCCTCGCCTTCGTGCTCGCCCATCATCTGCCTTGCTGAGTTGCTGTTCTTCACCACCGTCGTTGTCTTTGGGGTCTCATTTTTTTTCTGGTAGGACGTAGGCACACACAGCGATGAATCTACTCAACGAGATTAGAGGGGTTTGAATAAGTTAGATAATGTTTTGAACTCATTTCTATTGATCTTTGCTATAAAATTTCGAGTGGTTACCGCTCCGATAGCGATGACTACGACGATGATGACTCGGATGACGGTGGCGGCGGCGAAAGCAGCGGCAGAGGCAATAAGGAGGACGGGTTGACGCCGGACGAGCTGCGTTGGCTGCCATGGTTCATCGCCTACGGCAGCGGCGGCGGCGGCCACGGGTGCTGCACCATATGCCTGGAGGATATGCGCGACGGCGAGAGGCGCCGGCGTCTGGGGCGCTGCGGCCGGCCACGCCTTCCACGCCGCCTGCGTCGGCAAGTGGCTGACGACGAGACGCACCTGCCCGTGTCGTGGTCCCTCGAGCTGCTGCTCCCACTTGGCGATATATAGTTACTGAAACTTTTCGGCACAAACAAAACACTGAAAATATACCTGATGCGGTTTTCTGCAAATGCTGCATGTAATTTCTGGGCTCGATACTAATTTTCGTGCTGATACGGTAGAACTTCTGTACTTATCTCCAAGAATGAAGGAAAAGAAGCGTCAGCTTTCAGGCATCAAACTTTTTTTTTTCAGGAGTGATGGATTCTGACTAGAGTTGTGCCTCAGGTTTTTATGCACATGCACTTCTCTGAAGTATGAATCTAATACCTCGCCAAATTTCACGCGTGTTGGGTCACATGATACAGTAATAAAATCAGAATGAGTTTTCAAATTTCAAGCCGCCATCGGCGCCGGTAAGAAGTGCAGCCTGCAGCGCGGCTGTTCTTCCTTGCTTGTGGACGATAGCATGAATCATCCCCTATGCTCTTCACTAATCAAATTTGATGGCACTGGCGCCCTTAATTGAAATGTGTCCATTTCGTGATAGAATCAGGGCAATTCCTGTGCAATCTGCCACTTTCGTTTCATGATCAGCAAATGGATCGAGATCGAGTTGAGATACCCGGGAGTGCACTGCATGTCTGAATATTTGGACAAACAAACAGCCTGTGAAACAAATCTGAACTGAAATTTCTGGAAGCGGAATAGCCTGATTCGAAATCTTTTGGGTGATACCTTGACCTATCATGACGCATAATTTCAAGTTGTCAACAAGAAAACACATAGTTCAGAGATGACAATTTGGGCTAACTGTGCATAGGTTAAAAATGAGGAGATTTGCTCTAGTCTAACTAACGATGCACATGCTACTTAGCTAGAACCAATAGTAGGAAATAATTTGATATCTTAAGGTACCAGTACTTCGAGATACTTTTTTTTAGACTAAAAAAAATCTCAAAAATGAGAGCTTTACTTCTGTCTTTTCTTTTGTACCATGAGATACTACAATCCCTACTCGTGCTATCTACATCACGATCAAGTTGGTACTAAAATCCTGACCGTTGGTGATGATAGATCGAACGGTCACGATTGCATGGTACCTCGAGGTATCAGTTTGGTTGTGGGGGTGGATAGTATGAATGGAGATATTAATACTCGTGGCATAAAAAGAAGAATGAAGTAAAACTCTAAAAAACATGATAGGTAATTTTGTACTTGTCTTGTGGATAAGAAGAGAACACTTCTGATTTGCTTTAAATCAAGATTTTTTTTGTTAGGTGGCAGTCAGCTTATAAGTAAATGACCGAACTGAAATGCTGAATTTATACCTAAAGATCATACAAACCCGTCTATGTCGAGTCTGGTGCGTTGCTTTCCGGCCAGCTGAACTGCACTGAGCTATTAGGCACTGTGCCCATCTTTTCGAAAGGAACCATGTTCCCTTTGGATCAAAGGGTATCCTTCAGTGTTTAGGAATCGTGTAAAATTTGAAATTCTAAGGGAACTTCTCCTGTCTGACAATTTTACACGCATGAGTAAAGTCAAATGAGTGCAACATAACTCTCAACTCGCTCAAACTAGAGAATTTTGGAAGAAAAATCTGCAGCGAATCCAAGTTTGGCCCTGTTTTTCTTTTGCATCATCAGACACGTATCTTTTCACGTCCGCTTATACCCATAGGCTAAAATTTAAAATTTAAAATTTAAATTTAACGTTGATTTTGAGATTTTTTTCAACATAGTTTATTGCTCACCCTTGACTTTTAAATCACTAAGAACATGAATATAAAAAATTATTCACAAATAATTTTTCGTTTATAAATATGCCGTTTGACTTTTTTTTCCTAAAAAGCCAAAACAATCACCCCTTTCTCCTAAATCCTGTATTTTGTCCTCCAATCATCCAGTCAAATTACATGTAACATTACTGTCCTCTCTAATATCTTTTAACCACATAGCTAAACTTACCACACCAGGGCATGTGTAATGTGTTTTTGATGCTCCTACTGTCCTACATTTCTTATTCATGCTGCCAAGTTAATTGGATATCACTTTACAAAAGATACTAACCTCCTTCCTCAGCTGGTCATCAGCAAAATCATTCAGACAACCAGACATAAGCAATCAACTGTCATGTAAAAAAGAAAGAAAAAGGATAGGGCAAGAACATAATCTGACGTTACATTGCTCTCCGGTTCATGCCATTGGCGATGGTTACCTGATTACCTACCCTTTTGTAGATGAGGACACCCTCGCCGGTTGTCCTTGTCATCAAAATGCAGGCGTGTTAAACATGTCGTCACCTAACAACTCTCCCTCCCTGAACAGAAAAACACTGTAGCATCATGAAGCTCTCGATCCAACCTTGCAGATCAATCTGGAACGCATGAGTGCCCAATCGATGAGAATCAATAGCTGCATGTAGCACTGCAAGTACAACCCTTGACTTAACCAGGAACTAGTACGTCTTAATAGCACGTGCTCTTTAATAGTAGTAGATATGCAAGAAGAAGCAGTCCTGAGTTGCTGCATTTGGGGGAAAAGTATGCAAGCATGGAGCAGAAAACTTTTCTACTGCCTCCGTCCTATAATAACCTTATTTTTCGTTTTTTTTCTAACGTTTGGCCATTCGTTTTATTTGAAATTTTTTTGCGATTAATATTTTTATTATTACTAGATGATAAAATATGAATAATACTTTATACGTGACTAATTTTTTTAGGTTTTTGCATAAATTTTTCAAATAAGACGAATGATCAAACGTTAGACACGGAAAAAAGAAAAAATAAAATTATTATGGGACGGAGGTAGTATAGAAAACAACACCACCTTATGAGACCTTGGGCCTGTTTGGAGGAGCTTCTTCCAGCTGCAACTTTTCTCAGAAGCTGCTTCTGCTAGAAGCTGCCCCAAACGATCTATAGCTTCTGAGAATCTATAGTTATAAATTTTAGAAAATAAAATAAGAATCCAGAATCTGTAGAAGCTGGGTTTATGAGTTTTTCCAGATTCTTAGAAGTTGGCTACCAAGGAACTGTTTCTCAGAATCTAAAGCTCCAAAAACAGACCCCTTATGAGTTCTGAAGTGATTTGGTCTAGCCATTTGTCAATGTAACGGGAAGCGTCTACACTTTCCAGGCTTAGTGGACACAGATTAGATGTAGTCCAAGTGGACAAATTTTACAAGTCCGAGTACGATCCATATACTCCGAGAGGCGAAATAAAATTTTAACTGTGTTGATTGGTAATTTGGTATGGTTGAGAACATTATCACCTTCCCAATTTATGGAGGAAGAGAGGAGAGAGCATCATCATCAGAGGCAGCAACACGGCTGGTGTGGAAAGCTACTGTCAAGCGTGTTTACACTGGCAGGTAATTAAATGCTCCATCCACTTCTATAATTCTTATCATTACGAACAAAAAAATATGATCAAAATTATAAAACTTTAATTATTAATAACTTTTAAAATATATAATATATAGTTTTAAACTATTGGTAAAATATGTATAGATGAATCATAAGTGTATTTTAATAAAATCAAATATCAATTATTACTTATATTTTAATAGAAAATAATGGTTAAAGATATATTTAGAAGATCCTATTGTTATTCGAAAACGACGGAAATTATCAAAACAGAGTGCAGTAGGGCTGTATGATCATGACAAAACAAAACCATACTATTGTTTGCACCGATTAAACACTTCAATTCCCCTAGCAGGAAGGAACCACACGCCCATCTTTCCAGCCACGCAACAGCCAGAGGACCAACACCCATCTCAAGCCACACTAATCAAATTCAGACATTCAGCAGACGCCTTTAGTACAATGCTACTTTGAGTTCCTACCGCTCCACTTTACATTACATAGATAGACCAGTAGACATAACGGAATACAATAGCTTTTCGCTCCGTTCATAGTTATAAGCTAAAATTTAAATTTTTAATCTTAAATTTAAAGTTAATTTTATAATTTTCACAAAAGTTATTTCCCGGCCTTAAATTTTACATCACTAAAAATACATATATCAAATTTGAGTAATTTTACAGTCCAATAAAAAGTAACAAAAAATACATCGAAATACCGATATGTCGCGGTACCAAATCGTTTCTCATTATTAGATCTAACAACACACATCCTACTCAGCTAGATCCAATACTGAGAAATGATTTGGTACCTCGAGGTATTTTTTATTGGACCGGAGCAAATCTCATAAAATTTTAATTTATAAATTATTTTTTATTTGTAAATATGTTGTACTGAGTTTTACACCGAACAATCACCACCTTTGCTTTTGGTCAAGGGGAAAAACATGAAGATGCCTGGACTGCATCAAGCGATGTCAGTGGCTGAAACAACGGAACATGCATCCACCCAAGATATGAGGTTGATATATCTATCAACAGTATGGGATGCGTTCTGGCTCTGGCTGGCACTTGCGGAGGCCAAAGCTACGGCCTTTCAGCCCAAAAGCCGGGTGATTTGCAAGCTGTTTTGTGCTTTGCTGCACCATCTCTCGCGCGACATATTCGCCATTTCGTTAGGTAGCGTGCGATCGCTTTGTTTCTTTCTTTTCGCCCCCAAATTGGATGGCCGGGAATGGCTGGCAATTTTGGTCCCCTGCACGGCAGCGCAAGCAAGCAAGCAAGGCACTCATCACGGGTTCCTACTAGTTGCAAAGCCATCAACTACACAATTATTGCAATGCTTGTTCCCATCTTGAATACTGGGAGCTGGAATGAAATGAGATGGTACAGTTGGTGACATTTCTTTTTCTGTTGGAGTTTCTTATGAGACAAGAAAATTAAAATGAAACTTGTATAACTGTATGTGCAGTTTATCAATTACTGAAATTGGCCCAGGGACCAAAGAATCGTGAAAGCCTCGAAGGGCAAGAAACAATCTTTTTTTTGTACAAGCATTCGTTGTGTGTGGGGAAAAAAAATGAATTTTTATCTGATCCTATGAAATTAATGTGGTCGTGGTGGAAATTTTCACGACGCTGTAATTGCCGGAGCCGCGATGTCGGAGGTGGTGTACTCTGTGGGGTGCTCCGTGGCTGCGGCTGCGGCCGCGGCGGTCCACCGCCGGCATGCCCTGCCGAGCGACGCGGCCTTGCGCCGCGCGCGTTCCGTGCCTGTGGCCATCAGCTCCCATATCGCCCACTCCACGCCGGTGACCGTCATCACCTGCGCCACCACGGCGGCGCCCACGCGGCGGCAGAGGAGCACAAGCGCGGCAGCCGCGCACTCCCTTGACCACTCCGTGCCGCGCCGCAGTTCGGCCACGAGACGCACCACTGCGCCGTCGATGTTGACGATCGCCTCCGCGCCGCCGCGCTTGGCCAGAGACGCCAGCACCGCCACGGCGGTCTCCTCCTCGCCGATCGCCGACAGTGCCGCCTCCGGGGCTCCCGCTTCCACGAGCTTAGCGACGTTCTCCCTCTCGCCGGACAGGCACAGGAGCGCGGCGAGCGCGTCCTTCTTGGTGCTGGAGGGGCCGGTGCGCACAAGGAGCACAACCCTCTCGACGACGCGTGGGTTCCGGCCCAGCCGGCGGCGGTACGAATGGACGGACGCCAAGCTGAGCACGGTGGCCGCGGCGTTCTCCTTCGCGCGCCACGTCGCGCCGTTGCCCATGACGTGGCAGATCGCCTCGACGGCGCCCTCGGCATGCATGATGCGCTTCTTGTTGGCGTCAAGGATGGAGAGGTTGAGCAGCGCCGTGACGGCATTGAGCTGGGTGGCGATGTCCTCCGAGTGGAGCAGCGGCACGAGGAGCGGGACGGCGCCGGCCTCCCCGATGAACGCGCGCGTGTCGTTGCCGGACTTGGCGAGCTGCCGGATCTCGTGCACCACGCGGTTGGCCGCGGCGGTTGAGAACGAGACCGAGAGCTTCTTGACAAGAAACGACGCGGTCATGCGCGCCGCCTCCAGCGCCGCCTTGTTGGAGGCCACCACCGGCGTTGGCTCAGGTTTGCTCGGCTCGGAGCTCTCCATGGCGACGCCGTTCTCCCGGCACCACCGCGAGATCAAGTTCTTGAGCGCCTTGTTGGGCACAAGCTCCAAACTGGTCAACACCTGCCCGGTTTTGGGGCAGGTCGACTTGCCGGAGCCGAACCACCGGGTGATGGAATCCCTGTCGTACGTCTGCCCGCTCGCCGACACAACCGGGTCGCGCATCAGATCGAGAGAGATGGGGCACCGGAAGTCCATGGGCGGCGCCGGAGGGTCGGCGTCGTCGTCATCATCGTCAAGATCCACCTTGGAGTCCATCGGCCGCGGCGTGGCTACGGTGAAGAGGACGCACTTAGCGTACCGGAGGAGCCCGACGAGAGCAATCATGGCCGACGTCCACCTCTCCGCCACGCGGTCGCCGATCTCCCGCTCCAAGGTCTCGATCTCGTCGCTGCAGCACGCCGGGTCGTTGATGCCCACCTCCTCGAGGATGCTCTCGAGCCTCTCCCTCTCCGGGACGATCTCCCTCTCCACCTCTTGGATCAGCGCCAGCACGCCCGCCTTCAGCTCGTGCTCCGCGGAGTCCGCCGGCGAAGCTCGCCGGCACTGCCGGGACGCGAGCGCGAGGAGGTCCACCACGTCGTCGGCGAGCCCGAGCTCGGGCACGGGGAGAAGATCCAGCAGCGTGGCCAGGTCATGCTGCAGCTCCCGCACCCGCGCCGCCACCTCGTCCGCCTGCAGCAGCAGGCGCATCCGGCTGCGCGCCGAGCAGTCCGCCACCACGGCCTTGAACCGCTGCAGCACGAGCAGCACCTCGCGCAGGCACAGCGACGCCGACCGCGGCAGCCGCCCGCACCTGAGCAGGTCATCGAACACCGCGGCGAGAAGCTTCGCCCGCCTGGACACAGCCGCGAACACCGTCTCCAAGAACGGCGCCGGCGCCTCGGCCCCAGCCAAATCCCTCGCCAAACGGTGCAACGACCGAAGAATCTCCCCGTCGGACGCCGACGAGGAGTACGAAGACGACGACGGCGCAGCAGCCGCGTTCCTCGCGTTGGCCATTGCTGCTGACTCGCTTGCGATCGAACGAAAATGGAATTCTGCAAAAAAAAATTGTTTGGATGCGGAGACGAAGGCGTGGAGGAGTATATATACGAGTGGAAGTGAGACGTTTGGCGCGTTGAGTTGTTCGAGAGCTGGGAAGGGGTTGGAACCTGGAAGGAATCCTCCTGACTTTTGTTTACCCATCATGTGATTATTTTAATCGGTTTAATTTTTTTTCTCTTTATTTTTTTAGGTGTGATAGACTGAAGAAAATGTCGTCCGTACGTGGCCGCTGGATCATGGCCGATGGACGGCTGAGATTGGCATGTTTTGGTGGGTGTGTTCGATGACTCAGCTTGGGGCTGGCTTAGCCGGCTGGGTTTGGTTTTGATCGGATCGCTTCCAAGGTTTTCTTCTGCAGGCCGGGCTAAGGGTTGGAAACCTTCCTCTGGGCTCGTGCAATAATTCGCATGTGTGTGTTCAGGCGGCAGATTCATGACCATTTCGTCCTCTGTTGGTGAACACAATGTGCCTCCAGGCCTGCATTGGCGAAGCTTAGGAGCTTCTTTGGTTCCTTGGACCTTTTTTAAGTCTCGATCATATCGAATGTTTGACACTAATTAAAAGTATTAAATATAGTCTATTAATAAAACACACTCCATACTTTGAACTATTTCGTGAGATGAATCTATTAAGCCTAATTAGCCATGATTAGCGAATGTGATGCTACAGTAAACATTTGATAATCATGGATTAATTAGGTTTAAAAAATTTATCTAGTGAAATAGCCTTTATTTATAAAATTAGTTTTATTATCAGTCTATATTTAATACTCCTAATTAACGTCCAGATGTTTGATGTGATAAGGGAAAAAAATTTCTGGATCCAAACAGATTCGTGACCATTTCGTCCTCTATTGGTGAACACAATGTTGCCTCCAGGCATACATTGGCGAAGCTTAAGCCTACCTTCGTGAACAACTGCAAGCGTAGAGGGTTATTGTTTAGCTAAAAGACCAAAACAGTAATTTGCAAATGAAGAATGATTTGTAAATAAAATTTTTATATAAGTATTCTTCGTGATCTAAAAGTTAAAACAGAAAAATATATTATGACGAAAAATCTCTAAAATCTACTCTAAATTAAGATTAAAAAAATTTAATTTTTTCTTATAAACATGAGAAGAGGTGAAAAGATAATGAGGATGGTTATCTACTATTACAGCAGTTTGTAACAACGCGGCCAGTTTACATTTGTAATTGTTATTTGTCATTTACTGCTTCTAGCGGGTTAGCAGCCAGTAAGTTTCCATTCCATTCCAAGTTCACGTCGAACCCAACATGTAGACACGCCAGGAATCGCCAAAATGAAGAGCGGTTAAGAGCATCTCTAAGAGGATGTTAATATTTTGCTATCTAAAAACTTGTATTGGGTTCATCTAAAAAAATATTAGGCATAAAAATTACACACACTTCCAACAGAAATCTAAAAATGTATAACTTGTATTAGGAACCGATATTTTTGCCCAAATTTAGGATACACGTGAGGTAATTTTAGGCAAGTCTAAATATTATGAATGTATTTGGTAATCTGTTTGAGATATATTTTCTAATCTAATTTCTAAAATTCAGTTTTAGAGATTAATTTTAGATATTTTTTGGAGTGCTCTTGTTCGAAAAGAAACATGCATAAATTAAAGTCACCAAGCTAGTAGTTTACAGTATCAGCCGTTGTACGTACTTACCCAACAACATGCCAGAAGCATCAAGGACGAAAGCAACACATATGGCGGCGACGGCTCAAGCACGTCGGCCGCCGCCGCCGATGGTGGCTAAAATTAACAGCTGCCCAAAGCCGAATTCCACACAGTAGCACACAAGTACGACAGCCATGATCCACCAACGATCTCATCTCACGTCAAGACGACTACACAAAGGCGAAAATAAGCTAGCCGGATCGCATGCACGAGCAGCTGCCACGTAGCGGTCAAAGTTTTCGCGGATCCGGCAACGAGAGGATCCCGGCCGGTTTGACCGCCCCAGGAGTGAAACAGGTTTTACCAGTCACGGAACACGCGAGATAATTATCGATCGAGGCACGCACATGCGGACTAATTAACAACTATTTTACCAGCCGTCCTAATCCACTCAAAAAAAATAATGACAACATGGTAACCGGATTAACGTTTGACTTGATCAGAAACCACACGCCGCACGATCGATCTGGAGAATTAGCGGCCATCGGGCACGTGGCGGCAGCACGCGCAGCAGCGGCGTCAACCTCTGGCCACCGGCCTGGATTTGGCTGGTAATTAGTGGAGAAGGGTAAAGCTCCAGCTACTAATCCAACGAGCAAAGCCAAGCCGCCCGGGGAGATGCACCCGTTCTTTCTCGCGTGGGCGGCACGACGTGGAGACGAACCCACACGCATCCGCACAGTCCGCACGTACACGTACGCCCCCGTGCGCCGCAAACGATTTTTTTTTCGTTTCCCCGCGACGCGACGCGACGGCGACGCGATGCGCGGGGCGGGAGGAGGATTGCGTGTGCGTGCTACGGGGCCTGCGCGCGCGGGCCGGGCGTGTGACGTCGTGGGGGCGCCGCAATCGCGATGGACGCGCGCGCACTCGTCGTGGGGGATGGCTCTTGGAGAGCGACGTGCGTCGGGGCCGTGCGTGCGTGCGTGCGTGTGGTGTTGGTGGTGGTGGTGCGCGGTGAGGTGAGGTGAGCCGGTGAATCAAGCCATCGTAGTCGTGTGCGTCGTGTGGGTGGGTAAATTTATTACTACTAGTACTGGACGTAGCGGGCGTGGGAGCAGGCGATCGAAGAGACGGATGCAGGAGGGCAGGGGGACGCGACGCGACGCATACGCATACGCGCGCTAGTTGCGCCGCTAGTGGTGGTCGACACGTACGGGTGTGTGACACCCGCGTGGCGGTTTGAGACTGAGAAGCGGCCCCGGCCCCGGCCCCGCCCCCGCGGGTGCGATGGAGATAGTCAGGCAGATAGATGGGGGGAGAGTCTGCCAGAGCAACTCCAACAAGTAGACATAAATCATTTTCTAAATCTATTGTTTTAGTAAATTTATAAATAATATGGTAAAGAAAAACTTATTTTATCTCTAACAGTTATAGATATTCTACTTAAAAAACAGATTAAATCATCAAAACGGTTAGAAGTTGAGAGAGATCGTAGATTGCCGTGTTGCCGTCCCGCGCCCCTGCGCCTCTCCGTCGCGCCCCCGTCTCGCGCGCCGCTCGTCCCGCGCCGCCGCAAGACAACGACAGACGATCGGCTGCTAGCTACTAGATCGAGCATCATATAGATCTCACACCACGCATATACGTTCAACATTCATGCATGCCATGCGTACGTACCTGCCGGTGCCTGTCCCGGTGCCTGTCCCGCATTTTGTTTTATTTTTTTTAGTTGTTAAATTTTGCTTCACGCGTCACTTTTATGTGACGTCAGATAAAAACAAGTCAAATTAGCCATAGAGATGTCCCGTCAGCTAAAACCGTTATCCAAACCGCGTTAGAACTTGTTTTGCATCAGTTTTGATAGTTGAGGGACCTGCACCATATGATTCTCTAGTTGGATGACGACAATCAAATTCGTTGATAAGTTAAGGGTTCTTAGATGAACTTATTTCAACATAAAAAACTTTATATCCCAAAATAAAATTATCTTCCTACAGCGGATGAAGCATAGCGTTCACTGAAAAGGGTAGCCTTATTCACACTTAGTTGAAAAGCAGAGACAATTTTGTCAAATATTGGAAGGCGCAAAGCACGCCAAGATTCATGCATGAACAGTCAATATTATCCCTTCACCTCATCATTCTCCCGAGTGACACTCTCATCTCATCGTCTTCGCTGGGCACGATCACCATGCGTGGCTGCCCTCGCTTCATCACATTATTTTTAACTAAAAACATGTCATGAAGTGATTTTTGTCTGCTTCTAGAGTGAGGGTTGGGTTGGCGGTGGGGGTAAATACGGGTTTTAAATGGACTTTGAATGAATGGCCTGTTCACGTCGTTGCCATTTTCAACTCTTCTAAATGTTGGTAACGTCAAGTGTTGATAATGTTGGTGTTACAAATTTCTGGTAATGTCGGATGCAATAAGTTTGGAGACTTTCTAAATTTTGGTCATGTTTTCATATGACGAAACTTCTGAAATTACTAAGTTTTGTGTCTTCGTTAAGAAAGTCCCGGAACTACTGAACATTCTTTTATTTGCGAAACATAGGACAAACTGTATTTTCTCATAACGTGCATGTACTCACCCTTATGAATGCACAGTTACACACTACTTGGATGAATACCTCCAAAGATTGGTCAGTCATATCTTGATATCGTTAAAGTCACCATAGATGCCGTAAATATAAACACGTGCGTCTAGAATTTAATCTTGGGTGAACATGTTCCACCGTAATCAGAGCACTTCACCGAAAATACCTAAGTTTGGTGGACTGGGATGGTAAGACCATGTTAAATGTGTTACCTCGGCAAAATTGGCATGGTTGAAGGCGATGATAAAATAAACAAGCCTAGGAGTGAAAATAGACTTCAATGCACACGATTGCAACAATGCAGGGAAATCACACTGCACACACAAATGTACTATTACGGGTTGTGCGGTTTTTGTTCTCCTGTTTCGTTCTCTCCTATAGCAGACTTGTTTTCGACTTGTCGGTTTCAGTAGCATTTGTTAAAACCCGAACCCCAAGCTCCAAATGAGAACTAGGGAGAGCGATGTATAATATGTGCTTTCGTAGTTGGTGAATAAACAAATATCCGATCCCAACATCTGGCCATCTGGGGCCTGGGCTGATCGAGCACATGGAAAGCTGCACCTAACCATCCAGGAATCCACCGTCACAAGCCTCGCTAAAACTGACCGTGTCGATCTCACTTACACTGACCGTGTCCATCTTACTTCCAGATGCATGCGCATCCAATCTGACCCCGTGCTCTCATGGAATAGTTGAAATGTTGGAATCCGAACCAGTCATCAGGCTACGGCAACAGGCGGCTTGAATAGTTGAAATGTTGGAACCAGCCACATGCAAAGTGAGTGTTCGTATCGATTCATCCGACTAATCCCTCCAGCAAGTTGGCAAGTTGGGGCACAAACGCGACCAGATTTAGTATAGCAATCTATCCGTTCCAAAATTTGGATATTTCTAGGACCTAAATTTTATATTATAATATAATTATTTTCCATCGATTTATATAATTTTAATGATTACGGAGCCAATCGGATCATTTGACAGTGAATCTAATTAATTCAAAACTTAAAAAAGTAATTGCTAAAGTGACTATAAGTGAAATTTTTTAACATCTTATTCCCTATTAAACAGCCTAAAACATACTTGTATTTTATAACTTGGACGATATTATTTATGGGCGAGTGGCGTGCAGCGTAGCCCCTAAAAATTATGCGCCGGCTGGCTGCTGCTGCTGTGGTGGGCACGTAGATTTCTTTCGGCCCCAAACGTGCCCTGCCCGCCTGGCGACGCTGGCAGTCTGCTCGTTTTCCTGGATTTCAGTGCAGAGCCAGCAGCGTGGGCACACGGCCATTCAATGGCGTGCTCCCTCGTTCGGGCGGCTGGTCCTTGCACGGGATCATCCCCAACTCGCCCGTGGTTTGGGGTTCGAAATCTTGGCGGCGGTGTGCCGGTGTTCCAGCCTGGTTTTGGTCGAAAATCTCGAGCTCAGAGAATTAGATCGGGATAGGGCTGAAAAAAGTTAGTAGCAGATCGACAATGCATGCGTTTTGCTAGAGCAAGATGCACCAGCTGCGCGTGGCTGTGGTTAGGGATGAAAACGGTACAGAAATATTCTAAACCGAACTGTTTTCTACATTTGAACCGATCGAATTCGTATTTTCACTGAAATTCGGAATATTAAAAATTTGAAAACGAAACACAAAATTCGGAATACGAAAACGGAACGAAAATTATTTTACGCTTATTCGACCGATTTCTATATTTCTGCATTCTATCCGGAACCGTTCCGTATTTCTAAATTCGGTTGAAACCGAAATCGGCTCACTATCCATTCACTGTCAAAGCCCAAGCCCATTTAGATGAAAACCCTATCTTCTCGTGACACAGGAGTCACGACCTGAGAGTTGAGGCTGAGAGGTGGCGGCTGCGTGAATTCGTGACCTGCGTCAGCGGCGTCGCTGCTTGGGTCTGCGTGGGCGCGTCTGCGCGTGGCTGGCTGGCTGCGTCGGCTCCACGGGACCGGCGCCTCCGCCTCATCTCCCCACCGGCGGACCGCAGAAGCCCCCCGGCGGCGGCTCCACCTCGTGCTGCTCCTCCTCCCGCCGGCGGCTCCTCCCTCCGGTAGCTCCTCCAGCGGTTCGTCCTCCTGCTGCCTCTCCTCCCTCGACCGTGAGCGGCAAGCCCATCCCTCCAGTCTCCATCTAGCTGGCTACCAGGTCGCCCAGCCACCCCTCCCTCCGTTAGCTCCAGTGCTCCACCTCCTGCTGCTTCTCCGGTTTCCCTCATGTGATTTATGGTTAATTAGCAGTTGGTTCATAATATTATTAATCCTACTGTGCAGCAGGACTCATGTTTGTTGTGCTTTAATTTTACTCAGCTAGTTCACCATTGGGTTGTTTAATTTGATTTGATTATTTAATTTAGCTTGTTAGTGGTTGATTCAATTGTAGACATATATTTATGTGCTGACGAGTTGATTTTCCGTATTAATTTTTTCGTATACCGACCGTGCTCGATAGAATACCATTCGAATTGGTTCGTTTCCGACATTCTAGATATTTTGTATGTTCGTGTTCGTTTTCGTGTTCAACTTTATCGATTTCGTTTTCGTTTTCAAATGAAAAGTAGAAAACGGTTACGATGTTTTTCGTCCGTGTTCGACCGCCTTTGTCCCTACCTGTCGTACGACGTGCGAAACGGATGCAGATTTACTCGCTCATTTTGTGAGATACTCGAACTCTTCGCCCAGCTTAAATTATTAGGATATGAAAATCGCTATGGATACCTTGACAACTCCTTCCCCCACAGCATTTTCAGCATGCTTAAGTAGGGTTGAAGGTTGTCCGGTGGAACTCGGACCGCAGAGAACCTCGCCGGTTTGAAGCAGCCATAGCCCATATGGCCACAATCCAAGTCTAAACACGCTAAAAGAAGTATTCATTCCAAATATAGCTTTATCGACTAGGCACAACCTACGTGATATCTCCAAGTATTGCTTTCTCATAATCGATAGGTCGATTGACACCATCTACAAGGCTGTGTTTCTTAAGATAGATGAAAGATAAAATATTATCTGTTTTTTATGGTTTTTTAATGATATAAATAATAAAATAAACTACAGGAAAGTTAAAATCTACTATAGAAATATGTTAATGATGAACTTTCATATAGATTTGTTTTCGCAAAAGATATATTATTTAGCAGTTCAGAAAAACATATGCAAAAGACCGCAGAATAATCTGAGAATATATAGTTATATTTTAAAGTAGAAGAAGTAGTAATACTTTGAATCGAGGAAAAGAGAATGCAGGACAAAAACGGAGGAACAGAGAGAGAGAGAGAGTCCAGGCCTGCCTGCCTGGTTCGTCGCCTAGGCCTAATTGTGTCTGGCCTGGCAAGCCCAGCCGGGAGGTGCGATGCATCGGTGGCCAAGCACTGTGGAGCGCAAGGCTGCCAGATGGGCCGGCCAATAGTGTGTGCTAGCGAGCCGCATGTGCGCAGTGCGCCAGCACGCAGGCCCTATTGGCAAGAAATGGGAAAGGAATATGTCCACCTGAGATCCCTCAGTTTATCCTCCAGTTTGTTTTTCGTCCTTGACCGTAAAACCGGATATAACTGGTCCCTGAACTATCAAAACTGGTACAAAAGAGGTCTCTCGGTTTTAAAGACGGTTTTAGCTGACTTGGCACCTACATGGCTACTTTGACTAGGTCTTCATCCCACGTGGCATTTACAAGCGCTTACATGACAATTATATATCAGAAAAACAGTAGGCCCACTTATTAGCTGAGAGGGGAGAAGCGATGACACGTGGGACCCACCATATTTATTTCTTTTGGGTAGCTAACTGTGGGCCCACGTGGGCCTGCTATTTTTAAATTATTTTTGTGTGTGCGGCTGACATGTGGCCCACTATTTTTCTGATATATAATTGCCACGTAAGCGCCATGTCAGTGCCACGTGGGATGGAGGCCTAGTCAATAAGCGCCAAGTCAGCCAAAACCACCTTCAAAACCGTTGAGGAACCTCTTTCGCCCCGGTTTGATAGTTCAAGGACCGGTTATATCCGGTTTTGTAGGCCAAGGACGAAAAACAGACCGGACGATAAATTGAGGGACCTCAAGTGGACTTATTTCAATGGGAAAACCTACTAACTGCTACACGATCAATACAATATTCCATCCGTTTCATTTCATATTACGAACAATTTCTAGCTTTGTATAGATTTATTCATTGACTAATACATATTATATATATATATAAATATAAATAAAAGCATTTATATGATTGTAATCAATGCTAAAAAGTCTTACATTATGAAACAAAGGAAATGCAAATACATCCTATTGTTAGCTTTAACTATATTTCTATCTATATTATATTATTATAAGATGTACCACGTTCTCTGAATGTTTGAAATTCACGTATTAACCTGAAAAAAAGATAGAAGAATTCAACCTTCGGATCATAGGTGGTCTAGATTATAGCAGTAGAGATTGATGGATGTAGTTGTATACAAAATACAATTATGTTTATAAAAAGATAAGTTAAAGAGTTCAATTCTACTTTAAAAATACATTGGTATACACACTACAACCGTATGCATGAAAACAGAGAATAAAGTAGGAGAGATATATAATCCAATTCCATTTTTTTAAGAGTTTTATGTGAAATCAAATCATATTCAGTTTTATATAGAAGCCAAAATTGTGTTTACATAAATTACGTGGGAAAAATCTCCTATTTTTATTTAGTGGCAACTTCAATACGAGACTGATAGAAATTAGAAAAAAAAACTATATCTAGAAATAAAAGAAACGGTAGAAAATGAAACTATTTTTTTATATTATTTTGTAGAAAAGATATCAATAAGTCAAGAATTTTTGTACCATTTTCACCCTCGTAATTCTACTCATACTTTCTGCTAGTAATATAACATGCTCTCCTAACTTTACCATTTTCATCCTCTCCTAATTGTACTCATACTTTCTGCTGCGAATACGAAAAAAACTAGAAGAACGGTCAGTAGTGTCAGCACCCTTACAAGCTCCAACAGTCCGACTGAGAAGCTAGGTAGCCCTACCCAGCAATATAAGGCCTCATTTAGTTCCTAAATTATTTTTTTCAAAAACATCATATCGAATTTTTGGACACATAAATAAAGAATAAATCAAAAAACTAATTACACAGTTATGAAAGAAATTTTGAGATGAATCTTTTGAGCCTAATTAGTTCATAATTAGCCATAAGTGCTACATTAACCAACATGTGCTAATGACGAATTAATTATGCTCAAAAGATTCGTCTCGTTGTTTCCAGGCTAGCCGTGAAATTCGTTTTTTTATTCGTGTCCGAAAACCCCTTCCGACATTCGATCAAACATTTAACGTGACACTTCTCTTAAAAATTTTCTCAATCTAAACACCTCCTAACTTGCTTTGCAAATCAATTAATTGCGAGTGGGACATGTACGGAGATAGATGTCATATGCTTGAGTAGACTTCAGATCACAAGCTCACAGTTTCACTCAATGCAGAAAAAAGGTGATTGAATTAGAGTAGTAGTAGTCACCGTGACCCCATGGCCTGGCCCCCCTGGAGAAAATCTGTCTGCTCGAACGTCGCGATATATATTGCGATTGTACACAAATCTCACATGAGCCAGGCCACTATGCACAGCATGCATGCATCTTTCGTAGCACTTGGTAGTTTCTTAATTGATGGGGTCATGTACTACTCATATGTATATAGTGCGTCTACTGTTCATGCTCCTTGGATCCATGCCTGTGTTTTCACTCCATTGTTATGCTTAGAGCTAACTAGAGAGGCTGAAATTGAAGTGGAATGCAAGTATGATTTTACTTCATAATTCAGAGGCTGAAAATAAACAATGCCCCTTTACTCTTTGAAATGTTCCTTTTGTGGCTTCAGTCCAGGCACCCTCCCTCGTCGTCTTCATCGCTGATCACAGTTTGATTGTGAGCAGCGTGACATGAGGACAACAATGAATGGCTAGAGATGGACGCATGCAACGGAGCTCAATCAGCCGCACGATTCTGTGCCCGACATGTGGGCCAACACGACGACGTCATAGGCACGCACGCAATTAATGCTGGCCTAAATGGACCTCTCGATTGAGCGAGTGGCCATTGAAACGGAGGACATATGTATATATATTCATGCATGACGTAGGCTATCCCAGCGAAAACAAAAGCTCTAACATGGCCATAATTTGATGGTAAATATAATTGGTTATGACCGATCTCATTAGCCTCACTCTTGCAAACTCTCCATCGGTCCAATCCTAACGAGTTCTTTACTCTGCAGTACGTAACGTACCTACACACACAATGACACAAATAGACAGCAAGCGCGTCGTAGTGAGTAGTAACAGCTAGCAGCAGCATCAGTAAAGTGTTTATAGCAGCGAACGGCAGTGGCACGAACAGCGCGTACAGTGCGTCGATCGATCGCTCGCACAGCACGCATAGAGGGGAAGCAGGCAGGGAGAGCAGCAGCATGTGCCACTGTTGAAGCACATGACCTGACCACGCATGATCAGCGAAAGATCGATCGATCGAGCAGCTCGAAAGAGACGGATACACCGACGAGCTAGATAGCTAATGCAGAGATGCCAATCCCTCCTCTGAAACGTACACGATCCTGATCGAGTACGTAGCAGGGCTCAGCTGATGTGACCCAACCTGGAGCTCATCGCTTTCAATTCGCGCAGTTACCAACCGGAATTTCATTGCTCGATCGCGCGAGACGGCCGGCACGATCGGTCGGTCGAGCCGTCCGGCCGGACATGGCCGGAGGCCGGCCAGCCAAACGCCTTGCTATGCATGCATGAGCGGAAGACGACGACGTCGTACAGGTCTCTTCGGAGAACACAGCGAGATGCCGCCGAGATGCTCGAGCCGACCATTTCGCCATGAAGGCAAGAGCTAGCTGCACTAGTCTACCGTTGCTGCTGCCGCTGCTGCAGCTATCAGATCGACGGCGACGCGGGCGCGCGGCTCGATCGACGCAGTCACGCAAGCGGTCTAGTCACCGGTATCCATGCAGGCGTCGACGTCTCTGTCTGCAGTTGGAGTTGGATTGAAAGATGCAAAGATGGAGCGGTCGATCGCCTGCTGGTAGGAGGAGAAGAAGCTCCGTGCTGCAGGGCATGGCCGGTGAAGGGACAGGTCAGTGACTGGCATCGGGATGCCTGAGACGTACGGCGATAGGCTGAGATTGACGTACGCCGGCCGGCCGGCTGGCTAGCCTCGCTTCCATTTCACATCGAAGGCTTTGGACTTTGGTTGTTTCTTCCTCCTCCTGATCATCCTGGATCAGCTGCCCAATTATTTGGGCATTGATGCCATTGCATGCTGAGTGCCTCCATGGGGGTTGTTCACTGGTCAGGCTCAGATCCTTATGGTCGGTCCGAAAAATGGAGCCACGGCCAGTTAGCTGATGAAATGGCAGGTCACTTGATGTGATGGATGCAAAGCCTCGCCGGTGCAAGCTAGGTGTGTGCTACGGTAGCCATGTTCACGGTAAGTTCTGTAATAGCGAACAATAATGTATTTACTTGAAGGCTTGAAGCATCCAAACTATGAAACTAACCAAAGATTCACACATGCATTACGCAGAGTGACAGCGCTTTTAAGTCAAATCGGAAAACGTGCTTGCCTGTGAAAGTGTCGATCAGTAGGTAAAAGCTCTTAAAGGTTCTTGACATCGGCAAATGCTGCGTCGCCAAAACGATGGTCCAAATCTATCGCTGTCTCTGCACCAGATCTGCGTGTCGGAGAGGCCAAGCAGACAGGCCCCACGGTCGGGGAGGGATCAAGATTCCACGATCGAAAACACAAGCCACTCTTTGACTAGCATGCATTAGCACATTGACACACAAAAATGAGAAAACCTAGAGACTACTAGTACTTGATCCATAGCATGTTTCTCCAGTGCGCCGTGATTAGGTGAACTGATTCAGGGCATAATTAATCTCGTGCAGGAATCTTTAGGCAAATCGAACAGCTGCAGAAACACTTGACCACAAAAAACGAAGACAAGACCTTACCTTGGCCCCGTCGAGTCCTCATCTCGTGTGTTTGTCTGGACCACTAAAATGACCATTGCGTTTGCGTAAGTCCGATAGGTACCACAGCGTTTGTGTGCACACATGCAACAACGTGGTCCTCTTAGCTAGTTCCTGCCGTCCTTGTTAACCCACGGAAGGCAAAAGTAACAGGGACAAGCGAAGAAAGAAAGAGAGCGAACAAGGCAGGTAGGTGCTATAAATTACTTTCTTCGTTCTATATTAAAAGTAATTTTACAGTCCAACAAAAAACAATAAAAAATATCTCAAGATACCGGTACCTTAAGGTATTTTTTATTTTGATCAGAGCAAATCTCATATGATAATATTTTCTAGGTTTATCTAGATTTATCTATGTATCAATATATATGTCTAAATTTATTAGCGCACAAATAAATCTAGATAAGATAAAAAAAATCTAATAATTTGAAACAGAGGGAATAGTTATCTGACATCGAACTATCTTATGTGGGTTGTTTCAAATAAAAACATGCTTGGAGGATAGGTTGTAGAGCATTGGGTCGGCATCGAAAATTTGAGCTTTGAGATGGATTACTATGGAGGTGCCACACATAGTAATATTTCTACATGACCATGTTATGAATTTGGAGAATGGGAATAAAAATAACATGGCGTTGAGCTAGAGGTCATGAAGAGAATAAGTTTGACCATGAATTTGAAGGGTGTACTAAATAGGAGGTAAGACCGTAAGAGTACTTCAATTTGGTGATCTATGCCCTAAAGTACACTGCATTGACATTTTAGGTAGCGTCGAATTAAGAAGCCTTGACTCATATGGCTTTAGGTAACGAAAACAAGAATGATGACGGGTTAACCTAGGATGGTGGATTATCATAGGAATGCTAAGGTTATATTTGGATTGAAAGAGAACAGAAGAAAAGCGAAACGAACCTAGAAAACTGTAGGGATATTACTCTAGCACTCCCCACATTTCATCGCAAGAACACGGGAAAATTAATTAATTCGAGGAGAGTTTCACTTATTTCTTTTCCTACACACCTAACCATGCAAGGTGATGAGAAAGAGTGTCATAGAGAGTAAGGATACTCAAAATTTGAATGATAGGTAAGGGTGAAATTATATACGGTGGAAATTGACCAACCGAGTATCGTTTATGTAAATAGTAATTTTATAATCCTTGAGAAGGTACAGGAGATACCAAAATTTGAGCGTAAATTTTGTTATCTCCTAGTATTTAAGATATCAAAATTTACATAGAAAAAAGTGGTATCTCTTGATACCTTCTCAGAGACCGTAAAATTACTCTTATGTAAATGTGTTATCCTTTACTATTTCTAGCTATATATAAGATATTTCTAATTTACTAAGTTTCCACTAAACAGTTTATTTTATAAACCCGAAAGTTGAAAATTACAGAACAGACAAAAAAAACATTTTGATTTTAATAATATTGTTTCCGATTGATCATTTTATCTCAGATAAGAAGTGAACTCAGCGTATCTAAACTGATTCGGCGCTTTTATAGCGGAACTTGTCCACCTAGGTTTAAGTCCTAGACTTTACATGGCTAACATGAGGTTAGGCTTCTTGGGGCAGAACCTACTCAAACTTAAACTGTCGATAGCGAGGGTTTACGGTGACTTCGTTGATCATGAAATATGCGGAACAAGTTGTCGTAGCTGTTAATAGGAGTAGGACGACGTGCATATTTACGTACATAATAGTGAGGGTGCATGCAACGCTTTGGAATATTTAACTAAGTCTTCATTTGAGAACAATAACAAGTCGATCAGTCTTCTACGCGAACGTTGGACCCTGCAGACAATCGTTTGTCCCGATCTCTAGCTTAAACGACAACATGCCAACCAATTAGCAACACACTATGCACTTAATGCTGATCAAACGGGATTACATGAGTACATCAACAGCATAAGCAGACGCAAGAACAAGCGACGCGCGCGCACAGGCCGGGCCACTCTGGATGCGTTTCGAGAACAAGAAAACAAGCGTGACTGCGTGAGAGACCGTGATCAGCGGGGTACTTTGGTGAACGACTGAATTCATGAAAACGCTGCTACCCTACGCCGTACTTTGTGTTGCTCCGATATTAAATTTGGCCCGCTTCTCGGGGACTTGGATGGAGCGGGTATATTAGCTCAGCGGGGAGCTGCACTCCCAGTCGTGATGCAGCTACAGTCGCCGAGAGCAAGACGAAGGCGGCCGGCGCACGCACCCACAGCACGGTCGCACGTACGTCGCCCTCGTCTCCGTGTCTTCTTCCTCCCCCCGCCCCTGCAAACCGAACAGCCAGCCAGCCGGTCGGCATTTTTTTGCTAATCTCTCTTCCTTCCGCCGGCGGCCGGACAGTAGCTAAGCTCATTACTCCAGAGGGCGTCGAGCTTATATAGCGTTTGCTGCTAGCAGTTGTGTGACGCCGAGCAGCGGCATGGGGTCGAAGAACCGGCCGGGGAGGTGGATCGGCGGCGGATCCAAGCTCGCCGTCGCATGTCTCGCGGCGGTTGCGGTGACCTGGCTGCAGCTGTGCTGCCGCTCCGGCTGCTTCGCTGCGAGCGGCGGCGGGGACGAAGTGCGCCGTTTCCCCGGTAAGCAGCAGTGCCAAGCTGTAGCTAGCACTTGAAGCTAGCTAGCTTAGCTCTGATTCTTGGCAAGCTCTTACTCTCTGCGTGCAAATATTCTGTACTACGTACAAAGTGGGTTCTTTGGTGTACCTCCTTTCATTCTTCCTCTCGTCTGGCTGCGAATCGGCGGATTTCAAGATCTGAGAGAGTGAGTGGAGAACCACAAGGATATGTTTGATGACTTAAGATGCTTGTGCTGCTGTTGCTGCACAGAACTCTAGTTTCTTTTAGCACGTTTTGATGCTACGACTACGAGGCGTTAACTCGTTTCAGTTTCCTCTCGTTGAACAGATCATTTCGGTAGGCTGGACGGAGCAGGAGCCCATTCCGGTGACCTTCTGGTGAGTTCTGCGTCTCTCCTCGCACAAGAGTTTTCCCCTTTCTCTCAAAGTAGAAAACCACCGTGTCAGTATCCTCGCGGCCTGCCTAGCTAGGCATCTTGCACTGTGCTGCGCTAGTTGTTTTGACGCCAGCAGCTGACTAGCTGATGGTACTTGAGTACACTACATGCTGACGAGTCAAACCACACGAACTCAAGTTGCAAACAGATCGGAGTAGATGCGCTCATGCGCACGCAGGAGTCTTAACGGTAGTTCCTGCACAAGGCCCCGCCGTCGTCGCTGGTAGCTCCACAACGTACGCTCAACACGAGCGCCGCGGCGGCGCGTCCCGGCCGGCTGCCCACGACGGCGCCACCGGCGATGCCTTACGTACGGAGTCGTGACTAATGAGTACAACTGAGTACTGGTTAATTGGGGGTGTGCATGCAGGAGGAGGAGGGTGGTGGCCACCACGCCGGGCGTCGCCTGCTGTCGGGAGGGCCAGGGTCGCACCCGCCGCGGTGCACGTCCAAGTGCGGCAGCTGCAGCCCGTGCTCCCCGGTGCACGTGTCCGTCCCGCCGGGCGTGCTGGTCACCACGGAGTACTACCCCGAGGCGTGGCGCTGCAAGTGCCGCAACCGCCTCTACATGCCGTGACAATCACAACACCCACCCACCGTTCGCGGGTGGCATGCATCGCCCGTTCGTCGCGCACACACTCGCGGCGCCCGTCGCGTGCGCCGTCTCGATCGCAACCGCAGGTAGGTGAACCGAACCGACCATCCGCCGCGCGCTGAGGCTGAGCGAGCTGCTTGGCCCGGGCAGCATGGCTGCATGCGCGCGTGACGGATGGCGCACGGGGCCGGGGCCTGGGCCGGGGAGCGGCCCTGCGTGGCTGTGGCAGTGGTGGGCTACTGTCGCAATGGCTTTTGGTTGGACCTACCACGAGGGCGATGGCGCAGGCCGCGCAGAGGAGGAGGTGAGGAAAGCTGCTGCCCCAGGCGCCTCTTCATGTGATCGCTGCGCATATCATTCTTGGCTAGCTAGTAGCACCTCGCTTCCTGGTGAAAATACTAATACTACCGAGTACATTTCTGTGTCATTCTGATGCATCTCTCCGTTTTTTTAGCTGCATGATACGGAAGTTTGCGTTCTTAGGACACCACGAGAATGTGATTTGGCCAAAGAGCATATTAGAAAAAATGTTAATTAGCCACTCGATATCGGTGATATTATTTTATAGTTTTTATTTATTTTAGAGAGAAAATACGATGAAAGTATCAGAATACCATTGTCTCTTTCGTATCGAAGAAGCAGCATGACAACGAGAACAAGCTCTGAAAGGAGGAGGTAAGGAGGCTCGGCGAGATCCATGCAGTGGATGTAGAGGAGGACAAGCAAGAGCTGCTCTTTGTATTCAGCATCATCGTCATCTCAAGAATATTATTTTGGTACTTTCATCATGTTCTCTCTCCAAATGAACGAAAATTATAAAATAATATCATTGGTGTATAGTGCATATTACTTTTTTGCGGTGCCCTTTGACTGAGTGACTGTTTGGATCCAGAGACTTTTTTTTCCCTTGTCACATCGAATATTTGGACGTTAATTAAAAGTATTAAATATAAACTGATAACAAAACTAATCACATAAATAAATGCTATTTCATTAGACAAATTTTTTAAACCTAATTAATCCACTATTAGAAAATGTTTACTGTAGCATCACATTCGCTAATCATGGACTAATTAGGTTTAGTAGATTCGTCTCGCGAAATAGTCCAGAATATAAGGTGGATTTTATTAATAGTCTATATTTAATACTTGTAATTAGTATCAATCATTCGATGTGACAGGGAAAAAAAATCCAAACACCCCCTGAGACACGATCTTGTGGTATTTTTTAGCAAATAACTCAAACTTCGAGTGGCAAATTTTGGCCTTATTTTTTTTCCTCCTAGTTATCTCCCGCTGCTGTGCCGGGTAACAGATCAAGTGTATATACATATATCCAGGTACTCATCTATAACAAGATTCACCCTGTCTTCCGATGGTGTCATGTCGCCATATTTGAACCGTGCATAGGGAAAAAAGAAAAACACGCACATAACCCTAACCCTCGTGACGCGACATGTTCTGCAGCCGTGCAGCAGGCAGCGCAGCACAGCACAGCACAGCAGCAGATATTTGGTGCGTTGCTGGTGAGTTTTCACAGTCACAACACATGGATGGATGGATGCACACACGCACGCACGTACGGTTAACCTGCGGGGAGGGGCAGCGCGTGTGTGTGGCTGCGTGCGCTCCCGAGTTTATTACCACCTCTCCCGAAGCGGTAAAACCCAGGCGAACTCACGCTCCCACAGTGGCGCTCTCTGTTCATGGACCTAACCCCGGTGGCGGCCGACCCGTCCAACCATCAACAGTGTAGACGAATAGTCACGGCCTGATGACACCATGCCTGATTTTATGCATTCACCAACAGTGTGATTGTGCAGTGTTCTTCCACATTTTTTTTTCTTCTTTTTTTTCCCTTTTGGAGAGGACGCCCATACACAGTGACAGCCTGTCCTTAGTGACTTGTGATTCTGGCTACTAAATGGGCCTGAACATGGCCTCACTATGTGGGCCTTTTGATCTGATCATTAGATGGGCCGGTTGGTGGTGACACATGTTTTGGCTCGGAATTAAATATAATTAAATATATAATCATAGACACACTAAGAAATTAATATTTAAAATAATCCAGATTAAATGATATAAATGATTAAAAGGGTAGATGAAACAACATAAAAATGGTCATACATGGCTGAGGTGAAATAATTGCACCAAAGTATTCACAACGTGAATAAAAATATTTAATATACATGTGGTGTATATATGTATATATATATATACACGTACGTACGTATACGTATATCTATGTGTATATGTGTGTGTGCATATATATATATATATATATATATATATATATATATATATATATATATATATATATATATATATATATATATCTCGTCGCGTCACGAAATCATAATATTTAACCGTGGGTGATATCATGCCAACATGCAATGATAAAAATGGGGAAAATACGTGGACCGTATAATATTTATTCCAACGGTAATCCAATAAATAAATCTTTTATATATGTGTAGATTAGCTGTTGTGAAATAAAGAAATGCTCCATGTGTTTATCAGTACTAAACAAAATATGTGAGACTATAATTAGACTAAAGGAAACTCATCATACGACTGTTCAATCATGATTGACATTTTGTAAACTCTTTAGGCCTTCGAGTCGTCTTGTAACTTTCTTTTATTAATGAAATTATACTGTGGGGCTCCCTCACTGTCTTTTGATCAAAAAATATGCGAGATTCTAATATAATGCATACGTGTGTCTCATTAAAATTAATTAGCGCATACAAAATAAATCGACTATTCATTCACACACACACATATTATCATTGACTTGAGGACAAGAAATAAATACATCGAAAGGACAAGAAATAAAAATATATATATTACATATACAAGCTCAGCTCAATAACTAAAAAATTAATAAAAGGGTGTGTTTTTGTGTTAGTTAATATTTAAACTAAACATAATAATAGGAGGAACACGTGCATCTAGTGAGAAAATAGTCTCACTCCCTTTTCCATTTAATTAGTAAAACCATGAAAAAAAATAGACATAGAAAGGACCAAGTCCTCACGGTTCACCACCATGCATTCATAATAAACCATTGAAAATTAAAAGGGCCACTTGTTACCCAAATAAAGGCACAGGCAAGTCAATCCCACTCTCTCCACTTCCTCCATGTATGCATGATTTACACATTGAGTAAAAAAGAAAGAGAAGTTTCAAATAAAGCATGCATTTATGCAGTCAAACCCACTATGACATAATACTGCCTACGCACATAGCAAAAAAAAAAAAAAAGAAACTCTAAGTTCTCTACTCTTTCACTATAAATAGAGGTCCAAAATGAGAAGAGAGGAAGAAGGCTGAGAGGGGCTTGGTACGCTGCTGCAGTTTTCCCACAGGATACAACAACATACTGCCGCAAGCTTGCTGCTCTGCTAGTCTAGCTACTCTGCCATTTCTCTTCATCTTTGCTTTGTCGTTCCAAACAGGAGGGAGGCATTGGTGAACTGCCGCCGACAAGGCAGTGAACATGTAAAATGCTAACGCCTCCTCGACGCTCCATGAAAATCAAGAAACTTGACACCCTCTTGGTTCCTGCCTTCTCCTAATTTTCGTCTCTTGCAAAGCAAGAGCATATCAAGGTCTCATTTGTAGGTTTGGTCTTTTGATATAAATCACAATGAGATATACGAAGATCTTAATCTTTAACTTGGTCTTTTGATGCAACGTCATAGACTTTGTTGACTTGGTTTGTTGATACGAGATCACGAACAAGTATTGAAATTATGATTCCTCAAGTTAATGAAATATATAATCACCGAACTCCGTGCACGGGTTCGCTCATCATAAATACCTGCTATGAGTCATAATGAAAAGAAACAACACCAAAAGTCATGTTAAAATAATACAAAATATATAATCGCTGGACTCCGCGCACGGGTTCACTCATCATGAATACCTGTCATGAGTCATAATGAAAAAAAACAACACCAAAAATCAAGTTAATTAAAATAAATAATAAAATATATAATCGATGTACTCCGCACATGAGTTCACTTGTCACGAATACCTGCCATGAGATAATAAAAAAAAATAACACAAAAAATCATGTCAAAATAATGTAACGGAACATATGATCGCCGCACTACGTGCATGGGTTCAATCACTACGAATACCTGCTTTGAGTTGCGAAAGAGTATTCATAAATTGATCACTTCATTTTATAATAAGAATGGATAGATAGATAAGATTAATCAACTTAAACATTTCCCCTTTATGAGAAATAAAACTATATACATAGCATAAATAACTTTACTTCGACATCTATATATTTCACATCTACCTATTTGAAGGGTTAGATTGGCGACCACACATGCTGTAGTAAAAATAAAAGTGAGATATTATAAATTCATAACAATGTCGCGATAATTGACTATCGGAATAAATGAAAATCTATTTCGCTTACCTAGCACGATGTCGTGGCGTGTTGTTAATACATGTGTTAAATAATTGTTCCAATTATGTGATATGCTTCTAATGGCATGTATTAATCATACCGCCGCCAAAATAAGTTTGCGCCTATAACTTAAAGAAAATATATATTAAACTGATCATGCCATCCATAGGTGCGGCTACTGTAGAACCCGCAAGTAAAAAATACTGCTATACGCATGCATGCTTGGCTCAACGACAGTAGCAGCTCTAGGATAAATTATACTTTTTTAGCTTTATAGCATCCATTTAATTTTTTCTTTATTATTTATGTTGCAATTCTTAATCATAGGTTTTCTCCTCAGAGACATAATTAACATGATTTCTATATAAATGTATGAATTCTTGAAGTAATGGACTCACACTTCTGATTTTATTTATTTATTTATTCCTACCATTTTAAATTAATTGAATGGTCTCAAACGATTGGCAGAAAATAGACCCTACCGTAGCACCGTCCCGATTTTCCCATCATCATTTGGGTCAATGGAGCCCATCGACATCGCATGAGTTGGTGAGATGCACAAATGCCCAAAAGCGGAGGGGCCAATCTAGAAAAAAGTCTGCAACGGCACCGCACCGCCTCGTCTCGTCGTCCCCACATTGCCGCAGCGAACGCTCGACGCCAACCGACAGGGATAGGTACGCGGAGCGGTGGAGGGAGCAGATCCACCACGCCGAAAGCGAGCCCAAGCCCCTCGTCTAGCGGGCAGGCGATCCGCCGTGTAATGCAGGGCGCGAGGGCGTCCGTGTCGAGCGTGCTACCGACTAGAATCGCCCTTTGCTTGTCGCACGACCGGGATCGAATCGAATGGGACCAATCCTCTCGGAGCTAGGATCTGGTTCGATCGGCAGCTGATTAGGTGAGAATAATTTGGTTATGAATTCTTCAATGCTGGATTTGAGGAGCGATCTGTTGTGAGTTGGTGCCGATTGGGAACTCATTTTCCCTTTCGTCATGTCGTTAGTGATTTGAAGACCAATGTACTGCAAGATGCTATAAGATTCGATGAATGTTTTAGAATTGGATGCCATTGCTCCACAACAAAATATATCGAAGTGTCTTAAAAATGTCTTCTTGATGTTCCCTGACCCGGTTCATGTAATACTACTTGCGATGCAACCATTTGCGTTATAGATGTGGGACTAATCCGCCATTCTTGGCCTATTCATTTTGCAGGTAACATCTAGGTAGTAAAGACTAAAAGACTGAAAGTGATTCACCTGAGAATGCAGAGATATGTGTCTGTCAGTATTACTCTGTAGATAGACCTATTTTGAATTTGGGCGTGGTGCTGATATAATGGAAGAGAGAAGTGTGTTGATGCAACGGTATGAAATTGGGAGACAATTAGGACAAGGGACCTTTGGAAAGGTTTACTATGCCCGTAATCTTAGTTCTGGTCAGTCTGTTGCAATAAAGATGATCGATAAGGAGAAGATCTTGAAAGTTGGTCTCATGGGGCAGATAAAGAGGGAGATATCAATAATGAGATTGGTAAGGCATCCAAATATTCTGCAGCTTTTTGAGGTAATGGCTACCAAGAGCAAGATTTACTTTGTTCTAGAGTATGCTAAGGGTGGTGAACTTTTCCACAAAATTTCCAAGGCAAAGCTCAATGAGGAGGCCGTGAGAAAATATTTTCAACAGATGATCTCTGCTGTGGACTATTGCCACAGTCGAGGTGTTTATCATCGTGACTTGAAGCCAGAAAACTTACTGCTGGATGAGAATGAAACCCTTAAGGTCTCTGACTTTGGATTAAGTGCCTTGGCCGAGTCAAGGCGCCAAGATGGTCTTCTCCATACCGCATGCGGAACACCAGCTTATGTTGCTCCAGAAGTGCTTAATAGGAAAGGCTACACTGGCTCAAAGGCAGATGTGTGGTCTTGTGGAGTGATTCTCTTTGTGCTTGTGGCCAATTATCTTCCTTTCCATGAGAGAAATCTCATAGAAATGTATAGGAAGATTGCAAAGGCTGATTACAAATGCCCTCGTTATTTTTCGGCTGAGTTGAAGGAACTCCTTTATGGAATCCTTGATCCCGATCCTAGTACTAGGATGTCTATCTCAAGGATAAAGAGAAGTGCTTGGTACAGACAACTCATCTCTATATCTGCACTGAAAGGTGAAATTGGAAAGAGTTGTACAAGTGAATCTCCTTTTTCTGACCCAACAACCTGTATTGGTTCTCAAATAAATCAAGAACCATCGAATCTGCAAAACTTGAATGCATTTGACATCATTTCTCTCTCTACAGGATTTGATTTATCAGGTTTATTTGGTGAAAGGTATGGCCAAAGAGAAGCGCGATTTACATCCAGACATCCATCAGCGACCGTACTTGTGAAGCTGAAAGGACTGGCTAAACGCTTGAAGCTCAAAGTTACAAAAACTGACAATAGAGTGCTTAAATTGGCCACAACAAAGGAAGGAAGGAAGGGTATACTTGAGGTTGATGCAGAGGTTTTTGAGGTTGCTCCTTCTTTTCTCTTAGCTGAGTTGAAGAAGACCAATGGAGACACATTGGAGTATCAAAAGTTGATAAAAGAGGATATTAAGCCATCACTTAAGGATGTTATTTGGACATGACAAGGTGATCACCAGTAGTCATAGCATGCAGCAGCATGCACCTCTGTCACGAACTCACCATCACCGCTACAGAAAAGACACGACTAACTATGAATGTTTTTCCCCTCCATTTCCATCATAAACCATGCTGTAATGTCAATAAAATCTAAGGCAGCATGTGTAGCAACAGCCATAGCCAAGTTCAGAAGAGCGTTTTGTCCTATTAACATTGGCATATGTTAGAGATTTTTCTATAGTTCTTACATAAATGAGTAATATGGAAATCGTGATTTCCAATGTTTCTTTCTTGGCCATTTTTACCCTAGAAGGCATGTACACTTGTACAATAGTACTACTGTATACTTGCATATGTTGCCCAATTCTGAGCACTATAAAATGTGCTCTACCGAAGTGTTGGGGCCTGTCAAGACAGGAAACTCTACCGAGTTGTTAAATGATGAATGACAGTCCAATATAGTGAAGCACAGCAGCAATCAAGGCTACCAAACATCAAGATTAGTTGTCCTGTTGTGGACAAAGCTTGTGTAATCTCACCACTTGTGTTGATCAAATGTGCTCAGCATGGCCATTACTTTGCATAGGCTTGTAGTTTATGGACTACGTGGAAATTGTAGTGAACATTGCGGCCACCTATGTAGGAAAACAGCAAAGGTGACCAAATGTTTGATATTGTGCTATGTTGGTCTTTTCTCAGCAGAGTGGTTGGTGACACTCTTCTTATTCCACAAGTAGAATTTCCCGGTCTTGGTCGCGGTTACAAGATGCATATTTTTCCTGCCTCGCCGGTCAAATAGGCGAAGAACATAGAAATTACAGTAAGGACGCATAAATGAAATCAAGGGGAAAGCTGGCAAGGGCCATTAAGTCTACTCCACAGCTGCTAAGTAGACATCATTTCATTTGGTGAAGATAATAGAGACCTCGGTGGTGATTATTTGAATTTTAAAAAGAAAAATAAAACTGCATATTTATAAACGAAAAATAATTTATGAATAAAAATTATATATGAGTGGTCTTGTATATCTAAAAGCAGGGGCTGAAAAATAAAATATGATAAAAAGTTTCAAAATCGTCTTTAATTCTAAGGTTGAAAATTCAAAGTTTGTCTGGTAAGAACAAAATAATGGAGAAGACGAGTCTTCACTTCAGCTCACCTGTGCTGCAGAACGAGGTAAATAATTTATATACAAACTTTATTATTTAGTTCTCAACGCAAAACTGAGAAAACCTTTCATGCAGGGCGCCAAAATGGGTGTAAGAGCTCTGTTACTTCGCTCAGCCATCACCTGCTGTTTCTTTCAGATTTCGGGAAGACGTAGGAGATTTGCCCGTCCTTGCATTAAGAAGGAATATTTCTTAGAAATTTCCTTGCACGCCATTGGCATAGACAGGTTAATGATACGCACTTTGTCACATAATATAATTATTTTTAGTATTTAAATTTTATCTTAAAATATACATATTTTTAACACTATTTACCGTACTAATTATCCTATCATTCATTTTCAGTTTAAGAGTCTTCTTATTTTATTTTCACCTACTCTCCTGCTCATATCTATTCATCATTTATTAAAGAGCACCATATTATTTTCTTCTTGATTTTAATCTTTGCTAAACAACAACACAACCTAAATTCTTATATTTTAGAACGAGCATGGGTGCAGGTGTACATCTATCACAACCATGGAGGCATGCATTTGAATATACTGGCCTGTCTGGACGAATGCTGCAAGGAACATCATCATCAACGGAGGTCAGGAGCCCAAATACTTAGCCAATATAATAAACCAAGGTGGAATTTCAATAAATTGAATAGGCAGATTGGCAGAACACCGTTTTGAAATAATATTTTGAATCAGTGGTAAATGTGCTATTGTTCCTAAATTTGTAGAGGAAAAAAAGGAAAAACGCGCTGGTTTGAACAACACCATTGCGATGCATATTTTTGATATAACCATTTGTATGAAGTGTGCGTGCCAACGCAAAAATAGCCCATATAACTAAGGCCGCGTTCGGCCAAATGGACATAAGTTAACTTATGCTTGCCACGCAAAACGTAGTAATAGATTAGTACATAATTAATTAATTATTAAAAAATATAAAATAGATTAATATGATTTTTTAAAACAACTTTCCTATAAAAAATTTTTACAAAAAATACACCGTTTAGTAGTTCGGAAAGCGTGTGCATGAAAAACGAGATTGGATAAGTTAACTTACGGGGGGCAAAGAACGCGTCCTAAGAAATTAACTAAATTACACCTAAGTAGATATATTTCTAGATATAACTTGATTGATTGGTAAGCTATAGCTAGTACTCTTGTTTCGCTCAGAACTTTACAACAATATTATGTCAAAATTGGAAAAAAAAGTAAACTTAAAACAATTATTAACGATGTGTAAATAATACAAGAACATGGTCTTAAGAAATTGATAGTTTAGCTCCATCTTTGCTTGCTCCCTGCCGTTATCACCAATTCTGGTATAATTTTCTCGAACGCGCAAAAGGTTTGCACGTCAATATATTAGCCAATTCTTGTATAATCGATTTAAGAAGTTAATAATCATGTTATGTTATTGAACTCTAATTGCACGTACAAGAAGCTCCAACGGTAATACGGTTATAGAGTTTCTTATTTACTTTCATAAGAAAGAAATAAATACATTTTTTCTTAATTGTCTTTTGGCATATGTCATTACTACAACAATAGTATATATGCATATTTAATCATGGTTTACATACATCATACAAGTCATATACTGAAATATATATTTTACAAGTTGTTGCACCAGATTATACCTACCTCATAGGTTCATGTATCATGGTATAGTTTACTAACAATTTATATATGTGTTCTTAAACATCTAAAATTAAATACTAAAAAATAAATTACGATAAAATATCATAAAATCAACTCAAAATATAAGTTAAAAAATTTAAAATTTAGACTTACAAACATAAGCGGAATAAAAAGACGGGTGAAAGTAAAGGTGTAAGTGGGTCGGCCCGCCAACCCGCTTATAGGTCAATTAAACGGGTTGGCGGGCTTGCCCACTTACACCCCCTAGGTGAAAGGCAGCAGAATCATCCATCTCCGCAGATTTGCCATTTCGATCGTTTGTTCCCGGCTGTTTCTCTGAAGCTTCCCGCGCCACACGATCGCCTTTGAATCTTTGATACGAACCCCTCTCTATATACGAGAGATCTCGTTGGTGTCTTCACGAACACGGCAAAAACTATCGAGCATCAATGGAGAACGAGGCACAGCTCCTCCCGCAGGCTCACCCACCTCGCCGGGAGCCGCAGCACAACGACCCACAAGTGGAACGAGCCACCGCCTTCGGCAAGGAGGTCATCGGGATCACCGGCTCCGCCATCGTCGCCGGCGTCTCCGGCTACAAGGACATCGCCAAGGGCGTCAGCCTGCTGTTCAAGGCCGGCGGCTTCTCGCTGCTCATCACGTTCGTGTTGGCGGTGGTGTTGATGCACTTCCAGATGCACCTGCCGCCCGGCGCCCTCCACAGCCGGTGCACCGACCTCTCGACGGCGGTGCTCGTCTCGCTCACCAGCGTGTTGCTAGTTGCGACTAACGGGATGTTCGTGGCGCTCATGAACAAGGACGACACGACGGTGGTCGTGATCCTTGTGCTCCCCGTCGTGCTCGTGCTTGGCATGCTCGCTGGAGCCGACATGCCGCCGGGGGACGCGGCGGCGGTGGCGCAGGATGAGGCTTACGAGGAGACGATGAAGAGCAACGGGGAGCTCGCGTCGTTCGGCGCCACGGCGGCGTTCGCCATAGAGGCGGCCCTCATCCTTGGTTACCTCAAGAACCCCTTGCCCGACGGCTGCGGCAGCTCGGCGCCGCAGGTCGACCTCGCCGTGGCGTCCTTCGCCTCGACGGTGTCCGTGCTCGCCATGACGGTCACCGCGCTGCCCGTGCGCACCCTGTTCCCGTCCGCCAAGGCACGCCTCGTCGCGGTGGTCGGCCAACTGAAGTGCGCGATGCTCGCCGCGCTGATCTCGACGGCCATGATCCTCGCCGTCGAGTTCTTGCAGTGGTGGTTCATGCTCTCCCTCCTCCCGGAGGCCATCGCCATCGCACTCAACGTCACCATCATGGCGTGGACCGAAGGCAGAGCCGCCGCCGCCGCCACCACCATCGACGGCGCCGACGAGGCGGAGGCGGCGGCGGGGGGCACGAGAGAGAGGACGGTCAAGGTGTTCCGGAACGTGGCGACCATGAGCTTCACTCTCATGGCGTGCACGTACGCCGTGTACCAAGGTCAGAAGAAGTACGACGTGTACCTGCGAGCGGCCATGCTCGTCATGCTGGCCGCCGTCGTGTCGAGCCTGAGGCAGATGCTGCGGCCGTTCGAGCTGGACCTTCCGAGGGCGAGGGGCTGGTGCGCGGCGGCCGTCGGCGCGGTCTCGCTCGTCTTCCCCGGCCTCGCGTTGGTGTTCGCCGTCCCTTTGCTTGTAAAAATCTTTGTACGTTTACTTCGGGCACGTTAATATCAACACCTGTAAATATCTCTGACTTCGGGTACATTTTAGCAATCTCCGTTTTTTCTGTGGGATTTGCTATTCAATACACCGTTAATTTCTTGGTTTATCATTCTTGTCATCGAATCTAACACAACTATTTGATCATGAGGCTCAAAACGGCCAGCCTTTCTTCAGCGGATTTGTTGATAACCGAGGTATTACAGACAAAAACCAGGGCTCATATCTTTTCTCTTTTGCTTTTGCTTTTAAAATTTAAATTTTTAATCTTAAATTTAAAGTTAACTAGCAGTTTGGCCCGCGCATTTGCGCGGCTAGATTTAAGTCATTTTTATGTTTTACTCTTATATCTTTTGATCTTTAAACTATAAAACATGTTATTTACCTGTAAGCTAAACTATATTTGTAAATAAACTCTTTTCGATATAATATTTAATTTATAATTCAAATTTTAGATAATTCTAAATTGTATTTATACGTTGGCTCTTTCTCTTAATTTTACTTATTTTTAACCGGAGTTTTAGATGTTTTCAATTTGTATTCATAGATGAACTCTTCCCTCAATTTCAATTATTTTCATATTTTTAACCCATAATTTGGATTTTCTAAACTGTATTTACACATAAACTATTTTATATTATTTTTTATTTTTAATTATGAGATTGGATTTCTAATCGGATCTATATGTTTCTAAATTGTATTTATAGAAGTTTAAATTTTTAATCCGAAATTTGGATTTTTATAAACTGCATCTACACATGGACTTTTTATATTATTCTATATACCCCAATACTTTAGACTTGGTACGATCTAACGGCTATAATCTTTTTTCATTAACATTTTATTTCTTTTTCTATGATTCAATATATTTTCATTTTAGATTTTTCATTATTTTCCTCGAGAATTTATCTATTCGCTGGCTTGGCCTTGTTGCAACTACAGTCGTCCTATCTAGTGCTTTCTACGGCTGAGGAGGCAATCAATATGCTTTTAGATGGAGGCATTAGTCACAACCCAATTAGATTTTCTAAAACAGACATAGACTCTAATACGGACTGTATGATCAATAATTAGATTTATTTGCTTTTCTTTTATATGACAAATCTAGACCGTATGATCTAGATTTAGTTTATATTTAAGTTTTATGTACTTTGGTTATTCAAAGTCTAAAAACATAATATTGTTTACTTCACTTTGTTGTTCATTTTAATTCTATTTAATATTTAAATAGATAATTCTTTTATATTTGAAATTCTATTTTTACATATATTGTTCTTTCACTAATATATTTTTTATTGATTTTTGTTGTATTTCTATGTTAACTTGTTCGAGCGACTAGAACATTAACAAAACGTACTCCGTATTAAGGCTATAGAGTTGTCACTTGTCCGGTGATTAGCCAAGGAGTCATGAGTCAGGACATGATGTTTATTTTGTTGTTGATGGCGTGTCGCCGGAATGGCTCGTACTTTTTTCTATCTGCTGCCTTCCGATTGGAAACGATACTTATTTGATTACTTCTACAACTATTGACATAAAATTTTCTATCTATATCTGCTATTTAATCTTGACCGTTATAATCTGGACCCATCATGATCTAACAGTGTATATTTTTTCATTTTCTCCGATTAATCTACACCGTTATAATCTGGACCCACCATGATCTAACGGTTCATATTTTTTATTTTTCTTCGATTAACGTGAGAATTTCTAGCCTCTAGAGCGAACGTGGAGCCTTCTTTTCGGGCTGTTTTTATATTATAATAGATAGATAGATAGATAGATAGATAGATAGATAGATAGATAGATAGATAGATAGATTTTGAGAATTTTTTTATTATAGTTTATTTTAAACACTTTGTTTTTAGATCATATATATATGTTTTATTTATAAATTAATTTTTATTTGTAAATATAATGTTTGTCTTTTTCATGAAAAAAACCAAACAATAACCTATCCAGTAAAATCCAAACAAACATTACCCAAAAAAAAAAACTTGAATTACAGAGGCACCAGCACAACACGGCGGCGAGTCTGAACTCTAAAGGCTCTTTTAGCACTATAGCAGGCGAAAAGGGAAGTAGGAGAACACAGTGACAGGATGATGCTAAACACGCCAGAGTTGGACGCACTCATCACTCACCAGTCGCAAGGAATTAAGCTGCAGCGATGGTGGACTTGCCGGCAGATTCTTCACCATCAGACGCCGGCGGCAGCGGCTCGATCGATCCATGGCCGTCGCCAAGATGCCAACCGGTACTTTCACCTTTGCAAATCCGCTTTCTATATCTGATCCCAGAAACCAATTCGCTTCATTCCGCTATATATAATATGAACTCTCCTACGTATGACGACATGACGTTGACGTGAACACGGATACTTTGTTACTTTAGACTGAAGTTGATTGATCGGTACTGCCGTACTAAGTACTGTCATTTACCGGTAATGACCTGGAACTTTCATTGGTGTTTCTCAGAGAACTCATCCTCTGGCAAATGCGGAAAAGAACCTTTCATCAAATTGAAATTTAAGAAAGTGAAAAAAAAACGCGGTTTATAGACCGCTAAGGAAATAAGGATGATTGGTGTAGATTTATTTTGTAATAATATCAGTGGTATGAAGAAATTGATACATATAGTTAATATAGTTAGAAGTCATTAGAAGACGGTGACTGCGCTATCAACACACCCTGCTGACCATATAAAATCCTACTACCCCGTCCCATACCATATTAAGTTTATTTTTTTAAGTTCTCCGACTTTTCGTCTTATTTAATTTTTTTACGATTAATATTTTTATTGTTATTAGATGGTAAAAATATGAATGATAATTTATACATGATTATTTTTTAAGTTTTTATATAATTTTTTAAATAAGATGAATGGTTAAACTATAGACACAGAATCAATAAACGAAGGTATTATGAAACGAAGGAAGGTAGTACGCACCAATAGATCACATACATGGATTGAAAGTACAACATGTTGGCTTTTTTCTAATCAATACATAGTCACAAAAAGGTTTACGATATTTAGGGGTCACCAACCACAGCTTGACCTATCAAGATGGGTTCTCAGAATCAAAATTAGCTAGCGGAGCCGATTTTGGTAGATTAGGGATAATGTTCATCTTGCTAGCGGAATTGAAGATTTATGGGATAGACCCATAAAAGAGTTAAAACGCACATCGAAGGCTTACATCACAACCCTAAAAAATGAGGAACACTCTCGTCGTGAGGACAAATGGTTTACATCATAAACTTATGAAGATGGATGAACTAGGGCAAAATGTGCAGGTAAACTGAAAAATAATGATTCAATTGGTTAACTGGATTAATTGTTAATTGTGATGTTGGTCTAGAGGGATGTTAGCTCAAATCGGACATAGCCCTTACGAAGGGGTTTGTCTTATAGATCAATTAGACTCGATCGCCGTTAGTTAACATAGAAATGACTTTTTTGTTGTTGTTGTTATATTGCTAAAAGCTAAAAATGTTTGATGTATAAATTATTTGGATCATGAAAAACAATAAGGATAAATTATTAAATACTTTTTATGAATTTTAGAAAAAAATGAAACATAATTTCATTAAAAATGCAAAATATTTATTGTAAAAAAAATCAACTTCTGCATCAAGTTTGAAAATTAATTTTCAATGAATATATAGCGAATAAAGATTAATTGTAAAAAACATAGAGGATGAAATTATTTTATCACAAAATTAAAATTAAAAACATATTAAAACTTTTTAAATAAATTTCAAACATCTTCCCAGAAATTTAAACATAAATAACATATAGTTTTAGTTCTGAATTTTCTGGTGAAACCAATGTATCAATTTAATCAAAATTTTAAATTTTGTTCTTCAAGTTTGGCATTAAATGATTCTATCCCTTTTATTTTAGTATAAGTTATATTTATGTGAGAATTTATAGAGTAGATTGCAAATAAGTATGAGAAATAGATAATATATTCATTTTAGACATAAATAATTGTCAACTGATGGTCAACTAATAAAAATGAGTATAGCAAGTATCGAGATAAAAACTCATAGGCATGCAAGGAATGAGGTAAAATTCAGCGATACAGTACGGATTGAGTATATTTTTATGAGATTTGCTTCGATCCAATAAAAACACCTTAAGATACCTATACCTCATGATACCAAATCATTTTCAATCATTGAATCTAACAATATCTATTCTGTTTAGCTAGATCCAATGATAAAAAATAATTTAGTCACGTAAGGTATCGATAACTCGAGATACTTTTTGTTGGACGGGAGGTACTTAGAAATTTTCTCGTTTATCATATTTGCATCTTGCATCCTCCGAAAGAGCAAGAAAATGAAACTCAGTACTACTGATCAGAGTTATCCTTCCTCCTATTGTTAAATGTTTTCATGCATGTGTGCTATCTAGCTTTGACCCACCACCATAGCAGCCCACACCCAACATAGCCCATTATTTCTCCTCTCTTTTTTACTCTTCTATCAACTATTCTGGGCGTCACAATAACACTAAATAATTACACATGCTGATTATTCATAAGTCTGTGCTACTATTACACACTAACGACACATTGATCCAGGAAAAAAAAAAGAAAGGTGTAACTAATATACAGCCTTGGTGCTGAAGCTGCCATGGGTGCAGGAGGAGGTGCCGGCGGCGGGCTGCCTCTTCCTGCGCCTGTGCTTGGCGAGGAGCAGCGCGTACACGACGAACCCGAGCCTCCTCCTCCTGGGGTAGAACTGCCTGCGCGAAGCGCCACCGCCGTGATCGATCCTCAGCGGCGAGAGGGCGTCGTACTTCTGGCTCAGTATCTGCCCCAGCGACACCTTCTTCTTGGCGGCCCCCGTCTTCCCGGCGACCTCGAGCTCCCGGTGGTCCAGCTTCATGCTCAGGATCTGCCCGATGGACATTGCCTTGGTGCTCTTCGGCGCGGCCGTCACCAGGCTCAGGCCGTTCACGTCGTAGATACCGGAGCCTGCTCTCCGGTGAGCCACCACCGCCGTCGCTGCGGTCTTGAATTTGACGGAGCTGTTGCTAGAGGGTCGCCAGTTCTGGATGATTTGCTCGGATCGCAGCCTTCGAAGTGATTCTTCGGCTGTGAGCTTCGCTTTGTTCGCGGATTCCTCCCTCTTTAGTGCCTCCTCCAGAGCCCTCCTGCTGGTCTCAACAGCGGCCATTGCCTCCTCTACTCTTTCCAAGAGTTCGAGCTTGCCATGGTTTGCTTGATCAAGCTCTTGCATTGCTGCATCGATTTTCTTCCTAGAGGTGGCGTCTGCTTCTTCTGCCTTTTGCACCAGCACCGAGTGTTCTTCGGCAGAAAGCGTGACATCAGATGCCGTAGTGGCCTCGTCCTGCCCATTGCTCAAGTTCTTTCTCTCTGCAAGAGCAAGAGCTTCTCCGCGCTTTGAGGCCTCCTTCAATTTTTCAGCCATGACAATCCTGAATTGTAGTGTCTTTGTCCTGGACTTCGTGTGCTCAATTGTGGCAGTTAATTCTCCAATCTCATATTTCGAGTCCTCCGCAATCTTCCTGTGTTTCTCTTTATCTGAATTTAACTGTTTCATCTTCAGCCAGATATCAGAAGGTTCAAGAGTAGGTTTTGGGGCTTTTGCTGATTGTAATTGTGCAACGGCTCTGTCTAAGTCTGCTTCAAGTGATGAAGCCTTCGCTTTATTTAACTGTAACCTCTCACGAGTTTTTTCAAGCGATCTTTTCTCTTCATCTATCTGGCTCTTAATCATCTTGACAGTATCCATGTTCAGGTATGCCTTTGCCTGATTCAGCATGATCAATGTGGTTAGTGGAGACTGACTTGCTTTCGCGCTCTCGGTCGGCTGCTCAGTATGGTCACTGCATTTCCGTTCAGTATCAGGGAGTGGATGCACCTTCACTGCATCGTTGTGACCTTTTGCTGAAGCTCCACCCTCTGATGTTGCCTTCTCTATCTGTAACTTCAGGTTGTCAGCAACCTGCTTTGTTGCCTGTAATTCTTTCAAAACCTTAAACGTTTCTTTCTCCTTGACAAAAAGTTCCATCTCCAGCTTCACAGTCTGCTCCTCAACTTTCATAAGCTCTAGCTCCTGAAAGAAAAAATGCCATCACAGCAAGCACAGTAAATGTCTATATTCAGGCAAACAGAAATATTTTATGGAGAGCAATGAATGTATAGAAGAAGAGCAACAATTTCTAGCAGTGAGAATCATGTCGATGTCACAAACAACCAACAATGCTACTACAAACATAAAATTCAGACACTAGTTTGAGCACACTATGCAGAGATTTTGTTCTGTAATGTCGAATAGATGCCCATAATTCGATCTGGAAAGGCGATGCGAAAACCTGTTTCACCTACTGGTAGTAATTAAACCATCGGCATCAAGATCCAGTGGCTGTGGCCCTTATTGCCTCTCAATGTCGGGCCGAGCAGGTTGCATATCTACCGGTACTAAATGTGATGATGCACTTGGCTCCTTTCCGCTCGTAATCGAGCCCCAGCCCCCACAATGTCACAACAACCAGTGCTCGAACCACTCCACCGAAAAGGAAGCATTTTTAGGACTGCAAATGTGATGACTGATGTCCTCACCCAAATTTAATGCAAACCTGACGGTGCTTTGATACTCGAAACAACGTCGGCGAGTGCAAACTGGACGGGAATACAAGAACCACCCCAAGCTGCCACGATCAATTCGTTTCTAATTAGATTTCTCGAAGCAAATGGCTCGAGAAATGAAGCGCCTTGGAACGAAAAAGGAGATAAAGATGGCGAGCGTTGCTGTCGTCGTCGCAGCGTGAGCAGAAGCAAAAAAAGCGGCCACTCTCACTCGGATGGACTAGGCGAGATACCGGCAGGGCAGAGGTAGCTGGGAGGGAGGGAGGGATGTGACTGACCTCCGGCCGGAGTTGCAGGGGCGGCGGCGGCGGCTGGGGATGCCGCCAGGGGGAGACGGCGGCGCCGCCGAACAGGTCGACGGCCTGCCGCACGGACTCAAAGGGGGACGACGTGTCCACCTCGCCACGGCCGCGCGCCCGCATTGGCATTGCCCCCGGCGCGGCGACGGCGTGCTGCGCGGGCGCTACCTCCGCCATGGCGGCCGGCGCGGTGGAGGCGCCGTGATGGGCAGCGAGAGGAGAGGGGAGGAGGGGAAGTGGTGGGGGGGCGGCGGCCCGTGAACGCTGCGCGGCGCGGCCCTGCCGTTTTCCTGTCCGTAGCGAGCGCGAGCGCCTTTTGAGCTTTTGCGAAAGCGCGGCCTGGGGCGCCGTAAAATAGTCATTTGCGATGGTGCGCGGTGCGCCGGGGATGAGATGAAAAGGTGGGTGGGTGCTGCGCTGCTGCTGCGGGCGGGCCGCGTCTTGCACCCCGGTAAAAAATTGGCCGTGAATCGTACGTGATGCCGTATAATAATCCATCCGAATCCAGAGGGCAGAGGTGAAAGACGTGTCTCGCCGGGGTGGATGGATCTTCGATGGGTTGTCTCGCTCTCGCCGGCTCGGTGCAGTCGCCAGGATGATTTTAGTTCCAAAAATCTTAAATTAGGTATATTTGTCGGTAATCATTGCGTAAGGTTTATGGAAGCAAGAATTGGGACAAATAAAGTAGACGATACCTATACTGAGTTGGATAAAGTGAAGAATATTTTAGGCTTTTAAAAATAAATTTATTTTAAGATAGTGAGTATAATATAGGAGTAATAGTGAAATCTCGTAATTGACTGGTTAAATAGCATATGCTTTACACGATAATATAATTCATCTAAAAGTAAAAAAAAATCAATATTTTGCTAGTCATTATTTATTTGTTAACTTTAACTGATCGTCTGTTCTGAAAAAATTATTATGTATGCCTAAAATAAGTTATATTAATGACGTGTGATGCACAAATATATAACCATATAACTTTTATTAATTATCAATTAATTGTTTAATTGACAGTAATGGGCAACAAGTGACAAGTAAATAGAGATGATTAGAAGAATTCTTTAATCTAACTTTAATATTTTGGAACAGACTTAATAAAATGTTCTTACAGTCACTATGCTCCTCCGGTTCACAAATTGAAGTGCGGAAATGTCAATCTTCTTAAATTGAATGCTCCTAATGATTATCTTACCGAGATCATGTTGCGCAACATGAAATGTCGGCGAGATAAAAACGAAATCTTAAAACAGCCCGTCCTGTGATTCATCGTACTGCAGTGCCGGGTACAATAGTACATCACATTAATAAATACTATTACCCAAAAATATTAATAAATATACTATCACTGTGGTGTAGTAGTATAAAATTGTGTAATCTTGAGGTGGCGAAATCCACAATCTCTAATGCTCCTCTGCACGCGCGCCCTCGCGAGAACGACGTGTCCTATGCGCTGTTACACTAATCTAAAGCCAAAAGCAGCATAGCTAAGGGGCTGTTTTAGTTCCAAGAATTTTCACTCAAAAACATCACATCGAATCTTTAAACACATAAATAAAATATTAAATATAGATAAAATAAAAAACTAATTGCACAGTTACGTGAGAAATCGTGAGACAAATCTTTTGAGTCTAATTAATACATGATTAGCCATAAATGCTACAGTAACCAACATGGACTAATTAGACTCAAAAGATTCACCTCGTGGTTTTCACGTCAGCCGTGAAATTCATTTTTTTATTCGTGTCCGAAAACCCCTTTCGACATCCGATCAAACGTCTGATGTAATATGACAAATTTTCATTTCGCCGACTAAACCTAAATACTAGAACAGAGCCTGACAGTGGGGCCCACTGCGCTCCCAAAAGGCTGGCGGGCCCACCTGCCAGACCGCATCACGTGAGAGGAGGGGGTCAAAGGTGGGCCCCTTAACTGGAATCTGGCTCCATGCATGCATGTCGGTGGCTCCATCGCTCCATATGGCTTTGTCAGTTTCTACTACGAGCCCTGCATCATCATGCACTGCAAAGGTAGCAATGGTGGGGTTAATCTAGGGGTTAATAATCTATCGCTTTTATAATTCTTTTGTTACCTCTACTCCAGTCTCCAGTGCACTTAGATCTGATTCCCTTTTTTCCCTGTAGACTCGTACTGTAACAAGTTGATAGCAGCGACAATGTATGAACAGTACCCATTTGGCACAATTCAGCTATAGCACCTTCTGTTACCTCCGTTTGTAAAAATTAAGGGAATATCAATTATCATTTCACAAAAATACGGTAGGCGTGAGAGAATAAAAATAGTTCTCCTCTTTGTCACGTCGTAAGACGTTTTGGCTATATCTAAAATTATTTATTAGTCAAAGCATATTGTTTTTATATATGTCAAGTTTCATTAACATATATATAAATCTAACAAATGTTAGAAAGTCTTACGCTATGAAATGAGGTAATATAAAAGTTGATCGATATAGGGTAGAGTGATAGTTAAAGAATAGCATAAAATTTTGATTGATTGAAAATAAAGTATTATCTCATGACCATAAAACCTTTTACTGGCACAAATTTAATGACAAAATACTTTATATTTTATCCCAGAACGAGTAATTACCTTGTGCTTTGAAGTTTCTAAGGGCATAATCAATACACTTACCCTTATTAAGTACTCCCTTCATCAATCTTTGATCAGCGTATAAACAAAAAGGAAAAATCCAAGATTGATCGGCGTATAAGCTGGGAGCCCGCTTTTTCCTCGAGCAGTGCCGTGTTGCATGCTGCATGCCGTTTGCTGTGGCCATACACAAGCGTTTCTTTGGTGCATGGTGCATTCAATGCTATATCTATAGCGCTGTAAATTGTTTTCCTTGATCTCGGTGCTAGAAACTTATGCGCTGATCAAAGATGGACAGAGGGAGTAGTATTAGAGGAGAGATAACATGCCACGTAGCTAACACAATCTCTTTCATAATGCAAAGTTGCTTAAATGGTGTCTTTGTGCATTAACACCTATTAATTTCTATTGTAGTACTCATATTTTCATAGTTTATGAAGAAGACCAAAATTTTACGTTACACACCATAAAAATATTTTTTCTCCCTGTCATGTCATCGCCCTCTCCACCTCTATGGACTTTGTCACCTATTATCTCCCACTCCTTTCATGGTCCCAACGCCCCCACCTATCGGAACCCCTTATTTCCTCTTCCCCGAGCCAACACGCCTCCTTCCTCCACCCCTAGTTAACGGATATGGTTGTGGGTTGCCAAATCTGGCTAAAGTCCGACCAACGAGCTCGGAGGCAGCAAACTTGATGTCAACTCCAGCAGCCAGTGAGCCCGAAGATGGAAAACTCGGTGGTGGAGATTGAGCTAGCTTGGCGTGTGCCGACGACCTTCGTGATGGGGAAGATCAAGGATGGCTCAAGTGAGCTTCTGACATAGAAACCTCTCTCTAGAGCTCGGTGATAGCGACAACATCATTCACATGAAGGTCATCGATGACTACAGCTTTATCCTTGAAGCCTGGTAGGTACAATAACAGGCTATAAGCTAACTATAAGTATATTTTAAAAAGATAAAAGTGAAAAGAGAAGAGATTTTGGCTACTAATTTACAGCCAGTTATATACGGGCTCTAAAACAAAATGTGTGTATGACATGTAGGATCATGTATTAATGTTTTATAAGTAAGTATTATAAATTGACTATTAGATTAAATTATAGCTAGCAGTCAGCTCTATACTATATTAAACTTGCTCTTACCTAGGTTTGCGTCGACGGTCGACACTTTCCTTTCCTCCCTCCTGCTTCCTTGGCCTATATGGTCAGTGCCTTTTTACAGGGCACGGACACGTGCGCCTCACGGTTCACACCATCTCCGATGTTGAGAGTTAAGGTGTGAAATGTGAACCGTGAGGCGGTGCATTAGAGCGGACAATGGTGCGTTTAGGTTTAGAACCACACACCACCTAAACGCCTAGCTATCTCCGCTCTACTGCACCGCACCATTGTCCGGCCGGGAGAAGGCTGCATCTGTAAAAAAAAAAGGACCGGAGGCTCTCGCTGTCGCGCATTGGAAACCTCTTCTCCGGGTCATTTTCGTCTCGCTGCGCCTGCAGAAGACAAGGAGAGGCAAGGCCAGATCATGGCATGCCAGTGTAGCGCAACGGTCCCACCTACCCGTGAAGCCGTGGCCGTGATGATGGGACTTCTTCGTCACTGTCTCACTGCCTCTGTACTACCCCTCTTCTCGATATTTTACCCGTTTGTACTAGAACACCGGTACTCTGTAATTTATTTTGATCGCTATATATCAAATGGAGCGTCGATCAACCATTGCCGGTATCGTAATCATGGGATAGGGAATACTAGCATATCTACGCTACACTATACCGTATGTACGGACAAGCAGTAATAACTAGTAGTGTAGTGCCCTCGTGCTGGCATGCACGATGCATGTGTTTTGGATTTGTTAGTCATGCTGTCTGCACTGCATGCATTCATGTAAACCTGTCATTTTGTCACAGGGGACAGCATGCAACTACGCTAGGGTGAGCCTACTCTGTTTACCGAAGGCAGTATCCCTGTACAGATTACAGCCTCGTCGTTGGAATGTTCCAAACATAAGCGAAACCGTGTATTAACGATTAAAACATAATTATGAACAAAACTTTTATATATATGTTTTTACGATTTAAAAATAAAGATTAAAAAATAAACAAATAAAACTCTAAAATTGACTCTAAATTTAAATTTAAAACTGTATTTTTAGCTTATAAACATAATCATAAGCTCATGGCGGAGGCGACGACAATGGATTGGGCCTCCGTTAGGACATTAGTCCATCAGCTGGGAAACTTTTGGGCCATAGTTAATTAGCTCCCCGGCTTGTAGATACAGGACTCTTTTTAAGTCCCAAGGCCTGTTTTGGGATCCAACTAAACGTGGGCTATCCTGGTGGGGACTAGGCCTCATTGTGGGCTGTACATAGGCCAGGTTGGACCGTGTTGCCCTTAAAACGCCACCAACCAAGCCATTTCACTCTCGGTTTCTATTGTATTTTCTGTGTCAATCTTTGCATCTTACTAGTACCTTACCACGAATTTACAACAGAATAAATATGCTGATCAGGACGTGATGATGGTCGGTTGATTTTCTTCTATGTACCCGGGCGGCCGGATTTTCATCTATATACATTTTAGGTTTTGCTTAAAATATGAAAAAAAAAAATTTCTACGTGATTTCGATCGTTTTTCTCAAAATGAGGGAGTATTTCATAGTAGTAGATTTTAGTGAAAGAAATATGATGTGTTGTCACGTTGTAAACTGAGAAGTTAATAATTTACCGTGCGGAAGTTTCACAGTTTACAATATAATTGCCGTGTTTGAATGTAGGCAGAAGTAGTTCGGTTTTAAAAAAATAACTGTTTACCTGCAAATTATGATTGCCATAACAATAGCCGGTCCCTTTTTTTTTGGGTGATGTTTATATTTGCTGAGTAATATTTTTCTCGTGTAAAATTTGGTATCCCTAGTACATATATAGTGTTAGTGATGTAAATTTGATTCTGAAATCAAGAGTACATATATAGTCAAGCACTTATATCTTGTACCCCTCCATTCCAAAATATAAATATTTATATGATTTAGATCATGAATGACAATATAAGTATATATGACACTATTTTTAGTAATATTTGTCTCATCAATTTCTTCTTATTCAAAATGTTTTCTATTTTATCACCACCTGTCCTCCCACCCACATCAATTCCTTGTGTATCGAGGAACACTGTTGTCTTTTTTAAGGAAAAATCAAACAAAATATTTGTAAATAAAAAATAATCTGTAAACTAAAACTTTTATATACATGTTTTCTTAGCAATCTAAAAACCCAGACTGCAAAATAAAGTGCAATGACAACAACCCAAAATCAGCTCTAAATTTATTGTTTAAAATTCAAATTTGGCTTATAAGCATAAACAAAAGTAAAAAAAAGATAAGGGTGCAAACCTTAACCCCATTAAAGAAAAAAATAAAAATACTTATGTTTTGGAACAAGTAGAATACACTCGACTTTTGGAAAAAAAAAAGATCTAGAGCGATAAGGAAGGTATAGAAATATTTACCATAAAATTTGATACTTGCCCTTTTACTTTACCGAGTACCATAATATTTCTTGATTTTTTTTTACCAAGTCTGACAAAGCAGATTTATTTCGACGGTCGTGTCAGATTCCAAGTGGCATCTCTCGTATCAAAAATTCCTTTTGCCGAATCAGACATTCAGACACTTGAATCTGATTTTTTTTTTAAAGAAAAATCTGAATTGAATCCCAACTCAATGTTGTGGTGACCTACTGACGTTGAATGGTCTGTACTGAACTGACTGCGTGAAACATATGCATGATGCTCTGCATGTTTCGACAAGTCAGTCTGTCACTGAATCGGCAGGCAGGTTTCACTGCACCTATGACACTCAAACAGAGCAGTCATGTTCGGCCGGGCATGTTCGGCTCAGGTGGTGTTTAGATTAAGAAAATTTTTGAAAAAAGTGTCACGTCAAATGTTTGACCGGATGTTGGAAGGAGTTTTTAGACGTGAATGAAAAAACGAATTTCACGGCCAGCCTGAAAACCACAAGATGAATCTTTTGAGCCTGATTAATCCGTTATTAGCACATATTGGTTACTGTAGCACTTATGGCTAATCATGGGCTAATTAGGCTCAAAAGATTCGTCTCAAGATTTCTTTCATAACTGTGCAATTAGTTTTTTGGTTTATCTATGTTTAATGCTTTATTTAGATGTCCAAAAATTCGATGTGATGTTTTCGGAGAAAAATTTTGGAAACTAAACAAGACCTCAACAAGCAGAACTCACGACCTTGTCCGCTCTGCCCTGTCCACATTTTCACCTTGCTCAATAGGCCCTTCAGAGTACTGATCTACTATAAGTGATCAAACCGATAAAATCGAGCTTAGCATAAGAACTAAGGTCCTATTTGAGAAGCTTCTAGTAGCTTAAACTTCTTACAGAATCTTAAAAAAAATCAATTTTTTTCAAACAATACTCAGTTTATAAGAATTTGGAGTTTCAAAATCTAAAAAATAAAACATAAGCCAGAAGCTGAGAAATAATCTTAAACTCTCAGATAGGCTCTAAGGATGGGCAAACATTAGAGTGGTGATCGACTTGTCAACTCCTCTGAAATTAAGACGCCAGCATGTCATCAAGTGGGTGAGAAAAGTGGCTGTGAGTAGCTTGAGCAGCAAGTGATCACCACCGTGCTGGAGGCCGAGTATAAAACGCGCCATTGGATCTCTCGTCTTCTTGGATCGTTCGTTCGTTCGCGCCACCACTCTCCTCTCCACTACACGAGTGTGTGGCTGCGAGAGATCGAGATGCCTCCCGATGGCGGGGAGGCGGCGAGCAAGCCGCAGAGCCCGCTGCGCATCACGCACGACGGCGAGTTCTACGCGCGGCTGCTCACCAAGGAGAGCTCCCAGGGCAACCCGTCGTTCCGCTACTACGCCGCCGGCGCCGGCGCGGTGCCCTTCGTGTGGGAGTCCCACCCGGGCACGCCCAAGGTCGACGCCACCTCCTCCTGCATGCTAGCCTCCGGCGCGGCGGCCGACGTCCCGGCCATCACCCCGCCGCCGTCCTACCACCTCCGGGCCGCCGCGGTGTCGTCGTCGCACGGCCATAGCGGCAGGATCAAGGGCGGCGGCGGTGGCGGTGGCGGCGGAAGGAGCAGCAAGTACTGCGGCTACTACAAGCTCAAGTGGATCAAGATCGGCTTCATCGCCGCCGTCTTCCGCCGGCTCGCGCTGGGCAAGTCCCGCGCGTCCTCCTCCTCGACGGTGCAGCCCTCGCCGTCCACCCGCTGGCTCTTCTCCGGCTCAGACAGCGTCGAGACCAGCGACCACCAGGCCGCGCCGCCGTCGTCTTCTAAGGGCGGTCTCCTCTGCCTCAGTGTACGCCCGAGCCCGTGGATGGTACAGTTCTGCGGCGGCCGGAGCATCAGGAGGATCGACACCGGCAGCTGGGCGACGTCGCACGGCTGGGCGTAGGCGCCACCGCGGCCGGCGGCGACAACCGCGTCGCTTCCAAGTGAAACAGACCGACATGCACGTACACCGTCGTCGGCCACGTACGCACTCCGTCGCACCATCACATGTAGTGGTTGGGCCTCCTTAAATTAAGCCTACAGAAAGAATGATGTACACGATATCGATCGTTCCTGTCACGTACGTATATGTGTGCAATGGCTGTTTGATCCAGTGTCTGCTACAGTGTCATGAACTCATGATAATGTACAACATATAAAGAACTCTCAATATTAATTAAGTGTGTGTATTGCTATGATCCGTTTTGGGTGTGCCGTGTTTGGCGTATTGCGTGGCTGCTGGTCACCACATGTAGGCCTACTAATGGGTTGGATAGAATAGATTAAATAGGTTAGATTTTAATTTGGATTGTTCTTGGTTGGGTGCAAATGGATTCTTACTTCAAATGGATTGGATTGAGTTGGGTTATAGAGACAGATGGATTGGTATAGACTGTGTTTAGTTAGGTGATTTTAGGTTTTAAATGGATTTAATCCGTGGAGGGCAAATGGATCATTTAATTGGATAGCTAATGGATAAGAGAATAGACATACGTGAGACCCATATGTACAAATTGATCAAAATTTGTATAAAGTTGCTCTTACACATAATAAATCATCCCACCAAAATTCATTCAAATTTGATAAATTTTTATAGTGTGAACGTGAGTTTTAAAATTTTAGGTCCGAGTTTATACATACTAAATGGGCGCATCCATTCTACTAGAGTGGATTGGATCCATTTTAACTAAATGGTTTGGTGCGGGTTATACCAAAATTGAAGTTGGATTGGTTTGGATTGGATCCTAATAAAAAATAATTAGATGGGTTGGTTTAGTAGACTAGCTAATAAAGAGATGAATTGGAAAAGAGATGAATTAGAGTGGATTTGGATTAGATCCAAATCCATTGGCAGGCCTAGCTGCATGGCGTATTACTACATAGACAAGCATATCATCGATTGATTGGCGTTTTATCTCTGGCTGGAAACGGTTGTGCTACTACCTTATAGTCTGTTCTTGATGGCTTGACGCTGCTGATTGGGCTGTGGAATATGCGTACTCCATCTGTTACAACACATGGATTTTTTGGATTTGAATCTTGTATTAAATTATAACACAGTATTACTTATCTCATTAATTATTTTTTATTTATTTTTTCTATTTTATCCCTACCCATCCTTTCTTCCTTGTTATTCATCATTTATTAAGAGACATTATATATAGTTTTTTCACATAATTTTTGCTATATAATCTAAAAATGCTTATATGGTCAATTGCAACAGGGACTGACAGTTCACGTGTTTGTGGTGTGTCTATGTCCGGTGGTCTCAGTTCTTACGCTGTAGGTAGTGATCACCTCTGAGGCTCTCACTGCAGTGAAAATGAAAGCTGTGAACGGTGGTCATCTCCCTGATTAATGCAGCCATATTGCTTCTATTTAAGCATGGCAAATTAAGACATCAGTACATCAAAACGGCTGGACACGCGCAATTTTCTCATCTCTCATCTGCAATTTCTGAACACGACCTGTCCGGTGCCGATCCAGCACTGTAAATTCCAAATTAAACGGTTGTCATAGTTAAATGATTTCATTTTTGGAATAAAATCTACATGCACCCTTGAACTTTGGATAAAAGTATCATTTTCGGAATAAAATCTGCATGCACCCTTGAACTTTGGATAAAAGTCCGTCTAACACCATAAACTTTAAAAGTTGACATCTCTCTAATCCTCCAAACTTTGTTGAGGTGGCTGTGAATAGTGCATTCGCATATTCGGAGGCTTAAATTAAACCGAATTTGTTGAAGTTGTATGTTTTGATCAATGCGAGTTTTGGCACATTCGGATTCTCAAACTAGCAATTTTGGCTAAATAAGATGATATATTTGCATCTTGTCTTTTATATATAGGTCCTCAAGTTACATACTAAAATGATGTTATACTAGCATTTTATTTGTCTATAGAGTTCTTTACCATCCTTGAGATGATAGCTTGAGTTCCCATATTTTTCAATGTAAAAACTTGTTTTTTAGGTACTAGGCATCTCTTGGTATTTCTTAGAGATCATAAATTTCTCGCGTCCTTGTTATTAGTGAGAAGGAGAAAAGGAATAAAACAGAGTCTAGTAAATATATTTAGGTAAATATATATTTTCAACACACTTATACACATGCCATGTTTCTAAAGTGGGTAATTTTACATTCTGAAAAATATATCAGCAGGTACCACAATTTATAATATGCATGGGAAGAACCTGGTGCATCCCATTACTAATTGATTTTATTGAGTTACTATTTTTTAATGTAAAATTTCAGTACATGTTCTTTTTCTTTTTCAAGAACCGTAAAATTTCTATAATATTTAAATAAAAGCCTTTTTTTACCTAGTTCTTTTACTATCCCTGAAATGGTATATTAAGATATCGTATCTTCTACTGTAAAAACATGATAACTCCAGATACGAGGTATCTCGAAATATCAAAATTTTACGCTAAAAATTTAGTAACTCAAGATACTTTATTAAGACCATAAAATTTTCCTTTCTACTATCCTTTAGAATATACTTGGGGTACCACATCTTCTAATGAACTTCATACCTCTAGATATTTTCTCAAGGACATTAAAATTTCTCTTAGACAAAACCACTTTAGGGGGCTACATGAAAGGTACTATAAAGTTTGGGTGTTATGAAATTTTATGGCACTTAAAAAAGTATCTTGAAGTATAATATTTTTTAGAGTATAAATTTAATACCTCCAGGTATCTGGTACAATCTCAAGAATGATAAAATTCCTTTTTGGGATGAGATGTCTAAGTTAATCTTATTATTCGGGGCTAGATGAACTTCCACTGAAAGTTTAGGGGGTATGTTCGCTTCTTCCATACAATGCTCAATCCAATAGTGGATCAATTGGGAATAATAAACTTTTTTGCCACTCTTACAAATTATGCTAACATATTTGTCACTGGGCCCACATGTCATAAATACATAGGGCTCATATATCATAGTCAATGAGTGACAGATATATTATGTGCCATTTATAAGAGTGACAAGAAGTTAAATGTCCCCATCAATAGCCAGTGGCATGCCCGAATACTTTTATTGTCGTCTCATGCAGAACCAATCAACACACCAATACACCATCATGCGGATATCAACGTACGTCCACTATTTATGACCGAGCTTGAATGCAAGATGGGCACTCGAAGGCTATCAGCAGTATAGCCCATACAATACGAGGTCCTAAGTAGCGCACTAGCGCAGCTAGCAGCTTGTGAACTGTAATGGCCGATTCTGAGAATACTAATCATGGTACTGATGGCATGCAAAGATTGAGATGGCAAATTTTCTATATAACTCGGTCTCGATATTAACGAGACAGCTCAAAAATCTACTAGACGTATAAGGGAAGTTAACAAGGGACAATCTAATACTCCCTCTATATGTATTTTAACGGAAGATACCATTGGCTTTTTAGCACATTTTTTTATTCATCTTATTAAACCACTTATGTAATTATCATTTATTATATCGGGATTTAATTTATTACTACATATTTATATAAAAATTAAATAGGATGAATAATTAAATATGTACCAAAAAGTTAATATTGTTATAAAATAAGAAAGAGTATATTATAGTCTTACCGTGACCGAGTTGTCATGGGCTTGTAGAGCGAGCGAATCACATCACTGCATAAATAATGGCACGTTCAAAAAAAAACTACAAATAAGAGAAATTTGCTTGTGCGTCTTTAAATATTTCATTGTCCCTTTTATATTATTCTCTCCGGTTTTTTTAGTCTGATGTCATTGTATTTTATAATTTATTTTATTATTAGATAAACATTAAGCATGACTTATCTTTTTGCGTACTTACTCAAAAATTTGAATGAGCTGAATGACCAAACATATAATTAAGAGTTAGCGGCATCAAACATAGAAAATTTTCTATCAGAGGGGTACGTAAGTTTTCATTTTGATCTCTTCTATACATATTTCATCAGTTGATAAGCGTGATAAAGACATAGAAAATAAATGAAGAAAACAAAATAATTGATAGACAAACTATTTCTTTATTATTTATGGTTTAAAAGTCAATGTTAAAAAATACACTAAAATAAAAATCCTAAAATTAACTTGAAATTAAGTTTCAAAAATTTTAATTATGACTTCTATTGATAAAAAAAATAAATCAATAAGCAAATGATATACTAGCTAGCTACGTACTTGGCCGAGGGACGGGAATGGTTAGTATAGGGATCAACCTAAATATTTTTATTGAGTTCATGATTGTACGGTATAATAGGGTCAAATCACACTGACTCATTTTCTAGATAGGTTATCCATAGATAACTAAATGGATAACCTAATTAGTAAAATAATAAATATATGGTGGTCCCACGCATAGAAATGGATCAAAATTTGTAAAAGTTGTTCTTCTATATAATAAATTATCTCACTAAATTTTAATCAAAGTTGATAAATTTTTAGTATGAACGCGGTTTTAAAAATTTTAGATCCGAGTTTATAAATACTAAATGTGTATGAACAAAATAGATACAGTAGAAAGGATCTATCCATGGATCAGAGGTTCTTAAGGCTAAAATCATTTGACCCATTTAAATTCTAGAAACACCATACTATTAAAACATATTATGAGTATTTTCAGGCAGGGGCGGAGACTGAGGGTGGCCCAAAAAATTTCCGACTTAGTGAATATATATAATAAATATAAGAACTATTATTTATTAACACATGTAAAATACACATTTAATTATTTTTATATTTCTATTATATGTTATATTTGTGATAATTAAAAAGTTACGTAAGTTGGACCATCAAATAGATCATCCCGAATACGCCACTGTTTTCAGGTGGATAAACCAGGGCTGGATCAAACAATTTCCACCGTTACTGGGCCACCCGACATCAGTGGGGCAACACTGCAACAGCCGGAGAGCAGCAGTAGTAACTTCAACGCGGTTAACGGCGCCACTACCTATCCGGACATACGGTCCTTGTCGTGTACCGCTCCTAGAATCAATAGCTAATTAGCTACTGTACCCCTGATTCGACGCGGGCTCTTCGCTGATGAGCTAGCGATGATCAATGGCCGGCAGCAAGAAGAGAAACGCACGCAGGTACGCGGTACGTAAGGCAGAGCCATTAGGAACACAGATCTAGCTGCTCCGACGCCGAGGCGTATGGTATGTACGAATCGCAGATGCCCTCGCGCCCCTGCTCACCCTCGCGGCCTCTCTGGCGCGCTGGTCCACCGGCGGTCACGACCACGTACGTCGTCGTCGCCTTTACTCGCGAGTCGTAAGTCGTGACCACATTCCCTGCGGCTGCCAAGGGAGTCCACGCTCCTGTACGTACCCGCCTGCCAGTGCTGAATATATTTGTGTGGTTCGCGTGTCGGCCAGCGTGAGAGCAGTAAGTTAGAGTATATGTTTTAGCGCGTACTCATAGTCCAAGGCCTCCATAGTAGGATGGCGTGATTGTTATGTCTAGACCTGGCCATTGTATCGTGTAATCTGTATCCATATCTAATTTTAACCACACTCATTTTTTTAAAAAAATATCCATATTCAACCTAAATGGGTATTACCCAACAGGTATACATAGCTAATGGAAGAGACATATGCGGGTCCCATATATAGAAATTGATCAAAAATTGCACAAAATTACTATTGAACATAATAAATCATCCTACTAAATTTCATTCAAATTTGATAATTTTAATAATATGATTGTAATCAGTTTAAAAAATTTCAGATCCAAGTTCATACAAAATTAGATGAGATGTATAAAACGGGTAAAATGGTTAATACACTTTCCACACCTAAAATTTCAATGGATAAACTATTCTTTGCCCATAATCTACCTAAATGACGTGAGTATGAGTATAGCGATAGGTAAAGAATAATCCGGGGATATGTCTATATACGACTGCCTGACCTAATCAGCTAGCGCAGGCTCGCGTTGATGGCCTGATGTTGAGCGTGCCTCGCGCGCACATTAGAGCATGTACAATAGCAGGCTATAAGCCAGCTATAATTATATTTTAAAGAGATAAGAGGAGAGAGAGAAAATAGTTGGGCTACTAATTTATAGCCAACTGTACATGGACTTCAAGACAAAATGTGTATATGACATGTGAGACCATGTATTGATGTTTTATAGATAACTATTATATGAATTAGCTATTAGATTGGTTACAGATGAATTGGAGGGGTACCTTTGTACATCCCGATGCAAGCTGCATTAAACGGGGCATTGGATCGTGTGAGCGATGATGGGATGGAATTACGGAAAGATCGGTTCGTTGCTGCACTGCGAGCAAGGCACCAACCACTTGCATGGTCACGTTCCCAGATCGAGCTCAAGCTGATCATGCCTACATTTTGTGCGCAGGCGACGACCGGAGATTCTGGCCGGTTTCCTGAGCTGACTTTAGTTCCTCTGGCAGCATCCAGCAAACAGAGGAGTACAATGGTGCTCTTACAGCACTCTTACTGCCTTCTCTTGGGAATAACTCAGTACACGATTTGCAAAGCTAAAGATTTTATGGCCATGAAACTAATTCATTTTCTCTTCTTATAGTTTCATACAAATATTCTCTTTTGTGATAATGTGTCATCTAATTAATGTACATGACACCTACATAAAACATTCATTGAGATTGGCCTAAGAGATCCTCGATAAATTTTATACTCTAAAACTCGCAGGTCTAGGCTCCAGCTTAATGTTCAGATCCTTATATCATGGCTTTAGGATAATTAAAGAAAAAACAGAACTTCAGAGTTCAGACGTGTGACCGAGAATGGAGGGAGATGATTTGCGGAGTTACTACTTACTAGCATGCCTGTAATAAGCAATAAACGAAACTACTTATTAATAACTAAAAAAATAATATATGAGTAAAACTTTTATATAATTCTCTTTATGATATAAAGATAAATGCTAAAAATAAAATATAACAAAAAAACCAACTTTAAATTTAAATCTATTATATATATATATATATATATATATATATATATATATATATATATAAAGTAACAGAAAAACCATCATATTCACTCTCATAGGCTAAAAAAATATCATATTAATCGAAAAACAAAAAAAATAATCTGATTAAAAAATACTATTTCGAAATTAAATAAAAAAATCATAAAAAGGGTCAATGTGTAAAATACCGTTTAGAAAATTCCAAATTTCGGAGTCCATCTATAAATACAATTTAAAAACATCTAAATTTAATATTCCGGTAAAAAAGAATCTGATTAGAAATACAATTTTGGAATTAAAAATAAAGAAAAATAATAAAAAAGAGTACATTTGGAATTAAAAATAAAGAAAAATAATAAAAAAGAGTCCATGTGTAAATACAGTTTAGAGAAATCCAAATTTAGAATTAAAAGTTTAAAAAGATGTTATACTTGGTTTTATGCTTGAAGTATGAAAATCGAACTGGGGCATAGTTGGAGGATGCAAAATGAACCTTTCCTGAGATAAATGGGTAGACAATTTGCGTCGAGACTTAAAAAGATGACCCAATTGGGCAAGGCAAGCAAGTAAAAGAAAAATAACAGTCCAAAAACACAACAATACACTAACTGGCCCGAACCTATAACGGGCTGATACTGGGCCTCGATTTAGGTGAAAAGGAAAAATGACCAGCCCAACGACGCCTGATACTGAGTCCCAAGAAGGCCTATATTATGCGATCATGCCCCGATTGGTGCCCAGCCCAACGACGTGGTCGACGCAAGCGTGGCAGCGTGCAGCCTCGCGTGCCGGACAAGAGCCCGCAGCCTACGCTTCATTCCTTCTTTTTTTTTTATAAGAGTATTTCTATCCGGTCTCTATGTTTAACTGGATATATGCAGCCGTTGTTTTTAATAGTCCTTATATACGTACGACACAACTGTACTACCTGGATACGATTGAAATACTACCACCATTGATTGGACAAATAGGGTTATGCGAGTGACACTGTAGCCGTTGATCGATCAATTAGGTCGTACGTAAGTTAGATGGTTGAGTCGTACGCATAGTAATTTTTTTTACTCTGGAAACTTAGCTCAAGTAGAGAACTTGACCTCTTAAATATCTAATCTAAAATTTATACTCCTACGAAAATTTAAACCTAAGACATTAGATGTTATTCAGGTAACGGTAAGCTACGCTCCATTTCTGAATCCAAATACCGCAGCCTCACGATCACGATCCAGCTCACGCTCAGCGGCACGAAACACAAGTTAGCGGCCACACTCCTCCCCTCCCCTCTGCCCCCGGCGCACGCACAACCGCAGCAAGGGATCATCTCCTCCCATGATCTGCCGCCGATCGGGCCGGCACGGCGCACCACGTACGCATTCATGTGCTGCGCAGCAGCACAAATGATGTCCCGGCTCTCTCCGAGGCCGTCCCCGACACGTCGCGCGCGCGCACCCGAATGCGGGCGACCACCATCAAAAAATCCCAGGTCGGCTCATGCTCGGCGTTGGATCGCCTCATCAGAAGCGCATCACATCACATCATCCATTCGCATACGCATATCCTCTTGCTCGCCTTCCCTACTGCAAATGCCTGCCTTTTTGCTAATTAAAGTTCATGGTATATAGCCAACCAGACCTACTAATAGCTAGTACGAGTAGCTCTTTCTATACCATTTTCTGACGATGCGTCTCTAGTATACTCCCTCTGCTTATTTGATTTTTTTATTTATAATATTTGATCATTTGTCTTGTTTAAAAGTTATAAAAATATTATTTATTTTGTTTGTGACTTACTTTATTATAAAAAACTTTAAGCACAATTTGTTATTTTTTATATTTATACTAAATTTATAACGGAGGTAGCAGAAATTAGAAATGTCTCTAATTGATCCGGTATACTCCATGACGATAAAAACGGGCAAAAAAGGTTACTCCTACTGAGCAGATCAAAAGCCACTTTGACAAAGCCAGATTAAAAAAGCTGTTATCACAGAGGGCGACAATGTAATCACGCGCATGTATGATGTATCGATGATCAAATTACGCAGCATTGCATCACTGCCTGCATCAGCGTGATGCACACGACGCTATCCTCGCCCCTTCCTTCCAAAAAAATATCAAATAGTATCCGCAAAACGCTAGCTATACGAGAGCGAGATATGAGCTCTCTCTATCTCTCTCTGCAGCTAGCGTAGCTCCAGAAGTGTTCCGGTCAGGTGCATGCGTGCGTGCATGACATTCATGTCTCGATCGGATTTGTATCGCGCACCTGCAATTTGCTGGTATCGCTCGTGGACAAGAGGACCACGGCGAAGGCAGCCAGAATTAAGACGTGGAATACCGAAAACTGATCGATCCCCCGGCGATTTGTGAAATCCCCCATGGTTTATGGCATCACGGCCGCGTCACCGTGACGCCCCCACTAGCTAAGACCCCCGGCACTCACTCGCTCGCGCATTCGTCAGTGTGCTAAGCGTGTACCGGCAAAATCCTGCGATATTGGTGGCGATCAGTTGGCGGTTAATGGACTGTCAGCGTCACACCTTTTCCTCGTAACCGGAAATGATTATGCCCCTGCTAGTGCACATGCAGCATGGTAGTTTTTGTGCTCGTTAGAATCTTCGCTTTCCGATCGTTTTGGCGGAAACACAACGAGAAAGTTTCTACCACCGCATCCTTGTTCCCTACGTACGGTAGAAAACTAGGAGGAATCCAATACACATTTGCAGTGTGGCACGGCAAGGCGCGGCGTGCGGTCGCAGGCGCGTGGGGCGGCGGGCGTCCACCGCACCGCGGGATCGATCGATCTACCGGGCTCGGTTTCAAGCCTCCCCACCACCACGCGCGGCGCGATCGAGGCGTGCGACTGCGAGCGAGCGAGCGAGCGCGTTCTCCGGCCGGCCGTAGCGATCAGCGCGCCCGTGTCGCTTCCGCGCCGGGCTGGTTGGTTGAGTGGGTCAGTACGTAGTGGCCTGCATCCGCGCGGCCGGTGCGTCGCCCGCGGTGCCCTCACGCGCACGTCGCGTTTTGCTTCCAGCTAGCTCCGCCCCGCTCCCGCGGCGCGCACCATACGGCGCGGTTTTGGCTCTTTCTCCAACACAAACTCGCCGTCAATGACATGCTGGTTTACGAGGTGTGAGGTCCACATATCAGTCGCTCAAAGTTAGATGGGGAGGATCCCGTTTCCCAACCCGTTACCCGTGCATGGATGCGCGACATTCTTTTCGGCCGCGCCCGCTGCGTTATCCGTGGAGCAACTGATGCATTGAGACGAAGGGATGTGTGAACCGTTTTTGCGCGTGTGAACGGCCGACCGATCAACGGTGCTAGCTTTCTGTTCTGCTTTGAGCTAGTGATATGTGATCATGAGCATCTCTTTCATCCTCCTATCACGCGTGCGTGCGGTGCGGTGCTAAAAGGAGCCGGCTACCTCTCGGTTCCTCCAATGGCATTGTTTGGTCGTCCTAAGAAAGATCGCTGTGCACTGCACTGCATAGTGCCCCTGCTTTGAACGAACCTGATCGATCTCGCGATATGACGTTCCTGACTTGTTAACTCCACTACCCTAGGGGCCCGGCTAAAATAAACCAAAGAATTTATTAAAGCACGCTTCGTTGCTAGGTGACTACCACTAATAGTCTTCTGTTGCACAGAGACATTAGAGTAAAGCACAAGCATGTAGCACAGCAAATCGTAAAGAATTGAAAGCGGCACTTTAGCCAGTTACTTTCTCCTTTGCTTGACCCGTTCTGCTCGATCGCATGCAAAACATTCCAGATCGATGCGTCATGTGCAATTGTGTGGCCGTCTAAAAACCGGGCCGAGCAGGTCGGCACGTAGTACAGCAGAAGGTACCATCCGTCTTCAGAGCTCAGCTCACAGCAGCAGCAACGAGCCAGGATGCGTCCGTCGTCACGCTTCCCCCACTTCGTCTGCGTGCCGTGCCGTCCCTTTCCCAGCATGCATACCGACGGCTGCCATCTTTTTGGACCTTGATGTGACCGGTATCGGCGACTCGTCGGCGTCGTCGTCGCTGTCCGCCTCTGCAACTGCACCGTGGGGCCGTGGAATTCTGGATTCCCGTCGCTCCGTGGAGGGGAGGAAATCCTGCCAGGATTGGAATGCCGTGGCCTCCACTCGATTGTCTCACGTGTGTTTGGCCCCAGCTGAACCGGCCAGGCCATCCATGCAATCGGGGATATATATAATGTTCGAACGAATTAACGATGTGCGATATTTTTTTTTTCTTATTGCGTTGCGTGGTGAAAGTACACACATATATTAGTTTTGAGGTTTTATCCGACTATGTTTTCACCAGTTGGAAGTGACGGCCGGCATGCATGTATTCGCTACAATTGAGGGGTTAGGGGAGACATGGAAGATGAATAAATGGGTTGATCATGCAGATGGTACACTTATTAAGGATAGACCGATCTGGCTAATGATCAGCTCACCAGAAAAGAGGCTGAAGCTGCTGAATCGAGCTCGCAGGGGACTGAACTTTTGCATGTAGCGGTACACCACGAGGACTCTCTGTCAGCAGGGACAGCAGAGGATCTGACCGGTCGTCCGGGACTCCGGGCCATATATCATCCCAACCGAACACGTATCACGTCTAGAGTACATCGTTTCCACATTTTAACTCAGGTCTCTCTCCTGCTCCGTAGCTAGTAGTAGTACATGCCAAAATGGTTAGGGCCAAAGTGCAATTAACGGTAAACTTTGATGTTTTATGATCACAAATTCATAGAGATGAATCTTGATTTTTTTTCCCTTCCAGAAATGTACATAAGAGCGAGTCCAATAAGTAACGTAAACGTGACCTAAAAATTTATGTTTTTTGGAGAAGAGAGAAAAAATAAGATAAAAGAAAAATAGACGATAAATTTATAGTCATATACAACACAAGCTTCAATACACTAAATGTGTATAAGAGATGTGACATGCATTAATAATAATATATATATACTCTATATATTAGTTTTTAATGATATGAAAAGATATATTGATCTTTCTTATGCGGTTCAATACGCCGGTTAATGATTCGGATTGAGTAAAGAGTAGTTCCTCTCTTCCAAGACCCAGAGAATCAGAGAAGGCTAGCCGGGCAGGAGAATCAGTCCACCTGGGCACCTGGCTATTTGATCAGCTACTTCATCGTTCTCCGTAAATATACTTTTAAAATGAAAAATTCCCTATAGAAGTTTCTTTAAAATATTCAAATAAGTCCAACTTTCTTAATTATACGCTAAGATCATTCTCAGTAGGAGTTTTATGATAATTTTTATCTCATTAAATAACATGCCACATAGATAAGAATATTAAAGTGTCAATTTATGATAATAGAGTTGAACGGTGTTTCATGGGATAAAACTTGGATCATAAAACTAAAATGAAACATACGCTGAGAGTAATTCGTTTCATTTTCACGCATGTAATCAACTGCTATTGATCACCTAGATTTAACATTTAAGTGTTAGGCTATAAAATCTTGAATTGAAATTTTATATTAAAAGCACTTGTTTTTATTTATCTAATCAAATATATTTTAATGATATAATACTATTAAAAACCGAACAATTAATAAAACCCTAACCGTCTGTGTTATTTTGGGGGTGTTTAGATTGAGAAAATTTTTGGGAGAAGTGTCACGTCAAATGTTTGATCGGATGTCGGAAGGGGTTTTTGGACACGAATGAAAAAACGAATTTTCACGGCTAGCCTGGAAACCGCGAGACGAATCTTTTGAGTCTAATTAATCCGTCATTAGCACATGTTGATTATTGTAGCACTTATGGCTAATCATGGACCAATTAGGCTCAAAAGATTCGTCTCAAGATTTCTCTCATAACTGTGCAATTAGTTTTTTAGTTCATCTATATTTAATGCTTTATTTAGATGTCCAAAAATTCGATGTGATGTTTTTGGAAAAAATTTTAAGAACGCCTCTGTAGCACGAGCGAGATGAGTTCAGCTCAACCGGTAAAACGAACGGACACATTCTTTCTTCCACTGGACCTTTCAAGCGTGGGCCATGGTGTAACTGTCAACGGTTGATGTCTCGTCAATATTAACTGCATAGCATATGAACAAGAGAGGAGCGTTTCTTTTATATCACCATTGATCACGACGGCAACTATTAGTAGTGGCCCTTTCAACGGCCACGACATAACAAGGTGGCCTTTTGGTTTTAAATTTTTGACACTAGTCTCGGAGAATAGACCAGAGTAATCGCTCGGAGGACACATTGCCGTGACCGTGATGCACATGGAATTATTGACGGCCCTTTCGGTTATTGTTGGACCGTATGTTCTTCGATCATTCCCATGGTTCATATTGATTGCCCTTCTACTATTGGGAGGGTACGTTCTGGACCAACCACTGAACTTTAACCCGATCAGCTACTAGTATAGAGCAGTTTTACGGTGATTGAGTATTGAAAGTTATCAAAATTTTAATGTAAAATTTGGTATATTACTAAAATTTTAGTATCTCTTGGTATCTTCTCAAGAACTGTAAAATTATTCACTACTGTAACATTTGTAGTGCAGAGATAAGTTAAACGCTTGACACGAGGAAATCTAGAAAAAAAAAGCGATGTGTGTGTTCAACACACAATGCTATGATGTATTGATATATGTCATGTGACCATATATACATACTAAGGCTGCGTTCCGTGGGGCATGGTAAGTTAACTTATCTCTCTCGTTTTTCTCACGTACGTTTCTCGAACGGTTAAACGGTGTATTTTTTAAAAAAATTTCTATAGAGAAGTTGTTTTAAAAAAATCATATTAAGTTATTTTATATTTTTTTAATAATTAATAATTAATTAATCATGTACTAATCTATTACTACGTTTTTCATGCCAGGGCATAAGTTAACTTATCAGCCGAACTAACCTGTTTTGATATCTCTGTCTAGACAGTGCATGTATTGTCTTTTAACTTCCAGTCAGACATACTCCGTCTCACAGACGAAGTGATGGAGATAGAAGACCTAGAGGAAAACTCATTGGTGACTGGTCATGGGAAATTGATTCTAATCACTCATTTTTGTGTTATCCAAATAATTATAAAAATATTTAGAACTTTTTATAAGATAAACTAATATGTGATATACATCACTCAGTAAACATACATATCTAAATTCAACCTCAAGTTATAATAAAATGAACAAAGTAAACTTTGAGTAGTATGTGCATACTCACATCCATATTAGCTTTTCTTAGTAGCTTATGAAAGTCAAGATATTATGTTTGTGTAGTAACATATGACATGTTAATCAGTCCTATAAAAAAATTATAAATATTTAAAAATCATACTAGTATAAGAAATGGGAGGATATCTGCTTGAGTATTTAGAGTAGTTCTCCAATCTCCATGGGCCATGACAACTTTAGGTTATAGAGGAGAGGTCTGATGTGACCGGGGCACAACTCTTGAAGATAATTGGACGTCCAAAATAAATGAATTATGACAGGCAAATAGATGATCATGTAATGCATTATGCCTCTTGTTGTCTAAAGTATCATTTCCTCCTTAGCCCTTATGATATCGGATGGGTGCTACATTTGCAAATTGATCCACATGTATTTATCCATTTCAAGAGAATGAGTTTACCGCAATTATCATATTTTTCTGTGTAAAATTTCATAACTCTCAATACCTTAAGAACCAGTAGGCACCAAAATCTGTAATGAAAAAATTGGTACCTAACCAATACGGTAAAATTTCTCATTTCAACAAGGTATGTACTACACTTTCTTTTCCCAATTACATTAGATATACGCCCATACATAGAAAATAGCTTTTAATTCCTCGAGAGCATATCCTCTCTTTTTTATCTCATCTAAATAGTTATAAAAAAAATTGATAAGATATATTAATATATGATATATCACTCTAAAAACATAAAATCCAAATTCGACCTCTATATAAATTGTAACAAAATGAATAAATTAAACTCTAAGTATTATACACATGTTTACAGTCACACACATACAGAAACACACACAACTTATACAAGTCAAATTCGATTTTACATGTTTGTGTGTGATATATCTTATTATTATTTTTATAATCGTATAGATACCAGTGGTAAAACACTAGCATCATTTATACCATAGCATGCTTATTTTCATCTTTAGAGCTGCTTCTTACGCATCAAACCATTATGCTGGAATTTCTTTCTTTTATAGAAACGCCTAAAGAGCGGAAGCTGTTTCTCTCCAAGTAAAATCGATTGGCCACAAGAAAAACAACTTATAGGTGCATTTTATACGTTAAATCTTGAATACACCTTAAAATGGACAATATTATCCTATACAGAATAGAGAAGTTTTCCCTAAAAAGGTCAGGGGTATAAGTTGCCTTTTTTGGTGGTACATCCACTAAAAGTTTGCTGGATAATCACAAATAATATATTAAAACCGTCCAAGTCGATAAAAATAATTTATCGCTAGCTTTTGTCCAGTCACAGTGATTTGCAACATCCCGGTACTAAAAGTGAGCTGCATGTTCTCCTTTCCTTTTTTAATTATATATATCTATATACGTACACGTAATTTGAGCTTCCCAATCCATGAAGGGATCACTCAAGAAAGTATAGGAAAAGAAACTAATGAAACAAAATATTTTCCCTGAGGAAAAAAAAAAGATAAGAAAATGCTACTCATCACTAGCTGTAAACTTTTTTCTCCACTTAATTACGTGGCACCTAGTTTATTAAGCTTCTATGGCAGAAGCTTCTGGTCACCTAATTAAGTTAGTTGCTGGCCCCTCCCGAGCGCTCGGCGTCGACCTCGCCGGAGCTAGGCAGCCTCCCGGCGAAGCCGCGCGACCGCGTGTACAGCACGGTGCACAGCGCCGTTCCGACGGCGCACGTGGAGCCCCAGACGAGGAAGGTGTCGCGGTAGCAGGCGGCGCCGAGGCAGCGGTTGCCGCCGCGCGCCTCCTTCTGGTAGAGGAAGGCGGCGAGGTAGCCGAAGCAGAGCGAGCCGACGGGGATGTTGGCGACCACCACGTTGTGGTTCACCCCGAAGTTCTTCCTCCCGAACAGCTCGCTCGTCGCCGACACCGCCACCGAGGTGATGGCCCCCGTGCAGGTGCCTACCACCGCCGTGCTGGTGTACAGGAACATGTCCCTCGGGTCCAGCAGCAGGAAGAATGCGCCGGCCATCGGCGCCATCAGCGACGCCATGGACGCCGTCCTTGACAGCGAGTAGCCGCTCCTGCTCAAGTCAAACCCGAATCATATAAACAAAGGTTCCAATAGTATTTAAACAGCAAGCTGTCAGTCGCACGACACGAGTGATTTTGATCGGGCGAACAGGTAGAGTGGCGGCGCATGCATGCGTGCAGAGCTTGCTTACTTTGCGGTGTAGTAGTCCAGGAAGGCGGGAAGGAGGCGGCCGAAGAATCCAAACGAAGACGACAGGGAGACGAGAGTGGACGGGTCGCTGAGCCCACGGGACTCGGCGATCTGCCCCAGGTTGTTGAGGAAGACCAGACCAAGCGTGCCACTGAACATGTAGCTCAAGAAGTAGAGCCAGAAGTCGAGCCGCCGCAGCAGCCGGACGCCGCCGACCTCGTCGTGGTAGCCGCTCTCTCCGGCGTCCTCCTCCTTGTTCTCCGCCTCGGCCACCTCGAACACCGACACGGCCGTCTCCGGCACGACGGTGGTGGCGAGGTCGTGCACTCGGTTCTCCCGCTTTGCCTCCCGTAGCTTGTCCATGCTCTCCCGCACCTTGAGCGCCGCCGGGATCAGTATCGGCAGGGCGAGCAGGATGTAGAGGCTGATCATGTGCTCGCTGGTCGAGAGCCCGATGGACTTGGAGCCGATGCTGCCCACGACGGCGCAGGCTCCTGTGGCCAGGGTGACCGCGAACATGGCGAGGAACGCCGGGTCGGTCCGCCGGTGGCTCGTGAGCTCGACCACCCGGAGGGACGGCGCCGTCACCAGGGTGACGAGCATCGGCACGACGGCATTGAGGAGGAGGTATACCTTCTCCTTGGAGTACCTCGCCGTGGCGCCCCGCGGCATCTTCTCTGCCATGGTGGTGTAGAACTTGGCGCTCAGCCCGAGGTAGCTCGTGGCGAGGCTCACCACGACGCGGCTGTCCGACGGGAAGTTCTTGATGCAGAGGAGGTAGCAGACGGTGTTGATCCAGCAGATGCCGTTGCCGGCGAGGGAGGTGAGCAGGAACAGGTGCCAGTACTCGAGTCCGGACCTCTCCAAGAAGAGGAACTGGACGCCATACCCGATGAGGCCAAAGGACGCGCCGACGACGGCAACGAGCCGCAGAGGCAGGTACAGAGCGGCAACCCCGGCGAACCAGCCGAAGAGCTTCCCGGCGTCGGAGGCGAAGGCGAGGAAGTTGAGCTGCACCTGGGAGATGCCCTTCACCTCCTTGAGCTGCGACGAGTAGACGGGGAAGTCGGCGTTCGGGCCGTTGATCGTCTGGAGCCAGACGCATCCGACCAAGCTCAGCCAATGGGCTGAGGAAGGAGAAGGCATAGCTGGCGTGGATCGAGGAGGATTTTTCCTCTCTGCCTCCTTGCTTGCCTTGCGAACGAGATACCCCGCTACTTATGCGAGATCTCGGTGGCCCGCCGGTGCGGCGATAAATGCAGGAGACGACGGCGACGGCGACGGCGACGGCGATGCCTGTGGCTCCGAGCAATATGCTTATGTGTAGTTTCTTGTTGGCCATTATGGCTCATGGCACGCAGCTTATATAGTGCTAGCTCTGCTGTTCGGACCAAGAAGTACGTGACACTGTGGCTCTGCGACAGGCACCTGACCTAACAGAAATGGCCGGCCAGGGTTGGCAACGAAGAAAAGATGCAACTTTTCCTGATCCTCTCTGCAATTAATCCCAGGAGGCTCAGGACAGCATTAAACGTATACGTGCTCCAAACTGCAATTCAGCCGTCGTCAATTGGAAGCAGCTGCTGGCCGCTGTATCTTTCGTCCAGGTCCGGTCCTAAGATTTTGGTGGCCATGGCGAAACTAAAAACGGGCCCTAAATATAACGTACAGTAATAATCTTATATACCTAATGTTACCGATTAATATTTAAAGGGTATCAAAAATCAATATTTATATAAGAAAACTAGCAATATTGGCAGAGCCTTCAAAATTTTTTTCTAATATTTCTAAATGCAAAAACATTGACGATGAGCAATAGCAATCGTATCTGAATTTTCTTTCCAGTCATAAAGAATTGTAATATAGTGGCGTTGAACTCATACATACAAAATTATAAAACTAAAAACATAAATGAATAAGTTATGGCAATCGTCATGGACCCATCATCGCTAATCCTAGGCAGGGGGCCCAAAATTTTGGGGCTCGGTGAGGCCGCCCCTCTGCCCCGCCCTTAGAGTAAACCAGCTATAAACATATTTTAAGATAATAAGAGAGGAGAAAAAAGAGGCTATGTATAGATTTATAGCAAGTTGCATCACAGACTCCAAGACAGAATGTGTGTATGACAGATAAAATCAGTTATTGATTGTGTAGTACTCCCTCCATGTGCTAATGTATGACATCATACAAAATATGTGTGTATGACAGATAGGGTCAGTTATTAATTGTGTAGTACTCCCTCCATGTGCTAATGTATAACATCATAAAAAAGTTTGGAGGTAGCATATGTTTTGTAGATAATATTGTATGAATTGACTATTAGATTGACTATAGATGATTTGGAGCTAGTAGTCGGCTATACTATTAAACTTGCTCTTAGGACCGGCCCTGCTTTCGTCAGAGATCAAGCCAGGTTTCCGGTTCAGCAAGGTGCAGCGTGTGCTACTAACCTGTAGACGCTCGTGCAGTTCATGGCCGAGAAATTCAGATGCGTCAGAGAGAAGGCTCATGCTGCTCAAGCACAACCGCTGGCCCCCTTCAGGCCACGAGGTACAGACGCCGGCCAAGCTGTGATCATAAACTTCGTTTTTACTACGTGTTGGCCGTCAGAAATCAGATCAAGGAACGTGTTAGGCTGCATGGCCGCAAAGATCACACAATGCATCATGTCACATTGTCAAAACGGAGCTCATGTCTTGAAGAGACCAGCAAGAGGCGGCAAATTCTTCAGTAAATGCAGGGCACATCATACCAAGGATGGCCGGGATAATCCTCGCACGTGGCAGCTTTTTCACGGTGTCTGACGTACTGGATCTGAAGATTTTTCAGTTCCTGGTTCCTACCGGACGGCTTGAGATCGAGCCGTACCATTTGATGCTCCTGATGCTGATGCGAAGTATTGCACACAAAATGCATTTCGAGCATACATACCGGTCCAGAACTCAAGATATTTACATACGTGGGCCGATCAAACTTATCCAGTTCATCAGCCTTAAAGATAAAAATCAGTTGCTGATGTGCTGGATAAAGGATAAGTATTGGGACGTTCGTGTTTAAATCCATTGGATCACCAATTGTGTCAGTAATCACGAGAGTATCACAAGAAAATATCTAACTTGGGTTCTGTTACTCAGTTGCCAATTAGGCAACAATTCTTGTTAGCTGGTTAGGCTGGCGTGTGTATAATCGTATTCAGATAAGGAGAAAAAAAAATCAGAGCTGGTTTGGTAAGTGTCTGTATTATGTGCAGATAGGGCAATGAGGTAGGGGTATTCAGTGTACACTTCTAATATAATCCGCTGGTTCAGAGTGGTTACATTTCCTTCCTGTGATATGGTAACTTCTTCATGGTGATACAACTGTTTAAACATGCGAAACTCATTTTCTTGTTCATGGCCACATTTGCAGGTTACCTTAGATTTGTGCTCAAATTGGAATCCCATCATATCGGAAGAGTCAAAATACGTCAGCCATAAATGGATAAACTATTTTGATCTACACGCAAAAGGAGATGAAGTTAACTTTTTTTTTCTTTTTTGAGAAAAAGAAGTTCAACAGCACCTCTTTCCATCACCGAGAACTCCCAAAGCGTTATGCGCGGGGTTCTTGTTAGATTTTTTTATTTTTAAAACTTCTTTAATAAATAACTAGTATGGTGGTCCGCAGCATCGTTATAAATTATATGATACATGTATTCTACTTCTAATATTGACTGTCTTACTTTTTTATTTGAATTTCAGAGTTTTCTAATTGTATTTCTACCGGGAACCTCATTTTGCTTTTTTATTTTTCAATTTTCAATTTGTAATTATATTTGTATTCTAAACAGTACCTCTATATAAACTCGTTTATATGTAATATTTATTTTTAATTCAAATTTACATACTTCTAAATTGGATTTATATTGACACATCAATTCTTTCTTCTAGTTTTACTTATTTTTAATTAGAATGTTAGATGTTTCCAAATTGCACTTATGGATGATCTCTTCACTTAATATTAATTATTTTTTAAATTTTAGTCCGAATTTTGAATTTGTTATAAATTATAATTACACATGAACTCTTTTTTACTTTTATTTATTTTTAATTCTAAACTTGTATTTCTAATAGGGTTCTATTTTTTCGATTAATATGAGATTTTGTAGTCAATGAGAAGCTTCCAACATGCTAATTTATTGATGAAGCAGATTTTGGCCAGAAGATATCCAACTTTTCTGTTGTGCTAGTTTTTTTAAGCTGTTGTGCTAGTTTGTTGAAGAAGCGGATTGCGGTGAGAAGGTATCTAATGTGCTACTTTGTGGTGTCAAAAGATCTGTGATTATTTCGTTTATTTGTGTTTTGCTAGGTATGCATGATTTTCGTGTACGACCGAGAAAACCAATAAATCAGTTACCATCATGGGTGCTATAGCCATATATGAGTATGATTGTGATTGGATTATGCATGATTTCTATTGTTTCTGTCTCACATGGTTGCAACCAAATTTCCTTGTCCGATTTCACAGAAAACATGATTTTTCTTTTTTTTCTCTTATTATTTTCGTGTCCGATTCCATCTTATTCCAAAAAGACATGTTCTATTATTTTTTTTCTTATAGAAACCTCTTTTATTTGCTTTGTCCGATTCAAAGGCACGCTCTTTTCCTTTTTTTTATAGAAACATATTTTCTTTGTTATCTTTTTTCTGTTATTTTTCTTCGATTAATGTGAGATTTTCTATCCTGTGAGAGTGAACGTGATTGTTCCTTTTTCTGTTACATTATATATATAATAGATTTTATTACTATATTGAAGGAAAATATTACCTTTTGACCATGCCAATATTGATGGCCTGATAAGCTAACGCTGTCATACAAACTGGTTGTTGTGGCAAGCTTGTCACTCCAATGGTGCTGATATGACCAAAAGGTTTATATAATAAAAATACAAGGTTTAGTAATAAATTATTTATTAAAAATATTTAAAAAATAAAAAATTCTTCATGTTATGTGCGTGGGGTGGAAACAAGTCTGCATGACTCCTTTCGGATTTGGTAGGATAGCATATATATTGTGTGCCTTTCTTTCTACGTACTTCCTTCGATAAAAATATTTACTATTTAGAATAAATTTGGTTAAACTTCTACAATTCTGATGGTTGATAATTTCTTAATCTTCAGTTTAAATACACGAAGCCGCTGAAGCCGGGTAGACTCCTATGCTGCTAGCATGATGGAGAAGAGAAATGATACGCATAGGATTGTCCTCGAAATATATTATTATAATATCATAAACTCATTAGATTTTATAAATTTATTACGACACAAAATTGTTTGTCGGAATTTTATAAGCTGGGTCAAATCTTGTCCTAATGTCAAATATTTTTTTACCAGAGGGAGTACTTCTTTTTTATTTTTTCTCAGCCAATTGAGTGAAAAGTAAAGCCAAAACGGAGAAAACACCGCGACATAATGTCATGGTCGAATGTCAGGTCTACGATTGATAATAAAAAATAGTTGAGTTGAATTTTTCATATTTTGAATCAAAAGTTTTTAATTTGATTTGGAAGTTTTAAATTAGGAATTGATAGTTTTAAAATTTGACTTAAAAGTTTCAATATTTGGAAGTGAAAGATTCAAAATTTAAGTTGCAAGTATATGAAAACTATATTCAAAAATTATTTTTTTTGTGGCCTTTACCATTTCGTCGTGGTGTCTTGTGTTCCCTCCTGTTGGTTCCCAACTGCCGGCGCATGCATGCCGCCTGCCCTTCTACAACTCTAACACATCCATGAGCAAGTACAATAGCGATCTTATACAACGATCTGAGTAGCACACAAGGTAGGTCATGGGTTTAAATCTCCATAAGAGCATGAATTTCAGATTAGGTATTTGAGGGGCTAGATCTTCTACTTGGGCTAGGTTCTCGAAGTTTCTGAAATAAAAAAAATTACTGCATATATCTGAGTGGATATAGAGGCCGGGTAAAAATACCCTTCTCTAAAAAGAAAACTATAAATATATGTATTGAGAAAAAATAAAAAATAAATGATACCAGTTGGCTCCACTGTTGAACTAAACTGCTATCTGAGTGAACGCACGCACGGAGACGGAGGCAAGCCCGGACGTATTAGGTGCGCAAGCTGATTGCGCCGTGGAGCGATGCGGCAACGTTGCCCCCTCAACCATCCTCCAATCTGCCGGGACGAGTGCAGTGTGCATCTGTGCTAGCAACTGGTTGCAAACTCGCACGCCATGCTGCGCCGCCGTCGGCTCCGCGGGGAGAGACCGCTGTCTTTGCGGAATCTCCGCTCTTCGGTCCGCAGAGGCCCAGCTAATAATAATATAGGCACCATTCGCAAGGTGATACTAGTCATTAGTCAAATCAAAACACGTAAAACGAGCAAAACCATGTATATAATTAATTGAGTATTAATTTTTGCAAACTTGAAAAATAGTTTAATTTGAATTTTTTAAATAACTTTCGTATAATTTTTTTGAAAAAAATATCCCATATAATAGTTCGGTAAACGTGCACACGAAAAATGATGAAGAAGTTTAAGTTGATTGTCACTTGCGAACGGTGCTATAGTCGTTCGCTGGGCCGCCGCAGTGGACAGTGGGCTCGGACTGCATGCGCGAGCCGGCGAGCGGACCGCATGCCCTTTCGCGCAACACCGGAGATTTCGCATCACGCGGAAAATAGTGTATTTTACGTCCTTCAGTTGCAGGGCGAGCTCGAATTTCGTTTCTCAGTCGTAAAATCAGTTACGAAGTATATTCATCTTTTAAAATTAGTGCAAATAAGGTTATAAGGCAGTATTAAGGCTGACGTAACGTATACGTGACTAGTTAACTTGTTTCTCGTGAAACGTGACACTACAAGTAAATATAAATATAAATAAAACATACAAGATTCATCTTGTAAGTTAAACAAAAATGAAAACATAGTAAAACCTCACATGTTAATGGTCCCACACCATCAACCTCATTCTTCCCTCCTCTCTCACGACACGTAGGTCACAATATACTTTTATCCTTTTTACTTGCATATGGATTCTGCGTGTTTTATTTTTATCTTTTTAATGTTGCTTCTAGTGTCAGGTGAGATGGTGACCATCTTAAATCAGCCAGGTAACCGATCTTACCTCACTTAAGTGGTTTTAAGAGACCAGGGATACGTTGTAACTGGTTTTGTGCTCACAAGACGGAAACCGAACTCACCCTAAAACACTATTATTTTTGTTCTATATTATACCATTTTTTTTGCCTTGACTCATATGTATGCTAATAAATTTACATAATATATCAAAAATATATATATATTGATCCATAGATGAATCTAACCATATCTTAACAAGTTTTATAATACAGAATGGAGGAAGATAATAAAGGACGTGAAATACACTTTTTTTTCCCCGCATCACGCGCACCGCGGTCCACGCGTGGAGTAGTATCGGCGGCGCGGGCTGTGTTCACCCGGGCGCATCGCGCGAGCCGCGGAGCCGATCAACCGAGAGGAGGAGGGAGACGGGCCGCGCGGTGGGGAGCACGAAAAATCCACTGCGAGGCAGGCGGGAGGCCTTGACCGGAGGCCCAACGAGAGGGTTGGTTCGTCCCCGGCCGCACGCACAGCTCAGCTGCACGCCGTACCCGGCCGTTGATTCGTGGCCGCACAGCTGGTTAACCCGCGGGGTAGCGTGGTTGTCAGTTTGTCACTTGTCATCAGGCCGTATCGAGTCCAAACAAAAGAACGAGCCATCCATCTCGATCGAGAGATTCCTCGCACAAGTCATGCATGACATCAGCTAATCTGTACGCCTCCCTCTCTGCCTGCCCTTGGTCTTTAGGCTCGCAGTACGTCCTCTCCTCCCTGTTTCATATATGGTGGCGTTCAGGACAAAGAGACTTATTTTTAGGCTTTGTCCCATCAAATATTTAGATGCTTATTATACATATTAAACATAGATTATTAATAAAACATATCTATAATCTTCGACTAATTCATGAGACGAATCTATTGAGCCTAATTAATTCATGATTAGCCTATATGACGTTATAGTAAACATGATCTAATTATGAATTAATTAGGCTTAAAAAAATAATCTCGCAGATTAACACTCATTTATGAAATTAGTTTTTTTATTAGTTTGTATTTAATACTTTAAATTAGTATCCAAACATCTGATATGACATAAGGCTAAAAAGTTTAGCCCCGTCTAAATAATCCCTATATTTACTCTACTCCGTTGTCAGTGCCAGATCGCGGGCTCGCAGTACGTCCTCTCCTCCTTGTTTCTTCCAAACAAGAGAGAGAGAGAGAGAGCACGAAGATGTTTCGCAAACGGGGAGAGAAACGGTTCACGCATCATCCGGTGAAGCTCCAGTAAACCACTTTACATGGTTGGGTTGGGTGCATGGAGTTAAGCACTGCAAATCCACCGAAACCTGTTTAAATTTTCAGTGCATAGAATTTAGTATGACCGTGCATTGGAATGCTGATCAGCGCCGAAGAGGTTGAGAAGCTCCAACTTCCAACTGCCTTCTCACGGTGACATTCAAATAGATACGGAGAAATACTCAGGTTCACCGAGCTTAAGCTACCGACCAACCAAGAAGAGTCAGTGACACGGGACATGTTGTTGGCTAAATAATCACGATACACATCATCACTTACGTTTCACGCACGACCAACTTGCAGGGTCATTTTTGACACATTAAAAAAGCGCCAAATAATATATTTATAAATAAAAATATTAATAAAAATATTATGTACATGTTCTTAGCGAGATAAAAATTAAACTACGATGTAAAAATCCTAAAATCAACTGAAAATTTAATACTAAATTTTTAAATTTTGGTATATAAATGTAAGCAAAAGACGAGTGCCTTGTCGTTGTTGGCTGAGCAGCTAGTACAAGCGGACACATCAGCTCGATTGGATCGGGAAGGTGACTCGGCACCAGTTCGCCTGCCTCTGGCCAAGCCGAGCACGCCGCTTCTGATTGCTATCTGATCACAATTGAGCAGATGGTGAAAGCTAGTGGCGGACGAAATGCAGAAATTAACCTTGTAGAAAGCATCTCGCAAAGCTACTTATATGCAGTATTGCCGAGTTGAGCTGCGGTATCTGAGCAGCAGATCTGAACAGGAGGAGATCGCGCGCCTTTAAATAAACAACAGGAGAAGAGGAAAACGGAGGGGGAAAATGCAGAAGCCAGTTTGCTGACGATCAGTCGCCATCTGGGAATGGAATCGTACTAACCCAAGGTGATTAAGATCGTCCAAGGCATCAACCAACCAACCAACAAACAATCCTAGCTGGTTACTTCACTAATACCATTATTCATAAACTTATATAATTAAGGGTCATATCAGATGATTAATTAAGCAGTGCAGAGTTCTCCTGAAAAACTGATTACTGAAGTGCATTCTTTAACATATTCTTCAGAAGGTCTTGCTCGCAAGCGACACCCCCATCGCCGGGCGTCGTAGTCAGGATTGCCCCCCACGACGAGGTGTCGCCGGGGACCTCAATCAGTCGATCGATCGAGCTCCATGATAAGGCAATAGGATAAGCAGCCAATAGACGTTTCCAGAAGGGAGCAAAATGACGCTCGGCTGATCACCGCCCTAGTGAACTCCCGCAGTACTGAAAACTCTGAAAGCCAAAAGGCAGTGGTGTCTGACGATGAATCGATGATAATTCTCTGGACTGAAAAGTTAACTCACTGATTAATTAGTCATGTTTTCCTATCAGACATGAAAAAGAAAGGTACTCGAGTAGCTAGGAGACCTCACTTGCAAAGGCAAGCTTTTCGTCATGAATACCAATGTACTCTATCCGTCTTAAAACAAATTAACTTTTTAGTTTTATATAATGTTTAACTCAGTCTTATTAAAAAAATATGATTAATAATTTTATTATATTAGAAGATAAAACATGAATAATATTTTATGTGTGACTAATTTTTTAAAATTTTTTTAAATAAAATAGATGGTCAAATACTCGACAGAACAACCGAAAAGAGAGTAGCTCATTGAGAACAGTTCATTCAGTTCTGTAGCTCGCTGGAGCAGAAGATCAGAACAGTTCGTTTGTTTACTTTTTTTTTTTCCTTTGCGATTAAGCAGAACCGTTCATTCACGAATCACGAGGGTCCGTGTCCGGGAACAACTTTGCTGGCACGTTAGTTTTGTCCATTCTGTTTGCTGTATCAGTAACGCTAATTGCCAGCTTTTAAGGTCGAAATTTAACTGCCCCCTTAAATGCGTTGGAATTATCTTTAAGCACTAATGTTCAGATTTATTAGCATCGTATATATCTTGCATCGATTTATTTTTTTATATATTTTTAGAAAATATACCATATTTAATAGTTAAGCAAAGATGCACGTGAAACCAACGAATTAGAGTTTACGAATTTCGACAAGGCCTTATAGTTGGGCCCTTGATATAGGGACCCACCACTTTCACTCAAGCTCTATTTGGAGGAGATGGATAGTCCCAGGAGCATCAGATGATGGTCAATTAGGCAGTTGATGCAAGTTTAGAAAAAGAAAAACAACGTGCTCCCTCCCAATATAACTTGATCTTTCGGTTACTATGAGTGATTGGTGTTTTGTCACAGAATATATACATGAGTGTTCTTTAAAACATGGTTGAAATGGTGGATAAATATATGTCAGAAATATTATGAAAGATGATGTAGGCGATGATGATTTGACATGCATTAAGCTCTATAATATAATCCATTTATCTCGTAATATAAAGATTTTTAGACCTAAACGAGTATCAAGAAAATTCGTGAATTTAAATGGAGGAAGGATTCGAGTGATTTATAAAAGAAAGCAGATAATTAATTATTATAATTAGTTGAAAAAGGATATGGTTGCATAAGTGGTTATATTTTGGGATAAATTTTATATGCTGAAAGTTATTATAACTTTGAGACGGAGGAGTATATGATGTAACATGCTTGTAGAAGCTTTAAATGTAATAGTTGCTAATAGGTAATAATATACATGTTTACGTATGAAACTTTATAACTATTTAATTTTATTATATTCTATTAAAATACTCCATTCGTTTTAAAACATAAGACACCACCACTTTACTCCTATGTTAAAAAATAAGGCACACATTAATTATATTGTTAGATACATTAATAAAACAATAAACTAAAGCCAAAATATATAGCATGCATCGACGTTTGTACTAAGTAAATATATGATTAAATGTTTCTTGATCTTTGTATATAAGGTGGGTATGTCTTATAGTTTGGAACAGTGAGAGTATTGATTCTTAAAATTTAGGTATTAAATATTGTTAAAAATATGGATTCTCTGAGTTTGGGCACCGTTTGAGTGCAATCCAGATTCTTTGATTTTGTTAAAAAAAAAGTCAAAAAAGACATAGTAAAATGAGTCTTGCTGCTGCAGTACTGTGACTTCAAAACACTGTAGCTATAATAAAAAACAGTTAGTTGAGACGATTGATCTCGTGTGTTGACTACGAATCAAACGGCTAAAACTACGTCCAAAGTCATAATCTTCTCTCAGTTTTGTACACAAAATTAGAGAATTGGTTCGAGTGAACTCTCCCACCGAGGCCTTCTTAACCTTGCACGCGCCCAAAGGAGGGAAGGGCAAGCTCGTCATCACCCGTTTCTTCCTCCCTGCCACCTCCCTTCTATTTATAGGCGCGGCCATGGCCTCCGGCGACATTAACCCCACACGCGCGCGCCGCTCACCGAGAAGGAAGCAGACGCCGACGCCTCCAACATGCAGCGCCTCGCCTCCTCCCGGAGGCTCCTCCAGGCGGCGCTCGTCCAGGGCCGGGCCAACTCCAGCCTCTCCGCCGCTGCCGCTGCCGCTGCCGTGCCCACGCCGGAGAATGCCTTCGCCGCCGCCCCGAAGATGCCGCCGTTCGATTACACGCCGCCGCCGTACGACGGGCCGCGGGCGGAGGAGATCTTCCGGAAGCGGACCGAGTTCCTCAGCCCCTCCCTCTTCCACTTCTACGACCGCCCTGTACGTACGCGACACCTTTTCACCCGCTCCGATTTCTTTGGAACGATTTGGGGAAATACTACTTTAGTTTTACAAATCGGAGGCTTGATTTTTTTTTATTCCTCAAAACCATCAAACACTGCAAATTTTCTGTAAAAAAAACTGTAACACTGTCTCTCTATAACAACGGTTGCCTTTTGCTTTTTTTTTTCCGAATGCTGCAACAAATGCATGCGCTGTGTTCAGAGATGATCACTTGATCAGGCTCGCCGCTCGCAGCTTAAACAAATCTGTTTTTGTTTTTTCCAAAAAATTCTGTTGTTTTCTCAGCATTTTTTTATGATCTATTGCTGCCGGTAGCTTTTGGTACATCTTGTTACAAGAAAAGGTAGCCTTTTTTGGTTGTGCAATGTCTTTTTCTGTCGCTATTAGATAGGTTTGGTTGGAATGCCATTTCACCAGCTCTTACTCTGAGATAAGCTGTCACAAGATGCTCGTAAGATTTCCAAAATACTTGTAGTACTAGTTGCCAAAAGTTGTAGTACTGGGAATCATGAATCTAGTACGAAAATGTAGTTCTCTTGTTTCCATCTGTTGTACCACAAGTAGTGGGTTTTTGTGCTGCTTAGTAAAAACAGCAGCCTCTCTGTTCTTGCCTGCAAATATATTTAGTTAAGAGGAAATCGGCCTTTTTTATAGTGTCTGAATAGGACAATTTGGCCAACTACATCTTGTGTCGGTCTGCTAGATCTCAAACATTTGTGGTTGTGCCACACTGCCACTAACTAATATATGTATGGCTCTCTCTAAAATAGATTCATAACTGATAACTTTCCATTGTAAAACTGCACATGCATTCCCCAAGTACATAAATAAATAATGTTAAAGATTTGGATTCCTGGCTGAGGATAGTGCCAAACTGTTCACCTAACATGCTGACTCCTCTCACACTGGAGATCATGCTCCAGTCTCCACACTCAAACAACCTTGTGTACCATGTGGGAACTACTTTTTGATGTGGACATTTATCCTGTTGATAAAATTGGTAGGAAGAAGAGAGAAAACACGTATTAAACCTGCAGACCAACTTATGGGATGGAGGTAGTACTCTTTGAGATCACCTTGAATTCTTTAGAAGGGGGGTTATTAAAAAAATCAAACGGGAAAAATTCTCATTCCATCAAATATGCGAGAAAGAAATGTTCTCGGAAGGTTCCCAGTTCTGGAAATTGATCATTGTAGCATGTAACAAACATTGCAGTTGAACATAGTCGATGGGAAGATGCAGTACCTGTTCGACGAGGATGGCCGCCGTTACCTGGATGCTTTCGGTGGCATTGCAACCGTTTGTTGTGGGCACTGCCATCCTGATGTTGTTGATGCCATAGTCAACCAAGCAAAGAGGATACAACACTCCACAGTTCTGTACCTAAATCATGCCATTGCAGACTTTGCTGAGGCACTTTCGTCCAAAATGCCTGGTGATCTGAAGGTAGCTCGGAGAAAACCGGACATTCTGAATTGAAAGATTCCTAATTTGTGTAGAAATACATTATGGTATTTTTTTCCTTTTGCAAAAGCCTCACCTGAATCTGTTCTTTTCTTTTCAGGTCGTTTTCTTCACAAATTCTGGCACAGAGGCAAATGAGCTTGCACTGATGATTGCGCGGCTTTACACTGGTTGCCACGACATTATTTCGCTTAGGAATGGATACCACGGGAATGCAGCTGGAACGATGGGTGCTACTGCTCAATGCAACTGGAAATTTAATGTTGTTCAGGCAAGTGTCCGTCTTGTTCCCGTTTAGGTATCGGGTAAACACACAGGACTTAAACTGTCACTACATGCAAATCACTGACAATATTCATTTATAACTTGTTCAGACGGGAGTGCACCATGCACTTAATCCAGACCCATATAGAGGTGCTTTTGGTTCTGACGGCGAGAAGTATGCCCGAGATGTTCAGGAAATCATTGATTTTGGGACTACAGGAAGGGTCGGTGGTTTTATTTCAGAAGCCATACAGGTATGTCAATCTCAATGCGTTATTATACCATCACTACTCTGTCATTTCAAACAGAAGTGTTTTTTATATTCTGAAAACAAATGAGTTCCTTTTCCATTCAGGGAGTTGGTGGAATAGTGGAATTGGCACCAGGATACTTGCCTGCTGTGTACAATATGGTAAGGAAGGCTGGTGGCCTCTGCATTGCCGACGAGGTTCAGGCAGGAGTCGCACGAACTGGAAGCCACTTCTGGGGATTTGAATCGCACGGCGTCATCCCAGACATAGTTACAATGGCAAAGGTGAAGCTTTGACGATCCAATTCAGAGTTGCAAACTCCATGCGTTCTCTCCTCCAACGAATCGAATATCTGGGGGACTCACATTTTCATGCTATTCATCTTCAGGGTATCGGAAATGGCATACCGATCGGAGCAGTCGTCACAACTCCTGAGATCGCGCAGGTATTAACCCGTAGAAGCTACTTCAACACTTTTGGTGGCAACCCTGTCAGCACTGCCGGTGGCCATGCTGTTCTCAAGGTTCTGGAAAAGGAGAAACTCCAGGAGAATGCCTTTGTGATTGGCTCTTACCTGAAGGAAAGGCTCAACAAGCTGAAAGAGAAGCATGACAGTGAGTATCAGTAGCTACGATAAATCATCATATTGCAACCACAGGGATCTACAGGGTAGATTTGTTTCTTACATGTGGCTTCTGTGGATGGATTTCCAGTCATTGGTGATGTTAGGGGGAAAGGCTTTCTTCTTGGGGTTGAGCTGGTGACTGATCGCCAGAAGAAGACTCCGGCCAAAGTTGAGATCGGCCATGTCATGAACCACATGAAAGGTACTCAAGTTTCCAGCCTCTTCCAGTTCTATTACTGAGACTTTACCGGGAGTAATTTCTGAACTTCCTTGTTATTCCAAAAATTTCTGAACTTTCTTCTGCGATAGACATGGGCGTGCTGGTTGGCAAGGGTGGTTTCTACGGGAACGTCTTCAGGGTAACACCTCCACTTTGCTTCACTAAAGAGGACTCCGGTAAGATCTTGTACTTCTGCTACTGCCAATTTTCCAATGCATGTTTCAGTAACTTCTCAATTTTGATCCATGACTGTAACATGATTTGATGAACTGCTGCATGCAGATTTCTTAATTGACGTGATGGATATTGCACTGTCGAAGCTGTGAGTCGGAGAGGAGCTGGCAGGATCAGCCTGATCTCGTGGGATCGATATCCATAAATAATGTGGGCGATTTGGTGAGATAGCACCTCGTTGTCTCGTAATCTGTCCTGCAAACCCACCATGCGCAACACCTCAGCAAGTGATCCAATTGGCGCTCCGGTCTTATCAGATGTGTTCTTTTGATCAATAAGTGCATGTTAATTCAGATGTATTACTGTAGTATAAGAACCCTATTGTTTGCATAGTAGACTTGAAACAGACAAATCGCACTGCCCAGGAGATACAACGCGATGCAAACGTTGTTAAAATCATGTCGTCAAATGTCAGTGATTTGGCGATAATGTTGTGCAAAAAAGTTGTTCCAGCTGGGTAATATTGGAGAATGTTTGCAGATCAAACGAATTATACAGGGTCCTTGTTTGGCTCTTTCTTTGAAAAAACCGAGCATCATGTTTGCAAACAAAAAATAATATGTATAAAAATTTTATATATGTGTTTTTAGCTATCTATAAACAAATACTTAAGAATAAACTATGATGAAAAACTTCAAAATCAACTTCAAATTTAAGGCTAAAAATTCGATTTGTTTTGCTTATAAATATAAGCAAAAGTGAACAGATGAGACTCATATACACATCACAAATGAAAGCGGCGAGGCCGATGAGCAAGAGCCCACCCTCTAATGAATGTCATCGATCATTTACAGCAATAATGCTCTACTTATCTCTTTTATATTACAATCGGCAACCACGAAATTAACCAATGTAACCAACACAAAACCTTGACAAATATACCGCAAATGTACACCAAGCTGGAACAGCAGTAGCAGCTAGCTCGAAGCCTTAAATTCAGTAAGCTATTTCTTCCCACCCAGCAAAGGTTGACTACTGCCATTTGGACTAGGCATGCTCGTCGTTCTGCTCATCTTACCTCCACCGAAACTCTTCACATCAATCAAATCACCAAATAAATTGTCTGGCATGTAGTATGGTTTGGCTGCGGCCGCTGGAGCTTCTGGTTGCCGTAGAGTCCCATTCATTCTAGCATCCTGAGCCATGGCTGGACCATTTCTTGTTTGAGAACCAAAAGAGCTATTTTGTTGCGTGGCTTGCATGGGTCGGGTAGGGGATGGCACATGTTGCCTTGGGGGAGCAGCATACGGAGATGAAGGAGTTGGATAAGTATTTGTTGGAGCAGCAGAAGTGACAGGAGGGTTCTGCGTCCGGTATGTGGCAGGCTGAAAAGGATTAGTTGAGTTGACACTCGCTGGCATCGCCCATGGTGGTGCTGGGTAGCTAGATGCATACTGCATGGGCTGAGGTTGGTATGCTCCTGCCTGTGTGCCTTGTCCAGTTTGGGCCCAAGGAGCAACATAATTGTTGTATGGGGTGTAAGCTTGATTCGTCGGATGTGCCTGCTGGTTTGAAGAGTAATGTGATCCATTTGATGCAGCAGGCTGATAATTCGGTGGTAATTCGGGCCCATTTGACATGACAGGCTGCTGAGTGCTATTTTGGCTCTGTGAAGAAGAACCTGTAGATGCTTCAGGGGGAGTGTACAGGGTGAGGCTTAGAAGGTCGATCATGTCCTGCTCTTTTGTCCGAGTACCACTGGCAGGAGATGAGTCAACAGGAACCATTGCATTGCTCGCGACAGAAGATGAGGTTTCAGAAGTTGCTGGGTCAACAGGTACAAGGGCCTGATCACCAGCACTGGATGATGCCTCGTTACTATCTATCACAGATTTGTTTTTTCTGCAGATATAGAAGTAATTAGGGTTTACTTGCTGATAATTAATTTATAGATTGCTTATCAAAGGATACTCTTAAGTACCTTCTTGCTATCTGAGCAAACTCATCATCTTCATCCTCTTCAACTGGAGGTGCAGATGGAGGTACAATTGGAGGTGCAGATGACTTTACTTTTGGATCTTCTCTGGGTATCTCGTCTCTCCTTGGTGTTTCAACTGGCAAAGGAGATCCAGCAGCAATAGCATCATGTTTTGCAAGTATGCCCTGTAAGCGATCATTGATTTCCAAGCCTTGCTTCAGTAGCTCCTCATTCCTAAACAATAGGAACCACAAAAACTCGGTTTAAAAGATTGGATCTTCGGACGCTTTTACAAAGTTTTTTTTTTTTGCCATGGTTCATAAGCACGAACAAAGACAAACAAGAAACCCAAACAGCTTACCCTGTGGAACTGACAAATCGCATGAGCTTTTGTTGATTTGATCGGCATTGGCTAACAAGCTCTGTAATAATTTCATCTTTAACAGCCTGGGGTCACCAAAATGATAATAAACATTTCCATAAACTTCAACAAAACTATTTCTGAATTTAATGTTGAGAATTTCAACCTACCATGCGATCAGAAGGATTCAAAGCATTCACCATATCACACAGCAATTCTGTTGTATCTCTAATATTATTCAAGTCCCCTAAACTGGAGAAAAAAGAGACAAAAGGTTTATAGCCATAAAATGATGTAACCAAAAGGACAGCTGGAATGAAAAAAAAAAACTAACGAGTACTATACTAGATAGGGATGCAACCTCAGAGTTTCAACATCGGATGCCATTCTCTCATTCAGACTTCCAGCAGGATATGTAGGTGAACCATAGGGTTGAGCATGACGCGTTGCAGGGGGAGTAAATATTGGAGGCGCATCTAGAGGACGTCGCGGGAACATTATTCCTGACCTCTGTAACACATTTTGACATTAGCTATTATGATAATTGATATCTGTTCCCCAAGTAGTATAAGAATACTAAAAAATAGCAGCATACTGCAAACCTTAAGTTCAATGTATGACCAATAGTACTGAGGATATTTGCCTCCAGGTCCACCAAATGCTTCTTGCCATGAGTCCAGAAGTACCAATACTTTATCCCTCACTTGCATATCATGCTGCATGGATATTCATAAAATGGATATTCTTAGAAAAAAAACATTGTTCTAAATTTCCCGGCAAAATTGTGTACCTAATCTTCCAATTAATATGTAGAAATTAATGTTTCCATAAATTCTTAACACAGAAAGAACTTCCACTGTTTGGGTGAGTCAACTTCTTTTAGATTGTTTATTTAGTTCAAATTCCTAGGGATTTGGATCCAAATTCCCAGTATCCAAACAGGTCCTACTGCAAAAATATATTACTCCTCTTGCTTAGCTAATTTAAACAACATAATAGTAATGACAATAGTGGTGATAACCAAAAGAGGGAGATACCTTCTTTTGGACAATTTTAACCATTTCCTGCAAAATATTTTGTTCAATAACTTCAAAATGGACATATTCACCACAGTTCTTCATCACTGTCTCCAACAGCTGAAAAGATTTTGCAACCAATGTCAAGAAAAATTATAATCATGAAGTAGTGTTAAACGAAGAATAACTTGATATGCTGCCTTATGCTGATAGTTCGACAGTGACTCAGGAGCAGATAATGAAAAAAAAATTGCATAACTGTTCATTCAATTGGACAAGTTGATGTTTGTCACAGAATAAAATTTAGAGTTCCCACATAAAAAATATTATCATGGTAAATACACACCGTCAATGTGAGAAATTGCACTCTTGGATCCCTATGCTGCAACCGTTTCTTCAGAGCTTTTACCACATCCTTCGTTTGCCTGATTCAAATGGCAAAATTTGTAGCAATCAGTGATCAGATATAACTTAATCTGGAGTCTGGACAACATTATATCTAGAAGTTGTTTTTAGGGAGAAAATGCAGCTTAGCAATTCAAACTGTGGAGTTTACTATAAGAAAAAAAAAACATATGTGTCCTTAATAATTCAGCTCCTTGCATTGTACTGCTTCAAGTGAATGTTCAAATTCAATTGTTCCGAAATAAAAGAATATTTAAATTCAACATAGTTACTAAACAGTATCTAACAGAGAACATCAAACACACACACTATGAACAGTGACTTAAATCGGATTCAGAGCTAATATTTACCAAGAGACCTTGTCTTTTAACGGAAATACTAGGACGCAAGCACTTAAACTAACTACTAGAGCTACCTTTACGTCATATTTTTTAGATCACTTAACCCCATATTTTGGGGCCCTGGATAACTTAGACCCTTTGAGAATAAACCATAAACATACAATAACCCCCACAAATTCTGTCATAATCAACCATGATATCTCAGCACGTGCTAAGACATAGCTATACCTGATCTCAGATTACGATTCCTCAACTCATACTAGGCTAAAGGTTGTACCGAAACACGCCACCCTAAGCTGAATTTAACCTGCAAGGCCGTCTAGTTATTGCTTACACCCCTTCTAGTTCCAATAACATGTAACAGGTACCGGAAAACAATCCATGGTTACATAAGGCTACTTCCTAAAAATCATCTAAATTTTAAGTTCAATTTAAGTAGCAACAGGGCGAAACCGATTGAAATTTTGACCGAAGCCCGCTGAACCAATCGAGTCAACGCCCCTAAACCAATTTCGACGAGGACAGCAGAGCCGCGACAGAAAAACAGAAAGCAACAAACGAAATTTCCGCTCCCCACAGCAAGCTCCAGCCCCGCGGCACAATCTGTCCCCCGGCGCAACCGTCGAGCCAGGCAAACGCACCCCACGGCGGCGCCGGGGGTTCCCACAGGCGAGAGAGCTGCAAGGGGGTCAAACACAGACACAGCAGCAACGGGAAGGGAGGGGGAGAGGAGGGGGGAGGCGATCGGTCACCAGCGGTCGGCGTTGAGGGTGTCGCATATCTCGAGGTTGATGGCCCAGTCGGGGCCCTGCAGCAGGTGGCTCGTCGCCTTGTCCACCCGCGACGACGCCGGCAGCCGCGCCGGCGGCGGCCCCGTCACCACCGGGTACATCGCACCCCGCCCAAGAGAGCGCCGACCTGGCCTGCCGCTGATTCCCCGCCACCGCGCGGCGCCGAGACCTCGGGCTGGGTTCGGGTGTCGTACGCGATACGGAGCTCCGAAAAATTCTTCGATATTTTTTCGCTTCCTTTTACTACGACGAGGAGGAGGCCGAGGGGCAGGTGGGCTCGTCGTCTCGAGGAGCAAGAAGAATAGGCTCGGCTGCGTTTATGTACCTCGGGCCACGGGAACCACCTCGATGACAGGTGGGACCCGGTCCCACCTGTCGGCGGCTGCGAGGGAAGGAATCGCGTGGCGCGGGGGGCCCACCTGGCACGGGGATGGTTTAGGTTTTTAAGCGGTTTTGGGGCAGAGGGGTTTATCCATTGACGACAGTTAGTACTTGCAAAATCTTCTTTGTCTCGCAGTCGCAGGCTGGTTTTTTGTCATCTTTTGGAACAAACCGCTTCGTCAGCTCTAATGCTTCTTTTGTTCATCCATGGAGCCTATCTAGCCCAACAGGGTTCGCACGATGAGCAACAGCAAACAAGTTTTACCGGCGTTTAAGACTTTAAGATACCATGTCTGTCAAACTCAAGAAAATGTTATTTTTGATTTTTTTTATAATATGCTCTTCGTTCAACCTTACCTCTATTTTTTTTGAAGAAATAATAAACACGGAATCCGTATGTCAACCACTTTTTATTTTTTGAATAAAGTAGAACTAGAGGTTCTATATGGTAGTAATGGATCTGTGCAATAATTAATAGGCGGTAGATAGAGAAAATAATTGTGACAATATTTTAATGGTATTTTTCTTTTGGTACAATTGTAAATTTACCAATGGTTTAAAATATTATTGTAAAACTATCATTAGAAAATTATAAAAATAACACCAGAAGTGTCATTCTAGTGACATCCTTACAATTTTAAAAAAAACAATGGCAAATTTGTAAAAGCCTCTCTTTTATAAATCTGTGTTACGTGCATGAGCAATTGCTAGCATAGGTAGCCTTCCAAATAGGCAGTATTTAAGTATAGTTTTGTGAGTTTTATTAATTTATATCCCCTACGTCCTTACATATAGGCAGGAATTTAGTCTCACTAAAAAATCAGTTAGATTTATTGTGTTTTTATCATCGATTTGGTTTTTATGTTAACTGAGTTAGATGATCGCAATGACAAACCAATTTGGTGTCTACACATACATATATTGTGTGTTATCATATACTCTATCCATCCAAAAAATAATTTTATTTTTTTGCTCATCGTACACATACCATTACAAAAGCTAAAAGACTAGAATATCCTGCACTTTATCAAATCATAATACAATTATCTCTTTTATCTATTATTAATGTATTTATTCTTTTTTTACAACTTCCAATGCAATGATTACGTATAAATAGAAATGAATTTAGTTTAGGATAAACTAGAATTGTTAAAAATAATCTTATTTTAAAAGAAGGTTAAAATAATCAGAATATAATTAATTCAAAATTAAAAAATGACCACTGAAAATTAAATGACCAAAATAAAATCTTTTGATATCTAGTTAGTCTATACAAAATGATTTAGAAATAATTATATTTTAGACCGAATATTGTATGAGTACTTATGTATGTATGGAAAGACTTGCATATCACATATAGAAATAATTATATTTTAGACCGAATGTATGAGTACTTCTGTATATATGAAAGACTTGCATATCACATAGACAAATGTTGACTTTTTATTTTTCTTAATATTTTGGTGTACGCAGGTGTTTTGGCTGATAAACCATTAGGTTTAAAAAATGCCATTTTTTCAGGAAAAAGGAGAATGATAAGTTGGTGTATTCACGTATTCATGTTTCGTTTGTGACCTAGCAACAAAATTGTGAGAAAGACAAAACAAAAATAAGTTGTTGTAGGGTTTAAATTTAAGATGCATGGAAACATGGAAGAAATAAAACGGTAGTTAGTACTAGTATGATTTTTAAAATTATTAGAAGAAACGGCAGTTAGTATGATTGGTCTCGTAGCTTCCTAAAGTTTTTACTTTTGAAAAATGGCGCGAAGCATCTGCCGTCACGCCATATCCTTTCCAACTGACTACCAATTAAACTAATAATAGCTTAAATTACTATCGAAATAATTGACTGATTAAATCAATTCAATCAGAGTGGCGGCATGTACCGTTAAGTTGCTTGTCGAGGAGGGCGAGGCGCACGGGAGAGAGAGAGAGAGAGCAAAACGTTGACTTTGATTTGTGAGTCTCGATGGCGTCCGCGTCATGCATGCATCCATCCGGACGGGGATGTGTTTCGTCCACCCGTGCGGTGTGCCTCTCGCGCCGCCAAAGCTGAACGACAGATTAGAATTGTCTTTCGATCGATGCGTCGTGTTCGACTTCCAGAGTCGCACATGCGCTTTCCAGGTCAGTGACGGTCAGCATCGTGATGAGATGACCTTAACCTCATCGTGTTTAATTTGTTCAGCCTTAAATTTAAAATTAATTTTATTGGTTTCTCCATCGTTTCTCATCGTGTTTAATTTGTTCAACCTTAAATTTAAAATTAATTTTGTCGGTTTCTCCATCGTAGTTTATTTTTCAGTTTTTTCTTTTAAATCGTTATAAACTGATATAAAAATATTTTACTTATATAAATTATTTTTATTTATAAATATATCGTTTGTATTTTTAAAAACTAAAAGATGCACCCTTCACTTTCAGTTTGGACGGTTGCCTACCTGCACACTTGGGTATCGCTTGAAAAGCCCCTTTCTAAAAAAAACTAACAGTTTGCAAGTGTTTTAGTAGGACTAGAACACGTCTAGAAAGCTGTGCATAACCAAGTTTTTTGTGTGTGTATGACACACTGTGGGGGTAAAACACTTTCTGTGTAACCAATGATGACACTGAAACATGGAGACGATAATACAGAGACAACTGAAAGCCAGACATATCATGGATACATCCATTGGACCAAAAAGTTAATTATTCCTATTTTCAGTGATTTACTCGTGGCTTATTCACCATGTGTATATATATATATATGAAAAACTCGAATTAAGTTAGGTGAATTCCTTTCAAAAAAAAAAAGTTTGGTGAAGATTCTTCGTAGAGGAAATATTAAACAACTGAAGTCCATCTCCTTTCTGTTCTTATCCTACAAAACAACAACAAACGGAAATAGAAAAAAAACAAAAATGCCCGCACGAAACAGAGATGGCCAAATACGCTAAATTATGTATGCTGGTCGATCCATTGAAGCATCAGCACAAGCAGATCAGAGCAGGGAAACAAAAAAAAAAACTCGATGGTGATCGCAATGCATACGCATGGTATATGTTTTCATTTAAAATCATTTATGTTTCACATGCCTACTAATTAAAAAGAGGTTTGGTTGTCTGCAATAATTGATTTTGTAGTAGCCAAAAGATAGAGACAACTATAGGCATCCTCGGAATCTCCAAGACTCCAACAACACTTGTTGAAGCTATTGACGTTGAGGAGGAAGAAGGTCAATACTGAAATCGAGAGATCGCCGGAGAAGCATGGAATGTCTATTTACTCCCTCTATGGCTGTGTTCGGCTGCCTAAGCTAGTTATCTTATCTCCCTCTTTTTTCGCACGCACACTTCCTGAACCGCTAAACGATGTTACAAAAATTTTCTATAGAAAAGTTGTTTTAAAAATCATATTAATCTATTTTATATTTTTTTTAATAATTAATAATTATATAATTGTACTAAATTTTTCGCGCTGGATAAGTAGCCCACCCCTCGCACCTAACGAACGGGGCCTATGTTGATATAAACATTATTTCAGAAGTGCCGGCTTCAGGTTAGGACATATGAGTGTATTTTATGAGGATATCAAATAGACTTATAAAAGAAATTACCTGTCCATTTTGCTAGAGGCCAGATTTGCATGGTTAACCGGAGGCCCATTGGACAAGAGTTTTAACGGTAAGTGTATTAATTGTACAGTTGCATCGTCTATCATCGTGAAAGCGTATATAATACACCGAGTGATAAGTTACGTACGATGGAACACACTATACAATTGGAGCGCACGTAGGCATGTACCGTTTGTTTTGTTTTTCTTGTGACTACCGTGTTTTGCTATGGATTTTATGATATATTATCAAAACTTTTTATATAAAATAGTCACTTAATTTGAATTTATAGGTAGATATCAATCTATATTTAACTAATTTTTAATATAAAAAATTAAGAGCTAAATTATAAAATTATAGTAAAGGTAGGTGATCTCATACTCCTTTTTATAAGAGTATAGACAATAGCTGGCACACATGTTGTCAATGACACGATAAGCACAGGCGTTGCCGGTGACGAGCTACAGGAGAAGGCGGGCGACAAGAGGCGATCGACTCGACTATGCAGGATCAACTCTCGTGTTCGTGGGCCGGATTGGGCTGCGTAGTTTCTGTCTCAAGGCCTGCGTGCCAACTGTCACACATGTACTCGTGACCCAGATCATGTACAGCTGAGCTGGCGGCTGCATATATATAAGCTAGAACGAATAAGATAGAGGCTGGCTTTTGGCTTGGTGGCGATCGGCAGCGGCGGCTCACCCTGCTGGGGTTGAGAAGACTTGTAATCAGCCAAACATTCATCTATCTTAAGCCAGTTTACTCCTCCCAAATTATGTGTTCTTGTTGTTCTTCGTCATCACCTAGCGATACCTAACAAAATTGGTATCAGAGTCATCCTCAACACCACCAAATTTTTTGATCGGGCTGTAGAATTACCGGAAAGGGTGGGAATTCGGCTGGGAAATCGGCTAAAATCCACAAAAGTTTCGACTCCCCGGACCGGGTTGGCCTAATTCGGAGAGTGGTGCGGATAGCCAATCTGGAGAAACCACGTTATCTAACGAAGCAAGCGTTGAAGATCATGGAGCAAGGCGACAAGAAGGTTGACGAGGCCGAGCAGCGTCGGGCGGAATCAAATTTGAAGAATCATGCTGAGATCCAAGCGATCAAGAAGGCGGTGGAGATGAGGTTACCCGAGATTGAGAAGAGACTTGAGGGCCTGAGCACCATGGTGGAAGGGTTGCAAACCAAAGTTGAATATCTGCAGAAGTTGGCTCCACGAGTACTCCAGATCGCCCCATGGCTATGAAACTCCACCTCCTACTGGTAAGCCCCAATTCTCAAGTGTTCCTGAGTTTGGTTCTACTTTCCATGATCGGAGTCTGTCATCTCATTCACCAAATCTTAGTGCCAACGTGCCTCCTATGACTTGTCCTCAATTCGATGGAGAAAATCCACAGTTATGGAAGGATAACTGTGAATCCTACTTTGATGTGTATGGTGTGCACCCCCATCATTGGGTGAAAGTGGCCACACTTAATTTTGTGGGAGCTGCAACTTTTTGGTTATAGTTTGTGCATGCTAGAATGATTGGTATTTCTTGGCTGGAATTCTGTGATCGGGTGGAGTCAAGGTTTTTGAAGGATCAGGAACAAACTCTAATTAGGCAGCTCTATCATGTACACCAGACTACTACTGTAGCCGACTACGTAGAAAGATTTGACAACATCATGCAACAATTGTTGTCTTATCCAAAGCCAGCTGAACCAAGGTATTTTGTGACAAGGTTTGTGGATGGATTAAAGGATGATATCATGATTGTAGTCATGATCCAGAAACCGCCAGATATCGATTCCGCTTGTTCCCTGGCCATGCTGTATGAGGAGGCTGTAGATGGAATCAAGTCCAGTGGGAACAAAAGATATGATCAGCCATCCAACTCCAGAGTAAACCGCAATTTACCCAATATTTATACCCCTTCTCAGGCTAGATCTCCAGGTCAAATTAGCAGTGAAAACATCAGGACCAGGGAAGATAAGTTGGTTGCTCTCAAGGCATACCGCAGGGCTAAGGGCCTATGTTTTGTATGTGGAGAGAGATGGGGGCGAGACCACAAGTGTGCACCATCCGTACAGCTTCATGTGGTGCAGGAATTGATGTAAATCATGCAAGGTGAATCAGACCATGAACATTCAGTCAGTGAGAATCAAGTTGAAGAAAATGACATTACTAACAACAGTAATCTAATGGCTATCTCTCAGCAAGCTCTGTGGGGAACGGAATCCAACAAATCCATTCGGCTCAGGGGTTGGCTACAAGGTCAGGAAGTATTGATGTTGGTAGACTCTGGTAGTACTCATTCTTTCATCAATCAGGACTTGGGAACCAAATTACAAGGAGTCCGAAAGTTGAGTAATCCAATATCTGTCAAGGTGGCTGATAGCAGTATATTAAGTTGTAATGAAGCTGTCTTCAACTGCCAATGGAGCATATAGAATCAGTGTTTTTCCTGTGATTTTAGATTACTTCCATTGGGTAGCTATGATATCATCCTGGGTATGGACTGGTTGCAGCAACTTAGCCCCATGAAGGTTGAATGGAATGAAAAATGGCTGGAATTCAGTCATCAAAACAAGTTGGTCAAGTTGCAGGGCATTACAGCTAACCTCTCTTCTTGTGCCACCGTTAGCAGTGAACAGGTCCAAGGAATGTTAAGGCAAGGTTCCCTACTCGATTTGGTACAAGTTCAAGTGCAACAGCCTATAGTTTCTGAAGAAAGGCTCCTTGAAATTCAGAAATTGCTGGATCAGTACTCTGACATTTTTGCTGAGCCAACCGGGTTACCTCCTAAAAGATCTTGTGACCATACCATCCCTTTGATTCCTGGCAGTAAGCCTGTTAATTTGAGGCCTTACAGACACAACCTAGCCCTCAAAGATGAAATAGAGAAACAAATTGTTGAAATGCTTCACTCTGGAGTCATACAACCCAGTCACAACCCTTTCTCTTCTCCAGCCATTTTGTTAAAAAAGAAAGATAGCACATGGCGGTTAGTGATCGATTACAGGAAACTCAATGAGCAGACTATCAAAAGTAAATACCCTGTACCCATAATTGATGAATTATTAGATGAACTGTCTGGTTCACAGTGGTTCACAAAGTTGGACCTAAGAGCTGGTTACCATCAAATTAGAATGGCACCAGGAGAGGAGCACAAAACTGCATTCAGACTCACTCTGGACACTATGAGTACAGGGTCATGTCCTTTGGCCTCACAGATGCTCCAGCCACTTTCCTTGCTGCCATGAATGACACATGGCATCTAGTACTAAGAAAATTTGTGTTGGTCTTTTTTGATGACATCCTCATTTATAGCCTTGACTTGGAGTCTCACATAAATCATGTTAAATAAGTTTTCCAGCTCCTGAGAGAAGGCCAATGGAATGTTAAACTCAGTAAGTGTTCTTTTGCTCAAAAGCAACTTTCTTATTTGGGGCATGTCATTGGAGCTGCAGGTGTCTCTACTAAACCTTCTAAGATTCAGGATGTGTTGAATTGGCAGACTCCACACAATGTTAAGAAGCTAAGAGGATTCCTGGGTCTCACAGGTTACTACAGAAAATTTGTAAAGAACTATGGCATCATTAGCAAACCTTTAACCCAATTGCTCAGAAAGGATGGGCCCTTCAAATGGTCACCTGAAGTAAATTCAGCCTTTGAACAGCTAAAACAAGCATTAGTCACTGCACCTGTTCTAGCCCTACTTGATTTTCAGAAATCTTTTGTGGTGGAAACAGACACCAGTGAATCGGGCATAGGGGCAATTCTTTCTCAAGATGGTCACCCCATTACTTATGTCAGTAAGGCTCTCAGTCCAAAATTTATCGGCTTATCAACTTATGAGAAAGAGTGTATGGCTGTCCTCTTGGCTGTCGATCACTGGAGGTCATACCTCCAGATTGGTTCATTCACTATTCTCACTGACCACCATAGTTTAAAGCATCTCAGTGATCAGAAGTTGCACACTGTCTGGCAGCACAAGGCATTTACCAAACTGCTTGGTCTGGATTACAAGATATCCTACAGAAAGGGTAGTACTAATGCTGTTGCTGATGCCTTATCCAAACAATTTTAGGAGATTCATGCTATCTCTACCTGCACACCTGTGTGGTTGCAAGAAGTTATCTCTGGTTATGAAAAAGACTCTGCTAGCATGCAGTTATTGGCTTCACTGGCTGTTAATCCCCATGCTCAATCTGGGTATTCTCTACATAATGGTATCATCAAATTTAAAGGCAGAATATGAATTGGTCAAAATACTGAATTACAAACTAAAATCATCACTGAGTTGCATGCTAACCCAGTTGGAGGACATTCAGGATTCCCAGTTACTTACAGGCGAATTAAACAACTATTTGCTTGGCCACACATGAAAAAGATGATCAAACTTCAACTACAACAATGCCAAACTTGCTTACAAGCTAAACCTGACAGATCAAAATATCCTGGCCTACTGCAGCCGTTACATGTACCCCAAGGAGCTTGGTAGGTAATTTCTCTTGATTTTATTGAAGGATTGCCCCGCTCTCACAAGTTTGATTGCATCCTGGTGGTTGTTGACAAGTTTTTTAAGTATGCACACTTTCTGCCCTTGGCCCATCCCTTCACGGCTCTAGATGTGGCTAAGGTATTCATGTCTCATGTCTACAAACTCCACGGACTACCCATCACCATCATCTCCGATCGTGATAAAAGTTTCACTAGTAATTTGTGGGACCAACTTTTTTCTCTCGCTGGTACTTCTCTGCACCTCAGTTCGGCCTATCACCCCCAGTCGAAAGGTCAAACTGAGCGTGTTAATCAGTGCCTGGAGATTTACCTTCGTTGTTTTGTCCATGCTTCCCCAACCAAATGGTCAGATTGGTTACATTTGGCAGAATTCTGGTACAACTGTTGCTATCATTCGGCGTTGCAGAAGTCACCATTCGAAGTACTGTATGGCCATCCTCCAAACCATTTTGGTATCACTCTTAACGACTGCACAGTACCAGATTTGAATGCCTGGTTGAGTGATCGCAAACTAATGCAACAGTTGGTCCAGCAACATCTTCACCAGGCTCAACAACAAATGAAACATTTTGCTGACAAGAAGAGAAGTTTCAGGATATTTGCGGTGGGCGACTGGGTCTATTTAAAAATCCAACCGTATGTTCAATCTTCCGTGGCTAATCGAGCTAATCACAAACTTGCCTTCAAGTATTTTGGCCCCTACCAAATCATTGCCAGAGTGGGTTCGGTTGCTTACAAGCTCGATTTACCTTCGGACTGCCTCATTCATCCAGTTATTCATGTGTCCCAGCTGAGAGGCCTCAAGCACCCTTCACCTGTCCTCCATCCCAAACTTCCGTCAGGCGATATTCACCTCCGCTATCCTCTTCACGTGCTGGATTCTCGCCTCATCAGGAAAGGCAACCACACTCGCCCTCAACTTCTGATTCAGTGGTCTGATTCTGTTGCCGAGGATGCTACATGGGAGGATGAACCCGACCTACGTCGACGCTTTCCTGGAGCCTTGGCTTGGGGGCAAGCCAAATTTCAAGGGGAGGGGACTGTCAGTGACACGACAAGCACAAGCGTTGCTGGTGACGAGCTACAGGAGAAGGCGGGCGACAAGAGGCGATCGACTCGACTACGCAGGATCAACTCTCGTGTTCGTGGGCCAGATTGGGCTACGTAGTTTCTATCTCAAGGCCCGCGTGCCAACTGTCACACATGTACTTGTGACCCAGAGCATGTACAGCTGAGCTGACGGCTACATATATATAAGCTAGAACGAATAGGAGAGAGGCTGGCTTTTGGCTTGATGGCGATCGACGGCGGCGGCTCGTCCTGCTGGGGTTGAGAAGACTTGTAATCAGCCAAACATTTATCTATCTTAAGCCAGTTTACTCCTCCCAAATTATGTGTTCTTGCTGTTCTTCGTCATCACCTAGCGATACCTAACACACGTGTGACATATATATGTGTTCATGTGTAGGGCCAGCCGATGCTCTTGCTGGCCTGGCCTGCCCCTACGTACAAGAATCTAGGCTAGAGCGTGAACGCACGTGCACTCTTCCTTCGCGTGAATCCCTTTTATGTTAGACCAAAATATGATTTGCCTTATTTTCTTTCTTGTTTTAATGAAAGTGATGGAGAACGTGTTTTTTTCTAATGTTACCTATTTTTATTCTGAAGTGAAACATGAGACAAGAACAATTTTTTTTGTCATTGCTTCTTTTGTTGCACCTCCATGAACTGTTTTTTATATAATATTTTTCAATTTTTTTTAATTCATTTAAAATTCATCTAAAAATTTGTATATTACAAGTTTGAATATATGTGTAAATTTCTAAGTAGAAATTATATATATATATATATATATATATATATAAAGTATATAAAAAATTCCATGTACATAGTTTTCTATGTGTAAAAGTTTGTATATAAAAATTTATATATAGAAAGTTGACCATAAATTAGAAGTACACATGCTGGCTTAATATATTTGACCATTTGAATACGTACATAGACAGTAGTGGATCTAGAAAAAATATTAGGAGGGACTGGACGAAAGAGAACTGCTTTCAGTTCTTCCTTCTCTTTAGTAATACCAGAAATTTTATTGGAGAGGCTAAGAGGAGCTTTAATGGCGCAGATCGGATAGGGGGGGCTGAAGTTCCCTTAGCCCCGGTGATAAATCCGCTCCTGCACATAGGTCATGAGAAAAGAAAGAATATTTTTCTAATGCGTTGGTATTCAAACTTTTGAAATACATAATATAAGGGCACGTACAAAGGTGTCTATTAGCTGACTCTCTCAATCACCACGTAAGCAAATTTGGTGACGTGGAGCAAAGAGAGGGAAGGAGAGAGAAAAATTGTTGTCATGCATGACAACGGCGTAGAGTCGACTCTTAGCATTTATTAAAGAAAACTTTCTTGCATGAAAATGTATTAAAAGGAAACTAGCTTAATAAAAAATATTTTATTGCATTAATGAGAAGAGACCACACCTGACTCTACCTTTGTACGTATTATTTTAAAATAGACTCTTGTTGCTGATGTGGCTTGAGATAGAGCCCACAGTAGACTTGAACATGTCCTAATGAACCAAAATGTAAAAGAAGAAAGAAAATAGCATTCGCGTGTAAAGAAGCAGGAATTATGTTCGCATTCGTGCGGTAGGCGTACCAATACATCCGTACACGTATGTGATCCTTTGGGTCACAATTGTGAAATGTATATAATTAACGCGGGAGTTGGTTAGGTTTTTAAAATTAATGTTAAACTATCAATAACTTCATAGATGTTTGCATTAAACGAAAAAAATGATACGCACACGAATATTGCTTAATTGGTACTATTGCATAAACTCATTATATTTTATAAATTCATATACTACTGCTACCTCTGTTCCAAAATAAATTTATCTTTCATCTATCCCACACGTACCAATATAAAAGCAAAAGACTAGTATGCCCTCCACTTTATCCAATGGAATGATAGCTTGAATGATAAAATTGTTTTGGGATAAATAAGATGGTGAAAAATAAAATTATTTTAGGATGGAAGGCGTATAAAGGTAGATAATATAGTGTTGACCAACTCTGCAACGGTGCCACCCCCATAAACTCTATTCTATATTGTTTTTAACAACTACTATTTGATGTCTTTTCATATAACAAAATAGTCTTAAATATTGTGGTTCTATGCTATTGCATCTGTAAAATACAAGTTCATTCATTTAGAAAAACAATTTCATTATGCAAAGACATCTTAATCCATAGTTTTTATCCTCAAAAGCCTCACAATTAATTTGTTTCAAACAGTACAAGTATATATATGTTAATTTCATATATATTTCCATAGCACAGTACATGTATTTGGCTAGTGTATAAGTGTATTCTAGTGTACAATTGATGATAAGATTTCAAAATTTTGATCAAATATTATATTAAATAACAAAGTTAATTTATGATTGGAGCTAGGTCTGGTGTACTGCAGATAATGACCCCTCCATATATATTTACTAGCCAAATGCATATGTTTTGCAATGAATAAAAATATATTATGTTATTCCTAGAATAAATAGAAAACTATTTTTAATGAAATATGTGAACATCTTTTTTATATAGAAAATATCCATATCAATTTGATTTTAGGTGGATATCCATATAGATTTGACTGATTTTTAATATTATGAAGTTAAGGGGGTAAATTGTAAAAATGTAATGGTAGTAGGTGGTGTAGAGGCTTTTATAGTAGTAAAGAAAAAACATGTTATGTTATTTCTAGAATAAATAGAAAAATATTTTTTATGAAATATGTGAACACCCTTTTTATATAGGAAATATCCATATCAATTTGATTTTAGGTGGATATCCATCTAGATTTGATTGATTTTTAATATTACGAAATTAAGAGGGTAAATCGTAAAAATACAATGGGAGTGGGTGGTGGCAGTGAACCACTACTAGAGACTTTTATAGTAGTAAAGATAAATTGGGCAAACATGTGTATATATGTACGTTCTAATTAACATTTTATTTTATATGCGTTTGTTAATTTAACTTCACCATATTTTCTCCTTTACTAATATACGCCACGCCACCCATGTTAAATATATGCCGTTTATTGTTTTTGACATAATGAAACACATTTGTAGTTAATTTTATAAATATATTTATACTACAATTGGTATTATATATAGTAGGATTTTTAAAGGTAAAAATTTAATTGAAAAGCATGGTAGTAGAGACTGGTAGAATAAATTCTCATGCCATCACAAAATATATGGTCACAAAATTACATACACACTTGCTAAGGCCCCGTTTAGTTCGTAAAAACATCACATCGAATCTTTGGACACCTAAATAAAACATTAAATATATATGAACATTAAAACTAATTACACGGTTATGCGGGAAATTGTGAGACGAATCTTTTAAGCCTAATTAGGACGTGAGTAGCCATAAGTGCTATAGTAACCAACACGTGCTAATGATGGATTAATTAGACTCAAAAGATTCGTCTCGCGGTTTACACGTGGATTCTGAAATTTGTTTTGTAATTAGACTATGTTTAATACTTCAAATGTGTGTTCAAAAACTTGATGTGATGTTTTTGCAAAAAAAATTGCAAACTAAACATGGCCTAAATCTAGAATGAAATAGTTTAAATAAAAATAGAAAAAAAATTAAAAACATGTTAAGTTTTGATCACTTATACTGTATAGTACTCAGTACCGGAATAATTAACTTTTTGCCCCTCTTAGAAATGACACTAACATATTTGCCACTGGGCCCACATGTCATAGACATATGAGGGCCCACGTGTCATAGACAGCGGGTGGCAAATATGCTATGTGCTATTTTTAAAAGTGGCAAAAAGTTAAATGCCCCGTTAGTTTAAAATTAAATTAACCAACATCAAACAAAAATAGTGGGATGGAGTACTTCCGTTTCATAATATAAAACTTTCTAACATTGTCTAATTTATATGAGTGCTAATGAATCTAGATATATATAAAAATAGGCCTAATGAAAATGTCAAGCGATATATTTATAAACGAAAAATAATTTGTGAATAAAACACACACACATATATATATTCTTAATGATCTAAAAGAAAATTTAAAAAAATAACTACGATGAAAAAACATTAAAATCAATGCAAATTTAAGGTTAAAAATTTAAATTTTAACTTATAAATATAAGGAAAACGAAAAGACGAGAGTGATAATATAAATTAATCATTAGATGAATTCTAATATACATTAGAAACGGAGAGAGTATTATGCATATGCATACATGCATGCATATCTTCAGTGCCTGACATGTTCTTAATTAATGGCTGCTCTTCACCAGAGATCGAAAGACAAAGCAATATAGGAAGATTTAGTACTTGTAGCTAGTTTAGACATTATTGCATGCGTACGGTTAAAAGGGCCGTGTGTGTCCAAGAAACTTAATTATCATTTCTATCTCAGCAAGAAAGCATTTCAGCAGCGCTAGTACCATCTGGCCGGTGACAGAACAAGCTAGCCAAAAGAACCCCAAACAAATTAGGAATATTAGGCTAATTATGCAAGCGTGGCCAGAGAGAAATAAGTATATGTATGCGGAGTTCTTATACTTTTCCAAATTGAAAGTTTGTGTTACTAAAGCAGTTTTGGTTTTCTATACCTCTAATTAACACCGAGCTTATATTAAGCTTACTCTTTGTTATATTTTGTTTGCCCTGCAAATGTTTTGTCCCAAAAGTAGGAGCACAACAGTAGGATTCGAACAAAAGTTTCCTCCTTATTGTGTGCTTCTCCGCTCAACTAATCATCGAAGACAAAACAAATCTACCGTTGCACTTAATTAATTTGTATCGAAAACTAATTTTAGATCCAAACTCCAATTAATCCATGCATGTAATGAAAGGCAAGAGATCAATACTAGTGCAAAATGATCGAGGTTGTCGAGCTAATTCTACTAAAGCATCTAGTAGACCTTAATTAACAATGGCATATATAGAATCATCAATCTTTCGAAATAGTAAGCAACGGGGCTCCAGATCGATGAGAATGGCATGCTCATGAAGCCGTATATGACCAACATACCTGCATGCTCGTCTTCTTCCAAACAAAAATGTGGAGGTCATCAGTGGCAAACCCTGACGAAGCTAGCTAGCCTGCTAATTAACTGGGGAAATCCTCATGCAGGTGCAGCATGCAGCTTGCTCGATCGGCGAGCTGCTCGCAGCCTGCGCGCAGTGGCGAGGCGTGCACGGTGGAGAAGAAGGGCACATGCATATATACATACATGCCTCTCAGCTGGCCGGCCGGCCGACGCCGGCCATGCATCCAGCTATATATATTTATTCCTCACTTCCGGTCAGGCAAAGGACGCGCCCGCGGCGGCGGACTGTGGCCGGCCGGCCGGCAGCGTCCGTGCCAAGAATATGCAGGCGAGCTGGAGGGCTATGAATGCACGTGCCCTGCTTCTCCACCTCGCGCGCCTCGCCATCCTTCAACGGCGCGCGCGACCGATCTGCCATGGCCGACCGACGTCGAGCTCGCTCGCTCGCTAGCCGATGATGCCGTGGCACGGCCGGCCGGCCGGCTTTATGCACCTCTCCGGCCTACTCATCTCTCGTCCTCCCGGCCGGCCGCCTCCTACCGGCTATCGCACAAGGCCTTGAAGACTAATTAAGGAGTAGGTAGTAGTGTGCCGCTACTGCTGCACTAGCTAGGCCGATCGAGTTATTATGGCTGCTTCGTTTCATCACTGCAAGCTTAAGCAATCAATTTTAGCTAAGAAGGGGAAGAAGGAGAAGAAGAAGAGAGAGAGAGAGAGAGAGAGAGAGAGGCCACCAACAACAACCCCGGCCGGCCCACGGGTAGGGGGCCAGTACAGCAAACAATGGCTGAATTCTCAAGGGGACCAGGATTTGACAGCCGAGTGACTGAGTGAGAGTGAGATACATATGGGAGGAGGACGACGACGAGTGCTGGCTAACTACTGGCCTTTTCCTTCTGAGATAAAATTAACAAGGCATCTCCGGGGTATCCATTTTCCTTCGCCCTGAAATCTCTGTACGTAGTGCGTACCATGTAGACATCATTTCTACGAAAAGGGTATCTTTCCTACGAATTAAAACGATCTTTTGTGTGATTCAATTTCTTTTTATTTATGAACTTAATTAAGTATTCGGTGGTGATTTCATTTCGACGCCAATTCAAAACAATTGAAAACCATATCATTTTTATGGAAACAGTCTCGGTACGTTCGGAAACTTATGCACTGCTTTCACCCTGGTGGGCATGTAGCTAGCTACTTCATCCCTTACATATTCTAAAATTTGTTAAAAATGTCTAGATATATCCATATATCAATGTATATATTTTATATATGTGTCTAAATTTATTAGCACATAAATAAATCTAGTTAAGATTAGAAAGTCTTATAATATCCTCCCTCCGTCCTTAAATGTTTGATGCCGTTAACTTTTTTATACACGTTTGACTATTCGTCTTAATTAAAAATTTTACACAATTATTAATTATTTTTATACCATTTCATTTATTGTTAAATATACTTTTATGCATATATATAGCTCTACATATTTAAATTTTTTTAATAAGATGAATAGTCAAATGTGTATAAAAAAGTTAACGACGTTAAACATTTAGAGATAGAGGTAGTATAACGAAGGAAGTAACAGCTAACAGTGTGACCTCAGAAAGCGCCATGTGTGACATGTATCGCGGAAGGAAGGAAGAATTGTTCTTGGCTTGGCGAGAAGGAAAACAAAAGGGGGGGGGGGGGGGGCTCACACACTAGCTAGCAGGCGCCCCCACATCCTCTTGAGAGCTTCTTCTTTGGGAATCCGTTTGGTGCACGATCGAGCTGCCCCGCTTTTGCTTTGATGTTCCTTGTAAAGGGTGAGTTGGAGCGAGCGAGCGTGGGAAGACAGCATTCACAAATCATAGCTGTAAAGGTTCTGTACTGTGCAAGTCCAACGTTGTTTTTGTTCTGTTGCAACCTTCTGTTGAAGATATTTGCCCCAACTCTCTTAACGGGTGGCCATGGTTCGATCAACGTTCATCACCTAACAGGACATATTCTGATCGAGAACTCCTATTCTAAGGTCAGCTGCGAGTTAATTATTAGCTCACCGTCACATCATTCCATGGCCCCAGGTATATCACCATTGCCCGACAACCCTAGCCGGCACTTTGGATTAGTATGCATGTGCTCACCATTTGTGAATTCTCACCAGCTTTTAACGATACCAATCGACGACGAGCTTGATTTATGTTGTGCATATGTAGGCCTGAAAATGCACTACGCAGTTTGGTTCCTGACCCGTCGTCATTCAGTGACGGATCTAAAAAGAAAATATTAGAAAGAGTTAATATCTTCTTCAATCTTTTATTTAGACTGCTTCGTGACACCTCCAAACATTTATTTCCTTCAATAATAATAATAGAAATTTAATTTATTGGAAGGGCTAAGGGGCTCCAATAAGAGGGGCTCTAGCCCACCCAACACGGATGACGGATCTGCACTTACCATCGTCCATCATGTATTATGCGTACCACATTTTATTAGACGGTTATTTTTGGTTGGTTACTATAATTATGATAATTAAGCTATATTTTTCTAACTCATTGGCACAAATATGTCATGGACTTATTATTTAGCCAAACGTTACCATACTCATGGTCAATAAGTTAGACTGTGGTAAAGTTATCCTTTAACCATACGAAGTCTTAGTACTTACACTTGGAAGGAGTGCAAGAAGTGATAAGCAGAGATAGCTTGTGGTGCCTGGACTGGAAATGCACGTACTCCCTAGCTCGTTGACAGTAGTTAATCTTGGGGGTGCAGCCGTGCAGACGATGAATCCAATGGAAATTTGGGCGGCCGGCACGCTGCTCGGCTACGTACCTGTCGACCGTACGTGCGATTCAACAATTAATCCTGCCTATCCTTCCTTGCGTACAACTTTACTACATTCTTTCAAGGCAGAACTACATAATAAGTACCCGCGTAGAGTTAGTTACGTACGCTGCTTAACACATTGGAAAGACTTGTCAGCGTCGATTCCTCAACCGAAACAAGACTTGGGAGATACTGACGAGGAAGGCCTTCGGTGCTGGATGTGAGGGCCAGCACTTTTTACAAATGTAAGCGGATCAAACAGATCAATACAAAATTATGGAATTGAGTTCGCAAGTTCACATATTAATACTGCAGAGTAGCATAGTCAATCAACAATTTATATAATATGAGTTAACAAAATCGCAGAATCGATTTAACACATCAATACATCTCATTCTAAATAAAATCAGAACAAAATATCTACCCACGACATTTGACGTGCCCACTAATTTCGAACACACCTCGAGTTAAGGTGGAACCACGCATGTGCATGCTATGTCGACAAAGACATGACTATGCATCTGTTTTAGAAAAACGATTCCATCACCATGAACTCCGCATAGGTCATTTTTATCGTATATGGTAATCTATACTCCTATAAAAAGGAGCGGTGATAGCGGCAGTAAATCTGCCACTACCAGCTACTCTCACTATAGTTTTATAATTTAGCCCTTAAATTTCTTCATATTAAAAACCAATTAAATATAGATTGATATCTACATATAAAATTAAGGTGACTATTTCATATAAGAAAATTTGATAACACATCATAAAATCCGTAGCAAAGCATGGGTATTTAGCTAGTACTTACATAAATTTTACAACATAAAGTTTGTTTAAAATTTTAACCTTGTATTAAAACTTTGAACTCAAAATTGAAAAGGCAAATCAAATACAAAATAAAGACTTTCAACTCAAATTTAGAAACTCTCAACTTAGAGTTAAAGCATTCAATTCAATTTTTGAAACTTTGAACTCAAATTTTTAAAAAAATCCAACTTGAAGTAAAAAAATATACTCAAATATTGAAACTTTTAACCTAGCTAAAATTTGAAACTTTCAATTAAACACTTATATGTGTGTGTGCGCGCGCAATAAAAATTTATTTAGCGTAATGACAATTATGGTTGATGATTATCAATGACAACTGTGTTGTATGCCCGCCGTGTGTGCTACTTACTAAGTCAGCGCCTACGTGCCCAATTATTGTACCTTAAAAATCAACACATAATGAATCTCAACAACATAAACACGTCCATTGCCTTTTAGATCTGCTCTATCTATTGTCCAAGTTTATGAGAAAAAGAGAGAATGCTTAGAAAGAGAGGAGCAAGACAAGAGTAAGAAATGTTTTAGAGGCGAAGCGCAAGGACTTATAAAGAGAGAGATCGAAAGAGGAGGGTAAGGAGAGCGCTGTTGTACTCTAGACTTACCTCGTTCCTGTCAATAGCGGTCTCTACGAGATCCCTATCCTAATCCTGGAGAGGACCATCGAAGAGGAGATGAAGAGGCTAGCACACAACGCTGACGTGGATTTGAGAAGGAGAGGCCTGCGTGTGGCACCATAGCCTTTGTAAGCTCCTCATCTCCTTACTAGTGCGATCGCTGATCAGAACCTCAGCTTTGTATATTGCCCATACTCGATGAGGCCCCTAGTGATAGCATTGTCGGGGTGAAGTGGTCACCGCACTCCAAGCGGCTATAGGGGGGAGAAGATAGGGGAAGTAGAGAGGACAGAGAGAAATGGGTTAGAGAACAGAGAATGGCGGCACAGTTTTTTGTCCGACTAATAGAGAAGGGATGGAGATCATCACACTTAAGGAATTTAATTAGCGTGGCTTTCACATGGGTGACTTGATGGAGAGCGGATGGAGATCATCACACTTAAGGATTTCCGTCCGGTTTTACACAGGTGACTTACTCGACTTGTCTCAGCTGTGTTTTTAATGCAGGTTAACTAAAAACCTAGCTTTAATAGTTGTTTGTTATATGTTGGTTCACTAAAGTTGACACTAATGTAGAGTTATCGGTGCAAGTATTTTCTCGTAGACCATGGAGGGGTCCCAGGCGGAAAATTCCATTAGTGTTGGAGATGTATTTTCATCACTCAGTTAGATATCAACTCATTTCTTATGTGTCATCCACATAGTCGTAGAAATTGAAAAAAAATGACAAGATATATTAATATAACATATATCACTTCATAAATATGTAAGTTCAAATTCAACTTCTACAATTTGCAATAAAAATAGTGAATTGGAATTACTATACGTATATTCACAGTTAAAGTTATTATTTTTGCTATAACTTATAGAACTGAATTTAAACTTGCGTGTTTGGAAATGATATATCGCACATAACCTATCTTATCATTTTTTTCAAACTTCTAGTGACTATATGGGTGACATGTAAGAAATAAGTGGATATGTAAGTGAGTGATCGAAAATATTTTCCCATGAGTGTAGGTGTTTGCTAACCATGCATTATAAAGCGTCCGAACAGATTGAGGTTATTGTACTAGGGTAATTTCTCATCGGTAACCGTAAGGCCTGGTTTAGTTTGCAATTTTTTTTGCAAAAATATCAAATCAAGTTTTTGACACACATTTAAAGTATTAAACGCATTCTAATTACAAAACAAATTTCTGATTCTGTCTGGAAACCGCGAGACGAATATTTTGAGTCTAATTAATACGTCATTAGCACATGTTGGATACTGTAGCACTTATGACTAATAATGTTCTAATTAGGTTTAAAAGATTTGTTTCATGATTTTCCTCATAACTGTTTAATTAGTTTTAATATTTATATATTTAATGTTTTATTTAGGTGTCTAAAAATTCGATGTGATGTTTTTGAAAAAAGTTTTTAGGAACTAATTAAACAGGGCCTAAGTTAACATGACGTGCAGTGTGCAACAAATGGTAGACGTGTGCAACAAATTGTGTGCTCGCCACCGCTCCTGCTACACACTGCAGTACGTACAAAAGCAGCGGTATTAAATACTATACTACTGCTGCATGCAGATGCAGAGAGCATAGCTCGATTCATACGACAGACTACGAAAGTGTACCGGTTGCTTTGGTGCAGAGCAACCTGCTAGTACTCGTTACATACATACGACGGCACGCACGAACAGACACATTCGTACACACACGGTGCAGCGATTAATTGTCCTTTGTCTCTATTGGCAACAAATTGAATGGTCTGGACCGTGTGATTGATTATACACAGACGGTAGACCCATCGACCGACCGACAGATGGCCGGTGTGACCCGTGCGTGGAGCCATGGGGGCATGGACTGATGGATCGGTGTTGCGTTTGTTTCCTTCTCCGAATGGTATAGGCCGCAGCATGCAGCACCTAGCTGGTTGCGTTTCCCCAACTTGCAGATGTGCTACACACCCCTCTCGCCCTCACGTTCGGACGAAACCTCTGCTTAACCCGGGCGCTAAAACACCACACAAACACATTGCGAAACCCCCCAAAATTGGCTTGCTTCGCCCATCTTTCTCTTCGTCAATCCTGTTTCCACCTCTTGGGTTGCGGTTGCATAGGGGTGTCCGCGTGAACATGATGCCATATTGCCATGATGCGTGTGACCACTGGCCGGCCAGCACCAGCGGACCCACGCACGTACCGACGGACGTACGTACGAGAAAAAAACAACAACAAAAGGATCGTGCATTGGCGCCGCGCGAGGCGATGACTAGTGTCAAGTTTGTCTCTGTGTCATGTGTGCGCGCGCGCGCGCGGTGCGCGGCCCTCCGTTTTTTTTGCCCCGTTTTTTACGGCGACACGCCGACGCCTCACGGCGAGGCTGGTGTGGCCGGCTGGCCGCGACCGAGAGCGCGCGCGCGCGAGGACCACACTCGCGGAATTCTGGGGCTTTCCAAGGTTCTCGCAATTGAACGGACCGCGCGAACAGCGCATCTCACGTACCAGTTTTGGCCCTGCATGAGCAGTGGCATTCACTGTGCAAGCCATCATCCTAATACGGCTGAATATTTTACAAAAACGATAATGGTCCAGTATGGGTGTCAATTCTGATGAATTAGACGTCCGTGCTCCTATCAACTCGCACGCCGTGCTCCCTTCTGTGTATTTTTCCTCGTTGGGCCAACGAGCGCGCGGCTGCCAGACTTTATTGAGATGAAAAGGAATAAAGGTATACAAGCAACAGTTAATAGATCTCGTTTGGTTCATGCTTAGTCCCTACTTATTAGTCTATATTAGTCTTTTTTAGTCTCTAAAATCTTAAACAGGAGAGACTAAGTCTGTGCTAAAATAAGTCTCTAAAGGAGATGCTTATTTGGGACTAAAAGGACTAAACGTGCGTCATGGGACCACCAGACCAAATACTCATAACTGCTCATTAGTTACCCTTTAGTCACTTGAACCAAACAACACAGACTAAAGCAGTGCTCATTAGTTACCCTTTAGTCACTTGAACTAAACAACACAGACTAAAGCAGTGACTAAAGGTTTAGTCATAGGACTAAAGGAACCACGTAAAACATGGTCTAAGGCTAAAGCAACCCGCCCATAGAGACAGAAAAAAAACTGGCCTGACTATCTTGTCTTGTCGCCAGCTACACAGCTCATGCATGATCATGTCAGCCAAAATAGAAGGTGAGGAGTGGACATTTTGAAATGGCAGCATTCCGCTCCTTTCAAACAAGCTAAGCCAAATGATCAAGATCACCACCGAATCAAAGAAACTAGGTTCCTTGGTGAGTAGCAGCCTGCAGTTAATTAGACAGCCACCAGTGTCTGTGATATTGGAGCCGTCAGGCCTCGCCTGCAAGGAGAGACGGCCCCCAACACGTCGCGGACTTGCCTCTTGAAGGTGAAATCGAAGGAGGAACGGGCACAAGTTTCTGGGGAATGACCTATGCTACCCCTCAACATGGGGAGGAGAGGTGTAAGAATCAGAATGTAGATATAGACGCTTTGAGAGGAGGATCATGGGCAGTTTGAGGTGACTATGATGTCGTCTATAATATATATTACAATAATCACTCCGGATATGTATTTATCCATAGATAAAATTCTCGGTAGCTAAATAAATGGGCATTATTGTGGTTAGCCACTACCGATATAAGTTCGCTCGTTTACCCGCCATATCTAATCGGTACATGAGTTTTACTAGTGCATAAATGTTTTGATATATAGTTAAGTCGAACTTTAATTTATATCTTGCAATATAATATGTTATTTTTGGTATGCACTGCAAACCAGCCCATCCCATAAACAATAAAATTTAGCATATTAGTAGCCTGTAATGACAACTTCTTTTAGGGATTAATCAATGTATATACAGCTGTCACGTACTCAACTGCAAACCAGCCCACCCGCCCTCGCAAAATCGAAAACCATGGCCACTGCTGAAATCATGGAAAAAACACGAACTTGATGGTGATTTGTGAGAGCAACTTTATGCATCTCTAGTGGTAGGACGCAGAAGTCATTGGTATTTGCTGCTTGTTTTACGTCGGTTCAAAAATATACCTGACACATATGAGGATTCTATTTATGCTGAAGTGCTGAACAAGCTATGGTATCCGGCACAAATAAGCCACCAAAATTTTTGTGACGGTTATTTACTGAATCTAGCATAAATATTATTTATTTATACCAGATGTTTATTTTGAGAGCAATTTTACCATCCTTAAGAAGGTATCAGGAGATATCACTGTTTTCTATGTAAAATTTAGTGGTTTTACATAGAAAACAGTGATGTCTCAATGATACCTACTTAAGAATGAAAAAAATACTCTTATTTTTGAACTTGTGAGTGCCGATTCTATGCCGGTACTAGGAAACCGGTACGGATAGCCCGGCTTTTTTTTTCTAGGGTAGTGCTCACTCTCTCGGTCCAAATAAATGAATTTCTAGATATAGATTTATGTGTGGAATTCGTTTTTCTAGTTTATGATTCTTCGGAGAAGAGGATTATGCTTATAGACTTGGCCACGTTTAGTTTCCAAAAACATCACATTAAATTTCTGAGCACCTAAATAAAGTATTAAATATACATGAACATATATGGATGATCCAGTGTATTAAAAAAGATATTAAGAATAAAACTAGTTTAGATGAATGAATAGTTCTAACCAATGCCTTTAACACACCGTCGATTTACCCAATCTACATCGATGGGGTCATGTCATTATTTTTCCTCTGCGCAGGACGAAGATTCATACGGTGATTGATGTCTTGTCGGATATCATTCGGATTGACACCTGATCCATCGATCAATTCGGGTTTACAGGTTATTCGTTGTCTTGTCCACACTAATTATTCCGTTATCTACAGATAGATTCTCTTACTCTGTTTATAATTATGTCGTGTGACTCCACTAATAATTAGCCTGGATCAGTCTTGGATCGATGATTTCACCCTTTACACATGGTGACGAACACACTGTTTAGCATGAGCATATTTTGCATAGGGCATGTTGGGTAGGGAGACTCCAACAATAACTCTACAAGACGACTCTGGAGCGGACCGGTAGACCTACTCGAAATTAGCTCTAAGGCCACGTTCGGCACTCGTATAAATAACTTAGATTTTCTTTTTTTTCTATACGTACGTTTTCTAAACAGTTAAACGATATGATTTTTTTTGAAAGTTTTATATAGAAAATTTCTTTAAAAATTATACTAATCTATTTTATAATTTTTATTACTAAAAATTAATTAATTATGTACTAATCTTGTTATTACTTTTTCCGCACTGGATAACTAATATCCAACCGAACGTGGCCAAACTCTAGTTTGTTTTTTTTATATAATCTAGCCCGTTTTACTAAAACTAAAATTGTTTGGTTTAGGATCCTGCTATATAGGAGCCGTGCAAAACAGGCCTGTAGTACTGGATCTGAAACTAAACGCGTATGAGCCCTGTTAAAGCTGGCTTAGTACCTGGGCTGGGCTGGGCTGTGCGATGCTCGTATTGGGCCAGGTGTTCCACGTAGGCGACACACATGATGCAACCACAACCATCAATCGTGGGCCGTCCACGTACTAAAAGGTTCTTACACAGAGAAAATGTATAAATCCATTTTCTTGTCCCAGATTGAAGGACACCATCTAAAATAAAAGGAAAAATGACCTTCGTAACTACACGATGTGTTTTATATACAACTAGGGGATTCCCTATATAATTTTGCATTAAACTTGAAAAAAAGTAGAATTAGATTTGATATATATTTTATCTCTATAAACACAAGTACGGTTTCCATATGAATCTAGGAATATAATTGGATTTTATATACAACTATTAAAAAAAGTGTAATTGGATTTTATATATAACTCTTACTTTTTTCTATTTTTATTTTAAAAGTAGCAGTATATTTGGTATACATGTCTTAACTTCTACTATTTTTAAGATATATAGCATATGGTCTACACCAATATAATCTAGCCCAGCACGATCAGATGGCTCAAATATTTTATTTTTCTTTGAAATTTATATACACTATTTTACTCACTCATTCTAAAATAAAAAATTTCTATAATATTTGGTATAGATTGAAGTCAAGAAAAAATAATTTTGGTGCCCTTTTTTGGTAAGATGAAATAAAATTGAATAGAATGTGACAGATATAATAAGTAGTACTATAAATGTTTATATTGTATAACAAACTTTAAATTCTTTATATATAGTTTTCTAATGGATGGAACATTATTGTCAAGCTTCTTGGTTAGCAGCCAAATTCTATGAATAAATCGGAAAAAGTTTCTCTAAAGATACTGAGAGTGCCCCACTGTGTAGTGTATGGGTCTATATGATGTCAGCGATATGGTAAGTTAGAGGATCCTATTCCACGTAAATCAGGGGCACTTGCGTAGTGCACGCCAAAAATCTATGAATAATTTCCAACCGATTGAAACTTAATCATACTTAACTGTCCACCACGCCATCATCTTGCTAATAATCTGCAACTGCCACCGAAGCTCAACGGCTGACCCGACCCCCAATAATTATTCTGCTTTTCCAATTACGACTCCAGGAAACATCCATCTAATGACAGTCTACACACCATTCTTTCGCCGCCCACCAGGAAAAAGCTCCATCTAGACGCTGCAAAACGGTGGTATCAGTACGCAAAAGCGGACGAGAGAAGGGAAAAAAAAAACGATTATAACGAGAGACGAGAAAAAGAAGAAGAAGAAAAAAAAAGGGGCGTACAGCTTCCGCGTGTCTCCACGCAAACGCTGAGACAACACGCGCCGTTCAGACCGTTCGTGCCGCTCCGTTTCGTCCATCTCGAACGCGTGCTTTTCTCTCCGTCCACGCCGGATGCTCGCCGTGACGGCTCGGCACGGCGGCGTGCGACGGAGGGGGAGCGGGGGAAACGAGACTGTGGAATCTGACTTTGCGCGGAGCCCATGTTGACTCCGCCCCCTCTCGTCGTCGCGGTTACCCCCCCTTGGCTTCCTCCGCTCCGTCCCCGTACCCAAATCTCTCTCCCCCCCCCCACCCATCGGCTCCCCCGAAGCGGCGGCTGGCGGCTGACGGGAGGAGGAAGGCAAGGATCCGGTGCGGGGCGGCTGGCGGGCTGCCTTCCCTTGCGGGCCACCCCGCTGGGCTCGCCGCGGCGGGTGGTGGTGAGCAACCGTTTCTTTCTCTGATTCTTCCTGTATAAACGGATAGATGCTGCATATTTGGATCCGTTCGTGCTTCCGTGCTTCTTCTCTGGTTGACGATGGAGTGCGCGGGCGCGAGCTGTTGGTCGCCTCACCCCGCACTTGCTTCTTCTCCCAGTTATTTTAGCGCTCCTTCACTTGTTTCTTCGATAGTAGACTAAGTAGTAGCTAACTCGGAATCATGGGTTGTGTACTTGTGTGTTGAGATAGATGGGGGTTTATTGGCGTTCGTCGTCAATTACAAACGCTTCGGTGCCCAAATTGGCAGTATTTCAAGCGGCAAACGCCAATTTTTCCGGTGCACAAGTAATTTTTGCTACCAGTAGTGTTAGTAACTTTAATAATGATGTATGGCAACAGATACAATGGATAATCTTAATAGGAAAGGAAGTTGCACAATAGCTAATGCTTGCATGGACGATTGATTTTGCACTTTGTGGTGGTTGATCTCTGTAGGGAGCTAGTTTAGCAATAAATAGTAGCAATTGCATTGTGCACTTAATTCCAGTATTTCGTCAAAATTGATAACAATAATGGGTCGTTTGGTTCATTATGGGTTTCTTGATGTTTGTGCAGAACTTGGCAGGCAATAATATGTATGTTTATTCTTGCAAACATATAGCACATCAGCCCCTTCTCTGGAACATTTCATCTTGAGGCTGAAAATAGGTTGGAGAGAGGTTTAGATTGCATATACTATCTGAGACTCCAGCTCGACAAAATGGTCTCCAATGGTGATGAAGATCTCAAAGAAGATGCTGAACAAGTAGAACCGACAACATTGGACAATGGTAGTGGAGCCACAGGTGCCGATACTCTCTCTACTCAGGGTGTTTCACGACAAGGGATGCAGCGGAATGGGTTTCTGAATTTCTGTGATCGCTTTTCCAGTGGTGCCAGGTTTAAAAAGTTGGGTCCTTCGCCTTCGTTCAAGTTTCGACAGCTTGCACTTGAGCGAGATGAGTTCTCACGTTCCATCCACTCCGACGGCCATGATAATCACGAGCACTTCCAGTTTATCAGGAAAATTAATTGGGGCCATATGTGGGTAATGTGCAAGGATTGGATAAAAGAGCCTCTTAATATGGCCCTTTTTGTTTGGATTGCTTGTGTGGCTGTATCTGGTGCGATACTATTCCTTGTCATGACTGGAATGCTCAATCGTGCTTTGCCTACCAAATCACAGAGAGACACCTGGTTTGAAGTAAACAACCAGATTTTGAATGCATTATTCACACTCATGTGCCTTTATCAACACCCAAAGCGGATATATAACTTTGTGCTTTTGTGTAGATGGGAGCAAAAGGACATTTTAATGCTTAGGAAAACATATTGCAAAAATGGAACATACAAGCCCAATGAATGGATGCACATGATGGTGGTCGTATTCCTTCTTAATTTGAATTGCTTTGCTCAGTATGCCTTATGCGGTCTCAACCTAGGATACCGCAGATCTAAACGACCTCCTATTGGTGTTGGCCTGACCATTTCTGTTGCAATCGGGGCTGCAGCATTCGCCGGATTGTATAACATCATCAGTCCTCTTGGGAAGGATTATGACACAGAACTGACTGAAGTTGATCAAGAAGCACAAACTGTACTGACGTCAATTCAGGGGGGCAGACCAGCAACTACACGATCATCACTTGAAAAGAGATATTCTTTCATTCAAAGTGAAGAGCGCCGTTTCGTAGAGAGTAGGCCTGAGTGGGTTGGTGGACTAATGGATTTCTGGGACAATATATCTCTTGCTTACTTGTCAATTTTCTGCAGTTGCTGTGTTTTTGGATGGAATATGCAGAGGCTTGGATTTGGTAACATGTATGTCCATATTGCTACATTTCTGCTCTTTTGCCTTGCTCCATTCTTCGTATTCATCCTGGCTGCTGGCAATATCGACAATGAAAATCTTAAAGCAGCATTGGGGCTCACCGGTGTCGCACTTTGCTTTTTCGGCTTACTGTATGGTGGCTTTTGGAGAATACAGATGAGAAAGAGATTTAACCTCCCTGCAAACAACTTCTGCTGCCGCAGTGCAGAAGCTACAGATTGCTTCCAGTGGTTGTGCTGCTGTTCATGCTCCCTTGCTCAGGAGGTGAGAACTGCCGATTATTATGATATTGCAGAAGATAGGTCATACACAGAGCAGATTACTGCGAGAAGCCAGCGTGTAATGACCCCATTATCGCGCGAAGATGGTCTGCCTCTTTTTAGATCAAATCCAGGTTCACCATACGGGAGCAGCACTGCCAGTCCATCAATCTTTATTATGGAGAGCCCACCAGCTCCACGAAGGTCACCTGGACCTAGCCCTCTTGGTGGTTCACCAACAATGGGTGACAGGATGATGAAGGCGCCTACTCCATCTGTTTTCCACAGAGACGGTGAGCCCGAATCATAGCTTGGGGCAACGCAGGTAAGCAATAGTTATTACCAGTCTAATTTGTATATTTGATGTAAAGAAAACCACCATACTCCTTTTCTTCATCTGCAGCTTCAGTGCAACTGCCCTTGCTTATGAAATGTATAGACCATTCCTTTCAGTTCTGTTCTGTCCTGCTCTGTAAGATTTATTTTTGAGGTGAAGTGAATGGTTAGCGAGTCTTTTACTATCCAGTTTTGGGTTGGGCAATTCATGGTTAACCAATGATAACGTACTGGACCCTGCGGTTAGTGTTCCTGTTGTCGCCTATAGACTATTCAGTTCTCCCCTGACTAACCTGACTATTTCTTACTCCGTATTCATCATTCGCAAAACTCTAGCGCGATGCCTTTTTTGCTTCAGGATTCAACATCTAATTTTTCATTTTGATATTGGAATGTTGTTTGACAGCTTCAGCGCCGTCGGTCCGTTCCATCATCTGAAATCATCTGATGTTATACGTTGATAAAAACTAAACTCATTTCTGTAACATGCCAAGTCAATGAAAGCCTGAAAGGCACAGCTACTGTGTAGAACATATGCATTATCGCGAGCAGCAGTACTTGCAGATGAAGGCTCCATTAGGAATTTAGGACTGGTTCTCTTCTTGGTTCAACCAGTCTGATATGAAAACAACAGACCATTCTTTTTACGAGTGAAGCTAAATAAACGATTGCATATCATATCGAGTACATTTATCTGCTTCTCCTTGGGAGGCAAGTTCTAAGAAAGAAAGTTCTGTTACTGAGTTCAGAGTTCTGACCGCCCCTTGAACATTAGCTGGCATAAAACGGCGAACATTCATGCGCGTTATGATGATATGAGATCACGCGCACACAGAAAAACCGCAAGATTCTAGGTGCAAAAATGGCAACGTTTGGGTTACGATACTATGACTAGTCCACGTTGAATAGTCAGTTGCCACGCAGTGTTCTGAACTGGTGTCATGCACCATTGAAATGCATGCTGCTGTAGCTAGCAAGTTGCGTCATCTTAAGAAATAAAGGACATTACCGCAACTAGGAAGTCCGCGTTCGGCTGCCTCATTTTATTACCTTGGTTTCCATGTTTTTCGTGCACACGCTTACTAAACTATTAAATGTTATATTTTTATAAAAATATTTAATAAGAAAGTTACTTTTAAAAAATCATATTAATCTATTTTATATTTTTATAATTAATAATTAATTAATCGTAAACTTACAACGTTTTCCGTATCAGATAACTAATCCTCATTTCTCCCTTGCTGAACACGGTTTAAGTGGGATTAACTTAGGCCACGTATGTGTGCGCCTTCAAATCAGTGGCTGGTTCAACTACAAGTTGTGCACTTGTGGGTGAAGTGGCCCTTACAACATGCTCCCTCTGATTTTTTATATTCGCTGAAAACTACGTTATCTTATTTATTAAAACCTATAAACGTAGCTTATATTTCCTATATTTACACGGAAAAATTAATAAATAGTTAAATAACGTATAAAGATCACATTTAAGAAGATGTGAACCTGGCATGTTGCGTGCAAATCTAGAATAGTTAAGGGAGATGGTGCAAAAGGAAGAGAAGAGGGTGATTTTACGGTCTTGCATGATTTTACTTCTAAAGAACAAGTATAATGCTAGGAGACTATAATCATTCTATTGCACATCTGAGCTAGAGACAATGAGAATTAACTCTCGTGTAAGAGATGCATTAAATATATAAATGAAAGAAAGAGATGGGAGTGGAAAATGTGGGGGTGGAAAATTTATACATCTCTTTAACAAATTTGTAGTACTACAAATTTATACATCTAAGCTAGTGACAATATGCTTATGTTTAAGTAATATCAATGTAAGACGTTCTTAGATAAGTTATAGATAAGTTATAGAGTATGTTGTACTTTAGGCCATATTTTATTATCCAAGTTTTGTTTTGTACCACCATTAAACATATGTTATTATAAACCACGATAATGGTAAATTTACTTGGTCTAAAGTGAAAAATAGGTGTAAGGGTAATCCAAAATAAAATTTAGGTAATAAAATATGGTCCAAAGTATAATTTACTTGAAATTATGCCTTTAAAATCGTGATACAAATAATCTGCACACAATTTGTATCGTATAATCCAAAACGATCTTGGCCTTACTTAATCCTCCACTTATGTCTTATTTGATGGGACAATCAAAAGATTATGTATGGTTAAATCTTTTACGGCTTACCAACCGATGTACTAGGAAGGGTATTATAAGAGATTACCACTCGGTACATTTTTAAGTGACGGCTGATGACAATAAGATGAGATTATTGTTTGGTTTTTTCATAGAAAAAGTTAAACGGTATATTGACAAACAAAAAATAATTTGTGAATATAAATTTTATATATAGCGATATAAAAGTCAAGATTGAAAAATAAGTTTCGGTAAAAGAACTCCAAAATCAACTACAAATTTAAGATTGAAAATTTAAATATTGGCTTATAAACATAAGCATAAGCGAAAAGATGAGGGTGAAAAATGTTGGCTCTCACATTAGTTTAATATGAAAGTGTGTGAAAGCGTGTATACACGTTCTATCACAGTTGAGAAACCGACGGCCTAAGACGGACCGTAACCCTCGTCAATGTCAGGTGGGAGCCTAGTCATAAATAAGTAGTAAATGATATGGACATATCATCTATGTCGGGTGTCCACCTATAATAACTATGACAGGCTATAGTAATAGTTCGTCAAAGGCAATGAGCAGTGGTGTAAGTGGGCCAACCTACGGACCCACTTATAGACCAAATAAGTGGGTAGCCCAGTGGATTACCTACTTAATTAGCCTAAGCGGGTTAACGGGCCAGACCACTTACACCCCTGACGATGAGACAAACCCAGAAAGGGATTTAATCTTTAATGGACTTCAGTGAAAACACGTCAAAGATAATTATGTATATAGAATTTTTATTTTCCTAAAAAAGCAAACAATATTCGCGCCATTATTGCTCTCTACCTAAATGTGAAGGCGACAGACCCCTTTAATTAGCCGGAGGGTAGATATGGAGATCCTAAATATATATTTATGTAGAAGTTCCAAACCAATTAGATATGGTCATAATATCTCTAATGGGTCCGCCTATTGATCAAACGTTTGAAAATTTTAATTACATCAATTAAATCCAGTCAAAGTCGTTGGATGATAATCTGAAGGCATTCACGCAAGTCAAAAAACTTATACACGCCCCCTCCCTCTAAGCACCCCATGCATTACGCGCGTGTTTGATAGAATAACAAAATATCAAACGTCTGATCAATAGCAAAAGTGATCTCTAATGGATTGTAACGAATGATCCGGTGACGAGATGTAGTGTGTGTACATAAGACGTGTAATTCATGACGGTTTATTTTGTAGATTCATCGGAGATGTCATCTGTGACTAGGGGCATTCCAAAATAACCTCATCACACATAGGCCATCACCTATGATGGGACCTTGTGTACAGCCAACACATATCATAATTCATAAGCCTAGCTCGATCGTTTATTAGTTTTGACCGATCGCGGATGGCGGTTTAGCTGTACGTGATCGTGCCGCTATATACGAATCAAATCAAACGAGCAAAAAAGAAGTGCCTGTCAAAGATTAGTTGGTTTAATTAAGATGGACGAGTCGCTATTAGCTAGGCGTGCGTCAGGTGGTCCATCCATGCATGCATGCATATTGGCCAATTTGCAGCAGTGTGTAACGCCCTAGATCGATCGAGTGAATGCACGCGCGGGTGAGGTGCAAGTAAGTCTACGGTCTAGCGCGCGCGGTCCGTTTGTACGTACTCTCACCAAGAAATTTTTTTGCCGTTTCTCCATGTGACAAGTGATTTACGCATCCAAATTAAGCGTGGGCCTCTGTTCCATTAATTCACGCCTCAGGAGTGCTCACTCGCTCACTAATAAGAACACACGCGGCTGGAGATCAAACGTGCGTGCGTGTCCACCACGCCAATATTATGATCATATGGATGCACGCACGTTCCTTGCTACATGTCGATCTCATTTCTCACCTCGTCGCGACTTCACACAAGGTATCCTGTATATGGTACGTGTACCCGTCCTTTGCTAATAGTAAAATGAAAAAAAAATAATATGACAATATTACTTACGATAAAATAAAAGAATATTTTATACGAAGCATATTCTCCACCTTTTTTCTACAGAAAATACTTACTTTGCTTTATATTATAAGATGTTTTGAATACATCTGGATTTATTTATAGATCAGTGTATGTTCTATATATATCCAGATTCATTAGTTTTTATATATATATAAATCTAGATAAGATCATGGTATCCTCTAATATGAAATCGGGTAGTATCTGTGCCTTAGGCCCCGTTCTTTCACACGCCTAAGTTAACTTATCCGCCTCGTTTTTCACGCGCATACTTCCCGAACTGTTAAACGATGTATTTTTTGTAAAAATTTTCTATAGGAAAGTTATTTTAAAAAATCATATTAATCTATTTTATATTTTTTAATAATTAATAATTAATTAATCATGTACTAATCTATTACTACGTTTTCGGTGCCGAGGTAAGTTAACTTATCCCCGTACGAACGAACGCGGCCTTAATTATTTCTGTGTAGCTATTGGCTATCCATTTAGATTTACCAGCTATTATGTAATATTAAGAAGTTAAGTAATAGCATGTGAAAACTATAACAGGGGTTGGCCGGTGTGGATGGGCAATTCATTGCTACCGATATTGGTTACCATTAAAAAAGTATAGATTTTCTATACTTCTTTGGTGATTTGCTAATAATCTTAACTTCTCTGCAGATATATAGACACAAAATAGATCTGTACAACGTTGACCTGCAATTCTTTTTTGAAGAAAAACATGCAAATTTTCATAACCTTAACTATAAACTCGAGCCACTTAATTTTCCCCTAATTTAAACCTATATGAGTCACATTTCCTATGTCTAAACTAGTGACTAAGTTCTTATTATTATTGTTGTTGTTGTTATTATTATTATTATTATTATTATTATTATTATTATTATTATTATATGAAACTGCTCTATCTCCGTTCTCAACTCTTAAACTATTAACAAGCACAAAAATATTGGTATTGAAAATCTTAAAAAAAAACTAATACATAGTTATACCATTAAATATTTCTTGTAAATAATAGTTTAAGATAATAAAATATGTTCATTCAAAGCAGTGTCGATGCACAACATCATCCTCTGGAGTACGGATGGTCTTGTTTATTTACGATAATTGATAATCTAAGAAGCGGTCAATTTGTTAATTTGATCACTACCATGGCACTAGCCTCTAGCTCCACTTAACAACAACAAGAAATCCATGTAGAACAACCTCTTGTGACTTCAGCTGTCACTGAAATACAGTCCGAGCAGACACCTGAAATGCAAATTTCAACTGTGGAATCAGTCAGCCGAGTTAAAAATCATAGCCCATTTTACTAGTATAAACAGGGGAAGAATTTAAGCAGCGCAAAAGCGATACAAACCTTAATTAATCCATACTTTTGCTAAGCTATCCAACCATCTGACATGGTTTACCGCTTCACAGGGCAGCTCTCCAATTCACAAAAAAAACTTGTGTTTACCATTTTATTGCCAAAGTTATTACTATTTAACTAATAGTTTTACTTTGAGCTATTTAACTTTACATTGTTATAATTTAGACCACCTAACCTTTCTTCCATCTCAAGCTATGTCTAGATATTAACGCTGTTATATTTTTACTTATGTTTATACTTATATGTCAAAATTTAAATTTTGAACTTTTTTATCATAGTTTATTTAACATTTGCTTTCAGATAGTTAAGAACATATATATCAAAGTTTTATTCATAAATTAGTTTTCGGTTGTAAATATGGTGTTTCTTTTTTATTTCCATTAAAAACCAAAAATAACCTCCTACTTTGACAAAAATATGAATTCACATGGGTGAGTGGGTTCTCCATTGTGCTAAACTTGATGTACTCGAGATGTTTAATATGGTGAAGAAAGTGGTTTAAGTTAATCTAAATTGCAACGAATGCAAAATTACAAAAACAAAATGAGAAAGGATATTTCAAATCAAAACTTTGGTAATAAATGTTTCCCACAGGGTTGTTTCCTTAAAAAAAATATTAACCAGAGCACAATGTGATTATTAATTATTTTTGCCTGTATTAATAGTACGATACGCCCGGAACTAGTCAGACAAACGATTCACGACCGTCACTCCCCGCTCCGCGCGCGCCCGCCACCAGAAACCGTACCCGCCTTCCCAGCACCGGCCTAGGGTGGCCCACCTCTGTCCACGTAAGCAGATCGACGCTCTCCCATTGGTGGGTGACCCGTCCACTACAGCATGTGTGCGTCGTAGCCCGCCAGTCAAACCTCGCGGAGCTTTGACCGTTCAACGGTCAAACTTTCAAAGGTCTATATAGTGATCGCCGGAGGCGTCGACCAGGGGACAGCAGCCCATGCCCATCGATCCTTCGCTCGAGATCGCCTTTCTTCTCCTCCGTCTCCGATGACCGCCGCGCCCGGGAGCCTCCAGCTGGTGAACTCGAGGCCCGTCGCGCTCTCCCTGGCGAGCAGGCCGTCGTTCTCCAGCCTTCTGGGTAGCGGCTCGTTTAAGGCCGCCATGACGACGCCGTCTTCCCTCGCGCCGGCGGCGACCTCGCCGTCGTCCTACTTCGGCGTGTCCTCAGGCTTCCTCGAATCGCCGATTCTCTTCACTCCCAGTGTAAGCACGGGCACGGCCGCCGTAGCTAAGCATCTTCATTGCCTTTTGACATCTTTTGCAAAGGCATGTCAAGTGGCGTGTGCACTTTGATTGTGTGGCTAATTTTAGAGCTATGTCGTGTCTGTTTCAGTTATTCCCGTCGCCGACGACGACGGGGCCATTCCCCTCGGAGCCATTCAGCTGGATGACGACGCCGACGACGACTGCGCCGGAGAACCAGGTGCAAGGAGGCGTCAAGGACGAGCAGCGGCAGTACTCGGACTTCACGTTCCAGCCGACGGCGTCCACGGCGCCGGCGACGACGTCGACCTCCTTCATGCAGACCTCCATGCTAATGGCTCCATTGGTAAGATGAGCACTTCTAATAAAGAATATTTACGAAGGAGGACTGACATGTGGGCCAGCAGCCTGGCTTGGTACTTGGCAGTGAATAATTTGTCAAAATAGTATGATAAGCTTATCCAGATCGACGACGTCCATATATTTACTATTTCTTGCGGATTGTTGGGTGGTTGCCTTTTGACTAATTCACGAATCTTTTATGCCAAATCATATAAATATATGCTGAAATAGATTATCTCGGACCAGATATCGTAGTTAACATGTTTTTAATGACAAAGGTATAATTGCAAAAGCAACCTTCACTATGAAGTTCTCCATGAAAAACCTAAGCTCATGGTCAATGCTTTTGCTACATACAGTTCTAATGAAGCCTGATCTAGTTAGTCAATGCAAAGGTGTTCTAATTACTGTGTTTACGATTTTGTAGCAAGGGGAGTCGTACAACGGCGAGCAGCAGCAGCCATGGAGCTACCAAGAATCGAGCATGGACGCGGCCACGAAGCCGGAGGACTTCACCACGCCACCATTCGAGGGGGCCTCGTTGGGGGTCACGGCCGCGGCAAGTGACTTGCTCGGGAACGGCGGGTACACCCAGGTGGCGCCGCCGGCTGCCGGCTTCCGTCAGCAGGGCCGGCGGTCGTCGGACGACGGCTACAACTGGCGCAAGTACGGGCAGAAGAACATGAAGGGGAGCGAGAACCCGCGCAGCTACTACAAGTGCACCTTCCCCGGCTGCCCCACCAAGAAGAAGGTGGAGCAGTCGCCGGACGGCCAGGTCACCGAGATCGTCTACAAGGGCGCGCACAGCCACCCAAAGCCGCAGCAGAACGGCCGCGGCCGGGGCTCTGGCGGCGCGCCGTCGTACGCGCTGCATGGCGGCGGCGCCAGCGACGCGCACTCCGCTGACGCGCTCTCCGGCACGCCCGTGGCGACCCCGGAGAACTCGTCGGCCTCGTTCGGGGACGACGAGGTGAACGGCGTCAGCTCATCGCTGCAGGTCGGTGCTAACGCCGCCGCCGCCGGGGAGGATCTCGACGACGACGAGCCTGATTCCAAGCGATGGAGGAAAGACAGTGACGGCGAGGGCGTCTCGCTGGTCGCCGGCAACCGGACGGTGCGTGAGCCGAGGGTGGTCGTGCAGACGATGAGCGACATCGACATCCTCGACGACGGCTACCGGTGGCGCAAGTACGGGCAGAAGGTGGTCAAGGGCAACCCAAACCCACGGTACGTTGAGTACGTAAATATATTGATCTGTCACCTAGGTGTTCGAAACGCACGTACATGGATGTGAGCTGACATGCAGCCTGTGCCTCTCGGCAGGAGCTACTACAAGTGCACGACGGCCGGGTGCCCGGTGCGGAAGCACGTGGAGCGCGCGTCCAACGACCTGCGCGCGGTGATCACCACCTACGAGGGCAAGCACAACCACGACGTGCCCGCGGCGCGCGGGAGCGCCGCCGCCGCCGCGCTCTACCGCGCCACCCCGCCGCCGCAGGCGAGCGTCCTGCATATGCCCACGGCGGCGCACTCGAGCTACCAGCTGCAGGGCAGCGCCCCCGGCGGCTATCCCGTCCTTCCAGGCGGCGCATACGGCGCCGCGCAGGGCGCGTTCCTCGGCGCGCCGACGACGGCGGCGGCGCAGCCCGCGAACGGAGGCGGCTGCTTCGCCCTGTCCGGGTTCGACGACGTGATGGGGGCCTCTTACTCCTACACGAGCCACCACCACCACCAGCAGCAGCAGACGCAGCCGAGCGACGCGATGTACTACGCTTCGAGAGCCGCCAAGGACGAGCCGAGAGACGACGGCATGTCGTTCTTCGAGCAGCCGCTGCTGTTCTGATGCTGGCCGGCTGGAGGATGAATCACACGCCATGAATTTGGTCGACATGCATGGCAAGAAATGCCCATGAACATAGTGTACATGTGTATGAGGAGTGAGTTAATTAGCTTAGCTCCGGTCAGGTTTGTGACTTTGTTCATTTGTTGCGGAGGCCCGGGCAGGCATGCAGATGTGTGCAGAAAAGCAGGGTGGCCTTCGTTGTAACGCATTGCACAAGGGGTAGGAAGAATAAGACATTTTAAGATCAGTGTTTTTTTTAGCGGCTTAACTGGTTTGTTTTTGCAAATGAAGAAAATTTGTTGTAATCAAATGTAAACAGGAGATGGATATTCTATTAATATGTCAGCGTCGTGTTGGGTTTAACATTTTGTTCTACTACCTTAGTATGTTTGAATTGACTGATATTTGTTGAATTTCAAATATGAATGTAAACCGCTTGTTCTTCCTCATTAGCTAGTTAAGTCTTGGGTGAATTACTAGCTGTCACATACAACTCAATATAGTATCAGATTCAAAAACGTCAGGTTCTAATTCTAAATAACATGATTAAACTGATTGGTGCATATGGCTTAATAGGATTTGGCCTGATCTTACTAACCCATGTCGAATCGCATACTTCAAGCTCCAAAGAGTAGGTGAGGGATGAAGGCAAGAGGGAAAATAGGGTAAGGAAAAAGGGGTTTGCACATGAATAGGAGCCAACAATAAGGAAATGCTAAATTATATCAAATCATGTGTTCCTAAACAAATATAGATGTTTCCCTAGAGATGTAATCCTATAGGCAGATAGAGATGGTCAAGTCGTTGAAGATGAGATTTAGATTGAGAATGACAACGAAAGGTCACGGGAGCAAGGAAGTCGTAAGTAGGTACATGATGTGAATATCAGAGAAGGATGTAGGAAGTGAGCTATTAAGGAAAAAGAAAGAAAACAATATATTAGAGATAGAATGCATGTAACTTCATGGCTAAGGTGAATAGACGAGTGCATAAGTGGATAAGGGTTTGGCAATGGTAAATACATTGAATTTTTAATCTTTAGAGGTAAGTCTTCCAAAAACTTATTTTTAGGTATGAACCTTTTGTCCCCACAACCCTCGGTAGTGATTTCATGCTCCTTAACCATACTAATTTGCTCAGATTGTAAAGCTTAAAGGGGCACGTTGTTGGAATCCACCCTTTGTTTATGCTTTAGAGCATCTTCAACAACTTCCTAATACCAGTCCCTAAAGGAAACCTTTGGGAATGTAATCAAAAAAATAGCTCCAACAGATTTCCAAAATCCCTTCCAACTTTTAGGCATACCCAATTCAAGTGCCGTCCTGACTCAAATTTTGGGAGAGTGCCTGCATTTCCAATCCACAATCTCGTAATAATTTTTCCTGCCAGTGCAATTTTGTGTGAACCCAAGAAAAAATATAGTAAAGCATCATATTTGGTTAGACAATATTTTTGATATATGGAATTTTGCATAATGATGAAAACCATGTTTAGGATCTTAAATTAAAATGTTTCATTGCCTCTGAATTTAGACACATGTACTTTAGAATTGGAATTAAATAACAGCGTTGAAAACACAGTGATATAGTATTATATAGTTTAATATATGCATGTAGAATTTGCACACATTTGTATGCAACAATCTATGGATACTTAATAGTCCACTAAGGCGTTGTTTGGTTTCAAAATTTTTTTTTCCAAAAACATCACATCGAATCTTTGGACAACTAAATAAAGCATTAAACATAGATAAACCAAAAAACTAATTGCACAGTTACGGAAGAAATGTTGAGACGAATCTTTTAAGCCTAATTAGTCTATGATTAGTCATAAATGCTACAGTAACCAACATGTGCTAATGACGGATTAATTAGGCTCAAAAGATTCGTCTCGTGGTTTCTAGACGGAATCTGAAATTTATTTTATAATTAGACTACGTTTAATACTTCAAATGTGTGTTTAAAGTTTTGATGTGTTGTTTTTGCAAAAAAATTTTGCAAACTAAACAAGGCCTAAATTCAAGTTACATCAAAAATCATTTGCTCTTGAACCACGTTCTGGCAGCAGCAAGTCTACTTGCGGGGGTAGGGTCAAGCATCGAATAGCGCTGCTGGCAACGAGCTACGGCTTTAACGCTGATCTACTTGGTCTGCATATGCATACAACGGCCCAGCCACATCTAAAACTGATCTCATTTTTCCAACATGACCACCAACCAAAATTTTGGGATCCAGTTTACATGAACTCTTGGAGAATAGAAAGATTTTTTGCCCCAATACCTTTCAGGATGATCCCAATCCAAATATATTGGGGGCTAATTTTTGGATATTTCTTAGAGATGCTCTTAGAATTGTGCAAAACACAGTACTTGCGAGCATGGAAGCACGAATTCTCAAGACCACTGTGGTATGCCAAGTGCTGGTATATGGGTTAAAAGCCATGACGCTATGCCATAATTAAGGTTGCCCTGCCATTAACAAATGTGCTACACGATTAATGATACTCCCTTAGAAAGGCACTATTTTAGTCTACACGTTTAATAAATTACAGGTGATAAGAGTAGAAAACTAGAGTGTTTATTAATAGTATTTTTGAAGTGGTAGGAAAGAAATATAAACATGTTATCAATGGGATAAACCTTTTAGGGATGAAGTTCAAGGGCCACAAGCGGAGTCATTTTTGAGGGTGGAGGAACGATTTTTTTTTACTTTAAGTTTAAAGCTAAACTAATCTAATTTTTTACTTGTATATCTAAATCTTTTGATAATTTCACTCTGTCTGGCCTATCCAAACAATATTAACTCACCATACCGTTCTCACACATTGCCTAGATTGGTGTGGAAGAAAAATAGTATCATACCCACTTCATAAAAGTGTCTAAATGGTTCAAATCTAGAAGTTCGAGTTATTTTCTAAAATCAAAAGATAAAATATTTAATAATAATAATAATAATAATTTAGGAGGAAGTAACTTATTGTGCCACCTAGTGACATGGTAAAAGATTTATTTTTAAAGTATGTTATGAATGGTTTTATAGCAAAAGCTTTAAATAAGAAAGTAATATTATCAAAATTATTAAGATCAGTCCATTGTTGAGCAAGACTTTGACGGTAGTACTACCGTAGATTATCTCTATTTTATATTATAAGATTTTATAGTTTTGTTTAAATTTATTAATTAATAAATGTATATAATTTATATACATGTCTAAATTATTTAGCATCTATATTAATTTAGACGGGTAAGTCTATAAAATCTTATATCGTGAAACGAAGGGAGTAGTTCACGTGCTACGATTCTTGACAACTGGCCGGGCACAAAACCGGTCGGGCAGCCGCGAGACAAGGTGGTCGCCGATTTCGGATCCGGCGCTGCCGTCGTCGACACGTCGCGCGCCTGCAGCACTGCATCCTCCAGCTACAGTAGTAGTAGCAGCGGTGGTATCTATGACTTGACCGGCAAATTAGGCTGGTGCAGTGAACCGTACACCGTCTCAGAGCAGAATCTTCTTTGGATTATGCATGCCAGTGCGACGCCAACTGTACTGTTTACCTGGATCAGTAATGAAATTTTAGTTATACTGTTACTGAACAATGAACCCTCGTGATTACTCCAGCTTGCATGGTGAAGGGTTTGAATTAGGTTGAATTCATCGCTCGGATTCACAGCTCGACGGCCCTCAAACAAGCAGTCAGAACTCAGAAGCAGGGAGCTGTTTCTTAACATATAGAAGGGTGTACATCCATTTTTTTTCTATTGTCCAAATGGTTATATAAAAATCTTAGTCTAAATACTTATTAAAAATAATAAAATAGATTAATATGATATATATCATTTCATACAAATTCAATTTCTGCCCATTATAAAAAAAAAACTAGAGCTACTATTCAGAATTATATGTTATTATGTTTGTTACAGCTTGTAAAAATTAAATTTTAAATAGTATGTTTGAATATATCTGATATTTTTTTCATATTATCCGTCGTGTGCTAAAATGACTTTCCCGTCGGAAGCAGAACAATGTCCAATTGTACAGCAGCAATTTGCAGAAAAACAAACCAACGAACTCCATCTAAAATTATGTTTGTACAGCTTGGATCTTGCGATCTTTTTCTCGCTTCAAATTTTCCCTCCACACCCGAGACACACAGAGCGTTCGAACCCTGAAGATTTTTACACTTCATCAGGGGATCGAAGTCGAGCTCGCGAGAGGCACCCAAAAATTGATCGTCATATGCACAGCAGAAGATCGAAAAGGAGAAGAAACGAAGAGAAGGAGAGAAGAAGAAAAAAAATGTGTCGAGGTGGCGGTGCACTAGTCCGACGAGGGCTCCTCCGCTATGCTCTCCAGCTGCGGCCGCCACACGCCGGCGCGGGCGCCGCTGCGCCGCCGGCGGTGGCTCGTCCCCCGCTTCTCGGACAGCAGCTCCATCAGGTAGTTATCCTGCTCCGCGGTGCTCGCCGCGGCGGCGGAGCAGCCGACCTTGCCATGTCGCTGCTTCTTCTTGGCGGGCGACGCGCGGCTCTTCCGCCGGCTCCTCATCTTCTCGGCGGCCGGCGCGGAGCACGCCGAGGGGATGAGGAAGTAGATGCGGCCGCGCTTGAGCTCGGAGTCGGGGGACACGATGACGATCTTCCTCGACGCGCCGCCCGCGCCGCCACCGGACCAGGGCGCGGTGAGCGCGTGGTTGGGGTGCGCGGCGAGGACGTCGCCCGCGGTGAGCGGGCAGGTGAACTCGTCGACGTGGCCACTGAGGTGCACGACGCGGACGACGTCGAGCGCGCCGCAGGGGAGCATGCAGGCCAGGCAGCAGCGCAGGCTGTTCCCCATGGCTGGCCGCTTCTCCTTCTCGCCGGCCGGCGCGGCTGCCTGCTGCGCTTTGCACGGGTGGATCAAACGGGAAGAGGAGACCGTGGCTGAGCGAGCTATGATGAGGGTGGCACGGGAAGTGTATATATAGAGCTATTTTCGAGGGTGTTTCTTCTATTTTGGTGCATGGCGCGCTCAAGTGAGTAATGCTACGGGTACACGACCAGACACTTCAGGTTTTACACTGCTTAGAAATTATGTCCTGGATTATTTAGTTCACCTTAATCATAACAGGTACGAGTTATGACTTGGAGTATAAAACTATTTATGGATAAATTTAGTGATGTTCTAATTGTTCGTTATAGTTGCATGCAAGTTTATCAGCATGAGGTTAAGTGTTTGCATGATTTTGCAAAGACATTTGATTTCTTCTTTTAGATTGCTTTATAAGATTACCCAGATATATGGTTATCATTAGCAATATATTAGTACAATTTGATACACGCGAATTTAGTACTAAATTGAGGCTAACGCATAGTTCGAAGAGCATAAAAGAAACTATGTGTTAGAACTGAATTAGGCTAACACAATATACGTGGAAGGACACCCGCAGTTATTGATTTTGTACTAGAGGTGTACATCAAAAATTAAAATAAAAAGCTTTTGCCCTTCCACGGCATAAAAGGAGTCAATTGACCAGAATATGAAACCAAGAAGCAAAAATAAACCTCCCTTTAAAATGGTTAAATAAACCTTCCAAGGTTGCAGCGTTGAGGGCCCTCTACATAGTGGCGTAGCCAGGGGTGGTCCGGTTGGGCCCGTGACCACCCCCGGATTTCATTAATCGATTAATTATTACAAATTGTAGTATTTCACTAATCGCTAACCCATGTTCGAATAAAAAGCCAAGAGTTTAGACAAACCATATTTTCTGAATTTACTAGGTGATCATGACTCATTTTCCTGTAAATGCTTAGTGTTCTTTTTCTTTGTTCATTTCTTACCAAATACACATATACATTTATTCCAACAGCCATCAAATTGTAATTCTATATTAATTAAACAAACAGAATTGTTGCATCCTGTGAATTTCTTTGGTCTTCGTGCATGTTGAAAATTATGCACTTTTTATATTGTCATCATTTGAATAAGTAATATTTATAATCGACAGATACCTATTTATTTAGTATATTTTAGTTATAGAACTATATATGCAACTATAGGAAAAATAAGTCAGGCACCCCTTGTTTTGCTCTAGTTCCATGGCTGCCTAAGGATGCGGGTCACCCGTCGGTCATTGCCTAACCTCTGGAGCCCTCTGTTTTACATGTGATACCAACTTATGTGGCAGGACTATCTAAGAAAAAATTCCTGGCTACGCCACTGCGTCTACACGTACATGCCCTTTCTTTGTGAGTGCCCGTAGCAGTGTCATTGTGTTAAATTCAAGACCTTTTTGTCCTCAACCATATCTAGCAGAGGCAAGACAAAAGGAGCACCGTGCATCATGTTCCGTTGGGCTTGGGCTTTGCACGCTGCGGTTAACCCCGTTTTGTTTAGTGACCCTGCTCCACTGTCCATCTGTCTCTTCTCCCCCTTTCAGAGATGCCTTTGGTATCTCTCACTAGTTTTTACCCCGCGATTCAGAGAGGCCAAAGACGGCAACCAGGTGCTTGATTAGTGGGGTCAATAAAACGCCATTCATTTAATTCGTGCAGGAAGCTGCTTGGAAACTGGACACACAAAACGATCTTTGGAGGGGAAAAAAAAAGAAAAAACCTCGAGCTGATCACCTTGTTTAGGCTGTTACGATATGATTCTCAGGGAGAACATTCCTACCAGCTTACTCGCGGAAAAGAATGTTGCCACATGAACTTTATTGACGTTAGTTCCAATTCCACCTTTGATGATGAGCCTTGACGGCACGTTGGAAAATCGGACTATAATTCCTGTCAATCCGTTCAAAAACGTGCTCAGAACATTGCCTTTTCAGTTCTTCTACCTACACCGTTTCTAAGAGCAGGTACAATAGCCAATAGCCAGCTATAAACATATTTTAAAAAGACAAGAGAGAAGAGAGAAGAGAGGTAGGCTACTAATTTGTAGCCAGCTGCACATGGACTTTAAGACAAAATATATATATGACATGTGGGACCATGTATTAATGTTTTGTAGGTAGTGATTATATGAGTTGGCTATTAGATTGGCTATAGATGAATTGGAGCGAATAGTTGGCTATACTATTAAACTTGCTCTAAAGAAGCTGGTTGTTGGAAGGAAACAGCTTATTAATGATTAAAATAATTTATAAATAATTTTTTATACTTGTTTTTGGCGATCTAAAAAGAAAGATTGAAAAATAAATTATGATGGAGAAACTCAGCGCCAAACTTAACTCTAAATTTAAATTTTAAAATTTAATTTATAAGATAAGGATAAGTGAAAAGATGAGGCAGTTTTTCGAGGAAGATTGGTTCCAAAGAGAAGATAAGATTTTCTATCTAGAGCACGTAGCAAATACATTCTCTCTCTCTTAAAACATATTAATTCTTACTTTCTCGATCTAAAAAGAATTGTAGCTCATATATTTCTATACAACGATAGAATGTCCTATACTTTTTCAAACCACAATGCATATGCTTTATATCTTTTCAAACCCTAATGCACTTGTCTACCACTTTCTCATGTTCTAATGTATCTGTACCCTATTTTTTTTTCAAAATTCAATTCTTTGTTTACTCCTCAAACTCCAGTGCAGTAATTGCTCGAAAGATGAAGTTTTTATTGGACAAATGGTGACCTCCAAAAATGAAGTCTTCTTGGAATGGAGGGAGTATAGTGCTTCCTCTATTTCGAAGTATATGGAGTATTTTGTTTTGTTGGGATAAGAGTTTAATCAAATATTGATATATTATTATATCACTTATATGACATAAAAGTATGATAGTAAGAAATCATTTTTAAATAAGAATCTAATAATACTAATTTTATATGATAAAAAGGTACTCCCTCTGCCTACCTTTGATCAGCGCACATAATGTCCTACACGGAGATAAGGAAAACAATATCCAACATACGCTATAGATACAACATTGAAGAAGAAAGCACAAGCGTATGGGTAGAAAACGACATCGTCGACATGCAGCATGCAACAGAATGGTAGAAAATAAACAAATTAATTTCAGCGTCAGGCTATAGGAAAAGCAGTCTTCCAACATCAATTTTGGATTTTTGCCTTATGAGTTATACGCTGATCATAGATATATGGAGAGAGTAGCTCTTAATAGAGTAATATTTGATCAAACTATTATCATAATAAAATAAATACATCTTATTTTTTGAAATATAGGAGCAGTTATCTGTGGAAACGCTTACTCGCAATCGAGGCTGTGCAGCCATCGTATGTCTCCATGTCACGTCAAGCCACAACAGACCAGGCAGAGGAGCGAGTCGCTTCTCCCTTGGAACGTCGTCGAAAAGAACGAGTCAGGAAGCTGCCTGCCTGCGGGGCGACAACCCTCCAGTACCTGCAGAAAGCCGGCCTGCTGCCAAGTGCCAAGTGCCAGCCAACCTGGGGCACGGCACGTCCGTCCCCGGCCGCCAAACCGCCGAGAATCCCTCAAAAAATCCCCGCAGAACCACTCATCTTTGAGACGCGCACGCCATCGTACGCCCGCCCGCACGCCCTGCCGAGCCGCACCGCCGCCCACCCCGCCAGCCGCCACGGACCCGCGCAAACCAACGCGAACGCGCGTGATCCGATCGAGCGTGCAACCCACGTCGCGCGTCGCGGCTAGCCGGCTAGATATCACGATTCACGCGCGCTAGTACTGCCGCTAGCTTGCGCGAGTGCGGGCGCGGCGCGGGGCAAACCGGGCAAGGGGATCCGTGGGGGGGAGGCGCTTTTGGGCGCAGCCCTCTTCGGGCGCCGGGAGGGAAAAGGTGGCCGTGCGCCCCAGGGGGGGTCTCACGCGCGGCCTCGTGCCGCCTGCAGCGACGTGCGGTTGCAGGGGGGGCGCATGCCGTTGCGGCTGTCGGGGTCGTCCACGCTGCACGAGTGACACACCGGACAGTACCGTACCAAGTGAGTGCGTTTCTTTTTGGATGCTCGGTACGCAGAGATCGGTAGAGTACTTGACTACTACACTTGTGGTACCGTTTTTGCGTAGCGTGTCAGCAAATTGACGGCGATATATCCCTGCTACGCCTCCGGGATGTCTAGCGACCTGTTAGGACTTGTAGAATGCAATGACTACGATTGTTCTCGTAGAATTATACGAATTGTATAAGTCAATAGATAAGATAGAAGATACGTGATAAGTGAGTAAATGAATAAAGTCATAAAGAGAAGGATGAGACATGGTTTCTAAACAACCGCCAAGACATATAAGAGATAAATAAATTACACTTTTGTTATTGATCAAACTTTTGATTTTTTGTTTTTCTGTCAAACACATGCGCAAGCATGAGGGAGGACGTGTATGACTTTTTTAACTTTGGTGCAGGTCTTCAAATTATCATCAACAGTAGTGACCGGAGTTGATTGATGAAATCAAAATTTTCAAATATTTGATCACTAGATGGACCCAACAAATTAAATTCTATGTGAATTATTAGTATTTGTATCGTAAAAGTTATATCTACTACTAGTTTTCTTGAAAACACGCAAGATATAAAAATAATGACTAGTGTATTTTTCATTATGAATGCACTTACAAGCACCAAATAGGATGGTGGGCGGTGATTTGCGTCTCCGGGTGGTTTGATATTGCTCTGTCTGGTTTCCGACACACTTAGTTTAGAGGAATTTCAATTTATATATGGGGAAAATTTGAATAAATATACGTGCATGTCCACCTTAGAAACTTTTAAGAGATATAAGTGGATGTAAAACTTTCATGTGTTTTTTTATAACTGGTAGGAAAGAAATTTGATTTTCCTATACTTTATTCTTACAAACCGAATGATTTTTCTACACCCCAACTGTTTGCTTATGTTTATCCTTATAAGCCACATTTTAATTTTTCAACTTTAAATTTAGAGTTGATTTTATGATTTTTTACCAAAGTTTATTTTTCAGTATAGGCTTTTAGATCGCTAAAAATACGTATATAAAAATTTTATTTATTTGCAAATATGTCATTTGTCTTTCAATGAAACACGCAAACAATCATCCCATAGGAATTATTTCTTAGGAATTCAAACTTTTATTTTTCACTCCATGCAAATCAATACAAGCTATTGGTCATTATTATTTCTCCAAAAATACCAAACTATTTCAGATTACACCTATTAATTACATAATAGTATGGTTGTGTTCTTCTGAGTTTTTTCCTCTTTTTTATGTGTTCGTTTTCTAAACAGTTAAACGATCTATTTTTACTCAATATTTTATATAAAAGTTTATTATCTCACACTCTTAGAGTACATTTGTCAATTTAGTAGTTAATCCTATTATTTATATTGCTATAAAAATTAGACTATCTATTTTTTATTGATAAAAGAAAACACCTATTCAAATTCATCTATTCAAATTCATCCTATCATAATCACACTCCCGCCATCGACGATCTTGTTTAGCTTATACATTCTATAGTATCTTCCCAACATCTTACCATGGACCTGTTTAGTTTCAAAAGTTTTGGCGTTCACCCATCGAATTAAATCTTTAGACACATATATAAAGCATTAAATATAGTTTAAAAATAACTAATTCACAGTTTAGAAAGAATTTGTGAGACGAACCTTTTAAGCCTAATTGGTCCATGACTAGCCATAATTGCTACCGTAACTCACATATGCTAATGCCGGATTAATTAGGCTTAAAAATTTATCTCGTGATTTCCAATGCCGGATTAATTAGGCTTAAAAATTTATCTCGTGATTTCATGACCTCCTATGTAATTAGTTTTTTTAATTAGTTACTAAAATAATCTTCAAACAATCGTTCAAACATTTACTCTACCACTCAAACCAATAATTTTTATGAACTAAACAAATCCTCTATAAAAATGGCCACAGTTTCACAGCAAAGTGTTCGCCGCCCACAAGTCCAGACAGAGCATGACAAGTGACAGACGGAGGCGCAAGCAAGATGTGAAGCGAGGAAGGCACGAACCCGCCGGGAAGCTTCGCCGGCTCGGAGCAGAAGGTGTCCTATCTGGCAGCCACGGTGCCGCCACACCGGCCACCTCGGCATCCGTCCTTAAGATCCAATCTACTGTTTTCTTTTGCAGCCCACATAAACTATATTTTATTCAGTGGGCCCACGCGGCTCACCCAACCTGCACCTCGCGTGTCAGCCGGGCTCTCGTGTGCCACTGAACACCGGGACCCACCTTGGTCTGGCAGCCTGGGTCCACCCGTACAAAATTCTGCCCCGTACTTTTTGAACTCGAATACTCGATTTGTTTAGGACAAAGAGATGGCCGTGCATACGGTCCCCTGCCCTTTGGGGCATCTGTGCCGTACGGCTTTCACGCTGCTCCCGATCGTCATTAAGGCAACTGATCCACTCCTGCAATTTCTGCAGATGATTAGTGTCTGTTTCCAGCTTAAGATAATGGCTTTTGAAGACATGTTTGTTCAGCCGTCCATGGAGCTGCTGGTTAGCTTGACAGGCAGGCAGCACATTTTCGATCTCTATAAACAAAAGAGTGATTCGCCTTGCAACAGCAGCACGCATGTTGGAAGTGCAACGGCAAAGCCGTGATAGCACTTGCACTTATTTGGTTTTGTACAGATAGGGCACTTATTTATCATACGACACTGAATTTACAGATGGGTGTACAACATCTTGTGCTGATTAGCTAGCTGGTTTCACAGAGCTTGGAGAAGAGCACACAACGGATTCGTGCATCACAACACGGCCCATTAATTATTCGGCATCTCTTTTGGTGAAACATGGCAGCCTTAGTCCTCGTTATCCCAGAGCTCCGATGCACTCTTGTATGGTCCGTGTGTCTTGTTCACGAAGAGCTCCTCTCCGGTCAGGACTCGCTTCTGCGATATCAAAATCCAATAACATGAGATCGGAGAAAAAATAGTACTTATAGCTAAGTAGCCTGGCTTTTGTAGTTTTTATGTATATGCATGTTCTTAGTTAAGTCCAGTATTTAAAATTAGCTTCCACACTGAACAGATCAAATGATGCTCTATCTGTAGTTCTGAACACTCAAATTTTCTTTGTGCGATACCGTCTTCCTGGCTAGCCTGGAAGATACCCTAAATAAATGACTAAAAACATGTAGTGAAGACCTACAGACTGCCGGAATCTTAGCACTACATTGTAACTATAATGTGGTCATGTGGACATACTTCCTTTGGTGCTTGGAAATCATAATAACAGTTCATCTATTGTAATCTAATAGTTTGTAGAATCAGGTTTGTAGAATCAGGTACTTATGGAAAAGGTACTTGGATGGTGGACCAGGTAATTATGTTCCTGTATAAGACTAAATTGGTACTCCGTTCTATTCTTCTCGTTCGACATGTTCGGTATTTTGAGGGGCAATTGGTAGCTGGAACGAGTAGTTAGCTTTCAGAGTGTTTATTGATGATTGTAAATGAAAAGTATGTAGCATATCTCTTCCTTTTGCGCATATATGGATTGCAGAGAACCATTCCCGAAAACCATATTTTAGATAACAACCATTAAGAAGATAAAAAGGTTCTAAACCTTATTATAATAAAGGAAATAGGTTTCAAACTAATGGTAGGACTGTATAGGTTACGGCAGCCCATAATGGATGAACACACCTAGCACTAGAGCATGAGGAGATAAGAATACGCTAGTATAGCGATCAGAAATGTCTTAAGTAGGACAGCTAGGAATGCGAGGAAGAGAAAGTGGGTTCAAATTAGGTTGCTCTATCGGCAAACAATCAGGAAGAAGTTTGTTATGACTGAAAACAATTACTAAATTGCCCATCGTTATGTTACTTTTATCCTAAATTACCCTCCAGCAAATTAACGGTGGATGTTTGATAGTTCGAGAGGTACCTCAGGTACCTTCCAAGCAAGGTAAAAGCTCTCGATTATTCTACTAACGTATCTAGTAGTATGGCAGTCATATAGGAATAGATCCAGATTCCTGACTTACAGTGCTAAATTGAGATGCAATGTCATTAGATCAAAACTAGCCAATGATGTTTTACACTCCCCTAATATACCAAATTTTCATTTTGAAAGCACTCTACTACTACCAAGATTAATTGTATTCCATATCAAGCCATTTTTGTCAGTGATTCTCTCTGTCTTTGGCCTCTAAACTCTTTCGTTTTCGAAAGTAGCCTCGAGCTCCGACGATAAGCTAGCTACAAGCCCACAAGCTAAAGAATGAATAACATCTAACCTCAGTCCTCAACTCATCTTTGATGCTGCACAAGACCTGGAGGACAGCTACAAGCCCACAAGCTAAAAAAGAATGCATAACATCTAACCTCAGTCCTCACCTCATCTTTGATGCTGCACAAGACCTGGAAGTCCTCTTCAGGGATCTCCCATCCAAACACCTGAATATTCTCCTTAATCCTCTCATCTTTAGTTGACTTTGGGATAACGCTTGTTCCCCTTTGAAGGGCCCACTTGATGAGCACTTGACCTGAAGTCTTGTTCAGCTTGTTGGCTATCTGCATTATATGGTTGAACTGAGCTATGGAATACACGTAATTGAAGAGTAGGATTCAGCTCAAGATTATGTCTTCGTCTTGTTTATGATATCTGAATATTTTGAACGTTACCTTCTCGACAACTGGATCATGCGCAAGGTTCTTTTCAGAAGAACCTAGTGGGGAGTAAGCCTGCAAAAGTAGCATGAATATATAAAAATACTGTTTTAAGTGATTTTTTGTTTTGATAAGGAAGACATGCTAAGAAATCACATAAGTGAGGTCAGTTTAATGTATCTAATTTCCAAAAAGAAATTATCTTACAGTAACATGGATTCCCTGATTTTTGCAGGCCTCGAAAATCTTATCATTCTTCCAACCAGGGTGCATTTCCATCTGTGAAATTTAGTAAGTAAAGGGGCAATTCAGTTATTTCAATATGTTGGAACAATCTGTTAAATCTGATATTACCTCCATTTTGGAGGAGAACATCTTATAATATAAAATGGAGTGAGAGACCACAACCTGACATACTGCCGGTGGAATATTAGCTGATCGCAGCAGCCGGTTGAGCTTGGTAACTGAGAAATTGCAGATACCAATGTCCTTGACGAGCCCATCTGTCACAAGTCTCTCCATTCCCCTCCATACTCCTTCCATGTCAAATTCCAAAACCTCCCCAGCCTCAGGAGGCTGGTGTGCTCCGTCTTTTAGTTGGAACGGCCAATGAATCTGCATCCATTTTATTTTATCACTCTATGTTAAAATTCTGATTTCCAGTATGCAACAGAGTGCAGTTTTGGTTTCTTACAAGGTAAAGATCGATATAATCCAACTGGAGATCCTTGAGCGTGTTCTTCAATGCTGGCCGAACCTTCTCAGGAGCCAAGTTTGTGCACCTGAAGTAACCAGGTATTGATCAAAATTCACATATAGGAAACACACTACAAGTTACTGGTATTTACATTTTATTTTACACCACAAGGACATTTACTATGATTGTAAATATAATTACCATATTTTTGACGTCACAAACAAATCCTTCCTGTTGATTCCAGCTTCAATTGCAGCTTTAAGCCCTTTGCCGACCTGAATTGCAGAGCATGCTTAACGAAACATCACGTGATAGACTACCAGATGAATACAATATTATTTTCGTGTACCTCCTGTTCTACTCCATATTGAGCAGCTGTATCTACGTGCCTGTATCCAGCCTGCAGTAACCAGATATTCAGATTGCATTCTTAGATGAGAGGCAGGTTTTGCAGCTCAGACTATACACCAGATGATCTTGCAAATTCAGCAACGTGCAAACTAGTGCCATAGCAGTTAAGGCCTCATTAGACAGCTATAAAAAAGAAAGTAATATCAATTCCAAGACAAGTTTGCAACATTCAACCAGTATATCAATTTTAATAAACTCAAGTCCCCAGCAAAGGATGGGAATCTACCAACCATAGTCAGCGTGAGCTGAACAAACGCAGAGCAGCTTATCATGTAGAAGCCCTGTTGTGGTCTATTTTTCAAGAAGATGCTGCCGCTATAATACTGTACAATTCTATATTAAGCCCTTAAGTTTGCGGTTACAGATGGAACTCCCAAAGTCGTAGCACAAGCCACAATATCATTTTCTTTTCCCTGACCATGAAGATAGCCAAATAGGGAGACATGCAAATATACCTCAATGATGGCCGTCTGAACGGAGTGAGCAGTATCTGATCCGGCCCTCCAAGTGCCTAACCCAACTGCAGGGATGGCATGGCCACTCTTCAGAACAAACTGATGCTCATCTTGCGCCATCGCCTTAGCACTCGCCATGATCACCTTTCTAAAACCTCGCCTATCACACTGGCTAATCTTATTATCTTCAGCTTTTTAGCCTTCGCCTTCTTCGCACCGTAAGATGAGATAGTTGCAGACTTCCACAGGTATATATAGAGAGAGTTTAGGAGATGCCACGTACATTAGTATCCAGGGCAACCTGGCGAGCGATCAGGGCCTAAATCCCATGCACCGAGCACAGTTGGACTGAAGAACCTGCCAGAACGCACCGTAGCTGGCTAGCAACAGTATTAAAAGACAAAAAGAAATAGTTGTTAATTGATTAGTATACCAGAAATGGACTTGCTTACCTACCATCTTTATCAGGGAGATGACGAGAAATCCGCATACACTGAAACATCTGGCTTCATAGAAGGCGGAAAGATTTTATTGCAACTGGCAGATCTGCCAAACTTTCTACAGTGATCGAACCTAAATTACAACCTGTTTCTAATTACAAATGACTACGATTATTGCTGCAATCATCAGAAGACTGCAACTGCTCCCCCTCACAGTTTAGTCTAAAAATCAATGCAGTACATGGGTGTACTCTGTGGGGGTTAACAAGTGATGTAACTCTTAAGGAACTGTGATCCGGACCTAGTTATATAGTTATGTAAGCTGAACTTTGGAGGCATTTTTTACGCATATTTGAAGGCATTGTGAAATAACCAAATCACTCGGTTCGACCGTTCGATTGGTTGCTGTTGTCATCCAAATGTTGTACTTCAGTTCTACCGTCCTCTAACTCTGACGTTTCAGCGGGTGGTGTGGCGACCTCAACAGGAGGAAGTTCCTTGGTCTTTTGTAGTCCAGTATATCGCGCAAGGTCAACCCATTGCTGCATCAAACAGAACAATCGGTAAGGAGGGAATTTTTTTTGTCCGTTAAGAAAGTACTTGAGGTACCAAAGTTACCAACGGAGAGAAATATAGGCTTGCTTCAAAACCATAGAAGCGCTAGGAACATATTAAGAAGTTTTAAAAATGCATGAATTAACATATGAAAGGTTCTTGAATCCAGCAAGGACGTAAGCTCAACTAAGGTTTTCCGTAAGAACTAAAGTCAATTGCTATGGACTAACGGTGGATGTCTGAGGATGTTCAGGTTCCTATGACCATTGAACTAAGACCACAATATGTATCTCAATGTAGGATGAAAAAAACGCAATTACCGCTTTTAAAAATAGGAGCGGTGACGGGGTAGTGAATCTGCCGGGACCCTACCACCACTACTGCCATGTGGGCCCAAATGGCAGTGTCCTTTTCTGAAAATTTAAACCCTCCCAGCCTTTCTAGGTAGAATCCCATTAAGGTCCTGTTTAGTTCTAAAATTTTTTTCTAAAAACATCACATCAAATCTTTGGACATCTAAATAAAATATTAAATATATATAAACACTAAAACTAATTACACAGTTATTGAGGAAATCATGAGACAAATCTTTTGAGCCTAATTAGACATGATTAGCCATAAGTGTTATAGTAACCAACATGTGCTAATGACAGATTAATTAGACTCAAAAGATTCATCTTGCGGTTTCTAAGCGGAATCTAAAATTTATTTTGTAATTAGACTACGTTTAATACTTTAAATGTATGTCTAAATATTTGATGTAATATTTTTGTAAATTTTTTTACAAACTAAACAAGGCCTAAAAATATCAGCATACCATCTTTTACGTAGAGGACATTGATAAATAAAGAAAAAACAAAATGACCCTTATGCCTTCACGTGAAGGTGAAGCTACTGGCTGGTGAATACTAAGTAGTATTTTGTATCCCATGTTTTATCCCTTATCCTTCATCTTGGATTTTGGAAAATTATCGTTTCTTGCAAATAAATGAATAATCACCACTGATATGTACTTTCAAAAATATTTTATTTGAATTAGAACCTGATTTATTGACTTTTTTAATTTAAAAATTAAATTCAAACACTCATTCGATAAACAACCGTAACCGTTATTTAGCAGTTTTTTTGGGTAATTGATATTTCTTTCTGGAACTGGTATATTTAACCTTATGGACTTGATTGGAGCACACGAACTTGTTTACTTTTGTGCAAAATCGACTTGCTAGCCTATAAATCAAATTATTTTACTTTTGCCTTTGTAACGTATGGGCTCTTTGCTAGTAGTCTAAAACAGCTTGAGTCAGCACCATGATAGATAGCTAGAAGTATGCAGAGAAAGCCCAACCTGTGTTCCCCAGTATGAGTTCACTGTCCTTGCCACAAAGGACAACAAACTGGCAAGAAGTGGCTGATTGTAGTTGGTAGCTAGAGTCTCTCCTAGCCGATACTCCACTAAACCAGCAATGATCTGTAACACATTTTAGAGAAACTCAGATAATCTGTGCCAATAAAAAGAAAAATATAGAGTATCAAAGAACTTAGTAACTAATTTCCTACAAAAGGTTGCTGCAGCTTTATTGATTATGATTTTTTCGCTGAATTTTGATTGCACTGAAAGAAGATAAGAATACAAATCTGATAAATTATATATCTCTGCTAATAAAAAACGGAGTCGCCCTCCTTCACGTCTCCTCCCCTCACTGCACGCAGCGTGTCCTTCACAAGAAAACGAACCAGAAAGAAAAACAACCGATGCTTTTTACTCTGCTTTCTACTCGAATGGACCCATAAAACAGAGCCTATTATAACCCAATATCCCATTACAAAGCGCGGGCAATGGGACTTAAACCCATGACGAAATCACCGCAAGTCGATAATCCAATCCCATACGGTAATAAAATCAGGCTACATGGATGGCAACATCATGTAATCAAAGAAGGTTTTCCTTACACTGGTAAAATTAGTTATTTTTTAGAATTTCTAAAGATTCCCTACTTCTGTGGAACATTTGATGCTGTGTAAGGCAAAACAATTATGCTATGAATTTTTTGGGAAAAAAACATGCAGGCCACTAGTTATGCCTAGAAGCACAGTAACTTACAGTTGCTCATGCAACTTACTCTCTCTGTCCCAAAATATTACTACTTCCAGGACCCAAATCTGTCTCATGATACTACTTCTCCACTATCCCTCCATTTCAACCAATCACAAGTTCACAACCCTCCCCTATTTAATTTCTTCACATACTTTCTCATCTCAACCAATCACATCTCTCCCCTATCTAATTTATTCACATACTTTCCCATCTCAACCAATCACAATCATTTCTCATCTCAACCCTAATTTCTTCAAAAAAATGGCACATATTAAACTATTTTGAGATAGAGAGAGTAGCAACTAAAAATGCCAAGCCCTTCATAAATTGAAAGTAGGATAGTTACCTGATACCGCAAGTTAGCAGACGTTCCAAGAAAGCAACTATAAACAGCTGCTGACTTCCAGATAGGTGATCTCTTCCGTCCTGCTTCTGCATTCACTGAAGGTTTAAGCACACGTCGAGCAGCATACAGGAGATCCGAGGAAGCTCCAGCCCCAACACTAGAAATAAACCCAACGCTAGCAAGTTTCAACCCGCCAACTAACACTGCAGCAACTCTCTGGTTCATATTCCAGTTTTGACCCAATAAATTCTTTTGAAATGCATTGTCTGGCAATGATCCTAATAGGCCTTTGACAAACTCCAAACTCTCACCAGAACCATCATCAGCATAAGAAAGGACTGAGATAGTAGGAGCAGGAAGCCACACTGTAAAGAAATCAACAACAGAGCCTCTAATTGTATCGGTGAGTACATAGTCAATCTCTTCAAAAAATCGCCCTTTCCGCCTTTCGTACTGTGCTAATAGAGTGGTCGTTATTGATATAGCTTCTTCAATAGCCAATCTTTGAAGAAATTTGGGGTCTGCCAGCAATCTTTCACGAAAACCCTGAGGAATTTGGTATGAAGTTTCGTATACAGAAATCATGTATAGATATTAAATTAAGGCAAGCATATGCTTCAAAGAGAACTATTCGGAAACCATAGATTAAATGAATTGATAAGGTCTAATAAGTAAATAAAAATAACAGAGCGGTTTCTTACTTGGAATCTGTGAATCAGTTCAGACATAACAGGGTATTTCTCAAGGTCAAAAAAGTTCTGCAGTATCTCAGGAGAAACCACACCAAGATCTATTCCTCTCTGAAGATCCTGCAATATTCCAGCGCAACACAAGAGTTCCATCAGATAGACTTCTACCCAAAAAAATAGTGCTTACCATATAACAGAGACATTCAGGCCAGCTCCTGCTATATGACTAAGAGAAATTTTGGCCACATGAATAAAAATGCACTGGGCATATTGACTAATGTGATGCATTTTATTCACTACTCTATGTCACAGCAAGGGTTCAGAAAATGCTTAGAGGCTTAGGTCTTATTGTAGTACCCGTACTACTTTATGACCCACTTGAAAACCAGAATAAAAAGCTTAACATAAATAACTACAAGATATTTAGGTAAATCTGAAGGTTTCTTGCCAAATCTTGGTCAATACTCCCTATGTTTTAAAATATAGAAGGCATATTTTGTTTCATTAGGATAAGATTTTGACCAACGATCATATATTAACATATCAGTTATGTGACACAAAAGTGTAATCATAAGAAAGTACTTTCAAATACAAATATAATAGTATCAATTTTGTGTCACAAAAATCATATTCTAATAGGGTAATTATTGGTCAAATCTTTGTCCTATAAAACAAAATACGCCCTATATTTTGAAATGGAATAAGTATTACTCATTCAACATTCCTTCTCCTGAAGATAGTAGAGCAGCAAAATCTATAATAGCTTGTTTACGGCTAACTTAAATACACGATTTTACAGATCATGCTCAGAAGTTCTATGACAACATGAAGTTAACATGCAATGGCTAAAATAAAGATCAAGCAGCAAACCTGAGGCAAACCTTCAGGTCTCCTACCAGCAGCATTCATAACTCGTGCAATTTCAGCACGGTCAAAGCAGTTTCTACTGCAAGGTTTAGCTGCTGAATACCATAAGAAGTCAGCAACCGGGATTTCACCTTCCCTCCTTATGCTTTGCCTCTCAGGGTCAAGTAGTACCACAACTTGGTCTTTCTTTGGCATTTTTTTAGATACTCTGGCAGGAACACCAATTCCTCGTGACCCATAAATAACATGGCTTGCGCCCGCCACAACAATTAGCATCCTTGAAGTATCCCCACCATTAAGCTCTTTTAGAATAATTTTGGACATGGTATAATCATCAACTACTCTTGCCTGTGCCGATAAATATGAGGTAGGACCAAAAGGAGAGTCACGAGATGATGAAATCTTGTCTATCAATGACCGGCCTGAGATAGATGAAAAGCCAGAGATGAAGCCTGACCCTGCTGGAGGGGCATATTCTTCTCTGTCTGCCTTTGAAAGTCCTCTAATCCCATCTGCTTGGACAGTTCTTTTCACCTGCTCAAGAAAGAAGCATAAAAAAAGGCTGGATATGAGAGAAAGGACTCTCATATCAGTACTTATTAAGGGAGGAGTGAGGCTTGAACCCAGGTCGGCTAGCCCACCACCTTGTGGTGCTAGCTGGAAGACCTGGGCCTCTCTCAAGAAAGAAGCATAACATTATACAAAGTGCGCTCTGATGGAACTTGGAGGAATACAAATCAAAAGGTTGTTAAGCCTAAATTCGACAAAATGCACATCATAATCTGTAACATTAAGAAAGTTGTATCTTGATTTTGCAGAATGAGATTATTCCATTAGTTCGTATGAAATTGTAAATAATCATGACAAGCAATTATACCTGGCAAGATGCCAAGAGATTTTTCATGTGGCATGGCAGGAAAATGAGATGTAAACCATGGAATCTAGTTTCAACTTCCAAGATACATGTCTTGAGGAAATACTTTGTAGTCATCAAGCATTCAACGACTTGAATCACTGGTAAAGCATGGCATTTAATGTCTATATTCATCACAGCTAGTATCAATCACCTTTAGTGGAGTTCCGCAAGCAATAAGCTTAATTCCAGTATCACGGCAGTAATTCAGAAGAGGTTCATACTCCTCCCACCGGTCTTGTGGCCAGTGCAATGTGTACAACTTTAGGATGCTACCATCAATCCTGGATAAAGCATAAGCTTAACAAAATCTGCCGAAAGGAAGTATTTACTGAACAGTTGGATTTATCACATAAAAAAAAAACACTATTATGCATTTATGCTTCGACCAAACATTGCCTGCATTGAAGTTCTAATGAACCGCCTGTAATGATGCTTTCGTTGGGAGAGTGAAATACCATGTTATAGAGAGAATGTATCATGATGTGGATTTTAATCTACAACAAAACAGCAAAAGGATTTCACGACTTTATCCGACGCTAAGTGGGTAGATAACCGAAGTAAAAATAAAACAACGCGGAGATACAACCTTCCGTCCATGAACTGGTCGAGCTGCTGCTGGAGGTCGGAGGGGAACGCCTCGAGCGCGAGCGCCACGCCCCTCTCGGCCTCAGCGCACCTGGTCGCGAGTCCCTTCACGATCTCGAGCTCGAGCACGCGGTCGTCGGGGTCGGGCACGAGCTCGGCCTCACCGAGGTACACCACCCTCGCGGCCGTCAGCTTCTCCCAGACCCGCACCCTGGCATCCCTCCCCACAGCCTCCGGCTCCCCGATGACCGTCGCGTCGTACACCCTCGACAAGGCCGACTCGTCGAGCTCCTCCTCTGGGGCCGGCGGCGAGGGGGAGGGCGGCTCGGCGGCCGGCTGCACAGGTGGAGGCGCCTCGTCATCGGCGGCGGCGGCGAAGGAAGGGAGCGGGCGGAGGATGGCGGAGGCGGCGGCGAGCGAGGGGAGGAGGAGGAGGAAGTCGCGGCGGGAGCGGGAGGAGCCGGAGGCGGAGGCGGACACGTTGCGTCGTGGGGAGGCGGAGGTGGGGGAGGAGATGCCGGCGAGGCGCTTGGCCCGGAGGCGGGAGGGGAGGAGCGGTTTGAAGGAGGGGGCGTTTCGGCACGGCGCGTGGGACATTTTTGCTGCCGAGCTCGTGTTCTGCTTCTGCACTGGGATGCTGGATAAACACGTTTTATTTGGTAGCTGTATAATTTGAAGTTTTGTGCAAGAAGCAAAGTTTTGGAGGTTTAATTCGACTCTATTATGTAGTTCCCATCGATGAGATTCCAGTAATAGCATTGCCAGCGACAAACAGGTAGAGAGACAATGCTTACGTGTGTGGATAAGCAAAGAGCCAAAGACACACCAACCACTGGGCTCCTCAGGCTTCTCATTCAGAAACGTGTGAAAAGTTGCTTTGTTGTACTGTACTACTACTATGGATAGTACATGTCATGGATAGTACGATCATACTCAACAGTTTGTCCATCATGCTCTATCTTAAAAATAAATAATAAAAATTATAAATTAAGCTCCAACAGAACGGTTATCTTATCATCTATTTTTAGATGTCATCCATATTAGGAGGGAGAACATTTATATTTAGATTATCTCTCCATCCATCAAAGAGATATAGAGTATATCATATATGGATGATCTAGTAAAGTACAGAGAGAGATACGAAAAATAAAACTAATTTAAATGATCATCGAAGAGCTGTTAGGAATGCTTTAAGTTTCACGAGGTAGGACGACAAGTGTAACATGCACAACAAAGATTTTTCTAGTGAAGGTAAATGGATTTTGTTTTTTTTTAAAGTGGGAAAATATACTGTGTATGAATGTCAATTGTCACCGATAAGCCCATTCGCCGAAACTCTCTCTAACTCGGGTAGCAATACAACGAAACGCATGCATGGTGGCAAAACTGGGGAGAATCAAGTGTCGTCAGCAAATCAAAATAAACCAAAATCCTGCTAGCTACTACTATACACAAGCCGCATCAGTTGCTCCCTTTTGCATATACTTTAGTTTCCTCTGCTACCTTTGCCCACATATTAGCATAATGGTCTGAATACGAAACCTGCAAACAATAATATACATAAATGCTATTGACATATATACAGCACGGTGTTACACCTTTTCTCTGACAATACGGATAAATATAATCTCAAATATAGTGTAGCTTTCATGTACCTGATTTACGATAAATCCTTTCAGCATCTCCACAAAATCTCGACGCCTGTCCTTATCGAATCTTCTAATTTCAATCATATTGTTCTCCTGAAATTATCACAAATAAAACTAAACATGATTCCTACCATTTGTAGTCATTTGTACAGCATGAAAAAAATACAAGCTGCCAATCCAAAAGGGAGCTTAAATACATAATGCTCTACTGTAAAGAATCTTTGCTGCCACGTCTGTCTCTAGGATTTGTAAAGGTGAACTGGTATGCATACGCGGTGCATCTCAATAGCCACTTGAATTAGAGAGCTCTAAAAAATTGCAGATAAATTCATACTCCCTCCGTCCATAATATAAGGGATGCTACCCTCTTTGGGAGAGATTAAGGATGATAGGTGCTTAGGGAGTGGGAGGCTAGTTGGGGGTAAGATGGAAGAAATTTGAATCAGACTCTATTACACCAAAATACCTTATATTTAGGGCCAAACTAGCAAGGGCAAAATCCCTTATATCATAGGACAGAGTCGCGGAAAGAGTATCTAGGAACATAAATTAGCATATGCTCTGTTGAATTTAACTTGTATTTACTAAATTAAACACATTTCATCTTTTGGACATTTCCAGAGAAAGCTATGAGATCTTCATGTCAATATAGCGAAAGAAGCTATAAAAGACAAAAACAACAAAATGTCCTTACGAGCAAATGATGGACTCTTAATCATTGAACTACAAATTAGCTACCATTGACATCATGATAAAAGCAACCCTAACCATCACTGTGATTTCCTAGGAAATAATTCTAGAGGAACATTGAATTCACTATCTTAATATGTCCTTTCTAGCAAATTAACTTAGAATTTATGAGGCAGCAAAAGTATTGCAGGAAGTACCATTGCCTATGCTACATATAAATATAGGCCACGGTGCCATACTGCATGACTCATACAGATCTGCCAGCAGACTAGCTTAAAGTAACATCAGGCATAAAAATGACAAGAAGATCAGACAATCCTAAATGCAAGATCATAGTTAAGCTTCAAACATATGTTTCTAACTAGCAGACTATCCAACTATGTACGTGCAATATTCAAAAGAATGTAAACTTTAGCATGATTTAGATTGCTGGATGTATTAATTATAGCATATGCTGTTAAACCAAAGAAACTATAACTTCACTAAGGACAACATGCCTGAACTTTCAGCAATAAACGACAAGAGGCAAACCACATAGACTTCTTTTTATATATCTAAAAAAGCTTGTATTATTTTATTTGATATTTTTCAAGCTCACTTAAGCTTTCTTAATGGAACAACTTCAAGCTTTCAGGTGACTTACCTTAATATTTTCATATTCTTTAACTGCATGGCTCTTCTCTGCTTCTGTCGCACTTATTGTTTCTTTAAGACCCCCTATCTTATGGTGCCTTTCCCACTGCTGGTCCACAGTTCTAGATGGTAATGATTCAAGTTTTACAGCCCTGGCGTGCAAGAAAAATAGATCTGCTGACAGACTTTGCACATGGTGTAAAGCATTAGAACGATCGGTAAACGCATGGTGAACAGATATCATCGTCTCCAGGTATTCATGGATACAACCCTGCAAGAGAATAAACAACATATGGTAATAATCTAGTGCAAGTAATTTCAAGAAATGGTCCCAAATAATTTATTTTTATGTTTGACTTTGTAGCAAATACACATACCAGGTGCTTCACAATTTCAGAATTTAGTTTAGCCTGTGATCTGCTGAACTTGACAACAGAATTTCCAAAATTGTTGATATCAGCAGCTCGTCTTCTCTGTGGACTACATGTGGCCTGCTCTCTTTCAAATTTTGCCAGCTTAATTAATGTCATTCCCAAATGAGCTGTAGATGTCTTAAGATCATCCCGAGCTTTAACTAATGCTTCTGCCTAAATAAAATGCAAAAATAGAATATGAGCAATAGCTTCTTGAAGCAATGTGTGAAACAACAAGAAACTCTGAGGATCACTATGCAGAACTTCAAAAGAAAATCTAAAAGGATAAAGTAATGCACTGCCACTTCTAACTACTCCCTCCATCCCAAAATGTAGCTACAGACGGAGGGAGTAGTAACTAAGACATCCATTTACTGTAGAAACACAATTTAACCAAATACTCCCTCCATTTTTATATGACATATAAAGGAACAGAAATAGTACAGAATGAGATCCCATTCCAACGGTATAGGCCTAGTATCTAGGTATCGAACCAATACCCAGGCATCAAACTTGATACTCATAGGTATCAGGTTTGATACCTAGGTACCAGGTTTATATTGTAGGAACAAAATACCATCCCCTAGACTACCCCATAAAAAAGAAGAGGAATGCAAGAAAACGGGGTACCATCCAGGGCCCTGCGCACGGTTTGGCTTGTCCCAAACTCTAGATCTGTTTTCGATTCATACACGCAGCGCATGACTTCCAACCCGAGGGCCACCTCACATGTTAGTGAGGCATGCCTCAATTGCTCTACACAAGCACTGCCTCAAGCAATAGGAGGTAAGCAGTTGGGCTCAGATGGGTAAACATGTGGTCTACGGTAGCTAATAACCCTTCAAAATGATTTTAACAATATTTTTCTCATTTTTTTCTTGTTTTAGATTTTGTTTTCTTTTTCTAGAGATGAGTTTTCTGTGAATTAGTATTAACCGCTTCCAAGCATGAGGTGTGGCCATCAGGGGTGGAGGGAGTGGTACAGTGCACTACTTTTTTTTCATGGATCTGCATGTACCAGGCTGGTACCCAGTTACCACCCAAGTAACACAGGTATGGGACCTGGTACCTAGGTATTAGATTTGGTAGCCACCCAGTGCCATACCGTTCAAAGAGGATACTATAAAATGGCGACCCCTAAAAAATGGAGCAGGTAGTTCTTTTGGAATGCAAAAGAAATATTTTCTGTCATTTACTACAAAACATGGCTTCCACAGGCTGAAAGCATAAGATGAAGACAATACTATAAGCCAATTTGGTAGCACAACAAAAGACAGTTGCTCCTCAACTTTCACTATTTTGCAGAAAAAGAAATATTCATACCTTGAGATTGATCAGGTATGTACTAACTTATTGAAAATACAAAGTTAAGATTCCCACACAAGAAAAATATGAATGTGTCTCTTTGATTAATACAGTTCAGAATTTTTGGTCTGTGGCCTCTTATTCTAACCTCAACTTGAACAAAAAAGGTGCTTGTTAACATTTCAGAGTTTGGTAAAATAGCATGTGTTCTAAACTTGTAGTAACTTTACAACTACTAATTAGTGATTCAAATGGCTTAAATCCTCTTGTCCTCCACAAAATTATTCAGATAAAACACTACACTTGGTATAAATTTTTAACAATGCTGGAAATTCATATACAACTGCATAATGAAACATATTTTTTTCTGCACAAAAGACCCATGTAAATCACAGATATGGTCGGATGACACATATTGGCAGATGAGTTTCTACATGATATTGAGGTGACTATGTAGCTAATGCATTAGAGTCACAGGGAGTTGGTTCACATGTTACTCTAACTTCAAAGCTTTGCAGTACCACACAACAAATTGTTTGATTGTGCATAAACAAATGCTAATCTACTTTGAAAGCTTTGTGGGATCATAGCGGTAAAATTATACGAACCTGCTGAGATGTTGTGGTGAGCTGCTGCTGTAAATCCTGAAGCCTGGCCTTTTGTTCTAGAAATACTGTGTCAGTCTCCTCCACCACCGGTGGGGGCTTTGTTGCAACCATCCCATTCACCACCGTCTGTTTCAAACCCTTAAACATCCCAAACAAGTCTCTTCCAGCTTTCACAGGCGCCGATGGAGCAATAGAACTCACTGTTGTGGTCCAATACCGTGGCGCCTCGCCCTCAAAGGCGGGGATGGCACCAGGCTCGGTGAGGAACGTGCGGAGATCCGGGCTGTGGCCAACAACGGGGTGCGCGGCGAGACGGCGGAGGTAGCGCTGGAGCGCGCTACACCGCTGGTTAACGAAGTCGTGGCGCTGCATGACCTGCCCCTCGACGACGCTCTTGTCCGGCCGGGTCGGGATGAAGAGGCCCCTGTGAGCCGCGGCGAGGCGGTCCGCGAGGGCCACCACGTCGCGGAAGCGCCGCCGCACGCGGACCTCGTCGCCGCTCTCGGCGAGGCGGGTGGTGACGAGGTAGGAGAAGTAGCTCCCGGAGCCCGGGATCACGCCGGAGGCCCCCGCCGTGGGCTCCGCGTGCTTCTTCGGATCCGACACGACGATCCGCGCGAACTCGGGGCCCCGCGCTTCGGCGGGGGGCGGCGCGGCCGGCGCGGGCTCGGGGGCGATGTCGTCGTCGTCGTCGACAACGAATTCGTCGTCGATGACGAAGGGGTCGTGGTCCCCCACGACGGTGGCGGCGGCGGCGGGGGAGGCGGGCGGGCGGAGGAGGGGGTCAGTGGCGGGGGCGGACGAGTAGGAAGAGTCTAGTGGGAGGGTTTCGAGGTCTTCGGCGGCGGCGGCGGAGGAGGCCGCCGGCGAGGGCTCCGCGGCCATCATGGCTGTCTCGAAGAGGAGGTGGTGGTCAGGTACGGTAGGGTCTAGGCCTGTAGGCTATGGGGTTAGAGAGGGAGAGGAAGGGGAGGCGTAGCGTAGGAGGATGCGACGCCAAATTCGGAGATCTGAAGAAATCGATCGATCGATCGATGATCGATGGGAGCAACGCAACGCAGCCGCGGAAGGTGAAGGCCGGTGGCGTAAGCAAGGGGGGCATAGCTCTCAATGCCATGTGGGGCCCAGGCATAAATAACAACCCATACGAGCAGCAACGCGGCCACCATCCACGCACGCAAGAATCCGTCAACCAGGACGAGCAACTGCACAGCGAAGTGTGTGCTAAACAACGTTTCCTCTGCCTTTCCAATGCATCATCCCCGTTGATGCACTCCTCTGCAAATGGTTTGTTCCTCCGTCCGTTCCATAACATACACAATAACCATTAAACCAAAGACTAAAAATGAGTTATAATTTATAAATATACATGCATGTAACATGATTGGAATATTATGATTGGAATATTAGTTTGATCAGCATGAGGTGCATTTACGTTAGTATTCAAGTACCGTAACGTTTTGCTTATGATCGAGAGCAAATATAATAAGTGACTTAAAGTGGTTATAAAAATTATCATGTTACATTTGTGGTTACGTAGAGGGGAGAAAGAATGATAGTAAGAAAATCTGGCTACAATTAAGATATTGTTTTTACGAGAGGTGGGATACATATTAATAATTTAGTAGTATATGTTTGTGTAATTATTTTATGAATTTGCTTTATGTTAGTTTTCGGTGATATGAAACAATTTTAGACGCTTTGCACGCAGGAGCTGATGTGATTATTTGCACGCTGTGCACGGATCTCACTTTGCCGGCAATAGCACAGAGGTAAGGTTTTGGGAAATTTGGAACCGTGACATTATAATTTTGTAAAGTTGGAGATATGTGATTACAATTTTCCCAAGTGTTTTGGCCTTGTGGAATTGCAAATGTTCAGAATTCCTTCGTCAGGATCAGCAATTCAGCATTACCAATAGGTCTTTCGCATTTCAGACGTCACAGCATGCTCCACACGCTACAATATCATATACAGCACTAGTAATAAAGTAGTAGTGTGATTTCACGCAAGGGTAATATTGCAGGAAACAACTATAGGTTGACAAACGTTTTTTTCCATAAAAAAACAATGGCGATCAGTCAATCACCACTTGCTTGTTGATTTTTTTTTCTTTAAAAACATCCTTTGTAACTTTCTTGGTATAAAATGAACCTCTTTAGAAACGAACACTGCCTGCAACACCGTGTGCCATTGCGAGATTGACATTTGACAGTGATTTTAAGTGCAAGTCCACACTCCAAAAAGATAAAAAGGGAATTCTTCAATAGATACAAGTTATTATCAGGTATGGTATAGTACTGTGATATTCACCAAGCAAAATCTGCATACTGTCAACCCATAAACATCCTAATCTATGTGCAAGCTCCAGACATAGTTCAGTAAAGACATTGACAACTTATACACAACATTTAGCAGAAATTCATTGCCCTTAGGAAGTTTAGCATTCCTTGAGCAATTTGCTACAACTGTTCTTGATTGTATATGGGCTAGCTATCACAAAACACAAAATATTGATGCTCACTCATCTCTCTGGACCTCAAAACAAAAGAAACCAATAAAAGCCAGGAACAGAGCTGGAGGACACAATTCAGGAAGAAAGTAGCAGCATTATAGATTCAATTAGCATTGCAATATTTGAAGTTAGAGATTAATAGATGATCATATACATGGCGCCCATTGTTATCCCATGGCTCAATGAGAACTGTAGAATTTAGAAGGATTTTCTGAGGGGCTGAACTATTCTGTGAAAATACTACAAAATTAATGTGTTCGGAATTAGCCAACGCAAACAACAAATATCAGGAAATCCTCAAATATTCCACATGATTCCACATCATTTAGCCTTTGCTAAGACAAAAGATCATTTGATCCAGCTCTCTAAAGATAGCCAAAATCGAACTTGTGCAACAGGAAGCCAGAAACCATTTTCAAACCATCCACGTGAAATGAAATGTGACAATACACAGCTGAACCATCATATGTTCTGTTCTACTGTCCAAAAACACAGGTTCTAACTGTACTGAGAAGTTGACATACTTAGACATCATACGTTCATGCTAAATTGATTCAAAGCAATATGACATAATAATTTCAACACTAAGTAAATCTCGTTAAGAGACTGAATATATTCAACAGAACTTCACAAAGTGATGCATCGATCCAAAATATAGGTAAACCAGTAGATCTGCAGCTACGGGTCGCAGAATGAGAAATCAGAGAACGAATGTGCTACAGCTCCAACGAGATCAGATCCAAATCAATTACAGAGTAACGCGAACCTCTTGAGCCAAAGAAGCCTACCAGATCTTGTCGCCCGCCGCCTCAAACCCTAGATCCGGGTGCCCCAAGGAAGGACAGCAGACCCTGGGCCGCGCTATTGCCGCTGGCGGCGTCAGCATCGTCGAGGAAGAGGTCCTCAGGCATGCGGAAAGCGCCGTGCACGGCGACGATGGCTCCGCCGACGAGCAGCCCGGAGATGATGAGCGACGCGACGGACGTGAAGAAGAAGGCCACGAACGACGCGACGACGAGCCCAAGCAGCGTCTCGCGGTCGGAGAAGGTGCGGCCGAAGAGCACCACGGGCTGGTCGGAGCCGCGGAAGAGGTAGAGGAAGCACCAGCCGGCGAGGAGACCGAGGAGGATGAGGAGCGAGAACGGGTGCGCCAGGAGGGACGCCCCGAGCGCGAAGGCCACGACGGCGGCGTAGTTGACGCGGAAGTAGGCGAGGTTGCGGCGCAGGCGGGAGGTGGCGTCGGAGAGGGAGTCCGGCCGCGAGAACGCCGAGCGGTCGATCAGCTCCGTCCACGGCCGCCTGTCGGACAGCGAGCGCCGCGCCGACTCGGAGAGCCGGTTCAGGAAGAGCCGGAACGCCGGCGTGGCGATCGGCGCGTCAGATCCGACGGCCGCGGCGGCCGGGGACGAGCCCGCAGCCGCGGGGTTGGTCACCGGGAGGAGCGGCGGCGGCGTCGGTGCGGAGGCCATGGAGATGCGGGCAGGCGAGAAGAGGATCGTAACCACACGAGACGAGGTGAAGGGGAATCGAGGAAATGCTTCTCTCTCTCGCTGCTGCTGTTGCAAACTTGCAACAGTACAACGGTGGTTGCTTTGCTTGCTTTCCCCGCGTTGCGGTTGCCTTCTACTATATGCTCCGCTTTAGTTTCTCCGTCGTGTGTCAATGACGGTGGGGCCATGATAAGCGGCGGGTCCACATGTCATAGACCACCTCCTCTCCTTGTTTCGGCTGAGGAGAAAGTTGATGCGGCCCGACGGGTTTGTTGGGATTACCGCTTCTTTGCTGGTGGACCGTGGACCTGGTCCACATAGCTGTCCTCTTTGCTCTGGACTTGTTTGACGGCCCCGGCCCGGCCTGGTCCGAATTCCCTAAGCTCAGACGGCATAACTCAATGTCTATTTGTGTTGAATTAGAAATTTGCACCGGATATTTTGATGTTGTTTCATGGCCACTACAGGAGAGCAAAGAGTCGGATATGAAATAATACACTTTTGCAATTTTCCGATGTTTCAATCAATACTTTGTTTCTTTTGTCTTTGTTTTGATAGATAATACATGCTGTTTCAATAGATGGGATTTATTGTTTCATTCTATACAGCGAAAAATGTTTCATGGTGTGATTCAATTGTGGTTCGGCATTTGAATAGCTGAAAGTGGATAATGGAACTGTTTCATATGGGATAAAACACAAATCTAGTGGTATTAGAAATATAGTCACGTAAGATCTATAATAGTTCGATCAGATGGTAAATTGAATAAATATTTTTAAAAAACCATAATTTAATGTTTTTCAAAAGTACTAAATATACTACGCTCACATGCTAGCATATACTAGTACTCATGCACGTGCAAAGCATGTTTCGATATATATATGTTGGTTAAGTCATTAGTTATATCCAAATAAATCTTAGAAACCACGTGACAAAGCTATGTTAGTTCATTTTGTTTCATATAAAATAATACTAAAACTAGAAAACATTGTTTTTATTTCACATTAGAAATATAAAAGCTTAGAATCATTATTTCTTCATTGCATATTAAAAGTGAACATAGCAGGTTGAATATAAGCCGGACATTATATTTAGATGCCACTACAATGATTACTTTTATGAGCATGAAATTAACGACGACAAGCATATATGCTTGTCGTCGTTGTCAATAACCAGTAGAGTGGCCTTTAAAGTAATTTTTTTCTCCTCCCAAAAAAAGTAAATTTCTTCTCAATCATAAAAAGATGGTTTGTCTAGTTAACGGAGAAGTACTATTCGAATAAACCGAAATCATTCAAAAATTAACCCAACCATCTGCATCTCCCATCCTAGTCACCGCTACACTATCAGAGTCCGATTATCCTAGCTATCGTTGCGGTATCAAATTAATGACAATGATGCCCTTGTGAAATTAACTTCCATTTTACCATCTAAAGCATAGATCAGGGTAAAATTATGTATTATCATAAGAGTGTAAAGAGGAATACAAACCATGCAACTTCTTGCTAATTTCTCAGTATAGGTATGTAGCAGTTACTTTCAAGTACCAATTTGTATGCATCTTATACATGAATGTTCTCATCACCCGAAAAAAGATAGTAAGCACCAAAATTTTCATCCCTGAGAATGAAGAGAATGGAATGTTCAACTACGCTAAATACTTCATGCTGCTGTCTCTAGCAATTTTAGTTGTTAATTTGAATACATGGGTAGCAATGGCTAGCGATCATTCTGACCTGCACTTTTTGCTGATGGAAAGGTTCACAGCATGCATAGTAGTAAGTAAATGTGCATAAAGAGAAGTAAGCATACTATGATTTATTTATAATGTATCTTTGCAGGTAAAGGACATAATGACCTTTGTCAATTATATATCCATAAATTTTGTACCTAGCCATTCTCCAATCTCTCTATGCAAATGAAATTGATCAGAAACAACATGCACACATAGATAGAAGCATACAGAACAACCAAATCTATTTGTGAATGAGAGAAAATTTTAGAAAAGGATTATTGGCTCTTCTGAAAAATCATTGGTTGCATCGAAAGAGCTTCTCTTCCTGCAAACAGTACGGCAATAGCATAATTAAATATTTTTTGTTCTTTATTAGCTCACTAATGGATGGACTAATATAGTAAAAGGGTGATTCTCCGCATGGTGACACAATATCGATGTGTATGCTTGATCCATGAGAGTAATTAGAATGCTTAGCAGTTAGCAGCTAGACATTTATACCAGAGCATGAGAAAATGGTAATGCAGTCAACACAGGCAAGCTCAATTGTCAAGTGCATTGGGCCATTACCTGCTTTCAGCTATCTTTTCCTAGCCATTTACGACTAAGGCCACCTCAATGGCTAGCCATTATGGTTGCATACATGCATAATTGCATAAACAAACAGAAAAATGATAGCCATCCCCTCACTCCTACATATAAATGTAAAATGAGATGGCTGAACAAAACCAAGAGAATAGTTAAACATACTTTAGAAGAGGACATTGCCAAATTAGACCTAAAAAGACAATAATTAGGACATAATTTTCAGATAGTGAAAACAAGCACTAATGCAATATTGGTGTTAAATATATTCCATGCTCTAAAACCAGGGATTGTCCATTATCTTTGTTTGCAAATCTGCATGTACCTCTGTTCAGTTTTCATTGATTTCCTAAAGCATGGGAAAATTTATAGGAGAGGACTACCATACCTGTTGAGATCATTAGTTCTGCAGCCACCAAATGAACTTGTTGCATATCACCATTTGGTTGAACTATATCAATGATTAATTAACAAACTTAGTGATGTCAAAGATGTAGAATGATCAAATTTTCTTTTATAAGAGCAAACTTGTCCCTCGATGTAGTGGATGAGCAAAATAAAATAAATTAAAACTATGGATTTTGAGGATCTTACATCCATGTATTGATTTTCCCTGCACTTATGATCAATTGCATGCTGTTGATCAATGGAGAATAATGAGATCCATTGCCGGGAGAGCAGCAGATGAAGCTATGGGCAGCTCACACAACGATCACAGTGTATATGTTACATCTCTTTACACACCTGCCGCCCCTGCTCACCCTTACCCACCACTTCTAGTTACCGCTGCAGCCACATACAGATGGATAAATACTGCATGTTGGCTTCTTCTTATCTCCGGTATTTTGTAAATCACACACACAAACAAAAAAAACAAATTAGCATGTGTATGAAGAAATCACAATGTTAACATTTTTGCACCTTATATATACAAAAAGAAAATTTAAAGAGCAGAAATCTATTTCCAGTACAGAGATGTAGAAGTATATTCACCATATTTTTGTCAGTGGAAGGATTTGTCATTCCCTCCAGCTCAATTGAAGCTCACCACAATTTCAGTTAGCTCAGAAATCATCTCAAGATTCCCAAGTACAATTTTCAAAGAAAAGATAGTCCAAACAATTTTTTGACATAGTCACCACGGTGACTGACTACCTCCCTACACAATCACTTGTTTTAGATAAATCCATATAATCACATTCATGTTGAGAACATATATTTTTAGACATAGTCACAACCGATTAAGTCCCTACATAATCGCATTCATGCATTAGAGAGACATTACCAGTTGACCATGTTTAAGAGAATTCATGGTTCGGTAAAACATATCTACATATGCCACGATATTTTCAATAGAAGTGCTTTCCATCAACCTGCAAAGCACCAACATCTCATCAGCAACCTAATCACCAGATCTAGTAGATGGAATCCACATGCTAAGAAAATGTTGTTGGTTGGCCAGGGTCACCACATCGCCACCTGCTTTATAGGTTGCAGTGAAGTTGTGCCAGATGAAGTTTGACGATGATGACAACAGAGGGTGAGCCAGTGCAGCCCATCAGAGGAAGAGATCACAGAGGAAATGACTTCAAGGAGGGAGGGAATCAAGCAAACCTTGCGATGGCGATGCTTTGAAGGAGTGCGGACGGAATCATGGAAGGCAAGTACAGCAGCAGCGACACCTTGGAGCAGTGGACCGCGATGGCCATGGCGGCGCCTTGGAGCAGAGGACAACAATCTTGGCCTGGAGCAGCGTAAAGAGATTGTTGTGGCAACACTTTGGAGGAGTGAATAGCGGCGGCGGAAGGGCAAACACGATGAGGAGGGCAACCGGCGGCGGACGGCGACGTGGGGACGGCCAGTGGCATGGGGTGTGGCCGGCGGCGGGCGGCGGCGTGGGGGCGGTAGCCGGGACCGTGGGTGCAGAAGGCGACGGGGCAGACACAGCATGGGGTGTGGCCGGCGGCGGGCGTCGGTGTTGGGGTGGAAGTCGGGACCGTGGGTGCAGCAGGCAGCAGGGCAATACGGCGTGGGGTGCGGCCGGCGGTGGGGAAGAGATGTCGTAGAGGGCGACATTGATGAAGATTGGTTAACGGCGTGGAGGGCGCACCTAGATGGATTGGTTAGAAGGTATGTCCTGTGTAGAATTGCAAGAGAGACATTTCAGATTGTTTTTAGGCTATTGGATATCTATATCTAACGGTGTAAAATTGATTAAGTCAATCCTGTGTACATATGTTAGGGTGACTATAGGAACTCATCCTTTTATATTAGTATAGATATAATGGTCCCTCTGCGTATGCAGGAAGTCAAGTGGTAGCACAGTATATCAAGCAACTATGGGGTGTTTCCCATCGAATATTTGGACACTTATTATAAATAGTAAACATATATTATTAATAAAACCTACCCATAACCTTGGGCTAATTCACGAGACGAATCCATTGAGCCTAATTAATCCATGATTAGCTTATGTGATGCTACAGTGAACATACTCTAATTATGGATTAATTAGGCTTAAAAAATCGTCTCGTGGATTACCACTCATTTATGAAATTAGTTTTTTTATTAGTCTATGTTTAATACTTCAAATTAGTATCAAACATCCGATGTGACATGAGGCTAAAAAAGCCCCATCTAAACGACCCCTATATATTGGATGGCGTGGATGGATGTGCTACAAATCAGATGGCAGGGATGGTGCACGATCTTTTGCGTACGATTGGGCACTCGATCCGTGGGCACCGGCTCAATATGTCCGGATGTAATTGTTTGTAACTTTATCTAATTCTAATATATTTATTATTTATTTTTATAAATTTCAATGCAATGATTAACCTATTTTGGAAAAAAATGTTTGTTCCAAAAATAATAAAGAATATTTTATTTTAAGACCGAATAAGTGCTTTAATTCACTCATATTTACCATTTTCATGTGTTTTTTCCTACCTGCATATTGACGGTTCTGATAGCAGACATCGTAACTTTAGTTGAGTTCGAATGTTCGATTCAGGCACTAAACAACATCAGGAATTCAGGATGCGATGTACGCGAAATGCCTCCGGTCTCGGGCCCTTCTCCTTCTAAAAATCTTTCCTAAAAACATCATATCAAATCTTTAAAAATTTAAATGGAACATTAAACATAAATAAAAATAAAAACTAATTACACAGTTTCGAGGAAAAATTGTGAGACGAATCTTTTAAACCTAATCATACACTAATTAGACTCAAAAGATTTGTCTCGGAGTTTTCAGACGGGCTGTAAAATTCGTTTCTTCATTCGTATGTGAAAACCCCTTCTAACATCAGTCAAACGTTTAATGTGACTCTTTTTTTTAAAAAAAATTGACAACTAAACCAGGGCCTCGATCCATTGATCCAACCATGCCAGTTTAGCATCTATCGACCTTACGGTTTGATCACCACCAAACCAAAATAGAGCTAACGAATCATCCATGTGGACGGACAACGAATCATCCACCAACCCAACTGGTGGGTGGGCTTTTCCACCAACATACAGTACAGAGAAGCCAACAACTATTGCCCCGTCACTGAGTTGCTGACCGTTCACCGTAGAAGAGTATTATAACTCTGTCCTAACAATATTTTTTTGAATCTATATTATTTATTTTAAAAATGTTTCAAGGAATTGTATTTTATAGTAAATGCATCTATCCATTTCATATTTAAAGACGTTCATAGACATTATCTATTAATCAACATCAACGTATATTAATCTTAAATATGTCTAGTACCCATGTCTCTTCCCTGCTTATGCCTGCAAGACGAAAATCAAAATTTTAACCTTAAATTTATACTTCCTCTTTTCAATTTTTAACTTGATATTGTTGACTTTTGGATTTATGTTTGACCATTCGTTATTTTTAAAATTTTGTCCAAATATATAAAATTATAAATTATATTTAAAATAAATCAAATCATAACCAAACATTCTATAATTATATAGCTTTTTAATAAGATGAATAATCAAATATAGATATAAAAGTGGCAATTAAAAGAAACAGGATGGAGCCGTTTATTTTGGTTTTTTCAGAGAAGTTTATTTTACAACGTTGGATTTTAGATTATAAGAATATATGTATAAATTTTTATTCTGAAAATAATTTTTGCTTATAAATTTACCATTTGTAATCACCCAAGGCACTGTAGCACCGTTTAAAAAGTTTACACATAGATATAAAAGTTTAAACTGTGCTTTCATGGACCGGCCCAAGGCACGATGGTCTGGCATGGCAGAAAGCACGGCACGACCCAACATGAATCGGGCCGGGCCAGCACGGTACGATCATGGGTCGGGCTTGGACCTGAAACACAAGCACGTCAGACGACATGGCACAGCATGATCATTGGGTCGACACGGCCTAAAAGAGACACGAAACATTCACGCCAGACCGATTATCTCCCTAGGACATGCTTTCACAATAGGCTAATTTTCTTTCTATCCTATTGGTCGTGTAACCATGAGTCCATCAGCGATTGAGGCCGCGTTCGGCCATACTTATAAATTAAGTAAGCCCCTTCATTTTCCACACGTACGCTTCCTGAACCAATAAACTGTGTACTTTTTACAAAAAAAATTCTATAGGGAAGTTATTTTAAAAAAATCATATTAATCTATTTTATATTTTTTAATAATTAATTAATCGTGTGTTAATATATTACTCCGTTTTTCATGCCAGGCATTAGTTAACTTATGCCTCCTTTGCCGAACGGGCCTGAATGTCATGTTAATGCTATATCCATGTGCCATACGACATGCCTGTCTCGTGGACATTATCATACACTCACATGGACGTGACCACTCTGTTGATCGGACGATTCCTCTGTTCGGCAATTCGACATGCCACGACATGCTGACTTAATGTCTTCACGCATAAATCACCGTAATATGACATGACTATACGGTAGCAGATCAGACAACCATTGCTGTGTTGGTACCGGCCTAAAGACCCCAAACTGACACGACGTACTTTTGGACTGTGCTTGTGCCATGACATCACCCTCACATATCGGCCTAGTACGATACGACACGGTGAATAAATCCGGCTAAGCCGACACGACTAATTTTGTCATGAAGATTGGCCGAGCCCAAATCCCAACCCTAGCTCTAGCCTAGATGAGGTTTCTTTATGGATGCTTTGTCACTCACATATAGACCCGAAATTTGCTGGACCATCAGTAACAAAAACACAATGCAGTGATGGTAGAGGACCCCAGTCCCTCTAGGCCCCACCGTGTGCAAATACACCGAAGACGCCACTTCGTCCGCCACGCCGACGGTCAGCGTCCACCTCCGCGTCAATCACGCGCCTTTCACCGTTTTTTTTTCCGACTGGTCGTCCGGTCCCACAGCTCCACTGACACCACGTACCTAGCCCCCACCTCGTCATAAAAGCGTTTCACCGCTGCGCGTCACGCGCGGCCTTCCCCTTTCGCGGCCCCCGAGGCCACGCATCCCACCGTCCGTGCCGCTTCATCCGACGGCCTACGCGGGTTACCGGTCGCCTCAGCCCAACCCCGACGAGGCAGTCACTCGCGCAGCTGCTGAGCGCTGCCGTCCGGGCACACAGGGTGGAGCGGTAAACCGTCTGGTCCACGCGCTGCCTGTCGCCCTCGGCCAGACGCCAAGCCGAACGGCGTTGCTGCGTGGAAGCCTTCCACGGTTCCACGGTTCCGCCTCTCCTCATCCCCCTTCTCCGCAGCGCCCAACCACCACCACCGCCGGAGGCCGAAGCCGCGTGGAGGGGGAGGCCGAGTCCAGATCGGAGCTGAGCCGTCCGCCCGCCCGCCCGCGCGCCCGCCGTGGGATGCCGTTGCGGTCCCCGGAGGTGAGGTAGCTCGACGCCTTTTTCGTATTCTAGGCCGGGGGTATTGAGGCGATGGCGGAGGATGGCGAGGAGAAGCTGCTCGCGACGGTGCAGCACATCGTGCAGACGCTGGGGAGCAGCGACACCATGACGGAGGACATCCTCAGGGTCTTCTCCAACTACGACGGCCGCCTCTCGCTCGACAAGCTCTACGCCGCGCGGACCGCGGCTGCGTCTGCGGCTGCTGGCGGCGGCGGAGTAGTAGGAGGGGGAGGAGGAGGGGAGCACTCGATGCCGGAGTCGCCGACGCTGCCGCCTCCGCCAGCTGCGGCGGTGTCGGCGGCCGCGGGGAGGCCGCCGCCGGTGACGTCGATGGAGCGGACCGTGCGCACCCTCGACCGCCAGATCTCGCAGTTCGTGGCGATGGACGGGCTGATTTGGGCGGACTCCGCCGACGCCGACGCGTTCCTTGAGGCGGTCGACGACCTCATCGGCACCGTGCAGGAGCTGGAAGCTGCGGGGACCAACCGCGGCCTGTTCGACCGCGCGGAAGAGCTGCTCAGCAGGTGCATGCTGCGGCTGGAGGATGAGTTCCGGGCGCTCATCGAGCGCCCCGATGACGCGGCCCCCACGGCGCCCGGCGGGTTCCGGTCGGACGGGAGCGACGACGACGAGGATTTCGGAGGCGGGGACGGCTACGGCGACGAGCCTATCCCAATCGCCAAGCCGGTGACGGACTACGATGTGGTGATCGACGCGCTCTCGCCGGGGTCGGTGGCGAACGTGCATCAGATCGCACGGAGGATGGTGGACGCGGGCTTCGGGCGAGAGTGCGCCGAGGTCTACGCTGCCGCGCGCCGTGGCTTTGTCGACGAGAGCGTTGCTCGCCTCGGCGTCCGCCCACGAACGGTTGAAGAGGTCCATGCCTCCACCTGGGAGGAGCTCGAATTCGACATCGCCCGGTGGATCCCTGCCTTCAACATGGTGTTCCGTATCCTGATTCCCAGCGAGCGTCGGCTTTGTGACCGCGTCTTTGACGGCCTCGCCCCATTTGGCGACCTCGCCTTTGTCGCTGCGGTGCGCACTCAGGCCGTACAGCTCATATCATTCGCCGACGCTATCTCTTCGTCCAGCCGTGCTCCTGAACGCCTCTTCCGAGTGGTGGACATGTACGAGGCTGTGCGGGACCTTCTACCTGACCTTGACCCGGTGTTTGCTGATCCCTATTCTGCAGCGCTCCGTGCAGAGGTCACAGCAGTATGCAACACTCTCGGTTCTTCAATCAAAGGCATATTCATGGAGTTGGAAAATCTCATCCGCCGCGATCCCGCTCGTGTTGCAGCCCAAGGCGGTGGCATACACCCCATCACTCGGTATGTCATGAACTATCTCCGTGCTGCTTGCGGGTCACGACAGACATTGGAAGAGGTGATGGAAGGTGACTTTGGCGCTGTTGGTGGAGTGGCTATTGCAGTTGACCCTGATCGTCCCACCTCATCGCTTGCTGTGCACATAGCATGGATCATGGATGTCTTGCACAAGAATTTAGATATAAAGTCGAAGATATACCGAGATCCACCACTTGCTTGTATCTTCTTGATGAACAATGGCAAGTACATCATTCAGAAGGTGAATGATAGTGAACTAGGCGTTTTACTTGGTGACGAGTGGATCAAACAAATGACAAACAGAGTGCGGCGTTGGAGCATGGATTACCAGCGGGTAACATGGGGCAAGGTCACGACTGTATTGCAGATTGGTGGTCCTGGAGTAGGTGCACTCCCTGCCAAGGCAATGATGCAAAAACTCCGGATGTTTAATACCTACTTTCAGGAGATCTATGAAGCACAATCAGAGTGGGTGATAGCAGATGAACAGCTGCGGGTGGATGTTAGGGCAGCAGTGGCGGAAGCTGTAATGCCAGTATATTCAGCCTTGATTTCTAGATTGAAATCGTCCCCTGAAACCAGGCATGACTTGTACATCAAATACACGCCGGAAGATGTTGAGGCATGCATCCAGCACTTGTTTGAAGGAACAGCTAAGTGATGTGTTATTCAATAAGCTGTGGTGCTGGTGTGCTGCACCTTGCAGCTTCTACTATGGGGTCTGCAGGTTTCTTTCATGGATCCTGGTGAATATCCAAGTCTCATTATTGTCAATTTTCATAGCTCAACCTTGCAGCTTGTATTGCTTGTAGTTTGGCCTCCATGAAGAAATCACGAGGTAAGAAAATGGTGTACAACTGTAGATGACTGCTGCAAGTGTATCAGTATCTGTGCCAAGTAGTAAGGTGATTATTTTGTAACAATATCAGGATTTTTTTTTCTTTTGTTTCAACTATTCCAGGTTAACCCTAAGTGTTTGTGTGTGACTTTCCGTATTTACTCTAGGAAGTTCTATGAAGTGCTCAAATCTTTGAAAAAAATGGTTTTGAGTTATTGTGACTTCGTATATGAGCCATTTCTATCATCGGAATATCTGTACCTTAAAATCGGATTTCAAATAATGAAATCCATGGGTGGAATATGACATTCATGCCAAAAAATTGGAAAATGTACAGTACAGGAAATGAAACAGAAGTTGGCTCGCAGCACTTTGGAATGCTGCATCCTGCCTCAATTCTTTTCAGAATGTGGAACTGGTTTTATCTTCTGCCAGATGTTTTGCAGGATGAGCTGGCGTGTTTCTGTTTACAAGTTCGCTGTTACGCATCAGACTTATGCTTGGAGAAAAGGTAAATGTAACATGTTTAGGTGTATAAAATTGTCAATATCAAAGCTTCTTCCGGATGAGTTGCCTCCATATTGTGAGGGCATACCACAAACTACTATCGATCCGTTTTATATTATAAATCTTTTTAGTTTTACTTAGATTTATGTTGTATATGTTTAGATTTATTAGCGCACATATAAATATATAAATTTAGTCACGAGTTTTAAGTCAAATGATATGGAATATAATATGGAACGGAAATAACATCACGTTACGACAGGCATAGCATAAGCTATCTGCAGATTCAGCTACAGAGCACAAAATTTGGAGAAAGATTCTGTTGATACTGACCTTAATCACTAACTATTTCCAAATTAACGTTGATGCATTTGTTCCATTGCTGCTATGCACATTACTGTTTCCTTGAAATAATCTTAATATCTCATCTCAGTGTAAGGATCGATGCTAATCCTGATAGCTATACATCGCAACGTACGGGGACGCAAAAGGAATCTGAGTCTATATTGAACAAGGTCCTAGAGGCTAAGAAAAGAACAATTGCTACTGCCTGAACCTGCTGGATCCGGCGGTTGACATGGTCCTCGGTGGCGCTGGCGCATCCTCGGCGCCGCCGTCGTTCACGTGCCACACGTCCTGGGCGCCCGGCACGGCGGCGTTCAGCCCGCCCTGGTCCTGCTGCTTCATGATGAGCACTGAGTACGGCGTGTCGAAGTCGGACGAGGCGAGGAGGTCGCCGATGACGCCGAGCTCCGGGCACTCGCTCCATTCCGACAGCCCGTTCGCCGGCATCACCGGGTACCACCTGTGCCGCATGCCGACGAGGACGAGTTCGTAGCGGGCCTCGTCGAGGCCTCTCAGTACGTGGACGATCCTCTCCATGTCGCCGACGAGCTCCTCCTGGACTCTGATGTTCCTGCTCCTCGACGCGAGCGCCTTCACCTCCTCGATGGCGCGGTTGTCGTTCCGCCGGTCCGAAGGGTCGTCCTTGATGCCCCGCGCCGGCAGGAACCGCATCACGCCCACCGTCACGCCCGGGTGGCGCGCCATGCGCATCGCGTAGGCCAGCGCCTCGCGGTCGTCGCCGCCGCCGAAGAAGAGGGCCGCGACGGCCGCGCCGAAGCCGTGGCCGGTCGCCGCCCCGTGCCCGCTCCTGTTCCTCGACGACGTCGAGTGGTCTTGCACTGGCCCCGGGATGAAAGAGCACAGGCCGACGCTCCCGGCGTTGCGGTCGACGAACACCGCGACGGAGCACGGCGCGACCTCCAGAACCTTGCGGTTCACGACGCGGAGGCCCACGGCGGCGCGCACGCCTCCGGCGAGCATGTGGCGCTTGTGGTAGTGGAGGAGGATGAGCGACGTTCGCTTCTCGACGGCGAGGCGGCACACCTCGTCGTGCATGGAGGAGTAGGGGGAGATGGTGGTGAAAGGATGCACGGCGACGGCGCCCTCGGGGTGCCGGAGCTCGTGCTGGAAGAAGGCGTTTATGATACGGTCGGAGTCGGTCGACGGCGGCGCGTTGCTCGAGCGGGACGCGTTGTGGCGGAGCTTGTGGGGGATGAACACCGGCGCGGAGCGGCCGGCGATCTCGACGAGCTGGAGAAGGTAGAGACTGAGGGGCGTCTGGGGCGTCGCGTTCGACGCTTCGAGCACGGCGAGCGTGCCAGGGACGTGCGACTGGTCGTGGACACAGGCAAGGATCCGCAGGTTGGCGTCCGCCTTGAGGTGCTGCACCGTCCGCCGCTTGTACACGGCGTAGCGCCGCGCCGGGTCGTACAGCCAGCCGGCCACCGGCACCGACACCGCCGTGATCGCCACCGACAAGCACATCAGGATGCTGAACGTGTTCTTGCCGATGAGCTGCAACGAAATCAAACTTAAACCCGTCAACGTCAATGGCCTAAATGCCTAATGAAAATTTCTTCTCGCGATCGGGGAATGGACGAATGGTAAATCACCTTATTGGTCAAGAAGAAGTCGAAGGTGATGACCTCGACGATGCCCTTGGAGTTCATGAAGAGGCTGAGAGAAACGGCGTCGCGGAGAGGGATCTCGAGGTACAGCGACGACACCATGACGCCGACGAGCTTCCCTACCCAGGCGAGGAACACGACGAGCTGCAGCCTGCCCCAGTGCATGCGCCACACGTCGGTGCTGAGCCCGGTCATGGCGTAGTAGAGCGGCAGGATCAGGCCGGACACCATCGCCTCGATCTTTTCCCCGAGAGCCGTGCCGAGCGGCGGGCCGTCGGGGATCGCCAGCCCCAGCATCAGCGCGCCGTGGAACGAGTTGGTCCCGATGACGTCGCTGCAGAAGCCGACGAGGAGGACGATGAGGAGGAAGACGAACACGTAGGTCTCCTCCACCGGCTTGCCCGGCGGCGTGCGCTCGATCACCCGGAGCGCGACGGGGCGCACCACGAACAGTATGGACGCGGCGAGCACGGCCACCGAGAGGAAAGCCCAGATCGACGTGGCGGGCGACACGAGGAACGCCTCGGCGAGGACGTACACCACCATGATGATCCACGCGATGCCGTCCGTGGTCATCGACGCCGACATGGCGATGCGGCCGAGGTCCGAGTTGAGGAGGCTCAGCTCCGACAGGATCGGCGACAGCACCGCGAAGGACGTGACGGAGAGCGAGGCGGCGAGCGCGAACAAGAACGTGGACCGCCTCGACACGTCGGGCTCCGTCGCCATGGCTTCGCCGGAGGAGCCCGCGCCGGTCATGGCCAGAGGGAGGAGGAAGCCTGAGAGGCCAATGACCATGCCCTTCCTGCCGGAGCGGACGACGAGCGTGGGGTCCATCCGCACGCCGATGAGGAAGATGACGTACATGAGGCCGAACGTCGCCACCGTGTTCAGCACCGCCTCGCCTCTCGCCGGGAACACCGCCTCCCTGAACCCCGTGTGCCGCGACAGCACGGACGGCCCAAGTATAATGCCGCCCTGAAACGGATGCGCCAAGATCAATCATGTCGATGTCACCGTGGCAGGTAATCAAGGATGGGGGAAGCGCGAGTGTTGGACGTGCCATGATCTCGGACACGACGCGAGGCTGCTTCAGCGGCTTGAGGAGGAAGTAGAGGACGCGTGTGACGGCGACGATGAGGACGAGCTGCACGCCGAGCAGCGGAAGTGACGAAGCGAGCGGGCTGCCGCCCTGGAAGATGTTCCGGCCGGTGCCCGTGGTCTGCGGCACGACGTAGCAGTCGATCTTGTCCATGATCTCCGGCGACCCCACGGCGTCCGCCTCCGCATCTGCGCCTGCCGGCGTCGCTGGGGGCAATGGCACGGTGACCACGCCACCTGTTCTCCTTGCTCTCCGCCCGCCTCGTCAGGCTGCCTATTCCATGGCAGTTTGCAACGTGGAGGGAGGAGTGATCGGAGGGCGAGAAGAGAGGAGAAATCAATGACATGTCAAAAAGGTTTTAAGGTTTCCTAGCCTTGAGAGTATATCGTACTCAGTTTTTTACAGTTAATAATAGTCAATCTAAAATTGGTTTAGTCATTAGTGTAGTTTTACTGTGACTTGTGCTATGAACAGTCTAGTACTATATTGTATTGGACCACGTATTATCATCACTATGATTTTTGTGATAGTTATTTGAGGAATACACAAATGATTTAACCACCGCAAAACAGTTAAAAATTTGCTGCAGAGAGATTGGAGGTTGAAATTTTATATAGAATTTTCTTTTCCATGGAACACACCGTTGAAGAGCTTAGAAATCTTGAGTGTGAAATTCTCAAATCCATAATTGGAAATAAGGAGGTTCTAAATTTAATATACGAAGTTCTGCGACCAAATGAAAAAGAAAAAGAGAATCATCCTGGTACGTATCAATAGTAGTTAAGTTGATATACTAACAGACATATCTTTTCGTATTTTTGCTATTTATCAAACGTTTAATTTTTCTTCTTCTGTTCACATGCGCGCAATGCATAGGGGGCTTGGAGGAGGGGACGTGTATGAGATTTTTGACTTATGTGCATGTCTTTAGATTATCATTCAACGGCCGACTAGATTTAATTGATGAAATTAAAATTTTTAAACGTTTGATCAATAGACGGACTCATCTTTTCGCTTATATTTATACTTATAAGCTAAAATTTAAATTTTTAAGCTAAAATTTAGAGTTGATTTTTGTGTTTTTTTCATCGTGCTTTATTTTTTAACATGCATATAAAAATTTTATTCATAAATTATTTTTTATTTATAAAATATGTCGTTTGACTTTTAAAAAAAAAACCAAACAATCACCCCTAAAAATAAATATGGCCCATGAACTTTGTAAATATAAACGATCCATATCAATTCTACTATGTAGATAACATTGTAAAGCACCTTTTCACTGAATTACTGGTCTCAATTCTAACTATTTACATGTGAATGCTCTCAGTTCTACTTGGCAAAATGCGCAGACAAAGACTGATGGTTATCAGTGAAGCAAAACCAAGCTAAGGTTAACTCACCTACTAGAAAATCTGTCACCAAAAGAAACATGTATAGATGGTTCATGGCTGCCAATCTGCCATATTTGCCAAGTCAGTCCGTCATAGCAGAGACCACAGCGGCGAGTCGAAGACGTCATCGTCCAGCTGCTCAACCTGGCAATCCTCAGTCTTCACAGCATCGAGCTCGAGGTACATGGCGATGTCATCCAAACACTGGAACATCCCCTGCGCTGGCCAAGACGCGGCATCCCATTCCCAGTGGCGCGCCTTCGTCTCCGTGCCGCCGGCACCACCCTGCATCAGGGGCAGCACCGCCGGCTTCACCGCATGCTCCTCCTCGAAGACCGCGGCCGGGACGGCGGCGGCAGAAGAACAGCACGGGGCTTCACGTTGCTCCGGCGCGACGGCGGCGGCAAGAGGGCTGGATGCCGGGAAGTTGAGGACGGCACGGTTCCCGAGGATGGCCGCGGCGGCCTTGTCGTACGCGAGGGCGGCGTCGACGGCGCTGTCGAACGTGCCCAGCCAGTGCCGCTTGCCGCGGTTGGGCTCGCGGATCTCGGAGACCCACTTGCCCCACCGGCGCTGCCGCACGCCGCGGTAGCTGTTTGGACACCTCTTCGCTCGCGGAGCCCGCCGAGCACCGCCGGCGTCGGGCGTGTCGCTGTTCTTGGCGTGAGTTTGCTTCTTCCTGGGCACGCTGCACGTGAACAAGAGAATAATGCATCTCAGAACATTTCAGGTGGTTTTTTCAATAGAAAAGGGGAACTGAATATTTATAAACGTAGAGTAATTTCTGAATAAAACTTTTATACATATGTTTTCAGTGATTTAAAAGGAAAGAATAAAAGTAAATTATAATGTCAAATAATCAAATTTAATATTAAATTTTTAAATTTTGTCTAGGTAGGATATGGCTAATCGCTCTGGTAATTTACTCACTATCGCTGTTACACTAAGAAATTAGAGTATCTCCAAGAGAATGCTAATATTTTGCTATTCAAAAATTTGTATTGGGTTTATCTAAAAAATATTAGGCATAAAAATTACACACTCCTTTAGCAGAAATCATAAAATGAATAATTTGTATTAGGAACTCATATTTTTTCCTAACTTTAGGATACAATTGAGATAATTTTAGTTATGACTAAATATTTTCTAGTTCAATTCCCAAAATTTAGTTTTAGAGATTAAGTTTAAACATCTCTTGGAGATACTTATCTAGCTGGATTGCAAATGTGCAACAGAACAAACTCCTGAATTTGGGAACTATCCCAAGGCCCAAGCAGAGGTCCAATCACTGTTACATTGCTGTCGATCTTATTTCAGTTTGATTACTCAGGAGATTAGGGTCGATCCTTATCTATCTCTTCGGTGGAAATTTTTCTAGGTAATGTAACCTATAGCAACAAGGGGACATAAGCAGAAAACTCGATTTTTTCTTTCCAGAAATCAAATTGTAGTGACTCCCAACCTGTTTTTCACTATGAACACATCTAGTTCCAAAGTAAAATTTGACTATCAAGTAACAAAAACACACTTCTACCCATTTTTGAGCCTTGTCTCAACAAAAAGGGTCAAAATTATACGTCCTACGAAATTCACAGTTATGAAACCCTTGCACTACACTAGTCCTGCACCAATCCACACATTTAGGTATTCAGTTAGGTTTATATATCTGATCAATAATTTTACGGTTTTTAAGGAGGTACCAAGAGTAACTAAATTTTTAGTGTAAAATTTAATATCTTATAATATCTAAGATAACAAGAGATATCAAAATTTACGTAGAAAAATTGCTCATATCCGATACGACCCGCGATGATGTCCTAGCCATATTTCTGAATTCCCCGGCCGCCCGCACAGCTTCTAAACCACCCGTACCTCTGAAAGTCTGAATACGCACGCGATCACTGCATCACGCCGTCAAAAACCGAAACCTTACCTCGGCGATGGAAGCAGCGTCGCTGGCTCCTTCTCCACCTCCACCCCCTCGCTCGTCATCCCCACGGCAGCTGCTTCTCGATCTCCTACCGCCATCCTCGCGAGCCGACCAAACACAAACCCCCTCCGGGCTCCGGCCGTACGTCTCCTGCTCCTGCTCAACCCAACTCCTCCGGACCTGGACACCACGAGATCGAACGCCTGAGACTTCACTCACCCAGATGAGCGTCGCCACATTTCCAGAGAAAGAGACCATAAATATCCAAACTTGGTGCGCAAGGCAGAACAGCGGGAAGGTTCCAGGAGATGGCGGCGCGCTCTGGAACGAACGGCCTCTCGTCTTCTTCCTTCATTCTTCTTCTCCACTCCACTCTCCGGGAGCAACGCCTGCTGCGGTGTGTCATGTGTCATGGCAGGTGGGCCCACCGGTGGGCGTGGGCCCGTCGCTTTCTTCGCCGCCAAGTTCGGAAGTTCCTGCTGCATTGACGCGGCGTTTGACTTGGGGTCTGTTTGGGCAGCTTTTCTTCAAAGCTACTTATAGCAGAAGCTGTCTTAAACGGTTTACGACATCTTAAGTTCTGTAATTACAGATTCTGTAAAATAAATTATGAATCCAGAATGAAGAAGCTAGGTTTAATAGCTTTTTCAGATTTACAGAAGTTAACTACCAAACAGCTGCTTCTGAGAATCTAAAACTCCCTGAAACAGACACTTGGTCACCCCACATTTCCTTGTCGTGAAGCGACTTTTATAATTTTTAATTTTATTTAATAAATAATTTACAAAAATATTTTTTTTCTAAAATTTATAAATCTACCCTCAGACCGCCCTTCTAGGAAAGGTGACATGGCAGATGGTAGAAAGGAAGCTAGGGACTAGCGACGATGACACGACGGCAATTTTGTAATTTGCCCCCTTGCCGAGGACAAAGGGCAAATTATAAAATTAGCGCTTGTCCAGGACTTTTCGATTGAACCGGAGTTTAATACATATATGTAATATGCTCGTGTGAAGGTTTGACCTTACGTCTTTAGAATAGAATTGGGGGACAATGACCATTAAGACAATGTAGCACTTGTGATTAAATAATTACATACGTTATATATATACGTATCAAACCGCGGTTTAATCAAAAAGTTCTTGACGCGTGTGACAATTTTATAATTTGTCCCTTGTTGTCCTCTGTAAGGGCGGCAAGGGGCAAATTGTAAAATTATCACCGCGCCATCATCGTCCATCCCCGACTCCCTCCCGCCGTCTAACCCGTCACCTTTTCGCCCTTTAGAAAGGCGGTAGGAGGTCAGACTTATAAATTTTGAAAAATAATATTTTTTAAATTATTTATTAAATAAAATTAAAAATTAAAAAAAATTCGTTGTCGAGCGACGCCTCGCGACAGGCCTAGAGCCCACTAGGACTAGTGGGCCACTGGGCCAAACAGGTATAATAGGCTGGGCTGGCTTACGACGGCCCATTTGTTACACGTGACAGCACAATCAAACACATGGTTAAATAGTCAGCCTGCTGGCTTAGTGTAGTTGAGACTCTTAAAATTTATTTAATTAATTTATTAGTATCATTTTTTTGTGGTGACGTGATGGCAGGTAAACTTGTACTACCATGCACGTCCGATATTTCTGTAGTTATCCAATGGATACGAGATCTGATTGTGGTTTGTTCTTCCAATGGAGCAGGGGTTGATGACGGCCACGGAGGAACGGTTCAATATCAATCAGGTTTGGGATCGATCATGGCGACCTCTAAAAAAAGAAAGAAAACTTCCGTTGCGAGGAACATGTCTGAACTTTCAGCTCGCACATATTGTAATGCAGAGATTAGTGTAATATAAAAAAGATCTTCTGTTATCACCTGCTGCTACTATATTATAAGGTGTTCATATGGCCCTTTCTGACTTTGTGGTGCTCATCACGCATAAAAAAGAAAGGCAAAAGAAACCCGATTTGTTTCAGATTCAGCAGAAACCGCCAAGGTTACAGATTATCTTTCTATGGTTATTACCTGGGCTGATATTGTAGTGTCATTGTTTTCTCGACCAAGATATTCTATTTTTTTCGTTGTGAACCCATTGTATTTTGCTTCGGGCGTTTTCTTCTGACGTGCTCTTTGCGCATTGAATCCGCACCGGTTGTCTCGATTGGACTATACTTTTCTCTATGGGATTGAAAGAAACATCGCAGTAGTACGTTGTTTGGTTGTTCGAGTTTTCCTTTTTAAGTTTTTACCATGCCAAGGGTGCTATTGACCTTAGGTCTTGTTTAGTTGGCAATTTTTTTAAAAAAACATCATATCAGATATATACGGACACACATTTGAAGTATTAAATGTAGTCTAATTACAAAATAAATTATAGATTCCGCCAAAAAACAGCGAGACAAATCTTTTGAGCCTAATTAACCCGTCATTAGCATATGTGGGTTACTGTAGCGCTTATGGCTAATGATGTACTAATTAGGCTCAAAAAATTCGTCTTACGATTTTCTCTATAACTGTATAATTAATTTTTATTTCATCAATGTTTAATGCTTCATTTAGATGTCTAAAAATTCGATATGATGTTTTTGGAAAAAAAATTTGGGAAGTGAACGGGCCCTTTTGACTATTTACTTTTACGAAACAACCTCGTTGTGAATTTGTGGCGTCATGGGATCCAGCGGATAATTTACCACTTTGTGAAGAATACTGTATCATCTTTTTGGGTATAGAATTTGGTATATAACGTGAGTTTTTTTTTATGTATCACAAAGTTTATCATTCTAAATTCAAAGCAAATGGAAGCGCAACTCTATCATCGTATCACTGCTGTTCTGTCAGAGCACCATTGCATCGCACAACTTACCATGTTCATGGTGCAGATGTACAGAAACCAAACGGAGTGGTTAACTTCTTTCTCCAGTTCCTCTCTTCTTCCCTTCCTGATGTCTATGGGGATCCAGTAGGCAGGGTGAAACCTCCACACTGGGTCTGTCCTTGGGACCATCTACTTATTGTCTTCCTAATATAAAGACAGTGTTTTCTCCTAAGTTAAAACCAATATAGACCTCAACAAATACTATTATACAAAAATATCTTTGTTATACATCACGTATTTGATATTTTTTTCTTGAGGAAGAAGGGGGTGAAGGAGAGCAAGGGGGAATCACACATTTTTTTTTTATCTTCGTATCTCTCGTCGGCGAGCCATAAACTCTGTAGAAAACTAACATATTAGGTTTTGGGGTCGTCATTGGGGGCAAGGGAGTTGATGTTCCTTTGTTTAGAGGGGTGGTCGATAGAGTGAAGCCCTAGTGATGGACGGTGTTGGCGGCAAGGTAGCATCCAAAGTGGTTAGGAGGCAAGAATGATGATGGCGTCTGGAGAGAAGGCATAGGGAGGGGGTGAGATCTAAATCAAGAGGCAGTGTCGAGAAAAGAAGACAAGAACGAAGGTTAGGGGTATATCCATAAATCTCAAGGAGTCCATATTTTGACTTATTCATTCAAGACAACGGCATATTTGTAAACAAAATATTATTTACATGTTTTTAGACACCTAAAAGCAAAAGCTAAAAGATAAACTATGATTAAAAAACTATAAAATCAACTCTAAAATTAAGGTTAAAAATTTAAATTTGGGCTTATAAATATAAACATAAATAAAAAAAATGAGAGCAATGGGTAGAGAACCACGTACTGGGATTTGGAAAAAGGGAATAATTTAAGTGTATGGACTTTTTTATCATCCTTAAAAGTATCTTGAGATATGTTACTTCAAGGTTTAAATATATCTTAAAGGTACTAGACTTTTACACTATAAAATGTGATAATTTAAGATAATTTTTTAAGGATGGTAAGAAAATTCCAAGTGTATATACTCTGTTCCAAAACTCTAAAACTTTTGGTGCCTCAAAGTATTTTTCAAGAATAATAAAAAAACCCAAAGCATACATTTCACGTTATAAATCCGAATGTGGTATATGTTCATATTTATAGCTAGAAATTGGTTGTTTTCTAAGTGGACGACGTACATCGAGTGCAAAATCAACAAAGGCTCAAATTATGGTACACAAGATCCTGCAAGAATCTTGATACAAGCCAAGACGACACAGCTTCTCTCTCTTTTTTATTTTTTTTAAGTATGCGCGCGCGGCGCCGCTATCCAGGAGGTGCAGGCTGCAAGGGACCCGGGGCCGCGCGGCGGTAGCGTTTGCGAAACGGACGAATCCCACCGCGGGGGGGGGGGGGGGGGGGGGGGGGGGGGGGGGTGCACGCCTCTGTTCATCAGATCAGGCTCTCCTCCGCTCGCTGGTTCGTTCGTTCCGCCGATCGAGTGGAAAAAGCGGAAATTCGTCTCCGGCGTTTCCGCGGCGCGACGGGAGACGACGACGGGCCGGGACCCCCGCGCGCCTGCACGTCACGTTTGGCCGAACGGTACGGTTTTGTTGAGCGACCAACGCTTGGCGCGCGGAGGTTTCTCAGCAAGAAGCCAAGAACACGACGAGGCGCCGGCGCCGGCGCCAAGGTGGTGGTGTGGTTAGCCGTACGTCTTGGCTGCCCGTTGCCTTGGCCTACCAAGCTCCGCGGGGGGTTTTCACTTTCCACCCTTCTGCGTGTTTGTTAGCAGGTGAGAGAAAGAGTGGTACATCGCAGGTCGTGACAGGGGGAATATATGTACAAGACATCGATAGACAGATGCTCCATCGGTTTTCTTTTTTAATTTGCCACCATTAACTTTTAAATATTTAACATAAAAAATTAAACATGACTTATAATTTTGCATAGTTACACAAAAATATGAATATGATGAACTAGCAAACATATATATTCAAAAGTGAATAGTATAAAATAAAATAAATTAGAGGGAGTACCAATTTTCTTAAGTAGGTGTAAATAAGTAGTTGAGATCATTGGTTCTATTTTTTTTCCATATGAAGAATACATTACGAAGGGAACTCGTAGCATCGATTGTCAGATACATCTCCTCTTGGTCAGTTTTCATAGACTACATTTTGTAGAGTAACTATAGTAGTTTATGTTTTGCCAAAGCTATGTTAATTCGTGGTGAAATTCTGGTATTTACTTTAAGCATATCTGGGTTTAAGATTTTCGTCTTGTCTGATCCCGGCATTTCTGATTATCGATACCGCTTAGTTTCAGATGAAGTGTTTCAAATTCTCCTTAGGAGGTTACAATTAGGCGCATGTATACTGTTAGGGTTTTGGCATCTCTAACTTCCTCTCAGAGTCTCCTTAAAAAGGGACAAGAAGGAAATGATGATAGCTACTTGGTTAGGCAATTTAGCATAGTTTAATTTCTAGTTTTGATACGCATTTGTATTTATGGTTAATTATTTTTTTAGTGGTCAGTATCACACCGGTCAACGACGAGATGTCCATAGTGATTCCATTGATATTAAGATATGCCTCCAAATGTGCTCATAACATAGAATATTCATGTAAATACTTTTACGATAAACACCATGTTGCACTATATTGTTAGGATAATACTATCAATACAATAGATCGGGACAACATATCTAACACAAAACACTAGGTATTATAATTTGTTTCACAAAACCCCATAATTTAGGACAAAATGTTTCAACGAGTACATAAAAAGGTTATACTATCGATAACTAACACATGTTGAACATGCGGCTAATGTGTATATTTACTTAAAAAATATAACATACTATTTTTTAAAAAACTATTATGCACAAATTATTAGCCAAATATATATATTTTTGAGGAGGGTATTTTACCCAGCCTCTATATCCGGTTAAATATGTGCAGTCATTTTTTAAAATTTGGGAACTTAGCCCAAGTAGGAAACATAGTCTCTCAAATAACTCAATCTGAAATTAATGCTCTAATGGAGATTGAACCCATGAACTTGGGTGCTACTCAAGTCACTGTAACCACTAGACTATTTCAGATTGGGTTATTTGAGGGACTAAGTTTCCTACTTGGACTAAGTTTTTCAATTTTTTTTAAAAAAATGGCCGCATATATCCGATTGCATACAGAGGCCTGGTAAAAATAGCCAAATATATAATATAAGCTTAAATGCGGCCTTTCTTAAAATATTTCGTCTCAAAACATATGGTCTTTTGGAACAAATCAATGCACGTGAGGTTTTGTGTTACGTATGTCTCTGGACCTAGGGTTTTGTGAAATTTACTAATTTGAAAAAGAAGAACAAGTTGGCAGTAATTTTCTATTTTTACTATGGACTTGTTCAAAACTTGGGTGAACCAAAAAAAGTGGTTTCTGGAAACAAATGGCGCGGAAGATATTTGCTCAACAATAAGAAAGCAGCATTTGCCAACACGGACAATCAGCTAATACAATCTCCCCGGATCACTCTCAGTGGCCCATCGTGCAAACACCACCCAAGGCACCCAACAAGTAAATAACAATGACGAACATTACCTCCAATCCCGTTCTGACGAGCAACAAGTGGCCGAATTGATCTACCAAAAACAAGCCTGTCATTCCAGATACACGCCTCACCTTTATCAATCCTTCTCCCCTTTTCTTTTGGCACGAGTCTTCACAAGAACCCCTTTGGCTCCACATTTGCAATCTCATTCTTTTTCTTACATCTACCCCCAACAAGTTGGCACATAAACAAGAACAAAAGCCTTGACAAAAACACCCTCATTACTATATTTTAATTATTCCCTCAATGGTACATCACTTTCTCTGAATTCTACTTTGACCCTTCTTGGTGCCCCTTTCTCCAACCAACCAGCCAGGCCTCCGTTAGAGCAGGTACAATAGCAGGCTATAAACTAGATATAAACATATTTTAAAGAGATAAGAGATGAGAGAGAAGAGTACCGAGCTACTAATTATAGCCAGCTGTAACATGAGACCCAAGACGCGATGTGTGTACGATATATGGGATCATGTATTAATGTTTTACATGTAACTATTATATGAATTGGCTATTAGAAAATTTAGAGCTAGTAGTTGGCTAAACTATTGAACTTGCTCTTCGCTACACCCCTCTTTCCTCCATTCCACCCATTGGAAACAAGCTGCAGAGCCCAAACCACCATATCTTTTTTTTCTCTCTCTCTCTTTGTCCTTGATGATGGACAAAAACTATCCCAAAGGACCCCAACTCTCCCAAGTGACCCTAAACCACTTGCTCCAAGTTGCAAAAACCACAGTAACAAATGGCAAGTGTAATTGAGTAAGTTGTCAAGTTGTGTGACCACCTCAGTATTGGTTAGCTGGTTGGGTGATTTGCTTCCAGGTATATAAGCAGCCAGAGCTGTCTAGTGCTCTCTCTCTTGTGTGAAAAATAAAAGAACCAAGAACCTGAGAGAGTGGCTGTATAATGCCGTACACCACCGCGCCACGGCCGTCGCCGCCGCAGCACAGCCGGATCGGAGGCTGTGGAGGTGTGGGAGTGTTGAAGGCAGCGGCGGCGGGGGCGCACGCGGCGTCGTGCGTGGCGGTGCCGGCGGAGGTGGCGAGGCACCACGAGCACGCGGCGGGCGTGGGGCAGTGCTGCTCGGCGGTGGTGCAGGCGATCGCGGCGCCGGTGGACGCGGTGTGGTCGGTGGTGCGGCGGTTCGACCGGCCGCAGGCGTACAAGCACTTCATCCGGAGCTGCCGCCTCCTGGACGGCGACGGCGGCGCGGTGGGGTCGGTGCGGGAGGTGCGGGTGGTGTCGGGCCTCCCCGCCACCAGCAGCCGCGAGCGGCTGGAGATCCTCGACGACGAGCGCCGCGTGCTCAGCTTCCGGGTCGTCGGCGGCGAGCACCGCCTCTCCAACTACCGGTCGGTCACCACCGTGCACGAGGCCGCGCAGCCGGGTGGCGGTGCCACCGGCCGCGGCGCCACCACCGTCGTGGTGGAGTCCTACGTTGTGGACGTGCCCCACGGCAACACCGCCGACGAGACGCGCATGTTCGTGGACACCATCGTCCGGTGCAACCTCCAGTCGCTGGCCCGCACCGCCGAGCAGCTCGCCCTCGTCGCGCCGCCTAGCTAGCCAATAGCCTTTCCTCTCCCTCCTCCTGCCTGACCTGACGTGATCACCGGCAAGCACCGGCCGGCTCGCGCGCCGGTTTTTTTTCCGGGAGGTCGACGCTTCTTATCGCTTCTTGACTTCTTCTCGTGTTTGGCTCTTTCGATGGTAGATCGATCAGCGTTTGGTTTCTAGTTTGTATTTTTTTCCCCTTCTCTTCTTTGCTCGTTGACAACACAAAGTACAAATCATTTGTGTGGGTGCTGCCTGATTAACTATTGTTCATACACATGTAGTACAACTCTTATTACTAGCTATATATTTCTAGTTTGCTGCACCTCTTTCCCTAGCTAATGTTATTACTGGATCATTGTTAGTGCCTAATCATCTTTCTTCAATGTCAGTTTCCTGCAGCCAAATTTGAGATAAGAGTAGGTGGTTAATTTAGTGTGCTTAATTAGGAACAGTTGTTCAGATGGAATGCACATGGAGGTGTGTTTAATTGCAGGGGTAGTGACCAAACATTTTAGTCGACCCTTGTTTATGTTGGAATAGTGAGGGGGCATGATAGCTAATCGTGACCTGGCTGCTAGTTAAAGTATCTAATCTTTGTTGTATATGTGTTTGCTTATCACTACTGAATCATGCATGCATGAATGGTATGTCAGAACTAATAAGGTCCATTGCCGATCTAATCATAGTACTGCTCCTTATGTTCTGAAATATAAATACTTTTATATATTTTTCGAAATGAATATGGATATAGCGAGAAATGAACCTAGATGTTCAGATTCATTTCGAGAAACTATCATATATCATTACCAGGATTCAGAGTTTCAGCCCTAATAGTTTTCAGGCACAGTTGCTTCTGCTAAATTAAAGAACAATTTGGCCACCTGTATATGTATGCCTCCCTGTCAAGATCATTATCTTAATCGTCTGACTTTGTGTGTGTATATATAATACTTCTTCCTAAAACTTTGAGAGTTCAGACATTTTATTCAGAGTTCTCAGGTAGTCAGATGCCATCCGTGGAATGCTGGTCTACGGCTAAACTATACATTTGTAAATCTCGATGCTAACCTCACTACTAAGAGCAAGTTCAATAGTATAGCCAACTACTAGCTCTAATTTATTTATAATCAATCTAATAGTCAATTCATACAATAGTTACCTACAAAACATTAATACATAGTTCCACATGTCATACACATATTTTGTCTTGGAGCTCGTGTGCAGCTAGCTATAAATTAGTAGCCCACCTCTCTTCTTTCTCCCCTCTTATCTTTTTAAAATATGTTTATAGCTGACTTATAGCCTGTACCTGCTCTAAACTCCATCCTGCTCACACTCACGCTGCACATTGCTGTGTTGAAACCAATGGCTATAGAGAGAGAGCGAGAGAGATAGAGATGAGAGAGCAAGGGCATGGCCAAGCAAATAGGAGTAGAAAGCTACAGACACTGGCAGAGTGTTCATGGCCAATTGGCAGTGGAACGATGCTTCGTCCATCCATCCATCATCCATGATCCATCGACCCGGCCGGTAAAAGAAGTGAGCGCGACAGCGATCAGCTAGGAGGAGACCATGCGTGCGCCTAGGATTCTTTTCGCTCGATGCTGGCTGGCCTCGCCATTCTGCCAACCACCTGACGAGTGATTGCAAGCTTTTTACACAGCAGCGGAGAGGCTTGCAGCTCGCTCTGATGCCAGCCATGGCGGCAATGCATACATGGGGCTAGCTAAAACCGGCCGATCGTCAGCCAAAAAAAAACTCAGATATTAAAAAAAAACCTAATATCAATTTAAATAGGTAGAAACGAGGCTTCGAACTAGTTTGACTAACCCACATGCTCGTGAAAATAGCCAAAAGAACTTTGTGTGCAATCGTCGTCATTGTGATTTTTCAGCAAGTATCGTGTCTTGGGGTATAGCCAGTATCAGTAGTGATGGCATGCTCAGCTACTGTTGTTTCACCGTATCAATGCTGGCTGATACGGCGAAATTAATTAAGATATTCACAGCTCACAGATGGAGCCTTGTACTACTTGTCAAAGAAAATGGTACTACATGCCTGACCAAATTGTACGAGACGTCATGCTAGCTCCTCCAGCCCTGTGCCGTGATCTTAAATAAAATCTGCAACTGGCAGTATGGTTGTGCACATTAGTGATCAGTTTTTTCACTCCTCTTTTTTTCAATTTAAGGACCACTTGGCATTAACAAAACTGAAAGCTTGCGACATACTCTCTTTGTCAAAAAAAAAAACGAATTCTTCTGTTTCCGTGTCCAACGTTTGACCATCCGTCTTATTTAAAATTTTTTTAGAAAATTATAAAATAATTAGTCGCACGTAAAGTACTATTTATGATTTATCATCTAATAAAAACAAAAAAATCAATCACAAAAAAATTTAAATAAAACGAAGAGTCAAAAATTAAAGACAAAAAATAAAAATTAATTTATTTTAGGACGAAGGGAGTATGGAGAGGAAAAACAGTAGTACGAGTAGTACATATATATATTTGGGGCACTTGGCCAAGTTGTTCAACTGGCGGTTTTCCCGCCATCTCTTTGCTCGTTCCCGCGGTCAAGCTCGCTACACCGGAGAGAGCTAAGCTATAGAGCAACTCGACCGTCCTGTTCGCTAAAGTAAAAGGAATTAAAGAGAAGAAGAAAAACAAAAATTAAAGAGCAACTCGACCGTTCGCCGGATTTGATTTATTTTGCTCTCCCTTTTTAGGTTTTTTTTCCCCCTTCTTCTTCTCTTGTTTTGTTTCGTTAGATGAGCTTGAGGCATCGCAAGCTGCAAGTTGCCATGCAAGTTGTGCTTGCTTTGCACAGGGGCGAGAAGCTTCGCCGGCGTGCTAATCCGATCCTTTTCTCCTTTTTTTTTTCCTCTTTTCTCTCCTTTTATCTCCCAACTGCATCGTTCTACGTCGACCTCTTCTTCTTCTTCGTCTCACCGCATGGGCTAGATAGACGCCCGACCCGATCGACGATCCCATTCGCCTTTCCGGAGGATTTGACAACGCCAAAGCGATCGGTCGGTCCACCGTTTTTCAAAAGGAATGAAAAACAGCCGCTTTCGAGAGATGCAACGGCGTCTTTCTTTGCATTGAAGTTTCGAATTTTACTAACTACCCCGTAGTACTTTCTCTACTTCGTTTGTCTTTCGGAGAGGGTAAAATGTTGCATTCACATATTTTTCGTCACATTTAAAAGTTATTTTAAGGCGCCGCTTCTTGTTATTTTTCTTTTGATTATGTATTCTACCCTCGTAAATAAATACAAACAACTTGATTCTATAAGCATATTATCAGAATCAAAATATGTTTTTTAAACTAAAATACTAAAAAAGTTATGGGGCTACTTTTGTGGAATTTGAGTGGTGATGTTCTAAAACTGGTAGTATATATAACTGTATGGTATAAAATTGTACATTTCATGGGTATCAAAATCCCCTAGCTTTTACGAAGGTAACTTCTGAAAATCACAATCCAGAAATGAGAATTGCGAAAATCAAGGAGGTTGAATTTTGCATTTTTATAGAAAAAGACAAATGATATATTTGTAAACAACAAATAATCTATAGATAAAATATTAATATATGTGTTTTTAGCGATCTAAGAGCCAATGTTAAAAAATAAACTATAATAAAAAGTCTCAAAAATAACTCCAAATTTAAGGTTAAAAAAATAAATTTTAGCTTATAAGAAAGACAAAGGTGCAAGAGCAATGAGAAATAGAGCTAAGTCGCCTGCAAGGATTGAGAGTGAGACGTAGTGTTTCGAGACCAACCTCCAAACCCAATCACAAAATTGGGAATATAAGAGTATACACTTAAAATTAATTTTGGCAAGCACCTTGGCTATACACCAAGATGTTCAGGAGTATAGCTAAAGTCTCATATTTTGGTACAGAGGTAATATTCAATAGGCATAATCATTTGCAAATATCACACACATATCATGTATATTAAGGATTTTAAAATCCGCCATTTCGCTCCATCAAATAATAGTTTGCAGGGATATATATCACCATTTTTTCCCTACAATAGACGCTAACCATTACTTTTACAACCGTAGCAATCAAACCGAAGACGCTCAAGAGATATACTACCTCCGTCTCTAAATTTTAATGCCGTTGATATTTTTATATATGTTTAACTATTTATCTTATTTTAAAAATATGAAAAATTATATATATATGCATAAAAGTATATTTAACAGCAAATGAAATAATATAAAAGTAATTAATAACTATGTAATTTTTTAAAATAAGATAAATAGTAAAATATATATAAAAATTAACGTTGTTAAATAAATATTTTGGCTTGGAGGAAGTATATCGTCTATAGGTTGGTTTGTTTGGTTGTTTGAGTGGAGGTTAAAGCGGTGCGCCGTGCTCCGTCTCCCGCTCGATTCACCGCTGCTACTCCTGCCCTGTGACGTGTACGGGTCAGCCGGCCGCTAGCTCCGTTTTTTGTCGTGAGCCCGTGACATTGACAACGCAGTACAACAAGCCTGCTGGCGTCGTGGTAGTGGACGGCAGCGGTGCAGGCCCCCGGCTTGAGCCCTGACTGCCGCCCGCCCTCGCCTCGCCGTCCGCGCCGCGCGAGCGCGCGACGACGCATTTCAAGTTCCAATCCGGGCGCCAGCGGAGAGCCGCCGGAGACAGGAGAGGGAGGCCGCGGCTTTTTGTTCCCCCTTTCTATCTCATCCTCCCACTTGCCTGCCCGACGCACGCTTATCGATCGATCTGGAGTTGTGGGCTGGAGACACACACAGTACTCCCCCTCGTGGCCCGTGCTCGCGTGCGCTGCTGCGTAGCGTACGGCGCCTTCCGTTTCCTCGGCGGGTTTTCCCAACTTGGCCATGTACGACGTTGTTGTTTGCCCGGCCGCGGTAGAGAACGGAACGTACGACGAGTCGACGACGACGCGGGTGGGTGGGCGTGGGTCGCTCGTGCGTCTTGTCGTAGGTTTTATTGGGGGGGGGGGGGGGGGGGCAACTTGCCCCTCCCCTCGCGCAAGTGGCGTGGCCCGACTCCCCGCCGGCTCAATCCACCCATCCCGGCCCGTTTTTGGCTGCGTTCTTTTTTCATTTTGCTAGTTTTTTCTCAACTGCGTGTTTATAAAAAATTATTTCTATATAAAAATCTATTTACTCATATGTTTAAATTAGACTTTTAATTTTATAGTGATTATTTTTATTGTTTATACACTAAATAATTACAAATAATCGGAAAACTTTGATGACGGTGCCACTCCCCATAGATTAGCGTAGTTGGCACGCGCGCGACCCGGCCTTGTCCGGCTGGTCACTATTGACCTGTGTGGGCATTGCCGCTTTGGGCGAAATCGCATGCGCGTGGATCCGATTCTGTGCAAAATTTACAGGCTTTTTTTTAACCCTTTATGGATTTGTTTACGATTGGTAAAAATCGCAAGTGCGTTAGTTCTACCGAAAAAAAGGGTGCGCTTGCTCTAGCAGGCAGCGAACTTTCGACTATCAGGGAGCGATGAGTATGACGCCGTGAAAAGGATTCGCCAAGTAATGCACATGGGTGTTAGGATGTGGTCTGGTCGAAGCGATAAGCAACGTCGCCGCGTCGGGTCACGAGGTCGCCAGTTGTACACGCCTTCGAGGTGAGGGTTATCGCCTTGTTTTCTTTTTCTCAATACTAGGGGTCGTCTTTTTTACTTTGAGAAGAAAAAAAACCAAACGATATATTTACAAACAGAAAAATAATTTGTGAATAAAAAATTTATAACATGCTCAGTCAAGGCTAAAATATAAACTATGATTAAAAACATAAAATTAACTCTAAATTTAACGTTAAAAATTTAAATTTTGACTTATAATTATAAGCAAAATATAAAAGATAGGGTGTCTGATTTGGGGTGAGTTTCCTCTTCAGTCGTTGGCGATTGATCATGCTCTATTTTCAGCAATCAACCGAGTCTATTTGGTTGCAAAACGACTATAGCACAGGATGACGTCCGTATGGGATAAGTTAATTAAAATTTTGTAGATGATAAACAAGGACATCTAGGTCACCATGCTCTTGCTACCGCGTTCCTACCACTGTGCGCCTGGAGGAGACGCCTTGATTTTGCGCTCCTCAACAAACTTAACCTCACCAGCGAGCTCTCCTTAAAAAATTATAAAAATATAATTTATTTTGCTTGTGACTTACTTTATTGTCAAAAGAACTTTAAGCACGACTTGTCCTTTTTTATATTTGTACTAAATTTTTGAATAAGACGAATTATCAAATGTTACAACAAAAAGTTCAAACATCTTATATTATAAAACGGAGGTAGTACTATTTAGTATTATATATTACCAGATGATAACAATTGATATCACATGGTACCAGACAATACTGATGATATCAATTAATAACATTTGGTATCACTCATGTGCCAACGAGATTAAGCGCATGGGGAGGGACTTGGTTTAAACCAAGTTGTATTCTCCCGGTGTGCGATGTCGATGATAGCTATGCAGTCGAGTTGTCGCGCAAGAACGGGTGCCAGCGAGGGTAAGCACACGGAGGCATGCAAAACTGAGTTGTGTTCTCTAGTGTGTGATGCGAAACTGAGTTGTGTTCTCTAGTGTGTGGCATCGACGGCAACTGTGTTGGCGAGGAATCGCGTGACGGCAAAAGGAGAGCTCGCTGGTGAGGTTAAGTTTGTTGAGGAGCGTAAAATCAAGGCGTCTCCTCCAGGCGCACAGTGGTAGGAACGCGGTAGCAAGAGCATGGTGACCTAGATGTCCTTGTTTATCATCTACAAAATTTTAATTAACTTATCCCATACGGACGTCGTCCTGTGCTATAGTCGTTTTGCAACCAAATAGACTCGGTTGATTGCTGAAAATAGAGCATGATCAATCGCCAACGACTGAAGAGGAAACTCACCCCAAATCAGACACCCTATCTTTTATATTTTACTTATAATTATAAGCCAAAATTTAAAATTTTAACGTTAAATTTAGAGTTGATTTTAGGTTTTTAATCATAGTTTATATTTTAGCCTTGGCTGAGCATGTTATAAATTTTTTATTCACAAATCATTTTTCTGTCTGTAAATACTCGTTGGCACATGAGTGATACCAAATGTTATTAATTGGTATCATCAGTATTGTCTGGTACCATGTGATATCAATTGTTATCATCTGGTAATATATAATACTAAATAGTACTACCTCCGTTTCATAATATAAGATGTTTGAATTTTTTTTGCAACATTTGACAATTCGTCTTATTCAAAAATTTAGTATAAATATAAAAAAGGACAAGTCGTGCTTAAAGTTCTTCTTTTGACAATAAAGTAACTCACAAGCAAAATAAATTATATTTTTATAATCTTTTAAATAAGGCAAATAATCAAATATTGCAAGAAAAAAAATCAAACATCTTACGTTATGAAACGAAGGGAGTATCATTAATATCGGAGGTCAGTGTCGATGGCAAAGCATGCGGAGTGGGAGCAACGCGAAAGGAGGCTAGCCAGGAAGTAGGCAAAGGGGGCATAGGCATCACGTATGCGACGAAGCAGGCAAAGGGGCCGCAGACGGAGGGGGCCGGAGAGTGAAGCGTATGGTGGAATTTGATTAGTTAGATCATCTCCAACAACACTTTAATATGAACCCCAAAAATCAAATATTGATATTAAAAGCTAAAAACATACTCCAACAGTTATCCAAAAAAGTTTTTAAATTTTTTTAGCATCCCCAAACACCAGTATTCTTTAAGTCAAATTTAGGCCACCTACTGGGATCCCAATATCATGATTCACGCTAATTCTTTTCACCTGGCGTCATTTTTCTGTCCACCTCGGCACCACCAGCATCACTTTTTATATGCTCATGTCCTATCTATGGTTATTTATCTATCACAAGATGTAAAAATTGTATAGTTTTTCTATTATGGAAGAATAACATATGAGCAAATATAAATAATTATTAGTTTTTATCTTGTAAATATCTAGAAATCTATGATATTCGTTGTTCGACACTGAACTGAAATTATCGTATTTCTGTTATTCTAAACTTATCCGAAGATACATGTGCTACAATGGGTGCATTGATATCACCTTTTGATCATTCTAGTGGGTCATAAACTTAACTTATTTGATTCAGCTTTGTATATATGTGTTGATCAGATTTTCACGGATGCAACACTTTGGCCTAGCTAAAAGTAATTTTCTACATGGCCTACTAACAAATTTTAGAAACCAATTTTAGGACAATTGTTAGAGTTGGGACATGTTTTGAAGGCTAAAATCTTTTGGGATGGCCTCAATCTAAAATTATTGGGGACTAATTTTTAGGTATTTGTTGGAGATGCTCTATGGATCGCGTCCAAGACAGTAGGTTGTTATATAGATTTTCTGATTATTAGGTTGAGATTGCGAGACCGTTACAGGTACCGGCTGGGGTGTTTTCGATCTTATCTTTAGTTTTGACTCCAGGCTACTATATATAGGCAGTGCACGTTCTTTTGGAGGGAAAGGAGAGGCTGCATTTTTAGAGTTGTGTGTTGTCTTGAGAAAGACATGTCCACATCAGACAACTCACAGATCACGCTCTTCCCTAAACCACCCATGAAGTCTCCTTATACCCCTCTTTACAGCTTCGCTCCAAATTAAATTGTCTTGTTTTGTTTCCCATGAATCATCCAAAGACGCTTGCTCTAACTATATCACACCGGTTCAAAATCTTGTGGGGTTTACAACGCATGACGTTCCATTCCTACTCTTTTCCTCCCTTTCCTCTAAAGATCTAATCTAAATAAGCCATAGTCCATAGGTACTGGAGATAAAAAAGACGAACAACTTTGGTTTCGAGAGACGACCGAGGACTGATCCAACCTGAATGGCAGGCTAAAAGATCATGGTTATATTAGCACTGACTTATATATCAATTTCAGGTGTATTTGTTACGAATTTTTTAGCTTGACCCGTCAAATTTCCGATTTCAGATTCCCTCACATGCATGGTCAGATGAACCTTTTGCTAAATGACAATTTACCATTCTTAAGAAAATATCTTTAGGTACCAAAATTTATGCTCGTGTAGGTCAGTTTTTTTCTTAAGGATCCGCAATTTTTGAGCCGATCAGTTGGACCTTTATCAGCTTGGCCATCGGTCAATGCGTTTGTCTACGATTCTAGAATACAGTTCGTTTATGGCCCAAACAGGCATGGATCATGAGTACGTGAGGCCCATTTCATTTCAGTTTACAGCACGGCCATCTCTCTACCGGAAGAAATGGGCTGTTTCGTTTACCGGACCCGGCTGTGAGTCTGCCATGGCCCGTCCAGTCTAGCCCCATTATTCTCTGAGGAGGTGATCCCTCGATTTTGATCGGACGACGCCACCGGGGAGAAATGGCCGGTCGTGCACACGCCAGTCACCGGCGTCGCGTACGTGCGTCGCCGGGTCATCGAATCAGGCAGTCTCTGCAGTGCCGCAGATGCTCCATCTCGCCGTCTCGCGGTCGCGGCCGGCGGCTATAGTCATGGCCATCGGTGTATACATAGCTCGCTCACCACTTCGGTCGGCAGTTCCTCCTGCTTCCCTGCACATGGCAGCCGGCCGCGCGCTCGCAGGCTAGGGGCTCGCGGCCCTCGCGCATGACTGGATCAAAGGCTACCCGCAGTCACGCTAGTTTGCCGGCCCGGCCACGGGGTTTTTTGCTACTCTTTATTAAAAAAAGTAATCTCTCACAGCACTTACGAGATAAAAGTGATAAATCTACCGCCACTTATTGGTAAGAGTGATAAAAAGTTAAGGTAATTAAGATAGTATGGGATACCGTTCGTATGAATATGTACCGCACGCCTCAAAACAGAGTGAGAGAGAAGTAGAAGTGCATCTGCCATCGCTTGAGTTGATGGTGTGGCTCCTCCTCCAACACTAGTGAACTACTACTGTGGTGTTTGTCGACAGGGCCCTTGTCGTCCTAGCATAGAAAATGATTTGATTAGGCAAGAAGTTAGCCAGCGTCATATGACTATGTTTTAGTTTTTTATTTTTTCTTTATAATTTAAATCAGAAATGTTGGAATATCATGTATCGCACGTGCTATTGATGGCACAACGGTTTTTCTGTATTAACCTCTTAGTCCATTACCTATGTTGATATTTTTCATTCTTTTATCCTTTCCAATTTATTTCTTTATTAGAATTTAGATATTTTAAGATATTGTTTGTATTTTAGAGTGTCGTTTCTGTCCTGATGAGTATACCCGATCCCGTCTTGATATCAGTTGCTATTAATATTGTATCAGTTGGTACTATTCTAGTATTAGTTGGTACGAAACAGATACCAATACCAATCATGTTTGATATCTTATAGGAATCATCTCGTTTCAAAACGGGATACCGTACTATAGAGTCTCCCTAAGTTAAATATTCCCACTTTTAAAACATGTAGGCAGTATGATTATTGGAGTTTATAAATGTCTAGCTAAAGTTATACTAAACTATAGTTTCGATAAAATAGTTGTATTTATTTGAATGCATTCTTTTCTATAACAAACAGGTGGAAGATCTGGTAAAGTCCCACAACGTTTACGATGGGTTTGTTGAGGCGGATTGTACTAGGACATGGGAATTTACATAGATGATGCAATAAATTATTTACATTTGACTTGAAAACACAAGAGTTTTAGTGGGATGGCGATAGGAAATCGAAGAGAAAACTCCCTGCTTTTTAGTAGTTGAGTAGGGAGTGAGAGGTGAGATAGAATTTCCTTATTTTGACGTATACACAAACATTAGTCCTCTATAATCACTTTCAAATCTAGTCCTCATCTAACCCCCACTCAATTTCCATCACTTATATCAAACAAGGATTGAGACTACAGATCAAATTCACTACTAATTTCCTCCTCAAAACATTCAACCCCCTTCCCAAAAATTGACAAACAAACCGTTAAAAAGGTTTAGAACGAGGGGCCATAGGTTACTTCTTGATCAGAATTGAAGAAATTTTATAGGAATTTTATGGAGCCTTTTGCTCGATAGAGGAAGCTTTCTTGACCTTGAAAATTCTGGGCATGGTACACTCTAATAAGTTCTAGATTTAGATATACATTTTCTAAATTTAGAAATGTACAAGATATGGCATCAAACTTAATGACTACTAAGCGTATTTTTCCACCCCGTATTATTTCTCTCTGTTTGCGGAAGGGAGCTTTATTTTAATCATAGTATTATTTATTTGTATGAGACTTACATGCTATTCATATAGCACCTCTGTTTCATAATGTAGTATTTTGACTTTTTTAGTGGCAACGTTTGACCATTCATCTTATTTAAAAATTTAGTATAAATATAAAAAATGACAAGTCGTACTTAAAGTTCTACTTAAAGTTCTTTAGATAATAAAGTAAGGCACAAGCAAAATAAATGATATTTCCATAATTTTTTGAATAAGATAAATGATCAAACATTACAAGAAAAAAAATCAAACATCTTACATTTTGAAACGGAGGGAATACTGCAATCACAATACAAATATACTATATTTACATTTGTGTGACTTTTAAGGAAAAAAATCACCCGGATGATTTATAGCAAAACCGTAAACCACATGAACCGCGACACAATTTTTTTTATGAAGAAAATAATCCTAAACACTGCAAGTCTCCTGTAACTCGATCGTGACGGTCCACAGTCCACACATACAGAGCGTTGCAGATATGGGGTACACGCATTTACGAGCGTTGTCATGCTCCGTACACCCCCGCCACGATCAGAATTCTGTACCCAGCAGCACCATTATTGTCCTTTGGGATGATGCATGTGTTGATGATTTATCGGTTAGCCGATATTTAGGAAATGATATAACCACCGTAATTCTATCCGTAATCCATCTCTAACTCTGAAATTCGTAACCCTTATGGGCCGTAACTGCGATCGGTGGTTACGGGTCAGAATCGGATTAGGAAAAGCCCCCGAGGCCCACCAGTGCTATATAAAAGAAGAGGAGCCCACGGGGACGCTCGTGTCGCTTATTCTCTAAACTAGAAATTCGAATCAAGCTCTCCCGATCAGAGAAGCGCTGGAAGGGTTTCGTGCGGCGATTCCAGGACAGTGCCGTTGGAGACCCGAAGGTCGGAGATTCAAATCAGATCACCGGCGACCTAATCTTGCCGGGGACGAAGGAAAGAAGACGGAATTGAAGAAAAGAAAAGAAGGGAATCAGATGGCTTCATCTGCAGGTTTATTTAGTTTTCCGCATTTGAATTAATCGGTGATCATGTGATGATTAGGGTTTAAATTCGTAATCTATTGATTACGATTGAATTGAATTATCTAACATTGTGGTATCAGAGCCAATCCTAGTCGTATTTGATCCCATCACTGATTGATTATGAATCAATTGATTGTTTTCGGTCTGTTAATTAATCTAATCGGTGAAGGATTCGAGTTAGCTGCATACACTGTTGTTGATTCGAATTCCAAACCGAGAAATCAAAAAAAACCTCAAACCCTAGATCAAATTACAGTCAACCAAAACTATTTGATCCGACTTCGGATTGAAGAAAGCTCACTGGAGCAATAACGGTCGTCGCCGTCGCCGTCGGATAGGCTTCGCCCATCCGTGCGCGCGCCTGTGCCGCCGCTATTTGCGCCGGGGATCGGCCGCCATCCACCGCCGCCGCCGCCGAGCGGGCTTCGACCCGTGCGTGGCACGCGCGCGTGCGTAGTTGCCGCGCGCCGGCGCGAGGGCGCTGCCGCCTCCGCTCTCCTCCGGCCACGCCGGCTCCGCCACGCGTGCGTCGTCACCGTCACCGGGTCTCCGCGCCGACGGGAACGGCCGGCTTGGGCGCTGCCGCCTCCGCTCTCCTCCTCCGGCCACGCCGGCTCCGCCACGCGTGCGCCGTCACCGTCGCCGGGTCTCCGCGCCGACGGGAACGGCCGGCTTGGGCGCTGCCGCCTTCGGGCGTGCTCGCCCCCCCAGCCGGTGGGTGATGGTCCGCGCTTTTGGCGCGCGCCCTCCCCGCCGGACCGCCGCGCCGCCGCCATCCAGCGCCGGGCGCTCGCCGCCCGCCGCCGGAGAAGAGGAGAGAAGTGGGAGGAGTCGAAAAAGCGGCTAGGGTTAGGGTTTTTTTTTTCCGGCCGTCGGGTTCTTGATCTCGCCGTGCCAAATCGCAGCCGCCCGATCTAATCGGGCGGCCAGGGGGCCGAGTGCCCTCACTCCTGGGCCGCCGCCGTTATTTGGGCCGTCGGAGCTCATGGGCCGACTCGGCCGCGTGGGCCGGTGCCCCTACGCGCGCGCTGCCTAACGGGCCGACCTCTAGTAGGCCGGCCCGGTAATTTTATGGGCCGAAAATTAAATTTAATTTTGTTTAAATTATTTTTTAATTTCAGAAATCAATTTATACCTTGTTTGGGCTGTTTAAAATTAAAAAAATTGATAAAATATATTTTATTGCTCAAAAAATTATTTCTAGTCAAATGGAACCAACGGGAAGTTTACTAGAAAGAATTTATGATGTGAAGTTATTTATTGACCAACGTTATTTATGATTTCACGTTAATTTAAATTTGATTATTTCTGCCCAACGGTGATATAATTAAGGATTTATTTTTTTTCTAAGTCTTTTCTGCCCAACGGTGATTAGATTTGGAGAAGTATTATACACATATTATTTTTTTTATCAAATGTTTTATATTATAAATTGTTATCTGCAGCTTTGTCACAGCTTAAAAGGATTGAGCCACTTGATGGGGCTAATTATGCTGAATGGAAAAACAACATGCTCCTGAATTTGGGGCTGTTGGAAAATGATCTCGCACTTAGAGAGGATCCACCTGTGGAACCAAAATTAGCTGACTTCATGGATGAGAATGATGAGGAATACACCAATCTCAAGTGGGCTTACGATGAAAAGTGGCTCGCTTGGGAGAAATCAAACAGAGTGTCCCTGATGTACATCAAGAGCAACATCTCTCATTCTATTATAGGGGGAATTGCTGACTCTGACAATGTTAAGACGTATCTGGCAAACATTGAATCAAACTACAAGGCGTGTATCAAAACCTATGCCAGTACTCTTATCATGAAAATGGGCTCTTCTGTCTATGATGGAAAGAAAGGCATCCGACAACACATCATGGAAATGTCACACATGGCTCATCAACTAAAAACGATGGACATGGAAATTTCGGAAGCCTATCTTGTCCATTTCATCCTGAACTCACTAAACTCTGATTATGATCCGTTCAAAATTCACTACAATACTCAAAGAGAAAAGTGGACCATTTCAGAACTTATCTCCCACGCAGTGAAAGAGGAAGAGCGTCAAAAGGCCAAAAGGCAGAAACACATTGACCAGCTCAACCTCGTCAACTCTAAGAGCAAGAGGAAGTTCCATCAAGGAGAAGCCTCTGGATCAAAGAAAAAGGGCAAGCCACCTCACCCGCCGAAACAAGGAGGGAGTAAGGCTGCTCAATCAACTGCTCAACCTTCAGCTGGGCCAAAATTCAAGAATCCTCACTGCACTTTCTGTGACAGTGACGGACATTGGCACAAAGACTGCCTCCGCTTCAAGGAGTGGTTGGCCCGTAAAGGTATAAATGAAATTAATGAAATTTCTAACGTTAATGAATCCCTATATGTTGAGTTTTCCCGGAATTCTTGGTGGGTTGACTCAGGTGCCACCGTGCACGTCACTAATTCGTTACAGGGATTGAATGGCGTCTAGACGCTAAGAAAGGGGGAGCACATCCTAAGAGTAGCTGATGGAGCGGAGATTGAAGTGGAGGCTGTTGAAGACCTCACACTCAAGCTTCCTAGTGGCTACAATTTAATACTTAATAATGTCTTAGTTGCTCCTTCCGTTAAAAGAAATCTTATTTCAGTTAGAGTCCTAGCAGAGTCAGGATATGACTGTTATTTTTCCAAGAGAACTTGTTACATTAAGCATCTAAATAAAGTAATTGGTCTTGCCTTCGTGCGAGACAAACTCTACTTGCTCTCTTTGGATCATACTGTGATGAATGTCATAAATGCCTGCAATGATAAAAATGAGACTTCATCGAAATTGTGGCACTGTCGCTTAGGCCACATTTCTAGGGGGAGAATCGAACGTCTCATTAAAGAAGAATTATTACTCCCCTTAGATTTTTCTGACGCTGATCATTGCATAGATTGCGTTAAAGGAAAATTTGCTAAATCAATTAAGAAAGAAGCCACTAGGAGCACAAGTCCACTAGAAATAATTCACACTGATATTTGTGGACCGTTCCCAGTGACATCTGTAGATGGTTTTGATTCATTCATTACATTTACGGATGATTACTCCCGTTATGGATATATTTACCCCATAAGCGATCATCCTGAATCTCTCGAAAAATTCAAAATATTCAAAGCAGAAGTTGAAAACCAGCACAACACGAAAATTAAAATAGTGAGATCAGATCGTGGTGGTGAGTACTATGGGAAACATGCTCCATTTGGGCAAAGTCCTGGTCCATTTGCTCAATATCTTCAGATTCATGGGATTATTGCACAATATTCCATGCCTAGGGAGCCTCAACAAAATGGAGTGGCAGAAAGACGCAACCGCACACTCATGGAGATGGTGCGGAGCATGCTTAGTCACTCCAACTTATCAAATAAATTATGGATTGAGGCATTGAAAACGGCGGCACACATACTAAACAGAGTTCCAAGCAAGTCTGTGCCGAAAACTCCGTATGAGCTGTGGACCGGAAGAAAACCGACATTAAATTATTTGAAAGTGTGGGGCTGCCGTGCAGAAGCAAAATTATTCAACCCCCAATTAAAGAAACTAGACCCCAAGACTGTGAGCTGTCATTTTATCGGTTACCCGTCACATTCTAAGGGATATCGATTTTATTGCCCAGACCATGTCACTAAATTTGTAGAAACTAGACACGCTGTCTTCTTGGAAAATTATGAAATGGGGAGCTCACAGGAAAGGGAAATTAATCTTGAGGAAATTCGGGTGAGTGTTTCTTCTCCTCCGGAAATCCAAGAGAATAATGTCCCTATTTTTCATAATGTACCATAAACTGTAGTTCCCACAGTTGGCGCTACGGCTACTGCTGAGGAAAATATTGAAACCCTTGAAAATAATGAGCCTCAACAGAGTCCTGTGATACATAATGAAGAAGAAATTCCGCAACCTGATCCTGAACCGTCTGTGGTCAATAATGAAAATCAAGAATTAAGACGATCACAACGGAACAGGAGATCTGCCATCCCTGATTATTATGAAATTTATATGGGTGAAGATATTGGGAAGGTAGACGACCCCACCTCATTTAAGGAAGCCATAAGCAGTAAAAATTCATCCAAGTGGGTTCAAGCCATGGAAGATGAACTCAAATCAATGAACCAAAATAAAGTGTGGGATCTAGTAGAAATTCCTAAAGGAGTAAAAACAGTAGGCTACAAATGGGTCTACAAAACTAAATTGGACTCCAAAGAAAATATCGAACGATTCAAAGCAAGGCTTGTGGCAAAGGGTTTTTCGCAGAGAGAAGGAATTGATTACAATGAAACATTCTCCTGTCTCTAAGAAAGACTCATTCAGAATTGTCATGGCTCTAGTGGCACATTATGATTTAGAACTCCATCAAATGGATGTGAAAACAGCGTTCCTAAACGACGACTTAAATGAAAATGTTTACATGGCTCAACCGGAAGGTTTTGTTGTGGAAGGAAAGAGCCATATGGGATGCAAACTTAAGAAATCCATCTATGGACTTAAACAGGCGTCAAGGCAATGGAACCTTAAGTTCGATGAAATTATCAAGAAATTCGGATTTAAGGAAAATAAGGTGGACAACTGCATTTATACCAGAATTAAAGGTGGGAAATTCATTATACTAGTACTCTATGTAGATGACATTTTATTAGCAAGCAGTGACAAGAATCTGCTGCGAGAAACCAAGGAATTTTTGTCATCGAAATTTGATACGAAGGATCTCGGTGATGCATCATACGTTTTGGGTATTGAGATTCACCGAGACAGGTCCAAAGGGGTGCTAGGTTTATCACAGAAATCATATATTTCCAGAGTATTGGAAAGATATAATATGAGCAAATGCTCGACATCACCTGCTCCAATTATGAAAGGGGACAAGTTTGGTTCATTCCAAAGTCCGAGAAATGAATTGGAAGAAAAATAAATGACTAAGGTACCATATGCTTCAGCTGTTGGAAGCTTAATGTATGCTCAAGTTTGTACGCGACCAGACTTGGCGTTTGTAACCGGGATGCTTGGCAGATATCTGTCTAAACCAGGTATGGACCACTGGAAGGCAGTAAAGAAAGTATTATGTTATTTGCAAGGAACTAAACATTACATGCTCACATACAAAAAATCTGATAAGCTTGAAGTTATAGGCTATTCGGATGCTGACTTCGCAGGGTGTTTAGATACCAAGAAATCTACTTCTGGATATATATTCACTCTTGCGGGGGGAGCCATTTCATGGAAAAGTACTAAACAAACACTGACTGCATCGTCGACAATGCAGGCAGAATTTGTGGCATGTTATCACGCAACGAGGCAGGCTGTATGGCTTAAAAATTTTATCCCGGGATTACAAGTGGTTGACAGCATTGAAAGACCACTGACTATATACTGCGACAATAAGGCCGCAGTTTTCTATACGAGTAACAACAAGTCAAGTGAAGCTGCCAAACACATTGACATTAAATACCATGTTGTGAAAGATAGAGTACAGGATCAAACAATCAAAATTGAATACATAAACACTAAATCAATGCTTGCGGATCCGTTAACTAAAGGCTTACCTCCCAACTTGTTCAAAGAACATATGGCCAACATGGGATTGTGTAATGACCTTGAATAAAGATCCTGAAAACCGGGGCAATTAAGTTCGATCAACACCCGCTTAATTAATCAAGGGTTTATTCGTATGATATTGTGAACTATAAGTCTTGTCGTCACAATGATGCGAAATGTTGTTGTGACACATTGCTTTAGGGAGCTGTATTGTATGATGGACTCGTAATTAACCTCTAAATCAAGGGGAGAATGTTGGTTGATTTATCGGTTAGCCGATATTTAGGAAAGGATATAACCACCGTAATCCTATCCGTAATCCATCTCTAACTCTGAAATTCGTAACCCTTATGGGCCGTAACTGCGATCGGTGGTTACGGGTCAGAATCGGATTAGGAAAAGCCCCCGAGGCCCACCAGTGCTATATAAAAGAAGAGGAGCCCACGGGGACGCTCGTGTCGCTTATTCTATAAACTAGAAATTCGAAATCAAGCTCTCCCGATCAGAGAAGTGCTGGAAGGGTTTCGTGCGGCGATTCCAGGACAGTGCTGTTGGAGACCCGAAGGTCGGAGATTCAAATCAGATCACCGACGACCTAATCTTGCCGGAGACGAAGGAAAGAAGACGGAATTGAAGAAAAGAAAAGAAGGAAATCAGATGGCTTCATCTGCAGGTTTATTTAGTTTTCCTCATTTGAATTAATCGGTGATCATGTGCTGATTAGGGTTTAAATTCGTAATCTATTGTTTAAGATTGAACTGAATTATCTAACAGCATGTAGCTAGGACAGATATGCTGATATGCACAGTAGCACATATCTACAACTACAAGTCTCCCCAGCTACAGTAAGAGGGCGACAACAAAAAGACGAAGGACGTCGACGAATTCATGCAAGCCAGACAGAAACATGATATATGAGCTTCTGATGAGCCGCTGCCGCTCCACATCTTTCACACGGCACATCCCTCGTCAGCTTCAAGTCAAACAGTGGCAATACGGAATCCATGGCGAGTTGGTCAGGTCTTCTCGAGAGTGATCCGACGCCTATATATGGAGAAAAAAAACCCTGCAATTTCTGCCGAAATGAACGTACGTACGGTGGTGCTTGGGCGGGAAGGAAGGGTCACGCCCAGATGGCGATCAGCGACATGAGCCCGGCGCCGAGCAGCAGGGCGAGGTTCATGGCGAGCTGCAGGCGGGCCCTGCTCTGGACCTTGGTCTTCATGAAGTCCTCGGCGAGGATGTCCACGAGCGCCATGTAGACGAGGATCCCCGCCGCCGCCGACTCGAGGATCCCCTGGACGACCAGCGCCCTGGGGTTGTTGGCGTCGTAGACGGAGGAGATCGCGATCCCGATGGCGATGCCGACCGGCGTCGTGAGGGAGAAGAAGAGCGCCATTGTCACCACGGACCTGACCTTGAACTTAGCCTGTGGGGGGACAGGAACGAGGAGAGGCCAGTTAATTAATTGTTACTAGGGTTATCGAGATTATCGAGATTAATTAGGTCAGTCCCGATACATATTTTATGAGGTGCCATGTATATGAAATATATGGTGCATCAACATAATTGCTAACTAGGCAGGTTCATTAAATGAGTTTTATAAGTTAAGAGAAGAGTTTCATTCTCATAAAACTCATCTAGCTCGGTTACCCAGTTTACCGTCTTGGTAACCGTAACTATGCATTCAGACCGGTCGTATCGGAGGCTCAGTGAAGTAATACGATTTCAGACATGTTTTCTTTAACCTTTGGGCCACTTGAAGTACCAGAGGCCCATCTGTAAACGATCAGAATCTTACTACGTCTTTTTTCTTAAGGGGGTGTGTTGGACACTTAAATTTAGATTATTAATAAAATATATCCATAATTTTGGACTAATTCACGAGATGAATTTATTGAGCCTAATTAATTCATGATTAGTATATGTGATGCTACCGTAAACATACGCTAATTATGGATTAATTAGGCTAAAAAATTTGTCACGCGAATTAGCTTTCATTTCTGTAATTAATTTTATAATTAGTCTACGTTTAATATTTATAATAAATGTCCAAATATTTAATGTGACATTGTGCTAAAAAATTTATCTAAACACCCATTAGCTTTTTGATTAGTATAGAAAAGGAGGGAACAGAGATGTGACTGTGAGTAGACATCGGTTTGTACTCTCGCTGAAAATGGAGTATCTCCGGACGAGTTTGGTTGGGAGCGAGGAAAGAAAAAGTCCAAGATATCTCAAAGGTGAATAATTATAAATATTAGAGATAAAAAAATTGAAAATAAAATAAAATAATTTTTAAAACAAATATAAATAGATTATTTTTAAAAGTACTTCATTTATTTCATAATATAAAACTTTGCCTTGTCTAGATTTATATTGACGTTAATAAATTTAGATATAATTTTTTTATAAAATAAATTTAGATATATGTATAAACCATACATATTGATTAATAGATAAATATTTTTGTAAATATAAAGTCATATAATATAAAACATACTTAGTATTAAACAATTTGAAAACATGTTCCTGAAAAACAAAAGAAGATTTTATCCTCCTTGGTCTTGTACTACCTCTGTTCCAATATAACTATATTTGTGAATTTTTACGTCGAATGTTTGACCTTTCGTAATTTTATGAATTTTTAAAAAATAGTCACACATAAAGTACTATTCATATTTTATTATCTAATAACAATAAAAATACTAATTATATTTTTTTTCAAATAAAATGAATAATCAAACGTTAAATATAACATTGCAAAAATATATTTATTATGGACGGAGTGAGTAGTTAGTATTAGGCACGTTTTTATTGATAGGGTCACCCAAACGTTCTTCTTCAGGGAAATAAAAGGTGAAATTTTACATCATCGTGCGACGGGTGAGTAGTGTGGCAGATCGATCACCTGAACGATGCAGCCGCCGAGGCCGATGCCCTCGAAGAACTGGTGAAACGTCAGCGCCGGCACGAGCGGGCGCACCGTGCTCGGGAAGTTGGACGCGCCCAGCGACATCCCGATGATGAGCGAGTGCACCACCACTCCCAACTCCAGCACCTGCACGAACCCAGGACGCACAAGCGAATCGATTAAGAACAGCAAGTTTGATTTCATCTGTGCTTGTGTTTTCGCCGCTCTGTTTCTTGAATGGCGCGAAAAGAACGGCCGGTGGCGGGTCGTGGTAGCGTACCTGAGAGATGACGCGGTGGCGGACAAGGTCCTCCTCGTCGGCGGCGGCGACGGACATGACGGACATGCCGTGGGCGTGGCTGTGGCTGTGCTCGTCGGTGGCCTCCAGGTCGTTTCCGGTCGGCTCGTCGGCGATGGCCGCGGCCTTCCTCTTGGCGTCCGTCCGGTGGAAGTACCCCGTGGCGACGGTGTCCACGATGAGCGTGCCGATGGCGGAGACCATGGCGAACATCCCGGCGAACGGGAACTTCTTCCACGGGCCGCCGACGAGGCACGGCGAGTTGAGAGCGTCGAAGGCCGCGGGCAGGATGTGCACGAGGCCCGTGGCGAGGATGACGCCGCCGGCGAAGGCCTTGACGGTGAGGAAGACGTCGGTCTCCGGCTGGATCGCCGGGAACCTGTTGCCAAGCGAAGGCAGAGCCGCCCCGAGGGCGCTGCCCGCGAGGATGCAGAAGATGGCGATGATCTTGAGCCGCAGCGACTGCGCCTTGTCCTGCCCCGCCGTGTCCGTCGCGCAGTCGCACTCCGCGGCCGCGAGCTCCGGCAAGCAACACGCCGCCACCACAAGGCAGAGGGCCGCTAGCTTCGGGGACGCCATCGCCGTCGCTTACCTGCAGCTAGCCTAGCAGCTCGCGCGGCGAGATGTCGCGGCGTTCTTCGCTGTGCGACTGTGCAGCGGAGGTTCAGGTTGGCACATGCGCTAGCTAAGCTCCTGGGGCTTCTTATACTCGTCGACTCGCCATTTCCCAGTAAACAGGGACTTGAAGGTCTAAAAATTACTAAAATTTATATAAAAAAATGATACCTCTACTTCACGGTAAAATTGCTCTAGGAAATATATGCTCGGATTATATGCATGCGAACCGAGAAAAGAAAGGATAACCCAACAATAATTGATCGCTGGGGCGTTCGCGTGCTCAACTGAGATTAACTAATTACTCCACCACTTAAATTCTGCTCACAAAAGTAACAGTCAGCTGGCCCTGATGCGTTTCCATATGCTTCGTCGTGTGGTTTGCACGCCATGAGGGCGCACGCACAGCAGGTACGCCTGAAAAATCTTCCTAAAACACACAGAACACCTACTAATCCGGTTCATCTCGTTCAATGAAATTTGGTTAAAACCATACAAGGCCCCCCCTCTTTTAACCTAACACGCATATACTATTACTGAATATAAATTTTGAAACCTGATTTTGGTATTATTTTTTCATGTATTAATCCTAGTTTGTTTTTCAGGATTCATTCTCGTTTAAGTTCCAAAGAACTCAAATGTTAAAGTTTTAACCATAAATTTTTTTACTAATAAAATCGTTCAGCGTATTTTGCGTAGCCGTGGACGAAGACACATCTCTCACCAAATATGAGCTGTGAGCCTGTGAGCTGCACATGTCGATTCCTCTGTTTCGAAATCAGAAAAAGAAATAGGGCGCGTACTTGCTACTTAATGAGGGGTTCTACTTAATTACTCTCATCAAAGCTTGCACGATGGATCTTCAAAAACCTAACTGGGAGTTGAAGTACTGCTCTTCTGGGAGACGAAACCGGAACTGGGATTATTGATCAATAAACTATCAGCTTCTCTTAAAATAATTAAGGACTAGCATCTAATTAATGTACTGTTAGTTTATGGAAGTCGTCTCCAGAATAGAAATTGCCCGGCCATGTCGTTATAGTGTCGACATTTATCGGAAGAATGCAAGCTAAGGTCAAACACTCAAACCTAGAGTTGGCTGGCTCTCTGGACTATTCTGTGACGTTGAGGACATACGTGTATTAGCAAAATAATGAAGGGCAGGGCCTGGATTAGTATAGTAAGCAACAGTAATACGTTCTGTTTTGTGCTAACCAGTTAAGCTACTGATTTAATTTACTGATTTTATTAGTATGTGAAGTTTCTATAGTAATCTCGCCACCATCTAATCGTTCCTGTTGTACCACGTCGTATTCTATTTAATATTTTACTCCATCCGTTTGATAATATATAAGATGTTTAATTTTTTCTTAAATAACTCCGTTAATTTTTCCTACCATTCATTTTATTAAAAATTTATGCAAATATTCTAAAAAGTAAGCTGTAATTATAAATCTAATTACAACAAAATAAATGATAATTACGGAACATTTTTGAAATAATATAAATAGTAAAACATGAGAAAGTCGACGACATCAGTACATTTGGAATACAAAAGATACTCTCTCCGTCCCTAAATGTTTGACGCCATAAAATTTTTTATACACGTTTGATTATTCGTCATATTCAAAAAATTTACATAATTATTAATTATTTTATCATTTTATTTATTTTTAAATATACTTTTATGCATATATATAACTTTACATATTTTACAAAAGAATTAGAATAAAATGAACGGTCAAACGTGTGTAAAAAACAATGATATATATATATATATATATATATATATATATATATATATATATATATATATATATATATATATATATATATATATATATATATATTTTCCTGACTTTGACTGCCGCCGTATGATACACGGATTTTCTTAAGGTGCAATAAAGTTAATATAAACCATTCATTCTAATACTTATCTGTCCAAAATTTAAACATTGGTTGAATTTCTCATACATGGTTATAAATGAAAAATAATTTATAAATAAAATATTTATATACGTGTTTCTAGGGATATAAAAGTCAATGATAAAATTAAACCATGATAAAAAAAACTCTAAAACATAATATTAAAAATTAAATTTTAGCTTATGCAGGTGGTGGCTAGCGACTCCACGAACAAACATGCATGGAGAACGAGAGGTTAATAAAATGGATAAGATTTTCTTTCACATGGATCTTAAATCTAGCTTACCTCATTTGAAATTTGACTTTGTTTTTCATTAAAACAGGGTTGGAGTTGAGGAGGAGATAACTCTTCTCGCGCATGAATCTTAAAGCGATCTTAGCCATTGAAATTTGATTGTTTTTTTCAATAAAAGGCCACGCCTAGACAATCCCTCTATTTACTGCACGGAAAAATTCGGTATGTTATCAAAATAGTTGAGACATTTTCTTATCTTTTTTTCTTCTGCTTATACTTACAAGCTAAAATTTAAAATTTTAATTTAGAGTTGATTTTGAGATTTTCACCAAATTTTTTTCAGCCTTATTTTTTAATCACTAAGAAAACGTAGTAGTATATAAAAATTTTATTCACAAAATATTTTCGTTTGTAAATGTGTCATTTGATTTTTTTCATAGGAAAGCCAAATAATCAATGTGTTTAGCTAGTACCAACATAAATTGAAAAATGGCGTCAACTACAAATCAGTTACTAACAATGATTATAAAACGGAAACAAAACCTGCAGTTCCAATTAATGATTGCGACCAAGAAAGCGCACCAACTTTCTGAGCTTGACAATGGACAATGAAATGTCACCTATGCAGCTTTATTTCGTTTGTTGAACTTCTGAAAAAACGTGCATATCGTATTTTCCTTTCTGTTCATATAAAATTTTAATTTTCAACCCTATATTTAGAGATTTTAAGTTTTTTATTGAAGTTTATTTTCTAACCTTAGCTTTTAGATCGTTAAGAATATGTATATAAAAATTTTATTTATAAATTATTTTTTCGTTTATAAATAGGTCGTTTGGCTTTTGAAAAAAACCAATCAATCACTCCATGATAATCTATTAACAACTATAGTTAATTAAGGAGTTTGATTTGCACCTCCATTAACCGAAAAACCACACGGAATTTATTCTGTACCTTTTCTTATAATCAAGCAATCATAAATCAAAATGAGAAAAAACCTGCCCCCAATATGCCGTATGAAGACACATGGGAAATGGAGTAACTGAAAAAAGTATATATATTCCATCCTGTCATAAATATTTACATTAATGATAAGATTTAGCTAAACTTTTAAAATTTAAATCATTAATAATTTCTCAAACACTCAGCACAGAAACAAATAAAACTATATGCGTTGAATTGTATCGAAAAACCATAAACTTATTAGATTTTATAAACTCATTATTTTATACTTCCAGCGTAAAATTGATATGTATAATTTTGAAAAACTTGCATACAATACTTACTACTTCTGTTTCTGTTTCATATAAGATATTTAACTTTTTTTGCATTATTTGACCATTCGTTTTATTCAAAAATTTAGTACACATGTAAAAAATGATAAATCACGCTTAAAGTTCTTTTGATAATAAAGTAAGTCACAAGCAAAATAAATGATATTTCCACAATTTTTAAATAAGACAAATGATCAAACATTACAAGCAAAAAGGTCAAACCTCTTACATTATACGATGGAGGAGTATTTCCTTAAGTTTTTCAGGCCCAAATACCAAGCAAGGACATCAAAGCCGTCCCGACCAGCAGCGAGACGCTGATGAGGAGCTGCAGCATTCCACTCTTGTGCACCCTAGGGTTCATGAAATCCTCGGCCAGAAGGTCGACCAGGGCCATGTAGTTGAGGATTCCGGCGGCCGCCGCGTCGAGGAGGCCCTCGACGATCAGGGCCGTGGGGCTATTCTCGTTGTAAGCAGAGGAGATGCCGATGCCAATCACGATCCCAAGTGGCGTGGTGATCGAGAAGAAGATCGCCATTGTCACCGTGGACTTGAGACGGAACCTGGCCTGCACGAAGAAGCCAATAGATTTTTACTGCCCGCCCTATCAGTGTGCATAATGTGTATATATATTCTACCCTGGCCCCAAATTATGCATTTAATTTGCTCTCTTAAAAACTTGGTAGAGTATAGTGGTGCAAATATAATTAATGTGTGTGACATGACAATATGATTTGATCAGGTTACATTGCTAGCAGGCAGCGGGGCATGTTTGGAACTAATGACAACAAAACACAGGAAATGGAGCTACTGAAAACAAAATACACTAATTAGAACAGAGGAAAACAAAATACACGAAAATTAGTCTAAGAAATACCATCGCCGCTATTTGGTTAGAGAGAAAACACCATCAACGAGTGTGAGTTCTACAAAATGGCATCATACCAACGAATTTGTCTAAGAAATACCATCGCTGTTAGGATTTCGTTAACTTTTTCTGTTAAGTGCTATAGTATGAACAATGTATTTAACGATAAAAAATAGACGGAAACCTAACGGCAATGACATTTCTTCGATAAATTTGTTTGTGTGATGGTATTTCGTAGAACTCGCATTCGTCAATGACATTTCTTAGGTTTAGACGTTTATCAATGATATTTTTTTAGATTTTCTCCAAAATTAATATCCACATATAAAATAAAAAAGAATTAATATTGACATAGTAATCCAGTCAGAAATATAAGTGATAGAAAATCCATATTTTTATTTTAAAAAAAATATTGATGGACGGTCAATATAGAAATAAAACTTAAAACTATGTAAAATTCTGATTAAAATAAATATTTGGAGAAAATAATTCATGCTAGTGTACAATTCAGAAAATAATAATTTCAAATTAAATATAAAATCCACACAATAATCAATAAACATATAGCATGATCGTCCAATCTAGGAAAGAAATAGTACTAATACATGAAATTGGATATTCAAACATATACCAACATGATAATGAAGTCCTAGAGTCCAAACCATCAGCATCAACAAAAAATTAAAATATAAGAAAACCGGTAATAATTAAGTGTTAATAAGAGTGATATTTTTTTTATTTAAACATGTTGTAAACTATGACGAGTATATGATAGAATAAGCTATATTTGGTAGTTCTACGAGAGTTATTAGATATAGTGAGAGGATATTATTAATAGTCTAAAATAAAGACGGACGAATTGAATAAGAGACCACTGATGGCTAAAATAAACACATATACTGTAAATTTTTTATATATTATATTTATTATGTTATTGGATGTTAAAAGGATCCATCACGTTCCCTTTGTGTATGATCACATAAAAACTACCACCTCTGTTTCATAATGTAAGATATTTGACTTTTTTAATTGCAACATTTGACTATTTGTTTTATTTAAAAATTTAGTTCAAATATAAAAAATGATAAGTCATGCTTAAAATTCTTTTGATAATAAACTACTACATCCGTTTTATAATGTAAGATGTTTGATTTTTTTAGTTGCAACGTTTGACCATTCGTCTTATTCAAAAAATTAGTGTAAATACAAAAAATCATAAGTCGTGCTTAAAGTTTTTTTAATAATAAAGTAAGTCACAAGCAAAATAAATGATATTTTCATAATTTTTTGAATAAAACAAATGGTCAAAGATTCATCCCAAAAAGTCAAATATCTAACATTATAAAACAGAGTAAGTAAGTCACAAGCAAAATAAATGATATTTTCATAATTTTTTAAATAAGATAAATTGTCAAAGATTATAAGTAAAAAAAGTCAGACATCTTTACGTTATGAAACGAAGGCAGTACTATATTAATTGAGTTTTAGAAAATAAAATAAAATGTAAAAGTATCAAAGCGGGCCACCAAGTAGTGTATATATATTCTTGTCAAGGCATACATACCTGAACGATGCATCCTCCAAGTCCTATCCCTTCGAAGAACTGATGAAATGTTAGAGCGGCCACGAGTGGTCTGATCGTGCTGGGGCTCTCGGATGCACCTAGTGAAATCCCGATGATAATCGAATGCACTATGATCCCAAGCTCCAACACCTTCGCCCATGCAAAAAAGTTGCAAATTAACAACGCAAGAACGCCGTATCGATCAATATATATTGATCAGTGGCAAAAAATTAATTAACCTGCGAGATGACGCGATGGCGGGTGAGCTTTGCGCGGTCATCGGCGTCGCAGTCGGCGGCGCCGTTGTGCATAGTGGCCGACGCGATCGCGGCGGACACGCCGTGCGCGTGGCCGCCGAGCTCATGGTCGTGGTGCGGCGTCGCGTCCGGGCACCCGACGACGACAGCCGCGGCGGCGGCGCGGCTGTCCTGCACGCGCTGGAAGTAGCCCGTGGCGATCGTGTCGATGAGGAGGGTGGCTTCGGCGCCGAGCATGGCGACGAGGCCGGTGAACGGGTACTTCCTCCACGGCCCGGAGGTGAGGCACGGCGAGCCGAGCTTGTCGAAGGACACCGGGAGGATGTGAACGAATGCCGTGGCGAGGATGACGCCGGCGGCGAAGGCCTTGATGGCGAAGAAGAAGTTCGTATCCGGCCTGAGCGCCGGGAACCTCCGGCCGAGCGATGGGATGGCGCATCCCGCTGAGCTTCCTACGAGGATGCAGAAGATGGCGATGATCTTGAGCGTCCTAGACTTACCCTTGTCGTGGCCTTCGTCGCTGGGCTGGCACTCACAGTCCGCGGCGACGGCGAGCAAGGGGAGGGAGAAGACGGCAAGAAGATACAGTATTCGCTTGAGATCAAAAGCCATCTTTTTAGTCGGAGGCAAAAGATTGGTGATGAACTAGGAATGTATCTAGGTAATAGGAACGTATCCAGGTAGTAGTAGTATTATACTGATATACAAGTAGAGGAACATAGCTATGAATTATATATTTTATTTGAGTCAGCATATCTAATTTGACCAAGTCTACCGTACCACAAAGTGCACCAACTGATTTTGCATATTTTCTATCATATATTCATTATTTTTTAAATCTGAATTAGAAATTATTTTATCAATTATAGAGTTTTCCTATGTTAGAAATTATATTTTCAATTAAAAACAAGGCAAACACTTTTATATGTTAGAGATCTTATATAAATATAAATATATATACTTTTCAATCCTAAAGTTTGTATAAATATACATCAAATACATTTTAGAATCAAAGTTCAATCACAAACATCGAAAAGACATGTACAATACAATTTTGATATATACAAATGTAAACATATTTTTATTTATTATAAAAAGATGAAAAGTTGTATTGGATGTAAAATATTTTTATATAAAGTAACCTTTTATATTTAGCTTTATAGAGTTTAAATTCTATATTAATAGTACATAATGTAAATAAAATATTTAAATAAATTGTTCTTGTATTGTGTGAATTTGATCTTGTAGTAATTTTGAAATTAATGTATCAATTACGATATTTCTAAAATTACTGTATCAATTTATTGTTATATAATTATGCCTGTTAGATGCTCGAGCTTTTGGCTCGGCTTGTTTGGGGCTCAAGCCGAGCCTAGGATTAGCTTGAGCTACTCATAAGCATGAGCTTTCTTTTCTTTTTTGACAACCCTAGTGACGATAGAGATGTTGATGCAAACAAATTATGATCCATGTAACATATACAACCCTGGTTGATCTAGCTTGTGTCACTCTTTAGTATTAGATATATTATTTGTGATTATTTAGCTTAGAGGTAATTTTTAGGGAAGGTTAATACTCTCTCCGTATTTTAATATATAACAATGTTGAGCTTAATTATTCAAAAAATGTTTAAATATGCAAAAAAAATTAAGTTATAATTAAAATATATTTAGTAATATATTAATTCATAAAAAAATAATATATGTAGGTTATTATGAATAAGATGAATGATAGTATATGTTTTATGGGACTCGATTATCCATTAAATTATATACACATAATATGTATATACCAGTTATTTTAATAGAATTTTATATGAAATGATTTTTTCTCCCTGTGGCGAAGCAATGACGTTGTGCTAGTAAATAAAAACAGACAGAAGTCTATTAAACGATACTCCTAACATGAACAGTCACGTCAGATCAGATCAGATGAGCGTTAATCTACCCCGGCGTAGGCTTTGCAGATAAATGGTCTAGAGATTAATATCTTTAGGATGTCGACACTACGAGTGTACGCAGAATGTGACATTATTGTCAGCTTCTATTGGAATCAACAGGAAGGTGGTGAGCTGTACGCCTGTACCATGGGCGAGTTCAGAGTTCAGTTTAATTAGTACATATACTAGCGTATTATCTGTGTTAATTCGTCAACCCTGGCCAGGCATGAAACACGCCCTAAGCTGAGCTGAGCAGAGAGAGAGGGGAGGGAGAGTTTTTTAATCCTAACTTCTTATGTTGACAACTGCAGCATGCGTGTTGATATGAGCACAGATGTTGTCACTTTGTTCAGTCGTGTTAGGCCGTATTCAGCAAGCGGGCTAAGTTATCTTATCCCTTCGTTTTTTGTGCGTATGTTTACCGAACTACTAAACGATGAATTTTTTGCTAAAATTTTTCATAGAAAAGTTTTTTTAAAACCATATTAATCTATTTCATATTTTTTAATAATTAATTAATTATATACTAATCTATTGCTATATTTTTCACGCCGGATAACCAACCCCTCTCTCTCTCTCCCCTCTCTTTCCGAACGCAGCCTTAGTCGTGTATACCAGCTGCAGAAACAACAAAAACCACTTTAGAAATAAATAATTTGCTGATACGTACGGCGGCTTCCTTTGATTGGGTAATGGAGGTGGTTGAACTAAACAAAGCATTTGACTTTCTGCTACCTGCAGAGTGGTACGACTTCCATCTTCTGCTCTTTTTTTTCCCCATCGTAATCGTATCAAAATGTCAAATGGAGCCTTAAAAACTGGTTGACACGTAGCGGCTGTTGATAGGGTTTTGATGAGAATCCCTGTATTATTACTGCATTCTGAATCGGTCCCAAAATGCAGATTGCAAATCTCAGTTCTATGTGACATGTTAAGGTTGCTTTCGGTTTACAGTTCGGCTGTAGACTCTAGAGTGCTTACGGGCATGTTTGCAAAGTTTTTCAACTCAACACACCAAAAAAGAAAGCCAAGTGGTCTGAAGTGATATGAAAAGACATTCTCTATTATTATAAAAATCATATGAGTTTCATTTTGTAAGTCTGAATCACTTGTTTGGAAGTAGAGATGATAATAACGAGGAGTTATGGTGGGAGCTGGATTTTAAGCTAAGATATACGGCTCAAATTTATTTCCACATGCATAGGGCCTATTCCATTGGAGGAATTTTAACCCATAGAAATAGGAACAATGGAGAAATACTAATACATTCCAATATAAATTTAATGGATTTTTTCCTAAGAGACTTGAGTGGATGAAATTTTTTTATGTTTTCTCTCTACAATTTATAGGAAAGGAAGATGTCCTTTGGTTTTCTCTACTTCATTTCAAGGAGCCAAATGGTTTTCCATAATAATTAATTGTTATCTTCAATTATCAGCCCTTTTCCATGTATGACAATCTGGGAATTTGCTATACCCCCCTCTCAATCCCTCCCAAAACTCCCACACCCACCATCCAAACCGTAGAATTAACAACCCATGTACCCCTAAACTCTCATTCCCTTGTAATAATCTCGCAAACAAATACATCCTTGAGATTATAATACATGTGATTTTATAACCAGGACAGCCGGACAGGGAGCGGAGTTGTGTGGGGGTGGTTTAGGGTAGCGTACTTAAGAGTTCGCAGCAGAAGCTAGAAGCACGAGAAGAAACACCAGGAATCAACATTTGAGTTCATAAAAGTAGGAAATTCGTCAGAGGTAGAATCATTTTGGCGTACATCATGCAATTCTCTGAACAATTTTATAATGAAATTTGACTTCTTGTTCTTAACTTCAGATTTTGTGGTTCTAATGCTTTTACAGCCAGTAATGTTTACTGTGTGTTTGCAGTAGTCTGTAGTGATTTCTTTTTCAGAAGATGTCACGGTTTGAGCTTGTGTTGCACTCAACTAAAAGATTGGACATGGTAGGCTATTTACTATTTGAATCTCAAATGCTCAGAGAACTACTGTGTAATGAACTAGCACGACGTGTACATGTTACATTGTTTGCCATATTTCCATACAACCATATTGCAACGCCTATGGTTTTGGTGCCAATCTGAACATGGTTAGAGACGAATGAACCTATGCTCTGTGCTGGTTTATCAGATGGAGAGTACAGTGCAGTGCTGGAAAACAATTTGACAGTGCTGGAAAACAACTAATTTGACCTGATACCACCTCTGCCTGGCCTGGATATGATAAATGGGAGGGAATTGAGCTGTCCTTCATACCCACTACCCAGGCACAGCACAGCCATTGTTCAAAGCATTTGTAGGAAAAAGCAATGATGCTGTCAGCAACGGTGCCAACAGCACCATTGGCAGAAGTTCACACAAATCATCATAGATTCTTCGGTAAACATCAGTGCTATGAGCAGTGTTATCTTCTTTTTGAATGCAGTTCAGCTTGTGGTGATCTTTATTTCTAATCAGAAGCAAAGGTAAGGTTGGTACCTCTGACTATGTGTGCATCTCTTCTGTTTAGCTGGAGGCGGTACTGACAAATGTTCATGTAAAATGCAGATATTATACAAAAATATGGTTGGAGAAAAGCTCCAATAACTTGATACGTTAATCAAGTCACCAGGTTAGGACCAGGATCACACATTAAGATCAGTTAATCAAGTCATCAATCATCTGATTAGAGCTCAAATCACATCAATAAAATCAGGATCATGTGCTAAACGAGATCTTCAGACTATCAGACACTAACTGAACAAAAAGTTCCCACGAACAGAATGTCAGTAAGGTCAAGAGAACATAAACAAATCTTTATCTGCCTTTTTTTTTTCCTCCCTTGTTACCTTTCACATTTTTCCCTCGTTAGCGTGTACCGTTTTAGTGAGAACATTTACTCTTTTATCCATTAACCAGGAGTCGCAGGACCATTCCTTTGCTCCATGCTTGTCTCTACAACTCTCCATGTGCTCTTCATTGCCAGATGCCTCCTTGCAAAGCTGACCTTGCATTTGCATTGCCCACAGCCCAACCATGCAATGTTGAGGATTAGCACTCACTAATTATCTCTGAAGAAACACAACTAATTATCAGTGAAGCTTTTTATTAAGCGTGTAAAATTTTTTTACATATATTTTATTTGATCACGTATGGTGAAAACATGAAACGATTATGCTCTTTATGTCTTGATCGTTCGTTTAAATTTTACAAACATGATATATAAGTTATTATTTGATTCGTATAATTAATTAATTAATTAATTAATACTGAGTTCCATATATATTTTAGTAGTTTCTTTAGTATGTAATGATTATTTTTACCCGTAGTGAAGCATGGATATTGTTGCTAGTAAACTGAAAAGATAATTTGAGCTACTCCATAACTCTACAGATTTCGATCTTGAAGATATATTTAGAAGTTTCTTTTTGAACAAAAAAGATATATTTGGAAGTTGGAGACCTGCAAAACAATCATGCTCGGCTTCGATTCCAGTAGAAAATAGCTATGCACCAAGTTGTCTTGACAATTTAAGGAGAAGGCCCACGGTAATCGAGCCATCACCTCGTGTGCGCACGCGAATCCTCCTCGTCAAGGCCCAATCTGGATTGTTCAACTCAATGGGCCAAGCAAACAGAAGCCCAGTTAGGCCACGAACAAAAAAGCCCACATTCCCCATACGACACGTGAGCAGCACGCCGCCGGCAGCACCCACGGCCCGACAGCTCCTCGACGGAGAAATTTAACTATATTGCACTTCATTCACGTGCCTTTAACAAAATAGTACCTCCATATTTTTTATATGACACCGTTGACTTTTAGGTTCACGTTTGACCTTTTGTCTTATTAAAAAAATATATAATTATTAATTATTTTGCTATAATGTGGTTTATTATTATAGAAACTTTAAGTATGCTTTATAATTTTGCATATTTAGATATAAATTTTGAATAAGACGAATGATCAAACGTACATTCAAAAGTCAACGGCGTCATATAAAAAAAATATGGAGGGAGTACCATCCTACAGCGTACTCTTACAAAAATGACACCCTTCATCTAACATTCTTAATAAAATACCACTTTACCGTATTTGAAATGTATTCTCATTTTATTTGCATTCAAAAACACACAAAATATCCAGAATGCCCCTCTTCTATTCTGATCTGAATAGATGTGAACTGGCTGGACAGAGGCGTGGGGTCTAATGAGCGATCGGTTGCGGGCGTGCCGTGCCACTATTTATTTATTTATATAAATATATATACATATATATATAAAAGCTACGGTGAGGTGTAACTCATGGGCTGCTCCGTGAGTCGGGGTCAAAAACATATCAAATCACCTCTAAATTTTGATTGATATGACTCACTAGATTCTATGTATCAAAATCTTTTGGAGATTTTTAATTATTTGTTTGAGATTTTTAAAAGTGATTGTACTATATTAATAAAATTACGATCACCTTTTAAAATCTCAAACAGATACTTAAAAATCTCTAAAAATACAATTTTTTGTGTGCTATAAGACTTTGATACAAAGAATCTAATGAGCCATATAAATCAAAATTTAGAGGTGATTTGATATGTTTTTGACCCCGACTCACGTAGTAGCCTGTGAGTTACAGCTCACCGTAGCTATACTCTCTCTATATATATATACATTTATGTATAGACATGTATTTATACATATAAACTTTGTACATACTTTGTGTATGTAATCTTTATACATATAAACTTATATATATATATATATATACACACATATGTATATATATATATATATACATTTTATACACATAAAATTTATGCACATAAAATTTATACATACAAACTTTATGCATGTAAACTTTATACCCCTAAAGTAAAAAATAAAAACATATATACAGGAAATGGGCCAGCCTATGTACTGTATATACCAAAAACGGGCTGTTTTTCACAGTAGGCCGAACCATGGGCCAAACATGGGCCAGAAACACAGCAGTTTTGGGCGAAATAGCCTTTTCGTCTAGGGTCGGCTCGTCCTCCCATCAGGCAGCCACGCCCGACGCCGCCCTCCCCCAGTTCCCCGCCGATCTGCACGGTCGCCGCCGGCTTCCCCGACCGCCGCTGCCTTCTCCCGCCGCCGGACCCGTGGCGCCTCCCCGGCCTCCGCGCCCTCCCCCCTCGGGACTCCGCAGCCCACCGGCCTCCCGGCCGCCGCCCCCTCCTCCGTGAGCGCCCCTCCGGCCGCCGCCACCTCCCCCTGCAGCCGCAGCCAGGCTGCGTCCTCAGGTCCGGAGGCAGGTAGCCGCGGCCATCCCCCTGCAGCCGCGCCATCCCCGGCCGCCGTGGCCAGCTTGCCGCCTCGGTGAGGCGCCGGCAGTTCTCCCCCCGGCCGCAGCAGTAACCCGGCCGTCGTGCTGACAGCTCTCCTCCCCCCGGTAAACCCTACTTCAATTTTATTGCTCTAAATTTTTTGATTAGTTAGTATACTGCTACGATTTTAGTTAGTGCATTTCCCTGAATTTAGCGTTTAGTTAGTGTACTGATATGATTTTAGTGGGTGGACAGCATAACCGATTTGCATGGTAGAACCTAGAAATTAATTTTGGGAGTAATAAATGACTTTAGTTACCGCTTATTATACTCAATTTAACGTTGATGACACAAATTCATGTATAATATGATTTATTATATGATGATGAATGCCTGGGATTTAATTTTAATGTTTGCAAATCAGCTGAATGGATGCTCTGTCCGCCTGGGTGCTGTGTGGTTTTTTTTGCTGGGCGTTCTGTCGGCCTGGAGGTGTCTGGACAGGCTACCATGCTTTTAAATTGAGCAGGGGTATTTTAGTCCTTTCACAAATCGGTTTGGATGAAAAAAATGCAAATACAGCTTCAAATACATGAGAGTGGCTTGTTAAGAAAGTTAGATGAGGGGTGACTTTTTTATAAGAGCATGCTAGAGGGTGGCATTTTGTTAAAGGTAACCGAATGGAGTGTCATATAGTTAAATTTCTCCTCCTCGACGCCTGCCACCGCCGCTGTCGCCGCCGGTGCAGCAGCTCGTTGCCCCGCTTCCTCTGCTTGAACCCCCGCCCCTGCTGGGACCGACCTCAGCGGTGGGTGCTTCGGCGGCAGCGGTGCTTCCTCACCTCGGTCGCCGCGTGGAGGTCCCACCACCCAGCACTGCCTCGACTCGGAGGTCTCCAACGAGTGCCTCCTCAGCTTCGGAGGCCTATTCTCGCCGAACCGCCGTCGAGCGCCACCGCCTGCAAGCTGTCGAGGTGAGTTCATCCCGCCAAATCCATGTGAAGGCCATCAAAGGGAGGGGGAAGGAGGGCCACGGGGCTGGCCAGCCACAGGGAAGTGGGGATCCGGTCGGCCAAGGGAGAGGAGCTCGCCAGCGGCTGGTGCTGCTGATGAGAGAGACGATGGAACTGCTGGAGTGATGACTGATGAGATGATAGAGGAGAGGAAGAAGAAGGGCACAGAGGCAATTTGATCGATGAATTTAGCTTCGTAGTGGCATGGTTTAAATCAATGTCGCTTTGGAGATGTATTTACAAGATCAAACTTTGGATTGACAATTTGGCATGTATTTTAAGCAAAACCTTTGCATGTCATGCATGTATTTATTTCCTATGATCTAGATAGTCGCTGCTGCTGCTTGATATCGAACTTGTGACATGGATGGTGGTTCCTTTCTTAGTTTCTTATATGATCAGTGATCACTAATATGACTTGCAAATTGAGATACCTCTCATTCATGATGACTAACCTCAGATCTTTCTTATAGCCTGAATGTCAACTATTTCTGATCAGAAGAAACGGACCTTAGAAGCGCTTCAACAACGGTATGCTGCTGCAAAAGCTAAAAAGCTGCAAGAAGCGCAACCTAAGTGTCAAACGAAGAACAAAGATGGCACGTCCAAGCCCAAATTTGATGCATCAAGGAAAGGAAAAGCTCCTGAACCCATTCCATGTCAAATCTCCACTCAGCTCCCTTCGAAAACAGGTTTGATTCTGCCCACCATTCTTTTGATGCAATTTTTTTATTCTTGCCAATTTTTCTAATCCTGATTGGGATATTAGGTCTAGCAATTTCCAGTTCTTCTGCTTCATCAGGTGCCCCCCTATGCCCTAACCCATTTAGATCTGAGAGCGTGAGTATGTGTTTGGCTGCTTGACTTGTGCATTTAAACATTATAGGTGGAGAAATCAACCCTGTATACTCTGAACTCTCATTTGCTCCTCATGATAATTTGCTCCAAGGAAGCATTGTGGTACCTATTCTTCATGTTGTGGATTTTAAAAATAAATTCAGGTGTGAGGAAATAATTTCTGATATTTATTGTGGATCACTTCATTATCGTAGGATTTGGACAGTATGGATGTTGTGCAGAGTGTTGTTCATGACATAATTCAGAAAGGTGGAGATGCTGGCAAAATTACCAAAGGAGCCAAAAAGTTAAGGCTGGACAAGGGGATTCTGTTGGATAACTATGTTCACAGGGGTCCGAGATTAGTGGAAGCACAAGCAAAATCTTTATTAAGTCATTCCAAACGATCAAAAAGACACATGTCACTTAAGAAACATAAGAAGTGTGGATCATTTGATTTAGATGAGACGCTCTGCAAGTAAGTCTCGCACCGAATTAGTGTATAGATTGATGCCTCCCCACCCCCCCCCCCCTCAATCCTCAATAATAATGTCTTTATCATGGTTTTCTTTTGATGACAATGAAGCTGGATCCCTTGGGAGTAAATGATCAAACTGTGCTTTATATGATTGCTTGGATATCCACATAAGACTACCTTTGAACATCATGAATTTTTACCTATGTAGCTTCCCCTTGCAGGTTTGATCTCTATAAGCCAATGCATGAAATGTGGAAAGAATACATAACAGAGCTTACCAAGACTACACCGTATGGTTTTCACTCCATCTTTTTTTGTTTGTTATATTATGACTGTTCCACCCTTCTGGTTCTTTACTTCTTGATTCCATTAATATTCTAAAAGTGCAAGAGAAGGGGAAAAAAGTTTATGAATGTTCTGCTGCTACTAGTCTCTTCAGTGGTCATTTTAAAACGAAACGACATATATGAAAACAGAAAATATTTTTTAAATAAAACTTTTATATACATGCTCTTAGCGATCTAAAAAAAAAGACTAAAAAATAACTATGGTAAAAAAAATCAAAATCAAATCTAAATTTAAGATTGAAAGCTCACATTTTGGCGTATAAGCATAAACATAAACGAAAAGATGAGACTGTTAATGACAACTTTATAACTTCATTGACCTTTAATAATTGGTGGTTTCTTTGGTAGAGTCATATAATTGATAGGTTGAAATTTACAGATTTGATTCTATTCTTCTGAACTTATTTTTATGCACAAGCATTGGATCATGCACTCTTCACAAAATTTAGTCCACCCAAACTGTTCATGTACAAAATTCTCTTGCCTGTAGAGACCTATGTTTTGGTGTCCATTTGAAATAATTTCTGAATTTGGCTTTTGTCGTATGCAAATGGAAGTGGGCTGCACAGTTCTCAGAGATTAAATGAATATACAAAACATATTTCTGAATTACTAATATATTCAAAGTGTTGGACCATACCAAGGGCTAAAATAGAACAATACATGACTAGAGGTAAAGGATTAATTCATCCTTTTTCCAGTACTTGACTGTTTAATTATGCCCTATGTACACCATAACGAGTTATTTAATCACAAAAGGAGTGAGTTATTTACATGTACTGCCTTCTGTGCAGGAAGAAACAGTTATCTGAAAACCTCCTCTCCGCAGATCTCCATGGGGCTCTTATAATAGGTGATTTATATACTTAATAGTAGCTGCATGATCAATCTCTTTGTTGTTTCTGTTAGTTTTATCATATTTTCATATGGTCATGTGCCATCCTCAGTGGCTGAATGCAAATCAGACTCTTACCAAGGTGTTTGTGGCATCATGATTCGGGATACTGCAGAGACTTTTGGGATCATATCAGAGGACAATCACTTCCGAGGTAATTCTTTAAGGGTGTGTTTAGTTGGTTAGATATACTAGATAGGAGATGACTGCCTAGTTTTTTATGTGTTTGGTTTGTGGATGAAGTTGGATATGCAGCTATGGAAGAGAATATTCTGTGAAGATGTCAGATGATATCTAGGCAAATTGGCCGGATGAGATCATCCACCTTCATATTAGTGATCATTAGTGATTGTTTAGTGATAATTAGCATATTTTGTCATAAATTAGTAATAACCAATTTTTACATTAGTGTTAATTAGGGATAATAGATACATTTTGTTGTTAATTGGTACTAATTACAATAAGATCTATGATGATTAATTTATATTATTATTTAATAGTATCTTACTGTGCTCATCCTATCCATCCTCACCCATCTAACAAAAAAGTTGGATCGTTCTCCATCCAACCAAACACGAAACTAGATCGTTATATCACTAAAAATATGGATGGTCATATCTTATCTAACCTCGACTGACAACCAAGCCTCCTAGTGCAATATTTTAGCTGCATATATATGGTGAATGCCATTCTCCCTACGAAAGTGGCAGTTTCAATCATCTAAATATTGCTACATGGTTCTAATATAGTTCTTTCTTCCTGCATATTATGATCTTATGTAGCTCTTCTTTTCTTCCTCCACATTATGATCATTGAGCTGTCAAATAAAATAATGTGAGACAACATAATAAATTTACAACGGAAATGTGCTATGTGATGAAAGCATATGTATTGTCTTGTGGGATACACCTTCCATCTAGCAACCTAGACTGTTCAGCTCCTTACTCGAGACACCTGAAATGCTTTTGTCAATCAGTACATCTGGTAGCTTACAATGCTGGGTGTTATAGATTTCTGGTTGCATGGAGAAATGTGATTCTATAAACAACTGCAGACTTGACATACTTGATGGAATTGCCTCCTTTGTGGCTTGATTTGAACCTGCAGTTGTACCAAAAGCTGGATCAGTTTTCATACTCCAAGCAGGCTGTTGTAAGGTTACACTGATCGGCAACAAATTGTCCCCCAGGGAGAAGCTGAAAGAGAACCAGCGTCAGCAGCGGGTGCAAGCACAAATCAGATAGAGTTTTTCATCCTTTATCTGTCCTAAAATTTATTGTTTTCCCCCGGGAACATGTACAGTACTACAGCCTAGTTAGTTAGGTGTTGCTCTGCCTTAACATGCCACTGATTCACATCCATCGGATCGATTCAGAGGCTACACTTCCCTTTAGTTTTCAGGTGGAGTACCCATGTGGCTATAACTGAAATCCCAGGTGAATGTTTTTGACTTGGTGGTTGGCGTAGACGATAGGGTTGAATCGAATGAGCTGTGGTAATTGCATTTTGAAAGCTTTTCTCAGCGCGTCGTTACCGATAAACCAGAACTGAATAATCATGTTCCAACGAGAGATTGAGATCGTCTAATAAAAATTCAGAGGAACATAATCAATGACATAATGTCCATATGACGATGGGACCATGTGTTAGTGACACTAGCACTTACCTAAGAGGATCTGTGCCCTCCAATGAGAACGTGTCGAAATCGACTATGACCCTTCCTTATCTTTTTCATGTTTATGTATATTGATTTAGGATTTTCTTTATCATAGTTTATGTTTTATCATAGTTTATACTTTTAGTCTTTGCTTTTAAGGCTGCGTTCGGCCTTAGGGATAAGTTAACTTATCCCTTGTTTTGTGCGTGCATGTTTCCTGAACTGCTAAACGATGTATTTTTTGTAAAAAATTTTTATAGGAAAGTTGTTTTAAAAATCATATTAATGTATTTTATATTTTTAATAATTAATAATTACTTAATCAGGTATCAATCTATTACTACGTTTTTCGTGCTAGACATAAGTTAACTTATGCACTCCATATCGAACGTGGCTTAAGTCATTAATAACATATGTATATATTGAAATCATTAATAATTCCTTCATTTATGTATGTACAAAGAAAAAAAAAATATGACCATCTAGAACTCTACACAAACGGGCCTGGTCAAGTGGTCATCCCCTGGCAGTGAATAAGTGTCAGGGACCCCATGGGTAGGAAATTGCTATTCTATCACTCTCAAACATCGATTTTGCTACGATGCCATTTATAGTTTTGGCTTCGCTAAAATACCATTCTCAAAATGGTGCAACATGCTAAATGTCATTTGTCTCGTTTTTTCTCAAAAAATCAATTATGCACTGTTTGTCTAGGGTAGAAGGACATTTACGTCCCTAGTCCATTAACTTGAAAAAGACTTATTTAAGTGTGGGCTAAACCCAAAATCCTAATATAAACTTTATAAGTGTGGGTGTGAAATGTTAATTAAGTTAACTACTTAAATATTATTGGAGTCCTTAGTTATGATTGAGTGTTGTATTGGTGCATATATAATTTTGTTTTATTTTTATATGTATTTTAGTCTGTAATAAATATATGTCTTACTCACCACTTATTTGATATTATATGCTTTATTATTATTATTATTCAAAAATATTTCTCTAATTTCCACATCATTTAATCTAGCTTATTACCAATGCTCATGGGTTAATTTGGTAAACTTATCGTAGAAGAAATAGCAAAAATATTTTTCTTTGCACCAAGTGATTAAAAATAACATTTCAACGTACTGTAGTAGCTTGAGAATTCAAAAATGATATTACAGCGAAGCCAAAACTATAGCGAAACCGCAGGGGCGGAATAACAAATTTTCTCGACGGGATACCGCACTAGCTAGCTGCGCTGCAACGAATCGAAACTGGAAAAAAGGCTCGTCACCACCGTCGAAAACGACCTGCACCTTCCGCCACCTCCCCGCCATCTTCCACCGCGCCAGGCAACCACGCAACCGTGGCCGCGACGCTCCACTTTCCCACCCGCCACACCATCCTAGTGATGAAGTGACCAACCCCACCACGTACGGCGCCACCGCCTTCGATCTCTCTCTCTCTCTAGCGGCGGCGGCGGCGGCGGAGGAGGGAGCAGCAGCGATGGCCGTGCCCTCCGACGCCCGCAAGCGGCGCCCGTTCCTCCTCTCCCTGTCGCTCTTCCTCCTCGTCTCCGCGCTACTCGCCCTCGCCTTCCTCTTCCTCGACCCCTCCGCGCAAACCCTATCCGTGCTGTCCTCCCGCCTCACTGCCCATTCCTCGCTCGCACCTCCCGCTGCTCCGGGAGGAGGGCGAAACCCAACCCCGATTCCCACCCCCGGAGACACTCCCCGCCCGCAGGCTCCCGCGGTCGCCGGCGCGAAAGAGGGGGTGAGCGCCGACGCGACCGAGAAGGCCGAGGAGGGCGCATCGCGACCAGACGACGCCGTCGACGCTGCTGGAGACGGTGGAAACAGCGGGTCGCCACGGCTAGAGGCGGATGAGGCGGCGACGGCGGAGGAGAAGGCGGATAAGGGCGCCGCCGCTGGCTCGGAGGAAGTGGTGGATGACGGCGGCGGGGACGATGCGGCGACGGTGAGGTGGGAGACTTGCAGGGCGGGAAGAGGGGTATCGCCGGCGGACTACATCCCGTGCCTCGACAACGTCAAGGCGATCAAGGCGTTGCGTTCGAGGCGTCACATGGAGCACCGGGAGCGCCACTGCCCCGTGGCGCCGCGGCCCAAGTGCCTGGTGCGGCTGCCCTCGGGGTACCGGCCGCCCGTGCCGTGGCCGCGCAGCCGTGACATGGTGAGGACCTTGCGCGCTTGCCTTCGTCGGTAAGGGAGGGAAGTGGCTCTGGTTGCATTTTCCGTTTATAGTATTCTTAGCGTTGTTGTTTAATTGGGGATGGTTGGGTGCTCATGATGCTTCATTAAACTAGTATATGTCAAGAACTAGGGCCCACAATCCCAATAAACAACTCAAGCTCAAACTTGTGCTCAAGAACATTCTCTGTTATCTTCTGTTTTGGAAGCTACTGTCATGAAGCAGAATAGAGAATACCAGTCAAGATCTGTAGTCTTGGGTATCTAACAGATTGTGCTTGGTGAACCTTTAATTTGGCTAAATTTCCTTTTGTGCATATACTAGTTCAACTAGTATCATTCTATAGGATTTCAGTTTTCAAGATAGTAGACTCTGCATGTAGGCCACAATCACGTGAATACCTTCTGGTATTAACTGAGTATTTAAACCCATCTCATTTCATTTCCAAATCCAGATATGGTACAACAATGTTCCTCACCCTAAACTGGTGGAGTACAAGAAGGACCAAAACTGGGTAACAAATTCCGGTGACTATCTTGTCTTCCCTGGAGGTGGAACTCAATTCAAAGCTGGCGTTACAAGATACATTCAGTTTATTGAACAGGTAGGTATTATTTTGTCCACATGTGTGTTTGAACAGGAATTTTGCCCAAGAAGTTCCTTAAGTATCTTGATGTCCAAATGAGCTGTGGGTCAATTGGGATGCTCCCTGTCTCTCTTTTCTTTTCTATTTACTTTATGTTAGTATCGCTACCAATGTTCAATATCGTCAACCTTTTGATCTCGAGATTGAGGGGCTAAACACAGAGGTTATGCTTGCATTGACTCTGTGTTGGGGTTTGGTAATTTGAGCACTTCCTAGGACTGCTGCCACCAGTTATTTGTCACAAGTCATAACTTGCTATTCTAATGCCATGTAGTGTTTCCTTCTTGTGATCAATTTTGTTTACAGATAATGCCCACCATTAAGTGGGGAACACACACAAGAACTGTCCTGGATGTTGGATGTGGTGTTGCTAGCTTTGGTGGATATCTTCTGGACAGGAATGTCATTACCATGTCATTTGCCCCAAAGGATGAGCATGAAGCTCAGATACAGTTTGCATTAGAGCGTGGTATTCCAGCATTTCTAGCTGTGATTGCAACACAAAAACTTCCTTTCCCTGATGAGGCGTTTGATGTTGTCCACTGTGCAAGGTGCAGGGTCCATTGGTATGCAAATGGCAAGTATTCTATTACTTCACCAAATTTATAAGAAGCTACCAGTGTCTATATTCTTTTCTCAGAAAACTGTGCCTTTGGTTTCTTGCAAATTTATAACTATTATTTGCTACTGGGGATTTGCAGGTGGAAAACCATTGTTGGAGCTTAACAGAGTGCTCAGGCCAGGAGGATTTTACATTTGGTCTGCAACCCCTGTCTACCGTCAAGAAAAAAGAGATCAAGATGACTGGAATGGTTTGTGGTGCCATGTTCTATTATCTGTTAGTCTCTTAAGTATTCGGCCTAGAATATTACCCAAAGACTTCATAGAGATAAAAGCATGTTTTTTTTTGCTAAAAAGGAGCGTCACAATATTTTTAGATTAAAGAGAGGGCAAGTACCCTTCTAATATGTTGTGAGGATTGGTGAAACCACTGAACTTTCTTGTTAAAATTGAGTGAAATAAGTTAAAATTTATAGAGAAGCATACTATCTTCTTTTGGTTTGGTAGATTCTATAGAAGATTATATTCATTATCCTCATGGAAAAATATGCTTGGGTGTTATAACATGTAAATCCTAATATGCTATAGGACAAGTTAATATGTTGTTGTTGCTGGCAATACTTTTGCTTCTTCCTGAAACATTGTTTACTCCACTTAGCAAGTTAATATTGTCATCTATTTGGTGGGCTATATCTGTGTTGACTGAAGTATGCATTCCATGTGTGGCAGCAATGGTTAAACTTACCAAATCAATGTGCTGGCGAACAGTGGTAAAATCTGAAGATAGTAATGGAATTGGTGTCGTCGTATACCAAAAACCGACTTCAAGCTCATGCTACCTTGAGAGAAAGACAAATGAACCCCCCATGTGCTCTAAGGATGGATCACGCTTTCCTTGGTGATTTATGGCACATCCTTTTCCTCTTCCCTGCTGTTTTATAAAGTCAGATTGCATCTGATCTTGTACTCACCAGTGGCCTATCTCTGATGATTACTTATTGGCTCATTGGCAGACAACAGTGAAAAGATAATTACCATCTGCAACATATCCTGCTTAAAGATGTTTTAGATACCATAAATGATTTATAGTGTAGTTTCTGTTTGGTGACATGTATACAGTTTATGTTTTGCAGGTATGCTCCTCTTGATACTTGCCTTTTGTCGACTGCTGTTTCCAGTTCAAATGAAAAAAGCAGCTGGCCCCTTCTGTGGCCTGAAAGACTGAATGCCAGATATCTAAATGTGCCTGATGATTCTTCAAGTACCAGTGAGAAGTTTGATGCTGATGCAAAGTATTGGAAACATGCCATTTCAGAAATATACTTTAATGATTTTCCAGTTAATTGGTCATCCGTCCGCAATGTAATGGACATGAATGCTGGTTATGGAGGGTAAGAGAACACAACTTTCTGCTCCTTATTCTGTTATTTTTTCTCGGATTTACTGTGGTTCAACTTCAAGGATATTTTGTTTTGGTGTTCCATGTGAGGTGCTTTTTTTTTCAGTCAAATATTTCATTCCTGTCTTTTAGAATCGCTACAGAATGCATTAGACTATGTTCTGTCATTTTTGCTGTAGACATGGGGAAGCAGAGATATAATACATAATGGTTGAATGTTGAACCTGAGTTCTTGCCATTCATTTCTGAATATGTAGTGTTTGTTAAAAAAAATAGACGAACTACTTATTAAACATAGCCTGAACTTACTGGTGCTTAGACAAACATTGAACTTGAATAATGATGTCAAATATCTTAATATGATTAGATGCTGATCTAGTGATTCATAATACATGCTATCAAAAAAATGGACTTCATTCATGTTTCGGGTGTTAACAAGCTTTGTTTTGTTGAACCAGATTTGCAGCAGCACTTATTGATAAGCCTTTATGGGTAATGAATGTTGTTCCTGTTGGTCAGCCCGATACCTTGTCAATTATTTTCGACAGAGGACTTATTGGGGTATATCATGATTGGTGTGAATCTTTCAACACATACCCACGGACTTATGATCTCCTTCACATGAGCTATCTTCTTGAAAGTCTTACAAACAGGTAAGCATCCATGCCTTAAAAAAGAGTTTACTACTTTTGCTCCATTACCTCGGAATCTAGGCTGATCTTTGTGTCTTCCCTTTAGGTGCGACATCACCGAAGTAACAGCTGAAATAGACAGGATATTGAGGCCTGACAGATGGTTTGTGTTGAGAGACACCAGAGAAATGATACAGAAGATGCGGCCGTTTCTTAAGTCCCTGCACTATGAAACATTAGTTGTCAAACAACAATTTCTTGTTGCTAAGAAGGGTTTCTGGCGTCCCGGCAAGTGAGTTTCCTGATCAGAATGACACTCCATATTCCCAGTGTAGTCATCAAAGGCAAATGATTCAATTGATTCTTTACATCCTGATTGATCAATTCTTTATACAGAAGACATAGTTTGGCCAAACCCAGACGAGTTGTTCTGATCTGTTACTTATCAGTAGCAGTTAGTTCTACAAAATACACATACACCTTAGTTCTCACAGGTTGTAAATCATCATATCATTCTTTTGCATCCAGAAACAAATACTTTTGAGGGAAAAAAATGTACTATTCAGCAATAAACATTTGCAAGCCTTGTCCGTGAATGCGCTGCAAGCCTCGCTAGTATTGCTTTGGGCCATTTCTGTCTCGCCGAATGGAGGCCAGTGTACCCCTCTAGTGCACGTACTGCTCTGGCATACTATGCTACATATAAACCCTGAAGCGAGTGTACCTTTTACCTCGCAGTCGTACACGCGGGCGTGTCGGCCGTTGAGTGGCCGGCTGGGCACCTGGTGAATGCTCGCCGGCCGGGCCCCTCCGCCCCACGTTTTCCGTCCGCACGGAGAGACACGTACGTAGGTATGTACTCCAAATTTTTTATTTATTTAAAGTCGTTGATTCTTAACTTTATGTTAACTATTTGTTTTATTTAAAAATGGTTATGTAACTATTCCTATTTTTATGATTTAATTTATTACTAACCTAACTCTTCTAGTTTTACATATTTACATATTTTTTTTAGAATAAAACGTCAGTCTAACTTAAATATAAAGTACGAATAAGAAAAAGAGGAAATACATACGAACGACTGCCCGCCCGTCCGTGTACACGTACGTACTTATGCACACACAAATATGAAATAGGCCCATGCCAGTTGGATATACGTACCGGGCGTGTACCGTGGCCGCGCACTGTCGCGAGACAAATTGACGATTCGCAACTCGAACGTTATCATGTCATTTTCTCTCAATTTATGCTTAGGTAAATTAATTTTTAATATTAAATTTAGAGTTAATTTTGAAGGGTTTCGTTTTGTAAATATATTGCCCTTAATGTTGGTCGTATTAATGTATACCAACCGTTCGTGTGATTACGTACTTGACGTCCACCATACGTCCATACGTACATACATATTACGTGCGTAGTACATGACCTAGGCCGGTTTGTCGCCCCCTTTAGTTAACTTATCCTCTCTTGTTTTTTACGCGCATGTTTTTCAAACTACTAAACGGTGTATCTTTTTAAAAATTTCTATAGAAAAATTGTTTTAAAAAATCATATTAATATATTTTATATTTTTTAATAATTAATAATTAATTAATCATTTACTAATCTATTACTATTTTTTCTCTGTGAGGCCATAAGTTAACTAACTGGCAACGGCCGAACGCGGCCCTAGAGTGCCGCGCGCGATCCAACTGCGCTAGCCACCGTAGCCAGTTGCACGTACGCCATCGCAGTATAGTGAATGTGTGGTCATGTGGAACTGTTACACCTCCAACTATCAAACAACATTTTTGCCAGATCGTTATATATGATCATTTGTAACGAGTATTTATGTCCAAACAAAAAGAAACTAATTACTCAAATTAACGAACCTAAAAACATAATCACATAGCATCGATCGCATTGACGACGTTGCTTGCCGAGAAGGCCAAGGTGTCGAGGGCGTGGAGCTCTAGCGCTGCTGCTGCTCTCGGGGCAGACGTCTCGCCGCTGCCTAGTGCCAAGGCCGAAGCCGCCGGTGAGGTCGTCGCCGGCCGCTGCTGCCGAGGGAGACGACGTCGCCGTCGCTGCCGCTGCTCGTGAGTCCGTCACCGCTGCAGCCGAGGGAGAGGACGCCGACATCACTGCTGCTGCTCGCAAGGCCATTGTCGTGCGTTACTGCCGTGGGAGAAGACACTGGTGTCATTGCTGCTGATCTGCTCACAGTGAGATAACTGAGAGAGACGAAAGGAGGAGGAAGGGGATGACGGGAAAGAGATAAGTGGCTCTAAAAGGATAGTAGAGTCAAATTGCATCTATTTATTTATATTAAAAAAAAGTAGCTATGGCAATGTACGGACTCATGCATGCGTTTCCAAGTTGTTTAATTTAGACTCAAAATTAGTTAGAACTCGACAATGCGTCAGTCTGGCTTATAATCCCGAGGTTTACCGTATACATGCATTGTAACCTTGCATAATGAGGATAAAATATGACATCTTGCAAGATGAGTGTGGATTAGCTGGTCATGGAACATGTCCACCAAAATTTAATTAAGTACATGCTAGATTTAGCACAAATATTTATTTATATTTATGATTAATTATTATTTCAGTAATATATAATATACTTATCGACGATGAGACACTTATGATAATTCAGTCAGTCTCAAAATATGTTGAACCACTTTTTCTAAGGTGATCATAGAGATAGTGCGTGATCCATGTGATCCTTACTCAACACTACCAGAAACTAGGTACCCATGATTTAGTAGACTGGTGATCAATCCAGTGTGCATGATTTCATGTATCGATCAGTGATCGAATTAAACTAGCTGGCCATATAGGCAGAGTCATGAACACACGGGTGCGTGCTTTAACAATTACTAATAATTAACCAAATTATGCATTCCTTGTTAGTGCTGTCTGCCTGAAGAAATTACTATGTAATACAATATAATATGGAACAGTCTTAACTATTTGTGTGAGTGATTTTACGGCCGTTATTAAAATGATGCCACAAGGTACTTTTTTACATAGGTCTTTTTTGGTGTTCTCATCCAAAAAAGAATAAAAACCCAACATTTCACAATGAAAGGTACCATATGGAACCGTACTTAATTCAGTAGAGCGATTTAGGTAGCAAGGGTTAAAGGAGAATTTTGTACATGGGCAAAAAAGTCATTAATTTGTAATAAATACCGCGTCGGTACAGTGTAAGTCAGTCCACATGTACCGACATGATTTATGTGATTTTCTCTAGTTTACATTTTCATTCTAAATACCGAAAAAGACCTGATTTGCGTGGTGTTGTGTACATCTACACAGAATTGTGAAGTGATGGTTTAAATGTGGATTGATGCTTATAGTCGAAATTTAATAAATTTGTAAGTTGTCAGTTTTTACAGCATAATGTAAAGACTATGCACCATGAATTTGGGAAACATTTATCACAAGATGCCATGAAAAGAAATAAACATGTAGAGACTGACATTTGATAAGTTTTTTTTATTTGTAAGGTTGTATTGATATTTTTTTTCTCAAGAACATATTGTAAGAATGAAATATTTTTCTTACAATATCAGTAAGTTGAAACTATGAAACATCATTGATGTTGTTGATTCTATATGGACATGGTATACATGATGGTTGAATATAGTTAAGAATGCAAAGACTCTTCCACATCACCACATGCAGAGCTAGGTGATCAACTCCGGAACATTAGCCTAGCAGCTAGTACATTATAATGGTGACCGTGATCACGCAAAGATCACATCCATGTGATCAATATCCTTATACAATTTTTGAGCGCATACTTAACAAACGAGTACACGGACAGTTTAACATGATGCGTATGTATAACAAAATAGCTGAAAGGATTTTTAGAATATACCCCCTCTGTTCCATAATAAATTGATTTTTGGATGGGACATGTCCTAGAAAAAAAACAATTTTTACTCTAGAAAACAAGAAACATATAATTACTTGTCCTCTCTCCTCTTATTCACATTGTCAAACATTATCTCTTTCCATCTATCTCATTTCTCTTTCTGTCTCATCACCTCCACCGATCTCTCTCGTTGGAATCATGACAACCATGGAGATGGGAACTCCATCGATCTCCACCTTTGTCCCTGCTCTAATGCTGCTCCTTCCTCCTACTTCTACATGTGCATCCCAAGCTACTCCACCCCTCTTCCCCTCCCTATTGCTCATTGCCACAACCTTCTGCATCCATCCTGATGTAGTGGTGGTTGTAGCGGCGAAGGGTTGCGAACTAGTAGACTGGTGCAAGTGACATCTCTAGCAGATGAATATGGCTTGGATTTGGCAGCAGTGACACCAACAACAATGGTTTTGGTGAATGGAGATGGCTCAGATACAACAGAGGAGGTAGGTAGATGCCGCTCCGGCCATAGCGGCGACATTGTCAGACCTATGGTCTTTTGAGCATCTAATGCACAAGTTCAACATTGATGTTGTTTGACCTTGTAGTGATCTATTCTTAGTTGTTGCTAGATGTTGTAGAGTAATAGTACTTCACATTTTTTTTTGTGCATGTTGGATGCCTCTTGTTTCTTATATATTCCATTTGCATTTTTAATGGGCACAGAGAAGCCAATGCAACATGCTTTTTGGGTAGTGCTAATGTGTTGATGTGTGTGCGAGGGCATTTTGGTCATTTTGTATTCGTGCTAAATTTGCATCGGAAACCTAGATATCTTGATTTATTGTGGGATGGAGGGACTATAGCAATATTTCAGCACAAAAGTAATAACAACAATCACTTGTTCACTCCATAACTAGGTGTTGTATTAGGCTACTTGAAAACCAACATTGGCCTATATACAACAAAGGAACATTTTGAAAACTTCAACATCGACATGAAACTATCTTTCTTGTGAATCTTCTCGCTAAGTTTTACCTTCGTTGGAGACTGTATGCTATTGACTTGGGTATCTGCACATTTCTGCCTTAGAAAGAAGTTATAAATATTTAATTTCTGTAGGTTAGGCATGTTATAATTATTTAGGTAGAACTAGCATCATATAACTTCTTGTGTAATACGGTTTTTGAACATTTGAACATCAACATGATACCATCATTCGTGTGGTCTTCTTGGTAAGTTTTACCTTCGTTGGAGGCTAAACATTAATGACTTGGGTACCTGTTTGCATATTTCTTCAATAGAAAAGAGCTTATAAATGTTTAATTTTTGTAGGCTAGGCATGTTATAATTATTCAAGTAGAACTAACACGATATGAACATCTTATCTAATATTGTTCCATTCATATTCAACATTGCATCTAATGATTAATTATTTTATACCAGCACTTCCCCTTCAAAACCTCATTCCCAGTACACCTGAAAAAACCCTTCAAACTAAAAAAGGATGAGATGACAACAAAGTCACTTCTCTACCATACAAACAAACGATTTGAGACCTACATAACTAATTAATCAACCACAAAAATAGGCTGATGTGATCAATCACATGTCATACTCATGGACAGAAAAATTCCAGCATCATTAACCAATCAACCATGTAAATAAACTTATTAAGATCTTACCATACACGCTACTGGTTGTGTTTAGACATCAATTGGATCTTCTCTCGCGTTCAATTCCTCAACCAATTAATACACCATATATATCTAGTGATCATTCTCCTAGATGGTGGTAAAACCCTTGCAAAGAAATATTTATGGGGAATAAAACAACCGTGATCGCCTCTACCTCCTACCGCCTTCGCCTAGATGCACTATATTGATCAGTATTTTTTTGAACGGTGAAAGTATAATTACCTATTTATTTGACATTGAATTACCTATTTATTTGCGCCACCACCATTGATTATATATTTTTTTTTTATATTACCCCTCTATTGAACAACAGCTGACATTGAACCATCTCTCCATGCCGCTATGACCTCTCAAACACCATAAAACTCCTTTTTTTTACACCACCTGTCCCAAACAAAAATCAAATCCTAAGGACGAATTTGGACAAGGATGTCCATAATTATCCCTAAAAGTTGTGTTTTTAATTAAGACAAAGTGAGTATATTCTTAAGGTAGCGCACCATATTTAAAAACCAGCAAGGATATGCAAAGACCATTTCAACATGCCGTCCGCCGGTTCATAAATTGGCAGGAATGTCAGTTAAACCGGTACAAATTAGTTCTTCTGTTATGTTGTATGAACATATAAATGCATACTCTTTTCCTATGTGTTTGTCATAGTGCCATTGATATGTACACTGTAAGAGCTATGCTAGCGATATATTCGACTTCTTATTTCCTGTACACTCATAAAGTGTTCGCACATATGCTATCATAGCGCATAATTTTGTGGGAAATATAATTAGAAGTAATCTTGATCAGACCCCACTAATTCATTCCTGAGATATTGAGTGCTCCCTGCACTGGAAAAAGAATCATTCTTCATTACCTTTGCTTAACGTTGAGCTCATAGTTATTCTATATCTAGCTATATATGGTACACGGTCCTCTCAAAATGAAAGAAATAAAATAGCACAAAATAGTACAAGAACAGGTATTGCAAGTAGAATGATTGGGGGCACCTAATTAATTACTAAGGGATTAAGTACTCTTGTAGTTACACTATAAAAAACGACATATATCTATAGTTTATTACACAAGATTGAGAGGCCGGTATGATGTGGAGCAGGATATAAATAGTGCCTAAAACTGGCCAATAAGTTTCTATCTGCTAATAATTTATTGGATTACACATCTCTGTCAAATCTTAGAGGAAAACAAAAGGGCAAATGAACCACTAACTGGAAGTATAAATCAGATCGAACTGTGTTCTCACCTAAAGCTGGTAGATATTAAAAAAAAAATCTTAATGGAATGCGTGCAAGAGCATTTCCAGCAGGATTTTGCTTGTATATTCAACTAGTGAAATGTTTACGCAAAAGAAATTAAACTGTGCAATTGTACGTATGCGTACGTACGTGCTTGTATAAAATGCGCATTGCTAATTTTCTCTTTTATTTTGTCAAACAAAACACTGTTAACTGAGAGTGAAAGTAACGATAGCTGACATCATTAATTGTACAAAGTTTTAGTCGAAGTATAACCAACCGTACACGTATATATATTTCCCAAACAAATTAACCAATCTAGCTAATAGTTATAATTAGATAGAGTTCAATAATCAATTGTGCATGTATGATATTTGTTTTCACTAATATATACTCCTTACGTAATTATTTAATAGATGTCTTTATTGACTTTTTTTTGTCACACATTTGATTATTAGTCTTATTTAATTAATTTACAATTTAAATATATTTGGTAATAAATCTAAATACAACCAAATAAATAATAATTATATACGTCTTTTGAATAATAAGAATTACCAAATATGTATAAAAAATACAGAGGGAGCAGTTCTTTTGAACAAGGGTCAGAGATCACTATTAAGGTGATGAAACATCAACAAATTAAAGTTGCATATGGTAGTACGTAGTAACATATATTATGACTGACTATTAATTAGGTGCTACGACGGATAGTATCCATACTAAAATATAATAAGCAGATATGATATTCCTCTATGCGTAAGATAGTTACGCAGTCACAAGCATCTCCAAGCCATTAGCACAGACTAAACTAACAAAAGAAATCTGGCAACAAGACCCAATTAATCAGCTAAAAAGCCTCAAGTGGTTTCGAGGCAGGACTATAAAATCTGACCCCTCAAATTACATAGTCTGTAAAGTTGGACGATTAATTCTTAAATAAGCCTATCATCGCCGGCTGGAATTGGCTAGCTTATCAGCTATATATCGCCAATATTTTAAAATAAAACTTATTTTTTAAGTTGTTTTCGAGAGTTATTTTATTTTATTCATCATGAATAATATAGATATGTAGTTTTTACTCTAAATTATTTTTAGTTGCTTCAACCGATTAGAGGTAGCCTAAACTCATACATGCAAGGATAACCATAATAGACTTGTTGCTGCTTTATGGCACAAAAGAAAAGGATAAACAGTATTTTTCTTTCTTTTTTAGGCGAACAGTGTTTTTTCTTAAGTACTTGATTGGGTCCAATGGCATATTTTATTCTTGGGCAAAAGCTGCATTGATATGCTTTGTGTCTTCAACCTCTGCAATGGTACTGTGTGCTCATACCATGTTTTAACTCTTCGTTTTATTTGAATTTTTTTACAATTAATATTTTTATTCTTACTAGATGATAAAATACGAATAATACTCTATGTGTGACTAATTTTCTAAGTTTTCGTTCAAATTTTTCAAATAAGACAAATGATCAAACGTTGGGTACGGAAAAACGAAAAACAAAGAACTGATATAGGACGGTGGTAGTAGTAGTATATGCGTTCTCCCCTCTCAACTACAGTAGCTATATATACCGTACATGTGCACCAGACCCTGCACAAGCTGCAAGCTAGTAGCTCCGAAAAAGAAGACAGCAGTAGAATGTTGAAGCTTGGCCGGGCTTTTGTGCAGTCTGCACTTCCCCCATCTGTTGCCAACCACATGCATGCAGTGTCATATTACTGGTATAACACAATTACTCCAGCAATAGCTGGAGTATATTGCCTATATGTATTCCACATAATACTTAGGCCGTGTTCGTAATTGCATGTAGCAGTTATGCTAACCAACACATACAAAACAAGGAAAATCATTAGTGCATATTAATTGAGTATTAGCTATTGCAATTTTAAAAATGGATTAATATGTTTTTAATCAACTTTCATATTTTTTATAAAAATATATAGTTTAATAATTTGAAAAACATGTGCACCAAAAAATTGGAGAAAATTAGCCCTAATGGGTAGTTGCGAAAGAGTAATTACTCAATCCCAAAATGAAGTACATAAGATGAAATTTGATCATTATGGTAAGTATGTCCAAAAATTCGTAGTATTGGTAAAAAATTAGGACAAGTCAAATCTTATTCCAGACAGCTATATTTTAAAGTATATTTTCTATTCATCACCACCATTGCAATCATTTCTACGTGAACTAATTAATACTCCCTATGCACTTAAGGAATTAGGGATGAATATGGATAAAGATCTGTATATATGTGTTCTCAGAATCCCTTACTTGGAGGGTGGATATAGGGCGTGTTCAAAACCTGCGGTTGCATGCAAGTGGGCTAATTAGCGCACATAAAACAAAGAAAAACCCTTAACATATGATTAATTAAATATTAGCTATTTTAAACTTGAAAAATGGATTACTCTACTATTTTAAAATAATTTTTCTATATATTTTTTTATAAAAAACATATCATTTAGCGGTTTAAGAAACATGCGTGCGTAAAAAGGCTAAAATTAGCTAGCACTCAGGTGACTCGTGAATAGGCCTGCTAATGGGTTGGATGGAAATGGGTTAAATGGGTTGGTTTTAATTTGGATTGTGTTTGGTTGGGTGTAAATAGATTGTAATTTTAAATGGTCTGAATTGGATTGGGTTATAGAGACAAATGGATTGGTATGGACTGGATTTGGTTAAGTTATTTTAGGTTCTAAATGGATTTAACCCGTGGAGGGTAAATAGATCCTTTAATTGGATAGCTAATGGATAAGGTAATAGACATATGTGGGCCCACATGTAGAAATCGACCAAAATTTGCACAAAGTTGCTTTTATACATAACAGATCATCCCACAAAATTTCAGTCAAATTTGATAAACTTTTATAGTGTAAACATGAGTTTTAAAATTTTAGGTCCGAGTTTATACATATCAAATGGTGCATCCATTTTGTAAGAGTGGGTTGAATCCATTTTAACAAAATGGGTTGGTGCGGGTTGGGTTAAAATTAAAGTTGGATTGGTTTGGATTGGATCTCAATGAAAAATAATCGGTGCGGGTTGGTTTAATAAACTAATTAGCAAAGAAATGGATTGGAGCGGATTTGGATTGGATTATAATCCGCTTACTCGTGAACGCGCCCATAGTGTACGTAAATCAGCTGAGACGTACACATGACGTCGAGCTAACTTCATCTAGCTTCTGCAGCTTAGTTGAGTGAACAAGCAAGCAACCAAATAATCCATATCGATCAAGATCCAAACTGATTGCTCGTCAAGTGGTTAACCAGTCCGACCCTCCCCTGCTGGGGTATCTGCATCTTCAGGTAAGCAAAGGGACTCCGACGACGACGACAGCAAGAGGAACAAAGCGACGAGAAGAGGGTAGCAGCAGCTAGCTTGTACGTTAGCCTAGCAGTTTCAGCGAATGTACGGGCGCAAATTTTTATGTCACCCTCCCAATCATCACATCTGGAGAATCCAATGATCGATGCTTGCTTGCACATATTGCTGCTCCCCCGAAAAAACAATTCTCTCCCTCCTGTTCGTACGCCCCCACACACACTACTACTGCTAATGCTGTGCATTAGCAGCAGCAGCAACAACAACAAAAAAGATATATAATTCAATCGAACGAACGTTGCAAACCACGGCCTATCGATCGATTGATCGATCGAATAAAGCACAAGCAACCTGCATGTTATAGCTAGTGTATGTAGCTTCATTTCAGTAGTACTCCTAATATTATGATTAGCTAGCAGAGTAGCAGTACTCCTAATACTATTATGATTAGCTAGCTGCTAGTGGTACGTACTATGAGCTAATAGTAGGTTGCTTTTATAAGCAGATGAATCTAACGAGTACGGATCAAACAAACAAACAAACAAAGCACCAATTCACCACCACCGTACGTAGTTTCAGGATGCACACAGGCAAGCCTCAAAATTAAAAGTGCCAGATCACTAACAGTACATGCAAAATTAGTGCAAAGCCATTTGCTAGTTGGATGGATGGATCGGCCATTTCACTGTCTACGACCTCAATAAATTTAGGACAAGACCTGGCATTATGAAGGAATTAAAGGCAAGCACTGCAGGCCAGGAGACCTGCAGGTTTTTGAGATACTAGCTAGAGAGCGGAAGGGTGTACCAAGTACCAACTGCCATGGCAACCACCTTCACGCACCGTGGGGTCATGGCATGCAAGAATGAAGAGTGGAGGAGGAGGAGAGTAGATAGGAGGGATGCCAGCTTCGATGGGGGAAAAAATGGGCAAAGTGCAAGCCGGAACAGTTTCATGGTCAGATACGTACAGAGCCGAGGTGTTCAGCGATTCAGAGATGGATGGATGGCCGGCCGGACCCTGCGGTGGACAGAGCTGGCGCTGTTACGCGAGGAGGGGCCATGCAAGAGACAAGACCAGCGAGCGATTCATGAGAGCTTCTCTTACTTCCTCGCATCAGTCATCAGGCCTAGCGTGGGCGATGGCCCACCCTCGCGTCCCCTCCTCCTGCGGCTGCGAGAAAGTGAGGGAGAAAAGGCTAGCTACTGTTCTTCTTCCTCTCCGTGTCCATCTCTGAACTCTCTCTCTCTCTCTCTCTCTCCTCGAAAAAGAAACCTCGCTGCACCCAAATGAGAGATGGAGGAAATGATCACGGCAGAAGCAAAGAAATATATGAGCAGTGAGCTCCATAGCAATCTGAATCAGTTGGATGAGGTAGAAAGGAGAAGAGATCAAGAAGATGAAAGAATACACATACCTACATACATATAGCTGCACTGCTCATGCACCCGGTCGCCTGTGCGCCACCGCCGGCGACGGCGCAGCTGGGAGAGAAGACGAGCATGCAGTACTGCGCGGCCACCGCCTAGCCGTGCAGCTCATATGCATGCAAGTCGTGGCTGAGAAGGAGGCGGCCGGCGAGGGAGTGCGTGCCGCGCGCGTGCGGACGGACGGACGGGTAGGCCGGCCGGGAGGGAGGGAGGGAGAGAGCTAGCAACAGTGGCGTAGTACGCGGCTACGCGCCGGCGCGCACGTGTGGGTGTGGTCAGCGTGCCATGGGCCTTACTCGTTAGCCTAGCTAGCTACAGTCCCGTCTTGCCGGGGACCAGGGGAGAGGATCCGATCTCCCTATCTCGACGATCCAGCTCCTGCATCCCATCGGTCCATCCCGAGCTGCTGCTGCGGACGAACTATCCATGCATCTCTCACTTATTCAAGACTCTCGAGGCAGCACATCGTCGTATGCACTCTGCATGGCTTTCCGTACTCGTCGATCTCCTCGCCATGGAAACGAGAGATGGATAGATGCCTTCAAAGAAATGCATGGAGGAGGCCAGCTAAAACACGGAAGAAAAGATTAAGCTTAAGGGAATTATTGATGGTGTGATGTGTGCCGGTGTGTGATTTAGGATATTGATTTGTTCTTGTACTATATTGTGTGTGTGTACCAGCTGAAGCAGCAATGGAGTAGATGAGCCATTTGATGCAAGCTTTTAGTTTGCCTCTACGTTGCACAGTATGAGGGAAACACCAAATTAAGTGAGGATGTGTGTGCAGCACTGCATATATCACTATAGTAGTATAGATAACTTATTTATCAAAAACTATAGAGAAACAGTCAGAAGTAGCAGTCACTACCAGCCAAACAATACAAAGAGAGAGATCCCGGGCTGAAATGGAAAGATCTTAAATATATATGCGTGTACATATATAATTAAGCAATTAAGCTCAAGTATTGCTTTCATCTCATCATGGGTAGTATGTATATATGGGAGATGAGGAACAGTAGTGCTATGACAATTAGCTCATTTCCCTATCTTATTACTCCCAATTACCAGTTTGCCGATTGCCACATATATATATACTCACTGACCTAGCTAGCTAGGTAATTTAGCAACAAGATAAGTAAAAAAAAAAAGAAACTAAAAAGACCCAAGTTTAAGTGAAGAAGCAATCAAGAGTGAAAATGATGAGGAGATAGAGCTGCTAGCTATTGCTAAAGAGCAAGAAGGATACTAATTAAGAACCAAATGGCAAAAGAAATAGCTGAAATCTTGCAAATTAAGGGCGAACGAGACGCATACAGAAGCAAATAGACATGGATGTTTGCAGCAAGGTGATGGTGATCTACTATACTCGGGTGGTGCTCGGTGCAGCAGCAGTGGTGCTGCTACCTCCTGCTGCTGTCTGGCTAGTGGTGGTGGCTGCGGGTGCAGCAGCAGCCGCGGAGCTGCCACTGCCGTCTTCGGCGACGGCGGCGGCCGATGACGAGCTCGACGCCTCCCCGGCAGCGCCCGGCGGCTGCTGGGGCGCCGGAGGCGGCGGAGGAGGAGGCTGCGTGCGCTTGCGCTTCTTCTTCTCGTAGGGTATCCCGCGCGCCTTGGCCTGCGCGTCGCGCACCTCGCGGAGGTAGATCCGGACGGCGCGCGCGGCGAAGGGGTTGGACTCCGGCGCGTGGCCGCTCTCCTCGTAGGCGGCGCGGAGGCGGCCGATGAGCGCGTCGAGGGAGCCCCACGCCTGGCGCAGCGGGCACGGGCACGGCGCCGGCGGGCTGGGCTGGCCGTAGTACGCGCAACCCGACGCGTGCACCTTGGTCTTCCCGAACTGGTCCAGGTACTTGAGGAACTCGATGACGTGCGCGCCGCTGCACCGCGCCAGCGTCAGCGGCGGCCGGTGGTTCCGCAGGTACTGCAGGAACGTGTTCCAGTCCCGCCGCTTCTGCGACTCGTATCTGCTCAGCTGCTGCTGGGGTGGCGGCGGCGGCGCCTGCGCCACCGGCTGCGCCTGCGCGTCGGCGCCGCCTCCTCCGTCCATTGCAGGCTCGCTCGCTCTGTAACAACGCCGGCCCACGCTAGCGCCGCACCCTAGCTGCCTGGCTAGCTAGCCGGCCGGCCGCGGCCGGCGGAGCGATCGACCGATCGGGAGACGCGCGGGGGCGGGTCGCGATGGGATGCGGGGAGAGCGACGGGGAGGGGGAGAAAGGGAGGTGAATGCTGGCGAGGTGAAGGGGACGGAGCTGCAATAGCTGTGAGGTGGAATGGAAGAGGAGGCGGCTGGACTAGAGGCGCGCGCGTGTGGGGGCCCCGGGGGCCATTCACGTGGTGGTGGTGGCCCCCGTTGGCGCGGGAGAACAATTCCCGTATACGTACACCAATACCGGAAATACGCACGTACGTGTATGCATGAACAGTGTCGCGTGTACACGTACCTGCGGATAGGAAGGAACAAGCCATACGTACGTACGGTGAATACCTACTGTTGCACGTACGTACTATTATATATTTACACCGTACGGGGTTATATTTTTACTTTTTAAGAAAAAGGTCAATTTTATGTTTGTAAAAAAAATTATAAATATAAATAACACTTATCTAAGGTAATATGATGTGACAGTGAATCTGTCACCCACCAACTATATTATATATTGTCTTATCAGCTACTTTTTCATGTATATAACATATTTTAAAATAGTTCTATATGTTATATGTTGGTTCTATTTTTTATCTTCAAATACAAGTTCCGGACAATACTAACATGCGTATAATTCATATTTCTCTGTAGCAAAACACGGGTATTTAGCTAGTATATATACACGTATATATGTGTGTTCATAGCAACCTAAAAATAATGACTAAAAAATAAACTACATTGAAAAAATCTTAAAATCAACTTTAAAAATAAGATTGAAAATTCAATTCTGACTTATAAGGAGAAGCAAAATATAAAATTTAAGATGATAGTAGGCCACATAACCTGTGATATCAAGCTAGAGACGATCGAGGAGTATCAAGCGAGTGTGGTTACTCGATAATAGCATGTCTCTGTTCAAAGATTATGCTAATGTCTGCTCAAACTTTGAATAACAGGAGTATCAAATGCTTTTATTTACTATAAAATATTGCACAATTGTAATAGGCATCAGAGTAGATGAGAACAAAAATATAGAACAATTCCCCTCTATATATGGATAATGGAATATAAATACATGACTGTTTGTTTGGGTTAATGACGAACATCGTTTTTTTGTTAGACTATACCAGGATGGATTGTTAACTTAAATCCACTCATTTTGACTGGAAGAAGGGAGCTGCCACATACAGTTTTGCATAGAGCTAGATAATTAATCACATAAAGTTAGATTTAACATATAACTTTAAAATTTTATTTGTATAGATATTACTATATGTAGAAGTATACATGTATTCCGTGTACAAATCCTATACTCTCTCTGTCCCACACAAATCAATTTTCAGTTTCTAAATACAATATTTGACTCTTCGTCTTACTTAAAAGAATTTTATGATTAATAGTTTTGTTTTTATTAGATAATAAAACATAAATAGTAATTTAGGTGTGACTAATTTTTTAAAAAAAATTTGAATTTTTTTCAAATAAGACGGATGGTCAAACACTCGACACGGAAAACGAGTTGTTATTTTTAGGGACAGAGGGAGTATTCTATTTCTATAACATTTGAATTTCATATATAACTCTTATATTTATTTTATTATACGTTTGAATTTTATATACAACACATTGCTTCTATTTCTGTAGGTATGATCCAAATGTATACCGTTATAATCGAGGCCCACCACAGATTTTTTTTATTAATTTGGTATATCCTCTAGGTGAACATGGTAGTTTCTTTTCGAGTGTCATAGTATAATAGATAGATGGACGGCGCTCAATAAGTAAGCTCAAACCAGGATTTTCGCGGGTGTAAAACAAATCCCTTTGGTTTTGCTTAGAAAAAACAGATATTGTAGACATAATTTTATTAGAACAGAAAGAATCCATCATAAATCATTCACAGTGTTCAATATATTGGTTTCGGTAAATATTCCATATGGTAACGATACGACAGAAACTTTGGTCCGAAGTTATTTGAAATATAAACAAATTTTAGTCAAATTTAAATAGAATTATTAAAATTCACAAAATAAATGAAAAATTTCGGGTGAAATGTTTTCCTATCGGTGGTCCAAAATTACCGAGATTGTGAACCCTGGTCCTCTATTTCGATACTCAAACTCAACATTAAAATTTGTTTAATTTGTACAATACTATTATGCACAACCTAAATTGGTTTGTAGATAATTTTGTGACCTATTATTAATCAAACATTTTCTACGGCTTTCCCCTTCTTAAATTTAAGGGGTCATGTTTAATTTAATTCTATATCACTGAGTTTATTTAATATAAATGTCTTAAAATGAAGAATGGAAATGATCAGGAAAAATTATAATTATACCCTTTCCATTACCTTTTTTCTCGTGGAAAGGGAGTCTTTTTTTTTAGGGTAGAAAGGGAGTCAGAGTAGTAGAGCCAGAAACAACAACATATCACTACTACTACAAGGACATCAGAAAATATCGAAAATAAAATTATCGGAATGCATGGAACCACGAAAACAATGTATCACAATGACAAGAATGCCTCGGCCATGCATATATATTTGCACTGTACATTAACATCATATGCAACTATATTGAACATTCAAAAAAGTAACTAGTTTGAATACTTCATAATGATATTATAGCATCAACACTTACTACTACATACATAAGGGTTGCGGTTGAGTTTCTTCTTTTGTTGTCCTAATGGATTGTCGGTACTATAGTACTTTATTTATTCAAAAATTCCCAATAAAAAACATGAGCCCGGTAATTAAAATGGTCGAAAAACCATTTACCATTTCTAGACAAAATGGAATCGGAATAAAATGATCAATATAAGATGGGATGTATATAGCCAGTACTGTTAAGAATATCATATCATTTTAGACACGATTGGTTCAAAACAAATGTGTTAGACCCCCAAAACCATTTTTTCTTACTTGCTTACTTTTCTCCAATATATAGGTTGGTGACATACGGGCCCGCTTAATTGATAGCAGGTTTACATGCCAATCACTTAAAGTCAGCGAGAGTAGTCAAAGAATCCAAATCTGTTTAAACCAAGGTCACTGTGCACACTAAGTTTTACATTGTAATTGTACATATATAAGTATGAAGAAAAATACTATATTATTGATTTATTCTTAATCTAAATATATTTATGGGACTTCCTAATCTCCAAAACCAGTAAGACATTTTATTAATGAGAATTTATATGAATTTGTGATGGATATTTATGCGTGAAAAACAAATGGTGTGGCATGCCACTATAATATTATCGGGCATTTTCGTGGCAAAACTTGATTGCAATTAACCCACAGAATTTAGTCAAACACTGATGTATGCATGGCACCAGTAGAACACCGACGATGCATGTATATTGTCATATCCTTGCATGGGAGAAATGCTGAAAGTCCAGTAGACGTTGCATGTCATCAATGAAAAATGCCATGCATTTATAAGGGCATTTGCAAACTAATTCCAAAATTACTGTGCAGTATAGCCATTATATAGGTCCATTACTTGCTTCTGTGGCCTGGTGGCTTTTGGGTGCATTATAATCCACTTGTGTATTTTGGATTTCCATTAATACATTTTTCTATATAAATGTTTCTCATATAAACTTTATATAACAAAATTTTAACGTTATAATAGTTAATTAATTTAGTCATTTATAACCCCAAATAGCTAAAAGATAGATAACAAATCAATCCTAAAAAAAATATATAGATAATTATGGAAAATAGGAGCATTAATGTTATGTAACCTGCAGACTTCAGTTATAATTTTTAGCTCAGATTTTCTTTTCTGTTCTTTTTCTTATTAGAGAAAACAACATTGCGCACATATATTGACTGGTCTATGTACGTATGCATGCATTCTGGATTTCTTGTTACACTGGTCATTCTTTGCTTTGTTTGTTGAGATTTCCTATATATCATCCTTAAAGACGTACAAGATGCATATACCTTTCCATATTTGAGAAGAAAGAAAATTAAATTGATTAATAAACTAATTAGAACACAAGTTTATGATTAACAATGGTGGGTCCTTTTATCCTTAAGAGATTACAACTTCGGTTTCATACTGTAAGATATCTAGATTCATTTAGATGATCAAATCTATATAAAGCCTATAAAATCTTGAATTACCAAATGAAGGGAGTAGGTAGTATATATAACTCAGTGTTAGTCTACCTCCACCCTAGGGGCGGTATATACTTTTTAAATAATACTCATATCTACGCCCCTATAAAATACACAAAAACATGCATACCATATATGAATGGTGAGTTTTTAATTGTATTCCAACCAATAAAATTATATTTTGGTACCTCCTTTCATTAACAGATACTCCCTCTCTCCCGTAAGTTAACATATTTTTTGACAGAGGGAGCACATATATATTCTCTAATTAAAGAGTAATATGCATCTAAAAATATGAGATATTTAATATAAACGAGTGGATGGTTAGGATTAAATGAGGTGAAAAGAATGTATGGCTTGGATTGGATCTTACCCTTTTGTAGATGGGGTTTTTTACCATCTAACTTGAGTACCATATTTTTATAGTGTTGAAGCGGTGGTAACTTTCAATGCTATGTATCTAGATGTATTAAAATATTACACCAAAATTTCATATCTTCATGTTCTAGGTACATAAAGGTATTAAAATTATAAACTAAAAATTTAGTACATCTAGTTATTTTTTCGAGAATCATAAATTTTTTGTTTTTAATATCATTCCCTGAACCATTTTGTCAAATAAGCCTTTATAATTTGCTTTACAGTTCTCGATCGATCTTGTATGTTTTGTGTGCCTCGATCATTTGTTTGTTACACATATACATCTTTGATGATAACTTGAACGTCACTGTCCTATTTACATTATTTTTCTTTTGAATTATCTAATTTGATGTTCTAGTACGTAGGATCTGGATGTTAATCAAAAGTAGAAGCGAAAGCTACTTTATTGTGATAAGGATTAGCGATAATATTTCTTATACTTACATTTTGATCATCCGTTGATAACGCAGTCAACATCTGCCTACTTATTGTTCTATAAATTAACAGTGTCTCATAATTAACCTCCAGTGTACTCCTTGTGTATATACATATGTGGTGCTCCTTTAATTAAACATTAAAAACGATGCTATAAACTAGCTGAATTTTCGCATTAATTCTTCCATTCTTATTACACATTCTAATGATATGATTATTGTTCACGGCAACGCGGATGGTTTGTTCCGAGGCAGCCAACAAGCCGTGGTTTTCTACAGGGAAAGCATGACTGACTGATTTGCAGGTAGCCAGCACATCTGGCATTATATATCTCTCTCTTCCTTTGTCACAGGACGAAAGTAACACACCAATTGGAATTATTAGTGGAAGACTACCAACTGATGTCCTTTCATGCAGAAAGGAGTCAGCAAATTTGAAAAATGTTCGGCGAGGCGTCCACATCTTCATTTTTAGTTCAAAACATTCTCTCTCTACAGCTCTAGCTCATAAACCTATCAAATCACCTGAGAAAGCAAGCTAATTAAGCTAGCATCCTAACCCTAACACTTTCACACATGTGACATGCATATAGCTAGATATATAGCTGAAATTAAGCTCACGTAGCTGTGTGGCCAAGCTCGTTTATTATCTGCTTCTTCCATGAAACAACTACAAGTCTACAGTCAATAAGTCCTCAGTTAGCTACAGTGTACAGTCGTCGTCCAAGCTTGGCACCAAGCACACGCTTTCTAGTGTCAAAGGTTTGCGTATGCATGCACTGTATCTACTGTGCAACAGTGAGCCTACAGAAATTGAGCTGTTCTTTTACTCGTCAAGCCTCGTATATATGCACTAATTAAAGGAAACTAAATGGGTAATTGAATTGTTACTGATCTGGTACAAACTACTACCGTGGGGTATCAAAACATGTACAGGTTCTCGACTAACTAAGCGTCCCCCTATTTTGGGCTTTTTTTTCCAACAGTTTTGCACTGGCAGAGTACTATATATGGATCTTACGTACACCAATTTGTGTAAGCAAGAATTGTTCATTCTTAATTCTACCTTTAATCCCCTTAAGGAGATCGATGATGACGTATCACCATCTAAAAGGGATTTGCAACTTAGACAGACATGCATACATATGCATGCGTACTCCCTTAATTACCGCGGTTTTTGCCTGCCATCTCCAAGCCGCCAGTGCAGATGTGTACACGTTCTCTTTTCGTTTCAAACGTGAACCATGCGTGATTTATGCCACATGGACCTAGCAACAGCCTAGCTCCTGGAGCATTGACAATTTAGGGTTTTTTTACCATTCTTAAAAGAGCTTTACTCTCATCCTTTCTTTTATATCTTAAGGTACTAGTACCTCACGGTATCAAATTATTTCTAATCGTTGGATCCAACAGTGCATATCCTAAGTTTTACTCATATTCTTCCTTTTGTACATCGAGATACCGGTACCACGCGGTACCAAATCGTTTCTGATCGTTGGATCCAACAGTGCACATCCTACTTAGCTAGATTCAATGGTGAGAACGATTTGATATCTCGAGGTACCGGTACCTCGAGGTATAAAAGAAAGAACGAGAGTAAAACTCTCCTTGAAAAGTATCTCAATGTACCAAGAATTTTAGTACAAATTTTTAATACCTCAAGATACAAACTACCTCAAGATACCACACTAAAATATGTGGTACCTTGATGTACTTTTTCAATGATGATAAAAAAATTCGACAATTTAACATGTCAAATACCTACGGTTAAGTCTTCAGCGGCTGTTCAATTCCAGTGTGCTCATCTCACCTTTAATTTCTACCACGAAGGCTCGAGCAGTGCCGCCGGCGACGACGACGACGACGGAAAATTAAGCTAGCCAGTAGCAGCTAGCACAACCCGGCTGTGGTTGGCTATAGCTATTGCAGTCTCGATCGAGAGAGATTGATCGAGATGATCTCGGGAAAGAAAGGCCGAAACGCCGGGTCGCCATTGGTAGCTAGCTTTGCTTTCTCGCTGAGCACTAGCTTGATTGACGATTATTTTAGTGAGCATATTGGTGAACTTCTTACCAAAATAGTGAGCCTGGACCGCGCGCAGGGGAAAAGCCGCGAATGTGACGGGCCAAAATAATAATTTTCTCGCGTCTCAGATTACGACCACCCTCGCGCGCGCTTCCTTCGTCAGGTGCCGTTCGGTTACCTCGGTCGTCGGAAGGCCGGCCGCAGCCACTGCACCCGTACCCGTACGTGTGCGCGCGGTTCTGGAAGGTAAAGGTCGGGGTTTGTGTTTGAACGAACGAGCTGGCCGATCGAGCTAGCTGGCGCGTGTGCTGTCGTCAAGCTGCTTACCAAGCCCCCCGCAATTCGTTCGAGCTATCCACCAGCGCCATTTTCCACCACCACATGGTCACACGCTCATTGCTCACGTCTGTTCTTCGGCTCTCTCACTGCACCCAAGGTCACCGGCACTCCTTGTGTCGTTGAAACACACTTGTGACTACGGTATTTGTTACAGTAGGGTTCCGCAGGTAATAATTGAAAGAGCATTTTTTCTATCCTTGAGTATGTATCATGAGGTATCATTGTTTTCTATGTAAAATTTAATATCTTCTAGTATCTAAGCTACCAAAAGGTACCAAATTTTACATAAAAAAGGTGTACCTCCTCAAGGATGGGAAAAATACTCTAATTGAAAAGTTATACATATGATTGTAGTAAGGCGAATGACACATTTGATTTTTATACAGTTTCAGGTGCATTTTGTTGCAAAAATACTTTTCAAGTAATAATTGCATCGCACCGTCATACTGAATTGATGGAGCATATCACCACAACTTACTGATGGAAATCAAATTTCTCCATTTTTTTCCTTGGCCAAAAGATTCACCGTTTTTATGTTTGGAATAGTATTTTTCTAAGAAAAGAGTTTGGAAATGTGCGTGTATACCCCACCACCACCATACACCCCTTCGATGTGAACTAATGGCGAAATACAAAGATATGGCATGTTAATATATAATTGAGTTGGTAGCATATAATTAGATGTAGTCTATTGGATTAGAAAAAGAATTATTACATACCTTCAAAAAATATCGTGCTATAGCATTTATGTTAGTTTCCATCGAATATATGTATTAAGTTGAATATTTAGCGCAATTAACTTGGAGTTATAATAGTGTTAAGATAATATCAGAGTCAGATAGCTATTTCCCACGCTCTATTAACAGAGAGTGCAACCATTAATGTAACTGTGTCTGTATTAGAATGGATGAAAAAACAACTATTTGGCTAGCTCGTCAAAGGGCCATTAGTATACTAACTAGATGATGTCCCGCGCTTTGCTGTAGAATATATGAATGAATATATGTTAAATAGATTGAAATGGTAGATGAATGTACTTATTGCGGGACACATGGATGAATATATGTTAAAGTGATGGATGAAATATTGTGAAAATGATAGAGGATGATTATTTGACAAGCTTGCATATTTATTTTTAAAATCTAATAATTATAGATCATGTAGCATGCTTGAATGAGCTTTAAATATAATAATTGATAGTTGATTATGACATAACATGTTTAAATGTTGGATTTATGTAGAATGTTTATATGAGATTCAAATATAATATTTGTTACTGGATGATAACACGGTATGTTTGTATGTTGAGCTAACGGGCAAGAAGTAATATAGAAAGAATAGATATGTTGAAATTATACTAGTTTAAATATCAATGACCTAAACATCGGTTTCAACTAAGAGCAATTTTACCATCTTTGATGAGGTAATAAAATTTGGTACTCTTAGTTACTAGAACATACCAAATTTTACGTAGAAAATAGTGTTACCTCATGGTGTCTACTTAAGGATGGAAAAAAAAACTTTTCAACTAAACATTGCTAACAAATATCCCCTTTTTTTAAGAAGAAGAAGCAGACTTGCCTGGCAATATTATGAAGGAATTGAACAATTTACATGCCTCTCTGGAGGGGGTTTGAAAACAAGAAAAATAAAAAGGTAAAAAGGTCCACCGACAGCGGAGACCCGCTTAGATAGATTTCGTGGATCCTAAGACGATAATCACCCTAAGCATTTGGCTCCACATGTTGTCCAACTATTAAGTTCTTCCACGATCTTTGCAACAATTAATCTGTCCCTAACTCAATAACTTTGCTGTAAAGATTCTTCTATTTCTTTCGCTCCATACCTCCCATGCCAATATCACGTCTATTTTTGATCACCTATGATTTTACCAATGATTAACTACCAACGTTACTTGCAAAAAAAACAAAAAAAATCAAAAACACTACCAATGTCAATTTTGGTACCGGTTTGCCATAGATGATCCATTCTCTGTCCCTCACCGCCGCTGCTTCTACAACTAGCTAACTAGGTGTTCTGATCGATGTGCTTTCTTCTTCCGTCGATCGGTTTGTCAACTGGTGCGGAATATAGGCCCTGATCGAAAGCTCATTGGTCTTCAGTTGCATATGGGAGCATTTTTGCTGACATAGATTCCCATTTAGTCGTATATCATGTCGGAATTTTCTTTTAAATGTGAAATAAATAAATTGATGTGTATTTTCAACGAGATCTATGTGCGGTCGATTGAGAGCGAGATTTGCATGGAGTTGATAGAATTAAAATGTTTTTCTTTCTTTCCATGCTGATTACGGAGTATTATTCACATGGACATGGTTAATATCGTGTCACGCCGAACCCGCCCTAGCTAGACTATAACGATTTTTTTATTTAACCCCTTTTAAATTTTAATGTTAAAACTACACGACGCCACGGTAGACATAATAGACATGTCAATGTTTAATTACCACATAAGTCTAGTTAGCATAGCAGAACCTTTGTCACGCTAGCAGGACTATCATAAACAAATAATGTTGTTACGTGATAGTGTTATTTGGTCATATCAATCTCACTACCATGATCAAAAGGTTTAAATTAAAAACAAAGTATGATTGATTAGTTTTTATACTCTTATAAAGAGTAGTGGCGGTGGTGGTAAATCTGACGTCTATCCCAGCACCAACTCCCTCATATTTTTTGAAACGAAAAATAACTAAGACATATATGTCAAACATTTTTTATTAATTCTACTTTAATAATATATTTTTTAATAAAATTTGCTGCAACGCATGGGTGATATGCTAGTAAACTTTAAAAATAAAAAGATTTAAATAATTGAAAAATCAAATAGAACAGGGCATCTGATCCGTAGCTTTCGTGGTTAAAGCAGGATCGTCTTATGGATGGGTGTGAAGATGAATCTCAGATGAACCTAGCTATCTATAGAAATGTTCTCCACCTCAACAGTCAACACTATTATGACAAATTGACAATGAGACTGGCCCCTCTGGCCGTTGATACTGAAGCAGCAAAAAGTACGCTAATTGCCAATCATATCGTCCCTAACCGCACTCCAAAACGTTTCACGATATTGCTGAATTAGTCCCCGACCTCCATCGGCTTTCCATGATATGAGTATCATGTTGTTGTGAAGCTCATATATATAATGTCATGACACATATACGTATATTTGTTCCTACCAAGACTCTCTGTATTAATATAGGTGTCACACTAATTTTTAAAAAAACATTTTTCATAACATCCCTTTATTTATACATATAACCTAAAGAAATCTCACTCGTAAAAATGTATAGGAGGCATCCAGTCATAACACTATCTTTGAAAATCAATTTTCACGGACGACCAAATTAGGAAGATCACCTTAAAATATGCCTTATGTTTAGTTGTTATTAGGGGTAGAGGGCTCTCAATACTGTCGACTAGAAAAAGAGCAACACTCTTACATAATCACTATTGGTGATCCTTAAAGCATCTCCAAGAGCATAGTTAAATTTTTGATCTTTAAATTTCAATTTAGATTCACATGAAAATATTTTATCTCCAAATTAACATGCACTCTAACATACTCTTCATCGTCACTCTCTAAATCCTAACGACTAGTTACCACTATTCAAGTTTTAAAAACTACAACACATCCAACAAAACTATCCATATTTACTCTTTACATGTCTCTAGAAAGTATGGGTCATCCATATGAAACCCATAGATAGACATCCCAACTTAGCATCTTCAAGAGACTACCTATTTAATATGTTATACCAAATTTTATCAATTATGTTAAAAAATATTATCCTCTAAGAGACTATCTATTTGACTTGTCATATCATTTAAAGGGCTAAAGCCTAAATATGACGGCTCAATTGCCAAATATGACAAGTCATCCTCTCACCCAACAAGATTGCTATCTATGATCCATCGTTTTACCTTTTTATAGATTTCTAATCTTTAAATATTTAATTTCATCATTTACACCATTAAATAATTATATAAAATCAGTTAATGTTTTATTTTTCATCCTCAGATAGACAATAATGTAGCAGTAATCATGCTCAGTGATTGATGCATTATCGTACCCCTGGAGCTCTTTTTGTTCGCTTATCGTGGATTCGGCCTGATTGATCCGCCCCCCCGCCGGCCTCTTGCGCCGGATCGGAACAGCGACCGGTCGATCGCGGCCTCTCGCGGGACCGTGCCGGTTTAAGCCGATTCGCGTTGCGTGGTGGCTTTTCTCTTCGTGTCGTACGCGCACACGTCGCCGTGACATGATATGGATGCGTTACGTTGTCGATCGATCCAACCACGGGCCCACGGGCACACAGCTTAATTTGGCGTGCCGCCGTGCGCGCGCCACCACGCACCAGTCCGGCCACAACCCGTTCGGTTCCGCAGACGATCTGGGAGAGAGAGAGAGAGAGAGAGAGACCGACCTTTGCAGATAAATGCATGCATGAACACGGTACAGGTTGTGGTGTTATTCTGTCGGCGTTGTCGTGAACACAGTAAATCGGGTCGCCGTTCGTGATGGGAGGGATCGGTATAATCAAAGGCAGTAATCGCGATACAGGGGCATGGGCATGGCGCTTGGCTTGGGCCCTTGCAGGTGCATTGTTGCTAGCTCGATCGATCGTACGCCAATCAATTGGCAACAGGTCAACAGCAATTGACAAGCTATAAGCTCGATTGTCGCAACAAAGCACATGAAAATGATATATTTATAGATAAAAATAATTTATAAATAAAATTTTTTATATGTATTTAAGTTAAGGTTTTAAAAAATAAAATTATGTACAAAATCTTTAAAATCAACTATAAATTTAAAGTTAAAAATTTTAAATTTTAATTTATAAACATAAACATAAATAAAAAGATGGGGCTACGGGTCGATCGAAACAGCACCACGAGATACATAGTACAAATGCAGTTCACACACGGCTATTGATAAGCAGACAGAAACGATCAAGCGAATGATATATATTTGAGGCCTTCGTTAGCGAAAAATGCATGGTTTCTTCCACCAACACCCAGTTGGCTAGTGATTTGATCGATGCCGTTGGAGCGCAGGCAACTGTGGTGGATCATCCATGGTTGCCTACTTGCCTGGGGCCTCCCGGGAATCAAACAGCATCGATCATTCCATGACTTAGCGTGCGTTGCTGGGCCGACGGAATCGAGCGAAAAGTTCCACACGGCTGCCAAATGAGATCATCACAAGAAATGGAATGCCACCGTACGTGGACAACTCCGAGAAAAAAAATTGTGCATCTCTCATTTCAAAATTAATAACGTGTAATGGCATGTTTAAAGGTAGAGACCACTATAAACTCTAACCCACGTCAGCAACAAGAATATATTATATAATGGTACGTGTGCAAAGGTTGAATCAGGTATGGTTTTTTATTAATGCAACAAAATATTTTTATTACACTACTTTTCTTTTTATCCACCTCATACAACAAAGTTTTCTTTAATAAATGCTAAGAATCGACTCTAAGCCCTTGTCATGAATGCATGACTATTAGTAGGCTCATATAATAAACACTTTTGTACGTGTCCTAAGTTCCCTTTTCTTAAAAAAAAGAGGGGAACTTTTTTTCTTTTTCACGGGGATCAAGGGGGTATGTAAAATTGTTTGAGAATACATGGCTTCGATTGGTTAAAGTGAGAAAGGGTTGGAGAAATTAAATAATATATTTTAAGATAACATTTAAATGTAAAAGGTTTGTTATATTTTGAGACAGCTCCCTCGCTCTCCTGTGAGGCTCACATATATGCATGCATGGTTTTATCGTTACCAGATTCGTTATAAAATATAAGTGTTTATATATTGTTTAGTATTCTCTTCGTATTTTAATAAATGGCGACATTGAATTTTTATCACACGTTTGATCAATCGCCTTAAATAATAATTATATAAGTTTATTTATAAAATAAATGGTCAAATATATGTCAAAAAGTCAATGGTATTATATATTAAAATATGGATGTAGTAAATATAAAGGTGGATTGTATGTCAAAATATTTCGTATTGGTCACTTCAGTTTTTATTTCTTTCTTGAATTTATTTTATTTGTTTTTCTAAGGACCTGATTGGATTTAAAATGACTAAGATGGATGAAATGATAGGAGTCAGCTTTATATTATAATATATCAATACAATATAAATATAAATATTTTACTATTTTAGAGTATTACTACCTCCGTCCCGAAATAAGATTATTTTTCAGTTTTTTGATACAATGTTTTAACTCTTCGTCTTATTTAAAAAATTTTTACGATTAATATTTTTAGTCTTACTAGATGATAAAACATGAATAGTACTTTATGCGTGACTAATTTTTTTTAAGTTTTTATATAATTTTTTTAAATAAGATGAATGGTCAAATGTTGTACACGAAAAAATGAAAAATAGAATTATTATACTACGGAGAGAGGTAGTTGATTGTAAAATTTACCTGCGAGAGTTTGATCGAATCGGTCGCATCAGAAATTCAGAATCTGGAATCATTAGGCGGCACACACCTTCATGAGCTTGTACCGTGTTCCGTGCGAGTGTGCCGGCGCGCGGTGCTGCCGGCATTATTACAACTTACTACTGTACAGCCTTGCACTGCATTGTACGTTACCTACTTAATTACCTCGTACATAGCTACCCGTACGTAGCTACCCGAGTGTGTACTACTACGTAGCTATGAGAAACTTTAGCTTTCTTTTACCAGCTTTCTCCAGCGCAGGGACCTGCAGGACAAGGCGCCCAACCATGCACGTCGACGAGATAGTACTCCTCAAAAATATATATTGTTGTATTCACTTTTTTTTAAAATATATCCATTTTTATCTACTTCTTCGTCCCAATCAATTACCATCGTCTCATATTTAATTTCTTCAATTTTTTTATCTCAACCAATTGTCATGATACCTTACTTTATTTAAACATTTTCTTAATACATGTGACTAACTTAAAAGTCATATCGGTCCTATCATTTTGCTTCTGCCTATACTTATAAGTTATCATTTTAATTTTAATTTTAGAGTATTTTCATCCAAGTTTATTTCTCAATATTTGTTTTTAGATTAATAAAAACATGTATTATATATGATGTATATAAAAGTTTGATTCACAAATTATTATTTGTTTACAAATATATTGTTGCTCCCTTTATCTTGAAGCGGAAGGAATACGCCTACCTACACTAGGTAGGTATGGCGCATACAGATCAAACCCGGCCGGTTGATATGTTCTGGTTTCAGGTGGCCTGACGAGGCACTCCACGATATTATTGGCTATTAGCAATAGCTCTGCTACGTGCGTACCTTCAGACATGCATGCATCGAGTTCGCATAGGTACGTCGTGCTCGTGCAGGTTCGTTTTGTGTGCCCTTTGAGCTTAACTGCGTAGTACTGTACGTTGTGACGGTACTGGCTGGACGCTCACTTGATCGGGAGCATGGATGACGGATCGATTAGATGGCTCTGGCAGCTGTGTAAGTGTAGCAATTACATAAGTCCGTGCAACGCCCTTAGGCTGCATCCTTAATTTCATCTTATTCTTTTTCTCGACAGGTCGTATGTACTAATCTGAAATCAGTCTCAAAGCTGTCCGAGAGGTTCTTTGTCCGGTGTTGCAAGTTGAGAGAGAAAAATATCCCCTTTTTAGGTTCATGGGTACTTTGTTAAAATTATTGTGCACTGTTAAAAATTAAATATTTACATTAAATAAAAAGATCAAAAGGAGTAGGACTCGAAGAACCAAGTTGAAAATGACAAAAAGAATTTAGTGTGTCTCCATCCTCCTTCGTTATCGAGAGATCGATCATCTATCTTATTTAATTTATTTATGGTGTTAAGTATTTTTTCTATTCTCAATTATAAGCTTTCCAAATTAACTGTATGTTGACCACACTTACTATTCCTGACTCAACGTCAATTTTTTTAAAACCTATTTAAATTTTGTTTTAATTTATACAATTAAAAATAACTTGAGCCGGGTGCAATGGCATTTTTTCTAGTGTGTGTATATAGAAAAGTATATTTTTCCACTCGGTTGAAGTTGGATATCCACTCCATGCTTACATGTCACCTAATAGTTATTGATTTTTTTAAAAAAATGATAAGATAGATTAATATGAGATGTATAATTCCATAAACACGTAAATTTCAAATCACTTCTACAAGTTGTAACACATTTAACTGTGAATGTGCTTATATAGTTTCAATTTAATTTATTATTTTTGCTATAACTTGTACAAGTTGAATTTAATGCATATTTGTAAAAATTAATGACTAGATGAAATAAAAAGGGAGTGGATATCCAACGGAGGGATAGAAATTCATCTCCATGCATGTATATATTGATAGCCCAAAAGTACGACACCAACCAATTAAGTTGATCGACATTAAACTAGGATATACTGAGATCGACTGTACTACTGGCGAGGATACGAGACAGATCGATCTCCAGCAACAACTCGCTCTACAACGACAACACAGGTGCTAATCGCCGTTACCTTTCTAGATCGGGTCCAGATTGTGTGTGTAAGCGTGTGGGGCTATTAATCAGTGTGTGAGTTTCTTCCAGGTCACATCACATGATCTTATCGCCCAACGACCAATGACAATATATAGCTGAATACCCTAGTATAAAAAAAGTACTTTGGCACTCACAATCTGCTCAAAAATAAAGCAAACTAAAGTGTTCCGCTCGCGGCCATCGATCGACCTAAGCTTATATATTCCCGTCGAAATGTTCAACCTTGTACACAGCTTCAAATAGCTAAACCAACTCGGGCACCACCCTTCCCATCGATTAGAATCTCGGAATAGTGCCAGGTGTACCAGTATTGGGTTAGGGTGTGTCGAAAAAAAAGAAGGCAACAAATAATTGACTGGGGACAGGAAGATCTCATGGATCTACTGATGCATCCAGCATGCGTTCACAGCGCTTCTTGCTACACAAAACCGGTTAATCGTCTTGCAGAAGCCTTGATCTGGACGGTCGTCTGTCGTCGTTGCCAAATCAATCGTTGGCAGATCAGCAGGAGGAGTGCACACTTTCGCCAGGCAAGTGATGCTCCCAGACGCCGATGAACTATTTGATCGGAATCACAACACAGTGGCCAGCTGCAGGCCAGGGAACAAACACACAGCAGCATCGCACTGCATACCGGCGTCCAGTTCTGCATGAATGATTGAACGATCTGAGAGGAGCAGCTATCAAAAGCTAGCCAAAAACATGGCAGTTGCCAATACATGTATACATAGAGATTTAGCATTATACAACGGTAAAAGTACGGCGCAGATTAAGCGGTGGGAGGGAGGGAGGGATGGAGGGGGAATTTCAGGCGGCCTAAATCCTTTTCTGGAACAGTGAAAGGCTACAATATTCCAAAGCTGCGTGCGTACGTGCTTGCTTAGCTTTTGCACCCCCTCCCCTGCCGGGTTTTATTTTCTTCGCGCTGCTTTTGGTTTTTGGGGTGTGCGGCATCCGCGGAAAAGGAGAGATCCTAAAAACCGCGAGATGGCGATGTGTTGCCTCGTCGGATCGGCAGTGGCAGGCAGGAGTAGCCCCCGTTTCTACTGTAGCGCGCGGATGCAGATGGCGATGTTGCTCGCTCGGTGCGCTTTCCTGTCCTCTCCTCTCCCCCTCCTGCTCTGCCTGCTTTCGCTCGCAGAGAGCCAGCGATTAGCTACGATGATAAAGTCGTAGATCAACGCATTTCCCGTGCAGGCGTTCGTAGTCCAACGGTTAGGATAATTGCCTTCCAAGCAATAGACCCGGGTTCGACTCCCGGCGAACGCATTTCTCGTTACAACTGTTTCATAAACATTTTTTCTTTTAAAACTCTCTTGAGTTGTGAAAGAGAAAACGCCTTTGCTATTCTACAGAGACGTAGCCTGTCCTTGCTATTCTGCAGACGACTGAGCCGTGATCTGTTAATAATCTGTATTAAGATTGGTACTTAAATCAGGCAGGAGACGTAACCTGTCCTAGTAAGCCCAGCCCATTAGCACCACTGCACCACCCATCCTCTCTCTCCCTTTATCTTCTCTAGGCCACGGGATTAGATGATAGCACCACCACCCATCCTCTCTCTCCCTTTATCTTCTCTAGGCCACGGGATTAGATGATAGCACCACCACCCATCCTCTCTCTCCCTTTATCTTCTCTAGGCCACGGGATTAGATGATAGCACCAACAGCAGAAGTGAGGGGATGCCATCTCCGACGAATCTCCGATGAGTCGTCTCCACTCTAGTGAAATCGCCCTCCTCCACAACCTAGGTTACCTTCGATTCTCCAACTCCTGCGTGCGCCATCGCCCGACCATGCCGACACCCGGCCTCCCGCGGCGTGGCCTCCTCCATCCCTTCGCCCCGCTTTGCCCCCGTCATCAACACCACTGGCCCACCACCACTCCCAAACCCATGGCTTCGGTGGCGCCGCTGCCTCCCAGGCCATCCATGGAGTATCACTGATTTGCCATTTGGTGAGGTAGATGCTACATTTTTTATTTTCGTTTTTGCTGCTGCATGCATTATTCTTTTGTATCGATTTTGTTCTGCCAATCAACTAATTTTGCAATATAAACATCATGACCGAATTTGTTGTTTTTATGTAACCTTAGAGCTAAGAAATTTAGTGACCCAAACTTGGATCCATGATTGTTTGTTCATTCTTAGCTGATAGGCGTGAGCATATTGTTATATTACATCTCTTGAGTCATCCTACGAATTTGGGGGCAGTTTGATGGCTTGAACTATAATATTTCTCTATCAATTTACCAATCTGTTCAATTAATTAGAAAATTTGTTTGAGGAAAGTTACAGCTACTAGTGGATCTGAAGCTTTGTATTGCTTTGTTTTCTCCGTAAATTTTGTTGCTAACTTGCATGGTTATACCGCAAATTTTGCACAATGGATATACTGGAGTTGTGTAATATTAATATGTCTAAATTTTGTTGATGTTCTCTGTAAATAATAGAAAACATGATGCTAATTCTCGAGTCAAATTCCTGAAACTACTAGGTGCAACAAAAGCATAACAGTTGGCAGCAGAGAGAGAATATATGCAGTTCTGTCACTCGCAAAGACACGTTTCCTGGCAAGATTTTGTTTTATAAACTATCCTAAACCAGGTTTTGCTTCTTTGTTTTGTTACCTAGCTCTTTTCTAAAAATGCCAGGATTAGCTTTTGCACCAGCAGTAACAAAATTCTAAGGGTGAAAGCTTTTCCACCCGCACCTAGAGTATATGCGGGTTTTGTTTGTGTTCCTATGGCATGTACAATAGAGTTCTATCATGTTTGAGTGGTATGAAAGCTGAAAAAATGTTAAGGGTGGCTAATGATTAATTGATTGGCTAAACCATCTTACAATACTAAATTTTGGGAAATAGAGTATATCTTGCTTGTGTTTGTGTAAATCATTTGGTTTTTATGTCTTCTGTTTTTAGTTTTTTTGTTTGTTCTCTACTAATTTATTTGCCACTGTTTTGGACAGTTGCACCATAAGTGAAATTAAAATCTTTGGTTGCAATTCTGGTTAACCCCTTAAACTAATCAATCACCTATACTTGCATAATGTGTAGACTAAAGTTGCACGAAGTTTACTCCAAATTTGCATAATCGGAATGTGCAACTCCTATACAAATGAGGTGCAACTTTGGTATAAATGAAGTACATCTTACTATTTACTAACAAATGAGGGGCAACTTTGCATTCCTGAATAATGAGAACTCTTGTGAACATTTTTACGATGACTTGCAATTTTGTTCGACTATTTGTGTGGTTTGCACGTTTGACCGCAATTTTTTAGTGAACTGCTCATGGCTCAAAGATAGCTTGCGAGTAACTTAAAACATTATGATCTTTGTTAATTTTGTCTATACATAATGGGAAATTTTGCAGCTGGAAGGGTAATTTTGTTGGAGGAGTTTTGTTCACTTTGTCCATGTCTGATATAAATTTTGCTATTTTATCAACTCTCTGATTTCTTTTTCTGAACTATCGGTCACCTATACTTACACAATATATATGCTAAATTCACATATAGCTTAACCTATAGTTGCAAAATATGAAAATATGCAACTTTAACATAAACAAAGCGCAACTTCAATATAAATTAAGTGCAATAATAGATTTCATGATTCTGGTTGAGCTAGAATTTTTTATCTTGGATTGCTTTGTGTCATTCTATCATAATTTTGTACCTAGGTGGGGAATTTTTGTCATGAGATCTAATCTACCAGAATCTAATCTAACATTGAACTTGCACATACATAGTTTAGCCTATAATTGCATAATATGCAAATAATCAACTTTAGTACAAATGAACTGCAACTTCAGTATAAATTAAGTGCAACAATAGTTTTTATATGTTTTTGGGAAGCATTTTGTGTTAGCACAAAATCCAGGTGTGTGTTGTTTGCTGCTATTCGCATCTACTCTTCTTTCTGCTGATTTTTTGGACTGTTTTGCTTGTGATCTACAGGCGAATATCCATTGCGCCAATTCTCTAGAGAAGTCTGCAGCAGCAAGAGATACAAGAGGTGGAATTTCACTCCCCTAGCTATATGTGATCCCCATGTTTATTCTATGTGTAATTGAATGTGTGTCGGTTCTTCCAGTTTGTTCCCGCAAAGGCTTCGGCTCCACTGTCATTTTTGACAGCAAGTGGATTGCTCTAGTCCAGTTTGATGGCTTAGATGATTCAGAGGAACAGGAGTTGAAGAAATCTAGTTTTCACAAGAGAGGTGCCTATGTCTCCCAATCAACCGTGTCTCTTTGATGAGATTGAGCTATGCTCTGAATATGTCATTTATATGTGTAATTCAGGTTACACTCTTCAATTTTGTGTTGGTTTTGGTTACATACTTGATTTTCAGCAAATTGGACATGGAAAATTCAGTGTTGTGTTCAAAGTTTTGAAGATTACGGAGGGCTGCTTATATTGTGTAAAAACGGATGGCTGCTTATATTGTATAAAATGGAGTATCAGGCAACTACATAATAATAGGAATTCCTTGTATTTTGCGGCACAAATTGCTGGAAATTCCTTGTTTTTTGCCTACTCCATGTGTTTGTTCGTAGCTTAACAGAAATTCTACCTGCCCGCTAACTCAATAAGTGTGAGGCTGTAAACTATCTTGACTTTACTGTTGATTTGGAGAAACAAAATGGACTGGAATTGCTTTGTTTTAGTAAAATGGAACCTAGTTTGCCCCCTATAGTTCTAAAAAATTCAAGTGAGATCATCAACAATTAATATGTGAAGCTATTCATTTTTTTTGCTTTCAGTAAATCGTGACTTTTTTTGCTTTCAGTAAATCGTGACGTGTGTCTAGGCTTGAATAAAAAAATTAAAAGGAGAACAAATGCAACAATTATACGTATACGAAAAAATGTGTGGTATGCTCCTGAGGCGAGTACAAGGCCCAAAACAAGCTTTATGGGCCGCAGTTTGCCTACCAGCCCAAACGTGTAAACCATACAAATAGTCGCAAAGCCCAAAAAGCTTAGAAACCCTGCCCAAAACACAAACAGCCTCAAAGCAAAATAGATCCGCAGCCCATTAAGCTGACTCGAAAATCAATCCTTTTTTGGGTGTGAACGGCCCACTATCTCCTTTTGTGTCCAAAGGCTATATTTTCTTTGTTTGCATTGGTGCCGTTGGATTTCCGTCCAACGATCCACAGATTTGACTTTGACTGACAGATCTAAAAATTTCAGTCAACTGCGCAGTAGACGAACCCAAGAGAAAAACACATGTTGGGAGGTGGGCCGGCCTTCGCGGCTTTGCTTCTGGCATGGGCCTATCCGCATATTAGGGGCAGAAGGGAAAGTGCGTGACAAACGGTGTAGGGGCTTTGTTTGCATATACTGGGCCAATCCGAGTGTGCCTGTGGGTCTGTGCTCCGTGATATCATTTTTAGGCGAAAAAAGTCCATTTTGTGTCCCTGCAGTATAGCCCAAATCTGATTTTAGGCCCTGTTTAGTTTCCAAAAACTTTTTCCAAAAACATCACATCAAATTTTTAGACACCTAAATTAAACATTAAATATACATAAACATTAAAACTAATTACACAGTTATGGGAAAAATCGTCTGACGAATCTTGAGCCTAATTAGAACATGATTAGCCATAAATGCTACAGTAACCAATATATGCTAATGACGTATTAATTAGACTCAAAAGATTTATCTCATGGTTTTCAGGCGAAATCTGAAATTTGTTTTATAATTAGACTACGTTTAATACTTCAAATGTGTCTAAAAATTTGATGTGATGTTTTTGCAAAAAAATTTTACAAACTAAACAAGCCCTTACTCTCTTATATGCAAAACCGGATACGTCACCACCCTCATCTGTCAACATCGACTCATTTTGCCTCCTTGAGGAGTTTTGACAATGGTTTTGTCTGACATAGCATATTGATTTGATCCACTAGTGTTGACTTACATGAAAATTGCACCAATGAAATGAAAATTGCACCAATGAAAAGTAATGAAAACAATAGGGCCTATGTATCAATGACATGAAAAAATAGTGGGTCCACCTTTCTTCCTTCTTTCTTATCTCTCACCTTTCTTTCTCCTTCTCTTAGCCCAACTCTTCTTCTCTGTATGACTTCTCGCCTTGATGCCTATACTGATAATGCTTTGCAACGATCAGTGTGCTCTCCAATCTTCCATACCTACTATTCACAACATTGTTGCTACCCCATCGATGAGCACGGAGATTGAGATACATGGACCTCACCTGCAGAGAAGAGTAGACGAGGGAGGGGGAGGGAATATGCAGACTTTGTACCTAGTATTGGGTTGTTAATGGTGGAAACGATGTGGTGATAGAGAGAACAAGGAGGTTGTGTGGTGGACATGGACACAGATGATGAAGAAGATGGGCGGTGCCAGACTGGGAGGCTTATGTCAATTCACGTAGATTGTGACATGGGCTCACTAAAGAGGAGAAAGATTGGAAGGACAACGAAGAAAAGAGAAAATAGGAGAAAGATTAAGAGTATGAACGCGCTAATGGAGCTCTCCAGGATATTCTTCTGAAGCACACCAATGGTGCTCTTTCAGGAGGAGTTAGAATGTTTAGCCCCGGAAGAGTGGTGGGGTCTATCGGCAACTGTTGTCTTTCACGTGTGAGAATGCAAGGTCAAGCTTGAGCTTGTGTGGGACTCATCGGATGGGAGCTCGAGCTAAAACCTCATTGATAATTTGAGGGTGGTTTTATACCTGTTTTGTGGTTGAGACAGTAAAAGTAGATTGGAACTATAGTTCTAGGGATGTAATATAGACTTTTTATTTTCAGGCCCTCGTGAGGTAGTGAGCAGGATTTGCAAAACCGTTTCCTAGGCCGAGACCGTCACCCTAGCGATATGGAGATTATCACCGATAATCACACAACAAATGCTCAAATTTGAATCCAAAAAATTCAATGGAGTCTCAGAGGTTTAGGTATGAAAATTGTGCGATACATTAACCAATAGTCATGGTGGCACAACCAATATCGGTAATCGTGATATATACATACCGATAATAATAAGAATCCACCTATAATCGTGCATTTTTTTTATGTATATCTCCTGGTAAACGTGGTTTTCTTGACTAGTTAAAAGAATGGCCAGGGTGAACAGTTGTGACATCTCTAGTTTTTACTCATTCATTCAAATACAACCTGCTTTCGAACCATAATTCCCTTATACATGTGTTATTTTTGAAAGAAATTATTCACCACAAGTTTCTAAAACCAAGAACTATCACCACAAATTTTTTTTAGATTCTTTACCAACTTTTTTTTAGAAAAAATCAAAATCTTACGAAATTTGGCAAACCCTACCATTGCTTTACCCAAGTCACACATGATTATCATGATAACCATTACAATTATCGCGGTTTTACATACCCTGGTCGTGAGATATCCATATTCCACAAAAATGACCCATAAGCAACAAAATATTGAATCAATATTGTTTTCTTTCCATGTAGGTAGAGCAGACCCAAGTAATCCATTTTTAGACTGAAGACCCACATGCACATACATGTACATATGCATAAAGATGTACTTTAACACATGCTCAAA